>NC_142435.1:40718571-41981428 GCF_059453495.1 Arachis ipaensis | reverse complement strand
CTCTCTAGAATTAGGGTTCTTAGGTTTATTTTCCTCTTAGATCGAGGTTTAATTTCTTATTTTCATCTTGTTTCCCTTGCAATTTCTTGTTCCTACATCTTAATTCTCTTAGTTTACATTGTTAATTTTTCTTTTATACCTCTTTTAATTTATGAATGCTCTTATTAGATTTAAATTTCCTTTAATGCAATTTCAAGTTTGATGTTCTTTTATTGTTGGGCCAATACTATGGTGCTGAAACAATTATTTTTTAGCACCTGCTGAAACGAGCTAGCGGGTAGCTACACAAGACGCGTGGCCTTGCTATACGTGCATGTATAGATAAAAAGTTGATGTAACAGCATAAAGTACAGGATTTTGTCAGTTATTTACTTTGATTAATTAAATAATTATTGCATAAAGTGGACTAATTTCGAAGTTTGAAAAAATTCGTAAGGGAGTTAATATTTTTGTCTTTTTTTGTTGTTGATGGATATGGACATTCTCTTCTCTTTTCTGATGGGCTATTGCATGATGGTTCGTTTGACAAAAAAATTGTATGAGTTGTGATGCTAATAATAATAATAATAATAATAATAATAATAATATTATTATTATTATTATTATTATTATTATTATTATTGTAAGAGCCGTAAAAATGTGTGAACATTGAAGGGTTACCGTACAAACTAGTGAAATTATAAATGGAGGTACTTATCTGATATTACTTTGTTATTATAGTTTTATTTTATTCAAAGAAAATGTTTATGATTTTTTTTATTTATGGATTATAAATATGTTTTGAGTTAAACAAAGTTAATAATTCTTCTCTTATATAGTTTTGAGTTATATTTCACGAAATAAGCTTTTTAAATAGATTCGTAAGTTTATTCGACTTTTAAATAGGCGGAGTCAAATCTGAAAAAAACTTATAAAAGATAACAATATAAGTAAATTTTAACAATATAAACAAATTTTAACAATATAATTTATACTCAATTTTTTTAATTTTAAATTAATAATCATTAATTTCAAAATCTTTAAAAGATTTAATAAATTTAATTAAAATTAATAAAAATATTAACAATTAAAAAATTAAATACAAATAAAAAATAGTCACAGTATTAAAATTACAATACAATTTTTTTTACTATTTTTTTCTAAATTTTTAATTTAATAAAATTATTTAAAATAATATTTACCAACAAAATCATCTTTATTTCAAAAAATAAATCACATAATTTAAGCATATATATATAAAAATCTAAAATAAAAGAAATAAAGTTAATAACTAAAAAAATAAAAAATTAAAAAAATGTGTTTAAAAATTTTTAAACTCTAAATCATAACTACTAAATTCTAAATCCTAACCCTCAATAACAAACTCTAAACCTTAACTTTTAATCCAAAATTCTTAAACCCTAACCTAAATCTTATACCATAAAAAATACTAAATAAATAATTCTTAATCATAAATACTAACTCATAAATTCTAAATCATAAATCACATTTCTTAATTTATCAATAATAAATACTAATTTTTTAACCCTAAACTCTAAATAATATCATACAGATATTTTATATCACTTTTATAATTAAAAATACTAAAACTTTAACACTCATTTTATACAATTATTTAAATTAAAAAATTTCTACTATAAAAATCTAAAATTTTCAAGTGTCAAATCTAATAATGAAATGAGTAAACGAATTTCTATTATTTTATGCGAGGATAATTTTATTTCAAAGAATTTATCAAATAATATTAAAGTTAACCTAATTTTTTTTGTATCATTTAATACTCATAAAATCATTTATATTCTTTATAATTTTACTGTTCACAAATACCGTTAAAATTACTATTAAATTAAATAATAGAAAATTATTGTTTTTTATAATGATATGATATAACTTTTAAAAAAAAAAGAAATGATGCACGAAATTTAGTAAATCAATTTCTTTTGGTGGCATGGCACCCTTTTAATATTTATTTTCCTATCCTATACATACTTTTTCTTTTGATTTCTTTTTCTTCTAATTTTGAAACTTACTTAAGGGTAATAAATATTTATTATCTTTTAATATATGATGTATTATTTTTTTTTTTTGTTTTATAACTTTGAAGCTTACTTAAAGGTGATAAATATCTATTAATATTATTTTTTAATATAAAATATTCTATACTTTTTAACCTAGAATATCATTTGAAAAACTTAAATAATAGAAAAATTTAAAATTTTTAATCATACTAGATGAATCAGTAACTAAATTAGATATAGTTATTATAAAATATATTTAAATATAAAATACAAATATATAAAATAACATTTATTTATTTACAAATACCTATTAATATTTATTTACAAATATATGATAATTTTCGTGGTCTTTTGTAGTTTGTACTTTAACTCATTAATATTGACAATATTTTTATAGCTCTTACATTTTTTTTTTTAATTAACTCACATATTTTTTTGCCTAACCTCATGAACATCATGTAACGGCGCACTTAAAAAGAGGAGAGAATGCTCATACCCATCAACAATAAAAACGGACAAAAAAATTAACTCCCTTAACAATTTCTTCAAGCTTCCAAATTAGTTCACTTTATGCAGCAATTAACCAAGGTAGAGAACTGACAAAATTCTGCACTTTCTGTTGCTGCATCAGTTGCCTATCTATACATGTACGCATACCAAGACCACGTGTCTTGCGCAGTTACTCGCCAACTCGTTTCAGCAGGTACTGAAAAATAATTATTTCAGCATCATAGCACAACCCTTATTATTGATTTGAGTTGTTATTGTTAATTTCTTGCATTAGGTAGTTATAGAATTTATATTTCTTGCAATTTATTATGCTTTCTTTTATACCTTCCAAGTATTTGACAAAATATTTGGTTGAATGTTAGAGTAGCTTTTTAAGCATTCTTGACTTGGAAAGAGAAATTAGGCAATCTTGAGTCATGAATATCCAACTTATGTTGGTGATCTAGAGTTGTTAGTTAATATTGTTTTCATTGACGCTAGTCTTTTCCTAATTTAGTTAGTAAGTTGACTAGAACTTTTGTATTGAGATTAACTAGTCTTATTTGACTTTCTCTCGTGTGAAGATAACATTGTATCTTCTTCTATTGTTGGAGATGACTAAATAAGATAAGCTCTTGTTAATTATTTTTATGATTAGTGACTAGGATAGAATGCCTATATTCTCAATCCTTGCCATGAATGTCTTTCTTTATTACTTGCTTTTTTTAGTTGCTTGCTTTATATTTTTTGTCATTTATTTTCTTGCACTTTTACCAATTCACCTCACTGCAATTTCTTGAGAAGATGATCCAGAACTAATACTTTCGGTTATTTTTATTGGGTTAACCTTGTGACAACTAAAATTAAACTTTGATTGAACATTATTTATGGATTGAAAATTATACTATCAACAAAATTATTTGTGTGAATTTTCTAATCGATGGTTTTGCTCTTTCACACACCCTAGTAGTAATGGGTTAGGGGAATATATATTGGGTTGAAAAATGAGGAGTTGGAATCCACTAAAAAGGAGACATTTGATGGAAGGATTGAACTCATTGAAAGAATAACTATGTTCTATATCCCAAGTTCAAAACTCAATGCTTTAATGCTTTAATACAATAAACGGTCAAGTGTGTACTTCATTATATTATATTATCCTATGATCTAATATAAAATAAATTAATTAAATCAAGGATAAAAATACAAATAGAGTAGTACGGTTGGTCTTTGGTATAATATTTTACAAAATACAAGAGTGAAAACAAGTGTTTTGTTACCCAAATATTAAAGGAGGTCAATGTATGCTTTTAGAAATGGGAGTCCATTGAATTTGACCAAACTTCAAAGAAGACGAGTATAGAGTTCCCAAAATTGATAATAATAATAATAATAACCATAACTCATACAAGATGATTTGATAAGAGTTCCCATATTGACATTGAAAGGAACACTTACAGCCTTTTGGTCCATCGTTGATTACAATTTTGAAGCCATCGTCAAGGCCTTCTTGCTTTGCAACCAGTTTTGCGGTGTAGAGAAGGCGGCCTAGAATCTCAGTGTGCCTCTCCTCAGCCTGGAAACAATACCATGAGAATCGATAGATTAATATATAAACACAAGACCTAACCTAGACACAGTAGATTGTAAGTGACACTTCAAGCCATCGAAAGGTTACTTTAAAGTTTAACTAACTAGATAGTTCATGTGATTCTTGATGTTTATAGGCATGGAAATTGTGGAATGATGATAAGATTACAGCTCTAATAGATCCAGAAGTAGCAAACATGAGTAGTCTTGCAGATATAATGAGGTACATTCACATCGGGCTTTTGTACGTACAAGAAATTGCAAGGTATAGGCCTACTATGACTGCAGTAATTCCAATGCTTAATAGTGAAACTGTTAATCTTCCTCTGCCGAAGCAGCCAGCATTCATGCATTGGCAGAAAATGTTGGATATAGAGTCTTCTCATAGAAGTGATGGATCATATTCCATCAATTATATCAGCTTAACAAACATCCAAGGAAGGTAGCAGATTGGTTATTTATATATTTTAACCTCTGCACGCTGTAAATCAGAATTGTAAGTCTTATTTTAACTTGAAAAATCCAAATAGGGCTAATCACTATCAATTATTAGAAATGCAAAAGAGGAAGAGACACAATTAGAAATGCAGCTAACGTAGCCAGTACTTTTCCTTAATTAATTGCAAGGAAACATTTCACAAAGATACATAACATAGTTCTATTCCAAACATATACAAAAAAGATTAAGATTGATTCAACTAGTGCAGAGAGAGTATGAACCACCAAGAATGTACACTCATTAATAACAGACAGACAATTATCACCAAATATGCTATAATTCGTCATAGACTTGGAGAACTGAGGCAGAAGCAGAACATCATATATTATATTAATTTTGCATTGCACAAAACCAGAGCTGCAACTCTGAAGTTGGTTACAAGATTAGATTGAAACCACAAATTCTACCTATGACTAATCCACAATATAAACTCAGAGCCAACTAAAAGCATTGTTAAATACTCAATTGAAAAGCTAATTCACAATATAATACGAACAAAAGTAAAACATCAAAGCGGAAACTATAATAAAACCTAATGATAAGAGCATTTTTAATGTCAAACTTGTACTGCAATAGCAATAGAAAAAAGAGAATGCAAAGAAAAAAAATAACAAATTTGGTTGAAGCATTTCATCGAACATGTTGAATATTGTTGTTGAAAGAGAAGAAATGGTTACCGAAAAGAGCCCAGAGATTAAAGAGCTCTTGCTGAATTTAATCACACATTGAATTTACGTCTCATAAAGAGATTCAGATCTGCAAACGCCATCTTTCATCTCATCTCTGCAGTAGTAGTACTGAACGGCGAAGAAAGCTGAACCGCGAAGAATTGCTGTTAGATAACATGTCTAACAAGGGTCATCAAAAATAATTGCTGTTAGATAACATCTACTGGTTGCCAAATGATATAGTAATTAGCAATCAAGAGTAACGCGAGGAGGTAAAGTAACTTTGAATACTGAGCAATTTTTAGTTAGTTACTCACCAACTGAGCTAAGCTAGGCCTAAGCATTACAGATTAGTGTACTTTGATTGAAGTCTTAATTTCAAGTTTGCAACTCCAGCAAGGTAGGAAGCTTCAAATTATTTAAATATAAACCAATTCAAATATAATAAATACATTATGCAGTAAAAGGAACAAAAATTCCAACTATATAAGTTAGAAACATGCCATTGAAGCCATCGAACGCAGCATGAATTATATCCTTGGTAACCATGTAATGGCAGCATAAACATCACACTATACAGGTAAGAACTAGACATTTAATCATGCTCATCCCACTTATGTATTTTTTTTCCTTATCTTCTAGAAGACAAAATGATAAAAGCTGATGGTACCAATCATGTAAAGAACTAGACATATTTAAGTCTCAAAAAAATGTATACCTTTGCCGGTTCTATTCAATACATTTAAAAGTATCGCTGATGTAATTTTGAAAGGGCCTGAAAAAAAACATAAGATAGTGAACTACAACCCATAACCTAATCAGTACACTCATGTGCCCTTCAACTTACTCAGGACAAATGATAACAAACCATTAAAAAAAGTATATCATTTATTTGAAAATGACACGATTAATAAATTTTGGTGTTAAAATTGAAAAGCTTTTTGTGTCATAATTAAAAAGTTTTGATGTTATTTTTTGATAAATTCTATATAATTCAAAACATTTCATTCTCCTTTTCACCATCATCATCATCATTGTCTTTTTTTTCTTCTTTTCTTGTTCATCTTTTTCTTTTTGTTTCACGTTCTCATAATTTTTCTTATTTTATCCTTTTAACAAGAATAAAAATAAGAAAAAAATCAAACAAAAAAAAGTGTATAATGCTGCAAAATCACCTGAAAGAAGAAGGAAAAGTGCAGCAATAAAAAAACAACGACGAAAAAAAAAATACGTGACGAAGAAGAATGAACACAATAAGAAGGTATTTATATTAAAAAGTGCAGAACGTTTGCGTTAGTGGGAAGTTGGAGTGTGTTTAATACGCTGTCACTAATAAAAATTAATTTTTGTTGGGTTTGGACTAATTTATTTAGATTTAATGGTTAAAAAAATTTAAATATGTAACAAAATTGCAAAAGAAATTGATAAATAGATTGAATAAGTTGGAATTTTATGTTTAAAAAATCTGATAAAAAATTAGATACAAATATTATATATTATATATATAAATATATTATTTTACAGAAAAGTTCTGCATACAAGCCATTAGGGCTTGTATGCTTTACAAGTTCATTAACGAATAAACGCAAAAAACGTGCTGTAAGGTCTACGTCCAATACACGTGCTATATAAAGATCCCGCGTATATATAACTACCAAATTTAAAAGATTTGTTTCCTTCTTTGTTCTCCTTATTTCTAGATTTGCTCGTTCTTCTTCTCGCGCGTCTTCCCTGCTTCTTCTCGATCGTTCTTTTCCCCTCCTTTCTCACTGGTATGTTCTTCGTCATTTACGTTAGTTCCTCTCTCTGCAACTGCAGCTTCATTTTCTATTGGATTTGTTGTTTTCTGAAATCATAGTTTGAACTCGTTTTGAAGATTATGGATGATTCAAACTTAGATTGTCAGCTGAATCAGGGCAAAGTGAATTATGAATTTGAATCTAACGAAGTTCCTGAGGTTTAATTTACATACGATTACTCTGAATTTTGTTGCAGTCATTTGAATAGCATTGTGTAGCTGAATAATTCGTAAACATTGACTGTGAAACTAACACGTTAACATGAATCTGTGGATTGAATGTAATGTATTAGTTTTGATTAATCATCTAGAATTTATAGCAGACGCTCGGGTATAGATCATAACTTTTTTGGGTGTATTTTTGCGAGAAGTGTGGGTGTATTTACAGTTTATGGCTTTTTCTGTTATTTTAGCTGAGTTGTTGTCATTCAGGTGTATTATATCAGACATAATTGGGTGTGTTTTTAGTTTTTGACATGGTGTATTTTGCAGCCTGTGTATTTACAGTTTATGTTTTTTTTGTTATTTTAGTTGAGTTGTTGCCGTTCGGGTGTATTATATCAGTAATGATTGGGTGTATTTTTAGTTTTTGACATGGTGTATTCTGCAGCCTCTCTCTGTTGTTGATGACCAGTTTGTTCCGAAGGTTGGAATGACCTTTACCACCCTTGAAGATGCTGAAAAATTTTACAGGAACTATGCCAAGGCTGCAGGTTTTTCTACAAGAGTTCGGAGCACAAATAGGAAGGGAAACAAGATTAAGAATCAATTGATTACATGTAGCAGAGAGGGAAAATGGAAATCTAAAATATCTCCGACCGAGAAGACGAATCTGACAGCCGGTTTAAACTGTCCTGCAAGAATTTATATACACACATTGAAGAATGTTGGTGCTTGGATCATTTCAAAGGTTGTGCTGGATCATTCACACCCTTGCTGTCCAAGTAAAGCAGAGATGCTCAAACAGCACAGGGAACTAAGCATGTCCATTCGTCGTACAATAGAGAATAACGAGGAGGCCGGTATCAGACCAAGCAAAACCTACCAATCATTTGTTGCGGCTGCCGGGGGTCATCGCGAGTTAAATTTTATTGAAAAGGATGTGAGGAATTACATTACGAGAGAAGTGCGGAATATTTCCGAACAAGAAGATGCAAAGGAATTCGGGAAATATTTCTTAAGAATGAAAGAGAAGAACCAGAATTTCTTTTTTAGGCTTGAACTCAAGGAGGATCAGTCGATTAAGCTGGCTTTTTGGGCCGATGCAAGAAGTAGAGCTGCCTTTGAGTATTTCGGAGATGTTATTTCATTTGACACCACCTACAATACAAACAGGTAACAAACTATCCTTGTTTATGATGCTAAATTAATGTATTTTTATGAATCCGTGGCAGAGGTGTATATTGGGTGTTTTTGGGTGTATATAAAGCATTTGTTGGGTGTATCTAATGATTTTCCATTCTGCACTATGGTAATTTGTTTCAGGTATAATTTGGTTTGTGGTTCTTTTGTCGGGGTGAATCACCATGGTCAGTCAACACTTCTCGGATGCTCTTTGATGAAAAACAAAGAAATTGAATCATTCAAATGGTTATTTCAATGTTGGCTTCGTTGTATGGGAGGAAATGCTCCGAAAAGGTTTCTCACCGATCAATGCGCATCAATGAAAAGGGCTTTAGAGGCCTGTATGCCAACAACAATTCACCATTGGTGTATTTGGCACATCATGAAGAAGATTACAAGCAAATTAAATGGGTACAAGGGACATGCAGAAATTGAACAAGAAATGAGCCAAGTTGTTTGGAACTCTCATAGCAAAGACTCATTTGATAGGAATTGGAATGATTTTCTGCTGAATTTTGGTCTTGTGGACAACAAGTGGCTTTCAGGTAATGTTTGTTTAAAATATGCAGCAAAGTTGTAAATTGCATGTTTTTTGGGGTGTATTCATAGTGTATATTTGGGTATATTCTGCAGATCTCTATGAAGACCGTCATATATGGGTTCCAATTTATCTGGATCACCACTTCTGGGCAGGGATGAGAAGTACATAAAGGAGCGAGAGCATGCATTCATTTTTTAACAAGTTTATTACCCGAAATAGCTCGCTTATTCAATTCGTCAAACAATACGATAATTGCCTCGAAAGCAGGGAGCAAGTAGAGAGAGAATTAGATGCTACAGATTTTCATACGGTCATACCGTGTGCAACCAAATCCTCCATTGAAGCTCAGTTTCAAGATGTGTACACTCATCAAAAGTTTAGGGAAGTGCAAGCACAATTCAGAGGAAAGGCGAATTGCATCACTAGATTAACGAATTCCGCTCTAGGCTATTCAGTATATGAAGTCGGAGAACAAGTTTCCAGCTCAATATTCAACAAGATTGTGGTTACTTACGTCTCAGTAGCAGCCGAGGTAAAATACCAATGTTTATTATTCGAGTCGAGAGGGATATTGTGCCGTCACGCACTAAGCGTGTTAAGCTTTGAACAAGTAAGCTAAGTGTCACCGAGATATATACTGGAACGATGGAGCAAGAAGGTAAAGAGGCGACACACACACATCAAGAGCAGCCACGACGAGCCACTGTTGGAGCCAAGAAGCAAGAGGTTTGACTAATTGGTTTTTCGTTCGCAAAATATTTGCGGATTTGCATCCGAATCTGAGGAGCTGACTGCAATTTTGTACCGTGCGTACGATAACGTCATGGTTGAGATGGAATTATTGAAAACCAAAAGGAAGCGCACATCTTCTTTATCTCACGAAGACGCCAACTTGGAATCCGTTAACGAGCTTCAAAGCCCTCCAAGGATTCGAACAAGAGGACATCCAAAAAATAGGCTAGGTTCAAAGTTGGACAAACAGATTACAAATGCTACAAAGAAGAAGAAAACGAAAGCTTTAAACGAGGTAAAAGTGATGTTCTTTAAATACGTGGTGATTGAGTTTAATTTTCTCATTAATAGTTTAGCTAATATGTGAGTTTCTTATATTCAGTTGAACCTCTTTGATGCTGCATCAGTGGTGTATTCAAATTTCAGCCAATATCAAGCACGTGTTATGAATTATCAGTTCAGGGTACCAACAGCAGCGAATAATTCTTTGGGTGTATAGTTACAGAATATGGGTGTAAAAGCACTGTTCGTTTGGGTGTATTTCTGAATTTTCTTGTATTTCACATTTTACATATATATACATATATATACTTCAGAACCTTATTTTTATGTTATAAAATACTGTTTGTTTTTTTTACAACATTTTATGGGTTTTATGTTATAAAATACAGTTTGCATATGGATGGTATTAAGTGTTTAGGGTTCAGGATTTTAGGGATAAAGCATCAGGGGGGATAGATTTCAGGGTGTATAATCAACTTTATTTGGGTGTAAAAAATGGCAGATTATGGGTGTATATTTGATTTGATGTTTTCCTTCATATTATAGTACCTATAATTCATACATTTTAAATACAGCAGACAGAGTTTAATTATTGAAAGAAATTTCACAATAAACTGCATTATAATTGTCAAATATTTACAACATGTCTTCCATTTGTTACAAGACTATATAACATTTACATTAAGCAGTGTCAACATCCTGAGAATCTATCTGACAATATGGACTCAATAACAACGAGGATGGCTTGGACAGTCTGATTGCATTACTTCCCCTAATGGCTTCATCTTTGTCTAGATTCATGTCATGAAATAGAATCCGGGAAGCATATTCTACTCTAAAGTGGTCCACCTCGTCCTACAGTAAAAAAGAATATTCTGTTTAATCAACCATGTTAATTGAGTAATATAATACAGAGTTATTTAGTTTTAAACATATTTACCTGGGTCCAATTGTCCCACTCATACTTCGGCCTCTTAATGTTTGCGGGCTCAAATATCTCAAGCCACTTTAATACGTAGATAGCACAGTCATAGCTGAAAACAGAAAAATAAATTATAAATTACATATAGGAAAGTATAATTTTCAGAGTAAAAGATTTATACCTTGTCTTTTGGCCCGAGATCTTAAGGTATGGTGCTACAATTTCCCTGTCCATGTCCTTTGATTTCAGAGGTGTCCCCCAGCATATACTTTAATTCGTGAAATTACATATCCCTTAAAACACAAAACAGATCAGTAATACATGAATAATTTCAATAAAAGGATACACCCAAAGGAGTTAATAGTTATCCCTTATATTAAACAGAAATACACCCAACTATATATATATATACAGAACACAGAACTAACTTACAACAAATTTATTCAGCACAGTTCTCGCATCGGAAGGAGATTTGTTGTGTAATGGGTCGACTATATAAAATTTCCTCTTTCTTGTATCAGCGATCCATAACCACCAATGAAATGAATGACAAACAGGTGTAAATATCTGAAATATGTTCAGATTGAATGCTGTTTTAGTTTATTTGGCACATAATTAGAAAATGGTAATAAGTAGTTTTAGAAATGAAAACTCACATAACGATGCGATTTTAATTTTTAAAGGTCCAAGAAGGGTATGAACATTGGGTAGTCTTCCACCCTGAAAGGCTTATTGTTTTTAGGCTATAAGAATACGCTGTCTAGATGATTTGCAAGGGCCATGTTCTGCAAAAATTGTGAACAACCAAATGAATACAAAAAATACACCCAAATGAATCCAGAAAATACACCCAAATGAATAAACAAGTTACACCCAAATGAACACATTAAATACACCCAATATAAGAAAAAAATACACCCAATGTAAGAAAAAAAATATACCCGAAGGATTGAAGAAACTACACCTAAAATTCGTTAAAGCAACCCTTACCACAATATCAAGTGGGAGACAGTATACTTCTTCTTGAAACCTTTCAATATTTTGTTGGTTTAGGATGAAGCACATGGCAATAACAATCTAGAAAAAGATGGCGAAATCAATTTTACATCAATCAGGATTGTAGTTAATTTTGGTGATAAAAAAATTAATGTTGTTGTAATATTACCTTAGCTTCTATATGCATTTTAGGCGCGAGTGATGCAAGGTGGAATTTTGACAAAGTGTATCTATCTTGGGCTTGGAGTCTGCAGACGTTGTCAAACTCATCAGTTAGCCCATCTGCGTAGGTTTTCACTCGTATAGCCTAGTGGTAGCATTTCTGTTTCATGTCAGTAGTATTTAAATTCGGCCTGACAGGAGTTTCAAACTTCTCGAAACTCTCTGCCCCACTCTCCTTTGGAATCTGCGGACTTTTTTCTTTTTTTGTCACCCCACCACTTGCAATTTTATGTACCAGATCCTCTAATTGTTCTAGCAATTTTGGGGTTTCTGGAGTTTTTGCCCTGTGTTCATCTTGAGTTGACACTCCCTCCTGCGTTGTTGTTTCTTCTTGGCTGGAATCAATGAAGCCAAGGCTGAATGATGGCATCGGATCCGTTTTAGGAACATACGATGCTGTCCGTGCCATCATCATCAGCGCAGCAACGTCTTCTAGGGCTGGATTACTGCGTGATCATGTATAACATATTATAAGAATAAGAATATACAGATGATAACCAAAACATTGATTTTACTCTAATGAACTAACATTTTAGATGGTGTTGGGGGAAGCGTGGGTGTACTTTCTTCAAGTTGTTGGGGGGGGGGGGTTCAGGAGTGCTGCACGGCACATAAAATTAATCATGACGTAAAAAAAACTATTCAGGGGCAATATACACCCAAATTGTAACCCAATATACAACCAAACTGTAACCCAATATACACCCATACATTGATTTTACTCTAATGAACTTACATTTTATATGGAGTTGGGGGAAGTGTGGGTGTGCTTTCTTCAAGTTGTTGGGGGGGGGGGGGGTTCAGGAGTGCTGCACGGCACATAAAATTAATCATGACGGAAAAAAACTATTCAGGGGCAATATACACCCAAATTGTAAGCCAATATACACCCAAACTGTAACCCAATATACACCCATACTGTAATAAAATATACACTCAATACTATTTCTTACGTTTTTGTAGGTCCTTCAATTTGTAGCAGAGGGGTTGGTTCATATTCTGTCTCAGGTGTTTCTTGAAATTCTGGCACAGTGGTTGTTTGGGACACTGGTAGACAAACTTGAATCGGAACTCTAAACAAGAAGAAAAATGAAAGGTTAACAATGGCTTTGAAAATAAAAAGGTTATAAGGTTGAAATATTCTTGAAAAACTCACATTGCAAGACCTTCGAACGGTGTCTCTTCCCTCACAACCATCATATTCGAATCAGCCGGCTCACTGGCTGACTCTTCAACCAGACTCAACCTAAAATACACCCAAAGAAAGTCAAAAATACACCCGAACAATTCATAAGAAAGACAGGCTTTATTTTTCGAAAACTTACATACTTGCAGTTTTTGCTTTTTTTTCCTGCCTTTTTTTTCTCGAATAAAACAATAAAGGGCTTTTTTTTCTAAAAAAAATATACAGAATTAGAAGTAGAAGGTAATAAAAGAACAAAAGTAACGATTATTTGAAAGAGAAATTACATGCTCTCTGCCGGTCTGTTTACGCTACTTTGTTCTGTGTGTCCTTGAGAGGAAGGATCATCACTTCCCAAGTTTACGTCCGGTATTCTAAACAGAGTTCATGTTATTCAGACAAAATATCATATAGTTAAATCTTGATAATAAGATTTTATCAAATAAAGCTTCTTACATTTCAGAGGAGACATAGTGACCTTCCGTCGATCGCAGGTAAGCTTACTTCTCCCTGCGAAACAAGAAACAATTATTAGCAAAGAAAACACCCTAAAATCTGAAATATACACCCCAACAAGACATACCCCTGTGCAGCAGAATTTTCATTGTTTTTCCTTAACAATTCATCTAGATCTTCACTTCCTATTTCAGATCTGTCAGTACATTCATAAAAGAACATGTTAACAAATATAATCATGATGATAGACGGTAATATAGCTTACAAAGTACTGTACCCATGATAGGATTGATCTTGTTCAGGAGATGAATGCTCAACAACAACCTTTTTCTTTTTGGATTGTGTCCTGGGTGGAAAAAACAAGTATGAATCAGAAATAAAAAATTAATTTTATCACAAAATATTATCCAAAGAAGTGCTTACTTTTTTGGTATTCTTTGTGTCTTTTTCTTTTTTTTTTTTCTTCTTCACCGGTGATGATTCTTTGCTTCTATAAGTTAAGAAGAGACACTCTGTTAATACATGAAATGTTGATAATAAAGCCAAAAGAAAGGAGTAATAATTTCAGAACATTACTCATTAGTTGATTCAGATTCGAAATCAGAATCTTCTTGACTCTTCTTTCTTTTTTTGGAGTCCATTCTGGAAGGCAAACAATCATTATTTAAAACATACTAAAGATATAAAATACACCCAAATGAATGCACAAGATACACCCAACATAATAAATAAAATACACCCAACTTAATAAACAAAATACACCCAACTGGATAAACAAAATAAACCCAACTAGATAAACAAAATACACACAACTTGATAAAATTAATACACCCAACTTTATAAAGAAAATACACCTAAGTATGGTACTTACTTTTTTCCTTTTTTGCTGGGTTCTTATCTTGGTGAATCCTCTGAGTCTTCTTGAGTCTCAGACTCAGAGGTAGAATTGTCACTATCAGTTGTTTCTGTCTCCGAAGATGATGTTGAACTTGTGATGAACGGATAACTTATACGCTTTTTGGCATTGTTTTTAGGTAGTTTTTAATATGTTTTAGTCACTTTTTATTATATTTTTATTAGTTTTTAAATAAAAATCACATTTCTGGACTTTACTATGAGTTTGTGTATTTTTCTGTGATTTCAGGTATTTTCTGGCTGAAATTGAGGGAGCTGAGCAAAAATCTGATTTAGGTTAAAAAAGGACTGCAGATGCTGTTGGATTCTGACCTCCCCGCACTCAAAATGGATTTTTTGGAGCTACAGAAATCCAATTGGCGCGCTCCCAATTGCGTTGGAAAGTAGACATCCAGGGCTTTCCATCAATATATAATAGCCCATACTTTGCTCAAGGATAGACGATGTAAACTGGCGTTCAATGCCAGTTCCATGTTGCAGTCTGGCGTTCAGCGCCAGAAACAGGTTACAAGTTGGAGTTCAACGCCAGAAACACGTTACAACCTGGCATTTAACTCCAGAAAAAGCCCAAGCACGTGAGAAGCTTAAGTCTCAGCCCCAGCACACACCAAGTGGGCCCCAGAAGTGGATTTCTGCACTATCTATCATAGTTTACTCATTTTCTGTAAACCTAGGTTACTAGTTGAGTATTTAAACAACTTTTAGAGATTTATTTTGTACCTCTTTTAGAGATTTATTTTGTACCTCATGACATTTTTAGATCTGAACTTTGTACTCTTTGACGGTATGAGTCTCTAAACTCCATTGTTGGGGGTGAGGAGCTCTGCTGTGTCTCGATGAATTAATGCAATTATTTCTGTTTTCCATTCAAACACGCTTGTTCCTATCTAAGATGTTCATTCGCGCTTCACTATGAAGGAGGTGATGATCCGTGACACTCATCACCTTCCTCAATCCATGAACGTGTGCCTGACAACCACCTCCGTTCTACATTAGATTGAATGAGTATCTCTTAGATTCCTTAATCAGAATCTTCGTGGTATAAGCTAGAATATTTTGGCGGCCACTCTTGAGGATCCGGAAAGTCTAAACCTTGTCTGTGGTATTCCGAGTAGGATTCGAGGATTGAATGGCTGTGACGAGCTTTAAACTCGCGATTGTTGGGCGTGATGACAATCGCAAAAGAATCAATGGATTTTATTCCGACATGATCGAGAACCAACAGATGATTAGCCGTGCTGTGACAGAGCATTTGGACCATTTTCACTGAGAGGATGGGAAGTAGCCATTGACAACGGTGACACCCTACATACAGCTTGCCATAGAAGGAGCCTTGCGTGTGTAAAGAGGAGTACAAGAGAAAACCTGAAATAAAGAGGACAAAGCATCTCCAAAACTCCAACATATTCTCCATTATTGAGTAACAAGTATTTATTTTATGCCCTTTGACTTTTTACAATTAAAACTAAAAATTATTATTGATATTATATCCTGACTAAGAGTTACAAGATAACCATAGCTTGCTTCAAGCCAACAATCTCCGTGGGATTCGACCCTTACTCACGCAAGGTATTACTTGGACGACCCAGTGCACTTGCTGGTTAGTTGTGCGAATTTGTAAGAAATAGTAATATTGACATTGACATATACAAATTCGTGCACCAAGTTTTTGGCGCCGTTGCCGGGGATTGTTCGAGTTTGAACAACTGACGGTTCATCTTGTTGCTTAGATTAGGAAAATTTTGTCTTTTGGGTCAAAGTCTTTTATTATTGTTCTTGTTAAAATTTTAGAATCCTTATTTCCTTTTTCTTAATTATTTTCAAAAATTTTTAAAAACCAATAACTTCATGATTTAGTCTTCTGTCTGAGTTTAGTTTCATGTTTTAAGTTTGGTGTCAACTGCATGTTTTTATTTCTCTTTAAATTTTCGAATTGCATGTTCTTTGTTCTTCCTTAATCTTCAAGTTGTTCTTGTTTATTTTCCTTGTTTGATCTTTAGTTTTTCTTGTTTTGTGATTTTTCTTGTTTTTCTTGTGCATTTTCGATTTATTAGTATCTAAAAAAAAAATCATATCTTTTTCAAAATCTTATCTGATCTTATTTCAAATTTCAAATTTCAACTTCCAAAATTCAAAATTCAAATTTCAAAATTCAAATTTCAAATTTCAATTTTCAAATCTTTTCAAAATTTTCTTTTTCAAATCCTTATCTTAATATTGTTGACTTTTTCAAAAATTCAAAATTCAATTTTCAAATTTCAATTTTCAAATTTCAAATTTCAAATTTCAAATTTCAAAATTAATTTTCAAATTTAAAATTTAAATTTCAACACTTTTTAATTTAAATTCCTTATCTTCTCTTACCTAGCTTATCTTATCTTTTCTAATCTCAAATCTTAAAATCAAATCTTTTTCATATCTTTTCTTTTTTTATTTTATTTTATTTTCTTACAAGTATCTTTAATTTTAAGACATCTTTTTCAAAACTTCCTAACCAATTTCTCTCTCTTCATTTTTTTTCAAAAATCCTCACCCACATTTTTTTAAATCTTTTTAATTAATTTAGTTTTCAATATTCTTCTATTTCTTTTTCTTCTAATTTTCGAAAATATAGTAAATTTTTCAGTTATTTTATTTTATTTTATTTAATTTTAATTTCAGTTTTAAAAAAAATTTATTTGCAATCCGCTTCATCTCCCTTTCTCCATCATGGACCTAAGTGGAAATGAACAGCCCAGAAGGACTCTGGGGTCATATGCTAACCCCACTACTGCTTCATATGGGAGAAGTATCTGTATACTCTCCATTGGAGTCAGTAGCTTTGAGTTGAACCTCAGCTCATTATCATGGTGCAGCAAAGTTGCCAGTATTCCGGTCTTCCACAGGAAGAACCTACAGAGTTTCTGGCTGAGCGTTGATATTATTGACTCCCTAGTGGAAGAGGTCAATATGACTGAGAGTCTCGAATCAGAGCTAGAGGACATTTTTAAAGATGTTCAGCCTGATCTGGAGGATTCAGAGGAATTGAAAGAGCCTCTGAAACTTCCTCAGGAAGAGGAAAAACCTCCTAAACCTGAGCTCAAACCATTACCACCATCCCTGAAATATGCATTTCTGGGAGAAGGTGACACTTTTCCGGTGATCATAAGCTCTGCTTTAAATCCCCTAGAAGAGGAAGCGCTACTTCAAATGCTAAGGACACACAAGACAGCTCTTGGGTGGTCCATAAGTGACCTTAAGGGCATCAGCTCAGCAAGATACATGCACAAGATCCTATTAGAGGATGATGCTAAGCCAGTGGTTCAACCACAGAGGCGGCTAAATCCAGCCATGAAGGAAGTGGTGCAGAAAGAGGTCACTAAGTTACTAGAGGCTGGGATTATTTATCCTATTTCTGATAGCCCCTGGGTGAGTCCTGTCCATGTTGTCCCTAAGAAGGGAGGTATGACAGTAGTTCATAATGAAAAAAATGAACTGGTTCCTACAAGAATAGTTACAGTGTGGCGTATGTGTATTGACTACAGAAGGCTCAATACAGCCACCAGGAAGGATCACTTCCCTTTACCATTCATAGACCAGATGCTAGAAAGACTAGCAGGTCATGAATACTACTACTTTTTGGATGGCTATTCAGGTTACAACCAAATTGCAGTAGATCCTCAGGACCAAGAGAAAACAGGATTCATATGTCCATCTGGAGTAATTGCATACAGAAGAATGCCTTTTGGTCTGTGCAATGCACCTGCAACCTTTCAGAGGTGCATGCTCTCTATCTTCTCTGATATGGTAGAGAAATTTCTGGAAGTCTTCATGGATGACTTCTCAGTATTTGGAGACTCATTTAACTCCTGTCTTAACCATCTAGCACTTGTTCTGAAAAGATGCCAAGAGACTAACCTGGTTCTAAATTGGGAAAAATGTCACTTTATGGTGACTGAAGAAATTGTCCTTGGGCATAAAATTTCGAACAAGGGAATAGAGGTGGATCAAGCTAAGGTAGAGGTAATTGAAAAATTACCACCATCCACCAATGTTAAGGCAATCAGAAGCTTTCTGGGGCATGCAGAATTCTATAGGAGGTTTATAAAGGATTTTTCAAAAATTGCAAAACCTCTGAGCAATCTGCTAGCTGCTGACACGCCATTTATGTTTGACACAGAGTGTCTGCAGGCGTTTGAAACTCTGAAAGCTAAGCTGGTCACAGCACCAGTTATTTCTGCACCAGACTAGACATTACCATTTGAACTAATGTGTGATGCCAGTGACCATGCCATTGGTGCAGTACTGGGACAGAGGCATAACAAGCTTCTGCATGTCATTCATTATGCTAGCCACATTTTAAATGATGCCCAGAAAAATTACACAACCACAGAAAAAGAGCTGCTTGCAGTGATTTTTGCCATTGACAAGTTTAGATCATACTTAGTAGGATCAAAAGTGATTGTGTACACTGACCATGCCGCTCTTAAATATCTACTCACAAAGCAGGATTCAAAGCCCAGGCTCATAAGATGGGTGTTGCTTCTGCAAGAGTTTGATATAGAAATAAGAGACAGAAAAGGGACAGAGAATCAAGTAGCTGATCACCTGTCCCGGATAGAACCAGTAGCAGGAGCATCCCTCCCTCATATAGCCCTCATTCTTTCGACCAACTGCTCCTTACTCCAGTTGGTAATCCATGGTTTTGGAGGTCTTTCTGCCGTTTTCTTGTCTTTATTTTTAGAAAGATGAAAGTAAATTATCATCAAGGCAAAGAGGCAGCCATCAATTGCCTTTTTCTTTTTCTCCTTGTAATCAGTTATGCCCTTGATGATAAAACTCAAAACATGCCCTCCCCAGTTTCGCTCTGTTATGGTGTCCATGTCAAAAATTGGGGCCAGGTGCACATGTGAGATTTTGTTTATTGTCGTTGGTAAAAGGAACGCCATCTGTATATAGAGGATGAAAATCCTCTTGAACATTAGGCGATCCTGTTCGTTACCAACGCCAATATCCATCATCTCATCTGTAAGACTTTTGAGGGTCTTACCCTAGAATCTTCTAAAAATTTCTTTATCATCCTCAGAAAGATCCTTATAATTGACTTTCTGAGGAAATAGATCTCCTACAAAAAGGAAAACAACATAGTATGAAAATCAGTTCAAATACACCCAAGCATCAATCTAAATACACCCAAACATCATTTAATATACACCTATAATTTTTAGCGAGTTACCTGATGCGTTGATGCCAAGCGCATCACCTATTGCTTTTGGTCTTATTTTAAAAGAACCGTATCCGGTTTTCAGTCTGTTCTCCCCTAATTTGAAGTTGTTAGCCAACTCCCTTAATAGTTGGTGATGCACCCTTAGTGGCGGGATGTGCATCAAGTCACCGAATCCCAAATCCCTCACAATAGTTTTCTTCTTCTCATTCATGTTTCTGAATTTCTCATTTAACAGATGTGTTGCACACTTAAGGTCTTTGGTTTTCTGTAAACAAAAACAAAATTATAGTCAGATATATTTCTATTATATAAAACTGATTTCATCTAAGACAAATATTTGTTCTTACATTTTTTCCATCTTGGTTTCTCGCTGCCATTTTTTCTGAAATGAAAAATACACCCATAAACATTAGTAAGATACACCCATAGATATGAGTCAGATGTCACTCAAACATGCATTATTATACAAGGTCAAGCAACATTACAAGGTCAAGCAATATACACCCATGGACAAGCAAATATAAGAACAGTTGCAACTGCTGACTATTACAGTATATCAGTTCAGAAATATACATCCAACAATTTATGCCATATACACCCACCAAACTACGGAATATACCCCCAAAAATCAGTTACTAGTAGAACTAGAACAACAAGAACAGTGACACCTAGAAGAACTACGAAGAACAGTGTAACATAGAACCAAGAATAACAGTAAAACCTAGAACAAGTAGAACATTATAAACTGTAAAATGAGACGTAGAACAATAAGAACAGTAAAACGTACAATAACGTAGAAGAACAGTAAAACCTAGTTCTTCGATTTCGAAATGTGAAAAATATACAGGATGACTAAAATAGTAACGTAACGTACCTTCAGTATTATAACTTCATTTTTTTCTGGAGATTCTCGATCGAGAGTTCTATGTTGTGTTGATGGAATTTTCGAATCTTAGCACGAGTTGTATATCTTCGCTTTCGAATGTTGCTCGAAAATGGAACGGTTGTGTTTTCTTTGAATGGCTTTGAGAAGTGGAAGAGTGCGCCATTAAGGAGCGGTTTACGCGAAGTGCAACCGTTTAAGTAGAGAGCGTGTAAATGACGCTCCATTCAATGTTATTCACTGCGCATGTGGAAGGATTGTGGGCTGGGGGCTTGTATCACTTGTAAGGCCTTTTTGCTTGTATGTGTAACAGGCCCGTTTATTATATTTGATCATTAGTTAAACCTTAAAATCAAGTTAAATAATGTGTATAAAATGTTAGTTTGATTATTGAGACGATACATTTTTTTTTCTCTTTCGTTAAACCAATTTTTGAATAAGAAGAAAACTCATAATAAATTACAGAAATTGCCAAAACAATGATAACTTTTTTAGTAAAGAAGTTTAAGAATTGAATATCTATGATGCTAATTAATTGAGTTCTATTAATTGACCAAAATTCATTTCACCATCGATTAACTACAATTAATCATAATTCATACTAACCAATAATTTTACATTGCCTATAACAAAAATTTTAGTAAAATCAATTATCATTTCTTAAAAAAATTATTTATTTTATTTTAATTTTTAAAAAAATTTAAATATAATATCCCTTAAAATTGGACTTAATAGTCTTTCAAATATTCCATCAATCTATTAATCTTTTCTTAACAATTATCAAACCAAAAGACTATCCTCAATATCAAAATGATTGATTATAATTATAAAAATTAGTTTAAGTTATATTTTTAAACATTAAAATCTCTTATTTTAGCATGAATTAATAAATATTAAATAAAATAATTTTAAATTGTTTGGACTAAATTTTTATGAAAAATATTAAAAAGTCATCAAAATTTATTGTTTTTAGTCATTAATTAGTCATCAATATTTAAAAATATAGACTAAAGTATATTGATAGATTACTAAATTAAAAGAACTGAATTAATGACTAAAACCGTTAGTAAAAATAATAAATTTTGATTTAGTATGGTTCATATTTTATTAGTCTTCCAAATATTATTACAAAAATACGAGATTACCTCTAAACTAGTTTTGACAAATTAACAATAACAAATATCAAAATTTAATTAATTTTATTTTTTTAATTTTAAATTATAAATGATTTAAAAAAAAACAGAGATAGGGAGATTCAAACCCGCAACCTCTAAATGAGTATGGAAAGATTATGCCATTTGAACTATATCTCATTCGCTTTTTAAATATTTTTTTTTTTACCAAAGATAGGAAAACTCGAACCCGCGACCTCTTAGATGAGCTTTTTAAATTATTTGGACCATAGAACCTTAAAGTTTGTTATCCAATTCAATACATAAAATATAATTAAAATAAAACTAAACCAAATTAAAAAATAATCCAAACTAACACTTTTTAGTTTTACAATGAAAAACTTGCCACGTGAAGCACTTCCGCCAAAGGCATTCAGAAACTTCTTTTAAGTGGCGCCCTCTGAAACAATAAATAATCCAATCACTCTCTAATCTCTCTGCTTCTCCTTTTCTCACCCACAAACTAGCTAATTAACACAAGTTTCATACATCAGTATTAAGAGGATTTTAAAATGGCAACGACGCTGTCTTCGAACTTCGACGAGCTCCGTATGCTGCTGGTGACGACGGCAGCGAGGAAGGCGGAGATGGAGATGCTCTGCATCGATGAGATGCTCTGAAAGTACTGCGGAGAGTTTGAAAAATGACAGTTGAGACACTTCATCTTCACAAGCCTTGCGTAGGCGCTGGAGGCCTGCCACACCATGCTCATGATCTTCGCTGACCGCGAACCGGAGTGGCAATGCACTGCCGCTGCCTGCGGAGCGGTTGGGAGCACCTGCGTGATTCGGCCGGAAGAGTGGGAGTAGGTTGGTTGACGCGGCAGCGCCACCGTGTCGAAGTGAAAACTTATTTGTGGTGAAAAATTTAAAGTTGGACTCGTCCAGTCCTTATTCTTTGTCGGATGTATGGTTAGTTAATTACTAATAATAATAACAATGATAATACTAATAATAATAAATTTTTTCTTTTTCTCAAAATATCTCATTATAATAAAAATTATTTAAAAATAATAAAAGATTTTAAATTTAAAGTATCATAAAATTTAATTTAATTACTTTTAAAAAAATAATTTTCTTTAAATAAAATTCTTAACAAATATAATAAATCATAAATTACTCATTATTTAATTTTCAAAAACTCAGGTTGTTATATGTGGCAGGGGTTATGCATTAATTGCAATACTACAATATATTATCAATATTAAGTATGTAAATATGTGGCTGATACTACTCCTTAAACTAGACCGATTAACCATTGGCTCTGATACCACTTGTTGGGCCACCGTGGGAAGCTCTTAACTACCGGAGAGACTTCGGGGAGGAATCAAGTGAGATAACATAAGATGAGAGGACACCAACTATAAATTTGACATTTAGATTTGTGAACCCTTAAATCTAATTATCCAACTCTATTTCATAGTAAAACATACCAAGTCCTGATAACGTTAAAAAATATTATTGGTAGTCTAATTTTAAAATTAAAAAGTATAAACTTATAGTGTTTTCCTAAAACTAGTTTTGACAAATTAACAATAACAAATACCAAAATTTAATTAATTATATTTTTTAAATTTTAAATTATAAATAATTTAAAAGAAAAAGCAGAGATAGAGAGACTCAAACCCACAATCTCTAAATGAGTATGAAAAGATTATGCCATTTGAACCATAGCTCATTCACTTTTTAAATTTTTTTTTACCAAAGATAGGAAAACTCGAACCCGCGACCTCTTAGATGAGCTTTTTAAATAATTTGGACCATAGAACCTTAAAGTTTGTTATCCAATTCAATACATAAAATACAATTAAAATAAAACTAAACCAAATTAAAAAATAAACCAAACTAACACTTTTTAGTTTTACAATGAAAAACCTGCCACGTGAAGCACTTCCGCCAAAGGCATTTAGAGACTTCTTTTAAATGGCGCCCTCTGAAACAATAAATAACCTAATCACTCTCTAATCTCTCTTCCTCTCATTTTCTTACCCACACACTAGCTAATTAACACAAGTTTCATATTTCTGTGCTAAGAGAGTTTTGAAATGGCAACGACAATGCCTTCGAACTACGACGAGCTCCGTACGCTGCTGGTGACGACGACAGAGAGGAAGGTGATGATTGGATTTTTGACGGTTTAGAATTTCTCAAATAAAATCTCGTCGAAGTATAGTTTCTAAACCAAGCAATGATCCTTTCATACAAAAAGTTGTTTGTCACTAAAACAAACCCCTAAATTTATAAACCAAAGTATTCGAACCTCGGGTCGTTCTCCCTAGGAATTGTAATGAAGTGGTTTGTTATTGGTTGTGAGTTATTTTGGGGTTTTAAGATTTTGTACAAGAAATATAAATGGCAAAGAAAATAAACTAACAACTAACAAAGCTCTTGGCAAGATATGAGAACTAGAAATCCTATCCTAGTTATCCTCCTCAATTGTGATGAGAATTGTTCATTGCTCCCACTTAGTTAACCTCTAACCATGGAGGAAAGTCAAGTGGATGAATCAATTTGATTCCTCAAGACCTAATCAACTCCTAAAGGAAAGACTAGCTTTAGAGGCATTCAAATCAATTAGCAATCTCTAATTATCAATCAACAAAGGAATTAGATAACTCAAGAGTCACTAATCACTCTACCTAGGCCAAGAGGAACAAAATCTATACAAAAATCCAACCAAGCATTTCATCAAACACTCGGAAGACACAAAAGAAAAGTATAGCAAATCACAACAAGAATGAATTCTAACTACAATTGAATACAAAGAATTAACAACAACAATCAAGGAAATCACAATTATCATGAATTACCTCAAATTGCATTATTGAAAGGGAATTAAAGAAACAACAATCTATCTAAAACAAAGTGAAGAATTACAAGAATTAAAGTACATAACTAGAGAGAGGAAGAGGAGAAGATTAAGAATTGGCAAAGGAGAATTGAGTTAAGGCATGAATTAAACCTAGATCTAAGAAGAGAGATTAACCCTAACCTAATCCTAATCCTAGAGAGAAGTGAGAGCTTCTCTCTCTAAAACTACTCTAAACTAAAGCTATGACTCACTTCTAATCTAATTGTACCCCCCTTTTAATCCTTGATCCTTTTATTCCTTTCTATCAGCAATTGGCGCCAAAAAATGGGTTCAGAAACCCCTCAAAATCGCCAGGCACGTGTTGCCTTAATGAAGTCATGTGCAGACATCGACGCGTGCGCGTTCCTGGCTGATTCCGCAATGTGCGCGCGAGCGCCTTGTGCGCGTGCGCGTGCTTGGCCGTGATCAATTCTTTGGCTTTTTGTGCTTCTCTCCACTTGCATGCTTCCTTCCTTGCTTCCTTTGATCCATGCTTGGCCTATTTCAATCCTGGAATTACTAGCAAACACATCAAGGCATCTTATGGAATCAAGGAGAAATCAAAATTTATCAAAATAAGGCCTAAAAAGCATGTTTTTACACTTAAGCACAAATACGGGAGAGATAACAAAACCATGCTAATTCATAGGTTAAATGCGAGAAAAGGTCATCAAAATACTCTAAATTCAATACAAGATAAACCCTAAAAATGGGGTTTATCAACCTCCCCACACTTAAACCTTAGCATGTCCTCATGCTAAAATAAGAAGGAACTAAGGGGTATGATATTTATTAAATGCAACTAAACTATATGAGTCCTATCTATATGCAAATACCTAAAGCAAATGGAAATGCTTAGTTCAAACAAATCAATTCCCAAGAGACATGTATAAGCACAATAGCTAGGCAATAGGAATTAAGCCCAAACCACAATTGTATTCAAGCTTGCAAGATTATAAATAATATGGGTGAACACATGTACTTGAACTTTTGAACCCTCACCGGATGTGTATCCGCTCTATTCACTCAAGTGTTTAAGGGTTAATTCACTCAATTCTCTTCTAATCAAGCTTTCCAAAATTTGATTTTCTTCTAACAATCAACACTTATTCAATGTATGCATAACTTCATCATGAGGTCTTTCATTTAGGTTGTAATGGGGTTAGAGTCAAGGTAGGATCATTTATGGTTAAGTGGACTAGAGTTTAGATCTTTGATTAGTATAGACTTTCCCACCTAACTATATAATAACCTATACAAATTTAAACTACTCTAACTACCCATTCTTCACTTTTTCTTACATATTCATGCATCTTATTTCTTGATTCATAACACTTATGCATTGATTCCCTTTTGTTGAACTTCACCTTGGGGTATTTTGTCCCCTTTTATTATTTTTTCTTCTCTTTTTTTTATATTCCCCTTTTTTTTTATATACTTTGTACAAGGACATCAATTGCATAAGGTCTTATACATTCGATCAATACATGAGTATGTTCCCAATTCCTAAATATGGAAGTGTACTACCCCTTTTTATCCCATCCAATGTTCCCAAGCCTCACCAACTTTGAGTAATAAACACTCTCACTAGCCTAGGCTAATCAAAGATCCAAACAAGGACTTTTCATTGGTTTTCCGCCTTGGGCTTGTAATGTGCTAAAATGAGAATAAGTTGGTTAAGCATAGGCTCAAAATTGGCTAACAATGGAGAGTAAAAGGTAGGCTAATTGGGTAAGTGGGCTAATAAAATAATGGCCTCAATCATACAAATGCATGAATACAAGAAATAAATGGACATATAGAATCAAGCAAATCAAGGATCACAATCATAGAAAGAGAACAATTGCACACAAGAATGGAAAATAAGTGGTTATAAAATGTAACCACATCAATAGACTCAAGTCTCATAGGCTTGTGTTCTAAGCTCAATACATGCTTCACAAAGTATGAAGTTCAAGCAAGTTGCACCAAAAGTTTCCTTCAATCAATTGGGTTGGTGCCCTATGTCCTATAATTAAAATTCTTGGAAAATCTCAATATTTGACTAAGCATTGTTGTGATTGAAAAATGCAAAAATTTCCCTTAGTTTACCCTTTTCTTTTTCACTTAAAACCAATTTCCTATGCAAAAAGGATGACTAAGTTTTCACTTAAAACATGATTTCTAATCACAACCACAAACTAAAAAGAAAGATATACAAAAGAAGATATGCAAAAATGTATAAAGAAAAGTCCAACTAAAAATATGGAATCTATCATCTAAAACATCTAAAGATATCCAAAAGCATCAAAATATCTAAAATCCAAAATAAGCAGTAAAGGTATCCCAAAACGAGCCAAAATAGCAAGAGTATCCAAAATAAACTCAAGATGCATCAAATATATACAAGAGATATGCAAAGTAAGGTAACTAAGAAAGTGGCCAAAATGTTCACCGATCCTCTAATGATGCTACCGGTGACCTCCCCACACTTAAGACCAAGCATCGTCCTCGATGCTAAACCGGAGGCTCAGTGGAAGGTACAACGGTAGTTGCTGAATCTGTCTGAGGCTGTGGAGCCGGCTCCTCATGGGTCTGTGGAGTCTCTGTAGTGTCAGGAGCAGCTGGAGGTGCATCCTGCTGAATTGGCTCATCCGCATCCTCCTCCTGATGATCCTGCTCATCGGAGGCCGGAGAGTCTGGAAGCGGAGGCAACTCAGCGCCAAGGGAGATGAGTGCCTGATCCATCCGATCCAGTCGGCGTCTGACATGGAGCCTCTCGCGCTCCAAAAATCGAAACAGACACTGGACCAGTAGGTAAGTGGGCTCAGGTGCTGAAGGAGGGGCTGTCGAAGAAGATGGTCCAGCCGTCCCTACTACTGCTCTGGCCCTAGAACGACGTCTAGGTGGGGGTTTCTCGTGCACCCAACCACCCCAAGGAATAGTAACCTCCTTGTCAACGTCATCTGGGGGTGGTGGTATCACATCATCATCCAACCAAGGGACCTCAGCGAGGGCGGCCATGCTGGTAACCAAAGTGGGGAACGGAAGCAGGCCACGAATATGTGCTCGCCACATACTCTGCCGGATCAATCGAGGAAAATAAACGTCCTTCCCCTCCATAACGCACCCAATCAGAAGGAGCATCTCCATAGGGATCTCAGAGAAGTGGGTGGTGGGTAAGACATAATGGGCAAATATCATCTGCCAAGTCTTGGCCTCTCTAGTCAGCTGAGCAAAAGGCATCCCTTTAGGCTTAGTGTTGTTTGCATCCATGACCCAAGTAGCATCTGGTAGACCGATCACGTGCCTAAGCGCCTCATAGTCAAAGGTCATGCTATGAATGGCTAACTCAGCCTGCTGATGAGCGCAGGTGCCATCAGAAAGATGTCGGCACTGCAATGCCTCCTCTATAGCAGTCTCAGTAATCATAACCTCTTTACCCCTCAACTGAACTGAATCCAAAGTGGGACGGAAGAAGTTGCAATAAAATTCCTTCACCCAAGAGATGTTGATATCCCCCAAATCTCTGTCAACAAAATCCATACCCAACTCTAGGATCCGACTAGTAATGGAGCGTCGTACATCATTGAGAAGGACAAGCTTCTTCTCCGTATTCAGTTTCGTCGTCCGGTACTTAGAAAGGCGAAGCTCATAGTAGAGATTGGAAAACTTGGTTGGGTTGGTAGAGGGTAGCAACTGATTTTCCTTTTCTTCTTCATTCAAAGGATTCTTAGCAAGATTCTTGTAGGTGGAGGGAATAGAGGGAATAGAACGTTTTCTTTTCTTGGAGGAGGTGGCAATAGCTTTTCCTTTATCCGATATCCTGAAAAAGAGAATAGAATATAGGCAATTAAGCACTTAGCACGAAGCAAGCAAAGCATGTTCAGGATGTAAAATAGATGGCAAGCAAACATGATGTGAATTGAACTTAAAACATGGATAGCAAGTAAGAGCAGAAAACATAGCCGTAAACCAAGAATTCAATGTTTCAAACAATGTGCACAATTCTTAAGGAATAGGCATGTTCATCATCATGACTCAAAAGAATGGCTAAAAGTTAAAATGCAAGTGAAAGTGAAGTTGGTAAGTAAAGAAGTCAGTGAGTTAGAAAAGTGGAGTTAGAAATTAGTAGTATGATGAAAGATGAACCTATCAAGCATACGAATCATGTTCACAATCATGAGGGTATACGGAGTGTTGGGCAATTCTTGATTCCATTAGGCCAATGCCGAACCCAGGAGTCAAATAGAAATGGAAATTAGCCCAATATGAACTTGGTGCACAGTAAGCAAGGGTTTAGAAAACGTATATGCCAAGTTCAATTTGTCAATAGAAATTAGAAGGGAAAATGGTTCCTTGAAAATTGGGCAGCATTCCGGCTTAAAATTGGACGTTCCCGGATGGCAACATAGCACAAATAGCATGATCACAACATCAGTTAAGCACAACGGCAATGAGATAGCATTTAGCAACACAAATTACAGAAAAAGAGCAGAAAAGAGCCGCCCAAAATCAAACATACAGCACCCAAGGAACAAATAGCAGATTATGCACAAACGAAGCACTTATCAGGCCTAGAATCCTCTATCCAGTCCTAGCTACCTAACCGCAATTATTTCTATCTATCCTAACATACACAAATTCAGTCTTTAACTAATTAACAGCATACTAACAGAAATGAGAAATTAACAGAGAGCAGGGTTAGGCAGGAACCTGGAGCAGAGCGGAAATGGAAGTAAGGCAGATGAGTAAGGGGCATGGACGTGACTGAGCAACGGCGAGGCGGAGCAGAGCGCCGCCGCAGAGGGTGGCGGGTACGGCGGAAGGGGTGACAGGAAGTGAGGGGGACCTCACGGCGGCAGAGCAGCAGAGGCGCTCCGGTGGGAGAGGAGAGCAGAGGGGCGAGTGAGTGGGTGTGTGAATCGAGGGAGTGAGGTCGAGTGAGATCGGCGGCGGTCGGAGGGTGGTTGACGGCGGCCTGTGGTTCGTTCGAAAAGAGAAAGGGAAGAGAGGTAGAGGATGGTGACAGGGAGAAGAAGAGGGACGAGAGGGTAAGACAGAGGGGGTGTGTGGCGACGGCGGCGCAGTCGCCGGTGGTGACGATGGTGGTGAGTGAGAAGAAGAGGAAGATGATGAGGGAGAAGAGAGAGTGCGCGACTGCGCAGTGCCCTTCGCGAGTGAGGGTTATCCTATTTTTTGAATCGACGCGAGCGCGCACCTCGCGCGTCCGCGTACATTGATGAAACTAGGGGCCCACGCGTGAGCGTACAGCACGCTCAAGCGTGGATGGGCAAACTATACAAGGGCGCATGCGCGTTCAGTGCGCGCACGCGCACATTGAGTTGGGCTGGAGGCTTAGAGTGGGCTTGACGCACGCCCAACTCTCTGGACAAAGGCCTAGAGTGGCAGCATCATATAAGGGACGCGCGCGCGGCAAGCGCGCGTCCGCGTACGTTGGTAATCTGTTCCTCCTTTTGACATACTGGCGCGCACGCGGCGAGTGCGCGTCCGCGTGAGTTGAGTTGAGCTGGGGGCTTAAAGTTGGCCCAGATCCAGCGAAACTCTCTGGATATTGGCCCAGAAGTTGTAGCAGCGGATCGACGCGTACGCGGCAGGTGCGCGTACACGTGCGTTTCCCTATAGCTGTATGGACGCGCACGCACGTAGTGCGCGTCAGCGTGGAATGAATTGGGCTTGAGGCACAACGCTGGCCTAAGAGAGGCCCAACTCTCTGGAATATGGGTGATGATGCATCCGCTCAGGGACGCGTGCGCGTACGGTGTGCGCGCGCGTCCTCCCCACCCTTCTTCTCTTTTCTTTTTTTTTTATCAAGCAGAAAAAGTATGCTCCCTATACTGCTCACAACTCTTTATTCAATCAACCATCATACAATTCACAAAAATGCAATTCGATATTATTCATCTACTACTAAACACAACATACACGTGACTAAGCTAACAATTAAGTTGTACAGACAAATTATGTGAAACATCTACCTACAATGGCAACTCAAATCATTTATTAAGCAAATTTAAAAGAGAATGGAAAGAGTTTACCATGGTGGGGTGTCTCCCACCTAGCACTTTTAGTTTAAGTCCTTAAGTTGGACATTTTGAGGAGCTTATTGTCTTGGTGGCTTATGTTTGTACTCATCCTTGAATCTCCAAGGATCCTTGCTTCTCAATTGGTTGACAGAATTTCCAACCATTTTCGTCAAGCTTGGGCAAAGTTCTACCCAAGATATGAGTCCCCATAGTTGGTCTTCACCTAGCGAGCCGGGGTCCCATATCTTATCTTCGCACCCGTCTTCAATTTTATCTTCATACTTTTTCCTTCCGGGTGGTAGACATATAGAATTCTCTTTAACGTACCAAGCCTTCCGTTGAGACCCATGCAATGTGGTATTCTTCCAATCATCGTTCCTATGCCTTGAAACCTTGACCTTAATGAACCTAATTCCTAACTTGCAACCACTACACAATTCTCTTTTTCCTTTAAGTCCACAAAGAGCTCTAAGTTGTCCATTATTTTCAATCAAACCATATTCAAGTGAGAAATTAAAGCTTAGAGATAGAGATTTTACCCACTTAAATATTGTATTGGATGGTAAGTTGGGAAGGGAGGCCTCCCCACACTTAGACAATGCAAGGTCTACTTCCTTGTACTCTTCTTTGTGTATTTCCACCTCTTGACAAATTTCTTTAATTTCAACCATTTCCCTTTTACTTGGCTTGGTGTTGTCTTTAAGAACCTCGGTTTCTTGCCCAATGGGAGGTGATTCAATTTTGGATAGAAATTCATTGATGACTAAATCCATCTCTTGATCAACCTCTTCATAGTCTTCAATCTCAGTATACATCGTGCCAACGTTTTCCTCTTGGTAGCTCTCTTTCTCATTGCTCATCAAGGGTATGGGAGGTTGTGCACACTCTTCTATAATTTCAACTCCATGTCCACTGGGAGAGGATTCCATTGTAGAAAGAAATTCATTCATGATTGAATCCATCTCTTGATAAACCTCTTTCAAGTCTCCAACGACGGTATGCCTTAGAGGTTGCGCACCCTCTTCAACATCAATATCAAGCTCCTTGGAAGAGTGCTCCATGGTGTTACATTCCCTTGGACTTTTAACATCTCCTAAATCTTCAACCACTTCTTCCTTTTTCTTCAATGATTATAGCTTCCTCTAGTTGCTCCAATACAAAATGGCATTTCTCATCCCCACCGGAGTTTCCAATCTCTCCTTCATGCTTTGCTCTTCTTTCGCGGTTCCACATGTGGCTACGGAAGCACCTCGAGTATTCAAACATTGGTGGGCTAAAGTGTGCACCACCTTGGTCAAATTGGTCACAAACTCAAGTGTATCCTGCTTCATAGCTTCTTGTCCTTGAAGTAACAAAGTGAGAGGATCGTCTATTGGGGCTTGGGGTGGGTAGGAAGGTTCATCATTTTGGAGAGAGGGTTCATAGTAGGAAGGTGATTCTTCTTGGTAAAGGTATGGAGATGGTGAGTATTGAGGTGGTTCTTGGGAGTAATCTTGATATGGTTGTGGTGATTCTAGAGGTTCTTGCTCATAATGGCCATAAAAATATGGTATGGATGATTGGTTATATGATGGATATGGATCATAGGGTGGTGTTTGGTGATGAAAGGCTTGTGAGAATGGTTGAGTTTCATGTTGAGGATGAGATTCATAGGCATATGATGGTGGTTGTTGAGTGTCACAAAAAGAATCATCATAGCCGTTAAATTGGTATGCATTAGGATGGAAATTATACCTATAAGTATCCGGAGGTTGTTGCCAATAGGAGTGATCAATTCCTTGAGGCTCTTCCCATCTTTGTTGGTTCCATCCATGGTACATGTTGCCATTAAAGTCCACATTTCCTACAACACACTTAGAACCAAACTCAAAGCCAAAGTGAGAATTCATAATGAGAGAACAAAATAAAACTAACAAAAATTAAGAAACAAACAAAAGATAAACCTATTCACAATATTCACATATGTACAATAACCAATAACACAACACCATTGCAGATCCCCGGCAACGGCGCCATTTTTGATGATTGGATTCTTGACGGTTTAGAATTTCTCAAATAAAATCTCGTCGAAGTATAGTTTCTAAACCAAGCAATGATCCTTTCATACAAAAAGTTGTTTGTCACTAAAACAAACCCCTAAATTTATAAACCGAAGTATTCGAACCTCGAGTCGTTCTCCCTAGGAATTGTAATGAAGTGGTTTGTTATTGGTTGTGAGTTATTTTGGGGTTTTAAGATTTTGTACAAGAAATATAAATGGCAAAGAAAATAAACTAACAACTAACAAAGCTCTTGGCAAGATATGAGAACTAGAAATCCTATCCTAGTTATCCTCCTCAATTGTGATGAGAATTGTTCATTACTCCCACTTAGTTAACCTCTAACCATGAAGGAAAGTCAAGTGGATGAATCAATTTGATTCCTCAAGACCTAATCAACTCCTAAAGGAAAGACTAGCTTTAGAGGCATTCAAATCAATTAGCAATCTCTAATTATCAATCAACAAAGGAATTAGATAACTCAAGAGTCACTAATCACTCTACCTAGGCCAAGAGGAACAAAATCTATACAAAAATCCAACCAAGCATTTCATCAAACACTCGGAAGACACAAAAGAAAAGTATAGCAAATCACAACAAGAATGAATTCTAACTACAATTGAATACAAAGAATTAACAACAACAATCAAGGAAATCACAATTATCATGAATTACCTCAAATTGCATTATTGAAAGGGAATTAAAGAAACAACAATCTATCCAAAACAAAGTGAAGAATTACAAGAATTAAAGTACATAACTAGAGAGAGGAAGAGGAGAAGATTAAGAATTGGCAAAGGAGAATTGAATTAAGGCATGAATTAAACCTATATCTAAGAAGAGAGATTAACCCTAACCTAATCCTAATCCTAGAGAGAAGTGAGAGCTTCTCTCTCTAAAACTACTCTAAACTAAAGCTATGACTCACTTCTAATCTAATTGTACCCCCCTTTTAATCCTTGATCCTTTTATTCCTTTCTATCAGCAATTGGCGCCAAAAAATGGGTTCAGAAACCCCTCAAAATCGCCAGGCATGTGTTGCCTTAATGAAGTCATGTGCAGACATCGACGCGTGCGCGTTCCTGGCTGATTCTGCAATGTGCGCGCGAGCGCCTTGTGCGCGTGCGCGTGCTTGGCCGTGATCAATTCTTTGGCTTTTTGTGCTTCTCTCCACTTGCATGCTTCCTTCCTTGCTTCCTTTGATCCATGCTTGGCCTATTTCAATCCTGGAATTACTAGCAAACACATCAAGGCATCTTATGGAATCAAGGAGAAATCAAAATTTATCAAAATAAGGCCTAAAAAGCATGTTTTTACACTTAAGCACAAATACGGGAGAGATAACAAAACCATGCTAATTCATAGTTTAAATGCGAGAAAAGGTCATCAAAATACTCTAAATTCAATACAAGATAAACCCTAAAAATGGGGTTTATCAGAAGGCGGAGATGGAGAAGCTCTGCATCGATGAGATGATCTGAAAGTACTGTGGAGAATTAGGAAAATGACAGTTGAGACACTTCATCTTCACAGGCCTTGCGTTGGCGCTGGAGGCCTGCCACACCGTGTTCATGATCTTCGCAGACCGCGAGCCGGAGTGGCGATGCACCGCCGCCGCCTGCGGAGCGGTTGGGAGCACCTGCGCGATTCGGCCGGAGGAGTGGGAGTAGGTTGGTGGACGCAGCAGCGCCACCGTGTCGAAGTGGAAACTTGTTTGTGGCGACAACTTTAAAGTTGGACTCGTCCAGTCCTTATTCTTTGTCGGACGTATGATTAGTTAGTTACTAATAATAATAATAATTTTTTTCTTTTTTTCAAAATATCTCATTATAATAAAAATTATTTTAAAATAATAAAAGATTTTAAATTTAAAGTATCATAAAATTTAATTTAATTACTTTTAAAAAAAATAATTTTCTTTAAATAAAATTCTTAACAAATATAATAAATCATAAATTACTCATTATTTAATTTTTAAAAACTCAGATTGTTATATGTGACAGGGGTTATGCATTAATTGTAGTACTACAATGTAGTATCAATATTAAGTTTGTAAATATGTGGCTGATACTACTCCTTAAACTAGACCGATTAACCATTGGCTCTGATACCACTTGTTGGGCCACCGTGGGGAGCTCTTAACTACCGGAGAGACTTCGGGGAGGAATCGAGTGAGATAACATAAGATGAGAAGACACCAACTATAAATTTGACATTTAGATTTGTGAACCCTTAAATCTAATTATCCAACTCTATTACATAGTAAAACATACAAAGTCCTGATAACATTAAAAAAATTATTGGTAGTCTAATTTTAAAATTAAAAAGTATAAACTTATAGTGTTTTCCTTAAACTAGTTTTGAAAAAATTAACAATAACAAATACCAAAATTTAATTAATTATATTTTTTAAATTTTAAATTATAAATAATTTAAAAGAAAAAGCAGAGATAGGGAGACTCAAACCCACAATCTCTAAATGAGTATGAAAAGATTATGCCATTTGAACCATAGCTCATTCGCTTTTTAAATTTTTTTTTTTTTACCAAAGATAGGAAAACTCGAACCCGCGACCTCTTAGATGAGCTTTTTAAGTTATTTGGACCATAGAACCTTAAAGTTTGTTATCCAATTCAATACATAAAATAGAATTAAAATAAAACTAAACCAAATTAAAAAATAAACCAAACTAACACTTTTTAGTTTTACAATGAAAAACCTTCCACGTGAAGCACTTCCGTCAAAGGCCTTCAGAAACTTCTTTTAAATGGCGCCCTCTAAAACAATAAATAACCCAATCACTCTCTAATCTCTCTGCCTCTCCTTTTCTCACCCACACACTAGCTAATTAACACAAGTTTCATACATCTGTGCTAAGAGGGTTTTGAAATGGCAACGACAATGTCTTCGAACTACGACAAGCTCCGTACGCTGCTGGTGACGACGACAGAAAGGAAGGCGGAGATGGAGAAGCTCTGCATCGATGAGATGATATGAAAGTACTGCAGAGAGTTAGAAAAATGACAGTTGAGACACTTCATCTTCACACGCCTTGCGTGGGCGCTGAAGGCCTGCCAAACCGTGGTCATGATCTTCGCAGACCGCGAGCCGGAGTGGCGATGCCCCGCCGCCGCCTGCGGAGTGGTTGGGAGCACCTGCGCGATTCGGCCGGAGGAGTGGGAGTAGGATGGTGGACGCGGCAGCGCCACTGTGTCGAAGTGGGAACCTGTTTGTGGCGACAAATTTAAAGTTGGACTCGTCCAGTCCTTATTCTTTGTCGGATGTATGATTAGTTAGTTGCTAATAATAATAACAATGATAATACTAATAATAGTTTTTTTCTTTTTTTCAAAATATCTCATTATAATAAAAATTATTTAAAAATAATAAAAGTTTTTAAATTTAAAGTATCATAAAATTTAATGTAAGTACTTTTAAAAAAAAATTCTTTAAATAAAATTCTTAACAAATATAATAAATCATAAATTACTCATTATTTAATTTTTAAAAACTCATATTGTTATATGTGGCAGGGGTTATGCATTAATTGTAGTACTACAATGTATTATCAATATTAAGTATGTAAATATGTGGCTGATACTACTCCTTAAACTAGACCGATTAACCATTGGCTCTGATACCACTTGTTGGGCCACCGTGGGGAGCTCTTAACTACCGGAGAGACTTTGGGGAGGAATCAAGTGAGATAACATAAGATGAGAAGACACCAACTATAAATTTGACATTTAGATTTGTGAACCCTTAAATCTAATTATCCAACTCTATTTCATAGTAAAACATACAAAGTCTTGATAACATTAAAAAATATTATTGGTAGTCTAATTTTAAAATTAAAAAGTATAAACTTATCGCGTTTTTCTTAAACTAGTTTTGACAAATTAACAATAACAAATACCAAAATGTAATTAATTATATTTTTTAAATTTTAAATTATAAATAATTTAAAAGAAAAAGCAGAGATAGGGAGACTCAAACCCACAATCTCTAAATGAGTATAAAAAGATTATGCCATTTGAACCATAGCTCATTCGCTTTTTAATTTTTTTTATCAAAGATAGGAAAACTCGAATCCGCGACCTCTTAGATGAGCTTTTTAAATTATTTGGACCATAGAACCTTAAAGTTTGATATCCAATTCAATACATAAAATACAATTAAAATAAAACTAAACCAAATTAAAAAATAAACCAAACTAACACTTTTTAGTTTTACAATGAAAAACCTGCCACGTGAAGCACTTCCGCTAAAGGCATTTAGAAACTTCTTTTAAATGGCGCCCTCTAAAACAATAAATAACCCAATCACTCTCTAATCTCTCTGCCTCTCCTTTTCTATCCCACACACTATCTAATTAACACAAGTTTCATACATCTATGCTAAGAGGGTTTTGAAATGGCAACGACAATGTCTTCGAACTACGACAAGCTCCGTACGCTGCTGGTGACGACGGCAGAGAGGAAGGTGGAGATGGAGAAGCTCTGTATCGATGAGATGATATGAAAGTACTACAGAGAGTTAGAAAAATGACAGTTGAGACACTTCATCTTCACAGGCCTTGCGTGGGCGCTGGAGGCCTGCCACACTGTGGTCATGATCTTCGCAGACCGCGAGCCGGAGTGGCGATGCACCGCCGCTGCCTGTGGAGCGATTGGGAGCACCTGCGCGATTCGGCCGGAGGAGTGGGAGTAGGTTGGTGGACGCGGCAGCGCCACTGTGTCGAAGTGGGAACCTGTTTGTGGCGACAAATTTAAAGTTGGACACGTCCAGTCCTTATTCTTTGTCGGACGTATGATTAGTTAGTTGCTAACAATAATAACAATGATAATACTAATAATAATTTTTTTTCTTTTTTTCAAAATATCTCATTATAATAAAAATTATTTAAAAATAATAAAAAATTTTAAATTTAAATTATCATAAAATTTAATTTAATTACTTTTAAAAAAATAATTTTCTTTAAATAAAATTTTTAACAAATATAATAAATCATAAATTACCCATTATTTAATTTTCAAAAACTCATATTGTCATATGTGGCAGGGGTTATGCATTAATTGTCGTACTACAATGTATTATCAATATTAAGTATGTAAATATGTGGCTGATACTACTCCTTAAACTAGACCGATTAACCATTGGCTCTGATACCACTTGTTGGGCCACCGTGGGGAGCTCTTAACTACCGGAGAGACTTCGGGGAGGAATCAAGTGAGATAACATAAGATGAGAAGACACCAACTATAAATTTGTCATTTAGATTTGTGAACCCTTAAATCTAATTATCCAACTCTATTTCATAGTAAAACATACCAAGTCCTGATAACTTTAAAAAATATTATTGGTAGTCTAATTTTAAAATTAAAAAGTATAAACTTATCGCGTTTTCCTTAAACTAGTTTTGACAAATTAACAATAACAAATACCAAAATTTAATTAATTATATTTTTTAAATTTTAAATTATAAATAATTTAAAAGAAAAAGCAGAGATAGGGAGACTCAAACCCACAATCTCTAAATGAGTATGAAAAGATTATGCCATTTGAACCATAGCTCATTCGCTTTTTATTTTTATTTTTTTTACCAAAGATAGGAAAACTCGAACCCGCGACCTCTTAGATGAGCTTTTTAAATTATTTGGACCATAGAACCTTAAAGTTTGTTATCCAATTCAATACATAAAATACAATTAAAATAAAACTAAACCAGATTAAAAAATAAACCAAACTAACACTTTTTAGTTTTACAATGAAAAACCTTCCTCGTGAAGCACTTCCGCCAAAGGCATTCAAAAACTTCTTTTAAATGGCTCCCTCTGAAACAATAAATAACCCAATCACTCTCTAATCTCTTTGCCTCTCCTTTTCTCACCCACACACTAGCTAATTAACACAAGTTTCATACATCTGTGCTAAGAAGGTTTTGAAATGGCAACGCCAATGTCTTCGAAATATGACAAGCTCTGTACGCTGCTGGTGACGACGGCAGAGAGGAAGGCGGAGATGGAGAAGCTCTGCATCGATGAGGTGATCTGAAAGTACTGCAGAGAGTTAGAAAAATGATAGTTGAGATACTTCATCTTCACAGGCCTTGCGTGGGCGCTGGAGGCCTGCCACACCGTGGTCATGATCTTCGCAGACCGCGAGCCGGAGTGGGGATTGTAAGACCCAGAACTTTTGAAAAGTCTTATTATGATCAAGTCTCAAATCATATAATTATTTATAGCCTTAATTTCAGAAATTATTTTATTAAAGATAATTAAGGCAAGTTTTGATTTATTAAATTTGAGACGAGTTATGATTTTTTTCCAATTTTATAATTATTGGGTTATTTTCTATATTTAGATTATAAATTTGACAGTTATGAAATAATAGGGGTTTTATATGATTTAGATTAAATAATTAATATTTTAAATATTAGTACTGCTGTTTTGGAAAAAAATAAAGAAGTTAATTATATTATTCCTAATTTTTGGATTCAAACATTTTATTGAAAATAATTTGTAAAATTGATGAGCAGATAGTATTTTCTATATACAATTAGTGTTGAATTTAATTTAGGTTTCAATTATTGTATCATTCCCAATTTTATGTGAAATTACCAAATCACCCCTAGTCCTAATTTTCAAAATAATGAAACCCTAACCCAGCGACCCGTTACCTGACCCGGTTCCCTTTTCCCCTATACCCAGCTGCAGCCGAAATCCCTTTCTTCCCCCCCAAAACAGCAGCAAACACACACAAACCCTTTCAACGAAAACTGAACAGAGAGTGAGAGGCTGGGTTGTGGCTGAGAAGAGGAGAGGAAGGAGATTCGTGCCGGCGTGCTGGGCTCCACCGCCGCCATCGCGTCGTCGCCGTCGCGCCTCCTGCGATCAGCTTCGCCGTCCGTTCTGCTTTCCGTCAAGTCCATCCCGCTACTGACGCCGCCGAACCAGGCTGAGGGAGAGGGAGATCAAAACGAGCCATGAGAGAGGGTGACGAGCGCGAGCCAGGACTGGAAAGGAGAAGACACTGCCGCGCATCCTCGCCGCCGTCGCTAGAGATCTAGGAGTCGCCATCGATCGCCTTTGAGCCACGCCGGACCCAGAACTGCGAACGTGATGGATGCGAGGTAGGAGCCCGACGCGAGAAAGAGGGAGCGCGCGTGCGCGCGCAGGGAAGGGCGATGCCGCTATCACCGCCGTTGCTGAGCTGTCGTCGCCGCCATGAAGGCTGCACTACTGCCCTTGTTGTTGTTGGGGACAAAGAGACCGGAATGGGTAAGTAGGAGGGGTTTCTGCCACCGTTGGAACTCTGTTGCTGTTGTTGTCGTGGCCGCCGCGCCTTTGGCTGCCGGGAGCGGTAATCTGGCCGCCGGAACCCATCTTTCTTGGTAAGCATTTTGCTTTCGAAACCCCTTAAAATTGATTACTCCGTTATAGTCCGTTAGAAATTCTGAGACATTGGTTACACAGGGTTGAGTCCCGGTATTTGCGCGTCGAAATTAAATCTGCCGTTGGGCCACCGGAGCTTCTAGCCGCTAACGGATCTTTTGCCGGGTCGATTCGAAATTGCAGCTGCTTTGTTTCGCTAGTTCAGTGAGTATTTATAATTCGGAAAGCCTCGCGTTAGTATTCTGTTGTGTTCGGTTAATGAATATGAGTTTTGATAACGTGGGGTCGAGTCCTGATTATTATATGTTACAATTAGTGTTGCTATGATTATTGCGAAAGTGGCTGGGAGCTGAGGTTTTGGTTGCCGTCAGTTCGGGTTGAGGCGGAAAGGACTCTGTGAGGCGTTTGGGTTATGGAATTGCGTTTTGAGGTAGGGGCGCTTTCTAAAAACTATATTTTTTATATGTTAGAATTATTACATATGGATACTGATGTGAGAAAATGTGTATTTGGTGATTGTATCGGCCTTATGTATTATTTGATTGACTCGAATGTTTATGGATGTTGGTTTGGCTGAGTTGTTGTGCGGCTTTGTGAAATGTAATGTTTTGAAGCTGATTCTTTAAATATTTGAAATCTGAGTTTAATCCGTTGAGGATTGATTTGAATTGAGTCGATTATTTTGATGATGTGAAAGATAGAATACTCTTGAAATTCAGCCTGGGTTGCTTTAATTGATTTGGTTTTGATAAATGATTTATTACTGAACTGATTCTTTAAAGCTTTGGAAATGAGTTAAATCAGTTGATATTGAGTTGATTTTGAAATGGTTTTCTTGAGATATGCCACTGAGGCAACTGTTGGATTTAGCTTGCTTTGAATTGATTTCTGGTTTTGAGCTGTTGAAAAGGAATGAGAAACGGTTTAGTTGGGACCCGAACCGGGTGGCAAAGTCCAAGTTTTAGGGGAGGTGCTGCCAAAATTTCTTTAAAATCTGAGTCTTTATTGAAATGTTGTCTGGAAAAATGGCGAGTTAAAGATTTCTACTATTTTATTTGAATTATCAAGAAAAGGATGATTCATGCTTTTGAAATGAATTACTAAAGAGGAAATTGTAATTTAGTCTTGCTTCTTAAGAAAGGCATTGTATCTCTTTCAGGAGAAAGCTATTTAGATGAAACTTATGTTTTAAAGCTGTTTTAAATGTGACAAGTGCAATGCCTTTGAATTTGACTTAAGGGTTTAATTAGAGGAGTTTCAATGATTTTGAAAGAACCTGAATGTCTATTGACAAGTTTCATTTTGAAATGTTTTGGAAAGGTTTAAGTACTCTTTGAATTCTGAATTCTTGCAAGACTAAAACAATTTTGAACAGTTGAAACGTTCTAGAATTTATCATGGGGGTTGAAGTTGGTTTTTGGCCTAAGTAAAGGAAACGGCTTTGAAAGAAGTAAATGATTACGTGACTCGGTTTGGCTTAGATCCTATTTTAGTACTCAAATCGGAAAGCCAAGGTTTTAATGATTTTAAATGAATTTGGCGAAATGAGTTATGTTATTCTCCCCTAAAGACTTGGGACTTTGCCGAGAAACTTTTGTTATAAAATCCCATTGTTGTATGGGTGATTTTGAATACTGTGAAATAAATCCTTAACTTGCCATGGTTTTTGAAGTTTTGGAAAGAGAATGCCGAGAGTGGCTTTGTTTTAAAAAGGGAACTCACTTTGAGTAAATTTGGCTTATGAGCCTGAGATGATTTGAGAAACGAGATTTCTAAAGCCAAGGCTGAAAAGAGTTGAAACTTGATTTCAAAGTGAAGCGATTTGAGAAAAAGTGATTTATGGCTTAAATGCTGGTTTTATGAATTTGATGATGTTGGATGGTGGAAGTGCTGTTTTGTTATGGGCCGGAATGGCTGTGTATGATTATGAATATTGGCTGGTTCTGGATTGAACCGTGAGCCGGAATGGCTGTGTATGATATTGATTTATGGCTGATTGCCGAATGAGTTATGGGCCATATGGCTGACTATGAATTATGAATTTAAGCCGGATGGCTGAGATGGATGTTGATCTATGGCTGGGACTGAATAAATATATGCTTGAGATACCTGGGTAGTAGCAAGGGTTGTGGTTCATCCCACTTGTTCCAGGTTAGAGACTGTGATGCCTGGGTAGTAGCGGTAGTAGTGGTGATTTCACTCGCTCCAGGTTGAGCTTTTAAACACCCGCCTGGGTAGTAGCCGCAGTAGTGGTTATTCCACTGGCTCTGGGTTGAGCGGGTAGTAGCAATGGGGTTGTAGCTCAAACCTACTTTCTCCGCGATGGGTGTTTTTGTCCATGGTTAGCTACCAGGACGTGTCGGGTTGGCTATATAACCGACAGATGATATCATCAGCCACTAGGGACAGGCATGCATCATATGCATCTATGTGATATTGTTTGGGTGTGCATATTATACTTGGTTTGCCTATGTGAATAATTGCTAATTGTTCTACTTGCAATAACTGTTTGTTTGTGCTTGCATCTTCCTATTTGTGTTTGCTACTGGGACTCCGTTGGACTGTGGTGATTGGTTGATGGTTGGATTGTTTGGGCCTAGAACCGTGGTTGAAATGAGATGAACCGATGGTTGCTTTCGGTTTTGTGTTTCTGGTTTGGAATAAAATATGAAAGGCTGTTTTGGTTCAGTATAGATAAACTGTTTTGAAAGGCTTTTGAGTTTTTGAGAATTGAACGGTTCTTCCTTTAGAAAATATTTTTAGACTTTACTTTTACTGTAAACCGTTGTTTTTGAAAATGAGGCATAAGACGGTTATTAATCACTAGTACAGTTTATCTTCACGTATCCTATTACAGTAATTCCCAAAAACCCTCTACTGAGAACCCTTTCGAGGATGATGTTCTCACCCCCCTACATTTTTTCCCTTTCAGGATATGGGCGCAGAAGTTACGAAGAGTTTATTTATTTGTTGTTGAGATGCTCTGTATTATTTTAGTTATGGTTTATTGTACCCTCACCTTTATCTTAATATATTCTGTAAGAGGGATAGGGATTGTATTGGATAATGACTGTAATATTATGTATGAATATATATATATATATATATATATATATATGTATGGATGTACTCTTTATGAGTTTTGTAAGTTGTATGGTATTTATGGATGTATGATATCGGATGAAAGTATTTTTGGATCGGTATTGCGGTTTAAAGTTTTAAACAGGCTCATATTTTAGTATTAAATAGTATAAAAGTCGTCGTAATGTCCGAGCTATCAGAGTCGCGCAGCCGGAAGTGTGAACTTTGGTAGTTAGGGTGTTACAGCGATGCACCGCCGCCGCCTGCGGAGCGGTTGGGAGCACCTGCGCGATTCGGCCGGAGGAGTGGGAGTAGGTTGGTGGACGCGGCAGCGCCACTGTGTCGAAGTGGAACCTGTTTGTGGCGACAAATTTAAAGTTGGACTCGTCCAGTCCTTATTCTTTGTTGGACGTATGATTAGTTAGTTGCTAATAATTATAACAATGATAATACTAATAATAATTTTTTTCTTTTTTCAAAATATCTCATTATAATAAAAATTATTTAAAAATAATAAAAGATTTTAAATTTAAAGTATCATAAAATTTAATTTAATTATTTTAAAAAAAAATAATTTTCTTTAAATAAAATTCTTAACAAATATAATAAATCATAAATTACTCATTATTTAATTTTCAAAAACTCATATTGTTATATGTGGCAGGGGTTATGCATTAATTGTAGTACTACAATGTATTATCAATATTAAGTATGTAAATATGTGGCTGATACTACTCCTTAAACTAGACCGATTAACCATCGGCTCTGATACCACTTGTTGGGCCACCGTGGGGAGCTCTTAACTACCGGAGAGACTTCGGGGAGGAATCAAGTGAGATAACATAAGATGAGAAGAGACCATCTATAAATTTGACATTTAGATTTGTGAACCCTTAAATCTAATTATCCAACTCTATTTCATTGTAAAACATACCAAGTCCCGATAACATTAAAAAATATTATTGGTAGTTTAATTTTAAAATAAAAAATAAAATAAAATTATCGTGTTTTCTTTAAACTAGTTTTGACAAATTAACAATAACAAATATCAAAATTTGATTAATTTTATTTTTTAAATTTTAAATTATAAATAATTTAAAAGAAAAAGCAGAGATAGGGAGACTCAGACCCACAACCTCTAAATTAGTATAAAAAGATTATGCCATTTGAACTATAGCTCATTCGCTTTTTAAATATATATTTTCTTTTACCAAAGATAGGGAAACTCGAACCTGCGACCTCTTAGATGAGCTTTTTAAATTATTTGGACCATAGAACCTTAAAGTTTGTTATCCAATTCAATACATAAAATACAATTAAAATAAAACTAAAGCAAATTAAAAAATAAACCAAACTAACACTTTTTAGTTTTACAATGAAAAACCTGCCACGTGAAGCACTTCCGCCAAAGATATTCAGAAACTTCTTTTAAATGGCGTCCTATGAAACAATAAATAACCCAATCACTCTTTAATCTCTCTGCCTCTCCTTCTCTCACCTACACACTAGCTAATTAACACAAGTTTCATACATCTGCGCTAAGACGATTTTTAAATGGCAACGACGCTGTCTTCGAACTACGACTAGCTCTGTACGATGTTGGTGACGACGGCAGCGAGGAAGGCGGAGATGGAGAAGCTCTGCATCGATAATATGCTCTGAAAGTACTGCGGAAAGTTTGATAAATGACAGTTGAAATACTTCATCTTCACAAGCCTCGCGTGGGCGCTGGAGGCCTGCCACACGATGGAACTTATCTTCACAGACCGTGAACCTGAGTGGCGATGCATCGCCGCCGCCTGCGGAGCGGTTGGGAGCACCTGTGGGATATGGCCAAAGGAGTGGGAGTAGGTTGGTGGACGCGGCAGTGCCACCGTATCGGAGTGAAAACTTGTTTGTGGCGACAAATTTAAAGTTGGACTCGTACAGTCCTTATTCTTTGTCAGATGTATAGTTGGTTAATTAATAATAATAATAATAATAATGATAATACTAATATGTGGCCGGAGTGGCGATGCATCGCCGCTGCCTGCGGAGCGGTTGGGAGCACCTACGGGATCCGGCCGGAGGAGTGGGAGTGGGTAGGTGGACGCGACAGCGCCACCGTGTCGGAGTGAGAACTTGTTTGTGGCGACAAATTTAAAGTTGGACTCGTCCAGTCCTTATTCTTTGTCGGATATATGGTTGGTTAGTTAGTAATAATAATAATGATAATACTAATAATAATAATAATTCTTTTTTCTTTTTTTCAAAATATCTTGTTATAATAAAAATTATTTCAAAATATTAATAGATTTTAAATTTAAAGTGTCATAAAATTTAAAGTAAATACTTTTAAAAAAAATAATTTTCTTTAAATAAAATTCTTAACAAATATAATAAATCGTAAATTACTCATTATTTAATTTTCAAAAACTCAGGTTGTTATATGTGACAGGGGTTATGCATTAATTGTAATATTACAATGTATTATCAATGTTAAGTATGTAAATATGTGGCTGATACTACTCTTTAAACTAGACCGATTAACCATCGGCTCTGATACCGCTTGTTGGGCCACCGTGGAGAGCTCTTAACTACCGAAGAGACTTCGGAGAGGAATTAAGTGAGATAACATAAGATGAGAGGACACCAACTATAAATTTGAAATTTAGATTTGTGAACCCTTAAATCTAATTATCCAACTCTATTTCATAGTAAAACCTGTCAAGTCCTGATAACATTAAAAAATATTTTTTTTAGTCCAATTTTAAAATTAAAAAGTATAAACTCATCGTGTTTTTATTAAACTAGTTTTGACAAATTAACAATAACAAATATCAAAATTTAATTAATTTTATTTTTTAAATTTTAAATTATAAATAATTTTTAAAAGAAAGCAGAACAACCTCTAAATGAGTATGAAAAGATTATGTCATTTGAACTATAGCTCATTCGCTTTTTAAATTTTTTTTACCAAAGATAGAGAAACTCGAACTTGCGACCTTTTAGATGAGCTTTTTAAATTATTTGGACCATAGAATCTTAAAGTTTGTTATCCAATTCAATACATAAAATACAATTAAAATAATACTAAACCAAATTAAAAAATAAACCAAACTAACACTTTTTAGTTTTACAATGAAAAATCTGCCACGTGAAGCACTTCCGCCAAAGACATTCAGAAACTTCTTTTAAATGGCACCCTCTAAAACTATAAATAACCCAATCACTCTCTAATCTCTCTGCCTCTCCTTTTCTCACCCACACACTAGCTAATTAACACAAGTTTCATACATCTGTGCTAAGAGGGTTTTGAAATGGTAACAACGTCACTACAAGAAAAATGGGAAATTGCAGCGAAAAGTTGCCAGCGCTTTTTCGAATTGCCACAAATTGATTGAGTAGCTGCGGTTGTTGTAGCGTTAGTTGTCTTCGTCGAGGATTGGTCAAGAGAGCAGCGGTTTGTGTATCAAATGCCGCAAGTCACATATTGCTCAATTTGATTTAATAATCAAATTGGGTGAACCCAGGGCCATTAATCCTCATTTTTGTGCGAACCCAAAAAGGGGGAAAATGTGCCAATCACCAATTTTAAGACTCCTTGCTGCCGTATACCTTCGGTCCATCAGCTGCAGCCGCTACATCTTTCCTCATCATAGATCTGCTCAAGCTGCCGTATAGCTCCCGCGTGTGAAAGGAAGGTGGAGAGGCACGTTCGTTGTTCATTCCTCAGTCGTGCATGTCCCGGTGTCGTCGCGTGGCTTCCCAACCATCCCGATGTCGTCGTCCTCAACCTTCCTCCCTTGCCCTGTTGTGCGCCGCATGAATGCACCCTCTCCCTGCTTCCTGGTTTTCTTTTCCCCCCTTTTTCCTGTTGTTCCAATTTCATCTTTTGTATTCGTACGTTTGTTTCAATTTAATCATTTTGCTTGTTGATCGAATATCTTTGCACTAATTTAGTTTAATTTTGCTTGTTTTCGATTTGTCTGCTATTTTGGTTCAAACCCTTGTGATCATCTGATGGAAACTCAATGGGTTCTTCTTCATGTTCCTTAGCTCAATTCCTATGTGATCATATTTCCTATCATTGAAGGAAGTTTCAGGTTTGAACTCCACCCTGGCTCTGATTCCCACATCATGATTTGTGCATAGAGTGGCTCCACACAAGTGAAAGCCTCGATTTTTAATTCAATTTTGTATGTTAATTTGTTTCAGAATCCATACAACTTGTTCAGAGAGGCTTATAGTGCTCTGAGAGTTCATCTCAACACTTCTAAGCTCTTGGAAGAGAAGAATCTCCCCAATATTATTGACAAATTTGGTTAGTGCACTTAGGATGCATTCTACTTATCCGTGGAGCCTGTTGGAGTTTTTCATGGCTTGAAGGATTTTGCTGAGATTGGTGGTGTGTCTCCAAGGTTTGTGATCATTGATGATGGATGGCAAAGCATCAATTATGATAATAGTGATGACCCATATGAAGATGCCAAGAATCTTATCTTGGGTGGACCACAAATGACAGCAAGACTTCACAGGTTTATGCCATCTTAAAAATTTCTATATTTAGTCCTAATAAGAAATCAAAGAAAAGGTATGACATAGAACAATAAAACAATAGAAAAGCATTATTATGCTACTAGTACATATTAGTAAGAGTTGCCATGTTCTGCCACCATGATTGCTTAAATTAATATGTGATAAGTTGAAGACACGCATTATATATTAATTATTGCTCCTTTGTATATATGATTTGATGTGGTAGATATCAGATAATGCATCATATTCAATTGCTTTGATGTGGTAGATATCAAATTTTACTATTTTATTATATCGAAAAGTAGATTTGGAGTTAGATTAATTAGCTAATTCATTCAGCAAGTAGATTGGTTATTAAATAAAATTTGTATTTGCTAGTCAAATTTCTATTGGTCAAACTCATTTTGTAAGTAGTTTAACATTTGGTAATGTTACTTGAGATATATACGTTGTGATTAAGAAATGTGTCTTTTGACATTGACTTAAGAAAAGGCACATGTAATTGTTAAATTACTAAGCGGATGAATATGGGTGAGCCGGTGAGGGGAGGAGTGAGGAACGCAATTTGACAATTGATTTCTTCTAATACTTTCAAATGGCTGATAAATTGAGATTATGTTGTTTGTGTTCTCCAGGTCCTATGCATTTTTCATTATTGATAAATGATAGTTACTATTTTTGAATGGGAGGTATGATCCTGTTATGTTTCTATTTATGTTGCTTTCTGCTACTGTCTTCAACATGTTGTCCAATCTGTTATGGGTGGAAGAAGATTAAAGCTCAGTTCTTTTGCATTTTTATTTTGTTCTTTTTTTCCAACTCGATTTCTAGCATATGAAATTGGAAGTATAATTTTTCAATCCAACTAAAATTAAACTATAATAATGACATATTGCCTTCGTATGATATTTGTTGTGTGCTGAATTAATCCAAATAAATATGCTCACTAATATATGGGCAGCATTATATTCTATTATGCTCACTATTATGCTTCTTGTATTTTAATATGAGATTTTGGGTGCTAAAGACTTGTTTTCCCTCTTGTTAATCTCTATTTGGAAAGTGTTGAAAGCTATACTTGGAAGAGAAAAGAGTAGTACTCCTAATATCTGTAATGGCTCATTGTCTTTGATGAAGGTGTGTGATTATGGGTAAGTTCAGTAACATAAATTATTTAGATGCTATTTCATTTTTGTTTTGGTTAAATGAGAATCTATGATTGTGCTTATGTTTTAGCATGCACAAAGTTCTTTTCCATTACTTTGATGATCCAAGGTTATCAGTGTTTATTTTCGTGCTAAAATAATTACTTTGATAATTTAGGATTTTTTTCTTTATTTTTTCCTTTATTTCCAACATGAAGATGTCATTTTCTACCATAATATTTGTATGCTAATGTGATAGTGATTCGAAAATAAATGACATTGATCCATCAATTCTTTAGACTAAGAGAAACACAAGTTTTTACATATATACAAACATCTTATTTATTTAGAACACATCAGTTTTTGCAGAATTCTTACAATGTATATTACCTGAATCACATGACTTTAAGAACATAGCATCAATTTTGTTTTAGTGATAGGCTTATGTGAGTAATTAAACTTAAAACTTGTTGATTAATTAGGGTGACAGTAAAAGGTAAGTCATGTGAGTGTAAAGATTATGCATATGTAAATTGTTAGTTAAAATTTTAAAAAATTTAGAACCATTAAAAAAGGGATCAATCCTTCATTTGTTGAAGAAATATATTTTACCAGTAACCACCTTGGGAAAGGTTTTATAATTGGTGTCATGGCAGGCATGATAGCACTAACTGTGAGCAATAAATCTTGACATGAATATATACCTCTCTTGAAAAGTTTATATTCCTCTATATTCCAATCAAACCGTTGCATTTCTGCTATCAGGAAGCTGTAGCAATTGGAAAAATTGGTAAGATTTGGGTGAACAATGTTAGAAGAGATATACCCAAGCATCAAAGGAACTTCACTACTTTCCATCGAAAGCAGCTTGTTGATGCCAAGAGGTCTGCTGAGAACTGTCAGAGAGAGGCATGCCCTGTTCCTCCCCTTAATAGATTTTTGTGTCAGTTAGATTCTGCATTTCTTTGTGTTGTCTAATCTTGTTTATCCATCTAATCTGAAACTTTCCACCTCTCATTTTCAGGTTAGACTGAAAGTGAGTAGATCAATTAAATGGATGCACACTGCTGGTATACGCACCCAAAAACTTGCTAGTGACATGTTGCTATTCTGGAAGCGAATAGATAAGGAGATGGTACTTTTTTTAATTCCTTGCCAAATTTTGTTGATGCTATTTTGCTGGTTATTGAATTCTGAATGATGCTATATTTCAAGAAGCAATCTTCATATGTGATTATGGTGAAGTTTAGAATAATATGATAGTTACCAAATGGCTACCTCTTAGGCTCCATCTTTATTCTTGAAAACTGAAAACAAGTTTCATGCATGATGGTAGTTGATATTTGGTAGAAGTTTTTCTTAGCTTGCTTATTGTACACATACCTGCTGTTTTATATTCTCCTGTATCAACTGAATTGTTGAAATGATATTGCACTTTTTTTTACATGTATTTGTAATCAATTAATCTAGGTGGCATTTTGAATCGTTAGTTTTTGAGATTCAATTGAGAAGAATTGAGATTTGTTTAATAGATATCACACTAGCATTTTGGTTATGGTTGGAAAGGGGTGGTGTTTTGGTAGACATGCAGATCAGATATTCTACACGCTCTTGGAATTCATGCAATTTTGAGCTGTTGATTTATGCTCTATATGGATTATGCTTCTAAATTTGCTTGTTATTTAGTGTTATGGCTCAAGATCTTGTTGACATTATCAAAGCACAGCTTCAAATGTACTATCTGTCCGATGTACACAAGTCTTTATCTTTGAGAATTGGGAGTACTAACTAGTCTCATGTAACATTTTATTCTGCTTTAAATGTAAATGAATATTCTTTTCTTCTTCTTTTGAAGCACTAAAATATCAAGGAACAAGTGTATTTCTAAATAATTGTCATGTGATCTTTTGTGATTTTCATAGAGAGGTGGACAAGAGAATTATTGAACTTCCAGAGATACGTGAAACCGGAGAATATATCGCAGAGTTAAAGCTGCATCCGGAAGTTACAGCGAGAGTAAAGTTGAATGTCTTTGCTAACTAAAGCACAAGTATGAAGTTCTATATGCTAATAATGCACATTTGGAGCTACCAGCTTGCATTGGTTCAAGGTAAATAACCACTAGTACTGTATGAATCTTCAAACATCAAGTTTTATGTGATTCTGTCCCAAAGTTCTAATAGAGGAAGGATTCTTAATGTACTAGTTCATTGGTTTATGTACATATTTCCTCTTTAAATGTGTATTCAAGTTTTAGGACCTTTGTTTGGAATGTACTATTTTCATGAAAGTTATGTAATTATTATAGAGTAGTCTCCTTTTAAGGTTATAAAAGCTAGAATTTGTAAAAATCATATTCTAGTTTAAAACTGTCAATTTTTTTTAAGCTCATGTATGATAATTACGGCGGTTCAAAATCGTCACATTTTTTAAAAAAACACCCAAATCTACGGCGGTTTTAAAACCGTCGCAGATTTTTTTAAATACACTTATCAAAATAGTGGCGGTTCTGCAACCGCTGCAAAATCAGTTATCCGATTTGCAGCAGTTGTGCCAGCGATTTTCCAAAACCGCCACAAAATCAAATCTCCACCCCTTAAAAGGCAACGCTTGTGGAACCGCTGGAATTTCATTTCGTGGCGATTAAAAACCGTCACAAATATCTGAAAAGACCGCCGCTATTTGGCGTGTCTCTTGTAACGCATTGTCCTCGAACTATGACGAGCTTCGTACGCTGCTGGTGACGACGGCAGCAAGAAAGGTGGAGATGGAGAAGCTCTGCATCGATGAGATGCTCTGAAAGTACTGTGGAGAGTTTGAAAAATGACAGTTGAGACACTTCATCTTCACAAGCCTCGCGTGGACACTAGAGGACTGCCACACCATGGTCATGATTTTCGCAGACCGCGAGCCGGAGTGGTGATGCACTGTCGGCGCCTACAAAGCGGTTGGGAGCACCTGCGGGTTCTAGCGGGAGTAGGTTGGTGGACACGGCAGCGCCACCGTGTCGGAGTGGGAGCTTGTTTGTGGCGACAAATTTAAAGTTGGACTCGTGCAGTCCTTATTCTTTGTCAGATATATGGTTGGTTAGTTAGTAATAATAATAATAATGATAATACTAATAATAATAATAATAATTCTTTTTTCTTTTTTTCAAAATATCTCGTTATAATAAAAATTATTTCAAAATATTAATAGATTTTAAATTTAAAGTATCATAAAATTTAAAGTAAATACTTTTAAAAAAATAATTTTCTTTAAATAAAATTCTTAACAAATATAATAAATCGTAAATTACTCATTATTTAATTTTCAAAAACTCAGGTTGTTATATGTGACAGGGGTTATGCATTAATTGTAATATTACAATGTATTATCAATCTTAAGTATGTAAATATGTGGCTGATACTACTCTTTAAACTAGATTGATTAACTATCGGCTCTGATACCATTTGTTTGGCCACCGTGGGGAGCTCTTAACTATTGAAGAGACTTCGGAGAGGAATTAAGTGAGATAATATAAGATGAGAGGACACCAACTATAAATTTGACATTTAGATTTGTGAATCCTTAAATCTAATTATCCAACTCTATTTCATAGTAAAACATACCAAGTCCTGATAACATTAAAAAATATTATTTTTAGTCCAATTTTAAAATTAAAAAGTATAAACTTATCGTGTTTTTATTAAACTAGTTTTGACAAATTAACAATAACAAATATCAAAATTTAATTAATTTTATTTTTTAAATTTTAAATTATAAATAATTTTAAAAAGAAAGCAGAGATAGGGAGACTCAAACCCACAACCTCTAAATGAGTATGAAAAGATTATGTCATTTGAACTATAGCTCATTTGCTTTTTAAATTTTTTTTAACCAAAGATAGAGAAACTCGAACCCGCGACCTTTTAGATGAGCTTTTTAAATTATTTGGACCATAGAACCTTAAAGTTGTTATCCAATTCAATACATAAAATACAATTAAAATAAAACTAAACCAAATTAAAAAATAAACCAAACTAACACTTTTTAGTTTTACAATGAAAAACCTGCCACGTGAAGCACTTCCGCCAAAGACATTCAGAAACTTCTTTTAAATGGCGCCCTCTGAAACTATAAATAACCCAATCACTCTCTAATCTTTCTGTCTCTCCTTTTCTCACCAACACACTAGCTAATTAACACAAGTTTCATACATCTGTTCTAAGAGGGTTTTGAAATAGTAACGACGTTGTCCTCGAACTATGACAAGCTTCGTACGCTGCTGGTGACGACGGCAGCGAGAAAGGTGGAGATGGAGAAGTTCTGCATCGATGAGATGCTCTGAAAGTAATGCGGAGAGTTTAAAAAATGACATTTGAGACACTTCATCTTCACAAGCCTCGCGTGGGCACTGGAGGCTTGCCGCACCATGGTCATGATTTTCGCAGACCGCGAGCCGAAGTGGCGATGCACCGCCGGCGCCTACGGAGCGGTTGGGAGCACCTGTGGGATCCAGCCGAATGAGCGGGAGTAGGTTGGTGGACACAGTAGCGCCACCGTGTCGGAGTGGGAACTTGTTTGTGGCGACAAATTTAAAGTTGGACTTGTCCAGTCCTTATTCTTTGTCGGATATATGGTTGGTTAGTTAGTAATAATAATAACAATGATAATAATAATAATAATAATAATTCTTTTTTCTTTTTTTCAAAATATCTCGTTATAATAAAAATTATTTCAAAATATTAGTAGATTTTAAATTTAAAGTATCATAAAATTTAATTTAATTACTTTTAAAAAAATAATTTTCTTTAAATAAAATTCTTAACAAATATAATAAATTATAAATTACTCATTATTTAATTTTCAAAAACTCAAGTTGTTATATGTGGCAGAGGTTATGCATTAATTGAAATACTACAATGTATTATCAATATTAAGTATGTAAATATGTGGCTGACACTACTCTTTAAACTAGACCGAGTAACCATCGGCTCTGATACCATTTGTTAGGCCACCGTGGGGAGCTCTTAACTACCGAAGAGACTTCGGAGAGGAATTAAGTGAGATAACATAAGATGAGAGGACACCAACTATAAATTTGACATTTAGATTTGTGAACCCTTAAATCTAATTATCCAACTCTATTTCAGAGTAAAACATACCAAGTCCTGATAACATTAAAAAATATTATTTTTAGTCCAATTTTAAAATTAAAAAGTATAAACTTATCATGTTTTTATTAAATTAGTTTTGACAAATTAACAATAACAAATATCAAAATTTAATTAATTTATTTTTTGAATTTTAAATTATAAATAATTTTAAAAAGAAAGCAGAGATAGGGAGACTCAAACCCACAACCTCTAAATGAGTATGAAAAGATTATGTCATTTGAACTATAGCTCATTTGCTTTTTAAATTTTTTTTAACCAAAGATAGAGAAACTCGAACCCGCGACCTTTTAGATGAGCTTTTTAAATTATTTGGACCATAGAACCTTAAAGTTTGTTATCCAATTCAATACATAAAATACAATTAAAATAAAACTAAACCAAATTAAAAAATAAACCAAACTAACACTTTTTAGTTTTACAATGAAAAACCTGCCACGTGAAGCACTTCCGCCAAAGACATTTAGAAACTTCTTTTAAATGGCGCCCTCTGAAACTGTAAATAAACCAATCACTCTCTAATCTCTCTGCCTCTCCTTTTCTCACTGACACACTAGCTAATTAACACAAGTTTCATACATCTGTGCTAAGAGGGTTTTGAAATAGTAACGACGTTGTCCTCGAACTATGACGAGCTTCATACGCTGATGGTGGCAACGGCAGCGAGGAAGGTGGAGATGGAGAAGCTCTGCATCGATGAGATGCTCCGAAAGTACTGCGAAGAGTTTGAAAAATGACATTTGAGACACTTCATCTTCACAAGCCTCGCGTCGGCACTGGAGGCCTGCCGCACCATGGTCATGATCTTCGCAGACCGCGAGACGGAGTGGTGATGCACCGCCGGCGCCTACGGAGCAGTTGGGAGCACCTGTGGGATCCAGTCGGAGGAGCAGGAGTAGGTTGGTGGACACGGCAGCGCCACTGTGTCGGAGTGGGAACTTGTTTGTGGAGACAAATTTAAAGTTGGACTCGTCCAGTCCTTTTTCTTTGTCGGATATATGGTTGGTTAGTTAGTAATAATAATAATAATGATAATACTAATAATAATAATTCTTTTTTTTTAAAAATATCTCGTTATAATAAAATTATTTCAAAATATTAATAGATTTTAAATTTAATTTAATTACTTTTAAAAAAAATAATTTTCTTTAAATAAAATTCTTAACAAATATAATAAATTGTAAATTACTCATTATTTAATTTTCAAAAACTCAAGTTGCTATATATGGCAGGATTTATGCATTAATTGAAATACTACAATGTATTATCAATATTAAGTATGTGAATATGTGGCTGATACTACTCTTTAAACTAGACCGATTAACCATCGGCTCTGATACCATTTGTTAGGCCACCGTGGGGAGCTCTTAACTACCGAAGAGACTTCGGAGAGGAATTAAGTGAGATAACATAAGATGAGAGGACACCAACTATAAATTTGACATTTAGATTTTTGAACCCTTAATTCTAATTATCCAACTCTATTTCATAGTAAAACATACCAAGTCCTGATAATATTAAAAAATATTATTTTTAGTCCAATGTTAAAATTAAAAAGTATAAACTTATCGTGTTTTTATTAAACTAGTTTTGACAAATTAACAATAACAAATATCAAAATTTAATTAATTTTATTTTTTAAATTTTAAATTATAAATAATTTTAAAAAGAAAGTAGAACAAGCCTTTTTAATTTTTTTTTACTAAAGATAGGGAAATTCGAACCCGCGACCTCCTAGAAGAGGTTTTTAAATTATTTGGACCATAGAAGCTTAAAGTTTGTTATCCAATTCAATACATAAAACACAATTAAAATAAAACTAAACCAAATTAAAAAATAAACCAAACTAACACTTTTTAGTTTTACAATGAAAAACCTGCCACGTGAAGCACTTCCGCCAAAGCCATTCAGAAACTTCTTTTAAATGGCGCCCTCTGAAACAATAAATAACCCAATCACTCTCTAATCTCTCTGCCTCTCCTTTTCTCACCCACACACTAGCTAATTAACACAAGTTTCATATATCTGTGCTAAAAGGGTTTTGAAAATGCAACGACGCTGTCTTCGAACTACGACTAGCTCCGTACGATGTTGGTGACGACGGCAGCGAGGTAGGCGGAGATGGAGAAGCTCTTCATCGATAATATGCTCTGAAAGTACTGCGGAGAGTTTGAAAATTGACAGTTGAGACACTTCATCTTCACAAGCCTCGCGTGGACGCTGGAGGCCTGCCACACGATGATCTTGATCTTCGCAGACTGCGAGCCGGAGTGGCGATGCATCGCCGCCGCCTGCGGAGCGGTTGGGAGCACCTGCGTGATATGGCCAAAGGAGTGGGAGTATGTTGGTGGACACTGCAGCGCCACCGTATCGGAGTGAAAACTTATTTGTGGCGACAAATTTAAAGTTGGACTCGTCCAGTCCTTATTCTTTGTCAGATGTATGGTTGGTTAATTAATAATAATAATAATAATAATAATAATAATAATAATAATAATAATAATTTTTTTTTCTTCTTTTCAAAATAAGTCGTTATAATAAAAATTATTTCAAAATATTAATAGATTTTAAATTTAAAGTATCATAAAATTTAAAGTAAATGCTTTTAAAAAAAATGATTTTCTTTAAATAAAATTCTTAACAAATATAATAAATCGTAAATTACTCATTATTTAATTTTCAAAAACTCAGGTTGTTATATGTGACAGGGGTTATGCATTAATTGTAATATTACAATGTATTATCAATCTTAAGTATGTAAATATGTGGCTGATACTACTCTTTAAATTAGACCGATTAATCATCGGCTCTGATACCACTTGTTGGGCAACCGTGGGGAGCTCTTAACTACCGAAGAGACTTCGGAGGGGAATTAAGTGAGATAACATAAGATGTGAGGACACCAACTAAAAATTTGACATTTAGATTTGTGAACCCTTAAATCTAATTATCCAACTCTATTTCATAGTAAAACATACCAAGTCCTGATAACATTAAAAAATATTATTGGTAGTCCAATTTTAAAATTAAAAAGTATAAATTTATCATGTTTTTCTTAAACTAGTTTTGACAAAATAACAATAACAAATATCAAAATTTAATTAATTTTATTTTTTAAATTTTAAATTATAAATAATTAAAAAAAAAGCAGAGATAGAGAGACTCAAACCCATAACCTCTAAATGAGTATGAAAAGATTATGCCATTTGAACTATAGCTCATTCGCTTTTTAAATTGTTTGGACCATAGAACCTTAAAGTTTGTTATCCAATTCAACACATAAAATACAATTAAAATAAAACTAAACCAAGTTAAAAAATAATCCAAACTAACAATTTTTAGTTTTACAATGAAAAACCTGCCACGTGAAACATTTCCGCCAAAGATATTGAGAAACTTTTTTTAAATTGCGCCCTCTGAAACAATAAATAACCCAATCACTCTCTAATCTCTCTGCCTCTCCTTTTCTCACCCACACACTAGCTAATTAACACAAGTTTCATACATCTGTGCTAAGAGGGTTTTGAAATGGCAACGACGCTGTCTTCGAACTACGACGAGCTCCGTACGCTGTTGGCGACGACGGCGGAGAGGAAGGCGGAGATTGAGAAGCTCTGCATCGATGAGATGCTCTAAAAGCACTGCGGAGAGTTTGGAAAATGACAGTTGAGACACTTTATCTTTACAAGCCTCGCGTGGGCGTTGGAGGCCAGCCACACCATGGTCTTGATCTTCGCAAACTGCGAGCCGGAGTGGCGATACACCGTCGCCGCCTGCGGGATCCGGCCGGAGGAGTGGGAGTGGGTTGGTGGACGCGATAGTGCCACCGTGTCGGAGTGGTAACTTGTTTGTGGCGACAAATTTAAAGTTGGACTCGTCCAGTCCTTATTCTTTGTCGGATATATGGTTAGTTAGTTAGTAATAATAATAATAATGATAATGCTAATAATAATAATAATAATAATTCTTTTTTCTTTTTTTCAAACTATCTCGTTATAATAAAAATTATTTCAAAATATTTATAGATTTTAAATTTAAAGTATCATAAAATTTAAAGTAAATACTTTAAAAAAATAATTTTCTTTAAATAAAATTCTTAACAAATATAATAAATCGTAAATTACTCATTATTTAATTTTCAAAAACTCAGGTTGTTATATGTGACAGGGGTTATGCATTAATTGTAATATTACAATGTATTATCAATCTTAAATATGTAAATATGTGGCTGATACTACTCTTTAAACTAGACCGATTAACCATCGGCTCTGATACCATTTGTTAGGCCACCGTGGGGAGCTCTTAACTACCGAAGAGACTTCGGAGAGGAATTAAGTGAGATAACATAAGATGAGAGGACACCAACTATAAATTTGACATTTAGATTTGTGAACCCTTAAATCTAATTATCCAACTCTATTTCATAGTAAAACATACCAAGTCCTGATAACATTAAAAAATATTATTTTTAGTCCAATTTTAAAATTAAAAAGTATAAACTTATCGTGTTTTTATTAAACTAGTTTTGACAAATTAACAATAACAAATATCAAAATTTAATTAATTTTATTTTTAAATTTTAAATTATAAATAATTTTAAAAAGAAAGCAGAACAACCTCTAAATGAGTATAAAAAGATTATGTCATTTGAACTATAGCTCATTCGCTTTTTAAATTTTTTTTTACCAAAGATAGAGAAACTCGAACCCGCGACGTTTTAGATGAGTTTTTTAAATTATTTGAACCATAGAACCTTAAAGTTTGTTATCCAATTCAATACATAAAATACAATTAAAATAAAACTAAACCAAATTAAAAAATAAACCAAACTAACACTTTTTAATTTTACAATGAAAAACCTGCCACGTGAAGCACTTCCGCCAAAGACATTCAGAAACTTCTTATAAATGGCACCCTCTGAAACTATAAATAACCCAATTACTCTCTAATCTCTCTGCCTCTCTTTTTTCTCACCCACACACTAGCTAATTAACACAAGTTTCATACATCTGTGCTAAGAGAGTTTTGAAATGTTACGACGTTGTCCTCGAACTATGACGAGCATCGTACGCTGCTGGTGACGACGACAGCGAGGAAGGTGGAGATGGAGAATCTCTGAATCGATGAGATGCTCTGAAAGTACTTCGGAGAGTTTAAAAAATGACAGTTGAGACACTTCATCTTTACAAGCTTCGCGTGGGCACTGGAGGCCTGCCACACCATGGTCATGATCTTCGCAGACCGCGAGCCGGAATGGCGATGCACTGTCGCTGCCTACGGAGCGGTTGGGAGTACCTGCGGGATCCAGCCGGAGGAGCGGGAGTAGGTTGGTGGACACGGCAACGCCACCGTGTCAGAGTGGGAACCTGTTTGTGGCGACAAATTTAAAGTTGGACTCGTCCAGTCCTTATTCTTTGTCGGATATATGGTTGGTTAGTTAGTAATAATAATAATAATGATAATACTAATAATAATAATAATTCTTTTTTCTTTTTTTTTTCAAAATATCTCGTTATAATAATAATTATTTCAAAATATTAATAGATTTTAAATTTAAAGTATTATAAAATTTAATTTAATTACTTTTAAAAAAATAATTTTCTTTAAATAAAATTCTTAACAAATATAATAAATTGTAAATTACTCATTATTTAATTTTCAAAAACTCAAGTTGTTATATGTGGCAGGGGTTATGCATTAATTGAAATACTACAATGTATTATCAATATTAAGTATGTGAATATGTGGCTGATACTACTCTTTAAACTAGACCGATTAACCATCGGCTCTGATACCATTTGTTTGACCACCGTGGGGAGCTCTTAACCACCGGAGAGACTTTGAGGAGGATTGAAGTGAGATATTATAAGAGGAGAAGACACCTACTATAAATTTGACATTTAGATTTCTGAACCCTTAAATCTAATTATCCAACTCTATTTCATATTAAAACATAACAAGTCCTGATAACATTAAAAAATATTATTTTTAGTCCAATTTTAAAATTAAAAAGTATAAACTTATCGTGTTTTCCTTAAAATATTTTCATTACTAGGAAAATAAATATTTTCTATCTTAGACTATATATAATATTTAATAACAAGATATTTTAATAAATGAAAATAGAAATTTTTTTTTTAAATTTACATAAAAGATACCATAATATAATTAATTTTTTTTTGAATAATTCTAAACACTTTCTTAATGTATAAGTATTTTCATAAACTAAAAGCTTAATTCCAAAATATATTCTTCTCCAATATATATACTTGCATATTCAAAATACACATAAAAAGAAATAAACAAAAAAGAGAAATTATGTAGGTTCAAAATTATTAAAGTAATTTTGATATCAATGTAAAATATGATTTATTACTAGTATTATTATTGTTTTTGTTGTTTAATCATAGAATTAATTTGTACTTTCAGGTGCCAGAATATTTGGTCACCTATCAGACTCTTTTCGTGGAAAAAAAGGCTCACTAATGGTGGTTTGTGCCTTAAACGCCATCTTTGGTTGTCTCACAGTATTTTTCCTAAACTATTGGATCTATGTCATTCTCTGCCTCCTTACCGGCTTTAGCATCGGTGGCATTAGGGGTGTCCGCGAATCGGATTAGATCAGATATGGCCGAAAATTCGATCCGATCCGCACAATTTTCATCGGATCGGATCGGATATCGGATATATCCGCACAATTAAACCTTCTCTTTTTAATCATATTTCTATGTAAAAAAATTCAATAAAAATATTTCTTTCATACTTTTAAACTTATTTATTCCTAAAATATTTTTAATCAAACTCTTTCTAAATAACAAAAATAAAATAATACAATATATGAATAATAATTACTAACTAAAATATACAAACACGTAAATATAATACTAAACATATATATTTATTTATTTTTAATTATTATTGTGCGGATCTGCAGATCTGCGGATCGGATACGCGGATATAGAGCAGATATCCGCAATCCGATCCACAAAGGGTGCGGATCGGATCGGATCCGATCCGATCAATTTGCGAATGGGAACGTATCTGTAATTTTCGGATCGAATGCGGATATTTACCGTGGATCTGCGGATACGATCCGATCCATGAACACCTCTAGGTGGCATTGGCCTATGTGCATTCGTTTTTGCCACTGATACCATCGGCCCCACAAAACGTGGCATCACCGGAATGTCCATCTTTTACTTCTTCTCCATCGGCATTGTCATCCTCTCCGCCGTTGCCTATGTCTTCCAAACATGGCACGAGCTTTACATTGCGTCCCCCATCCCCTCCATTCTCTTCTTGATTCCCGTTGTCCCTTTCCTCTCAAAGTCTCCTAGATGGTACCTTGTTCGCGGAAGAGTAACCGAAGTCATTAAAATCATGTCCACCATTGCTTCCACCAATGGGAAACACCTCTCTAGTGGTGTTCTTCTTGCACTCGACGAAGAAGTCGAAGTATAAGCAGAAGAAAAAACAGAAGCACTAACCTTGACTTATAAGAGCAAGCCTTTGGAAAATATAGATGCATTTGGGGGTTCTATCATTGACGTGTTTCAATCCCTAGTCACTAGAATAAGGTTGATTCTAATGGTGTCAATTAACTTCTTTTGCGCTGTTGTGTACTATGGTCTGAGCATGAACGTGGTGAATCTTGATACTAATCTCTACATGAACGTGGCGCTGAATGCGGTGACGGAGATGCCGGTGTATAGGTTAATGGCGGTTTTATTGGAAAAGCTTAGGAGAAAGCCGTTGGCAATAGGGATAATGTGCTTCAGTGGTTTGTTTTGTTTGTTAGGTTGTTTATTGGGGAATGTTGGAGTGTGGAAGTTAGTTAGAATGGTGTGTGGTTTTTTGGAGATATTTGGGAAGGCGGTAACTTACAACTTATTGTTTATTTATACGGTGGAGTTGTTCCCCATAGTGGTGAGGAACGCCGCGCTAGGGGGCGCGATGCAGGCGGGACAAATGGGGGTTGTTCATCGCGGAACACGCCGTCCGGACCGGGAAGACTTTCGACGCTTCATCTTGAATACTCCTTAAACCAGACCGATTAATCATTGGCTCTTATACCACTTGTTGGGCCACTGTTGGGAGCTCTTTAACCATCGGAGAGACTTCGGAGAGGAATCAAGTGAGACAACATAAGATGATAAGACACCACATCCAACTTAAAACCTTAAGGTACTAATTTATTGGGTCTATAATCTTATAAACTCCTCACTCTTTGTTTCTTTCTTCAATGTGGGACTAATTTCACTACTCCTAACACTTGCAACATTAACAATCTCCCCCTCAAGTGTGAGTCTCCACATCAAGCAACAATTCTCCTCTAGCTCCTCCATACATATGAGTATTTGTCCATCACATCGTCGTACCACACCGCGGGACACGCCACCCGGACCACCATTGCCGGAAAGACTTTCGATGCCTCACATTTAATACTCCTTAAACCAGACTGATTAACCATTGGCTCTGATACCACTTGTTAAGCCACCGTGGGGAGTTCTTAACCACCGGAGAGACTTCGAGGAGGAATCAAGTAAGGTAACATAAAATGAGAAGATACCTACTATAAATTTGACATTTAGATTTGTGAATCCTTAAATCTAATTATCTAACTCTATTTCATAGTAAAACATACCAAGTCCTGATAACATTAAAAAATATTATTGTTAGTCCAATTTTAAAATTAAAAAATATAGACTTTTCATGTTTTTCTTAAAATATTTGCATTACTAGAAAAATAAATATTTTCTATCTTAGACTATATATAATATTTAATAACAATATTTTAATAAATGAAAATAGAAAATATTTTGTTTTTAAATTTACATAAAATATACCATAATATAATTAGATTTTTTTTGAATAATTCTGAATACTATCTTAATGTAAAAGTATTTTCATAAACTAAAAACTTAATTCCAAAATATATTCTTCTCCAATATATATACTTGCATATTCAAAATACTCATAAAAAGAACCAAACAAAAAAGAGAAATTATGTAGGTTCAAAATTATGAAAGTAATTTTGATATCAATGTAAAATATGATTTATTACTAATATTATTATTATTGTTGTTGTTTAATCATAGAATTAATTTGTACTTTCAGGTGCCGGGATATTTAGTCACCTGTCAGACTCTTTCCTTGGAAGGAAAGGTTCCCTAATGGTGGTTTGTGCCTTAAACGCCATCTTTGGCTGCCTCACCGGCTTTAGCACCGGTGGCGTTGGCCTATGTGCATTCGTCCTTGCCACCGATACCATCGGCCCCACAAAATGTGGCATCACCGGAATATCCACCTTCTACTTCTTCTCCATCGGTATTGCCATCCTCTCCGCCGTTGCCTATGTCTTCGAAACTTGGCGCAAGCTTTACATTGCGTCCCCATCCCCTCCATTCTCTTCTTGATCCTCATTGTCCCTTTCCTCTCAGAGTCTCCTAGATGATACCTTGTTTGCGGAAGAGTAACCGAAGCCATAAAAATCATGTCCACCATTGCTTCTACCAATGGAAAACACCTCCCTAGTGGTGTTCTTCTTGCACTCGACGAAGAAGTCGAAGTAGAAGTAGAAGTAGAAGTAAAAATAGAAGCACTAACCTGGATTTATAAGAACAAGCCTTTGGAAAACAAAGATGCAGTTGGGGTTCTATCGTTGACATGCTTCGATCCCCAGTCACTAGAATAAGGTTGATTCTAATGGTGGCAATTAACTTCTTTTGCGCTGTTATGTACTATGGTCTGAGTATGAACGTGGTGCTGAATGCGGTGGCGGAGATACCGGCGTATGGGTTAACGGTGATTTTGTTGGAAAAGTTTGGGAGAAAGCCGTTGGCAATAGGGACAATGTGCTTCAGTGGTTTATTTTGTTTGTTAGGTAGTTTATTGAGGAATGTTGGAGTGTGGAAGTTAATTAGAATGCTATGTGGTATTTTAGGGATATTTGGGATGGCGGTAACTTATAACTTATTGTTTATCTACACGGCGGAGTTGTTCCCCACAATGGTGAGGAATCAAGTGAGATAACATAAGATGAGAAGACATCACATCCAACTCAAAACCTTAATGAACTAAGTTATTGGATTTCTCATCTTATAAACTCCTCACTCTTTGTTGCTTTCTTCAATGTAGGACTAATTTCACTACTTCTAACACATGCAATATTAACAATCTTTCCCTCAAGTGTGAGTCTCCACATCAAGCAACAATTCTCCTCTAGCTCCTCCACACTTATGAGTATTTGTCCATCACATCGCTACACCACACCGCGGAACACGCCGTTCGGACCATCTTTGCCGGGAAGACTTTCGATGCTTCACATTGAATACTCCTTAAATGAGAACGATTAACCATCGGCTCTGATACCACTTTTTGGGTGACCGTGGGGAGCTTTTAACCACCGGAGAGACTTCGGAGAGGAATCAAGTGAGATAACATAAGATGAGAAGACACCAACTATAAATTTGACATTTAGATTTGTGAACCCTCAAATCTAATTATCCAACTCTATTTCATAGTAAAACATACCAAATTCTGATAACATTAAAAAATATTATTGGTAGTTTAATTTTAAAATTAAAAAATATAAAATTATCATGTTTTCTTTAAACTAGTTTTGACAAATTAACAATAACAAATATCAAAATTTAATTAATTTTATTTTTTAAATTATAAATAATTTAAAAGAAAAAGCAGAGATAGGGAGACTCAAACTCACAACCTCTAAATGAGTATGAAAAGATTATGCCATTTGAACTATAGCTCATTCGCTTTTTAAATTTTTTTTACCAAAGATAGGAAAACTCGAACCCGCGACCTCTTAGATGAGCTTTTTAAATTATTTGGACCACAGAACCTTAAAGTTTGTTATCCAATTCAATACATAAAATACAATTAAAATAAAACTAAACTAAATTAAAAAATAAACCAAACAAACACTTTTTAGTTTTACAATGAAAAACCTGCCATGTGAAGCACTTCCGCCAAAGACATTCAGAAACTTCTTTTAAGTGGCGCCCTCTGAAACAATAAATAACCCAATCACTCTCTAATCTCTCTGTCTCTCCTTTTTTCACCCACACACTAGCTAATTACAACAAGTTTCATACATCTGTGCTAAGAGAGTTTTTGAAATGGCAACGATGCTGTCTTTGAACTACGACGAACTCCGTACGTTGCTGGTGACGACGACAGCGAGGAAGGCGGAGAGGGAGAAGCTCTGCATCGATGAGATGCTCTGAAAGTGTTGCGGAGAGTTTGAAAAATGACGGTTGAGACACTTCATGTTCACAACCCTTGCGTGGGCGCTGGAGGCCTGCCACACCATGGTCATGATCTTCGCAGACCGCGAGCTGGAGTGGCGATGCACCGCCGCTGCCTGTGGAGCGGTTGGGAGCACCTGCGCGATTCGACCGGAGGAGTGAGAGTAGGTTGGTGGACGCAGCAGCGCCACCGTGTCGAAGTGGAAACATGTTTGTGGCGACAAATTTAAAGTTGGAGTCGTCCAGTCCTTATTCTTTGTCGGATGTATGGTTAGTTAGTTACTAATAATAATAACAATGATAATACTACTACTAATAATAATTTTTTTCTTTTTTTTTCAAAATATCTTATTATAATAAAATTATTTAAAAATAATAAAAGATTTTAATTTTAAAGTATCATAAAATTTAATTTAATTACTTTTAAAAAATAATTTTTCTTAAATAAAATTCTTAACAAATAAAATAAATCATAAATTACTCATTATTTAATTTTCAAAAACTCAGGTTGTTATATGTGGCAGGGGTTATGCATTAATTGTAATACTACAATGTATTATCAATATTAAGTATGTAAATATGTGGCTGATACTACTCTTTAAACTAGACCGATTAACCATCGGCTCTGATACCACTTGTTGGGCCATCGTGGGGAGCTCTTAACTACCGGAGAGACTTCGGAGAGGAATCAAGTGAGATAACATAAGATGAGAAGACACCAACTATAAATTTGACATTTAGATTTGTGAACCCTTAAATCAAATTATCCAACCCTATTTCATAGTATAACGTACCAAGTCCTCATAACATTAAAAAATATTATTGATAGTCCAATTTTAATATTAAAAATTATAAACTTTATCGTGTTTTTATTAAACTAGTTTTGACAAATTAACAATAACAAATATCAAAATTTAATTAATTTTATTTTTTAAATTTTAAATTATAAATAATTTTAAAAAGAGAGAAGAGATAGGGAGACTCAAACCCACAACCTCTACATGAGTATGAAAAGATTATGTCATTTGAACTATAGCTCATTCGCTTTTTAATTTTATTTTTTTTTACCAAAGATAGGGAAATTCGAACCGGCGACCTCCTAGATGAGCTTTTTAAATTATTTGGACCATAGAACCTTAAAGTTTGTTATCCAATTCAATACATAAAACACAATTAAAATAAAATTAAAAAATAAACCAAACTAACACTTTTTAGTTTCACAATGAAAAACCTGCCACGTGAAGCACTTTTGCCAATGGCATTCAGAAACTTCTTTTAAATGGCGCCCTCTGAAACAATAAATAACCCAATCACTCTCTAATCTTTCTACCTCTCCTTTTCTCACCCACACACTAGCTAATTAACACAAGTTTCATATATCTGTGCTAAAAGGGTTTTGAAAATGCAATGACGCTGTCTTCGAACTACGACGAACTTCATACACTGTTGGTGATGACAGCAGCGAGGGAGGTGGAGATGGAGAAGCTCTGCATCGATGAGATGCTCTGAAAGTACTGCAGAGTTTAAAAAATGACAGTTGAGACACTTCATCTTCAAAAGCCTCGCGTGGGCGCTGGAGGTCTGCCAAACTATGGTCATGATCTTCGCAGACCGCGGGCCGGAGTGGCGATGCATCGCCGCTGCCTACGGCGCGGTTGGGACCACCTACGGGATCTGGCCGGAGGAGTGGTAGTAGGTTTGTGGACGCGGCAGCGCTACCGTATCGGTGTGGGAACTTGTTTGCGGCGACAAATTTAAAGTTAGACTTGTCCAGTCCTTATTCTTTGTCGGATGTATGGTTGGTTAGTTACTAATAATAATAATAATGATAATACTAATAATAATAATTCTTTTTTGTTTTTTTCAAAATATCTCGTTATAATAAAAATTATTTAAAAATATTAAAATATTTTAAATTTAAAGTATCATAAAATATAATTTAATTACTTTTAAAAAAATAATTTTCTTTAAATAAAATTCTTAACAAATATAATAAATCATAAATTACTCATTATATAATTTTTAAAAACTCAGGTGGTTAAATGTGGCAGGGGTTATGCGTTAATTGTAATACTATAATGTATTATCAATATTAAGTATGTAAATATGTGGCTGATACTACTCCTTAAACTAGACCAATTAACGAATGGCTCTGATAGCATTTGTTGGGCCACGGTGGAGAGCTCTTAACTATTGGAGAGACTTCGAGGAGGAATCAAGTGAGATAACATAAGATGAGAAGACACCAACTATAAATTTGACATTTAGATTTGTGAACTCTAATTATCCAACTCTATTTCATAGTAAAACATACCAATTCCTGATAACATTAAAAAATATTATTGGTAGTCAAATTTTAAAATTAAAAAGTATAAACTTATCGTGTCTTCCTTAAACTAGTTTTGACAAATTAACAATAACAAATATCAAAATTTAATTAATTATATTTTTAAATTTTAAATTATAAATAATTTAAAAAAAAAGCAGAGATAGGGAGACTCAAACTCACAACCTCTAAATGAGTATGAAAAGATTATGCCATTTGAACTATAGCTCATTCGCTTTTTAAATATATATTTTCTTTTACCAAAGATAGGAAAACTCGAACCCGCGAGCTCTTAGATGAGCTTTTTAAATTATTTGGACCATAGAACCTTAAAGTTTGTTATCCAATTCAATACATAAAATACAATTAAAATAAAACTAAAGCAAATTAAAAAATAAACCAAACTAACACTTTTTAGTTTTATAATAAAAAACCTGCGACGTGAAGCACTTCCGCCAAAGATATTCAGAAACTTCTTTATATCGCGTCTTCTGAAACAATAAATAACACAATCACTCTTTAATCACTCTGCCTCTCCTTCTCTCACCTACACACTAGCTAATTAACCCAAGTTTCATACATCTGTGCTAAGACGGTTTTGAAATGGCAACGACGCTGTCTTCGAACTACGACTAGCTCCGTACGATGTTCGAGACGACGGCAGCGAGGAAGGCGGAGATGGAGAAGCTCTGCATCGATAATATGCTCTGAAAGTACTGCGGAGAGTTTGAAAAATGACAGTTGAGACACTTCATCTTCACAAGTCTCGCGTGGGTACTGGAGGCCTGCCACACGATCATCCTGATCTTCGCAGACCACGAGCCGGAGTGGCGATGCATCGCCGCCGCCTGCGGAGCGGTTGGGAGCACCTGTGTGATATGGCCAAAGGAGTGGGAGTAGGTTGGTGGACGGGGCAGCGCCACTGTATTGGAATGAAAACTTATTTTTGGCGACAAATTTAAAGTTGGACTCGTCGAGTCCTTATTCTTTGTCGAATGTATGGTTGGTTAATTAATAATAATAATAATAATAATAATAATAATAATAATAATAATAATAATAATAATAATGATAATAATGATAATACTAATAATAATAATTCTTTTTTCTTTTTTTCAAAATATCTCGTTATAATAAAAATTATTTCAAAATATTAATAGATTTTAAATTTAAAGTATCATAAAATTTAAAGTAAATACTTTTAAAAAATAATTTTCTTTAAATAAAATTCTTAACAAATATAATAAATCGTAAATTACTCATTATTTAATTTTTAAAAATTCAGGTTGTTATATGTGACAGGGGTTATGCATTAATTGTAATATTACAATGTATTATCAATCTTAAGTATGTAAATATGTGGCTGATACTACTCTTTAAACTAGACCGATTAACCATCGGCTCTGATACCACTTGTTGGGCAACCGTGGGGAGCTCTTAACTACCGAAGAGACTTCGGAGAGGAATTAAGTGAGATAACATAAGATGTGAGGACACCAACTATAAATTTGACATTTAGATTTGTGAACCCTTAAATCTAACTATCCAACTCTATTTCATAGTAAAACATACCAAGTCCTGATAATATTAAAAAATATTATTGGTAGTCCAATTTTAAAATTAAAAAGTATAAATTTATCGTATTTTTCTTAAACTAGTTTTGACAAAATATCAATAACAAATATCAAAATTTAATTAATTTTATTTTTTAAATTTTAAATTATAAATAATTAAAAAAAAGCAGAGATAGAGAGACTCAAACCCATAACCTCTAAATGAGTATGAAAAGATTATGCCATTTGAACTATAGCTCATTCGCTTTTTAAATTGTTTGGACCATAGAACCTTAAAGTTTGTTATCCAATTCAACACATAAAATACAATTAAAATAAAACTAAACCAAGTTAAAAAATAAACCAAACTAACAATTTTTAGTTTTACAATGAAAAACCTACCATGTGAAAATATTTCCCCCAAAGATATTCAGAGACTTCTTTTAAATTGCACCCTCTGAAACAATAAATAACCCAATCACTCTCTAATCTCTCTGCCTCTCCTTTTCTCACCCACACACTAGCTAATTAACACAAGTTTCATACATCTGTGCTAAGAGGGTTTTGAAATGGCAACGACGCTGTCTTCGAACTACGACGAGCTCCGTATGCTGTTGGCAACGACGACGGCGAGGAAGGCAAAAATGGAGAAGCTCTGCATCGATGAGATGCTCTAAAAGTACTGCGGAGAGTTTGGAAAATGATAATTGAGATACTTCATCGTTACAACCCTCGCGTGGGCGTTGGAGGCCTGCCACACTATGGTCATGATCTTCGCAAACCGCGAGCCGGAGTGGCGATGCACCGCCGCCGCCTGCGGAGCAGTTGGGAGCACCTGCGGGATCTGGCCGGAGGAGCGGGAGTGGGTTGGTGGACGCGACAGCGCCACCGTATCGGAGTGGGAACTTGTTTGTAGCGACAAATTTAAAATTGGACTCGTCCAGTCCTTATTCTTTGTTGGATATATGATTAGTTAGCTAGTAATAATAATAATAATGATAATGCTAATAATAATAATAATTCTTTTTTTTTTCAAAATCTCTCGTTATAATAAAAATTATTTTAAAATATTAATAGATTTTAAATTTAAAGTATCATAAAATTTAAAGTTAATACTTTTAAAAAAAATAATTTCTTTAAATAAAATTCTTAACAAATATAATAAATCGTAAATTACTCATTATTTCATTTTCAAAAACTCAAGTTGTTATATGTTACAGGGGTTATGCATTAATTGTAATATTACAATGTATTATCAATCTTAAGTATGTAAATATGTGGCTGATACTACTCTTTAAACTAGACCAATTAATCATCGGCTCCGATACCACTTGTTGGGCAACCGTGGGGAGCTCTTAACTACCGAAGAGACTTCGGAGAGGAATTAAGTGAGATAACATAAGATGTGAGGACACCAACTATAAATTTGACATTTAGATTTGTGAACCCTTAAATCTAATTATCCAACTCTATTTCATAGTAAAACATACCAAGTCCTGATAACATTAAAAAATATTATGTTTAGTCCAATTTTAAAATTAAAAAGTATAAACTTATCGTGTTTTTATTAAACTAGTTTTGACAAATTAACAATAACAAATATCAAAATTTAATTAATTTTATTTTTTAAATTTTAAATTATAAATAATTTTAAAAAGAAAGCAGAACAACTTCTAAATGAGTATGAAAAGATTATGTCATTTGAACTATAGCTCATTCGCTTTTTAAATTTTTTTTTTACCAAAGATAGAGAAACTTGAACCCGCGACCTTTTAGATGAGCTTTTTAAATTATTTGAACCATAGAACTTTAAAATTTGTTATCCAATTCAATACATAAAATACAATTAAAATAAAACTAAACCAAATTAAAAAATAACCCAAACTAACACTTTTTAGTTTTACAATGAAAAACCTGCCACGTGAAGCACTTCCGCCAAAGACATTCAGAAACTTCTTATAAATGGCGCCCTCTGAAACTATAAATAACCCAATCACTCTCTAATCTCTCCGCCTCTCCTTTTCTCACCTACACACTAGCTAATTAACACAAATTTCATACATATGTGCTAAGAGGGTTTTGAAATGGTACGACGTTGTCCTCGAACTATGACGAGCTTCGTAAGCTACTAGTGACGACGGCAGCGAGGAAGGTTGAGATGGAGAAGCTCTGCATCGATGAGATACTCTGAAAGTACTGCAGAGAGTTTGAAAAATGACAGTTGAGACACTTCATCTTCACAAGCCTCGCGTGGTCACTGGAGGACTGCCACACCATGGTCATGATCTTCACAGACCGCGAGCTGGAATGGCGATGCACTGCCGCCGCCTACGGAGCGGTTGGGAGCACGTGCGGGATCCAGCCGGAAGAGCGGGAGTAGGTTGGCGGACACGGCAGCGCCACCGTGTCGGAGTGGGAACTTGTTTGTGGCGACAAATTTAAAGTTGGACTCGTCCAGTCCTTATTCTTTGTCGGATATATGGTTGGTTAGTTAGTAATAATAATAGTAATGATAATACTAATAATAATAATATATAATAATTCTTTTTTCTTTTTTTCAAAATATCTTGTTATAATAAAAATAATTTCAAAATATTATTAGATTTTAAATTTAAAGTATTATAAAATTTAATTTAATTACTTTTAAAAAAATAATTTTTTTAAATAAAATTCTTAACAAATATAATAAATTGTAAATTATTCATTATTTAATTTTTAAAAACTCAAGTTGCTATATGTGGCAGTGGTTATGCATTAATTGAAATACTACAATGTATTATCAATATTAAGTATGTGAATATGTGGCTGTACTACTCTTTAAACTAGACCGATTAACCATCGGCTCTGATACCATTTGTTTGGCCACCGTGGGAAGCTCTTAAGTACCGAAGAGACTTCGGAGAGGAATTAAGTGAGATAACATAAGATGAGAGGACACCAACTATAAATTTGACATTTAGATTTGTGAACCCTTAAAACTAATTATCCAACACTATTTCATAGTTAAACATACCAAGTCCTGATAATATTAAAAAATATTATTTTTAGTCCAATTTTAAAATTAAGAAGTATAAACTTATCGCGTTTTTATTAAACTAGTTTTGACAAATTAACAATAACAAATATCAAAATTTAATTAATTTATTTTTTGAATTTTAAATTATAAATAATTTTAAAAAGAAAGCAGAGATAGGGAGACTCGAACCCACAACCTCTAAATGAGTATGAAAAGATTATGTCATTTGAACTATAGCTCATTTGCTTTTTAAATTTTTTTTAACCAAAGATAGAGAAACTCGAACCCGCGACCTTTTAGATGAGCTTTTTAAATTATTTGGACCATAGAACCTTAAAGTTTGTTATCCAATTCAATACATAAAATACAATTAAAATAAAACTAAACCAAATTAAAAAATAAACCAAACTAACACTTTTTAGTTTTATAATGAAAAACCTGCCACGTGAAGCACTTCCGACAAAAACATTCAGAAACTTCTTTTAAATAGCGCCCTCTGAAACTATAAATAACCCAATCACTCACTAATCTCTCTGCCTCTCCTTTTCTCACCCACACACTAGCTAATTAACACAAGTTTCATACATCTGTGCTAAGAGGATTTTGAAATGGTAATGACGTTGTCCTCAAACTATGACGAGCTTCGTACGCTGCTGGTGACGACGGCAGCGATGAAGGTGGAGATGGAGAAGATCTGAATCGATGAGATGCTCTGAAAGTACTGCGAAGAGTTTGAAAAATGACAGTTGAGACACTTCATCTTCACAAGCCTCGCGTGGGCATTGGAGGCCTACCACACCATGGTCATGATCTTCGCAGACCGCGAGACGGAGTGGCGATGCACCGCCGGCGCCTACGGAGCGGTTGGGAGCACCTGTGGGATCCAGTCGGAGGAGCGGGAGTAGGTTGGTGGACACGGCAGCGCCACCGTGTCGGAGTGGAAACTTGTTTGCGGCGACAAATTTAAAGTTGGACTCGTCCAGTCCTTATTCTTTGTCGGATATATGGTTGGTTAGTTAGTAATAATAATAATAATAATGATAATACTAATAATAATAATAATTCTTTTTTCTTTTTTTGAAAATATCTCGTTATAATAAAATTATTTCAAAATATTAATAGATTTTAAATTTAAAGTATCATAAAATGTAATTTAATTACTTTTAAAAAAAATAATTTTCTTTAAATAAAATTCTTAACAAATATAATAAATTGTAAATTACTCATTATTTAATTTTCAAAAACTCAAGTTGTTATATGTGGCAGGGGTTATGCATTAATTGAAATACTACAATGTATTATCAATATTAAGTATGTGAATATGTGGCTGATACTACTCTTTAAACTAGACCGATTAACCATCGGCTCTGATACCATTTGTTTGGCCACCGTGGGGAGCTCTTAATGACCGAAGAGACTTCGGAGATGAATTAAGTGAGATAACATAAGATGAGAGGACCCCAACTGTAAATTTGACATTTAGATTTGTGAACCCTTAAATCTAATTATCCAACACTATTTCATAGTAAAACATACCAAGTCCTGATAATATTAAAAAATATTATTTTTAGTCCAATTTTAAAATTAAAAAGTATAAACTTATCGTGTTTTTATTAAACTAGTTTTGACAAATTAACAATAACAAATATCAAAATTTAATTAATTTATTTCTTCAATTTTAAATTATAAATAATTTTAAAAAGAAAGCAGAGATTGGGAGACTCAAACCCACAACCTCTAAATGAGTATGAAAAGATTATGTCATTTGAACTATAGCTCATCCGCTTTTTAATTTTTTTTAACCAAAGATAGAGAAACTCGAACCCGCGACTTTTTAGCTGAGCTTTTTAAATTATTTGGACCATAGAACCTTAAAGTTTGTTATCCAATTCAATACATAAAATATAATTAAAATAAAACTAAACCAAATTAAAAAATAAACCAAACTAACATTTTTTAGTTTTACAATGAAAAACCTGCCACGTGAAGCACTTCCCCCAAAGACATTCAGAAACTTCTTTTAAATGGCGCCCTCTGAAACTATAAATATCCCAATCACTCTCTAATCTCTCTGCCTCTCCTTTTCTCACCCAGACACTAGCTAATGAACACAAGTTTCATACATCTGTGCTAAGAGGGTTTTGAAATTGTAACGACGTTGTCCTCGAACTATGACGAGCTTCGTACGCAGCTGGTGACGACGGCAGCGAGGAAGGTGGAGATGGAGAAGCTCTGCATCGATGAGATGCTCCGAAAGTAAGGCGAAGAGTTTGAAAAATGACTGTTGAGACACTTCATCTTCACAAGCCTCGCGTCGGCACTGGAGGCCTGCCGCACCATGGTCATGATCTTCGCAGACAGCGAGACGGAGTGGTGATGCACCGCCGGCGCCTACGGAGCGGTTGGGAGCACCTGTGGGATCCAGTCGGAGGAGCGGGAGTAGGTTGGTGGACACGGCAGCGCCACTGTGTCGGAGTGGGAACTTGTTTGTGGAGACAAATTTAAAGTTGGACTCGTCCAGTCCTTTTTCTTTGTCGGATATATGGTTGGTTAGTTAGTAATAATAATAATAATGATAATACTAATAATAATAATTCTTTTTTTTCAAAATATCTCGTTATAATAAAATTATTTCAAAATATTAATAGATTTTAAATTTAATTTAATTACTTTTAAAAAAAATAATTTTTTTAAATAAAATTCTTAACAAATATAATAAATTGTAAATTACTCATTATTTAATTTTCAAAAACTCAAGTTGCTATATATGGCAGGGTTTATGCATTAATTGAAATACTACAATGTATTATCAATATTAAGTATGTGAATATGTGGCTGATACTACTCTTTAAACTAGACCGATTAACCATCGGCTCTGATACCATTTGTTTGGCCACCGTGGAGAGCTCTTAACTACCGAAGAGACTTCGGAGAGGAATTAAGTGAGATAACATAAGATGAGAGGACACCAACTATAAATTTGACATTTAGATTTGTGAACCCTTAAAACTAATTATCCAACACTATTTCATAGTAAAATATACCAAGTCCTGATAATATTAAAAAATATTATTTTTAGTCCAATTTTAAAATTAAGAAGTATAAACTTATCGTGTTTTTATTAAACTAGTTTTGACAAATTAACAATAACAAATATCAAAATTTAATTAATTTATTTTTTGAATTTTAAATTATAAATAATTTTAAAAAGAAAGCAGAGATAGGGAGACTCAAACCCACAACCTCTAAATGAGTATGAAAAGATTATGTCATTTGAACTATAGCTCATTTGCTTTTTAAATTTTTTTTAACCAAAGATAGAGAAACTCGAACCCGCGACCTTTTAGATGAGCTTTTTAAATTATTTGGACCATAGAACCTTAAAGTTTGTTATCCAATTCAATACATAAAATACAATTAAAATAAAACTAAACCAAATTAAAAAATAAACCAAACTAACACATTTTAGTTTTACAATGAAAAACCTGCCACGTGAAGCACTTCCCCCAAAGACATTCAGAAACTTCTTTTAAATGGCGCCCTCTTAAACTATAAATAACCCAATCACTCTCTAATCTCTCTGTCTCTCCTTTTCTCACCCACACACTAGCTAATTAACACAAGTTTCATACATCTGTGCTAAGAGGGTTTTAAAATGGTAACGACGTTGTCCTCGAACTATGACGAGCTTCGTACGCTGCTGGTGTCGATGGCAGCGAGGAAGGTGGACATGGAGAAGCTCTGCATCGATGAGATGCTCTGAAAGTACTGCGAAGAGTTTGAAAAATGACAGTTGAGACACTTCATCTTCATAAACCTCGCGTGGGCACTGGAGGCCTGCCACACCATGGTCATGATCTTCGCAGACCGCGAGCCGGAGTGGCAATGCACCGCTGGCGCCTACGGAGCGGTTGGGTGCACCTGCGGGATCCAGTCGGAGGAGCGGGAGTAGGTTGGTGGACACGGCAGCGCCACCGTGTCGGAGTGGGAACTTGTTTGCGGTGACAAATTTAAAGTTGGACTCGTCCAGTCCTTATTCTTTGTCGGATATATGGTTGGTTAGTTAGTAATAATAATAATAATAATGATAATACTAATAATAATAATAATTCTTTTTTCTTTTTTTCAAAATATCTCGTTATAATAAAAATTATTTCAAAATATTAATAGATTTTAAATTGAAAGTATCATAAAATTTAATTTAATTACTTTAAAAAAATAATTTTCTTTAAATAAAATTCTTAACAAATATAATAAATTGTAAATTACTCATTATTTAATTTTCAAAAACTCAAGTTGTTATATGTGGCAGGGGTTATGCATTATTGAAATACTACAATGTATTATCAATATTAAGTATGTGAATATGTGGCTGATACTACTCTTCAAACTAGACCGATTAACCATCGACTCTGATACCATTTGTTTGGCCACCGTGGGGAGCTCTTAACTACCGAAGAGACTTCGGAGAGAAATTAAGTGAGATAACATAAGATGAGAGAACACCAACTATAAATTTGACATTTAGATTTGTGAACTCTTAAATCTAATTATCCAACTCTATTTCGTAGTAAAACATACCAAGTCCTGATAATATTAAAAATATTATTTTTAGTCCAATTTTAAAATTAACAAGTATAAACATATCGTGTTTTTATTAAACTAGTTTTGACAAATTAACAATAACAAATATTAAAATTTAATTAATTTTATTTTTTAAATTTTAAATTATAAATAATTTTAAAAAGAAAGCAGAGATAGGAAGACTCAAACCCACAACCTCTAAATGAGTATGAAAAGATTATGTCATTTGAACTATAGCTCATTCGCTTTTTAAATTTTTTTTTTTACCAAAGATAGAGAAACTAGAACCCACGACCTTTTAGATGAGCTTTTTAAATTATTTGGACCATAAAACCTTAAAGTTTGTTATCCAATTCAATACATAAAATACAATTAAAATAAAACTAAACCAAATTAAAAAATAAACCAAACTAACACTTCTTAGTTTTACAATGAAAAATCTGCCATGTGAAGCACTTCCCCCAAAGACATTCAGAAATTTCTTTTAAATGGCGCCCTCTGAAACTATAAATAACCCAATCACTCTCTAATATCTCTGCCTCTCCTTTTCTCACCTACACACTAGCTAATTAACACAAGTTTCATACATCTGTGCTAAGAGGCATTTGAAATGGTAACGACGTTGTCCTCGAACTATGACGAGCTTCGTACGCTGGTGGTGACGACGGCAGCGAGGAAGGTGGAGATGGAGAAGCTCTGCATCGATGAGATGCTCTGGAAGTACTGCGAAGAATTTGAAAAATGACAGTTGAGACACTTCATCTTTACAAGTCTCGCATGGGTACTGGAGGCCTGCCACACCATGGCCATGATCTTTGCAGACCGCGAACTGGAGTGGCGATGCACCGCCGCCGCCTACGGAGCGGTTAGGAGCACCTGCGGGATCCAGCCGGAGGAGCGGGAGTATGTTGGTGGACACGGCAGAGCCACCGTGTCGGAGTAGAAACTTGTTTGTGGCGACAAATTTAAAGTTGGATTCGTCCAGTCCTTATTCTTTGTCAGATATATGGTTGGTTAGTTAGTAATAATAATAATAATGATAATAATAATAATAATAATAATAATAATAATAATAATAATAATAATAATAATAATAATAATAATAATTCTTTTTTTTTTTTCAAAATATCTCATTATAATAAAAATTATTTCAAAATATTAATAGATTTTAAATTTAAAGTATCATAAAATTTAATTTAATTACTTTTATAAAAATAATTTTCTTTAAATAAAATTCTTAACAAATATAATAAATTGTAAATTACTCATTATTTAATTTTCAAAAACTCAAGTTGTTATATGTGGCAGGGGTTATGCATTAATTGTAATACTACAATGTATTATCAATATTAAGTATGTGAATATGTGGCTGATACTACTCTTTAAATCAGACCGATTAACCATCGGCTCTGATACCATTTGTTTGGCTACCGTGGGGAACTCTTAACCACCGGAGAGACTTTAGGGAGGATTGAAGTGAGATATCATAAGATGAGAAGACACCTACTATAAATTTGACATTTAGATTTCTGAACCCTTAAATCTAATTATCCAACTCTATTTCATATTAAAACATAACAAGTCCTGATAACATTAAAAAATATTATTTTTAGTCCAATTTTAAAATTAAAAAGTATAAACTTATCGTGTTTTCCTTAAAATATTTGCATTACTAGGAAAATAAATATTTTCTATCTTAGACTATATATAATATTTAATAACAAGATATTTTAATAAATGAAAATAGAAATTTTTTTTGTTTTTAAATTTACATAAAAGATACCATAATATAATTAGATTTTTTTTGAATAATTCTAAACACTTTCTTAATGTATAAGTATTTTCAGAAACTAAAAGCTTAATTCCAAAATATATTCTTCTCCAATATATATACTTGCATATTCAAAATACACATAAAAAGAACAAAACAAAAAAGAGAAATTATGTAGGTTCAAAATTATTAATGTAATTTTGATATCAATGTAAAATATGATTTATTACTAGTATTATTGTTGTTTTTGTTGTTTAATCATAGAATTAATTTGTACTTTCAGGTGCCAGAATATTTGGTCACCTGTCAGACTCTTTTCTTGGAAGAAAAGGCTCACTAATGGTGGTTTGTGCCTTAAACGTCATCTTTGGTTGTCTCACAGTATTTTCCCTAAACTATTGGATCTATGTCATTCTCTGTCTCTTTACCGGCTTTAACACCGGTGGCATTAGGGGTGTCCGCGAATCGGATTGGATCAGATATGGCCAAAAATTCGATCCGATCCGCACAATTTTCATCGGATCGGATCGGATATCGGATATATCCGCATAATTAAACCTTCTCTTTTTAATCATATTTCTATGTAAAAAAATTCAATAAAAATATTTCTTTCATACTTTTAAACTTATTTATTCCTAAAATATTTTTAATCAAACTCTTTCTAAATAACAAAAATAAAATAATACAATATATGAATAATAATTACTAACTAAAACATACAAACACGTAAATATAATACCAAACACACACACACACACACACACACACACACACACACACACATATATATATATATATATTTAATTATTATTGTGCAGATCTGCGGATCGGATCGGATCGGATCCGATCAATTTGCGGATCGGAACGTATCCGCAATTTTCTGATCGAATGCGAATATTTACCGTGGATCTGCGGATACGATCCGATCCATGAACACCTCTAGGTGGCATTGGCCTATGTGCATTCGTCCTTGCCACTGATACCATCGGCCCCACAAAACGTGGCATCGCCGGAATGTCCATCTTTTACTTCTTCTCCATCGGCATTGCCATCCTCTCCGCCGTTGCCTATGTCTTCCAAACATGGCACGAGCTTTACATTGCATCCCCCATCCCCTCCTTCTCTTCTTGATTCTCGTTGTCCCTTTCCTCTCAAAGTCTCCTAGATGGTACCTTGTTCGCGGAAGAGTAACCGAAGTCATTAAAATCATGTCCACCATTGCTTCCACCAATGGGAAACACCTCCCTAGTAGTGTTCTTCTTGCACTCGACGAAGAAGTCGAAGTAGAAGCAGAAGAAAAAACAGAAGCACTAACCTTGACTTATAAGAACAAGCCTTTGGAAAATATAGATGCATTTGGGGGTTCTATTGTTGACGTGTTTCAATCCCCAGTCACTAGAATAAGGTTGATTCTAATGGTGTCAATTAACTTCTTTTGCGCTGTTGTGTACTATGGTCTACGCATGAACGTGGTGAATCTTGATACTAACCTCTACATGAACGTAGGGCTGAATGCGGTGGCGGAGATGCCGGCGTATGGGTTAATGGCGGTTTTGTTGGAAAAGCTTAGGAGAAAGCCGTTGGCAATAGGGACAATGTGCTTCAGTGGTTTGTTTTGTTTGTTAGGTTTTTTATTGGGGAATGTTGGAGTGTGGAAGTTAGTTAGAATGGTGTGTGGTTTTTTGGAGATATTTGGGAAGGCGGTAACTTACAACTTATTGTTTATTTATACGGCGGAGTTGTTCCCTACAGTGGTGAGGAACGCCGCGCTAGGGGACGCGATGTAGGTGGGACAAATGGGGGTTGTTCATCGCGGGACACGCCGTCCGGACCGGGAAGACTTTCGATGCTTCACCTTGAATACTACTTAAACCAGACGGATTAACCATTGGCTCTTATACCACTTGTTGGGCCACCGTGGGGAGCTCTTTAACCATTGGAGAGACTTCGGGGAGGAATAAAGTGAGACAACATAAGATGAGAAGACACCACATCCAACTTAAAACCTTAAGGTACTAAGTTATTGGGTCTCTAATCTTATAAACTCCTCACTCTTCGTTGCTTTCTTCAATGTGGGACTAATTTCACTACTCCTAACACTTACAACATTAACAATATTTCCCTCAAGTGTGAGTCTCTACATCAAGCAACAATTCCCCTCTAGCTCCCCCATACATATAAGTATTTGTCCATCACATCGTCGCACCACACCGCAGGACACGCCGCCCGGACCACCATTGCCAGGAAGACTTTCGATGCCTCACATTTAATACTTCTTAAACCAGACTGATTAACCATTGGCTCTGATACCACTTGTTGAGCCACCGTGGGGAGTTCTTAACCACCGGAGAGACTTCGAGGAGGAATCAAGTAAGGTAACATAAGATAAGAAGACACCTACTATACATTTGACATTTAGATTTGTGAACCCTTAAATCTAATTATCCAACTCTATTTCATAGTAAAACATACAAAGTCCTGATAACATTAAAAAATATTATTGTTAGTCCAATTTTAAAATTAAAAAATATAAACTTTTCGTGTTTTCCTTAAAATATTTGCATTACTAGAAAAATAAATATTTTCTATCTTAGACTATATATAATATTTAATAACAAAATATTTTAATAAATGAAAATAGAAAATATTTTGTTTTTAAATTTACATAAAAGATACCATAATATAATTAGATTTTTTTTTGAATAATTCTGAACACTTTCTTAATGTAAAAGTATTTTCATAAACTAAAAACTTAATTCCAAAATATATTCTTCTCCAATATATATACTTGCATATTCAAAATACTCATAAAAAGAACCAAACAAAAAAGAGAAATTATGTAGGTTCAAAATTATGAAAGTAATTTTGATATCAATGTAAAATATGATTTATTACTAATATTATTATTATTGTTGTTGTTTAATCATAGAATTAATTTGTACTTTCAGGTGTCGGGATATTTGGTCACCTGTCAGACATTTTCCTTGGAAGGAAAGGCTCACTAATGGTGGTTTGTGCCTTAAACGCCATCTTTGGCTGCCTCACCGGCTTTAGCACCGGTGGCGTTGGCCTATGTGCATTCATCCTTGCCACCGATACCATCGGCCCCACAAAATGTGGCATCGCCAGAATGTCCACCTTCTACTTCTTCTCCATCGGTATTGCCATCCTCTCCGCTGTTGCCTATGTCTTCCAAACTTGGCGCAAGCTTTACATTGCGTCCCCATCCCCTCCATTCTCTTCTTGATCCTCATTGTCCCTTTCCTCTCAGAGTCTCCTAGATGGTACCTTGTTTGCGGAAGAGTAACCGAAGCCATAAAAATCATGTCCACCATCGCTTCCACCAATCGAAAACACCTCCTTAGTGGTGTTCTTCTTGCACTCGACGAAGAAGTCAAAGTAGAAGTAGAAGCAAAAATAGAAGCACTAACCTGGACTTATAAGAACAAGCCTTTGGAAAACAAAGATGCAGTTGGGGGTTCTATCGTTGACATGCTTCGATCCCCAGTCACTAGAATAAGGTTGATTCTAATGGTGGCAATTAACTTCTTTTGCGCTGTTGTGTACTATGGTCTGAGCATGAACGTGGTGCTGAATGCGGTGGCGGAGATACCGGCGTATCGGTTAACGGCGATTTTGTCAGAAAAGTTTGGGAGAAAGCCATTGGCAATAGGGACAATGTGCTTCAGTGGTTTGTTTTGTTTGTTAGGTAGTTTATTGAGGAATGTTAGAGTGTGGAAGTTAATTAGAATGCTGTATGGTATTTTAGGGATATTTGGGATGGCGGTAACTTATAACTTATTATTTATCTACACGGCGGAGTTGTTCAGTACAATGGTGAGGAATCAAGTGAGATAACATAAGATGAGAAGACATCACATCCAACTCAAAACCTTAAGGAACTAAGTTATTGGATCTCTCATCTTATAAACTCCTCACTCTTTGTTGCTTTCTTCAATGTGGGACTAATTTCACTACTTCTAACACTTGCAACATTAACGATCTTTCCATCAAGTGTGGGTCTCCACATCAAGCAACAACTCTCCTCTAGCTCCTCCATACTTATGAGTATTTGTCCATCACATCGCTGCACCACACCGCAGAACACGCCATTTGGACCATCTTTGCCGGGAAGACTTTCGATGCTTCACATTGAATACTCCTTAAATGAGAACGATTAACCATCGGCTCTGATACCACTTTTTGGGTCACCGTGGGGAGCTTTTAACCAGCGAAGAGACTTCGGAGAGGAATCTAGTGAGATAACATAAGATGAGAAGACACCACTTGATTCCTCTCCAAAGTTTCTCCGGTGGTGAAGAGCTCCGCAAAGCGGCCCAACAAGTGGTATCTGAGCTGATGGTTAATCGGTCTGGTTGAAGGAGTATTCAAGGTGAAGCATTGAATTCCCGGCAAAGGTGGTTCAGGCGGCGTGTCCCGCAGTGTGGTGTGGCGGTGTGATGGACAAATACTCATATGTGTAGAAGTGCTAGAGGGGATTTGTTACTTGATATGGAGACTCACACTTGAGGAGGAGATTGTTAATATTGCAAGTGTGAGGAGTAGTGAAATTAGTCCCACATTGAGAAAGCAAGGAAGAGTGAGGAGTTTATAGGATGAAAGACCCAATAATTTACTACCTTAAGGTTTTGAGTTGGATGTGTTGTCTTCTTATCTTATGTTATCTCACTTTATTCCTCCCTGAAATCTCTTCGGTTGTTAAAGAGTTCCCCACGGTGGCCCAACAAATGGTATCAGAGCCGATGGTTAATCGGTTTGGTTTAAGGAGTATTCAACGTGAAGCATCGAAAGTCTTTCTGACAAAAGTGGTTCGGGCGGTGTCTCCTGCGGTGTGGTGTGGCGGTGTGATAAACAAATACTCATATGTGTGGAGGAGCTAAAGAGGAGTTGTTGCTTGATGTGGAGACTCACACTTGAGGGAGAGATTGTTAATGTTGTAAGTATGAGGAGAAGTGAAATTATTCCCACATTGAAGAAAGCAAGGAAGAGTGAGGAGTTTATAAGATGAAAGACCATTAATTTACTACCTTAAAGTTTTGAGTTGGATGTGGTGCCTTCGCATTTTATATTCTCTTACTTGATTTCACCCCGAAATCTCTCCGGTGGTTAAGAGCTCCCCATGGTGGCCCAACAGTTTGCTATGTGTGGGATTGTAGGTGGCATATTTGCATTTTATTTGCCAAAAACTTTGAATCAACCACTGTATGATACATTCTCTGGGTTGGAAGCTGGGTTTGTTTGATGTTTTTGATATTATTAGTCCACTAAGATTAACTTTTTAACATCATCTTCAAGCCAAACTTTAATCTGATGGTGGTCATGTATATCTTGCAACAAGTGTACTCGAGTTCCAGACTTGGCTAGGCCAAGTAGTAGATAGAATCCTTGAATATTGTGTGTATCAACGAGTGTGGTGTGAATGGATTTGTAATGATTCAAAACTTGCGTGTGTGAAAGTGTGGTGTGAGTGAATTTATAATGGTTGAAAATTTGGCTAAGTCAAGTAGTGGATAAAACTCTTAAGTATTGTGTGTGTGAGTGTGGTGTGAGTAAATTTTTAATGTTTAGGATTGGAGACTATCCAATCCATTTAAAAAAAAAATTATGGTTATCTCTATTGATATTGTTTTTCAGTGATCAAATTTCGGTAGAGTCCAAGGTTATAGAGTAATTCTAAATTTCTAATTTACGCATTTGTAGTTGTAAGAGAGAAAATGATGTGTTTTGACTTTTGACAGAACGTTTATGTGAAATATTTTTTTTTAGTGATACCTAAAAAATTTTAGTATTTTTATTTAAGGTGAAAAACTTGCTTTGACATGTTTCTCTTGTTGGGTTAGGAGATGTGTTTGTCATATTAGAAGTCATAGTTTTTATTTACATATATTGTTATTGATCAATAGCTGGATAACGGTTTTGATTGACTAATTTAAAAATAATATTATAGAAATTTTTGGGAAATACCTGAAAAAGTTTTTAATTTTTTTATTTAAGGTGAAAAAATCTCGTTTGACATGATTTTTTTTGTTGGATTGGGGGATATGTTTGTCATATTATAAGTCACAACTTTTTCTTTACATATATTATTCTTGATCAATAGCCGGATACCGTTAGTGAATGACTAATTTAAAAATGACATTATAGAGCATTTTTTTAAACAAATGATTTAGCCAACTCTTAATTTTAGAAATTACATAATATATTTGAAGTTTCTTTTTTTAATTATACAGACTAGTACAAGAAAAATTATTTTTAGCGACAATTTATTTTACTTTTAGCAGCAATAATAATAGCTGCTAATACATTTACCGGCAATTAGACATTAACCATCTTATGCGTTGTCGCTAAAAGATTTTAGCAGCAATTATAATATTTGCATATAGAAAAGAATATAGTTGCCAGTATTCTTGGAACTCATAAAATCATGGCCATTGATCTCTTTCGGCCAAACTTTTGAAGCGTAGCCAAAAAAAATGTGGTGACATGCCTTTTTTTTTTAGTGTTCATTTAACATTTTTCATCATATACTGCTATTTTTTATATATTTTATGTGAGTATTTTTCTATTTTCAAACACAAAAGCATAGTAACAAATAATAACTATATATATGAAAAAGATTTGGTTTGCGAATATATAATATAGTGCTTTTTATTATTTTTTCCTTGTCCCTTAATAATAGGACAATTTACATAAATAAAACAAGTAGATCTCAAAATTACATAAATACAAAAATGGAGAATTCATTACATGTGTGTGCAATTATATATCTATGTAAACGGCTATATCTCTATTGGAGTTCACTCATTTTCACATAATTCGTCATATCCTGTTACATTTTACGTTCAAACTCTTTCAAAGTATAAACTGCTACCCTTTTATCGCAATTTACACTCAACAAAATTTAGTCTCTTGAATCTATTGCTGGCTACAGCATTTATGAACAAATAGAGCTAATATGTATATCAGTTGAACATTTGAACGTGATTGTAAAATAGAATAACAAATTTACAATATCAAACCAAAAATATTAACAAAATTATTGTCAAATACGTTAAATTGTTTAATTTTTTTAGTATATATATATATGATAAATTCTACTGTATCTTTTCTGAAATGACATGTAAATTACCTTCTGTGATGTGTCACTTTATAATTGGATACTATCTTAACCATAGTTAGATCATTTTATAATTAAAAATTATTTAAAAGAGGTGAATATATAATTTATTAAAATATTAAAAACTGCACCTCCACATCATAATTATATTTTTCATAGAAGAAGAAACAAGTGTAATTGAGATTAAACGAAACATCATTCTTTCTGCTTCACACAGCCAATAACCATATGTATAGATTGTCCCATTATATGCATAAGAGTCAAGATCAACCTCATATTCTAGAAATGTTTGAACAGATTTAAGTGCCAAATTGTGCCAAAAAAAAAACCAGCAAAAATGTTTGCTAATGCTAATATGGCCACACTGCCACATCCACTGTTAAAGTAATCGGCTAGAAGCTTTTAAAAATGATTTAATTTTCTTCTTCTTCACGGTCAGAGTCTTTCAGAGGAGCCACATGCTTCTGCTTCGCCATGAAAACTCAGAGATTCAGGAGGAAAAATGTGAATCTACTCTCATTAGGTTAAATTAACTCAAGTTAAAAACAATCATCCAATTATAATGTGCCACATCAGAGAGGGTATTTTACATGTTGTTTTAGGGAGAGTTTGGTAGAATTTACCTATATATATACTCTTAGTACTCTTTTGTACGTGGGAAGTCATAACTCACAATTAGGCCGTTCATATATGATGTTGGACTAGTCTAGTTTTATTAAAGATTTTTATTGTTTTAATTTTTTTCTTATTAAAGATAGTATAGTGTATTGATAATAATAAAATTTAAATAATTGATTTAATTTTTTTAAATGCAAATAATATATTTAGAATACTATCTAGTTAACAAGATTCTAAAAATATTTTTATTGACAAATTAATATTATTGAATATAGAAGCATTCATATACTTCGGCTTAACTGGTTAAATTTTTCAATAATTTATAACATACGGGTCTGCTACACATACAAGCAATAAGGCCTTACAAGTGATACAAGCCCCCAGCCCACAAACATTCCACACACGCACTGAATTATATTGAATGGAGCGTAACATTCACGCGCTCCACTCAAACGGTTACGCTTCGCGTAAACCGCCCCTTAATGGCAGACTCTTCCACTTCTTCCACTTCTCAAAGCCATTCAGAGAAAAAGCAAACGTTCCATTTTAGAGCATCATTCGATACTGAAGATATACAACTCGTCGCTAAGATTCGAAAATTCTATCAACACAACATAGAACTCTCGATCAAGAATCTCCAGAGAAAACAAAGCTATAATACTCAAGGTACGTTACATTACCATTCCTGTATATTTTTCACATTTCGAAATTGAAGAACTAGGTTTTACTGTTCTTCTACGTTGTTGTACATTTTACTATTCTTCTTGCTCTACGTCTCATTTTACAGTTTATCATGTTCTACTTGTTCTAGGTTTTAATGTTATTCTTGGTTCTATGTTACACTGTTCTTCTTAGTTCTTCTAGGTGTTACTGTTCTTGTTGTTCTAGTTCTTCTGGTAACTAATTTTTGGGGTATATTCCGTAGTTTGGTGGGTGTATATGAGGTAATTTGTTGGGTGTATATTTCTGAACTGATATACTGTAATAGTCAGCAGTTGCAACTGTTCTTATATTTGCTTGTCCATGGGTGTATATTGCTTGACCTTGTATATTGATGCATGTTTGAGTGATATCTGACTGATATATATGGGTGTATCTGAATCATATCTATGGGTGTATCTTACTGATATCTATGGGTGTATCTGACTCATATCTATGGGTGTATCTTACTGATATCTATGTGTATATTTTTCATTTCAGAAAAAATGGCAGCGAGAAACCAAGCTGGAAAAAATGTAAGAACAAATATATGTCTTAGATGAAATCAGTTTTATATAATAGAAACATATTTGACTATAATTTTATTTTTGTTTACAGCAAACCAAAGACCTTAAGTGTGCAACACATTTGTTAAGTGATAAATTCAGAAACATGAGTGGGGAGAAGAAAACGATTGTGAGGGATTTGGGATTCGGTGGCTTGATGCACATCCCACCACTAAGGGTGCATCACCAAGTGTTAAGGGAGCTGGCTAACAACTTCAAATTAGGGGAGAACAGACTGAAAACCAGATACGGTTCTTTTAAAATAACACCAAAAAAATAGGTGATGCGCTTGGCATCAACGCAACAGGTAACTCGCTAAAAATTATAGCTGTATATTAACTGATGCTTGGGTGTATTTTAGTTGATGCTTGGGTGTATTTGAACTGATTTTCATACTATGTTGTTTTCCTTTTTGTAGGAGATCTATTTCCTCAGAAAGTCGATTATAAGAAACTTTCTGAGGATGACAAATAAATTTTTAGAAGATTCCAGGGTATGACCCTCAAAAGTCTTACAGATGAGATGATGGATATTGGCATTGGTAACGAAGAGGATCGCCTAATATTCAAGAGGATTTTCATCCTCTATATACAGATGGCGTTCCTTTTACCAACAACAATAAACAAAATCTCGCATGTGCACCTGGCCCCAATTTTTGAGATGGACACCATAACAGAACGAAACTGGGGAGGGCATGTTTTGAGTTTTATCGTCAAGGGCATAACCGACTACAAGGAGAAAAAGAAAAAGGCAATTGATGGCTGCCTCTTTGCCCTGATGATAATTTACTTTCATCTTTCTAAAAATAAAGGCAAGAAGAGGGCTGAAAGACCACCAAAACCCTGGATTTCCAACTAGAATAAGGAGCAGTTGGACGAAAGAATGACGGCAGAAAGAGAGGAAAATATGGTAAGTGAACATAATATGTTGGGTGTATTTTATTTACCTGAATGCTGCTAACTAAAATATCTAATGTTTCAGGGGATTATAAAGATGGTGCAAACAAGAGAGAAAATGAAAAAAATAGATAAAAAAGAAAAAAAAATAAGAAATCAAAAAAACAAAAAAAAGAAGGCAAGTTCAACATCGTCTTCGGAGAAAGAAACAACTGATAGTGACAGTTCTACCTTTGAGTCTGAGACTCAAGAAGACTCAGAGGATTCACCAAGAAAACAACCCAGCAAAAAGGGGAAAAAGTAAGTACCATACTTGGGTGTATTTTCTTTATCGAGTTGGGTGTATTTTGTGGAACCATTTGGGTGTATTTTGTTTATCAAGTTGGGTGTATGTTGTTTATTATGTTGGGTGTATTTCGTTTGTTGTATTGGGTGTATATTGTCCATTCAGTTGGTTGTATCTTGTGCATTCATTTGGGTGTATTTTATATCTTTAGTATGTTCTAAATAATGATTGTTTGCCTTCCAGAATGGACTCTAAAAAAAGAAAGAAGAGTCAAGAGGATTCTGATTCAGAATCTGAATCAACTGATGAGTAATGTTCTAAAATTATTACTCCTTTCTTTTGGCTTAATTATCAAGATATCATGTATTAACTGAAGTGTCTCTTATTAACTTATAGAAGCGAAGAATCATCACCGGTGAAAAAGCAAAAAAAAAAAAAGAAAAAGACACAAAGAACACCAAAAAAGTAAGCACTTCTTTGGATAATATTCTGTGATAAAATTAATTTTTTATTTCTGATTCATACTTGTTTTTTCCACCCAAAACACAATCCAAAAAGAAAAAGGTTGTTGTTGAGCATTCATCTCCTGAAGAAGATGAATCCTATGATAGGTACAGTACTTCGTAAGCTATATTACCGTCTATCACCATAATTATTTTTGTTAACATCTTCTTTTATGAATGTAGTGACAGATATGAAATAGGAAGTGAAAATCTAGATGAATTGTTAAGGGATAACAATGAAAAATCTGCTGCAGAGGGGTATGTCTTGTTGGGGTGTATATTTCAGATTTTAGTGTATTTTCTTTGCTAATAATTGTTTCTTATTTTGCAGGGAGAAGGAAGCTGACCTGCGATCGACAGAAGGTCGATATGTCTCCTCTGAAACATAAGAAGAATTATTTAATAAAATCTTGTTATCATGATTTACCTGTATCATATTTTGTCTGAATAACATGAAATCTGTTTAGAATACCAGACGTGAACTTGGAAAGTGATGATCCTTTCTCTCAAGGACACACAGAACAAAGTAGTGTAAAGAGGCCGGCAGAGAGCATGTAATTTCTCTTTCAAATAACCGTTACTTTTATTCTTTTATTACCTTCTACTTCTAATTCTGTATATATTTTTTTAGAAAAAAAGCCCTTTATTATTTTATTCGAGAAAAAAAAAAGGCAGGAAAAAAAAGCAAAAACTGCAAGTATGTAAGTTCTCAAAAAACAAAGCCTGTCTTTCTTTTGAATTGTTCGGGTGTATTTTTTGACTTTCTTTGGGTGTATTTTAGGTTGAGTCTGGTTCAAGAGTCAGCCAGTGAGCCGGCTGATTCGAATATAATGGTTGTGAGGGAAGAGACACCGTTGGAAGGGCTTGCAATGTGAGTTTTTCAAGAATATTTCAACCTTATAACCTTATTATTTTCAAAGGCGTTGTTAACCTTTCATTTTTCTTCTTGTTTAGAGTTCCGATTCAAGTTTTTGTGCTAGTGTCCCAAACAACCACTGTGCCGGAATTTGAAGAAACACCTGAGATAGATTTTGAACTAACCCCTCTGCTACAAATTGAAGGAACTACAAAAACGTAAGAAATAGTATTGGGTGTATATTTGTTTAGAGTTTGGGTGTATATTGGGTTACAGTTCGGGTGTATATTTGGTTACAGTTTGGGTGTATATTGTTCCTGAATAGTTTTTTTTACGCCATGATTAATTTTGTGTAACTGTGCAGCACTCCTGAACCCCCCAACAACTTGAAGAAAGCACACCCACGCTTCCCCCAGCTCCATCTAAAATATAAGTTCATCAGAGTAAAATCAATCTTTGCTTATCATCCGTATATTATTACTCGTATAATATGTTATACATGATCACGCAGTTATCCAACTGCAGAAGACGCTGCTGCGCTGATGATGATGGCACGGACAGCATCGTATGTTCCTAAAACAGATCCAATGCCATCATTCAGCCTTAGCTTGACTGATTCAACCCAAGAAGAAGCAGCAACGCAAGAGGGAGCGTCAACGCAGGAGGCAGACAGGGCAAAAACTCCAGAAACTGCAAATTTGCTAGAACAATTAGAGGATTTGGTACAAAAAATAGCAAGCAGTGCGGCGAAAGAAGAAAGTAAAAGTCCACAAATTCAAAAGGAGACTGGCGGAGAAAGTTCTGGAAGTTTGAAACTCCTGCGAGAATAAATCAGAATACAAGTGATATGAAAGAGAAGTGCTACATCTGCGCGACGCGAGTGAAGACATACGCAGATGGCAAAACTAACGAGTTTGACAACGTGTGTACTCTGATTGCCCAAGATAAATACATATTGTCTAGAATGCACCTTGCATCGCTCGAGGCAGGAAGTTATATAGAAGCTGAGGTAATATTAGAATAACATTAATGTTTTTACACCAAAGTTAACTGCATTGTTTATTAATGTAAATTGATTTCGGCATATATTTCTAGATTGTATCTGCCATGTGCCTCATCCTCAACTAGAAAAATGATAAAAGGTTTTGAGAACAAGTATACTGTCTCCCCCCTGATATTGTGGTAAGTGTTACTTCTACAATTTTTGGGTGTATTTTCTGTACTCCTTAGGGTGTATATTCTCTGATCAACTAGTTCTGTTTTTGTATTCATTTGGGTATATTTTTTACGTTCAATTGGGTGTAAGTTGTGTAGTCATTTGGGTTTATTTAAAGTATTCACTTGGATGTATTTTCAGTATTTCATTTGTTGCTTCACAATTGTTGCAGAACATGGCCGTTTCGAAGCACCCAAACGGGGAATTCATATCACCTAAAACCAATAAAGAATTCAAGGTGGAAGACTACCCAATGTTTATTCCCTTCATAGATGCAAAAAAATTAACTTCGCATCGATATGTAAGTTTTCATTTGTAAAATTTGTTAGTACCGTTCTTTACTTATATGCCAAATAAAATAACACACTGTTGAAATGTGGCAATCCTTCAGATTTTTGCGCCTGTTTGCTACTCAGGCCATTGGTGGTTATGGGTGATTGATACAACAAAGGGGAGATTTTATCTACTTGACCCGTTACACAAGAAAGCTCCAAGCAATGAGAGAAAGCAGCTTAATAAATTCATTGTAAGTTGGCTCGGTGTTCTTTATTTTAATAGATAGGTGTATTTCAATTCAATATAAGGTATATGTATGTTTTGCTTTGGGTGTAAGTATGTTCTCCTTTGGGTGTATTTCATTCGGGTGTATTACTGATTTGTTTTGTTTTTTAAAGGATATGTAATTTCAAGAATTAGAGCATACGCCGGCGGGGCACCTCTGAAGAAAAAGGAGAATGAGTTGGAAATTAAAGCAACATACGTTAATATCTCAGGCCAAAAATCAAGGTATAAATTTGTGACTCTGAACATTAAACTTTCCTAAATGAGATTTGTAATTTATTTTCTTCGTTTTCAGCTATGACTGTGCTATTTACGTTATGAAGTGGCTTGAGGTAATTGAGCCCGAAAACATTAAAAGGGCGAAGTATGAATGGGATAATTGGCCACAGGTAACTGTCTTTAAAACTATATAACTCTGTATTACTTTACTAAATTAATATTGTTGTTTAAACAGAATATACTTTTTAATTGTAGGAGGAGGTGGACCACTATAGAGTAGAATATGCTTCGCGGATACTATTCAGTGAAATGAATAAAGAGAGAGATTAAGCAATTAGAGCGAGTAATGCAATACGATTGTCCAAGCCATCCTCAGTATTATTGAGTCCATTTTGTCAGATAAATTCTACTGATATAGAAACTGAGTAATCTAACTGCTAGCTAGTTTGTAAATTGAACAAATGCTGTAAAAATTTGCCATTTATAAATAACTTTTATTCAATGAAATTTTTTTCCATAGTTAAACTGTCTGTGCTGTTAAACTATCCGTGCTGTATTCAAAAGCTCTGTATTACAGGTGGTAAAATATGAAGGAAAACATCAAGGCAGATCTAAACATAAATTATAAACTTTTACACCGAACGAAAATTTAATATACACCCAAGACTACTTAAATATACACCCAAACTGTCTGTGCTGTTAAACTGTCTGTGCTGTATTCAAAATGTATGAATTACAGGTACTATAATATGAAGAGAAACATCAAATCAAATATACACCCAAAACCTGCGATTTTTTACACCCAAAGAAAGTTGAATATACACCCTGAGATCTACCCCCTGATGCTTTGAGCCTAAAACCCTGAACCCTAAACACTTAAAACCTAAACCCTTACCCCTAACCTGTAAACCCTAAAAACCTAAACCCTAAATATATGTATCTATATGTAAAATGTGAATCACAAGAAAATTCACAAAAATACACCCAAAAGAACAGTGTTTTTACACCCATATTCTGTAACTATACACCCAAAGAGTTATCCCCTGCTGCTGGTATCCTGAACTGATAATTCATAACATGTCCTTGATATTGGCTGGAATTTGAATGCACCACTGATGCAGCATCAAACAAGTTTATCTGAATATAACAAACTCACATATTAGCTAAACTATTAACGAGAAAAATAAACTCAATCACCACAAATTTAAAGAACATTACTTTTACCTCGCTTAAAACTTTTGTTTTCTTCTTCTTTGTGGCATTTGCAATCTATTTGTCCAACTTTGAACCTAGCCTATTTTTTGGACGTCCTCTTGTTCGAATCCTTGGCGGGCTTTGAAGCTCGTTAACGGATTCCAAGTTGGCATCTTCGTGGGATAAAGAACGTGTCCCCTTCCTTTTGGCTTTTAATGATTCCATCTCAGCCATGACGTTATCGTACGCACGGTGCAGAATTGCAGTCAGCTCCTCCGATTCGGATGCAAATTCGCAAATATTTTGCGAACGAAAAACCAATTGGTCAAACCTCTTGCTTCTTGGCTCCAACAGTGGTTCGTCGTGGCTGCTCTTGATGTGTATGTGTCGCCTCTTTACCTTCTTGCTCCATCGTTCCAGTATATATCTAGGTGACACTTGGCATACTCGTTCAAAGCTTACACACTTAGTGCGTGACGGCATAGTATCCCTCTTGACTCGAATAATAAGCATTGGCATTTTACCTCGGCTGCTACTGAGTCGTAAGTAACCACAAACTTGTTGAATATTGAGCTGGAAACTTGTTCTCTGACTTTGTATACTGAATAGCCTAGAGCGGAATTCGTTAATCTGGTGATGCAATTCGCCTTTCCTCTGAATTGCGCTTGGACTTCCCTAAACTTTTGATGAGTGTACACATCTTGAAACTGAGCTTCAATGGAGGATTTGGTTGCACACGGTATGACCGTATAAAAATCTGCAGCATCTGATTCTCTCTCTGCTTGCTCCCTACTTCCGAGGCAATTATCGTATTGTTTGACGAACTGAATAAGCGAGCTGTTCCGGGTGATAAACTTGTTAAAAAATGAATGCATGCTCTCGCTCCTTTGTGTGCTTCTCATCCCTGCCCAGAAGTGGTGATCCAGATAGATAGGAACCCATATATGACGGTCTTCATACAGATCTGCAGAATACACCCAAACACAGACTATAAATACACCCGAAAAAACATGCAATTTACACCTCTGCTGCAGATTTTTAACAAACATTACCTGAAAGCCACTTGTTGTCCACAAGACCAAAATTCAGCAGAAAATCATTCCAATTCCTATCGAATGAGTCTTTGCTATGAGAGTTCCAAACAACTTGGCTCATTTCTTGTTCAATATCTGCATGTCCCTTGTACCCGTTTAATTTGCTTGGTATCTTCTTCATGATGTGCCAAATACACCAATGGTGAATTGTTGTTGGCATACAGGCCTCTAAAGCCCTTTTCATTGATGTACATTGATCGGTGAGAAACCCTTTCGGAGCGTTTCCTCCCATGCAACGAAGCCAACATTGAAATAACCATTTGAATGATTCAATTTCTTCATTTTTCATCAAAGAGCATCCGAGAAGTGTTGACTGACCGTGATGATTCACCCCGACAAAAGAACCACAAACCAAATTATACCTGAAACAAATTACCATAGTGCAGAATGCAAAATCATTAGGTACACCCAACAAATGCTTCGTATACACCCAAAAAAATAGCCAATATACACCTCTACTGCGGATTCATAAAAATACATTAATTTAGCATCATAAACAGGGGCAGTTTGTTACGTGTTTGTATTGTAGGTGGTGTCAAATGAAATAACATCTCCGAAATACTCAAAGGCAGCTCTACTTCTTGCATCAGCCCAAAAAGCCAGCTTAATCGATTGATCCTCCTCGAGTTCAAGCTCAAAAAAGAAATTCTGATTCTTCTCTTTCATTCTTAACAAATATTTCCCGAATTCCTTTGCATCTTCTTGTTCGGAAACATTCCGCACTTCCCTGGTAATGTAATTCCTCACATCCTTTTCGATAAAATTTAACTCACGGTGACCCCCGGCAGCCGCAACAAATGATTGGTAGGTTTTGCTTGGTCTGATACCGGCCTCCTCGTTATTCTCTATTGTACGACGAATGGACATGCTTAGTTCCCTGTGCTGTTTGAGCATCTCTGCTTTACTTGGACAGCAGGGGTGTGAATGATCCAGCACAATCTTTGAAATGATCCAAGCACCGACATCCTTCAATGTGTGTATATAAATTCTTGCAGGACAGTTTAAACCGGCTGTCGGATTAGTCTTCTCGGTCGGAGATATTTTAGATTTCCATTTTCCCTCTCTGCTACATGTAATCAATTGATTCTTAATCTTGTTTCCCTTCCTATTTGTGCTCCGAACTTTTGTAGAAAAACCTGCAGCCTTGGCGTAGTTCCTGTAAAATTTTCCAGCATCTTCAAGGGTGGTAAAGGTCATTCCAACCTTCGGAACAAACTGGTCATCAACAACAGAGAGAGGCTGCAAAATACACCATGTCAAAAACTAAAAATACACCCAATCATGTCTGATATAATACACCCGAACCGCAACAACTCAACTAAAATGACAATAAAAGTCATAAACTGTAAATACACAGGCTGTAGAATACACCATGTCAAAAACTAAAAACACACCCAATCATGTCTGATATAATACACCCGAACAACAACAACTCAGTTAAAATAACAGAAAAAGCAGTAAACTGTAAATACACCCATATTTCCCGCAAAAATACACCCAAAAAAGTTCTGATCTACACCTGATTGTCTACTATAAATTCCAGATAATTAATCAAAACTAATACATTACATTCAATCCACAGATTTATCTTCATGCGTTATTTTGACAATCAATGTTCACGAATTATTCACCTACACAATGCTATACAAATTACTGCAACAAAATTCATAGTAATCCTATGTAAATCAAACCTCAGGAACTTCGTTAGATTCAAATTCATAATCCACTTCGCCTGGATTCAGCTGACAATCTGAGGTTGAATCATCCATTATCTTCAAAACGAGTTCAAACTTTGATTTCAGAAAACAAAAAATCAAATAGAAAACGAAGCTGGAGTTATAGAGAGAGGAACTAACGTAAATGACGAAGAAGAAACGAGTGAGAAAGGAGGGGAAAAGAACGATCGAAGAAACCAGGGGAAGCTTCGCGAGAAGAAGAACGAGCAAATCTGCAAATAACGAAAACGAAGAAGGAAACAAATCTTTTAAATTTGGTAGTTAGATATACGCGGGATCTCTATATAGCGCGTGTATACAACGTAACCCTTGGAGCGCGTTTTGGGATTTTATTTGTTAATGAACTTGTAAAGCATACAAGTCATTAGGGCTTGTATGCAGAGCTTTTCTGTATAACATAATAATATCATACTTTCTATATATAACCAAATGATTTAATGTTTGGTTTTTATTTGTTGCCCATATTATTCTAAATTAAAATAAATAAAATGCAGCATAAATCAAGACAAAATTGCTACAACTTTTTATTTAAAATTAATAAAAATTCTTACATAAAAAAGACGTTTATATTAGATATATTAGACATATAATGTAACGCATAACTGTTGTTGAAGATGTATGCTACATTCTTATGGTAAACAAAATTTAATAATAATTCAGCCAATAATGAGAATAATAGCTAAATTGGTCAAACGTCACACACCATAGTATTTTTAATTTTTACTAATTCCAAAATTATCATTTTTATTTTTCAACTTTCTATAATAAGTTGTACAGTTTATTAATCTTGATTTCAAATTAAAAAAACAATACTTACATAAATCTAAAAGATACTTACGTTTGTATTTTATATTTAATTTTTATTTTTTAATATATTCTATTCTAAGGTATTAAAAATACGAATAAACAGGCACGTTGATTACTAACAAAGTGAGAAACTTAGACACCAAAAAAAGAAAATAAACAATCAGGGAATTAAATTGCCCTTAATTAATTACATCATTTAGTGAATTTTAGTACGTATTAGAATTTTTTGAGAGAAAATGAAAAAGTGAAAAGAGAATGATCCCTGATCCCTTCTATCGTCTTCTAAGGCTAAAGTTGAAAGAAAATTGAAGTAAATACGGTTCCCTATAGCAGCTGTCCCTGCCGTCTCATCAACACTGCATAAATTCAATTTTGCAGAACCGATCCATCTCTAATCTTCATGATATATTATCGCTGTTTAATCATCCTGTAATTACGAATAAAATAAAATCGTCATTTACTCCAAACCATTATATTCTTATGTGCATGAAAGACCCAAGCTCTGTCTCACAAAATTGAAAGCTGTAAACTAAAAAACTCACTTGATTGATGCATGGATCCTTATTTTCACTTTTAAATGGACGTTGAATTTGTCTTGACATTTAGATGAATAATTATGTGTTTTTAATCTCTAGCCCACGAGTACTGTATAACTTTTTGGTGCATAACATATTTTTTTTTTTGGAAAGCCTAACCTCTTATATCTCTTATCAAAATAGACTGACTTCTTATCAAAATGGGTTTATTTTATTAGAAATCTCATCATATTGTTTATATATATTTGGAAATAGTTCAACCTAACATTTTATATCTTATATGGTTAGATAATCAAAATAAACTTTTTTGATCAGAAATCGGTTTTTTTATATAAATAAACATTGGAAAAACATTAATTCTCGGAATACGCATGGCTTGAATTAATGACCGAAATACGCATGGCTAACTCAACTTCACCGGCCACGAAATGGAGTTTCATACCAACTCGCGAGTGGCGCCCACGAAATGCAGGGAAGAGCAGCAGGCTTTTTCATTTTGTGGCTGGCAGAAAGGAGATGAGGCACATCAATGACAGCACCCACGAATTGGGTAAACTCAAGCCCACCGCCCACGAATTGGGCCATTTAGCAAGCGGCGGCCACGAATTGGGCCAATTAGCAAGCGGCGGCCACGAATTGGGATTCTCGTTCCTGGCGCCCACGAGTTGGGTGGTCAAAACGGCAGCAGCACCAAGCTCACATGCATTGGCTGTGTTGGGTGGCAGGGGACAGTTGGAAAGGGAGCCAAGAGTGGTATAAAAGGGGGTGGGGAGAGCTTTCATACACGGTTAACTTTGAAAGTGGGGTAGAAAAAAAAGAGTGGTTAGCAAGGTAAATGAAACCTGAGAGTAGGTGAGGTTTTGGTAGTGACTTTATAATAAAAAAATTAACTTACTATGAGTGGGGTGAAAGTGGAGGAGAACTTGAACCGGCTGGACGAACATCATATAGCGGCAAATTTATTCCATAAGGTCTGTTTACGCCATTAATCCGATTGCTATTGTTAGGGATTATTAGTAATATTTTTTTGTTATTAACCTTTTTTTTAGAGTATTTCTAAGTGTTGTCTTTCTTGGCTTCTTATGTTGTAGCCCACACGTGTTCTTACTCCTCATGGCACGCTCATTGATGTTTTCACGTTAGAGCCTGGGGATCCAACCATGGAAATTAGGCGGGAGAGGCTTGACCCTTATTTGAGACGTACCGGATTTTATCATGCCTCTTTGATCAAGCGCTTCGAGTACGACAATCCACTTATTAGTGCCTTTGTGGAACGGTGGCGTCCGGAGATGCATACGTTTCATCTGCCTTGGGGTGAGTGTACCATAACTCTAGAGGATGTAGCCATGCAGCTAGGTTTACCTGTTGATGGTCAGCCTGTTAGTGGTATGTTGAGGTCATGGAGTAAGTTTCATCAGAGAGATATTTGGGAATGGTGTCATGAACTTCTAGGTGAGGTTCCCCCCGGCCACATAGGGACAACGAAGTACAACATCAAGTTGAAGTGGCTCAGAACTCGTCTTCAGCAGATGCCGCTTGACTTAGATGATAATGGTCTCATGCAGTATGCACGTTCTTACATACTTTACTTGTTGGGAGGCGTGCTTCTCCCTGACAAGGCCAACAACACAGTCCATGTTCGATATCTGCCTTTATTGGCTGACTTTGATGCCATAGGTACGTACAGTTGGGGTAGTGCCGTCCTCTGTTGGTTATATCGTTCTATGTGCCTCGCAACAGATTACAGTGTTGAGTGTATGGCCGGGTGTCATACCTTGCTCATGTCGTGGATATACTATAGATTACCGTTCTGGGCCCCGGATGTCACAACAGCGTTCAGTTTTCCTTTGGCCACGAGGTATTTTTTTTAGTCTTCACAGTTAGTGACTTTTATCAAGTATCCTTTCATGTTGGAAATGTCTTTTTTTTTTATTAAGTTTGTTGTTGCCCAACAGGTGGGCAGGGAAAAAAAAGGAAAGAATGACTATGCTGAGCAGCACCTACTTAGGCACCGTCTACGCTTGGATAATCTACAAGTCGACGAGGTAGGTGCCCCTTGTTATTAATATGTATTCAATACCAGCCTATGTGACTGTAGTGATGGCATTCCTTTTTCTTTTCAGTTTCTTTGGAAACCGTACATGGACCCCCGAATTCTATCTAGAGTTCCTGCAGAATTCGTCGGCCACCCACATGGAGATTTCTATAGTGCTGTTGTGCCTCTAATATTTTTCAGGTGGATTGAGATCCTAAATGTTGACCGTGTGTTGCGACAGTTTGGGGGAAAGCAAGGACCTCCGAACCCGCCGCTTAATATTGATACGTTCCATCGACAATCAGCCCGTAATGACGACGGTTGGTGGCCGGTTCGACTATCCGAATGGTTTGAGGTATGGGGCAAACGGCGCACGGATGCATACCGGCTGCGGATTGATCGTGCAGATACATTGCGTCCCAGCCATGATTACTATAGGTGGTACTCTGAGAGAACCAGGAGGTTTCTGTCTGCCCCTGATGCATTGCATGACCCGCGGGGTGATGTTGTCCCCGCAGATGCGCCGGCAGAGTATGGAAGAGGCCCTGTGATTAATTTGCCTCCCGTTCCCCGAGACCATCGGCGCCGTCGCTCCCGCAGAGGCAGAGTTGAGGGTCATGGTGACCATGGGGACGATGAGCAACAGTTGCCAGAACAAGACCGACCCAGTTTTGAGCCAGACATCGAACACCATATTCCCCGAGAGGCTCCTCCAGTCGCAGGGGACTACTACTACCCGCAACCTGTTGGACCTGCAGCACCCTCCCATCCTTCTTCCATTCAGTAGTTTATGCCATATCAGAGTAGCTACGAGGTTGGTGGTTCATCCCAGGGAGGTACGCAGGATTTGATTGATTCTATGCACAGAGTTGGGTGGACAAATTTCTCTTCATTATTCGATGGGTTGGACCATTTTATTCCTCAGCAGTCATCCCCACACACACCCACAGATCTTGCACTCACCCTGCCTCGCTCCGACACGTACACGCAGCCTGCCTATGCGGGGATGAGATCTGCTTCTCTTGGTGATACAGCCGGTTCTGCACTTCGACCATATGATGCCATGCAGATGTCTGGCCGACGTCTTTCTTACACAGGGGCTGATGCTACACCAGACGAGGTTGAGGGACCAGCTGCTCATCCCCGCCGAGAGACTCGAGCCCCTTCGTGTGGCACCGGCGGCAGATTGGGTCACGAGCACCCTTAGTCCTTATGTTAGTTTGTGTTACTTGCTTGTTTTACTGTTTAGTATTGTTGTCAGTTATTCCTTGTATTTTACATATGCTGTTTCGTACGTTATTTAAAGTTTATGTCCTGTAGCGTTACTTGTTTGTAGTGGGTGTGCTATTTCGCTACTTTTAGCTAGTATGGATTTACTTTATGTCTTCCTTGTACGCACGATTAATATTAGTAATGATATCCTTGCATGTTATTATCGTTAAACCAAAACGAGAATGTAAATGTGAAAGAAACAACAGCATCAACATCTTTAAACAACAATAGACCAAACATTGGGGTCTTTTACAGTACAGCGAAACATAAACACTCAAAAAACAAAATATATTAGATTTCATTCGTTGAAACTTAGGTTGCAGAAGCATGCGGACAATGTCGCCTGGTATGTCCTGGTTGCCTGCAAAGGCCGCATCTCTTCCCTGGTCCTGGCTCAACCTCGTCCATTTCATTCCGAATCCTAGTAGATACCAGACGGCCTTCCATTGTACGTCGTAGGAGGGGGTTGGGTCGGATATGTTGTCCTTCTGAAGGGGGCCACATCTCCTCATCGGGCATGGGCTGGAATTCCATTTGATAGACCCGAAACACGCTCTCAACGCGGTAGACTAAATCGACGTACTCTTGCCAGTCCAATCTCGCATATGCACACGCGGCCAGAGCATGTGCACAAGGATAATGCAACGCCTGGAAGTAACCACAATCACATCTGCGGTCATGGAGATTAACTCGGAACCGTGACTGCACTCCAACAGCAGCTATCTCGTTGACTGTGAATATAGTGGTAGCTCTATCGTATGACGTCACCAACATCTGGGGAATCCCCTCACGATTCGCAAGTATGGCTTTCTGCAAGAACTGTGAGAACACCTGACCACTTGCAATCTGTGCTTGTGCTTGTCGACCCTTCATGACGAATAACTCATTCAGGCGATGGTAAGTGGACTTCACAATTGCACAGATTGGTAGATTTCTAGTGCCCTTGAGGACAGAGTTGACACACTCAGAGAGATTCGTCGTCATGTGACCGTATCGTCGGCCCTCATCTAGGTGTTGTAGCCATTTCGGTGGCTCTAGCCCTCGGATCCACTCCATCATCTGTGGAGATGTTATCGGATCCTCGCTACTGATTAGCTCAAGGTAGTATTGCGACTGCTCTTGCGTCTTCGAATATGCAGCATTAACAAGGTGTCTCTTGGCTTCCTTACTCTTGAAACTGGTTGCAAAGTTGGAGGCAATATGTCGTACACAGTACACATTGTGTTCCCAGCCACACCCGTCACGTTCCAATGCGGCCTTTATTGCCGCATGCCTGTCGGATATAAGCAGAACTCCCAGCCGAGTTGCGACATGCCTCCTCAAATTGGTTAGGAAGAAGTACCATGAATATGTGTTCTCTCTTTCGACAAGTGCGAAAGCGACGGGTAGAATGTTATTATTCCCGTCCTGTGCAATGCCCATGAGAAGGGTGCCTGTGTACTTACCATACAGGTGTGTTCCGTCCACTGAGACCAGCGGCTTACAGTGCCTGAAAGCTTCAATACAGGAAGGGAATGACCAGAAAACCTGGTGAAACATGACACAACCACGGTCTAGTGTGTTCCCGACATAGTACGGCCGGGTTTGGAGGTCAACAATTGTCCCTGGTGCGAAAATGATTACTTAGTAAAACATGTAAACGAAATAACGGAAATTAAAGATCAAATACCTCTCCACAATAAAATATATGTAATACCTGGGACGAAAGCTTGCAGAGCATTGAGGTATCTATGCAGCTGGTCATACGATTCGTCCCAATCACCATAGATCCTTGCGATTGCTTTCTGCTTCGCGTGCCAAACCTTCTTGTAAGACACCTTGTAACCGTACGCTGACTCAATTGATCCTTGCAACACCTTTACACAAATCGTCGCATCAGCATGCACCATGGGAAATATGTGCTGGCAGATGACGTTGCTATCGAGTTGAGCGTGGTCTTGAGACATTGTACTTGTCAAGCAACTGTGAGGCCCTTTGTACTTTCGGATTTCCCAAAATCTACAGGACCTTGTCTTTGCAACCCGTACCATCCAACGACATTGATCCCCGAAATGCTTGCATCGACAGACATACCTACTTTGGTCTGACTCTACAACCTTATATTCTGCACTCCTACGGATGTTGTAGTTTTTAACTGCTAGCATCGCTGTTTCGCGGTTAAGAAATTTCAACCCAATCTCGAGCTCCATCTCCCCTGACAAAGGGTAGCTGCTCGATCTGTCCTCTGCGTTAGTCGAATGCATTGCTCCCAGATTTAAGGATAGGTAGTGTGCCGGTGTGGAGGAAGATACACCACCACCTTCAGGTTCGACTCGTGTTGGAGGAACAGCATCGCCATGCAGAGGCTGAGTCTCTGGAACGACTTCTGGATCATCACCACTGAAATCTTCAATCTCATCCTCGTCAGACGTATATGCATTAGCAGCCTCTGAAACCCTATCGACCCCAAGATGTGTAAAAGAGGCGGGGCGCGCTTCACAAATAGATACATTTTGTACCTGCGGAACGAATGCATTAAAGCTTGGACTTGGGGCCCTACTGGTATCCCGAACCAAACCAAAATCATCCGCTGGTCGATTTCTGACACCCTCCACGTTATTCGAACTGGACGAGCTTCCACCAATGTCCTGAAGATTCAGACAAAGCTCCAACGAATAGATGCTTCCTATGCTGCGATGATAAGAAAACATCATCAACACATGCTGATCAGCTTTTATCTGCATTTTCTGATACGAAAACGAGTTGGCCACTGCAACCGGCATTCTGTAGGTCAGCTTCGTGATTTCCTTTTTTGCAACCATTCCGGTATGCATCAGAATCAGATTCTTCAAATCTTGCAACGATGTTTGTGGTGGAATCATTATCCACAATGGATCGTCGCAAACGAATGTAATACCTTCTGATGTATGCGAAATTTCTCCATTAGGATATATAATCATGTAAACATTCTCCGCAGCCATACAAATAGCAGACCAATATTACTACCTGGAAATTTTAAAGGAAGAATGAAGGTGCAGAGGTTGGGGCTAGTTTGGAGTGTGAGAAGAGAGTGATAATGGTTCCTTTCGCCGTTGATCCACGAGCGTTTATATAGGAAAATTACGGTACCAATTCGTGGCCGGTACACCTGAGGTGCACCAATTCGTACCCGCCCCCCTTGGAATATCCATTTCGTGGGTGCCAGCCACAAAATGGCTGCTCCCCCATTTCGTGCTCGACACAGCTGAGATGGATCCTACTTCAGTCTCTTCCATTTCGTGGGCACCACTTGCGATTTGGTATGGAACTCCATTTCGTAGTTGGCGAGGTTGAGTTGGCCATGCGTATTTCAGTCATTAATTTAAGCCATGCATATTCCTGGAATTAATGTTTTTTCCATGTTTATTTATATAAAAAAGCCTCAAAAATCTCATTATATTGTCTATATATTTAGAGATTAACAACTCACACCAATTAGTATATAACATCTTATATTTCACATATTGCTAAAATAAGTTTATTTCATTAATATATATATATATATATATATATATATATATATATATTGAGATTGAACAACTCACACACAAATGGTGTCCTTATTTTCACTTCTAAATGGACCTTGAATGTCTCGATAATTTTTAGTTATTAAAATTCTTTGTTAATAAATAAAGAATAATACTAGCAAACTAATTTTTTTCAGTTAATTTTGATCAATATTTTAATATTATTTAATTTTAATATTATCTAGTATATGTAATAATTTATTAGTTAATGATAAATTTTTAAATAAAGATCAAATTTGTGATAAATTAGTACTTGATTTATTATATTATAAAATAATGTGAAAAAAAGAAAAATATCTTAGTGATTTAAACTTAAAGAAAAAAACTTTGCCACTCCTAAATTCTCAATGGATCGTTAGCTAAATCAAACAAAGTATATTGTCTAATTTTATTACATAGAACGAATGTATTAATTATGAAAGAAACAAGGAAAAAAAGAATGGACATGCATCATAATCAGTTATATTATTTATTGTTTCTATTCTCTATGAAATAATAGATGAATACTTACGTGTTCCTAATCTCAAGCCCACGGACACCGTATAGCTTTCTGGTGCATAACATTTTTTTTTTGTTTGGAAAGCCTAACCTCTTATAATTCTTCTCAAAATAGACTAACCTCTCATCAAAATGGGTTTATTTTATTAGTAATCCCATCATATTATTTATATATTTAGAAATAGATAACTTAAACCTAACATTTTATATTTTATATGATTATTAGATTACTAAAATAGACTTATTTTATTAATAATTTCATCGTATTGTCTATATATTTAAAGATTAACAGCTCACTACAATTAGTACATAACATCTTATATCTCACATCATTAAATTGCTAAAATAGAGTTATTTCATTAAAGAGTGTGTGATATGGTTGTGGTAAGAATGAAGAGAAGAAGAATCATAGCAAGCTTGGGTTTTCTAATGTTAATGGGCATTGCTGTCTATTTCAGGCTTTGGGCCATTCACTACAGCATCTCCTCTGATGACTCTGACCTCCTAAGGTTACCTTCAAACCCCTTTCTCATAATTTCTAGTTTGACAGAGCAGATTTGTGATCATAATATCCCCTTGTTTTGTTTGCCAATTCATGATGTTTGCAGGCGACAGTTAGGGAAGCAATGGACAAATCTGCCGAGTGGAGGCTAAGGTATGACGAGGCTGTAGATAGGGAAAACTAAGTGTTTATGTTTACTAGGTTTAATTTTTGGGAAATGGAACTTTGTAAATGAAGCAAGTTCAATTGATGAATTAAATTTAATAGCATTTAAAATTCTCTCAAATTTTAAAATTCTTTATTTATCCAAACACATTTATAATGATCAGTACATCAAGGAACCATTGCTACACTTGAACCCAGATGCCGTTATTAGGGAAAATCATGGCTACTGTTTCTTTCATTGATGTTTTTTGTCCATCACTAACATAATTTATGGTTTTTTCCCCTTATAAATGTGCTTACTAATATCATAAATGTGCATACTAAAGCATTTGGCCAACAGTTTTCTGATTGGACATGGCGGATTTTCTGACCTCTACCCACCGTGCCAAGTGGATCTTCACTCCTCAACAGTTGGTACTTGTTTCTTTTTTTCATTTCTATTCATCTATGTTTCTTTTCTGGCTGTAAGGAATTCTTTGAAAAAGAAACCATAAATCATGACTCATGAGGCATATTATTGTAATATGTGCCTCTAGTTTTCTCTGTGTTAGTCTCAATGCAACAGTCAGCACTAGTATTGGTTTTTTGTTATGAGCTGGATATGGGGGGTTGTTTTTTATACTCCAGAATGCTTTATCTCAAATCTGAGTAATGTAATCAGTATACAAATCTAACTGATACTTTGTTTTTTTTCGCAAATTTCATTCATCAGGTGGCCTCAATCTACTGTTCCAACTTTCAAAATCCTAGCATGCGAATGTTTGCACAAGGTCTGGATTGGGGAACAAATATCACTAGTGAGGTTTGTCACGATTAGCCATTTTAATTTCCCTTTACTGTGACGAAAAGCTTCACTTTCGAATGCTGATTTTATTCTGAATTTTGGAAGAAAGGATGAAGGTTTCTTGGCCACTGTCTATGAGGGAGGCTATAGTGTACTACTATCTGTTTGAGTACTTTCAAGATGACTTAATAGTCATTCTTACAAATTCAGTAGGGAACTAACTAACTCTTCTTCTTTTTCACTTCTTTTGGAAAATGTTAATTCTAAACTAGTTCTAAGCTTTAAGGAATTTGTACTTAATTTGGTTTCAGGTTCCTGAGTCAAATGGTGTCAATTTGATCATCAACGGTTTGAATGAGGTGATTCCTGAAGCAAAGGATGTTGTGAGAGTTGATTTGGTAGGGGGATTTGCATTGCAGAAGGTGACATCAGAAAGAAGTTACTTTCGGTGAGTTTTAAATCTGCTCAAACATAAGAAATTACTTAATTTAAGTGATGCCATCGGTTCCTGTTCGTAGCTTGCTTTTGTTTCCAACTTTAGTAGTTTATAGTAGAAATTTGAATGTTAAACTTGCCTTGTTATCTAATTGGTTTAAGGAAGCTACCGAAATGAAAATGTATTTTTAATTAAGGAAACCTGATTGAAAGACTTCAAATTTTACAAGACAATAGCAAATATGGATATAAAGCTGGATTTTGTGCCTCCATCTCTCATAAACTTCATTTCGAGGCAGTTGATTAGCAATGGTTTCAGGCTGTACAAGAAGGTCGCAGAGTTTCTTCAGATATCAATTTCTTTTATTTTGGATTCGACTGATATTTACTTTGTTACTACTTTATGTTATCCATAGTAGTTCATTCTATAACAAAGAAGCTTAAGTTAATAAAATGTGTATCATCTAATATATTCTGTGACCAAATCATCTACCCTGTAGATTCTTTAATTATCATCATCATTACCCTCATTTTGATGCAGACTGTGGCTTCTATGATGAGCCATGGTGAAGAAGAATTGAGCAAGGCATTGGGGGATCCATTATATGTCAGAATTCGTGAATCTTTGAGCTTAAACAAGATGCGGATATTCTCCCTGCTGAAGAGGACCTTATTGAAAGTAAGCAAGATGAGGCAAAGGTTGCAGCTGAAGAGGATAAAAGCAATCAATATGCAAATAGTACCACGTCGATGGTGGTGAATGGAGTAGTAGCAAATAGCAGCAAAACAATAAATAGAGAGCTCATTGGCAACTCTTAAAGCACCAAACACAACCATGCAAAATCCCAGTGGAAGCAAATCACTTCGCTCTCTGATTCAACACATTCTTAATTTTCTGTGATTAATGATACTACTGGTTGGGAATGCTTGCAAGTTGCAACAACCCCTCATATCATGGCAATGCTTCTTAGGATCGTTCATTGGGATTGGTTTATTGTCTAACTTAATGTAACATAGTTATAGGCTTGTAGCATTTTTTGTTTAGATTTGTAACATGATTTATTATTTTTCAAGAGAAATTTGTGTATTAATATTGAGTTTAATGAAATATCTCATTTTTGTAAAAATTAATTTTAGTATATTTATATTATGCATAATAATAATAATAATTATTGATACAAATAATTGAGATTTTAGAAAATGAGTATAATATAATTAAAAATAATGGCAACTAAAAGTAAATAACATTCCAATTTTAAAATTATTTTTAGTGGTCATATAAATTGCTGGTAAAATGGGTTTTGGCGGCAATAGTAATGGTCGCTAAAATGAATAACATTGCAATTTTGGAATTACTTTTGGTGGTCATATAAATTGTCAAGAAAATGGCCGCTAATAGTTATATACTTTTTGCGGCCATTAAAAAGGTCTTTACCGGCAATGTTATAATTGCCGCTAAAACCTTTTAGTGACAAAGCATAAGACAACTAATGTCTAATTGCCGGTAAATGTATTAGCGGCTATATTCATTGCCGCTAAAAACAAAATAAATGGTTGCTAAAAATGATTTTTTTGGTAGTGCATCATTATTTTCTTTTTCTTCTTTTCTTATTCATCTCTTCCTTCTTGTTTCACATTCTCATAATTCTTCTTATTTTATCCTTTTAACAAGAATAAAAATAAGAAAAAAATCAAACAAAGAAAAAGAAGAAACGCATAATGTTGCAAAACCACCAGAAAAAAAGAGAGAAAAAAATGCAGCAATAAAAAAACAACGACGAGAAAGAAATACGTGATGAAAAAGAATGAACACAATAAGAAGGTATTCATATTAAAAAGCGCGGAAAAGTTGCGTTAGTGGGAAGTTGGAGTGTGTTTAATATGCTCTCACTAATAAAATTAATTTTTGTTGAGTTTGAACTAATTTATTTAGATTTAATGGTTAAAAAAAATTAAATATGTAACAAAATTGTAAAAGAAATTGGTAAATGGATTGAATAAGTTGGAATTTTATGTTTAAAAAGTCTGATAAAAATTAGATAAAAATATTATATATTATATATATAAATATATTATTTTATTTATATTTTATCATTAGTTACACCTTAAAATCAAGTTAAATAATGTGCATAAAATGTTAGTTTGACTATTGAGACGATACATTTTTTTTTCTCTTTCGTTAAACCAATTTTTGGATAAGAAATAAACTCATAATAAATTACAGAAATTGCGAAAACAATGATAACTTTTTTAGTAAAGAAGATTAAAAATTGAATATCTATAATGCTAATTAATTGAGTTCTATTACTTGACCAAAATTCATTTCACCATCGATTAACTACAATTAATCATAATTCATACTAACCAATAATTTTACATTCTCTATAACATAAAAATTTTAGTAAAATCAATTATCATTTCTTAAAAAAATTATTTAATTTTTAAAAAAATTTCAATATAATATCCCTTAAAATTGGACTTAATAGTCTTTCAAATATTCCATCAATCTATTAATCTTTTCTTAATAATTATCAAACCAAAAGATCCTCAATATCAAAATGATTGATTATAATTATAAAAATTAGTTTAAGTTATTATATTTTTAAACATTAAAATCTCTTATTTTAGCGTGAATTAATAAATATTAAATAAAATAATTTTAGATTATTTAGACTAAATTTTTATGAAAAATATTAGAAGGTCATCAAAATTTAGTATTTTTGGTCATTAATTAGTCATTAATATTTAAAAATATAGACTAAAATATATTGTTAGATTACTAAAATAAAAGAATTGAATTAATGACTAAAAGCGTTAGTAAAAATAATAAATTCTGATTTAGTATTGTTTATATTTTATTAGTCTTCCAAATATTATTACAAAAATAAGAGATGACCTCTAAACTAGTTTTGACAAATTAACAATAACAAATATTAAATTTAATTAATTTTATTTTTTAAATTTTAAATTACAAATAATTAAGAAAAAATAGATTTAGTGTTTTTTTTTTGTTTTAATTTTTTTTATCAAAGATAGAGAGACTTAAACCCACAACTTCTAAATAAATATAGAAAAATTATGCCATTTGAATTATAACTCGTTCGTTCTTTAAATTATTTAGACCAAAGAACCTTCAATACGTAAAATACAATTAAAATAAAACTAAGGGCAAAATAACTCAATAAACTAAATACACATCAATATTACCTGAATGTCCCAAGCCAGAAAATACGTCAAAGTTCCAAAACACACTTCTGTATAAATCGAATTAATTAAATTCGATTTAATGAAACACGTAATAAATCGAATCCAATAAATTCGAATTAGGTGAAAGATGTTAATTGAATGAAAAACGTTAAAATGTTAATAAATCAAATGGATTGGCTTCAATTTACATGTTTGCTTCGTTGTTTTGACAAATCATTTATTAAATTAATTTTTAGAAGATAATTTTTAAATAATTTTTTAGCATTTAAAATGTTATTATTATTATTATTATTATTATTATTATTATTATTATTATTATTATTATTATTATTATTATTATTATTATTATCAATTTTTTATTTTTTTGTCCAAAAAGAATCAACAATTTATACATAATAATCTTATAATTGAGAGTACCTAAAAAGAGTACTAAAAAAAAGTTTCATAAATATTTATAACATATAAAATAATATATTTTAGTACTCTTCTTAGGTACTCTCAATAATAAGATTATTATGTTTAAATGATTGACTCTTTTTGGACAAAGTAAATAAAAAATTAATCATATATAATAATAATAAGTACTAAAAGAGTATATTGAATGAATAAGTCTACAATAAAATGGGTATAATATATTTTTATTTTTCTTTTTTATAAAAATATTTCTGTAAGTTATTAATTTGTTCTTATTCAAATTAAAAAATTTAATATAACTTTATATATTAATAAATATATAAATTTATTTAATTTTTATATATTTATATTTATTATAATATTTTTAAAATTAAAAAATTTTTCCTTTGCTTCAATCTTTTGCTGCCTTAAATTTTGTTAGTAGATCCCCAATATGTTTATTATCATCTAGCCCAACGTACTCCTCTAAGTAACAATAAGAACAGTTATGAGCAGGGGTGTACAAAAATTAATCAAATTGATTAAAAAATTATAATTATATTTTAGTTAACTAATTTAATAAAACAATTTTAAAATTATATCTATATTTTTTAAATTGGTTAATTAAAATCAAAGAGTATATTAAGTGAGTAACTCTATAATAAAGTAGGTATAATATATTTTTATTTCTCTTTCTTATAGAAATATTTTTACAAGTTATTAATGTGTTTTTATTAAAATTAAAAAATTTAATATAACTGTATATGTTAATAAATATATAAATTTATTTAATTTTTATATATTTATATTTATTATAATATTTTTAAAATTAAAAAATTATTATTAAATATAAATATTATTAGTTGTGCTTATTGAAAATTATTTTTAGTTTAATTTATCACTTTTTAAATGCTAAACATTTATTTAAAAATTATCTTCTAAAAATTAATAAATTATTTTTCAAAACAAAAACTTTATAGCCAAAGTCCACACAAATCGAATCTATTAGATTCGAATTATGGGAGACAAAGTAAACATGTAAATCGAAGTCAATCCATTCGATTTATTAGCATTCTAACCATGCACTTAATTCGAATCCACTTGATTCGATTTTTGATTCGATTTTTATTAAGTTTTTCATCTAATTCGAATCCATTGGATTCGATTTACTACGTGTTTCATTAAATCGAATTTAATGAATTCGATTTATATAGAAATGTGCTTTGAGACTTTGATGTTGCATTTTCTAGTTTAGGACATTCAGATAATATTGATGTGCATTTGGTTTATTGAGGTATTTTACCTAAAACTAAACCAAATTAAAAAATAAACCAAACTAACACTTTTTAGTTTTACAATGAAAAACCTGCCACGTGAAGCATTTCCACCAAAGACATTCAGAAACTTCTAAGGCTGGCAATGGTAGGGTAGGGTTTAGACTCTATCCTAATTCTATTCGCAAGTTGAAAACTTTTTTAAAACTTTACCCTATCCTACCTGCGGGTTGAGAATCTCTCAATCTTAACTCTACCCACATCCTAAAATTCTAAACCCTACCCTACCGACCCTACTCGCAAAAACAAAAAAAATTTAAATAAATATAAAATTCAACCATTCCAAATTTCATACATATTAATAAAATAAAAAATAAAAGACTAAGTTTAAATTAAAATTAAAAACAATAAAATCTTAAAGAAATCCAACGTAAAATTACAAATAATATAATCATCAACTAACTTAGTGATTATTTCAAGTTTTTATAAGAAGAAGATTGTGAATACAAGACTCACTTTCTTCACTACATACATAACTTTTACATATATATTATATAATATATTAAGAATGCGGATAGGGTAGGGTAGGATATACCCTAAACCCGTACCTTATCCTACCCACAGGCAAATTTGCACCCTATCCTACCCTACCTGTAGCGGATAGCGTAGACAACCCGATCCGAACGAGTTGGTCAAAATTGGGTACTCGCAGATAGTGTATATATTGCCAGCCCTAGAAACTTCTTTTAAATGGCGCCCTCCGAAACTATAAATAACCCAATCACTCTCTAACATAGTAGCTAGAATCTCGATTTAACTCTTAAAATCTTCCGATATTACGATTTTAAATGAGTTTATCGATTTTACGAAATTTGTACTAAGTCTGACAATTTTACGATTTAAACCTTGTTAAGATTTTACGTTTTACGTTTTTTATTTACTTTTTCGATTTCACGTAAAATCTCGATTTTCTCTACCTTGCTCTCTAATCTCTCTGCCTCTCCTTCCCTCACCCACACACTAGCTAATTAACACAAGATTCATACATCCAGTGACATTTACGGGAGATCTAAGGTGGCCATGGTCCCCCCAATTTTTTTTTAAAAAAATTATTACTATTAATTTATTATTAAATTATTATTATTGATTAAATATATTTTTGTATATTACACACTAAAAAAATTTACATGTTAGTAACTTAATATGTATAAATTATAATGTGTATTATAATATATCAATAGAAATTAATAAATAAATTTAAAAAATAATAAAAGCATATAAATATATAAATAATTGAAAAATTATTGAAAAATATAGGTTTGGATTAATGTAAAAAGTAACAATTATAAAAAAAATTTTATTTTGACTTTTTCTATAACAACAGTAATAATTGAATAGATTTTTTAAACAATAAAAATTATAAAAACAATATTTAAAATAAGATGAAAGACGAACTTTTAACAAATTATATGATTGTATATGTTGAAAAAGAGAATGCTTCAAAATTTATTTCAGATGGTAAATTGATAATTTTAGTTATATGAAATATCGCAGAACAAATTCAAAAATACCAAAATTTTAAAATAGATAGTTGAATGTTAATTGTTATATAATATAATTATTAATTTTGACTTATATACTATAAATTATATTTTATTAAGTTTTTATTATGTTATATTTTAATTTATTTTGTATTTAATTTGCCCCCTTTTATAAAATTTCTGGATCCGCCCACTATATACATCTGTACTAAGAGGGTTTTGAAATGGCAACGACGCTGTCCTCAAACTACGACGAGATGGAGAAGCTCTGCATCGATGAAATGCTCTTAAAGTACTACGGAGAGTTTAGAAAATGGCAGTTGAAACACTTCATCTTCACAAACCTCGCGTGGGCGCTGGAGGCCTGCCACACCATGGTCATGATCTTCGCAGACGACGAGCCGGAGTTGCGATGCACCGCTGCCGCTTTTGAAGCGGTTGGAAACACCTGCGGAATCCGACCGGAAGAGTGGGAGTAGATTGATGGACGTGGCAGCACCACCAGGTCGGAGTGGAAACTTGTTTATCGTGACAAATTTAAAATCGGACTCGTCCGATCCTTATTATTTGTCAGATGTATGATTGGTTAGTTACTTCCACTTTCACTTCTTTTTTATTTTTCGTAATTCATGGTTCTGGTAAAATTCTTTTTAACTACTATTTTCTAGATTTATCTTATCTATTAAAGGAATTTGAATAAAAAAAATTAAAAAAAACACATTAAATATAAATATACTCCACGTATATATTTTTTTCAGTTTTATAATATCGAAAAATAGAAATGATACGATAATATTAATGCAATTCAGTTTGTTATATAATAATATATAAATAATAATAATTTAACGAAACAGTAATATTAACTGAATGTGTCGGTATAAATTATTAACGTAATTACACTACTTGTTTAGATAACAAGTGCGAGAGAAAATCAGAAAATAATAACTTTAACACGCAATCATAATTGAAGAAGTTTTGTATGCTTTAGAAATTTCACTAACCATATATATTATTAGGCCAATTTTCTACTGTGGGACTATTTTGGCGTTGAATTTATCGAATTTTTTAAATTATTTTTTTATATTATTTAAATTAAATATCAACTTTTAATATTTTTTATAAATTTATTATATATATTATTAATTTTACACTAAAATGTGTCACATTATTTTTTCATTGTAATTAAAATCAAATCTTTTTCTCCAAAATTAAGAAACGCTTCTCTCCTTATTAATTTTACAACCAAAATGTGTCACATGTCACTGTCTTATTACAATTGAAATCAAATCTTTTCCTCCAAAATTAAAGAGTCATCCTTTTCTCCCTTTTCCTTTTTCTATCTCTCTCATTTCTTTAACCACTCTATCTCTGTGATATATCATTATCAATGACTAATTATAAATTTAACAATCAAAATGTACAACATAACATTCTTTAATTGCATTAAAATTAAAATTAAAATATTAAAATTGAAATTGTAATTGAAATATACCTATATTATATCTAAATATATAATTTAATAACTAAATATGTCACATGACATTTTCTTATTAAAATTGAGAGAAAATATCTTTCTCCAAAATTAATAAATTCTCTTCCTAAATTCTCTCATTTACCTCTCTCTATTTTTCTATTTTTCTCTACCATGTTTACTCTATATATAATTTATATTTTATATTAGTAATATGACAAATCATCAAAATATGTTATCTGATATTTTTTATTACAATTAAAATAAAAATTTTTCTTGCAAAATTAACAAACTCTTACTCTCATTCTTTATCTTTATCTTTTTCTCTCTTTTCTCTCATTTTCTATTTTTTTTACTTTTATGTTCTACAGAAAACAAAATTAACAAAATAATATAATTCAAATAAAAAATATTATTATTATTATTATATCCATATTTTTTTTATTTTTTTAGTTAGTTTTAAATTTTTACCACTTATTTTTTTAATCTATATTTTTATTTCTCTTCTTTTAAATATTTATTATATATAATTTGGAGAAAATACTAATGTTATAATTAAAAGTTAGAATTAAGATTCAATTGTTTAAAAAAAAATTATGAGTGTAGCGGATTATGAGTGTAGCACCATTTGGTCATGAACCGCTACAGAGTGTAGCGGTTTATGAGTAACTCAGCCCTCAACGTAATCTGCGGTACCCTGTAGCAGATTACGTGCAATTGAGTTCCGTTACAGGGTGTAACGGATTATATATAGTTGCGTTTATTGCATTTGCGTCTGAAAATTGCCAATGTTGTATTTGCGTAATGGTTTTATCCATTCATTTTATTTGCGTAAATTGCCCTAATAATAATATAAATAATAATAACAATAAAAAACAGATAGTAATAGTGTTAAGAAACAAAAAATAATAAGATAGTAAAATTATATTTTTGGAAGAGCATAAATGAAAGAGTAATAAATTATTTTAGAAAAAATAATACAATTAAACTCTTATGCCATCTCATTCAAAGGAACAAATGTAATTGAATAACTGTATGAAAATATTTTATACTAATACATGAAAATTAAACTATAATTTGTATCTTAAAATATAAGATAAAAATACATATTAAATAAAATTTAATAAAAAAAATTGAAATATTATTATAAAATAATGAACTTATTTAGTTGAAGTTTATATAAATGAATTTTGTTGCTCAAATTTATTATTATTATTATTATTATTATTATTATTATTATTATTATTAGTATTATTATTATTATGCTTTCTCTAATTATAGTTTGAGGTATAAATTATCATCGTCGTCTTCTTCCGTATCGGAGGAAGTGTAACTACAGATCTTTTCTGTACTCTTTGAACCAGACTCCTCTTTTTCACCGCTAATTAAAACTAAAGTCCATCTTCAATAATACAGCAACTCAGTCACCTGTCACGGTACAAAGAAAGCAAATCAATATGATACACCACTAAATGAACCTAACTGCAGACACGATTCTAAAATTCAGATCACATCACAGCATCAACAATGACACACTAGATTACAGTACATCACACCACAAGCGACCACACCTACTCAACAATCATATCATATACTATCCCTTTTTCTTATCATTCTTTATACATGTATAACTATTATTATCTCACAATTAGTCCGTCATTATTATGTTGCCTTGTTTTATTTCCTCTCCTTATTTTTTATCTATTCACCTTAACCGCAATTAATTATCACCATACTATTATTATTCTTTTAGACCTTTTAATTTTTATTTTTATTATTCTTTTTTCTTACTATTCTCTATATACATATCTATTATTGTGTCACGACTACTGTTATATTGACTTGTTCTTTCTTCCTTTCTCCTTTTCTTATTCTTTTTCCACCTTCTCTTTTTCGATCCCAACTAATTACCACCATGTATTAGTTTATAATTACTACACTAAAAAATGAATACTACTTTAAAAATAAATTAAAAATATCATAACTCTTATGTGAATCATCTATGCTCCTATAAATGTTTCTTCTACTATGAGTATTTTTTTTTACATTTATCTTTATAGTAATACAAATGGGGAGCTCTTATACTGTCGTGGTGCTTATACATTGAATTTGGCACTTTATTTGCTTAGGTGTTGTTATTAGAAATTTTTAGAATTTTATTTATAAATTATAAATTATTATTTGCTTAGGTGGTTATTTTTAAATTTTAAATTATATTTTTTTAGGTTGTTAGGTATTTAGTTTTTAATATTGTTGAACTAATTATTTGCTTAGGTGTCCTCACTAGAAATTTTTAAAAATTATAAATTTTATTTGTTTAAGTTGCTATTTTCAAAATTTTGAAGTTATTTGCTTAGGTTGTTACTTTTTAATTTTAATTTATTTTCATATTACTCTTTTGAATTTTTAAAATTTTATTTATAAATTATAAATTATTATTTGCTTAGATTGTTATTTTTTAAATTTAAGTTATTTGTTTAGGTTGTTATTTTTTAAATTTTAAGTTGTTTTGCTTAGGTGGTTATTATTTCAATCATTATCACATGTAGGGCTTTATTTGCCAAAATAAGTGTTCACCCATGGATAACTTTACATTATTTTATCAAGAGTTAAGAGTCGTAGTGGTCTCAAGGTTCTAATTCTGGACGAAGATGACAAATTAAAATATAAGTGTGTATCGCACGGGTTTAACACTAGTAGTAATACAAATAAAAAGTTCTTTTGGTGACATAGCACTCATATGTTGAGTTTGGGGATTATTTTTTTAGGTATCGTCATTAGAAATTTTTGAAACTTTATTTACAAATTAATAAACAATAAATTATTTGGTTAGGTTGTTAGATATTAATAAGGATTTAATTTTTGAATTTATTAACGAAGTTGTTAAAAATTTAATTTTATTTTTAATATTATTGAATTAATTTAAAATGCTGACATGACGCTCATATATTGAGTTTGGGAATTATTTAGTTAGGTGTCATCATTATAATTTTTTAAACTTTATTTATAAATTAATAAATTATTTGGTTAGATTAATAGATATTAACAAGAATTTAGTTTTTGAATTTACTCACAAAGTAGTTTGATATTTGATTTTTAATATTATTAAGCTAATTAAAAAAATTATTTATAAATTATTAATAAATTAGTACCATTAGTGAACCTTAAAGTATTAATTAATAAAAATAATTTTTAATACGTTTAATTTAATAAATCATTGTATGCATTTCTTCTATAACAATATAAATTAAAATCTTCTATGTTTTAGCAAAAGCATAAAATTAATTGAACTAATTTAAAAAAAATTATTTAATTGAACGGGAATGCCCTACTATAAAGATGGATTTCACTTTTTTTTGTTCTTATTATCAAAATCAAAATCACTTCAAGTTTATTACGAAACTGCGGGAGCACAGAGGAACATGTTTACGAAACTGCTGGAGCACAGAGGAACATGTTTACGAGTTGAGTTGTTAGAATTTATTTTTTTCTCGCCTTGCTAGTTAGAGTTTTATTCAGAGGGGTAGGTTCTGTAATTGCTTTTGTATGTAATACTATAATGTATTATTAATATTAAGTATGTGAATATGTGTTGTTTGTTCTTGTTGGAGAAGTTATAAGTTTTAGTAAAACCATCGATAGATTTACGCGTAAAGGCTTAATATAAAATAGATAATAAAAGGAATTAGGTTAGTAACGCCTTACTTTTGTTACGATCATGAGGTGTTAAAAGTTAGGGTGTTACACCACAGGCACTAGTTAGGGGTTAATAGTCAAATTAGTCCCTGAAAAATAAGGCATTTCTCAAATTTGTCCCTGAAAGATTTTCTCAATCAAATTGGTTCTTTAAAGATTACGAATTAATCGTATCTGTCCTTCAACTACTCCAATCACAATTTTTGTCAACGATTGATAATGTGAAATGTTAACTGACAGCATACATGACACATAACATGTTCAATTAGATGTTTACTAAATATGTTTACGAACAATTTAGTCAATAAATCATATTAGGAATGAGATTTTTGTAATTAGGAGAAATGACTAAATTAATAAATTTTCATGAACATATTTGGTTAATATCCAATTAGACATATCAGGTATTATATATGTTATCAATTAACGTTTTACAATATCAATCTTTAAAGAAAAATGTTAATGGAGTGACTGGAGGACAAATATGATTAATCCACAATCTTTGAAAGACCAATTTGATTGAAAAAATCTTTTAAGAATGAATTTGAAGAATGTCTTATCTTTCGAAGACTAATTTGACTATTAACTCCACTAGTTAGTGTTGATGTAACCAACACATAACTAATTAAATAGGAATTTAAAAGAAAAAACGAAAAAGGGGTTATCATCATCCACTTGGTCAGTTTTTTTTTTTTTTGGTTGAATAAAGGAGTAAAAAAAAAGAAACAAAAAGAAAGCAAATAAAGATAGCTATAAGTAAGGATGAGCAGCCTAAAGTATGTCAACCTTGAACAATCGAAATAGTATATGGGGAGTTGCTACGTAGCAAAAAAAAAAAAAGAGTATATTATAGATATAGTACAAACTAAATGACACTCTCATGATAAGAGAGTGTACTCCACTTGCTTATCAATAACATACTTATCACCGTTCCTTCTTCTTCATTCATATAGTAATTAATTTCATTCCCAAAATTAATTTCTGTTTCATCTCAATCAAATCCCTAAAAATCTCTCATCTACATTTAATTCTAATAAAATGCAATTTCAGTCCAGTGAATTAACATCCGAATACACGAAGAAATTACATAGAGTGAAAGATCAAAACTTTTATCTCCCATTTCATTCCTTCCATAACCCCAGGAACCAGGAAAACGAAAACATGCAGAGAGAAAAAACCCAGCAGCTTCGTCATCTGAGCATTCCATAGCACTGTATCTGATTCCTATAGGTATGTTATTTAGTTTTATTTTTCCGTTAATTGGCATGTTGAGAGTACATTATCTGTTGTTGCATGTGGTTGGAGTTGATGTTAAGGATAAAAGTTTTGATCTTTATCTCATGTTGATGGGTTTGGGAAAAGGGAAAAGGAAATAGCTGGAGAAAGATCACATTTTGGGAGTAGAGTTGAAGGGAAGGTAGCAGAAAAGGGGTGTTTTTTGGTTGTTTTTCGGTGCCTCTGTTCTGCAATAACACACCGTTACGCGTTTCGTCCTCTAATCTCTTTTTCTTTTGCGCGATTCTCGCACCCAACGATTGCAACGCAATTCCCAGTTCTCACTTTCACACTCTCATCTTCACCATATTTGCATTCACTCGCGTTTTTCCACGGTAAGTAAAACTCTTTTCTCGCTTGCTCGGTTTCTCTTTTTGGGCTTTGGACTTTGATTATCTAAAAGCTTTTTCGGTATATTGAAACTCATTGAATCATTTTTTTCCGAACTATTGCGGCCGTTAGAAATGTTACATGATCATGCTTTTGAACACTGTCTTCGTTGTGTTTGTCTTAATGTGACTTCTCTCTTTGCTCATTATTAATACTTTCATATGATAATCATTCTTATTTCCCTCTTATTATTCAATGGAATTTGGTGTGTCCTTCATAGATGTTATCCAATATGACAATCTATTTATTAAAAGATTTTATATCAATATTTCAATTCCCCATTTTCTATGAATATTTTTTTTAAACAATTGAAAAAAAATGCTATAAACTTGTTTGGGTGCATTGTGATTAAGCATCAAAATCAGCCGATGAGACCCAAGCTAAGTCAAACCGTGATAAGTAGACATTAATTTTCTGGTGTGTTATGGTTCCCTGATTTTTTATATGTTATGTTGTTTGAGTTGCTATTTTTCATGCTTGGTGTTGTGCTTTCTTTCAAGTAATTAATAATGTGAAAAATATGAAGTAGCCATTTCGTTCAAGTTGCCTCCATATTTCGAAAGTCTCCACTGGAAATGTCGAGCATCTCATAGCCTTGTCTCCAACTCCTATAAGTATGTTATATAGTTTTATCTTTCTATTAATTGTGTTTTGATTAATTGGCATATTGGGGCTTCATTATCAGTTGTTGCATGTGGTTAGAGTCGATGTTAACGATGAAATTTTTGTTCTTTATCTCACTTTGATGGGTTTGGGAAAAAGGGAAAAACTTGCAAAGATGGCATTTTGGGCTGGAGATAAAGGAAAGGCATCAAAAATGGTTTTTTTTTTTTATCATGTGTGTCACTTAGATTATGTATTTTTTAGTAGTTGACAAATTATGGTAGTTAACTATGGTGGAAGTACATTAGGAGTACTTAAAGTTATTGGTAAATTATTATTTTTTTTATTCATGTGAAGGAAAAAAATCCTTCTATATACGGTTCAATAGAGATGTTATGCCTTGATTTTTTTTAGTTTGAATTGTTTAACTTTATAAAATGTTGAGTTGGAATTTTGCATGAAATTTTTTTGTGTGAAATGCTTTATCTTTATTAGTGATTGTTAAAAAACTGAATATGACTATTTAAGTAATGGTATATAGTTAAACATATTAATTCACTGAATTTTGATTAGTTAGTTCCATTTTGATTTGGTTGATCTTGTGACGGTTAAAGATCTTGATAGCAACTTTATGACCAATTGGTAAATGTTGAGCAATTCTAACCTTACCAAAACTCTCCAAGTCCAATCACTTTTCCTAACTTATAATTCCCAACAAACATTTCTGCACCTCCATCCATTCCTTACCCAAAAATTACAAAAAATTATTATAAAAAGAAATATACAAAAAAAATATAGTACTTGTAAATAATACGTATAACATTGCTTATTTTCCTATATGAAAGTATGAGTTATGCAATTTGGGACTGTTCAAATTAAATAACACAAATTACTTTTAGTAATTATATACTTTGACTATATATATATATATAGTCAAAATATATAATTACACGCTCTGAAATAAAATAAAGTTTATTTACTCTCTATGATAATTTACATTATGTCAGTTACTCTACTTTCGTTCCTGCTTTTTATTATTTTTTATTCATTTTTTATTTTTGATTAACTTTAATCCTTGTATTGTTATACCTTACTTAGCTTTAATTTTAAAACATTTAAACTTGAATCTGAGATTTATTTTAAGTACTAGCTAGGACAGATGACTTAGATTTTGTCAAGAAAATTTAAAACTCCCTATCATAAGTTTAATAATTAATGATTTGTGCCTTATATATTCATCATACACTTAGATTGTGTTCTTCTCAATTCTATACATTAGAATTTGAAAAAAAAAATACAGCTATTTAAATTTGTTTGTATGCAAAAGAGCAGGTTTGAAGTGTCGTTATATCTAATAAATTATAAACAAAAATAATGTTATGAAGTCAATTTTTTCAGTTAATATTAATTAATTTTTTATAATGAAGTAATAATGACAATCATAGACACATAGTAAATAGTTATGATTTTATATTGAACTAAGCAAAGTTGTTAGCGTATCTATGCTATTGATAAATATGTTGGTATGTTAATGATTAATTTAAGTGGGTTATTTGAGTATATATAGCAGTTGCTTGTGAACAGGTGTTCAAAAAACAAGAAGTAGCTATGGCTCGTACCAAGAGCAAAAAAGAGACACAAAAGAATAACAATCCCGAAAGAAGATCGCAAAAAAAAAAAAAAAAAAAAAAACTGGTGGACCAAAAAGGTACCTTGGATGGTTAGCGGTGAATTAACTGTAAACTTGGGATATTGTGTTTTGATAGTAAATGTTAAAACCGACAGTCTCCTTCGTTGTCACTGTGTGCTGATTATGAATTTTTGTGTAGAAAACACTGATATCTAGGTGCTCGCTATGTTGCGTGGCTTCAGTTATGAAGCAATTAGACTTAGGCGCGGGCAGAGAGAAACTAATGGAGGTGCAGAACATGGGACTTGGCTGGCTACAATATGTGCCTGAATGGGCTGTCAACCAAGATATGATGATTGCATTAGCATCATCATATAGTCAGGATGAGAAGTCTTTGGTCGTCGGAACAAGAAAAATTCCCATATCAGTTGAATCAATTGTGCGGTGTTTTGGACTACCGAACCATGGTACGCAATCCACAAATAAAATAGGGAGAAAAGGAAAAAAAAATTATCCACAGTACTTTCATTGAGTATATGTTTTCGGTTAAATTAGCCATTAAAGATTTGGACTGCATCGACTCAATTTTGTGCTTGACAGGGAATAGTTTCAAAAGTCCAGAAACAGCAGCAGAGCACCGACTTGTTAACAGCTTCACAGGAAAGACACAAGCAGATTTGAAAAGGGATGTTATCACATGCTCGATGCAGTCTGATGTCGATAGAATCAACTTCCGGAGACAGTTCATCATTTTGATAGCGAAGTGTTTCTTCTTTCCCTCGCCAAAGGCCACTGTTTCATACATACATATACGGGCTGCCATTGATGTATCGAACCCAAGGAAGATGTATTGGGCTAGGTACATTTATGATTTTTTAATTGAGGGAGTTCTGAGGTTTCAGGATGTAGGGAAGAAGATAGTGGATGGATGTATGTTCGCATTACTGGTGAGCCGTATATCCCTAACCTTTGATTTGTTGTTTGTTATTTTATAGTATACATTGTTTATAGCAATTACTATAACTTTCAGATTATATATCTCCATGCTAACAAGCATGGAGATTTAGGAAGATATAATGGGAGAGAACCGTGGATCAGAGACTGGTCACTTGTTGATCTGAAGAAGATGGATGAAGAGGAAAGCACATCTCACTCGGTGAGGCATATGATATATATAATATTTTAATAGTGATAAGTGTGAAAGATATGTTAATCGGATCACTGCTTTTAAGCTCTAACGTAAATAAAACTTATACGTTATACTCAAAGAAAGTACTGTGGATAATTTTTTTTCCTTTTCTCCCTATTTTATTTGTGGATTGCGTACCATGGTTCGGTAGTCCAAAACACCGCGCAATTGATTCAACTGATATGGGAATTTTTCTTGTTCCGACGACCAAAGACTTCTCATCTCGACTATATGATGATGCTAATGCAATCATCATATCTTGGTTGACAGCCCATTCAGGCACATATTGTAGCCAGCCAAGTCCCATGTTCTGCACGACTGCACCTCCATTAGTTTCTCTTTGCCCGTGCCTAAGTCTAATTGCTTCATAACTGAAGCCACACAACATAGCGAGCACCTAGATACCAGTGTTTTCTAGACAAAAATTCATAATCAGCACAAAGTGACAACGAAGAAGACTGTCGGTTTTAACATTTACTATCAAAACACAATATCCCAAGTTTACAGTTAATTCACCGCTAACCATCCAAGGTACCTTTTTTGGTCCACCAGTTTTTTTTTTTTTTTTTTTTTTGCGATCCTCTTTCGCGATTGTTATTCTTTTGTGTCTCTTTTTTGCTCCTAGTATGAGCCATAGCTACTTCTTATTTTTTGAACACCTGTTCACAAGCAACTGCTATATATACTCAAATAACCCACTTAAATTAATCATTAACATACCAACATATTTATCAATAGCATAGATACGCTAACAACTTTGCTTAGTTCAATATAAAAATCATGACTATTTACTATGTGTCCATGATTGTCATTATTACTTCACTATAAAAAAATAATTAATATTAACTGAAAAAAAATTGACTCCATAACATTATTTTTGTTTATAATTTATTAGATATAACGACACTTCAAACCTGCTCTTTTGCATACAAACAAATTTAAATAGCTGTATTTTTTTTTCAAATTCTAATGTATAGAATTGAGAAGAACACAATCTAGGTGTATGATGAATATATAAGGCACAAATCATTAATTATTAAACTTATGATAGGGAGTTTTAAATTTTCTTGACAAAATCTAAGTCATCTGTCCTAGCTAGTACTTAAAATAAATCTCAGATTCAAGTTTAAATGTTTTAAAATTAAAGCTAAGTAAGGTATAACAAAACAAGGATTAAAGTTAATCAAAAATAAAAAATGAATAAAAAATAATAAAAAGTAGGAACGAAAGTAGAGTAACTGACATCATGTAAATTATCATAGAGAGTAAACAAACTTTATTTTATTTCAGAGCGTGTAATTATATATTTTGATTACATATATATATAACTAAAAGTCATTTGTGTTATTTAATTTGAACGGTCCCAAATTGCACAACTCATACTTTCATATAGGAAAATGAACAATGTTATACATACCATTTATAAGTATTGTATTTTTTTTGTATATTTCTTTTTATAATAATTTTTTGTCATTTTTGGGTAAGGAATGGATGGAGGTGCAGAAATGTTTGTTGGGAATTATAAGTTAGGAAAAGTGATTGGACTTGGAGAGTTTTGGTAAGGTTAGAATTGCTCAACATTTACCAACCGGTCATAAAGTTGCTATCAAGATCCTTAACCGTCACAAGATCAACCAAATCAAAATAGAACTAACTAATCAAAATTCAGTGAATTAATTTGTTTAACTACATACCATTACTTAAATAGTCATATATGTATGTATGTTCAGTTTTTTAACAATCACTAATAAAGATAAAGCATTTCACACAAAAAAATTTCATGCAAAATTCCAACTCAACATTTTATAAAGTTAAAGCAATTCAAACTAAGAAAAATCAAGGCATAACATCTCTATTGAACCGTATCTAGAAGGATTTTTTTCATTCACATGAATAAAAAAATAATAATTTACCAATAACTTTAAGTACTCCTAATGTACTTCCACCATAGTTAACTACCATAATTTGTCAACTACTAAAAAATACATAATCTAAGTGACACACATGATAAAAAAAAAACCATTTTTGATGCCTTTCCTTCATCTCCAACCCAAAATGCCATCTTTGCAAGTTTTTCCCTTTTTTCCAAACCCATCAAAGTGAGATAAAGAACAAAAATTTCATCGTTAACATCGACTCTAACCACATGCAACAACTGATAATGAAGCCCCAATATGCCAATTAATCAAAACACAATTAATAGAAAGATAAAACTATATAACATACCTATAGGAGTCGGAGACAAGGCTTTGAGATGCTCGGCTTTTCCAGTGGAGACTTTCGAAATATGGAGGCAACTTGAACGAAATAGCTGCTTCATATTTGTCACATTATTAATTACTTGAAAGAAAGCACAACACCAAGCATGAAAAATAGCAACTCAAACCACATAACATATAAAAAATCAGGAAACCATAACACACCAGAAAATTGATGTCTACTTATCATGGTTTGACTTAGCCTGGGTCTCATCGGCTGATTTTGATGCTTAATCACAATGCACCCAAACAAGTTCATAGCATTTTTTTTAATTGTTTAAAAAAATATTCATAGAAAATGGGGATTTGAAATATTGATATAAAGTCTTTTAATAAATAGATTGTCATATTGGATAACATTCATGAAGGACACACCAAATTCCATTGAATAATGAGAGGGAAATAAGAATGATTATCATATGAAAGTATTAATAATGAGCAAAGAGAGAAGTCACATTAAGACAAACACAACGAAGACAGTGTTCAAAAGCATGATCATGTAACATTTCTAACGGCCGCAATAGTTCGGAAAAAAAAACGATTCAATGAGTTTCAATATACAGAAAAAGCTTTCAGATAATCAAAGTCCAAAGCCCAAAAAGAGAAACCGAGCGAGCGATAAAAGGGTTTTACTTACCGTGGAAAAACGCGAGTGAATGCGAATATGGTGAAGATGAGATTGTGAAAGTGAGAACTGGAAATTGCATTACAACCGTTGGGTGCGAGAATCGCGCAGAAGAAAAAGGGATTAGAGGACGAAACGCGTAACGGCGTGTTATTGCAGAACAGAGGCGCCGAAAAACAACAAAAAATACCCCTTTTCTGCTACCTTCCCTTCATCTCTACTCCCAAAATGTGATCTTTCTCCAGCTATTCCCTTTTCCCTTTTCCCAAACCCATCAACATGAGATAAAAATCAAAACTTTCATCCTTAACATCAACTCCAACCACATACAACAACAGATAATGTACTCTCAACATGCCAATTAACGGAAAAATAAAACTAAATAACATACTTATAGGAATCGGATACAGTGCTATAGAATGCTCAGATGACGAAGCTGGGTTTCTCCTCTCTGCATCTTTTCGTTTTCCTGGTTCCTGGGGTTATGGAAGGAATGGAATAGGAGATAAAAGTTTTGATCTTTCACTCTATGTAATTTCTTCGTGTATTCGGATGTTAATTCATTGGACTAAAATTGCATTTTATTAGAATTAAATGTAGATGAGAGATTTTTAGGAATTTGATTGAGATGAAACAGAAATTAATTTTGGGAATGAAATTAATTACTATATGAATGAAGAAGAAGGAACGGTGATAAGTATGTTATTGATAAGCAAGTGGAGTACACTCTCTTATCATGTGAGTGGCATTTAGTTTGTACTATATCTATAATATACTCTTTTTTTTGGCTACGTAGCACTCCCCATATACTATTTCGATTGTTCAAGGATGACATACTTTAGGCTGCTCATCCTTACTTATAGCTATCTTTATTTGCTTTCTTTTCGTTTCTTTTTTTTACTCCTTTATTCAACCAAAAAAAAAAAAAAAACTGACCAAGTGGATGATGATAACCCCTTTTTCGTTTTTTCTTTTAAATTCCTATTTAATTAGTTATGTGTTGGTTACATCAACACTAACTAGTGGAGTTAATAGTCAAATTAGTCTTCGAAAGATAAGACATTCTTCAAATTCATTCCTAAAAGATTTTTTTCAATCAAATTGGTCTTTCAAAGATTGTGGATTAATCATATTTGTCCTCCAGTCACTCCATTAACATTTTTCTTTAAAGATTGATATTGTAAAACGTTAATTGATAACATATATAATACCTGATATGTCTAATTGGATATTAACCAAATATGTTCATGAAAATTTATTAATTTAATCATTTCTCCCAATTACAAAAATCTCATTCCTAATATGATTTATTGACTAAATTGATAGATTTTCGTAAACATATTTAGTAAACGTCTAATTGAACATGTTATGTGTCATGTATGCTGTCAGTTAACATTTCACATTATCAATCGTTGACAAAAATTGTGATTGGAGTAGTTGAAGGACATATATGATTAATTCGTAATCTTTAAAGAACCAATTTGATTGAGAAAATTTTTTAGGGACAAATTTGAAGAATGCCTTATTTTTCAGGGACTAATTTGACTATTAACCCCTAACTAGTGCCTGTGGTGTAACACCCTAACCTTTAACACCTCATGATCGTAACAAAAGTAAGGTGTTACTAACCTAATTCATTTTACTATCTATTTTATATTAATCCTTTACGCGTAAATCTATCGATGGTTTTACTAAAACTTATAACTTCTCCAACAAGAACAAACAACACATATTCAGATACTTAATATTAATAATACATTATAGTATTACATACAAAAGTAATTATAGAACCTACCCCTCTGAATAAAACTCTAACTAGCAAGGCGAGGGAAAAATAAATTCTAACAACTCAACTCGTAAACATGTTCCTCTGTGCTCCCGCAGTTTCGTAATAAGCCTTCGCACCTGTATCTAAAAGGGGGTGGAAATAGGGGATAAGAATTGGAGAGTTCTTAGTAGGGTCGGATTTAGGAGTTAAGTTCATGTTATATATACTTGGTCAGTGATAATAGTCAACAAGGTACCATCTAATTCAACAATTAAAGAACACAGAATTCAAACAGTCATTTAGCACACCCACAATCACAGAAAATACACTCACAAACAAATATGCACAAAGAAGTATGATGCATATCTCTCCCTAGTGCAGGTAATAAGCTCATCTATCGGTTTCGACTCGCTCCTGACGTAACTTAGCAACCTTTGTCTAAGTTTGGTTTCCAATGCCGTAACCTCTATAAGCAACCTCTTTCTTACAGGTGCGACTCTCTTGAGCCAATGTATGCTAACATAACCTTTATAAGCAATCTTACAGGTGAGGCTCTCTCTAGCCAATGTATGTATCGATAACCTCTGTCTTATAAGTGCGATCATTTTCTGGATTGGCCGATGTATCTCTGGAAGCAAATCTCGGTGGACTCACCACCATATCTCTGCTCGTTTTCAGCAGGTACACAATCATCTCAGCTCGTTCTCAATGCAAAACAACACTTCTACTTATCTCCTTTTTCGTTTCGTTCTTTCTTTCATTTCTTTTATTCTTGCTCTTTGCTCTCCTGTGGTAGATGTTCTTTAGATTCTTTTAATTTTTTCTTTTTTTTTTCTGTTCTTTTTCTTGTTTTAATACCAAAAATTATCTTCACACTTTTTTCTCATCTCTCCCTAGATGTTTTATAAAGAGTGAATCATAAGATTATCAACTTAGGTTCGTCTTTCTACAGCTTTTAAGTAGGTTATTATTTTTTTTATGACTAAGTAAATTACTGTTTAACTCTTATATTTTGTTATAGTACAAATTACTAATGTATAATATATTTTAAAAATACTTTGATAATAATCTTAATAAATTAATAACAATAATAATAATAATTTTCTTTATTACTCAAAATTTATAACCTAAACTTTATTATTAAGTTTTTAAAAATTATTCTGAATCTTTAAACTTTCTAAAATATCTATATTTTTACCCAACATATTTTATAATTTATTAAAATACTCTTACATATAGTATAATTTTTAAAATAACCTTGTATCTTTTCTAAAATATCTATTTTATTCCTGAACTTCTTAACTATTATCCAAAATACCCCAAAACGTATATAATTACAAAACTAACTTCAATTTTTATTAAATTACTATTTCAATCTCAAATATAAATTTTATTTCCCTGATTATAACTTTACCAAAGGACTGAACCCTATTTCCAAAATTCTTCAAGTTTTCAGCTTGAGTTTTAAGTCTGTTTTTAAGCTTTATTATTACCGACTTTTCGCCACTTTTCATTTAATTTATCGGCCATCAAACCTCATCAACACTACAAGAAACAGCGTAATTATCGACGCTAAAAATCGACGGCCATATTTTTGTCGATATTTTTCGACGGTTTGCCGTTGATAAAATGAAAAAAATTAATTAAAAATGAAATATTAAAATCGACGACAAAGTTGTCTATTATTTTAGTGGCCTTATAATAATTTAATATTATCGTCACATAATCAATGGAAATGTGGGTGAGAATTTTTTTTCTTTAAAATCGATGGACAGACCGTCTATTTTAATATTTGTAATATCGACCGTCTATTTTTAAACGATGAAGATCCCTCTTTAAAATCTAATGGAGGATATAGATTTATTATATAAAATAGACAGTTAGAATGTGAATTTTTATTTTAACTAAAATCGACTAAGTTACTGTCAATTTTTATCAACAAAAGATGGTACCCACGTTTATTTCTCGTGTCCCTTGTTTCCCCCAATTCACTACTTACATTTTACCTCCGCCATTTCACCATTTCCTCCCAATTCGCGCCTTCTCCATTTGCCTCCGCCATTTCACCAACCCTCTCCAGTGCCGCCGCGCTGTTTTCACTCCGCTGCTCCCGCGTTCGTCGTCGCTTCGTCACACTCGCTCCGTTATCACTCTCGATCAGTTACTCTATCTCTTTTTCTGTCTGCAGTTTCATTCTTCAACTCTAAATTTGGTCTCTTTGATCTTTTCTTTCTCGCGCACAACAAATACAAAACCTCTATTGATGATTGACCTAAAACTCATCAATTTCAGAATTCAAAGCCATCTTTTAAGCTTCACTGATGAACCACAACAGAGTTAAACTTTCTCGTTGCTGCATTATAAGGAGGCTCTTCTGCTGATTTGGTATGTGATTTTTTCATTGAAGCTCTCCTAGTTGGAAATTGTTCTTTATTTTGCAATTTTTTATTTTGTGGTTTCTAAAATATATAATACAACTTAGTCTGTTGTAATTTTTAATCTCTGTATTATTATTATGATTATTAATTTTTAATTTCAATCTGATTGCAATCTATTATTTTAGTGAAGTGTATGTGGTTAACTAAGTGAAGTTTGAATGTTGTTTATGTGAATTAATTTAGAATCTATTAGAAGATGATGGATATGATTGGTGCTACCTTGACTTAGTGAATGTGATTCAAGTTCATGAGGGGGGTGTGTGTTCGAGTCATCTTTATTGCCTCCATGCTGGAATTCACTGTGTGACCAAAAGAATCCTATCATTTTCTCTACCTAGTTATTAAAAAAGAAATTAAAAGGCATTACATGTTTCTTTACCTGGTTATGTTTAACGTTTTCTATTCTTGTTGAGATAAAGATTCTGTGTTAGTTATATAGGAATAGGAATATATATGTATTTATATCAACATGCAAAAGAGAAATCATATCTGATTAGCTTAATTTGGTTATTTTAATTCATTGAAAAGTTGATCAGTTGAAGTTGCCTCATGCTGATGAGTGATAAGAATTTAGATGTTCCAAGTTTTTTGAGATAAACATAAAATTTATGTTGCAGGGAAGAGTAGTCTTAGTGTATATAAAATTCTAAGCAAGGATTAAGGAGTATTTGATTTAATATCTCATTTTATCAAAACTAGCATGATTCTAGTGGTTTGTGTGATGGAATGGATCCTTTACAACAAGCACTACTCAAGGGAAGTGAAAATGTCAGTCATGGTTGTGGTTATTAGTGTTGGTATTTGTAGTGTAACTGATGTTAAAGTTAACCTCAAAGGTTTTTGTTTTTGTCTGTATGGAAGTTTTATCAACATCTTTGTAGCAAATTGTAAAAATGTCCAAAGCATTGGAAATGATTTTTTTTTCTGTTAATGATAGCAGTTATTTGAAAGCTTTAGTCTGATGTTTCTATTTTGGTTTTCTTTTGCTTATTTGGTTGTGTTTAGATTTGGTAGGTAGTAGTGGAGTTAGATTACTTGGAGTTTCTTTGAAGGGATTATATGTTGTTTGTTTGTTATTTTTGTTTTGTTTTATTTTATTTTTGTTGAATCTGATGATTAGCTATTCATTTGTGATCTATTGCTTTTTTCTGTTGCGTATAAATCAAATTCCTTTTCATCTTTTTTTTTTGTTCTTACTCAGATTCCTATTGCAGGAATAGTGGGTAAGGGTTTGTTGAATTTGCCTTTCTTTTTCATTTGGGAGGTTAAAATATGCATAAACCAAAAGCGAGATAAGATTGTCATTATTTGACACTTTCATTGTTTTCTATCTTTTGTGCAGTCTTATGACTGAATTTTGGTATCAATGTGGTGAATTTTGGTGAATTTATGCTCTGGATTTACTAATTTGGTGCTTCAAGTCATGTTTGAGTTTGTCTTAAAAATTAGACTTTCTAATAATACTATCAGGTATAATGACATTGCCAAGTTTGGGTATGCTACAATGGGACGATCCAAGTTCATAGGAGAGGAAGATTCAAGCCAAAGCAATTCTCCAACTTCACAAAATGCTAATCATGTAAAAAGACCAGCTGGCCTAGGAGGGTAAGGTTCAAATCCTTAGTTGTCCTTTTCTAGTTGGTGTTAATTATTATTGGATTAATCCATGGTTAAAAGATTCAGCTACGTTGTTTACTTCACTCAAGGTCATGATTGGAATAGAAGAGCAGATGTACTTAATACTCCTTTCGAGTGTTTTCTTTCTTGAATATTTAGAGATTCAAATAAAGCTATCACATTGGTATCAACCTTGATTTTGATGCAAGTAGTAACTTATTTTTAAAACTTAGTTAATTCTTCTATGACACTCTTTTCGGAAACATTGGAATCAGATATTTTGGTTGGCAGGCGTAGCCATTTTGCTTGGATGGCGTTCCATGTTGAGTCTCTTTACAAATTCAGCAAATTATAAGGTCCCTCCCCATTTCTTAATTCTTATTAGTCATTCTATTTTTTCCATTACTTACTTTCCTTTTTGCAGGGTATTACGTCATTTCTTCATGGCCTCTTTTTTCATTTTTGTGAGATTGCCTATAGTTGGCATTCTATTTGAAATATACACTTGTTTTGTTCTCTTCAGGTTAGTTCATCACTTTCATTTCTATCTTTATATGAATGAATTAACACTTCATTCAAATCTCATTTTATCATTCATGCTTTTGCTTGCATTCGTTTTTAGTCATCTATCAAAGTGTTCCTCTATCATATCCCTCTTCTTGGATGGATTATGCAATTTATTTCCCGTAAGTGTGATGAAGTTTTGATTCCAATTTGCCTCTTCTCTTTGCAATCATGCTAAATTTGGAGTTGAACGTTTGTTATGATTATTTTGCAGCTCCGTGATGTGGTTTCCAAAGGCACAATGAAGTTCAATACAATGGCTCATTATTGTCGATGCTCGTGTTGCTTGACTTGTGTATAAGATGTATGTGTTTCTTAACCGGCTTCTCAAGAGTTATCTTTCTTCTTCGGTTCTAATTGTTAATTTATCTTGTCTTGAGTCTTTATGTGGAGGATTATGTATTATTTTTATAAGTTTGTAAATTATTATTTAATATTTAGTATAAATTTTATTTTTATATTTAAAAGTTTATTTGTCCTGTTATCTAATATTCTGTATAAATTTTATTTTTATATTTACAAATTTATTTGCATTAATTGTTTACTATTTTTCAAATAAAAAAAATACTTAAAAATAAATATAGCTATTAAAATCGACGGCCATTGTGTCGATTTTATTGAATCAAATATAACTATTAAAATCGACGGTTATTTTGTCGATTTTATTGAATCAAATATCAACAAAAGCGTTGTCGATTTTATATAATAATATCGACGGAAATGTTGTCAATTTTACTAAGGAGGTAAAATTCACAAACTCATATTATAGACGGAAATATTGTCGATTTTATTAAATCAAATATCGACATAAAATATCGTCGATTTTATATAATAATATCGACGGCAACATTGTCGATTTTAGTAAGAAGGTAAAATTCTCCACCTCATATTATCGATGAAAATACTGTCGATTTTATTAAATTATTATCGACGGCTAAACAAGTCGTCGATTTTATAGAATTTTAAAAAATCAACAAGCTTAATAGCGACCACCACCGCCGTCCATTTTGCCGTCCATTTTTAATATTATCGACGACCTAACCGTCGATTTTGCCGTCAATTTTAACGATATTTCTTGTAATGAATTTTAATCAATAATTCTCATTCACAACAGCCCTAAAATCATCAAAATAATTCCATCTATGCTATTCTTCATGGCCGAACCACAATTCACAAACAACAATAATAATTCAACAAAATTTCAACATAAATTTAATCAAACTCAACTAATAATCAATCAAACCAACATTCACTTATCAAATTCATATTTAATTATTATAAAATTACCAAACCCTACCTCTATACGAAATCAAAATACTCAAAATTCCGGAGAAGTTTTCTGACCAAGCTACTGAAGAAGAAAATATCAGAAATCGCATATGCCTCTCAGAACTCTAATTAGCCGAACTCAAGAGAAAGAAGAGTTACGTTACCATCAATTTCTACCAAACAAAATTGACACCAACACGTAAAGGAGGAAGATACAAACACTTTTATCAGATTAAATTTTTTATTAGAATTACGTATCTCAAAAAATTAAAGCCAAAAGATCAAAAGAAGTCACGGTTCTCCCTCATCCATGGTCTCTCTTTCTTTCCTTTCTTTTCTTATGATTCAATGATTCAATAGAAGGAATGCAAAATGATGATGGTGATTAAGGATAAGTGAATACGCTAATTAATTTTCATATGGAGGTCACGTTGGGGCAACAAAGCGTTATGAAAAGGCTTTGTGCTTTACCTGCAGTGTGGGATTAGTCTCGAACGAAATCGGACTGTGCGTGTTGGGGGGAGCTAATCGGACGGTCCGTCTTGCACACACAACACGGAGGGTCCGAGTTGTGAAGGGCCTTCCACACGTCGCAGCTCTCTTGCTCCCCAGGACGGTGCCCCCTCAACCAGCATTGAAGTCTTTACTTCCCACACCAACCTCCGAAACTCCCTCAAACCATCATTTTCATTTATCCCCACCCACCCAGCAGTCACATTCTTCCTTCTTCATCTTTCAACAACACACACAACTCCTTCATACAAAACAGATCAAGATGCAAAAAAGATATAGAGATGTTGATCGTCCTGAGTATCATATTGTAAATTATCTCAGCTATGATGATTATGTAAGTGTATTTATTAATTTTTTTAATATTTCAAAATCAGTATTAGTGTTGTTAGAAAGTTAATTATAGTTATTGTTTGAGGTAGTTTAGGAGATATATAACAACCTCAGTATTATTATTATTGTTAATGTTATCATCATTATTATTTTTATTATTTAAAATTATAATTACAGTTGTTAGACTTTTAGTTATAGTTAGTTGTTGTTGCGGCATGCGTGGTGTAGTAGTCTTAGCGTTTTAGCTTAGCATGTATTATTATTATTATTATTTAAAAATTTACTAATTATTACTAGAAATTTAATTAAGATTGTTGTTGTTAGTAGTTCAAGTTAAGAGGGTGACATTATTATTATTATTATTATTATTATTATTATTATTATTATTATTATTATTTAGAAATAAATATACTGAATATTTCTAGAAATTTAATTAAAATTGTTGGTGTTAGTAGTTCAAGTTAGGAGTATATATATATAAGTGACATTATTATTATTATTATTATTATTATTATTATTATTATTATTATTATTATTATTATTATTATTATTATATGTAAATATGGTTGGAGAATATTTTAATCAATCATAATATTTGGGTTAGAGCAATTATAGATTAATCAAAAATAATATATGTATAGAAATTTTTGTAATAATTATAGAAATCATAATTAATCATTTAACGTTCATAATTAATTTTAGAAGTTATAACAATATAAGTGATAGAAATTTTTGGTAACAGTAAATAAAGAAAGATTTAGAGTGACGATTAATGTAGAGGATTTTTTATTAACAATTAGAGTTTGTAAAATATAATACAATGTGTTAGCTTTCTGGTGCACAAAATTGTTACTCTCTTACAATTTCGCACACATGACCAGCAAGTGCACTGGGTCGTCCAAGTAATACCTTACGTGAGTAAGGGTCGAATCCCACGGAGATTGTTGGTTTGAAGCAATCTATGGTTATCTTGTAAATCTTAGTCAGGAAGTCAATTATGTTTATCAATTGAATTGTGAGTAACCAGTAGAGCATAAATTAAAAGTTACTTGTTGTGCAGTAATGGAGAATATGTTGGAGTTTTGGAGATGCTTTGTCTTCTGAATCTCTGCTTTCTTCTGTCTTCTTGTTCACGCACGCACGTCCCCCTATGGCAAGCTGTGTGTTGGTGGATCACCGTTGTCAATGGCTACCTTCCATCCTTCCAGTGAAAACTACGCTCACGTGCTCTGTCACAGCACGGCTAATCACCGGTTGGTTCTCGATCCGGTTGGAATAGGATTTACTATCCTTTTGCATCTGTCACTAACGCCCAGCCTTCAGGAGTTTGAAGCTCGTCACAGTCATTCAATCCTTGAATCCTACTCGGAATACCACAGACAAGGTTTAGACTTTCCGGATTCTCATGAATGCTGCCATCAGTTCTAGCTTATACCACAGAGATTCTGATTAAAGAATCTAAGAGATACTCATTCAATCGGATATAGAACGGAGGTGGTTGTCAGGCACACGTTCATGGTTTGAGGAAGGTGATGAATGTCACAGATCATCACCTTCATCACAGTTAATCGCGAATGAACATCTCAGATAGAAACAAGCGTGTTTGAATGGAAAACAGAAATACTTGCATTAATTCATCGAGACACAGCAGAGCTCCTCACCCCCAACAATGGGGTTTAGAGACTCATGCCGTCAGAGAATACAAAGTTTAGATCTGAAATGTCATGAGATACAAAATAAGTCTCTAAAAGTTGTTTAAATACTAAACCAGTAGCCTAGGGTTACAAAATATGAGTGGACTATGATGGATGATGCAGAGATCCACTTCTGGGGCCCACTTGGTGTGCTGGGGCCCACTTGGTGTGTGCTGGGGCTGAGACTTTAAGCAATTCACGTGCAGAGGCCATTTGTGGAGTTGAACGCCAGTTTTTGTGCCAGTTTGGGCGTTCAACTCCAGTTTTTTATCCTTTTCTGGCGCTGGACGCCAGAATTGGGTAGAGGACTGGCGTTGAACGCCAGTTTACGTCGTCTATCCTTGGGCAAAGTATGGACTATTATATATTGCTGGAAAGCCCTGAATGTCTACTTTCCAATGAAATTAGAAGCATGCCATTTCGAGTTCTGTAGCTCCAGAAAATCCAATTTGAGTGCAGGGAGGTCAGAATCCAACAGCATCAGCAGTCCTTTTTCAGCCTGAATCAGATTTTTCTCAGCTCCTTCAATTTCAGCCAGAAAAATACCTGAAATTACAGAAAAACACACAACTCATAGTAAAGTCCAGAAATATGAATTTTTCCTAAAAACTACTGGAAATAAACTAAAAACTAACTAGAACATACTCAAAACTATATGAAATTATCCCCAAAAAGCGTATAAAATATCCGCTCATCACAACACCAAACTTAAACTGTTGCTTGTCCTCAAGCAACTAGACAAATAAAATAGAAGACTAATAGGTTGAGAAGCAATAATATCTCAGAGTTTTTGATTGAAGCTCAGATCCTAATTAGATGAGCGGGACTAGTAGCTTTTTGCTTCTGAACAGTTTTGGCATCTCACTTTATCCATTGAAGCTCAGAGTGATTGGCATCTATAGGAACTCAGAATTCAGATAGTGTTATTGATTCTCTTAGTTTAGTGTGATGATTCTTGAACACAGCTTCTTTATGAGTCTTGGCCGTGGCCCTAAGCACTTTGTTTTCCAGTATTACTACCGGATACATAAATGCCACAGACACATAACTGGGTGAACCTTTTCAGATTGTGACTCAGCTTTGCTAAAGTCCCCAATTAGAGGTGTCCAGAGTTCTTAAGCACACTCTTCTTTTTGCTTTGGACCTTGACTTTAACCGCTCAGTCTCAAGTTTTCACTTGACACCTTCACGCCACAAGCACATGGTTAGGGACAGCTTGATTTAGCCGCTTAGGCCAGGATTTTATTCCTTTTTGGCCCTCCTATCCACTGATGCTCAAAGCCTTGGGATCCTTTTTATTACCCTTGCCTTTTGGTTTTAAGGGCTTTGGCTTTTTGCTCTTGCCTTTTGGTTTTAAGAGCTTTGGCTTTTTCTGCTTGCTTTCTCTCTTTTTTTTTTTTTTTCTTTTCTGCAAGCTTTGTTCTTTGCTGCTTTTTTTTGCTTCAAGAATCATTTTTATGATTTTTCAGATTCTCAATAACATGTCTCATGTTCATCATTCTTTCAAGAGCCAACATATTTAACAGTCTTAAACAACAAATTCAAAAGATATATGCACTGTTCAAGCATTCATTCAGAAGACAGAAAGCATTGCCACCACATTTAACTAATTAGAATTTCTCTTATTAAAACTCGAAATTTTATTGCTTCTTATTCAAAAGATCTACTACTTTATTCATGTTTGCTGATGATGAGAAAAATAAACTATAGCTTAATTGGAGATAAAATCAAAATAGATACTAATTACTACTATGTGACTCCTAAGGTAAAATTAAAATAAGAACAGTTATCACAGAGTTAAGGCTAAGATTAGAACTCAACAACCTTGAGGTTTGGGAAGTGGATGTTCCTCTAGTCTGTGAGGTGCTTGGTCCTTCAAGAGAAAATTTCTGGCGCTTCAGTTCCTTTAAATCACGCCCTTGCTCCTCTTGGAGTGGGTTGTTTTCCTTTAGGGGCCATGATCTTAGTGATCACGGATAAGCACACCAAACTTAGAACTTTGCTTGTCCTCAAGCAAAAGAAAAAGAAGGAGATGGGTAGAAGGAGAGCTCCTCCCCACCATCCTGGCGTTTGAACGCCCAAACACTGCCTGTTTTAGGCGTTCAATGCCCAAATGCTGCTCTCCTGGGCGTTCAACGCCCAGTTGTTGCCCTTTTCTGGCGTTGAACGCCAGATAGCTATCCTTACTGGCGTTCAGCGCCCACTGGATGCCCATTTTGGGCGCTGAACGCCCAAAATGGCCTTCACTGGCGTTTTCTTGCCAGTAAGCTCCCTATCTCTGTTTTGTGTGTAGATTCCTTCTGTAACCCTGTAAACTTATGCAAATGATTCTTTACCTTAGTGTCAGTGAACTTTATATAAACAAAAAAAAATAAAAATAGGGCAAAATGCTTAGAGGATTGTTGCCCCATGGCTGGGTTGCCTCCCAGCAAGCGCTTCTTTATTGTCTTTAGCTGGACCTTGCTGAGCTTTTAATCTAGCTTCAGCCTTGAGCATTCTTGCTCAATGTTGCCCTCAAGATAATGCTTGATTCTCTGTCCATTGACAATGAACTTCTTATCAGAATCAATATCTTGAAGCTCCACGTAACCATATGGTGACACACTTGTAATCACGTATGGTCCCCTCCACCGGGATTTCAGTTTCCTGGGGAATAGCCTGAGTCTAGAGTTAAACAACAGGACCTTCTGTCCTGGTTCAAAGATTCTAGATGACAGATTTCTGTCATGCCATTTTTTTTATTTTTCTTTATAAAGCTTGGCATTTTCGAAAGCTGTGAATCTGAATTCCTCTAACTCATTTAGCTGGAGCAATCGTTTTTCTCCTGCTAATTTGGCATCAAAGTTTAGGAATCTGGTTGCCCAGTAGGCCTTATGTTCCAGTTCCACGGGCAAGTGGCATGCCTTACCATACACGAGTTAGTATGGAGAGGTCCCTATAGGGGTCTTGAATGCTGTTCTGTAAGCCCACAGAGCATCATCCAAGCTCCTTGCCCAATCCTTTCTACGGGTATTTACTGTCCGTTCCAGGATTCTCTTTAATTCTCTGTTAGAGACTTCAGCTTGCCCATTGGTTTGTGGATGATATGGTGTGGCCACTTTGTGGCGAATTCCATACCGAACCATGGCAGAGTAAAGCTGTTTATTGCAGAAGTGAGTGCCCCCATCACTGATTAACACTCTAGGGACACCAAACCTGCTAAAGATATATTTCTGGAGGAACTTCAGCACTGTTTTAGTATCATTGGTGGGTGTGGCAATAGCCTCAACCCATTTTGATACATAGTCAACTGCCACCAGAATATAAGTGTTTGAATATGATAGTGGAAAAGGTCCCATGAAGTCAATTCCCCATACGTCAAACAACTCAATTTCCAAGATTCCTTGTTGAGGCATGGCGTAACCATGAGGCAGATTACCAGCTCTTTGGCAACTGTCACAATTACGTACAAACTCTCGGGAATCTTTATAGAGTGTGGGCCAATAGAAGCCACATTGGAGGACCTTGGTGGCTGTTCGCTCACCTCCAAAATGGCCTCCATATTGAGATCCGTGGCAATGCCATAGGATTCTCTGTGCTTCCTCTCTGGGGACACACCTACGGATAATTCCGTCTGCACATCTCTTAAAGAGATAGGGTTCATCCCACAAGTAGTACTTTGCATCAGTGACTAATTTCTTCTTTTGTATTCTATTGTACTCCTTGGGTATGAACCGTGCAGCTTTATAGTTTGCAATATCGGCAAACCATGGTGCTTCCTGAATGGCAAATAGATGCTCATCAGGGAACGTCTCAGAGATCTCGAGAAAGGGGAGGGACGTCCCTTCCACTGGCTCTATCCGGGACAGATGATCAGCCACTTGGTTCTCTGTCCCTTTTCTGTCTCTTATTTCTATATCAAACTCTTGCAGAAGCAATACCCATCTGATGAGCCTGGGTTTTAAATCCTGCTTTGTGAGTAGATATTTAAGAGCAGCATGGTCAGTATACACAATCACTTTTGATCCTACTAAGTATGATCTGAACTTGTCAATGGCGTAAACCACTGCAAGTAGTTCTTTTTCTGTGGTTGTGTAATTTTTCTGGGCATCATTTAGAACGCGACTGGCATAATAAATGACATGCAGAAGCTTGTCATACCTCTGTCCCAATACTGCACCAATGGCATGATCACTGGCATCACACATTAACTCAAATGGCAATGTCCAGTCTGGTGCAGAAATGACTGGTGCTGTGACCAGCTTAGCTTTCAGCATTTCAAACGCCTGCAGGCATGCTGTGTCAAACACAAATGGCGTGTCAGCAGCTAGCAGATTGCTTAGAGGTTTTGCGATTTTTGAAAAATCCTTTATAAACCTCCTATAGAATCCTGCATGCCCCAGAAAGCTTCTGATTGCCTTAACATTGGCAGGTGGTGGTAATTTTTCAATTACCTCTATTTTTGCTTGATCCACCTCTATTCCCTTGTTTGAGATTTTATGCCCAAGAACAATTCCTTCAGTCACCATGAAGTGACACTTTTCCCAGTTTAAAACTAGGTTGGTTTCTTGGCATCTTTTCAGAACAAGTTTCAGGTGATCAAGACAGGAGCTGAATGAGTCTCCATATACTGAGAAGTCATCCATGAAGACTTCCAGAAATTTTTCCACCATATCAGAGAAAATAGAGAGCATGCATCTCTGGAAGGTTGCAGGTGCATTGCATAGCCCAAAGGGCATCCTTCTATAAGCAAACACTCCGGATGGACATGTGAATGCTGTTTTCTCTTGATCCTGGGGATCTACTGCAATCTAGTTATAGCCTGAGTAGCCATCCAAAAAGCAGTAATAATCATGACCTGCTAGTCTCTCTAGCATCTGGTCTATGAATGGTAAAGGAAAATGATCCTTTCTGGTGGCTGTATTGAGCCTTCTGTAGTCAATACACATGCGCCACCCTGTAACTGTTCTTGTAGGAACCAGTTCATTTTTTTCATTATGAATCACTGTCATGCCTCCCTTTTTTGGGACGACTTGAACAGGGCTCACCCAGGGGCTATCAGAAATGGGATAAATAATCCCAGCCTCTAGTAATTTGGTGACCTCTTTCTGCACCACTTCCTTCATGGCTGGATTTAGCCGTCTCTGTGGTTGAACCACTGGTTTGGCATTATCCTCCAGTAGGATTTTGTGCATGCATCTAGCTGGGCTTATGCCCTTAAGGTCACCTATGGACCACCCAAGAGCTGTCTTGTGTGTCCTTAGCACTTGAATAAGTGCTTCCTCTTCCTGTGAATTTAAAGTAGAGCTTATGATCACTGGAAAGGTGTCACCTTCTCCTAGAAATGCATATTTCAAAGATGGTGGCAGTGGCTTGAGCTCTGGTTTAGGAGGTTTTTCCTCTTTCAGAAGAAAGTTCAGAGGCTCTTTCATGTCCCCTTAATCCTCCAAATCAGGCTGAACATCTTTAAAGATGTCTTCCAACTCTGATTCGAGACTCTCAGCCATGTTGATCTCTTCTACCAAAGAGTCAATAAGGTCAACTTTCATGCAGTCTGTTGATGTGTCTGGATGCTGCATGGCTTTGACAGCGTTCAACTTGAACTCGTCATCGTTGACTCTCAGGGTTATTTCCCCCTGTTGGACATCAATGAGGGATCGTCCAGTTGCTAGGAAGGGTCTTCCTAGAATGAGAGTGGCACTCTTGTGCTCCTCCATTTCCAGCACAACAAAGTCAGTGGGAAAGGCGAATGGCCCAACTCTGACAATCATGTCCTCAATCATGCCTGATGGGTATTTAGTGGAACCATCAGCAAGTTGGAGACATATCCGGGTTGGTTTAACTTCTTCAGTTAAGCCAAGCTTCCTGATAGTGGATGCAGGTATTAGGTTGATGCTTGCCCCAAGATCGCATAAGGCTGTCTTGGTGCAATCACCTTCCAATATGCATGGTATCAGAAAACTCCCAGGGTCTTTAAGCTTTTCAGGAAAGCTTTTCAGAATGACTGCACTGCATTCTTCAATGAGGAGAACTCTTTCTGTTTCTCTCCACTCCTTTTTATGACTCAAGATCTCTTTCATGAACTTGGCATAAGAAGGTATTTGCTCAAGTGCCTCTGCAAAAGGAATCTTTATTTCAAGAGTCCTTAGATAATCTGCAAAGCGAGCAAATTGCTTATCCTGCTCCTCTTTCCAGAGTTTTTGAGGATAAGGTATCTTGGCTTTATATTCCTCAACCTTAGTGGTTAAAGAAGCCTTTTTAGAGGGGTTGTTATCAGCACTTGTGTGTGTCTGATCCCTCACTGGCAATTGAGTACCAGAGTCAGAAGCTGGAGTGACGTTAGACGCCAACTCACTGTCTGTTCCTGGCGCCTGAACGCCAGAAATGTGCCCATTTTGGGCGTTCAACGCTGGATTATGCCCTCTTTGGGCGTTCAACGGCAGATTCTTGCCCATTTCTGGCGTTGAACGCCAATCCTGCCTTGTTTCTGGCGCTGAACGCCAGTTTTGGGCATGGTCTGGGCGTTCAGCGCCAGCCTTCCACCCATTTTCTGGCGTTTTAGTGCCAGAATTATTTTTCCCTGGGCTCTTACTGTCCTCAGGGGAATCTTTGGTGGGTCGCTCATTTCTTGAATTTTTGATGCCTTGAGGTGGGGTATTTAATGTTTTCCCACTTCTTAATTGAACTGCTTGGCATTCTTCTGCTATTTGCTTTGATAGCTGCTGCTTTGTTTGCTTAAACTGTTCGTCCATATGTATATTAGCTATCCTTATCTCCTGTAACCTGTCTTTGAATTCAGCTAGCTGTTTTGTTAGAAAATCTAATTGCTGATTGAATTCAGCAGCTTGTTTTACAGTACTGAATTCAGCAGTTACTGTTTTAACCTCTTCATTTATGGAAGGGTTGCTGCTTAGATACAGATGCTGATTCCTGGCAACTGTATCAATGAGCTCTTGAGCTTCTTCAATTGTCTTTCTCATATGGATAGATCCACCAGCTGAGTAATCTAAAGACATCTGAGCTCCTTCTGCAAGCCCATAGTAGAAGATGTCTAACTGAACCCACTCTGAAAACATTTCAGAGGGGCATTTTCGTAGCATCTCTCTGTATCTCTCCCAGGCATCATAAAGAGATTCATTATCTCCTTGTTTAAAGCCTTGGATGTCCAGCCTTAGCTGTGTCATCCTTTTTGGAGGGAAATATTGATTCAGGAATTTTTCTGTCAGCTGTTTCCATGTTCTTATGCTGGCCTTAGGTTGGTTATTTAACCACCTCTTAGCTTGATCTTTTACAGCAAATGGAAACAGTAATAGTCTGTAGACATCCTGATCTATTTCCTTATCATGTACTGTGTCAGCAATTTGTAAAAATTGTGCCAGAAACTCTGTAGGTTCTTCCTGTGGAAGACCGGAATACTAGCAACTTTGCTGCACCATGATAATGAGCTGAGGATTCAACTCAAAGCTACTGACTCCAATGGAGGGTATGCAGATGCTACTCCCATATGAAGCAGTAGAGGGGTTAGAATATGACCCCAGAGTCTTCCTGGACTGTTCATTTCCACTTATGTCCATGATGGATCTATGGATATAACTTGGACTGATTTACCTTTTTATTTATTTTATTTTATAAGAAGTGAATACTTAAATAAAATAAAATAACTAAAAAGAATTTGAATTTTGAAGTTAAAAAAAATAATAATTTTTTTTTTCGTTTATAAAAAAAAATTAATTAGTTAAAAAAAAGAAATTTTTGAAAAAGAGGGGAGATATTTTCGAAAATTAGAGAGAGGGAGAGTTAGTTAGGTAGTTTTGAAAAAGTTAAGAAACAAACAAAAAGTTAGTTAGTTAGTTGAAACAAATTTTGAAAAGATAAGAGGTTAGGAAGTTAGAAGAGATATTTTGAAAAGATATTTTTGAATTTAGTGAGGAGAGAGAAAAACAATAAGATAGTACAAGATTTAAAATTTTTAGATCTAATGCTCCTTGTTTTCGAAAAATTTGGAGGGAAAACACCAAGGAACACCAAACTTAAAAATTTTAAGATCAAGACACAAGGAAAACTCAAGAACACTTTGAAGACTCACAAGAACACAAGAACATGAAGAAAGAACACCAAACTTAAAATTTTTATAAAACCAAACCAAAATTTTCGAAAACCAAAGGGAAATCAACAAGAAAACACCAAACTTTAAGTTTGGCACAAAATTTAATAGAGAAAATATTATTTATGAAAAAGAAGGTTTTGAAAAGAATACAAAAGACTCTAACCCAATTACCAAGAACACAGATTAATGCTCTAGCCAAATGAGTTATGGGACCTTCAAAAATTTTAAGAAAGATTATTTTTGAAAACACCAAACTTAAAGTTTGGCACAAGATTTAATAGAAAAATTATTTTTGAAAAAGGTTTTTAAAAAAAATATGATAGCCAATTATCATGAACATAAACACCACGTTCTAAATAACTGAGCTATAAGTTTAAAGTATTTTAACAAGGGATAAATAATAAAAGACTCTAAACCAAAAAAAAAGAAAGATTTTTCCTAATCTAAGCAACAAAATAATCCGTCAGTTGTTCAAACACGAACAATCCCCGGCAACGGCGCCAAAAACTTGGTGCACAAAATTGTTACTCTCTTACAATTTCGCACACATGACCAGCAAGTGCACTGGGTCGTCCAAGTAATACCTTACGTGAGTAAGGGTCGAATCCCACGGAGATTGTTGGTTTGAAGCAATCTATGGTTATCTTGTAAATCTTAGTCAGGAAGTCAATTATGTTTATCAATTGAATTGTGAGTAACCAGTAGAGCATAAATTAAAAGTTACTTGTTGTGCAGTAATGGAGAATATGTTGGAGTTTTGGAGATGCTTTGTCTTCTGAATCTCTGCTTTCCTCTGTCTTCTTGTTCACGCACGCACGTCCCCCTATGGCAAGCTGTGTGTTGGTGGATCACCGTTGTCAATGGCTACCTTCCATCCTTCCAGTGAAAACTACGCTCACGTGCTCTGTCACAGCACGGCTAATCACCGGTTGGTTCTCGATCCGGTTGGAATAGGATTTACTATCCTTTTGCATCTGTCACTAACGCCCAGCCTTCAGGAGTTTGAAGCTCGTCACAGTCATTCAATCCTTGAATCCTACTCGGAATACCACAGACAAGGTTTAGACTTTCCGGATTCTCATGAATGCTGCCATCAGTTCTAGCTTATACCACGGAGATTCTGATTAAAGAATCTAAGAGATACTCATTCAATCGGATATAGAACGGAGGTGGTTGTCAGGCACACGTTCATGGTTTGAGGAAGGTGATGAATGTCACAGATCATCACCTTCATCACAGCTAATCGCGAATGAACATCTCAGATAGAAACAAGCGTGTTTGAATGGAAAACAGAAATACTTGCATTAATTCATCGAGACACAGCAGAGCTCCTCACCCCCAACAATGGGGTTTAGAGACTCATGCCGTCAGAGAATACAAAGTTTAGATCTGAAATGTCATGAGATACAAAATAAGTCTCTAAAAGTTGTTTAAATACTAAACCAGTAGCCTAGGGTTACAAAATATGAGTGGACTATGATTGATGATGCAGAGATCCACTTCTGGGGCCCACTTGGTGTGCTGGGGCCCACTTGGTGTGTGCTGGGGCTGAGACTTTAAGCAATTCACGTGCAGAGGCCATTTGTGGAGTTGAACGCCAGTTTTTGTGCCAGTTTGGGCGTTCAACTCCAGTTTTTGATCCTTTTCTGGCGCTGGACGCCAGAATTGGGCAGAGGACTGGCGTTGAACGCCAGTTTACGTCGTCTATCCTTGTGCAAAGTATAGACTATTATATATTTCTGGAATGCCTTGGATGTCTACTTTCCAATGCAATTGGAAGCATGCCATTTCGAGTTCTGTAGCTCCAGAAAATCCAATTTGAGTGCAGGGAGGTCAGAATCCAACAGCATCAGCAGTCCTTTTTCAGCCTGAATCAGATTTTTGCTCAGCTCCTTCAATTTCAGCCAGAAAAATACCTGAAATTACAGAAAAACACACAACTCATAGTAAAGTCCAGAAATATGAATTTTTCCTAAAAACTACTGGAAATAAACTAAAAACTAACTAGAACATACTCAAAACTATATGAAATTATCCCCAAAAAGCGTATAAAATATCCGCTCATCACTTTCGGATAAGGTAATCAATTAAATTTAGGAGTTAAAATATTATTACTTAGTAAATTGGATTTGGTCAAATTGTTTGTCTTAATTAAATTCAGTAACTATGTATGTGGTGTGATTTAATTTAATGTTTGTTTTTGGAGTTACTGGTGATAAATGATTAATAATGATAGGTAATTAGTTGATAAGTTAGGGTGCAATGACTACATTTGGTAATTAACAAAAAATTTAGCATGATTTTATTTAATTAGTTGCTCTGGTTAGAAAATTATGATTTTTTTGTAGTAGTATTTGTAATTGTTAATAATTTGATTAGTACTTTATGTTTTTGTAGAGTTCACGGATGTTAACCTGTGATCATCCTGTGCCCCCAGATCGGTATGATGATAGAGTGGAGGCGCATCTACGGTTTACTGGTTTTTATCATGTGTCCCAGATTGGAATAGTCCAATGTCAGAAGGCGCTGGTGAATGCTTTAGTCGAAAGGTGGCATCCAGATACACATACCTTCCACCTTCCTGTTGGTGAATGTGCTGTGACGCTGGAGGATGTGATTTTAATTCTCGGTCTTCTGACGGACGGTCTTCCAGTCACAAGGATGACTATTAGTAGTTTTGAAGCCTTAGAGGCGGAGTGTCTGCATCAGTTTGGGGTTGCACCAAGAAAGGCAGACTATAGAGGGAGCTGCATAAAACTGACATGGCTTCATGATCTGAAAGAATGTTTACAGTTGACTGATGAAAATAGTATACAGAGATACGTGAAGTGCCATATTATGTTGTTGATCGGTACCATATTGTTTGGAGACAAGTCTGGGGCATCTGTGCACTGAAAATTTCTGTCCTTGCTAAGTGATTTTGGCAGTATCGGGCAATACAGTTGGGGTTCGGCATGCCTAGCTTACCTTTACAGGGCATTATGCAGGGCATCTTGTTATGACTGTAAGGAGATCGATGGTCCACTCACACTGTTGCTCGTTTGGGCTTTTATCCGAATGCCATATCTAGCACCGGTTCTGAGGGAACCCCGCAGTTTTCCCCTTGCAAATAGGTAACATTATCTTATGTTGACTATGTATCTTCATATTTAGAATCTAGTTGTATTACTGATGTACGTCAAATTAGGTGGCGCAACTGAGAGCGTAGAGACCGACGCTTTAGGTTTCTTACACTTGCTCACTTTAGGCAGGCATTCGATGATCTTCAGGAAGGCCAGGTATATTTTCGGTTCATAAGTATCTGATTTTGGTTTAATGTTATTATTAATTGGATTGTAATCATGAGTCTCGTTAATTTTCACCAGTTTGTCTGGGTTGCTTATGCTGTGGATCGCGTGGATCCGGATATAATTCCTGCTGAAATTTACATGCATTCGGTTGTATGGAGTGCTACAGTGCCATTGGTTTCTTTTGAATGCATTGAGTGGCATGCTACTGATCGGTTTAGGCGACAGTTTGGTTTTGTTCAGCGAGTTCCTCATCAGGAACAGAATCTGGACAAGGCACACGGGAAAGTCCTAATTGGGCCTAAGAATCTTAACTGGGCCACAGCAACAAGTCATTCAGTTTGGGTTATGCAATGGACAAACAGGTATCATCATGTTCTTACTGATCTTCCAACGCCTCCACAGAATCCCTTAGATATTTACATGGACTGGTACCGTAATAAATATGGCCACCACTTGAGGTTGTCGGATCTTGTCGTTTAAGAGAATGATGAGGGTGATGAGGTCATGAATGATGTGGTTGAAGGGAATGAGGCGATTGAAGAGAATGATGCTTTAGGTGAAGAACAGTTACCACATTCACCGCCACCTCCACCTCCACCTCCCGAAGAACAACCTCAGTCCTCAAACCAATATGTACCTCAGACGCAGTTTACCTCATCATACCCAATCCATCAGCAGTATTGGAGTGTGCCACAGTATGACTCAGGTGAAGGAGGTTCTTTTAGCCAGTTGCTTGGGTTCATGGCGGCAGATGCAGGTCAATCACATTATGGCTATCAGTATGATATCATGGCAGGTAGGTATTCATTGGACGCAAGGTTCCCGATATCACCTCCTCAGGTGCATCGGAAGGGTTGGTCTCTGGTGACTCTAGTAGAAGTGAAGGTGGTCGACGAGTTCTTAATAGTCATAATCCTCACCGTATTTCAATGAGTCAAATTGAAGAAAATGCTCAGACACTTGATAAAGAGACTGATGAGTATCTTGTAGATGAACCAGATGACGAGGAAGATGATGACACTGATGAGGCTGAAGCATCCCATAATGATGCATCTGATTATGGTGATGATGCAGGTACTAGTATTGCTTTATTTCTATGGTCAACTGATTTAGTTACATTCATATGATTTATATCATATATAGTTGTTTGATAAGTTAATGGTATGAAAGTCATGTGTGGTATCCCTGTTGAGACTGATAGTACAGATATACTTGTTTGCTTAGTCTATGTAATTATATTCCTGTTTGGATGGTCTGTCTAATTAAATTGTGTACAGGTGAGGCACGTACTCCGGATGAAACGGACAAAGGCTACAATCTCAGGATTGATCCGCCCCCGTCGTAGTGCTAATCGATACACTCCATCTGTGTTCAAAAAGGCCGCCAAAAAATACAAGAAACTTGTGAACGATGTAAAGTGGGCAATCCGAAAGTAGATGTTGTGTTGTATTAGTTAACTTTTCAATGTATTCGTTAATAAATCTTTGTAGAAGTTAACTTTTTGATGTATTTCTTAATGAATCCATGTATTAGTTAACTTTTAAATGTATTACCTAATGAATCTATGTATCTTTTAACAGGGACATGTAAACTTAGTATGCATGTAAACTTTTCAATGTATTACCTAATGAATCTATGTATCTTTTAACAGGGACATGTAAACTTAGTATGCATGTAAAATTTTCAATGTATTACCTAATGATGAACTTAGTATGAACTTAGTATGCATGATTAACTTGCATGTGTCATAAGAGTACATTGATATAAGTTATAATGCTTCAAATAGCATATAAATACAAAACATCTTGAGAAAGATAATATATAAAACTAATGAGCATTATGATCGGCAGGTGCACCAGTTGACCGACGGCATCTACTACGGCTATGTCCCTCAGCACCACATTGCGTACATCGCCGTGGAGGATGCAACATTCGCGTGTCCATCTCATTCAAGAAGTGGGTCATCCTGGGGCGACCTTTGGTCACGCGTCTTAGGAATGGATTGGGTACGAATCGTGGCCCGGTGTAAGCAGGCCATGTAGAAGGATTTCCCAATGGCCTAAACCTAGCTCGATAAACCCATCGAACCTGGTCCATCTTATACACATCATGCACATACAGTTGCCAGTCCAGTCGTTGATTTGCACAACATGCAAACACATGCTGACACGGGATCCGATCCACCTGAAACTCACCACAGTCACATTGATGCCGACGTAGGTCGACAGCATACTCCAGTCCACTAGGCATCTCACGCACTTCAAATACCTCATTCTTTCTGTCGAAGCAGTTAACCTGGATATTTCCTGATGCAAGTTGGTTTGCATGCAATTTCGTTGTCACAAGCTCCGAAAATACATGGCCAGCATTAATCCTTGCCTCCGCCTTGGCTCTTTTCTGGTGAATAGCTCGTTAAGCCTGTAGAATGTTGCTTTGACAAGTGCAGTGGTTGGGAGGTTGCGTGCACCCTTCAGCACAGAGTTAATGCATTCGACTAGGTTTGTCGTCATGTGACCCCATCGGTAACCACCATCAAATGCCAATGCATACTGTTCACGGGGGATTCGGTTTAACCAGTTAGTGTAAGCCTCGTCCCGTTCTCGTAAACGCTGGTAACGCACTTCGTACTGACGCACCATCTGCGAATATCCTGCAGAATAACAAAAAAAATATAAAAAGGGGATTTACATACACTAAATGAATGACACGCTATTAATAACAAACTTCCAATTACTCAATATTACCTATATTAACGACAAGTTTTTGCAGGTACGGTGCCTTGAATTTTCTCAGGAAGTTCGACTCAATATGCCTGATGCAGAACATGTGGAATGCTCTAGGAGGCGACCAAGCTCCATTACTCCGCTCCACGGCTGCATTGATGGATTCGTATCGGTCGGATATCAGTCCCACACCATCCCGAGTCACAACATGTTGTCGCAAGTTACTGAGAAAGAAGTGCCACGCATCAGATGTCTCTCCTTCCACAATAGCAAATGCAATTGGGACAATATTGTTGTTGCCATCCTGTGAAACTGCCACTAACAGACAACCCTTATACTTTCCGTACAAGTGAGTCCCATCCACCTGCACAATTGGCTTACAATGCCTAAATGCTCTAATGCAGGGGTAATAACTCCAAAAGACTCGATTTAATACCCGAATATCACTGACCAAGTCATCGCCTTGATATGCAGGCATAGTCTCAAAATGGATGACAGCTGATGGCTCCTTATGACACATGACCTTAAACCATATAGGCAACGCTTTGTACGATGCTTCCCAGCCTCCAAATATTTTTTCTACTGCCTTTTCCTTAGCCAACCATGCTTTCCGATAACTGACGGTGTAGTTGAACTTCGATTGCACATCTGCAATAACTGATTTTACCTTTAACGAGGGGTCAGCCTCAACAAATGGCTTTATTGCTTCGGCAATTGTGTTTGAATCGAGCTTGGAATGATCCTGAGAAATGGTAGATCTGGTACAAGTGTGACTACCATTATACCTCCGTACCACCCAACAATGCTTCCTGCTGATCATGCTAACCCTGATAAGCCAATTACACCCAGACCCATACTGTGTACACCTCGCATAAAATGTCAACGATTCCGACTCATACACCCGGTAGTCTACACTTCTTCGAATGCTATACTCTTTCATCGCCTTAATAACAGATTTCCTGGAACTGAATTCCATCCCGACGGCAAATTCGCCATCTGCGACAATAGAAATTTCTGGCGGGACGACAACCATATAAAAAAAATAATTACACGGATATTTAATAACCAAATTTAAAGGTACATCAACATTCACTGCATCAATTATGATATACATAAACTTTATATTAGCTTTTATCTAATTCTAAACAAAATAAAAATCTAAACACATAATTACCTAAATAATTAACTACATACTAATTTATATTTAACTAAACCAATAACTAATTAAATAAAACTATTATCTTAAACTTACCTAAATAATAACAAATACGTACCTACACTCATATATTCCGGAAACTCTGGAACATGCATGGCCTCCAAATCCAACACTCGCATGAAAGATGGCTCCTCAAACGGCACTTCGTTCACGAGTGCATTTGCCACATCTGTCACATCTGGGGCCACAGTGGCATCACCTTGCTCTTCATCCCCGTCTGGACCGACAACTTCGTAATTCCTTTCAAACTCTTCTTCACTGTCACTATTGTAATCTTCTCGTACAATATTCCGGTCAGCCTCAAATTGTTCGAATTCAATGTACAACTCGATGAACGAGATTCGGACACGACTTTCAAAATATATTGAAAACATCTCTTGCAAACTTGCTTCGTCCGTTACATATTTGGATTCAAATTGGACGTATCCACCAAACACCGGTATGGGATATCTGTATAAAATGCAATATATTTTTCTCGACATCTCAGAATCAATCTTCTCACAGATCACACCTTTGAGCTCTTCAAATGAGATTGTGAAGGGAATAACAACATCTAACGAATTTTCACAAATAAATTTCACTCCTTCAGAAATTTGTAACAAAATCTGACCAAAGTAATACACTTTTAAAAGAACTCTATCATCCATCTCTCTCACTTACCTAAATAAGAATAGAAACTTCAAAACCAAAATTTTTTACTTCATTTTACTGAAACTAAGAAGGACACAGGTAGAAGAGAGGAGAAGAAGTGGTCGAGCAAGAAGAAGAACCAGATCTGAAATCTTCTTCACGACACACACCCTTTTGTACATATATATATGCACCCATAACTCAGACCTAGCGGTTACTTGCTTCTGATTCAAAAAACTATAACACTCAAATCGGATCATGTGACTTCTTTTAGGAATTTTTAATCAAAATTTAAACAAACACCCAACTCGGACCATGCGATTAGTGGCTTCTGATTAAAAAAAAACCTATGAAACCCAAATCGGACCATGAGACTTGTCAAAGGAATTTTAATCAATTTTTAAACACTCACAACACGGAGGGTCCGATTAGGGTGTTGCTGCATTTTCAAATTTTTTCTCCATTCAAATCGGACCATCCGATTTTATCACCATATTTTCATTGCAAATTACTTGCACAATCTGAGTTCTCCAACCTGCTACTGAGCAAAAAGCTACCCCACACAATGGTCTAGCTCCTATGTGTCCCATAACCATGCGCAACACAACCCTGATCTCCATAACTAAAAAATGAGCCTAAGTGAATATGTGTCATGTTTATATAAATATATGCATACATAATAGCCACGTTTGGCTTTCTTTATCTTTTTGTTCCTCTTAATGGCTTGGGCCACTTCTTTCTTTTCTTTTTTTTTTCGTTTTGTTTTAAACTTTAATAATAATAATAATAATAATAATAATAATAATAATAATAAATTTTTTTTTAAAATATTTCATTATAATAAAATTTATTTTAAAATATTAATAAATTTTAAATTTAAAGTATCATAAAATTTAATTTAATTATTTTTAAAAAAATAATTTTTTTAAATAAAATTCTTAACAAATATAATAAATCGTAAATTACTCATTATTTAATTTTCAAAAACTCGAATTGTTATATGTGACAGGAGTTATACATTAATTACTCTTCATAAATAAAACTATAAAATAACAACAAATAGTTAGACATCTACCATTAAGATGTTATTAAATAAGAATGTGTAATCTTGTTAATTAAATAGATCGTCATGTATTAGATTTTTGACATATGATATAAATTAAAAATATTACCATTATTAAAAAGTGGATGTTGTAATATTTTTTAAATTGTTATTTTAGTTTTGATATTAATTTTTTAATGTATTTTATTTAAATTTTTAACAAAAGTTGTATTAAAAAATTGTTTTATCATTTTAATTTTTTTACAGATTTTATAATATTATTTTTCTATTTTCATTAATTTTATTATTATTTTGATATTTTTTGTAAATTTAATAATTTTTTTCCAAATTAAATTTTTATTTATAATTTTTATAATCATTTTAATAATTTTTTTCATTTTTAAATATTTATATTTTAATCTATTAATCTTTATTATCAAGAATATTCAAGAAGAATGAATATGATGAAAAACCAAACAATAAAGGATTTGAGAAAAATAGTAAATCAGGAACAAAGAAAAAAAAGGAGAGTGACATAGACTGAGTATATTATTTGTATATTCTATTAAGTATGTTACATAGAGAAAATAATGTACTGCTATTTTATAGCTAAAGTTTGATAACAAAAAACTATTAAATAGTAACTAAATTTAAATGAGTCAATTCTTGTTTCTTGGATGCTGAGCTGTTATTATTCTTTACATCCCCCTCAAACTGAGAAAGGGCTTTGAAGGCACTCTCAACGAAATTCGAAAAACAAAGTGATTGAGAGAGCTTTAGTGAGGATATCAGCTACTTGGTTTGTGGCTGAAAGATTGGAGACAAATAGCTTTCCAGCAGTCACTTATTCTCTTACAAAATGAAGGTCTATAGATATTATATCAGTTTTGTAGATGCACATATAAGATACATATCCATCTCTCTTGTTAATAAATCAGAAGCTTTTACTGCATTTAAACAATTTAAAACCTTCTTTGAAAATCAAACTGGTTTCGAACTCAAAGCACTACAAACTGATCATGATCTTGAATTTTTATCTAATGGTTTTAAGAATTTTTTGCTCAACACGGTATCATTCATAGAATGCCTTGTCTCTATACTCATCAACAATAAGACACTGTGAAAAGAAAGTATAGACACCTAACTGATGTAGGTCTTGCTCTCTTAGCCACTGCTGCCTTGCCATTACAATTCTGGGATGATGCATTTCTTGCTGCAACTTATTTGATTAACATATTGTCCACCCCTATTTTACAAAATCAATCTTCTTTTGAAAAGATGTATCATCAACAACCAGATTACAATTTTTTAAAGGTATTTGGATGTACTTGTTATCCTCTTTTACGACCTTACAACAAACACAAATTTGATTATAGATCACATCTATATTTATTTTTGGGATATGATCCTCAACATAAAGATTACAAATGTCTTTCCTCTGATAGTAAGCCCTATTTATCTCGTAATGTTGTTTTTTATGAAGACAAGTTTCTATACTCAACTCATTTTACTAAAACTATTGCTAATTTTACTTCTGATTCTTTTAGAGATACTTACTCTAATCACCAATTTGTTGCTGTTCCAAACTTTGATACCATATCAAGAATATTCAAGAAGAATGAATATGATGAAGAACCAAACAATGAAAGTTCTTGAGAAAAATAGTAAATCAGAAAAAAAAAAAGAAGAGTGACATAAACTGAGTATATTATTTATATATTCTATTAAGTGTGTTACATAGAGAAAACAATGCACTGCTATTTTATAGCTAAAATTTGATAACAAAAAATTATTAGATAGTAACTGAATTTAAATGAGTCAATTCTTGTTTCTTGGATGTTGAGCTGTTATTATTCTTTACATTTATTATTAATTATTTTATTTTTAGTCTAACAATTCTTATTCATTTTTTAATTTTTTGAATAAAAATTAATTATAAAATTAAAATTTTGAGAAAAATTTATTTTTTCTTAATTTAAAAAATTCAATATCATTTAAATTAATATTAGTTAAAATCATTAGTTTTTGGTGTATTAATTTAAATAATTTAATTATTCTTTTAACATTTTTAATTTATATTTGTATTATTGTTCCACAAGCACAATTTTTAATTCTGACAAAAATAAATAACTTGAAAAAAAAAGTTCTTTTGGTGTCTTTAATTTATGCGAGTGAATAAAACAAGAACTCAATAAAAGGCCACATGTTATCCAAGCTAGGGGAATTCTTTTTAGATCTAATAATGATAATAGGAACAAAAAAAATAGTATACTTGTGTGCATAATTTTGCTCACCTATAAATGCTTTAGTTTGACTAGGAACCAAAATATAAATTCTTGTTTATTTAAAGGTTAAACTTATCAGCTGATTGTTTAAGAAATAAAGAAACATCGTGTAATATACTGTAATGATAATCTGATGTCTTTTTTTTTATTATGGTTGTTTTTTTTTATTTAATTAATAAATTTAATTCGAAAATTTTAGAATTTTGCACTACAAAATTTCTACTTATTTATGGGAGTTTTTTTTGTGAAAGTTTTAAAAAACCTCCCTAACACATTTTATGTATGGCAAAATATAAAACCCCCATTGATTAAAACTACTTTAAACTTTTTAAGCCCAATTTTCTAAACCAATAATCAATCCCTAACTGATTAAACCCAAACAATGCAAATTTAACTCCAACCAAAAACTTATCCAAAAAAATTCGAAAAGGGGGAAGATTGAGAATGAACCCTAGATCTACTAGCCGCCGCGGTATTCATCTCTTCGCCGTTGTCACCATCAGGCATAAAGCTCGCCGTAGCGTCTGAGATCAGAGGGAGAGTAACCGGCGACGCCCGCGACACCATCCTTGCCGAGGTCCAGGAGCAGGTTTCCATCCTCAACTCCACTTTCTCATGGAAGGAGTCAGATCGAGCCGCCGCCAAGCGCGCCACTCACGCGCTCGCGGATCTTGCCAAAAACGGTAAATCCTCTGTTCCTCTTCCTCGATCTCCTAACGTGTTGCTCCCTTCGTTTCGATTTTTGGCAAATTCGGTCGTGCATGTCTCTAGGTGTAAATCCTTCAGTGGTTGTGTCTTGCAGAGGAAGTGGTGAACGTGATTATCGAATGAGGAGCTATTTCGACTTTGGTTCAGCAATCAGCACCTCCAAGTTCCTCCCGTGACGGAAGAAGGCCTCGTTCAGAAGCTATTGCCGTTTGAGCATGAGGTTGAGAAAGTGAGTGCTTTTGCACTTGGACTTCTTGCCACTGTAGTTGCCGCGATGAAAGCTTCTGAATCGAGCCACTGTTTCAGTCTGTTTTCTTTTCTTCTTCAGTTTTCATTTGTTTTCGTGTGGAGTGATTCCTGTGGTTAAAGTTTTCTGACTAATTTACTAAACTATTTTATCTATGTATCTTCCATTTTGGTTCCTTACTCTCCAAATCAGATTTGACAGAAGCTGGTAACTGGAGTTAAATTTTGGAGCTGAGCACTTTCTTTTCTTTTTATTTTTACATCTATATATTTTCAGAAATCAGGTTAGAATACAATCAATACATATTCAAGAAATGTTCACATCAGAACAAAGCTAAATATTCACAATTTTTACAGTGATAATTATAATATTTAAGTATTTTTTAATAATTTGAAGGGTATGAACATTACACCTAACCTGTAATTGTTTATGCTTTCTTTGTAGCTTCAACATAAAAACATGTCCATAGATATTATAGAAATGATCTGAAAAGAATAAAAAGTGAGTTGAAGATAATATCTGAGAAGTTCTTAGTACTATAACTGAAATTTTCTCTCTTTCTCAGGTGAAAGCAGTAATGGAATCAAAGTGCTGAATGCTAAAAACACAATGCAGAAAGCAAAGGTAAGATAATATTAGAATAGTAGTTTAACATGAAAGAATTTTAGCAGGATCAATTAACAAACTTAATATTGTGATTTTCAGGAAAAGAATCTAAAAGGTTCCAGAGAGAAGCAACAATTCTCCAGAGAGTCTTCAATAACTTCTATGTGTGTGGTGGAAACTGCAGGTGGAGTTGCGAGTCCCGGTGCTTCTAGATCACTTTAATGTGACTTATATAAGTGAATTTGGTGCTCCAAAATTTTGGTACTTTAGTTACAATTTCAATTTCAAATGAATATATGTCTCAATTTATATGTTAATGCAAAAGGCTTGCACATTTTTCTAGGTCTGCTATTTGCACATTTCTGGAACAATTTCTGCTTATGAGAGCTTGACTCTTCAAGGTTATGATGTTGTTGCTGTTGTTTTGGAAGATCACGGCCTTCTAAACGAGGGTCGAATAATGTCTTATATATGCGAACAAGTAAGCTTGATCATACTAGTTGCTATATTTGCTTTCTGCTTGTGGCATTACATAAAGAGAAATCTTCATACTCTTGAAGGATAAGCTATGTTCCTTATTTTTGTCTCGATTTTTCTTCTGTTTTTCAGTATGATCTCTACTTATATACTGTTGTTCACTTCTTCATGCAGGCTTCCTGTTCTAGTGCTACCCCCTGTTCCAAAAGGTTTGTTTCGAGTGGAATATTTGGTTTCATCCTCAAAACTTTTTGACTAATTGCCATTTGTCTTTTATCTTTTGTTATTACTATATTTATCTATTTAGTTATTTTTAATAATGCTTCTTAAATCTATGAATTTTTATTTTGCAATACTACGTGGAATATCTTAGGAGACCGAACTATCTTGAACTTGCTGCACTTAGTGTTTATTTTAGAATTAGAGTCATGAATTCTATACAATTACTACAGGTGTCATTATATGGTGATAAGTGATAACTTGTTACTATATGATTCTAGTTTGTTAGTTTTTTTAAAGGCTCAGAGCACAGAAGTTGTAGCTTTGCTATTTGATGCCTGTGCTAGTTGGTGGACTCAAGGACCTAATGCTATATTACAGGTCATCCTCTCTTCTTTCTTTCTTCTTCTTCTTCTCTCTCTCTTTTTCTCTCTCTCCAGCTGGTTATTCTGAAATATGTTCTTTATGTCTTTCTTTTATTGTTGGATGAGATTATAAAATTGTTGGCTGATAGTGGAAAAAACCTTGCTGGTTATTTTGCTTGTAGTAATGTACTTAGACTTGGTATGTATCTTGCTATTATATGCCAAATCTTTGCAAAGCTTATTAAGAGTTGGATGCACCTTATCTAGTACTCATAAAGTTGTTTTTAATAATGGTGTTTTCTACTTTTATGTCAAATTCTTGTACTCATAACTATCATGATAGATTCAGCTATAGACCTTTATCTACTGAACATAAAGTTTAGAGTATACTTCATATAGAACATACAAGCTTCAATGCTCCTGAAATCTTTTATGGACCTGCCATATAATTTGGCATAAATTTCTGCACTCCTTTATTACTCTATGGAACTAAGTTATTATTTATTAGGTGATTCCTTTATACTTTCTTTCATTGCTTATGTAAATGTATGTTCTCTCTTCAGATTATGCTTCCAGAAGCCGTTGCAATAGTTATAGCACCAAGAGACAGTTCAAGGTAAGGCACATCACAGATGTATCTTGAATTCTTGATTTATAGAAGCATCTCTTCCCTAATAAATTTTGGAAGCACAATTAGAGACCATAAGTTGAAACTTGAAAAGAATGTAAAATTCTTCCTAAAAAAATTAATAAAGGGTAAATTACATTGACATTTTTCCCGATGTGCTACTCTGATTTTTAATGACTTGCACACATTCATGATAACTGAAAAGCTACTTCAAAGATATAAAAGTTGATGCCATTGCTTAGCAGTTTGGAAAATGACAGCTAAAATAAAAAAATAGTTACCACAATAATAAAAAAAAAAGATGAACAACCAAGCTTGCATGTATGCAGGCAGAGGTAGGGTCTACTGCAGTTATAGGAAGGTACACAATTTATTTAACTCCTTCATCACTACTGCCAGCTCCCAATCCACCTCAGAAACCGTTCCAAGACATACACAACTACTTGCCTTAACTGCACTTTAATACTAGTTTAACTGTTCTTGTTTAATTTTTGGAGTTTAAAATTAAGACTACTTGTGATCTAAGCATTATAATTGATCAGTTGTAACTCTCATAAAGCATCTCGTGAATAATGATTACTTAATTCATTATTGAACATTTAGCATTCTACATTTCTGCTACGGTGTATATAGGTATAATTATTGGGTCCACCCAAGTATATTGTTGTGATCTGATCTCTTAGCTTTCGCCGGTGATATTAAAATTAAGCTATGTAATGAATTTGATTTTATCACTCCGTATTTTTCTGACATATGTCATGTGAATGTGGGTAAATTACACTTAATGAATGAATTTAATCATTCTTCTCATGTTTCTTGTTCTAATACTTTATTTCTGTTACACCTAGATTTTGCTAGGCATGAACTTCAAATGTATCGTGGACATTCCGATCCAATAGTACCTAGTTAATAATCCTTGTTATGTTATATGCAGGTGAAGACGGTGGCTCGGATTGTGGAAAGTGATGCAGGGAAAGTAATTTGCAGGGAAGCAGAGAGGATCAAACCTGCGGCTGTAGTTCTGGGATCAAGAGGCAGAAACTTAATTCAAAGGTTTGCCTCTCCATTCCCGCTGCAGTTATCCAATACTGTTCTGAATTTCTGATGCAAGAGCGTGTTTCTTCTTTGTTCAGTGTGCTACAGGGAAGTGTTGGAGAGTACTACTACCACCACTACAAAGCAGCACCTGTTGTCATCGTTCCTGGAAAAGGTTTGTAGTGTGCCTCTATCATTCTTTTCAGGGTTGTATTTTCTTGTAACTGAGTATTAAAATCTTGAAGGAGTTTCATTTCCTTGATTGGCAGATGTTAGAGATGCATCAATATTGTAGTGAAGCTTTGTACGAATGTCAATTGGCCTTGTTAATATATCTAACAGTCATGTTTAGTGAAATAAAGATTGGTTCTGACTCATTTTCACCAAGAATAGAGATGTTTTCCTTGCATATGTTCACATGTTAACCACTAGCATGTTATTAATTCAATGGCTTAGTAACTCATTTTCTCATTGTGCTGTTTAGACTTTCTTTGATGTTACAAAGCATTTGGACAACTTTATTTTTGGAATAGGTTTATTTGAGTTGCTGTTAGATTCTACTGTTATAAATATACTATTCATTTGAAGTTGTAATTAATGTGATTGGAAAATGATGGTAGTGTACTATATTTCTTGTTTAAATATTTCTTTTTAATAATAAATGATCAGTAGTATAACAATAATGTAAATTAGTTTTTAAAAATTATATTGACAGATTTGTGAAGGTTTGAAACCTCCACAAAATAGCTGTTATTTTTAAAATAGAAAAGTCTTTTTGTGGAGGTTTTGAACCGCCACAAACATTGACCAAGAACTGCCACGAAAATTCAATATAAAACCCCACTAAACACACACAAACCCCCCCCCCCACTGAATAGATTGTGGAAGTTTTTAAAAACCCCCACAAAAGACCTCGTGGCACCTCAAAATTTGGGGGTTTAAGAAACTCCCACAAACCATTTAGTGGGGTTATAAACCTCCACAAATAAGAGAAAAAACTGCCACAAATAAATAAAAACCTTGTAGTATTCGTAGAACGTAAATGAAAAAGTTTAATTAGTTTTAAAATTTAGTAGAACATAATTTAAGGGTCAAATTTGTATATCTAAAAAAGTTAAAAAATCAAAACTATAAATTTGACACTTAAATTTGTGAACCCTTAAATCTAATTATCTAACTCCATTTCATAGTAAAAATACCAAGTCCTGATAATATTAAAAAATATTATTGTTAGTCCAATTTTAAAATTAAAAAATATAAACTTATCGTGTTTTCCTTAAAATATTTGCATTACTAGAAAAATAAATATTTTCTATCTTAGACTATACATAATATTTAATAACAAAATATTTTAATAAATAAAAATAGAAAATATTTTATTTTTAAATTTATATAAAAGATACCGTAATATAATTAATTTTTTTTAATAATTCTGAACACTTTCTTAATGTAAAAATATTTTCATAAACTAAACTTAATTTCAAAATATATTCTTCTCCAATATATATACTTGCATATTCAAAATACTCATAAAAAGAACCAAAGAATAAATAGAAATTATGTAGGTTCAAAATTATGAAACTAATTTTGATATCAATGTAAAATATGATTTATTACTAGCTAGTATTATTATTGTTGTTGTTTAATCATAGAATTAATTTGTACTTTCAGGTGCCGGAATATTTGGTCACCTGTCAGACTCTTTTCTTGGAAGAAAATGCTCACTAATGGTGGTTTGTGCCTTAAACGTCATCTTTGGTTGCCTCACAGCATTCTCCCCAAACTATTGCCTCATAGCATGCTTATTTACTTTCTTTCTATTTACATTTTTGGTTTGATGCTATCAAATTACCTCATAGCTAATACTTGAATACTTGATTACAATTCCTAGGGAGAACGACCCGGATTCTACTCCCGGTTATTTTGGTTTGTATTGTGATAACTATTTAAACTTTGATTGAGAGTTAATTATTGGTTTGGACTATGCTTGCAATGAAATTATATTGAGAAATCCTAAACCGGCATTAATTTTTGTATCACCCTTATTTGGTGATATCCAAACCTCAAATCGATCTTAGAGAAAATTTCGAATCTTTGTAACTGATCTATCAAATCCTCAATCATTGGCAATGTATACTTTTTCTTTACCGTCACTTTGTTCAACTACCGATAATCCACACATAGTCGCATACTAGCATCTTTCTTTTTCCACAACAAAATCGGTGCTCCCTATGGGGAAACACTTGGTTGGATAAAGCTCTTGTCCATTAGCTCTTCCAACTATACCTTAAGCTCCGTCAGCTCCAACGACAACATTTTATATGGCGCAATCGAGATTGGCCCTGCCCTGACATTAGCTCTACCACGAATTCGATCTCTCGAGAAGGGGCTAACTTGGTATATCTTCGGGAAATTCGCTCACTACCAGAATCTGATGTAAACTATGTTTATCTCCTGACGAACTCGCAGCTAACAACACATATCTCTAACATTCACTCCCACTACAGCTCACCGCGACTGGATTTGGATAATAACCCCGGATTACATAAACTGAATCGAATGCTCAAAATAATCTAACAACACAAGATGCTTCAATAATCAGTCCAAACTCAAAATCAAATCAAGTCTAGTGAACGACAAGCATATCAAGTCATGAATAAACTGTCTAATCTCTATCCAAAAAGGTACTTGTTGATAACCTAGCCTAGTTATCATAATCTTAAAGGCTAGAGTATGCATATATAAATCATAGGCTAATATAGACACTTTCAAACCTAACTCTTGAACTTTGTCAATTGAGATGAATTAATGTGATGCTCCAGTATTATACAAAGCAGTTCATTTTTGTTACCAATCTCGCAGTTACCTCTGATAAGAGTGTCAGACCTAGCAGCACCATCCGCAGTCATGGTGAAAACTCGACCTTGCTACTGAGCTCTATCGACATCCTAAGCCTCTTGGCGTGGGCAAAACCTAGAAAAGTGTCCTGGCATTCCACACTTGAAATATAGACCCAAACCATCCTTGCATGGCTTATCTGGGTGGTAACCCCCGCACCTCTGGCACCTTAGATGATTAGGTTGGTTCCTCACTTGCTTTCCTCTACCATGTCCTTGACTTCGATGGTTGTCTTTCCTCTAAAAGTCAATTCAGTCCTGGATATGCTGAGGTGCATAACCGCCTCTCTTGAAACCTCGACTCCTTGGCGTATATCTCTTGCCTTGATTTCTCTTGTAGAACTCTCGGTGGTCACTCGTAGCCATAACTGCCTTTCTTGAACACTCCTCCACAATTCTGCTCTTGATCACTAACTTAGAGGAAACTCAGGCCTGCAAAGGCCCCACGGCACTCGTCATATTATTTTTACACCATGTTCACTACCACCTTCATTCTCATTTCCAGCTTGTTGTCCCATCATATCAACTACTCGATGGGTCGCAGCTGCAGCAGCATTAATGGCAGCAGCCACGCTTGCCATTGCGGCTATGAAATCAGTCAGACTATCTACCGATACAGTTCCCTTGTTACCTCTCCGTCCTCGACCTCGTCTACTTCCACGAGATGCCAATTAGGTCATGTTCATGCCAAACAATTGATATCAAAGTGATCAGTCACAATATCTCAAGTCTAGTGCTTCAGAGTCCCAAAAGTATGCTCATAAATAACTATGCTATATTTATCAGTCAGATATCCTAAATAGAACATAAACATAACCCATAGTATGTTCAGAAGCATAGTTAGTCCATTCTCCAGGCTCTACAGGAACGAACTGCCCCGATACCATAATGTAACATTCTACCACAGAAAGCCTTACGCTATAGTTATAAATCAGAGGTGGTAAGGTATTACGACCTCTAAAATGGAAAAGTACATATATAGTATTTGAAGAAATGTAATTTACCTAGGAGCCTATGAAGGAAGGATAAAACAAAAGCAATAAATCATCATCACACACGTAGCACTAAAGGTAAAAGTGTCGGTATATATATATATATACCTGCGAAGAAAAGGTCGGCTAGAAAGTATTACAAAACAAAAGTATAACCAAAATACAATCCTGCTTCTCCAAAATCAACCTCTAAGAAGGATATACAAATACATATACAAAAGTAGAGAATAACTATACTAGATATAAAATGCAAAAGACTCTTCGCTTTCCAAAAAGAGTCCAACACACTCAATAGAGTGTGTTACGTCCTGCATCTGAAAACAACGAAATCCATAACGGGTGAGAACCCGAAGGTTCCCAGTAGGCTAATAGTTCTAAATAGAGACGATGTAAAACTACACGAACCCACTAGGAAATTTTAGGCTCCAAACATACAAGATTCAAGCCTAGAGTTTTGCTAAATCCAAATGGGGGTAAATATGCTAAGTTCTCAGCTATTTCAGTGATCCACAACCTCATTCCTTCACAACATATCTCAGCATCTCAAATCATTTAATTCAATACTCAGTTAATATCTCAGCATCTCAAATCATTTAATTCAATACTCAGTTAAATAGTAGCAAGCACAAGTAATCAGGTTCAAACACAAACAAGAGCAATTACAACAAATATAGCAATTAGCATTTAAGATAAATTATTCACATAGGCAATTCAAGTACAATATGCACACCCAAACAATCATAGATAGATACACATGATGCATGCATGTCCTATGGCCATGAGCTCACGTGTCGGTTATTATGCCAAACCCGATACAAAATCCGCTTGGCATCTCATGGATTAGTCTCTCGATTCGCATTCCTAGGAGAAAAAATTAATAAGTCATGGTATCATTATCTCAATGGAAAGTGCCGTCTCACCTTTCATCCGAGAGAATGTGGGCGATACGCATCGACATCTCCACATCACATCGCATCCACGGAGTGTGTCAAAATAGTTTATCAAATCAACACGCATGCGGGATAACACCCGGACCTTGCCATTTCAGTCAATAATCAAATAATAATCAGTCATTATTAAGGTCTTTAATCAATTTCATAACCTTTAGATTCATTAATCACAACCCCTTTTTGTTCAATACTCAAACTTAAATTCATTAGACTTAACCTCACTCTATCTAGAGCTTAAAAATAAATAATCATCATACCTCATACAGGGTTTACAGAGGGTTTAAAGCTTACCGAAAAAGACAAATAGTCAAAAACAGAGTTTCTTCAATAAAATAGGACCTGTACATACGCATCACCTAGTGCGTACGCACCAATCAGAATGTCATTCCATCTCGTTCGTACGCATCACCTCGTGCGTATACACGACTTGCAAAATCTCCTTGTGTGCGTACACACGAGTCTTTGCACCCGTTCTGACTTGTGCGCATGCACAGGTTTGTGTGTGTGCACACAGGCTAAAATTCTAGTATTTTTTCTGCAAAGTCTACAATATCATATTTTTATACTAGATTTCAAATGCCTATAACTTTTGCGAAAATTATCCATTTTTCTTCATTCTTAAACCGTTTTCAAGTCTCATAATTACCTTTAATGTAAGACAAATTTTATCAAATTCCGAACTCCGAGCGCTAAGTTATAGCCCGTCGAAGTTGGTCAAAAACCCATTTTTACCAAAAATCTGCATACTGTCATTTTTCAAAATCTCCAATTTAACTCCTTTCAAACCATTACAAACCACTTCTAGACACCCACAACACATATTTCTCAATACTCAATCATCTCCTACTCATTCAAGCCTAATCAACCCACTTTCAACTCGTATAACATAAACTATCAAAATATACATTCACAACAACAATCACAACTCATCAATCATCAATCCAAACTCATTATTTCAGCCACAATTCACCACATGGCACTTACACACTTACCATAACTTATCAAATTAGGGATACCTTACCCTATCATGGCCTCTGGCCCAAATTTTCATATCAAGGTCTCTCAAAGGCAATCCATCACAACATTTATTCAAGCACAATACATAAATAGCTCAAGCATATTCATTTCTCAATTTCACACTATATCATAACAATTATTCAATCTTCAACCAACTATTTCCATTTAATCCTATCTTAAGGCAATTAACATAGGTTTTTACATAACTTTACATAATGCCTACTCGAAACTAAAATCCGTACCTTAATAATGACGATTTTCAACCCTTGAGTTCTTTTCTTTCCAGCCAAATCAAGCTCCAATGAAAGCTCCGCGATTACTTTGAGCACCCAACCACGCACCAAAACAATCGAACAAGCTAAGCTACTCCATATAATCTAACTACACTAATTATACAACAATCATACTAGGGTTTTCACTCAAAATTAGGGATAATAAAAGGGTTGAGATTTCTTACCTTATACCACTCAATCTTGGATCAAAACTTTGCTAGAGATTGTACTTGAACTTTCCCTGAAACATCAAAATCACAATATTTCAACATTCACATACCCAAAACGTGAAATAGAAGGGAAACTCAAAAATGGCTCAAGGTTATTGGGAGTACTTACCACAAAAGTAGTATAGAATCAAAGAACACGGCGAGATGGTTGCGTGACAGCAAACGGGTCTTCGATTGGAGCTATAGATTGAAAGTTATGTGAATTTTTGTGTGAGTGTGAATAGTGACCTTAGGGCACCACTTTCTTCCTCTCTTCTCTCTTTGTGCTGAATGTGTTTGTGTTAACGAGGGAGAGAGTGTTGAAATGTGAAGGGTGAAAGGCTTATAAGCCTTGGGTTTGGGCCTAACATGGACCAGTTTGTGATTTTTGATCCGTTGGCTTTATCTTGGGTTAAAACCTTTAAAATAAGTGTTCGAGTTTCTATTCTAAATATTTTTTTTCCATCATTCCTACTATCTTAGCTTTTTCACACACAATGCCGGATAGACTTAAGCCGGTACGACAAATCTTGACTTCGATATGCATTTTTATGCAATTAAATATATATCATTTATTTAGGTTTTACATGTTCTACCTCAGATTCAATTTGTATTTGTTTCAAATATTATTTTTCAATAAAAATTTTGAATCTGTTTGTATTATTCAATTAGGATGATATTAAAGGGTTTTTATTTATTTTATAAATATCAAATTCTGAATTGAATTTTATTTGTGGTGTTCTTTGCCATGGATGGGGTGATAACTCATTTTTTGTTTGGGTTGATGGAGATTTGTGTTTGTTATGCTGATTTTTAACAATTTTGGAATAGTTTTATGCTTATGGGGTTGCTTTTGTTTTGGATGAAAAATTACTAAAAATAAAAAAAAATCTGTGTTGGTTTTTAAGATAGTGATTATTTTAAAAGAAAGTTAAAAGGCATAAGTAGTGATGGTGATATAAGAATGAATTGGGTAAAATTGATTTTTAGTAGAATTGTGAGTTGTGTGTTCTGTTCATATCTTAATTATAAAATAGAATGCAAAATTAATGTCTTCTTGTGTATTTGTGTCGATGTCTTCATAATTTTAAAACATCAACCAAATACAGCCTAAAAGCCATATCCAGTTGGCTCAGATCCATTTCCTTCAAGTCATCAAGCCCATAACCAGTCAACTCCATTTATTTTCTCTTGTTATTAAAGGTCATTTTTTTAAAAAACATAAGCACCGTATTTTGTGTTTGGTAAATAAAAAATCTCATGTGCTTGTGCTTGCATTTTTTAAAAGATAAGAATACTTTTAAAAGTATTTAAAGAGGAACTTTTTAAAATTGGCTTGTACTTATCAAAATTACAAAAGTCTAATATAACTTCATTTGTTAATTAATATCCAAATTTTATTCTTATATTAATATCTATTATAGTATTTTTAAATTTTAAAAATTATTTTACTAAATATACTTGTTGTTACTTGTATTTATTGAAAGTTATTTTTAATTTAATTTATCAAATATAAATGCTGCAACTTTTAAAAAGTTAGCTTATAAAAAATAATTTTTAAAAAATAATTTTTATAAGCTACTTTTAAAAAGTAAAAGCTCATTTTTTTTCAGTTCATATCAAACCCATATCCAGTTAGTTTTATTTATTTTCTGTCGAGTTGTTGATGTTTTTGTCTAGTTGGCACATACTCATTTCTTTTTTTTTTTTGGTGACTTATACTCATTTCTTTTAAATCAAAGAGTTCATATCTATTTAGTTTTGATTGTTGGTTTTGACCATTTCTTTTAAATTATTGTGTTGCGAAGTTATTAACCTAATTTTCAATTCGCTTTGTTTTACTTGTTTAAATCTTTAATTGGATATCCGTATTTAAATAAATAAAAAAATACAAAAACTGAAAAATGCACTTGTTTCATTTTATCTGAGTTTATCTCCTATATTATCATCTGTATAGTTACATTTTATTTTTGTCTTTTTATCTTTTCGAATGATCAAATACACAATGAATAAAGAGGGACAATTATAAATACCGTATTTTATCCGACCCAATAATATCTTCAAAAAGAAATATTGTATCCAGTGATGGACTCAGAAAAATTTTGTAGTGGGGGCAAAAATATAATAAAATTTAGGTATAGATATATATTTTTTGCTTCTTATAATACCCAACAAGTTAATGATTATTCCATTATGAATTTGAATTTTATTTAAGAGTCTACAATTGGCCAATGAGTTACTACACATACAAGATGGAATTCAAACTCCCAACACTTGCTTAAGCGGACCACTACTAAGCTGATCACTCGACCAACCCAAATTGCTTTAGATATATTTAAAATTTTAAATTATAACTATCTATAGATATTGATAAAAACTAAAAATATACACGCAATCACTTATTATAATATTTAAAATAATAAAAAGATAATTTTACACCCACAGTATATTATTCAGAATAATAAAAATAATAATTTATAATAGCTTTCTTTTTATTTTTAACATGGTAATATTATTTTTCTATATATATGCTTAAAAAATTATTTTATTTTTTATTATTTCATATTTAAGTATTTAACTATTAGGTCTATTTATTATAGTTTTTATAGCATAAATAAATTTTTTAACTAAAATAATTACTATAAACACGTCTAAAACGTCTTTTTTTAAAGATGTCTTTATGTTGTGTTTTAATTGGTTTTGGTATAATTTATTCGGTGTTCCTCATCACATATTATTAAATTCCTCAAAAGATTTTCTTTCCAAAAACAATAAAAAACATTTAATTTGGACTAAAACAAAAAAGGTAATAGATTAACTATTAGATTTTTTTTTAAAAGATTATTTACATAAAAAAATATATCACATTCATCAAAAAAAAAAAATATATATATATATATATATATATATATATAAAAGCTCTTAAAAAATTTTATAAATAAAAAAATAATTAATTTTTATTCGTATAATATATAAAATAATTACTATATTATTATTATATTATAGATTAAAATTTACTAATTTAAATTTTGTTTTTAATTTTAATATAAGCATTAAAAATAAATAATTTTTTTATAACAAGATATATTGTAATAAAATATATATAATATTAATTAATTTTTAAAAAATTCTGAAAAGATGGTTTTTTCTAATAAAGTGTTATTAAAAAATTAATATTATAAAAACTAATTTCAACCAATATGATATAATATGATATAATAGGTTATTAAATATATTTAATACAAAATACATTGAATATAAATTTTTATTGAGTTTAAATTTTAAATAATTTTTAATTAAATTTCGAATATTTTTATTTTAAAGAGTTAGAATATTTTAACATCATTTTTTTCGTATCTTTTTAATTGAATCTTTGATTTTTTAAATTATAAACCTTATTTATAATTAAGAGTAATGTTTTAACACCACCAATTAGTCACACATATAAAAATACAAGAACAATTCTATTGTCATAATTATAATCTAACTTTATAAGCAATACAATACAATGAAACTATATATAAGTAATATAACTAAATTTTATCTACATCTATAGTCACATTTCATAAATAATATAATTAAATTATATTTATGTTTATAATTAAAATATGAATAAAAATACAAAAAAGTATCAGGATGGTTAATTTTTTTCATTCATAATTTTTTATTATTTTTGTTGTGAAAATTTTAATTATTTTAATAATTAATTATTTTTTAAAAAAAGATAATTGAATAACACAAAAAAGTCTTATTAAGAGTAATTTATTTATATATGATTAAAAAATAATTGAATAATTATATACGGTAAAAAATTAATATTATTAAAAAATAAAAATAAAATTTATTTTAAAATTAAAAATAAAGTTTATTTAAAAATAAAATTAAAAATCATGGTTTTTTTTCTTTTTTCCAAAATTTATCTACGAGTAATTCTATAAATATTTTATGATGAATAAAAATATTAAACTCATACTAAAATTTATTCTAATAAAATTTATTTTTATTCTACTAAACGTTAAATAAATTATTGAAAAGACTTTTGTTTCCTCCATTAGAGAAGAATGATAAACTTCCATACTTCTATTATGTTATGGCAATAATTTGGCCTGTTATTTTTTAATGTACATAATAATAATAATAATAATAATAATAATAATAATAATAAAACAAGTATATCACAGTAAAAAAGAAAGCACGTCACCAAATAATTTATCATCCGAATTATATATGAATCAAATTGATAATATGAGAGCTAACACTACAAAAATCGACAACAAAGTTAGAGACTTACAAAACCTTTCTTAAGATCATAGAAAAAAAAACGTTTATATTTGTGTAATATACAAAGCAATTATCATATTATTATTATTATTATTATTATTATTATTATATATATATATATATATATATATATATATATATATATATGAGCAAAAAAAGTCCAACTGTATGTTTTAAAGTAAATTTTTTTTTAATATTTGATTAAATGTTCTTGTATTTAGTACTTTTTTTTGCACTTCCTCTTAATTAAAAATATAATCATTATAATTTTTTAGTTATTATTGCTAGGGGTGTTTACAGATGGGATATGGCTGAAATTTCGATCCAATCCGCACTAAACTCATTAGATCAAATTCGATATTCGCACTTTTTATGTTTGGATCAGATATCAAATATATCCATAAAATAAAAAATATAAAAAAAAATTATTTTTATAAAAAAAAGTCAATAATTTTTTTTGTTTACTTTTTTAAACATATTTACTTCTATCTGATTAGAGTGTGGATCCGATTCGATCCAATCCGATCATCTTACAGATCAGATCATATTCTCAAATTACAAATCAGATACGGATAAATACTGTGAATTTATATGGATATGATCTAATCTATGAACACCCCTAACTATTACTATAGGTTCATTGTTGCAAAAGAATGTTTCTTTTATTATAAACTATTATTAGATTTTAATTACCATTAAAACAACCGAATGGTCAACTTAATTACCATTATTATATCCATAATTGTAAAAATCGAACTAGATCGGTTCGGTTTACTCTTTGGACCGTTTAAGGAATAAAATCGGTGTGAACTGGTAAGAACTGGTATCTCCACAAGGTCTCAAACCAAGAATCTTGGAGCAAAAATAACCTCTACTTGCCACTTAGCCATTGCACTTCAAAGTACTATATTTGACAAATACTAATTATATAGTATACATAAATATCTAATTTAATTTAATTTTTGTTTTTTCTATTTTTAAAATTAATTATATTTTAATTATATACCATTATTAATATAAATATAAATTTTACTAAAAATTTATTAATTTACTTGATCTATTTTATTGCTAGTATTGTGATTAAGGTTATTTGTTTTGATGTTAGTGTTAAAATCTACTGATATTATAGTTAGATGATAGGCTTTGTGAATTAATTATTTTTTTATTGTGTCAAAATAAGATACTATTGTAGTATTAAAATTTTATGGTTTTTTTTATATTAGTTATTTTTAGAAGTTGAGACTTGATTCTTCATAAAATGTTAGTGAAGATATGCATTTCAAATTTTAATTTTAAGTTTTTAACTATTTTATATTTTATATTTACGTGAGACCAGTTTTATCGGTTCAACCAGTGATTTATCAGTTGAACCAATAAACCAGTGAACCAGTAGCTTGATTGGTTCGATCACTGGTTCAGTTCTAACAATTATATTTCAATCTAATTTCAAAAATTTCGATTTACTCAATTTAATAGTTATGACTCACAATTGGTTCCTAATCAAGCAACAACAAATTATGTCTCCCAATTGGTTCCTAATCAGTTTTAACAATTATGTCTCCCAACTTAATAGTTATGACTCACATTGGTTCCTAATATTATTTTTGTCACTGTCTCACAAAATCGTTAACGACATGCTGAAATGGACTAACGACTGCTACATTATACATTCTAGCGACTATTTGATGTGACAATTGAAATTTTTTTACCTTATTTTTTATTTTCAACTAAACACTTAAAACCCTAATATGAGTCACGGATACCTAAGTTAAAAAATCAAACTAAGTAAATTGAAACTTTAAAAATCAGATTAAAGCTCGAATATAACTTCAAAACAGAACTTTAACTTATGTAGTGATTAATTTAAATGAAAATCAAATAAATCAAAATTCAACATAATTTTTATCAATGTTTTTAAATTCGAAATTTCTATACCAAAATTAACTAGGATTTTTCTTTAAATTAAAAATTTAATGAAATAGTGACTTTAATTATCTTAACCAATGTCCTAATTAATTGCTTTTATGTCTTAAAAAAACCGTATATGAGAAGAAAATAATTAATTTGTCTACTTTAATAAATAGTTATTTTACTAAAATGAGAAACTATTTTTTTAAAATTTTTAAGAACTAATTAATATTATATATATTTTGTTACACTACATTTAATTATAAAAATTTTATTTATTTCTAATACTTATATTAAAAATAAAAAAAATTAAATTAGTGAATCTTAATCTATAATATAATAATAATAGTAATTATTTTATATATTGTACGAATATAAATTAATTATTTTTTTTATTTATAAAAATTTTTAAACGCTTGAGCTTGTTTTATATATATATATATATATATATATATATATATATATTTTGATGAATGTGATATATTTTTTTATGTAAATAATCTTTTAAAAAAAATCTAATAGTTAATCTATTACCTTTTTTGTTTTGGTCCAAATTAAATGTTTTTTATTGTTTTTGGAAAGAAAATCTTTTGAGGAATTTAATAATATGTAATGAGGAACACCGAATAAATTATACCAAAACCAATTAAAACACAACATAAAAACATCTTTAAAAAAAGACGTTTTAGGCGTGTTTATCTGAGTGGCCTCCTTCTACTATACCCAGTGACACATAATAAATAAGGATAAGAATTATACATAATAAAATGGCCAAGTACAGTAGGTCACATTTTTCCCTATTGTTATACTCATCGGTCCCTGAAAAATCATTTTTTAGTGGTTATTCACCAAAATAACATTTTTTGGTGGTCGAAAGTTACTATGTGCAGTACCAATATTTGCCGGAGGCCGAGAAGTATTACCCTCCAAACCATTATTCTTGTCCGTCGCTGGATCCTTGCCTTCTGGTGGTTTCTGAGCTTTCGGTTGGTGCTTTTTTCCTCAAAGTCAGCGGCGCATCCTTACCGTCGTACACGGTCACATCGTCGTCATCCGCCTCACCTTCTTCTCCTTTTCTCTTCCCCTCCACCACCACTCTCCATCGAGCCCAGTCACGTCGTCCTCATCTGTCTCACCTCCTCCTCCTCGTCCTCCTCTTTCTTCTTCTCCTTCTCTTTTTTCTCCTCCTCCTCCTTTTCCCTTCCACTGCTGCCACTCTCCGTCGAGCTCAATCACGGTTATCATCTTCCACATCACCTCCTCCTCCTTCTTTTCTCTTCCTCTCCATCGCCACTCTCCTCGACCCCAATCATGTCGTTGTTGTCCACCTCACTCCCTCCTCCTCCTCCTCCTCCTCTTTCCTCTTTCCCTCCACCGCTACTCTCCGTCGAGCCCTGTCTATTTATGTATTTTTATTCATCTCTCTCTTCCGTTTCTCTGTGCGTGTCAGCCATTAGGGTTTGATCACCTAATTGGTTTATAAATAGGAAAAAAATTTATAATGATTGACACAATTTTCTTCCTATGTGTGTTCTATATCAGATTTTTTTCAATGTCTAGCTTAAAGATATAAAAGAAAAGTGCTTACTTGGAGATAATAAGTGCGGACAAGACAATATTTTAAGACAGGAATTTGATAATTATCTTACATTCATCTTCATATAATGTAGGAACAACTATTTCATTTGTTTTGTATGATTTTATTTAGAATTTGATCTTGAGTTTAACTTAGAAGAATGCATTTTTACCTCATAAATTACATGTATCTTAGGCATCCGTAGGATTGTTTCATTTGTAGAAATTAAAGAAAAGAAGTGCAAAAGAAGCAAGACAATTCAAGTTACTATGATTTTTGGTACTAAAATTTCAGAGCAACATATATTAGTTTGCCTATAACTCTCGCATAAGAAGTGATATTGATGTGGCGTCAATTGAAAATGAAACTACACACATACGGCTTTAATTGGATATCAAGATTATCTAAATATTCTATCAATGAGAGAGAATCAACGCTTTTAATATGGACTAGATATTAATCTAAAGCTACAACTAATGCAATTTTGTATGATTTGTTTCTCCCTTGATAGAAGCCCAAATTTGATGATTCAAGAGGCAAAGTTGAAGCCTAAAGCGCCTATTTTCCAATTATATTTGATTTGCAAGTATCCATGCACATTTGAAAAGTGAAAGAGATGATAAGAGGTGGGATGTCACAAACATTTAACATCTTACTTTATGAAAGTGAAAGATAAATTGATTCAATTTTAAAAATTTTTATTATTTAAATGCAATTTACTCCATTTGATGCAAGCTTCTAGTTAAAGGTGAAAACAGGGCAAATCAAACTTTACTCTTAATACACTAGGTTTATCATGTAGTTAATTGGTTTAGGTTTGCAACCTGTTATAAAAAAATTTTTAAAGTACTAAGTCTGGCATGTTATTCAGCATGACCTGTTCTATTAAAAAGGCTAATAAATTTTATTTTTTACAGAAATAAAAATATTATTTAAAAAATTTTTTTTAATAAAAATATTTATATGTAATATGTCATATTTAATATTTATAAAAAAATTTTAAATTTTTAAAATATTTAAAATATACAAAAGATTTATAATAAAATACAATAAATTTAAAATATTTAATAATTTTATTAATAGTAAAAAATTATTTATATATTTAATTATATTTTAATAGGACCAAGCAAGTCTAATAAGCCAATAAGACTAATTAATGAGCCTAAATTTGGGCCTATTAATAACATATATTAAAATTTTTATAAGAATATAAGTCTGTGTCTATTTTATAACAAATCAGACTATAATATATTAGACTACAAACTCCTGACAAACTATTTAACGTATTTTCATTCCTACTTCCAGCCCCTATAAAAAGACATATTCAGCATGGGAAGAGAGGAGATTTTTACACATTAAAGAGAAAATACATCAAGAGTCGAAGAGTGAAAAATTTAGCTAGTAAAAACACTTCTAAAAATTTATATTCTGGAGTGTTTTGTTGGAATAAATTAATTTTAATAACCCAGATCATCCATATTAAATCACTAAAAATATAACATAATGCGGAAGCGTACCTTTACTCATGAGAGTTAGAAATTTGATGGAAGAATTTGGATCCTGTGGTTCTTTCAATCTTCCTCAACCAAAGCCTTCTGTATTCCTAGGAGGCTGAACTGCAACTCTTTTGATGGGGAAAGAATAACAAAGGCGGCTTTGGTATATTGGGGACCGAAACCCTGAAGGTCTATTTATATTTGAGCATGGCACCCATTAAACCCTTAAGCCCAAATAAAATAGTATCTAAAGCCCAAAAGATAATATATCTAAAATCCAAAAAAGATAATTATCTAAGGAACAAAAGATAATATCCGGTTTTATTCTCATTTAATTCCAAATCAAAAGTAATAATGACTTATTCAATTAGCATTTAAAACAATAAATGAGATCATCATTATATAAGTCATTTAATTTGAAATAGCATAATTTGTGATTATAATTAATATATGTATTGCCCACAAATAAGTTAGAAAATTAAATCATTTCCTAACAATCTCCCACTTGGGCTATACATATATTCTTTCTTGACATAATCACATCTTATAAACTTTATGCGCGCATCTGAATGCTATTTCTCTCATTACTTTAACAATCTGGTCCGTCTCATACATTAGATATGGAACTACCGCAGCTTTTATCACATTAAATGTCGTGACTAAACCACGCCAATCACCATCCTAATATACTCAACGACATATATCAAATTTGGATGAGTAATATGGAAATTACATACCAAGTGATCTCATGCATGTCTATTTCCAGCTGGTCCAACTTTATTGAGATCAAACACAATACAAATATTACAAAATGAACATTTCACATAACATGAATTAAACCATCAACTTAATTCTGCAGAAAAATAACTCAATATCTGTCATAGGACATATAGCATAAACTCCCACTAAACCAAGGCATCACAAATATTGACACCCATCCGAGCAGTGTGCTCATGAAAAACTTTAGGAGTCAATCCCTTGGTAATGGGTCTGCTAGCATATACTCTATTCATATATGTCTTATGGAAATCTGTTTTTTTCTTAAACTTTCTCCTTAACAACTAAGAACTTGATGTCTGTATGCTTCGATTTTGTCAAGCTTTTATTGTTATTGGAGTATAGTACTGCTGACTTATTGTCACAAAATATCTTTAATGGCCTTTCAATGTCATCTACTATATGAAGCTTAGTGACAGTTTCGCAACCATATGCCATGAAATCGGAATCAGAGTACCTAATGATCTCCAAATTTTCTGATCTCCGATAAATAAGCATGTAATCCTTTGTTCTCTTTAAACAACGCATTATGCGTTTAACAGCTATCCAGTGATCCATATCCGAATTGCTCAAGTATCTACCCAACACTCCCACTATAAATGATATATCGGGATGTATGTAGACTTGAGCATACATTAAATTCCCTAGTGCTGATGCATAAGGTTTATCATGCATTGTTGTCTTCTTAAGATCATTTTGGGACATTGTTTGAGAATAAACTTGTCTCCTTTAACTACGAGGGTGTCCATTGGTCTATAACTTTCTATGACATATCTACTTAAAATCTTTTCGATATAGTTCTTTTGTGACAATCCAAGAATACCTTGAGAGTAATATCTTAGTATCTCGATTCCTAATACAAAAGAGGCATCACCAAGATCTTTCATTTCGAATTTTTTCGATAGAAATTTTTTAGTTTCATGCAACAAGCCTATATCGCTACTGGCAAGTAGAATGTCATCAACATGTAAGACCAAAAGGATGTATTTACTCCCACTGAACTTGCGGTATACACACTCATCTATAATATTTACCTCAAAATCATGAGGTAATGACTTAATTAAACTTGTGATACCATTAACGGAAAGCTTGTTTGAGACCATAGATGGATTTCTCCTTTTTCTATTGGATCTCCTTAATGACACTTCTTGAGGTTATTGAGCTTACTGTATGGGTTGGGGTTGATGAGGATTCTCATCATTTTCTTGTACTGTAGCAGTATCTCGAGCAACAACAATATTCTTATTGTTCTCTTGTACTGTAACTGGATCTACAGTAGGATTCTCATTTTGCTCTTGTACTATAACTATATCTTGAACAACAATAGGCACAAGGTCCTGATCATTGTCAGTTATAGAATCCTCATCAAAAGCAACATTCCTAATATTTCCTTCCCCCCAAACTCAACATCCTCAAGAAATCTCGCATTTCCCGTCTCAAAAATAGACCTTGATGCATGATTGTAAAACTTGTACCCCCGTGAATGCTAAGCGTAACCAACAAAAGTAGCAACTAATTGTCCTTGAGTCCAATTTTCTTTCATGCGGCCTATAAGGTCGCGCCTCAGCTGGACATCCCCAAATATGCAAATACTTTATACTGGGCCTTTTTTCAGTCCAAATTTCATATGAATTTTGTTAACTGCTTTGCTTGGCACCCTATTAAGGATGTACACTACGGTCTTTAAGGCTTTTCCCCAGAGTGATTCAAGCAAGGAAGAATGACTAATCATACTTCTCACCATGTCTTTAAGAGTTCGGTTCCTTCGCTCTGCAACACCATTCATGCTAGGTTTTTCTGGCATGGTGTATTGCGGAGCAATACCATACTCCTCTAGGAAAAGAGCAAAAGGCACGGGACGTTGCTCACCTGAACCGTCATATCTTCCGTAGTATTCACCACTACGATCAGATTTGACAGCTTTAATTTTCTTTCCAAGTTGAAGTTCAACTTCAGCTTTGAAAGACTTGAAAACATCCAAGGCTTGGGACTTTTCATGAATTAAATATAGATACCCGTAACGAGAGTAATCATCTATGAGCGTAATAAAGTACCGTTGTCCATTCCAAGAGACAGTAGGAAATGGGCCACATATATCGGTATGTATCAGTTCTAAGACATCTTTATCTCTCTCGGCACTTAATTTCCTTTTGTTTGTCCTTTTTCCCTTTATGCACTCAATGCAGACTTCAAAGTCCGTCAAATTTAGGGGTCCAAGAATTTCATCCGATACGAGCCTCTGAATTCTCTGTTTAGAGATATGACCTAGGCGTTTGTGCCATAATGATGCCGAATTCTCATTTTGTTTTCATTTTGTACCCGTTTGCAGTATTTCATTATTATAGGAATTTAAGTCCAGCATATATAGATTATCCACCAAATGACCAGAGCAAATATTATTCGAATTATAGAAGAGACTGACTTTATTGTCTCCGAACGAACAAAAAATAACCTGATTTGTCCAAACGAGAAACAGAAACCAAATTCTGTCTAAATGACGGTACATAAAATGTTTCTAATAAATCCGAGTAAAATCCACTCGTGGAACATAATCTAAAGGTTCCTATAGCTTCGACTGCAACTATATTGCCGTCTGCCATATAGATGTATCTTTCAGCATCACTTGGCGGTCGGCTCCACAGGCAACCCTGTATAGTAACACTTACATGAGTAGTAGCAGCAGAATCTACCCACCAAGTATCAACAGGTGCATAACTTAAACTAGCCTCAGAACAAACGAAAGTAAGAATTATACCCTTCTTTACACGCCATGTGGCATATTTGGTACAATCATTCTTCATGTGTCCCACCTTCTTACAGAAGAAACAAGTTGAAACTTGATCTTGTTTCTTAGCTTTTTTCTACTGAGAAGGCACATCCGTAGTAATATCACGCTTTCTTTTATACTGAAAAGATGAAGCCATGTGAGCACTTTCAGTCTTATCTTACTGCAGCCTCTCTTCTTCTTGCACACAGTGAGATATAAGCTCATTTAAGGACCAAGTGTCCTTCAGAATGTTATAACTCGCTTTAAATTGCCCAAAGTGTGCAGAAAGGGAAATCAAAATGAAATGCACGAATAAATCTTCAGACAACTCTAACTTTAGTGCTTTCAATTTTGAAGCAAGATGAGACATTTCCATAATATACTCCCTTATGTTTCCTTTACCTTTATACCTCATGGAGACAAGTTTGCTCAAAAGGCTACTTGCCTTCGCCTTTTCATTCTTAGTAAAGAATTTTTCAACATCCTTTAGGAACTGTTTGGCATCTTTATCCTCAATAATTGAGCCCCGAAACGCCTCAGAAATTAAGCGTTTCATGATCATAATGCTCATTCGATTGGATCTCTCCCACTTCTCTATTTTTAACCTCATTGAGGTTTTCCGGAGTGGAAGTGGGTTTCTCCTCTCGAAGAGCTATATCTAGATCCATACAACCGAGGACAATCTCCACGGTATCTTTCCAAACTTTAAAGTTTGAACCATTCAGTTAATTTGCGCAGAAACATTGGTAGCTAAAGCCATAGTTTCTGGATTAGAACAAAAGAACATGCAGTAAATATTAGTTAATTAATGGGTAAAAAATCCATATTGAGATATCCAGCACAACATTAATTTTCAATCTTTGGATAGAAAAATTAACTGTAAGTGATACTCTCATTGCAGTAATCAAATATTGTCAAAATTCCTGTCACACATTAAGCCTTTCTTTGGACCGACTTAATGCGCACATGGAAACTTAAACTTCGCAACCTATTTATTACCGCATATATTTTCTATTAATTGGCCAAACAATAACCTTCCTTTGGGCCGATTATTGACCGCATAATTAATAGAAAATAAATAAAAGTGTGCAATGCTTATTATTTGGCCAAACAATAAACTTCCTTTGAGCCGATTATTGTTCGCATAAATAATAAGCATTACTTTATTTTTAATTTGTTACCCAAACATGTATTTATTTTCAATATGTATGTAATTCGGCCAAATATAGACCTTCCTTTGGGCCAACCAATATTCGCATGAATTACATAACACCATATTCCTAATGTTTTAAATAAATTAATTTTCACAAAAGAGGCTACTTTGGCAGCATAATGTTCAATCAATTTATTTTAAAACCAAATCTTTATAAAATGAATGGGTATACTAATCCAAATTGTTACTAGTTTCTTTATGTAACAATTAAATAATATTTTCTATTATTCAAATATTATTAATATGTATACATAACTTGGCCAAATATAAATCTCCTTTTAGATGGATTAATATTCGCATAAATGATATATACATATTAATCCTTATATTCTAAAAGGATAATCAATTAACTTTATACCAAATTAATAGTACACCCAATTAAATATGAGATAATTATAATTTAATAATGTTCTATATATTCTTTAAAATAAAACATTTGTTTATTACGTAATTAAATGCCAAATCGATCTCATATAAAATGTATATATATGTATATATATATATATATATATATACCTTAATGTATTATCCGAATAATATATATAAATATTCATAATGATAATACACGAACATATATAGAAAATTACAATCACAACATTAGCATAAAAAAAATGTTAACCTTTAAAGTGATTATATATCCTATACGAAAGGTTATATATGTATACAGTGCCGTTTGCGTTGCCCCTTTATAAATATTTATACGTATATTGAGCACATACATAAGGGGAACAATTTCGTGCAACAATTTCGGATGCAACGTAAACAACGCATATATATATATACTAGTGTTAAACCCGTGCGATGCACGGACTTATATTTAAATTTGATAAGTTAAATTAAAAATAATATTTTATAACCATATATTTTTTAAATTTAGTATAACACTATCATCGTCGTTATATAATAAATGTGTTAAATATGTTGTTTTATCTTTATTTAAAGTAAAATATAAATAAAAGTTTTACATTGTGCCAACCTCAATATTTAAGTTTTACATTCACGTTAATCAAACAATAAGAATTACAATAAATCAATGTTCAAATACAAAAATTATAATATATAACCATATCTTTGTTTGAATTTTAAAACTTGAACACTAAACGATAATTTTTTGTTTATAAAAAGCATAACAATAGTAAATAATAAAGTGCTGATATTGCTACTTCTTAAATTACCTGTATTCTCAGCAATATCGAATATGGCTGGGTATTCAATTTGCACAGAATCATCTAATATAGTCGTATTTTCAGTAATATCCTCAACTTCTTCAAAAATTTTTGAAAGATTTATAGCCAATTCCTTCAAGAATGTTTTTCTTTGTAATAGGTGTCTTTCTTTTTCAGCTATGCACACTTCTTCTAATTTTTTAGTATCTAAATTTAAATTAGATGTACTTGCTCCTATAATCATTAGAGATAATACATCAAGTACTTTATATTATAAAAAAAGAAAAATGAATATATGTTAAATGTTTGAATAAGATGAATTATGAATATATATTATGAAGATAGTATTAAAGATAAAAGAAGTAAAATTTTAGCTTTGTGATAATTACAATCTATCATACTTATCTTACCATGTCTCTTTTGAAGTAGCATAGTCTTTCTATTCAGTCTTGCATCCCTTTGCAATCTAATTCGATTTGTGTACTCCAATGAATCTATAATAATTATTTAGCATATACCAAAGATTGTTTTTAATAGATCAATTGAAAAGTTAAATATTTGGTCTTTAAGTAATAAAAGCATATTAACATACGCTGGCTTTGTAACTGGTGGATATTGTTTGATGTTTGTTGAAGATGTTGTTGACTTGTCTGATGACATGGGCTATCATATGCTTCACGTGTGATACCCGAATTACTAATATCACTAATATTGGAACATCGTTCTTTTTCATCTACAGAGTGTAGATTAGTAGTTGGAGTCCTTGATCGATATGGTGTTGGGTTATTACCTAATAAGATAACTCGAGATATTAATTTTGAACATATTTTCTGTTAAAGTTTATAATTGAATAAATAGTAGGAAAATCAAAATACATAAAGTGCATGTACATTTACATAAGCAAGTTCCAAAAAAAATCATCCAAAAATAAATCTGTATTAATGCTATTTGTAATGTTCGACAACACCGATTAAAAATGCACACCATTGGAACTATCACTCGAATTTTCTATAATTTTTTCATAAACAAATTTAGTAATATATTACGAAGATAATGTAAATTAATAATTTATTACTTGTCAATAGCTAAATAATATATAGAAAATATTGTATTTTATGGACTTTCATTCGGCCAAAATACTCATGACATGTTAGTTATTTTGTATACCCAATAAAAATTAAATATATAGAACTGACATACTTAAAAATACCAAAAAAAAATATATATTATTCTAACCTAAAAACAAAAATGATAAAATAATTAATTTATTTTTTTATATGAAGTCTACCTTAAATTGTGCTTCGCTTTATATTTTCTTTGTCTTTTAATATCAATTTTTTCTTCAATATAATCTTGCTTCTCTTTAGACTTCTTGCATCTTTCAATATATACCTAAAAATATTAAATAAATAATTTTTATTATACATAATACATTTTTATTATCAAATTTTTTATATTATTAAAAAAAATAAAGTAGTACACATATGACAGCATTTATTTTTGGTATACATTTCCATCAAAATATAGACACAGGAGTACATGTATGGTGTTTGTTTACTGAAACAAAAATGATAAAGACATAGTCATACACAAACACCCGTTAAAAACATGTATTTTGTGTCTCTCTAAAATGCTGAAACACTAATTTTTAACTTGAGACACTAATTTTTTACAATTTTTCTCATGTCTAACCTACCAAATAGAATATGAAATTAGTGTCTTCTTATGTCTATGTAAAATTGCACAGATTTTATTTTCAATGGCTGCTTTAATTTCTTTTTTATTCTCATTTATTTAGTTACGTAAAATATATTTTACGAAAAATAATATATATTTTTTTACAAAAGTATCTTTTTTCAAATAAATATAAGTTTAATCTCACTATCAATAAATTCAACTTATAGTTAAAATTTTTTTTTTCATTTCCTTAAATAAAGAGATTGAAAATGAATAACTAAGAGAGAAAAAGATGAAAGTACCTCTATTGTTGTGCTGAGATAATCTAAAAAATAACAATGTAAACGAAGTAAATAGAAAAAAATTATAAATGTGACAAATAAAAAAATTTAAATTTAAAAATCAAAACGGTTAAGAAGCTACTTAATTAGAAATTAGTATTAGAATTTTAAATTTCAAATTTTTAAATAGAGTTTTCAAATTAGCTAGTGCAAATTTAAAATTTTTAAATAAACTTTTTTAAGAATATAGGAATTTGTTAATTTAAAAATAATTTTTATTAGTTTCGTCATAAATAGTATCAATCCTATTATTTATCGATAAAAATAAATAAAATTAAATACAATCTAAAAATTAATAACCTTATAAATTACTTAAATTTAGAAAAAAATACTTAAAAAGAGAGAAAAAGATGAAAGTACTTCTACAATCTAAAAGATAATAATAAAAATTTATAAATGTGTCAAGTAAAAAAATTTAAATTTAAAAATCGAAATGGTTAAAAACTTAATTAGAAATTAGTATTAGAAATTCAAATTTAAAATTTTTAAATAGAATTTCCTAATTAGCTAGTATAAATTTTAAATTTTTAAATAAAATTTTCTAATCAAACGTCTGTTGTCCATTAGGAATATAGAAATTTGTTAATTTAAAAATAATTTTTTTTAGTTTCATCATAAACAGTATTAACTTTATTATATTTTTTCTAAAATTTAAACAGTATTATATATTTTTTTTAAATAGTATAAATAACTTCACATCTTAATAAGACTGATAATTCTATTTACTTTATTATAATCCTTTGTAATTAGCATAGTAGCTTATAAATTATATAAATTTTTAAAAAATATTCTCAAACCCAATTGTTTACTTAAAAATTCAAAAAAAAAAATATTTGAATTTAAATTTAAAATTCTAAACATAATACTTTAATTAAAAATTATAATTAGATTTTTTTTAAATAAGTACACATTAAAAATTAATAACTAACTTAATTATATCAACAATAATTCAAAGAAGAAATTTATAACTTTATGACATTAAATATTAAATTAAAAATTATCATAATATCAACGGTGAGAATCAAATTAAAAATAAAACCACAAGTAATAACCAAATAACTTTAATTTATATTTAAAAAAATTCTAAATTCCAAACATAAAAATCGAAAAGAACAAAAAGAAAAATAACTCAAAAAAAGACAATGTTTTCACCAAAACAAACATATGCTTGGCATTATTCTATTAGATAGACTCTAAAATGGATTCCAAAACATGTGCATCCAAATTCTCAAGTTTCTTTCTCAATCTTGATCTTCTTGCAAGTTGAGGTATTTCCTTCCACCTTCGAATCTTCCGACTCCGAGGATAGTCGCTTAGTTAGTATAATAGCATTTTCCAACAATTCGGATTCATCATTGGCCGCAACTTCGTTGGAATTCAAGTAACAAATTCTGTACAAAAAAAACCACATTATCAGTCATCTTCTTAACTTTATAAGAAGGTGAAAAATGTGGATTATCATATATGTGAACTTCAACGATGAAGAGAAAGATCTTATCAATTAGGTTGAGCAAAAGTGTAGGTGTATCCAATAGATTTCCTTTCTGTAGGGTATTACATAATATATTAATAATAAATAATATAAAAAGTACCAATAAAAATATCTTCACTAATGTTTTTAGAAATAAATATTGGTTAGATCTTACCAATAGGAGTGGATCAAGTATCTCTACACAACTCTTTCCCAAAACTTGTTTTGCCTCCTTGTCAAAGACTACATTACATGCACAGTCAGAATCATCAATGACACCAAACTTTATTCGATACCTGCTTAAAAAAGAAAATAACATAAAAAAAAGTTAAATATAGACTTATTCAATATCTAATCCAATATACATAGACTTTAATTTAAAAAAATAAATAAATAACCTTGGAGTCATGGATAAAAGGATATTAGTAGAAAACTCGTGTCTTCATCGAGTCAAACCATCTCAATTGAGTATGGCAATGGAGAATTTTTGTAACTTGATAGTGTTCATAACCGTATCACTCGTATACATACACACAAATTGTCGATGGTAGGATTGATGTCAGCAATTTTGTGAATACCAGCCATTGGAATAAGTAGGGAGATTTTGGATATATGTAAAGAAAGGGATTGATGTACTTTAAATTGTGGTGCTTTACATCTCTCATAACTTATCCTTTTATAGTTGCATCATAACTAAAATTTTTTAAATTTGGTTGACTTTAATTTAAAATTTAAAAAATAACAAACTAAGTAAAACAACCCAAACTTAAAATTTGAAAATAACAACCTAAACAAATAATAATTTAAAAATTCTAAACTAACGTAAATCTTTATTTATAGTAATATTAGTATGTAACAACCGAAGAATAATTAACGTAATTTTTTTTAAAACTCTAAATTTCTCTAAAAGAATTTATGTAGCTGCAATTTAAAAAAAAAATCAATAAAATTTTTAAAAATAATGCTAAAAAGAATTAACAGATTTTTAAAAAATAGTGTTAAAATATAAAAAAGAACAATCTAAGTAAAATCTAAATAAAATTTAAAAAATAACAACTTAAATAAAATAATTTGAAATCTAAAAAATAACAACTTAAGTAAAACAACCCAAATAAATAAAACAATTTAAAATTTAAAAAATAACAACCTAAGTAAAACAACCCAAACTTAAACTTAAAATTTGAAAATAACAACCTAAGTAAATAATAATTTATAATTTATAAATATAAATCTAAAAATTTCTAGTGATGACACGTAAGCAAATAAACTCCCAGACTCAACGTATGAGCGCCACGTCAGCAAATGAGCTTCCCATTTGTATACTATAAAGATATATATATATATATATATATATATATATATATATATATATATATTTCGATGATTAAATTATAGATGGCTCTGATACCACTTATTGGAATAAATTAATTTTAATAACCCAAATCATCCATATTAAATCACCTAAAATATAATATAATGCGGAAGCGTACCTTTACTCATGAGAGTTAGAAATTTGATGGAAGAATTTGGATCCTGTGGTTCTTTCGATCTTCCTCAACCAAAGCCTTCTGTATTCCTAGGAGGCTGAACTGCAACTCTTTTGATGGGGAAAGAGTAACAAATGTGGTTTTAGTATATTGGAGACCGAAACCCTGAAAGTCTATTTATATTTGAGCATGGCACCCATTAAACCCTTAAGCCCAAATAAAATAGTATCTAAAGCCCAAAAGATAATATATCTAAAATCCAAAAAAGATAATTATCTAAAGAACAAAAGATAATATCCGATTTTATTCTCATTTAATTCCAAATCAAAAGTAATAATGACTTATTCAATTAGCATTTAAAACAATAAATGAGATCATCATTATATAAGTCATTTAATTTGAAATAACATAATTTATGATTATAATTAATATATGTATTACCCACAAATAAATTAGAAAATTAAATTTCCTGCATGTTTTTGTAATTTTCAAAGTCCATCACTTCTCCTCACCAATTTTTATTTGTTTTTTTTATGTATTCCATGTTAAGACACAATACAAAATAATCCTTTTAATTTATTCTATTCTCATGTTATAAAATAAACACAAAATATTTAAAATTAAGTGAAGGTAATTTCCTAATTTTTTTTAACTTTCTAATCTTTTAACATTTTAATATTATTAACACTTTAACATTTAATTTCTTACTCAATTACTTTCTTATATTTCTAATCGCTCGTTTAATTTATACTATTTATTTTTTCTTGGAAAATTTACCTTGAGGGTTGTACTTCTTATAAGTGCTACACCACGTAACCGTTAAGGTAACGGACCTCTCCGAACTATTACTAGTATGGGCTCGAATGTCTATGAATGAATTAGATATTTTGACCGTTTAATAATTAAATTGATAATAAAAACTCATAAGGTCGTCCTTTATAATTTAAAAATAAATAATAATTAAAAGAGTAAAGTATCGTTTTTGTCTCCCAACGTTTGGGATAAATTTTATTTGTATCCCTAACGTTTAAATCGTCTTATTTGTATCCCTAACGTTTGTAAAAATGATTCAATGTTATCCTATCGTCAATTACACATCATGAGCGCTTTAGTTTGAGCTCTTCTTGAAGTTAGAATACAAATATCTGAGATAGAATCGATGATCCACTCCGAAAATGCTAAAACTAATTCCTACAACATTTACATAATTCACTTTTTTAGGGACATAATTGAATCTAAACACAAATAGTGGGTATAATATTAAAATCGAACACATCTAAATAAGACATAATTAAGAATGAATACATTCAAGTGAGAATAATTGAAAAATATAATCTGATTTGTTAGTATAATTGATAGTAGGATAACATTGAATCACTTTTATAAACGTTAAGAATACACATATGACGATTTAAACGTTAGGAACACAAATAGAACTTATCCCAAACATTAAAGACAAAAGTGATACTTTACTCTAATTAAAATCTAGTTATAACTTATTCTGAATAACCAATAAACCCTAATGAATAGTTTTATATTTGTAAAATTTCGCCATTGTTCTTCCGTTACAGGTATATTAAAGTAATAAATAAATAAATAGACTAAAATAGCTAATAACTTAATTAGATCAACCAAGTTTTGCGCGGTCAAAGCAGTTAGTTAATCCCATATTAATAATTATCAACATTATTGAGAATATTATTTTTCACATTATTACTAAAATCACATCCTTAATTTCCCCAAGTATGAATATACCAACAATAATAGGTAATCACTTTGACAATTAATTAATTAATTAATTATTTCGTTGTTTTGAGGAAAAACAGAGGTGGGGTTGATTGAGCGATAACCAATTGTAGTTACAACCTCCACAGCCATAATAGAATTTCTGGGTCCCACAAACAATAACAGAAAAACAACGGTAACAGCACTATCACCGTTTTTTCGAAGAAATGAGGATAATGGTTACGTCATTGTTCATCGCAATATTCATCACAATGTTCATCATTTCCCTAACCGTTTCTGTTCAATCTTCTCCTTCCTCACAACCGCCGCCTGTTTCCGTTAACCATAACAACTTTGACAATGACATCAATCTCTCAGGTGACGCTCACGCCGTCAAAGACCGGGTGAGTCTCACGCGCCCCTCACAGTTCAGCTCCGGCCTCCTTCTCCGAAACACCTCAATCACATTCTCCTCTGCCAGCGCCAACACCACCGCCAATACAACCGGCACCTCCCTCTCCGTCGAATTCTCATTCTCAATCTCCCCCGCCGCCGCCTCCGACGATGGCGGTAGCGGTTTCGTCCTTATCCTCTTCCCTGGCGACTTCGAGAATGTATTCTCGGCTAACTACTCATTCGGCATCTCAAAAGAATACAGCAAAAACTATGTCGCCGTCGAATTCGACACCTCGCAAGATGACGAGTTCAACGATCCAAACGCGAACCACGTCGGAATAGACGTCGGAAGCCTCATCTCCGTCGCAATCGCGAATGTCTCCGACTCAGACATTGTCCTCAACAACGGCGAGAAGCTGAAAGCTTGGGTTGATTACGTGGCAAGTTCGAAGAATCTCGAGGTTCGGTTATGCAAGTCCAGTGAAGACCGCCCTAACGATCCGATCGTTTCGCACAAAATCGATTTGGCTAAACTCTGGGGAAACGAGCCCGTGTTCGTTGGTTTGAGTGCCTCGAACGACGCGGATTCCGTTCAGGTTGTTAGTGTGTACACGTGGAAGGTGGTGAGTTCTGGAGACGTGGCAGAACGTCAGGGTGCACGAAACGTGCCGGCTGAAGAAGAGAAGGGTAGTTTTGGAACTTTGTCGGTTCTTGCTGAGGTTATATTCGGAACTGTGTGTGTTGCGTTGGTTGCTTTTGTGGTACTGTTTCTGTGGGCCATATTCTTTCAGAAGCACGAGGAAGAACAGTCATTTGCGCTTGGGAAGAGAGAGAACCTTGAGTATGAGAGGATAGATGTTGCTGTGGATAAGCAAAGTACTGAAGAGATTGAGAGATTGAATTCGTAGATGACAATACTGATGATGTGATTATGGAATTGTTGTTGTATATGTTTTATTGTATCTATTTTCAATTGGGAAAATGTAATTTTTGTAGGAGATTCTTCATTTTCTTTGTAATTAGAAATGTTGCAACCTGAACCACGTTTGTAAAGTAAATTTTTCCTTGGTTATGAATTGTTAATTAGCATTCTTGTAACATCTTATGATCCTTGATAGAAATAATTCGATTCCTTATTAATCAATGTTATACAAGATACACTTGTATCATTGAGTTTTATTGTTGCGTTCCGCCGGTAGCAGAATTTTGGTGAAGTTATGTTGGGCTAGTAAAAAATCGGAAAGACGTGATTGTGATTTCTATTTTTGCTTTTATCGGGAGCTGGTCAAAGTCTATTTATTTGAAAATAAATGAATATCATCGACCAAAAAATAAATAAATAAATATGATATTGTCATGTAATTGAGAAATTTAGGTTTAGTGTAGTAGTTTATTTATTAATAATGACATAGATGTTTATGATAGTGAGACTGTTGTTATTTAAAATTATAATTATTAAATTTAAGTAGATGTCATAAAATTTTATAAATTATACTATGTGTATACTAAAATTAATCACTAAAGTCAATTATCAGTATAAAATATATGTTGAATATAAATATATATTAAAAATAAATTAAATCATACATATATTTATATATAAATACATTACTGATTCACTTTAATAACTGATTTTAATATTCGAATAACATTTTTTATATTTTATAGCGTGATTATGGATTATGGGGATAGGGGCGAAACCCAATCTTGCATAAACATATTTATTCATCAAACACTAATAAAATTACCATCAATTTTTAAATTAGTAAGTGTTCATGTTTTGTACAAAGCCCAAAACTAGTGTTACAAGTTTTTGGTTAGGCCCAAAATCAAGTTTTAGCTTAGGCCCAACATTAAAGAATCGACAAAACCAATTCAACTAGGTATTTTTGAAATTAGTCTTTTATTCGATCCTTTTTTATATTAATTAAAAAAAACACTAAAACAAACACATCTAAATAGATTTACAAATCTAAAAAAAAAAAAAAACTCTAAATATTCCAAATCAAATTTTCACTAGTAAAACTTTCTCTCCGTAAAAATCTAGAGCTGCAGCGCTCCTCATCTGTTGCTGTGTTCCTCTTCTCCTGCACCGTATTTCTCCCGCGACGATCTCCTCCTTCGATGACGTGTTTCTCCTTGGTGACATGCACCACCCCGGGCGACGTGCTCCTCCCCCGCGCCGCGCACCCCCTCGCCCTGTGCCTCCTTCTTCGATGCGCCTCTCCCGTCTCTGGTCTCCTCCCCTGCGTCGTTCTCCTTCTCCGTCTCTGATATTTCTGCTTGCATAATTTTGTATGATTTGCGGAGTTTTTATAATATAAATATAATTTGGATGTGCATAATTTCGGATGTGTTTATATTGTCTAATTAATTGTGGATGTGTTTGTGTTTCTGAATATTTTCGTATAAGATTTGTGTAATCAAACGATGAGTTTTGAATTTGTTTTAAAGGCGTTATACTTTTTGTTTGTTATTTTAAATGTGTCTTGGGCATATTTACGATTCTACATCAAATATCTGATTTTCAACACTCTTTTAATTTGGAATTTGAAATATTAATGTAATTTAGATGTGTTCATATTATTCATGTTAATATTAGATGTGTTTGTGTTTTTGGTGTGTCATTTTTAATTTTTCAAAAATTAAATTCAAGAGTATTCTTGTTCTTGAGTGTGTTCATTAGTTTAGAAATTTTGTTAGTAAAATTTGTGTTTAAAAAAAAACTTGAGTGAGTCAAAGAATTTATTATGTAAAAAAAAATAATTACATAAATTTTAGTTGTCTACAGAAAAATATTTGTCACTTACAATTTTAACCTCCATTATTTTCTCATTCAAAACAACCTAGCTAATAGTACATGTGTTGTTTGCAATTGAATTGGTGGTTGCTCTTCATTCTCCAAAGATTGTGGTTCATCATGTCGTCACTCTATAGGTGTGAAATTTGTGGCATAACGTTCTCCAGAAAAAAAAGATTATGTTGATCATCGTGATGAAAATCATCTTAATAATGAACGTGTTGTTTATCAATCTCATCAATCCCACAACACTGCATGCATTACTCATCCTCTGCAAATGAAGAATACAATCGCACCATGCAACTTTCATTAAAAAAACTAGTTATTATTCCCTAGCCAATATGTTACTATGTTAGATTCAACTGAAGTTTTATTTTTTTTTTTATTTGCAAGCAGGTTTATTATTTCATAGTTATTATTTCCCTAGCCAATATGTTACTATGTTCATAGCTTTTTCTGTATTGTAAATTCTTTCATGCTTAATTAGTTGTTTGTGAAAGTTTTTAATTTGTGTAAATTAAACAAATAGAGGCATTTCCATTAACTTCACTCTACTTCTGCTTTGATGTTTGGTTTTTTGGGCTTTGAGTTTTTTTTTATTCAATTTAACTCTACTCATTGATCACATTAAGTTTTCTATCATATTAAGTTTTCTATCATAAATTGGTGATGCAATTTTATGTTTCTGTGTTCATGAGTTAAATTTTAATATATTTTCATATATTTTTTTGATATATGAATGTACAACACTGATAAACTACTATTTTATGGTTTATCTTGTGTTCAATTGAGTGGTTTTTATCAAGTCCTTACCCACTTATTCATATGAGTTGCATGATATTACAATTCCTTCCTAGTTTTGTTCTATGGTTGAAAACTTGCTTCCTAGAAGTCTTTAATTTGTGTATTTTAATTCTCCTTCATACCATTCGATGCCGTGATCCGTGTGTTAAGTGTTTTAGGCTTTATAGGGCAGGAATGGCTTGGAGAATAGAGATGAAGCTTGCAAAAATGGAAGGAACACAAGAAACTAAGGAGATAACCAGTGAGCATCGACGCACACGCATGGCTCACGCGAGCGCGCGATATGGAGAAATTTGCAGTGACGCGTGCGCGTGCCTGACGCGTACGCATGGATTGGAGTTTGCACAAAGATGCGTGCGCATAGATGACGCGTACGCGTAACTGACGCGTACGCGTAACATGCGCGATCTGTAGAAATAACAAAAAATGATGGGGGCGATTTCGGGCCGAGTTTTGACCCAGTTTCCGGCCCAGAAACACAGACTAGAGTCAGGGAACATGCAGAGACTCAACACACATTCTCATTAGCATAGTTTTAGTTTTAGATCTGAATCTAGAGAGAAAAAACTACTCTTCCTCTAGATTTTCTTTACATTTATAGTTTTATAGTTTTATGCTTTCGCTTTGGATATTGAAGAGTCATCACCTCCGTTGAAGTTACTATTCTAGTTTGTTTTCTTATTCCCTTATTATTCCATATTCTTAATTCCTGTTTAGAGTTACAATTGGATTGTTTTTAGAATTTATTAATGCAAAGGATTACTTTTATTTTTAATTAATTTGTAGTTATTGTCTATCATGTCTCTTTTCTATTTCCTACTCCCAACAACGAAGATGGTATCCATGTTGATGGAGTAGACTCCCAACTTGACAAGGGAGTTGATTAAGAGGAGACACTTGAGTTGGAATGCTCAAGTGATTAGTTAAATTGGAAGTTATTGGCTAATTCTCTATTTACTAACGCTAGACCTTCCCAAGGGAGAGGACTAGGATCTGCGAATAAGAGTTAGCTCAATCACTTGACTTTCCTTTATTTAGTAAGGGTTAACTAAGTAAAAACAACAACCTCTTTATACTACACTTGAGAGAATTCTAACAAGGATAGAACTTCCAATTAATCATTCCCCCAGTCAAGGCTTTTTATTTTGAATAATATAAATCTCTTTTAATTTTCATTGCTTTAATTTACAATCATTTATTTGCCCATTGCCCAAACTCAAAATTCCCCAGAAAATTCCTGATTAATAAGATAACACCCTTTTTGTCAACTCGTTGGGAGACGACCTGGGATTCATACTCCCAGTATTTTTATTCTAATTTTGTGACAACCTTTCTAAATTGATGAGCGGATTTTAGCTGGTTAAGAACTATACTCGCAACGCTGTTCTTATATTATAATTTCTTAATTGGCCGACTTCGCCCCGCATCAATTTTTGGCGCCGTTGTCGGGTAGTTGCAATTGTGTGCTAAATTATTAATTAGTGTACATATTTTTAATTTTCGCGTATTTTATTTTATTTTATTACCATGAGCTGTATGTTTCTTTTATTGAATGACGTGTTCACTACCTGATCCGAGTTTAGCCGCATTTGATCCTGAAATTGAAAGAACTCTTTCACGTATTAGGCGACTTCGGTGTCGGTTAGCCTCTGAGGGCGGTGAAGTGATTGCTATCGATTCACCAGTCTCATCTGAGGGCAAATCTGAACCGCCATCTGAGGAAGAAACAAGATCCTTTACTACTAATTCAGTTGATTCACGTGCAGATAACATGGTAGCACCCAGGAGGATTACTCTCCAGGAAGCTGGAGCTCCAAATTATACACTGCAACTGTATCAAGTGCGTCATCCAAATCTGGCTGCAGATTTTGAACTGAAGACTGCACTAATCAACTTGATGCCCAAATTTCATGGCTTACCTGCTCAGGAGCCTATCAAGCACCTCAGGGATTTTCAGACAGCCTGTTCTACTGTTAGGCGTCATGGTGCAAATGAAACTTCTATTCTGTTAACCGCCTTCCCATTTTCCCTTGAGGGAAAGACGAGGGAGTGGTACTACTCCCAACCTAAAGCAACTGTTACCAACTGGGATACGCTCAGGAGAGAATTCTCGGAAAAATACTTTCCAGCTGAAGTTACAGATAGATTGAGGAAAGAGATTTCTTGCATCGTTCAAGGTGAATCGAAGACTCTCTATGAGTACTGGGAGCGCTTTAAGAACCTTTTGGACGCATGTCCCCATCATATGATTGACAAGTTGGTGTTGATCAGCTACTTCACTCAAGGCATAAAGCCTCGGGATAAGACTACATTGGATGGTTGAAGAACTGAAGATTGATGGTTTAGAAGTTAGAATAAATTCTCGTTGCAAGTATAGTTATTAAACCAATCAATCAACCTTTCTTACAAACATTTTGGTTGTCACAAGTAACAAACCCCTTTAAAATTGATAACCGAAGTATTTAAACCTCGGGTCGTCTTCTCAAGGAACTGTAGGGAAGTATGTTCTTATTATTGGTTATGAAGATTGTAAATTGGGGTTTTGAAAATAGGGAGCGAGTAATTTAAATTGTAATTAAAATAAGTAAATGACTGTAAAATAAACTTTTGGTAAGGTATGAGAAATTGGAAGTCCTATCCTAGTTATCCTTATCAATGGAGATGAGAATTGAATCTTAATCCCACTTAGTTAGCCTTTACTAAAGCAAGGGAAGATCAAGTGGATTAATTAGTCTGATCTTCAGGTTCTAGTCAATTCCTAAGAAAGGACTGGAATTATTGAAGTTCAATTCAATTAGCAAAGATAACAATTATTGATCACGTTGAGTTTGATAACTCCTAAGTTACTGATTTCTTAACCAAGACCAAAAGGGGAAAAGTAAATTTACTCGAATAAAAATATCTTCAGATTGGAAGTAACAGTAACATAAATAAAAGAGAGCAATCATAAATTGAAATACCTCAATAACATTAATTAAAAGAATAATATGTAACATAGAAAAGTTCATAAATTAAATTGAGAAAATAATTAATTAAAAGGAATGTTGAACCTGATAAAAATGGACAATCATGAAAGCAAGAAAAATCCTAAATCCTAATCCTAAGAGAGAGAGAGAGGAGAGAACCTCTCTCTAAAAACTACATCTAAATCATCAAAAGTAAATAATTGGAGACTCCCCTTTGAATGGATGTATTCTCCCACTTCATAACCTCTGATCTGTGCCTTCTGGACTTGGATTTGGGCCAAAAAGGGCTTTAGAAATTGCTGGGAGCGTTTTCTGTAATTTTTGGTGCATGGCCTCTGTCACTGGAGTTTTCCTTATCACGCGTCCGCTTCGATCATGCGTTCGCGTCATTTGCGTTTTGCTCGTGGCGCACGATCGCGTCAGTCACGCGTTCGCGTCGCTGTCTTTTCGCGCCAGGCATGCGGCCGCATCGTCCACGCGTTCGCGTCGCTACCAGTTTCTTCAGAAACTCCATTTTGTGCTTTCCTTCCATTTTTGTATGTTTCCTTTCCATCCTTTTAAGTCATTCTTGCCTTAGAAGATCTGAAACTACTCAACACACAAATCACGGCATCGAATGGTAATAAAGGGTAATTAAAATAATTATTCTTAAAGCATAGGAAACATGTTTTTCACATATATCACATAATAAGGAAGGGAAAATGAAACCATGCAATTAACATGAATAAGTGGGTGAAGAATTGAATAAATCACTTAAATTGGGCACAAAATATATCATAAAATATGGGTTTATCAATGGTGCTAGTAATGGTTCTCTGAAAAAGTACAAGACCGCAGATGAAGCATGGCAACTGATCAGCGACTTAGCTGAGTCCACTCGGAATCACAAGCACAGGAATAACCACTCAAAGGCTATTGCAGAGGTTTCCTCTAGCAGTGAGACTACTACCGTCACACAAGCTATATGTGAAATGACCAACCTACTGAAGCAGATGCAGTTAAATCAACAACAACCTCAGCCTCCCACACCACAACAAAGCCAACAGTTGGTCCCCCAAAGAGTATATGGAATTTGTGCTGATTATAGTCATAACACTGATGAGTGCCCGCAGCTCCAACAAGAAGACAATACTGTGGCAGCTACTCATAACTTCTATGACCGCCCGAATTAAGGATACAATCAACAAGGCGACAACTACAACTAAGGTGGGAACTATAACCAAGGGTGGCAGGACAACTCCAACCAGGGTTGGAGAGATAATTCCAACCATGGCTGGAGGGACAACTATAACAGAGGAGGCAGAGACAACAATGGAAATCAAAGATGGAACAACAACAACAGACAGCAGAATCAGAACCAGCCTTACAGAGCACCTCACCTAAGGCAGTCCCAAGGACCTCAGCACAACCAACAACAGGCCTCTCAGATCACTTATCCTCCTTTCTCATCAAATGATGAGATGCTTTGTTCTCTTGCACAAGGACAACAAGACATGCAGACTACACTGAACTCTACTCTAAATAGTCTGAATGCCACTTTACAAGATCTCGTCTCCCGGATAGATTCGTTACCTACTCCTACCAACCAGCCTTCAAGCTTCACTGGAATTCCTTCTCAACCCTTACCTAACCCCAAAGGTGGCATCAATGCCATCACTTTGAGGTCCAGAACCACACTGCAAGAGAGGAACCAGGAGGAGCCAAGCCCACAAGAACACGCCCCAGTTGAAGACTTGGTTGAAGTGGAAGATACTGAAGAGGAAGAGGTAGTACAAGACATGGTTGAAGAAGAAGTAGCTCAGCCAAGGAATGGAGCACCAAAGGATGCAGAAGCTGCAAGTGGTGTCATTCCTATTCCATTTCCACACCTTGCAAGGAAGTCTAGGAAGCAGATGGAACTTGATCCCAAAATGGTAGAAATTTTCAAAAAGGTTGAGGTAACTGTTCCCCTTTTTTATGTTATTCAATAAGTACCTAAATATGCAAATTTTCTGAAAGATTTATGCATACATAAAGATAAAATTAACGAATTAGAAACTATTCCTTTAGGTAGTTCTATATCTGCTTTAATGGGAGGTATATCTAAAAAATGTAGTGATCCAGGTCCATGCATGGTTAACTGTACCATTGGGGGTGTAATATTTTTTGACTGCATGTGTGATTTAGGAGCGTGTGTTAGTATAATGCCATTGTCTATATATGATGCTTTGAGGCTCCCTCTCTTAAAAAGGTCGGCAGCTCGTTTTGTGTTAGCAGATAAGAGTATTATTATAGTGGTTGGAATTGTTGAAGACGTGCTAGTGAGCATTAAGGGGCTCACATTTCCCATTGACTTCTATATCTTGGAAATGCCCCCTAATGACTCAGGAAGACCATCATCAATCCTGCTTGGGAGACCATTCCTGAAGACTTCGAAGTTCAAGCTGGATGCATTCTCAGGAACTTACTCCTTTGAGATAGATGGCAGAGCAGTGAATTTCAATTTAAATGAAGCTATGAATCACCCTCCGAAAGATCATTCTATCTTCCAGTGGGATATCATTGATGAAACTGTAGTTGAAGTTCACCAAGAAGAAGCAGAAGAGAGACACATGGAGCAAGGTCCGTGTGGGGATACCCTCTGAACACAATGAGGACACTTTGCTAATATCACTAGTTCCAGATAATCCAGAGCCTAGCCATGAGCAGAAATTGGAATTAAAGCCCCTTCCACCCCACCTCAAGTATGCTTACCTTGAGAATAATCAGAAGCTCCCAGTTATCATTGCAAGGGAACTCACTCCCCAACAGGAGGAGCAGCTGCTCAGTGTGCTGAGAAGACACAAGAAAGCAATTGGGTGGAGCTTGGCGGATATAGTAGGCATCAGCCCTCAAGTTTGCAAGCACAGAATATTCTTAGAAGAAGGAGCAAGGCCTGTCCGTCAACCCCAAAGAAGATTGAATCCCACCATCTTAGAAGTTGTTAAGAAAGAAGTGACCAGGCTGCTTGAAATAGATATCATTTACCCCATCTCAGATAGCGAATGGGTCAGTCCAGTACAAGTGGTGCCTAAGAAGTCTGGAGTCACAACAGTAAGGAATGAGCATAGAGAGCTCCTGACAACTAGAGTGCAAAATTCATGGAGAGTTTGCATTGATTATAGGCGTCTCAACCAAGCTACTCGCAAGGATCACTACCCCTTGCCATTTATTGATAATATGCTTGATCGCCTATCAGGTAAATCCCATTACTGCTTTTTAGATGGTTATACAGGCTATTTTTAAATTCATATAGCTCCTGAAGATCAGGAAAAGACTACTTTTACATGTCCCTTTGGAACGTATGCATACAAAAGATGCCTTTTGGCTTATGTAATGCACCGGCTACTTTCCAAAGATGCATGATGAGTATCTTTTCAGATCTTATTGAGAACTGTATGGAAGTTTTCATGGATGATTTTAGCGTATATGGTGATTCCTTTAACCTTTGCTTGGATAGTTTGGCTAGAGTATTAGACAGGTATGTTAGTTCAAACCTTGTATTGAATTTTGAAAAATGTCATTTTATGGTAAAATAAGGGATTATTCTAGGACATGTTGTCTCTAATACTGGTATTTCTGTAGATCTAGCAAAGGTAGATGTCATTTCTAGTTTACCTTACCCCTCCTCTGTGAGGAAAGTCCGTTCGTTCCTTGGCCATGCAGGTTTCTACAGGAGATTTATTAAGGACTTTAGTAAGGTTGCATTACCTTTATCTAGACTGTTGCAGAAAGATGTTGAGTTCGAGTTCAGTGATGTTTTCATACAAGCATTTGATAAGCTGAAAATTGCCTTGACTCAAGCTCCAATTGTGAGAGGACCAGATTGGAGCCAACTATTTGAGATTATGTGTGATGCCTCCAACCATGCAGTAGGAGCGGCGCTGGCTCAGTGCGAAGGTAAGGATCCTTTTGTAATTGCTTATGCTTCTAAGACCTTAGACGCTGCTCAGTCTAATTACACCACCACTGAAAAAGAGCTTCTGGCTATTGTTTTTGCTCTGGATAAATTCTGAACCTATTTACTTGGTACTAAGGTGGTAGTGTACTCGGATCATGTAGCTCTAAAATATTTATTAGCTAAAAAAGAGTCCAAACCAAGGTTGATACGTTGGATACTGTTGCTGCAATAATTTGATTTAGAAATTAAGGATATGAGTGGTAACCAAAATTTAGTGGCAGACCACTTGAGTCGCTAGTGCACGAAAATTACTTCACAATGTAATTCCGCACAACTAACCAGCAAGTGCACTGGGTCGTCCAAGTAATACCTTACATGAGTAAGGGTCGATCCCACGGAGATTGTTGGCTTGAAGCAATCTATGGTTATCTTGTAACTCTTAGTCAGGAAGACAATAAAATAATTCAATTATCAAATTTGATTGCAAGGAATAAAAGGGCAGAACACAAATTATGCTTGTATGCAATGATGGAGAATATGTTAGAGTTTTGGAGATGCTTTGTCTTCTGAAATTCTGCTTTCCTCTGTTTTCTGATTCACGCATGCACGTCCTCCTATGGCAAGCTGTGTGTAGGTGGATTACCGTTGTCAATGGCTACCATCTATCCTTCCAGTGAAAAGGGTCCAAATGCGCTGTCACCGCACGGCTAATCATCTGCAGGTTCTCAATCGTACCGGAATAGGATTTACTATCCTTTTGCGTCTGTCACTACGCCCAGCACTCGCGAGTTTGAAGCTTGTCACAGTCATTCAATCCCTGAATCCTACTCGGAATACCACAGACAATGTTTAGACTTTCCGGATTCTCTTGAATGCTGCCATCAATCTAGCTTATACCATGGAGATTCTGATTTAGAGATCTAAGAGATATTCATTCATTCTATGGTGGAACGTAAGTGGTTGTCAGGCACGTGTTCGTGGAGGAATGATGATGATTGTCACGTTCATCACATTCATATTGAAGTGCGAATGGATATCTTAGATAGGAACACGCATGTTTGAATGGAAAACAGAAATATTTGCATTAATTCATCGAGACACAGCAGAGCTCCTCACCCCCAACAATGGAGTTTAGAGACTCATGCCATCAAAAGATACAAAGTTCAGATCTAAAAATGTTATGAGGTGCGAAATAAACCTCTAAAAGTTGTTTAAATACTAAACTAGTAACCTAGGTTTACAGAAAATGAACAAACTATGATAGATGGTGCAGAAATCCACTTCTGGGACCCACTTGGTGTGTGCTGGGGCTGAGACTTAAGCTAATCACGTGCATAGGGCTGTTTTGGGCATTCAACGCCAGCTTTGGATCCTTTTCTGGCGTTGAACTCCACTTTGTAACTTGTTTCTGGCGCTGGACGCCAGACTGCAGCATGGAACTGGCATTGAACGCCAGTTTACGTCGTCTATCCTTGAGCAAAGTATGGACTATTATATATTTCTGGAAAGAACTAGATGTCTACTTTCCAACGCAATTGGAAGCGCGCCATTTGGAGTTCTGTAGCTCCAGAAAATCCACTTTGAGTGCAGAAAGGTCAGAATCCAACAGCATCAGCAGTCCTTTTTCAGCCTGAATCAGATTTTTGCTCAGCTCCCTCAATTTCAGCCAGAAAATACCTGAAATCACAGAAAAACACACAAACTCATAGTAAAGTCCAGAAATATGAATTTTGCCTAGAAACTACTGAAAATAAACTAAAAACTAACTAAAACACACTAAAAACTATATGAAATTAACCCCAAAAAGCGTATAAAATATCCGCTCATCACAACACCAAACTTAAACTGTTGCTTGTCCTCAAGCAACTAGATAAATAAAATAGAATACAAATAATTTAAGAAGCAATAATATCTCAGAGTTTTTGAGTGAAGCTCAGATTCTAATTAGATGAGCGGGGCTAGTAGCTTTTTGCTTCTGAACAGTTTTGGCATCTCACTTTATCCATTGAAGCTCAGAGTGATTGGCATCTATAGGAACTCAGAATTCAGATAGTGATATTGATTCTCCTAATTCAGTATGTTGATTCTTGAACACATCTACTTTATGAGTCTTGGCCGTGGCCCTAAGCACTTTGTTTTCCAGTATTACCACCGGATACATAAATGCCACAGACACATAATTGGGTGAACCTTTTCAGATTGTGACTCAGCTTTGCTAAAGTCCCCAATTAGAGGTGTCCAGGGTTCTTAAGCACACTCTTCTTTTTGCTTTGGACCTTGACTTTAACCGCTTAGTTTCAAGTTTTCACTTGACACCTTCACGCCATAAGCACATGGTTAGGGACAGCTTGGTTTAGCCGCTTAGGCCAGGATTTTATTCCTTTAGACCCTCCTATCCACTGATGCTCAAAGCCTTAGGGTCCTTTTTATTACCCTTGCCTTTTGGTTTTAAGGGCTATTGGCTTTTTGCTCTTGCCTTTTGGTTTTAAGAGCTTTGGCTTTTTCTGCTTGCTTTTTCTTTTTCTTTCTCTATTTTTTTTTCTGCAAGCTTTTGTATTCACTGCTTTTTATTGTTTCAAGAATCATTTTTATGATTTTTCAGATTATCAATAACATGTCTCATGTTCATCATTCTTTCAAGAGCCAACATATTTAACAGTCTTAAACATCAAATTCAAAAGACATATGCACTGTTCAAGCATTCATTCAGAAGACAGAAAGCATTGCCACCACATGTAAATAATTAGAATTTATCTTATTAAAAACTCAAAAAATATTGCCTCTTATTCTAAAGAAATTCTTCTATTTTATTCATGTTTAATGATGATGATAAAATTAAATTATAGCTTAATTGGAGATAAAATCAAAAATATAGATACTAATTACTACTATATGACTCTTAAGGTAAAACTAAAATAAAAATAGTTATCACAGAGTTAAGGCTAAGATTGGAATTTAACAACCTTTGTTCTGGGAAGTGGATGTTCCTCTAATCTGCGGGGTGCTTGGTCCTTCAAGAGATAATTTTTGGCGCTTCAATTCCCTTAAATCACGCCCTTGCTCCTTCTGTTCTTTAAGCAAATAGCAAAGAATGCTACTTTGTTCCTTCTGTTCTTTCTGTATTTGTTCCATAGCTTCCTGCATCTTGGTAATAGATGTTTCAAAATACTCCCAGCATTCAGATTGAGGGATTTCTGGGAGAATTTCCTGTGTTCTCTTCTTGATGGGATCATCCTGTGCTTGTTGTTTTTCCATTGATGCTTTGGTGATTGGCCGCTCAACTGAGATATACTCAGTTATTCCCATCCTTACTCTAGCGTCCTTGCAGAGCATAGAAATCAATCTTGGATAAGCCAACCTGGCATCTTTGGAATTTTTGTTTGCAATTTTGTAGAATTCAGTTGAAATCAGTTGATGAACTTCCACTTCTTTTCCCATCATGATGCAATGGATCATCACTGCTCTTCTAATAGTGACTTCAGAACGGTTGCTAGTGGGCAGCAGAGAATGCCCAATGGATCATCACTGCTCTTCTCTTTTGAATTGATTTGGGACACCCTTCATGCTGGTGGTCCACCTGGCTCCAGGGATACATATATCCTCTAGAATCTTATCCAGGCCCTTGTCTGTTCTCATCATTCTCCTATTGAAGGAGTCTGGATCTTCTTTCAGCTGAGGTAGCTTTAAGATCTCCCTGATCTTGTCAGGATGGGTATGAACAATCTTTCCTCTGACCAAGGTCCGATAGTCATAGATAGCAGATCCAGATAGTCTTTGCCTTTCTGTATGCCACATATTAGCATAGAACTCCTAGACCATATTCCTTCCCACTTTCGTTTCAGGATTGGCTAGGATCTCCCAGTTCTGATTCGGATTTGCTCCTGGATCTTCGGATATTCATCTTCTTTCAGATCGAATCTAACTTCCGGGATCACTGATCTTAAACCCATTATTTTGTAATAATGGTCTGAATATTCTTTAGTTAAGAACTTCCCTTGATTCCAAAGTGGTTTTGGAACACTCTCTTTCTTGCCTCTTGGAGTGGGTTGTTTTCCTTTAGGAGCCATGATCTTAGTGGGTATGGTTTAGTGATCACGGATAAACACACCAAACTTAGAGGTTTGCTTGTCCTCAAGCAAAAGAAAAAAAAGGAGAGGGATAGAAGGAGAGCTAGTGTAGGATGGTGGATGAGAGGAAGGAGGCCGACTGGGTTTTTAAAAGGGAGGGGGGGGGGTTTCGAAAATAGGGAGAAAGATAAGATAGAAGATATGATTTTAAAAAAAATATGATAAGAAAAGATATGATTTAAAATTGAAAAGATATGAAGGATATTTGAAAAAGATAGATTTGGATTTTTGAAAAAGATAGTATGGAGATTTGAAAAAGATATTGATTAGTTGAAAAGATTTTTAAATGAAAAGAGATAGATTTGTTTTGAAAATTTTGAAAAAGAGTTGAATTGGATTGAAAAAAAAAAGGATTTGTGCTTATGGATTAAGATACATTTAATATTTTTAAAGAAGGGTTTTTAGAAATTAGGGATTTTAGAAATCAGGGTTTGTAACATGTTTATGCAAGAAATCATGAATTGAAACATGAAAATCAAATTTAGAATGAAAAATATGAGGTAAAAATGAATTCACCTCCTCCCCACCATCCTGGCATTTGAACGCCCAAACACTGCATGTTTTGGGCGTTCAACGCCCAGCTGTTGCTTCTTTCTGGCGTTGAACGCCAGAAACTCCTTTGTCACTGGGCGTTTTTCTGAACGCCCAGGACGCTGTAAATCTGGCGTTTAACGCCCAGATGGCTATCCTTACTGGCGTTCAATGCCCAGTGGATGCTTATTTTGGGCGTTGAACGCCCAAAATAGACTCTTACTGGCGTTTTCTTGCCAGTGAGCTCTTTTTCTCTGTTTTGTGTGCAGAATCCTTCTGTAACCCTGTGAACTTATACAATTGACTCTTTACCTTAGTATCAGTGAACTTTATATAAACAAATAAAATCAAGAATAGGGCAAAATGCTTAGAGGAAGTGATGCCCCATGGCTGGGTTGCCTCCCAGCAAGCACTTCTTTATTGTCTTTAGCTGGACCTTGCTGAGCTTTTAATCTAGCTTCAGCCTTGAGCACTCTTGCTCAACATTGCCTTCAAGATAGTGCTTGATTCTCTGTCCATTAACAATGAACTTCTTATTAGAATCAATATCTTGAAGTTCCACATAACCATATGGTGATACACTTATAATCACATATGGTCCCCTCCACCGGGATTTCAATTTCCCGGGGAATAGCCTGAGTCTAGAGTTAAACAACAGAACCTTCTGTCCTGGTTCAAAGATTCTAGATGACAGCTTTCTGTCATGCCACTTTTTTGATTTCTCTTTATAAAGCTTAGCATTTTCGAAAGCAGTGAATCTGAATTCCTCTAGCTCATTTAGCTGAAGCAATCTTTTTTCTCCAGCTAATTTGGCATCAAAGTTCAGGAATCTGGTTGCCCAGTAGGCTTTATGTTCCAGTTCCACGGGCAGGTGACATGCCTTACCATATACAAGTTGGTATGGAGAGGTCCCTATAGGAGTCTTGAATGCTGTTCTGTATGCCCACAGAGCATCATCCAAGCTTCTTGCCCAATCCTTTCTACGGGTATTTACAGTCCGTTCTAGGATTTTTTTTAGCTCTCTGTTAGAGACTTCAGCTTGCCCATTAGTTTGTGGATGATATGGAGTTGCCACCTTGTGGCGAATCCCATACCGGACCATGGCAGAGTAAAGCTGTTTGTTGCAGAAGTGAGTGCCCCCATCACTGATTAATACTCTAGGGACCCCAAACCTGCTGAAGATATATTTCTGGAGGAACTTCAGCACTGTTTTAGTATCATTGGTGGGTGTGGCAACGGCCTCTACCCATTTTGATACATAGTCAACTGCCACCAGAATATAAGTGTTTGAGTATGATGGTGGGAAAGGTCCCATGAAGTCAATTCCCCATACGTCAAACAACTCAATCTCCAAGATTCCTTGTTGAGGCATAGCGTAACCATGAGGCAGATTACTAGCTCTTTGGCAACTGTCACAGTTACGTATAAACTCTCGGGAATCTCTGTAGAGTGTAGGCCAGTAGAAGCCACATTGGAGGACCTTGGTGGCTGTTCGCTCACCTCCGAAATGACCTCCATATTGTGACCCATGGCAATGCCATAAGATCCTTTGTGCTTCTTCTTTAGGCACACACCTACAGATTATGCCATCTGCACATCTCTTAAAGAGATATGGTTCATCCCACAAGTAGTACTTTGCATCAGTAATTAATTTTTTCTTTTGTTGCCTGCTGTACTCCTTGGGAATGAACCTTGCAGCTTTGTAGTTCGCGATGTCTGCAAACCATGGTGTTTCCTGAATGGCAAATAAATACTCATCAGGAAAGGTCTCAGAGATTTCAAGAGAGGGGAATGACGTCCCTTCTATTGGCTCTATCCAGGACAGATGGTCAGCCACTTGGTTCTCTGTCCCTTTTCTGTCTCTTATTTCTATATCGAACTCTTGCAGAAGCAACATCCATCTTATGAGTCTGGGTTTTGAATCCTGCTTTGTGAGTAGATATTTAAGAGCAGCATGATCTGTGTACACAATAACTTTTGATCCTACTAAGTATGATCTAAACTTGTTAATGGCATAAACCACTGCAAGCAATTCTTTTTCTGTGGTTGTGTAATTTTTCTAGGCATCATTCAAAACACGGCTAGCATAATAAATGACATGCAGAAGCTTGTCATGCCTCTGCCCCAGTACTGCACTAATGGCGTGATCACTGGCATCACACATTAGCTCAAATGGTAATGTCCAGTCTGGTGCAGAAATAACTGGTGCTGTGACCAGCTTGGCTTTCAGCGTTTCAAACGCCTGCAGACACTTTGTGTCAAACACAAATGGCGTGTCAGCAGCTAGCAGATTGCTCAGAGGTTTTGTGATTTTTGAAAAATCCTTTATAACCTCCTATAGAATCCTGCATTCCCTAGAAAGCTTCTAATTGCCTTAACATTGGCAGGTAGTGGTAATTTTTCAATTACCTCTATTTTTGCTTGATCCACCTCTATTCCCTTGTTTGAAATTTTATGCCCAAGGACAATCCCTTCAGTCAACATAAAGTGACATTTTTCCCAGTTTAAAACCAGGTTGATCTCTTGGCATCTTTTCAGAACTAGTTTCAGGTGATCAAGACAGGAGCTGAATGAGTCTCCATATACTGAGAAGTCATCCATGAATACTTCCAGAAATTTTTCCACCATATCAAAGAAAATAGAGAGCATGCATTTCTGAAAGGTTGCAGGCGCATTACACAGCCCAAATGGCATCCTACTATAAGCAAACACTCCAGATGGACATGTGAATGCTATTTTCTCTTGATCCTGGGGGTCTACTGCAATCTGGTTATAGCCTGAGTAGCCATCCAAAAAGCAGTAATAATCATGACCTGCTAGCTTTCTAGCATCTGGTCTACGAATGGTAAAGGAAAATGATCCTTTTTGGTGGCTGTATTGAGCCTTCTGTAGTCAATACACATGCGCCACCCTGTAACTGTTCTTGTAGGAACCAGTTCATTCTTTTCATTATGAATCACTGTCATTCCTCCCTTTTTGGGGACAACTTGGACAGGGCTCACCCAGGGGCTGTCAGAAATAGGATAAATAATCCCAGCCTCTAGTAATTTGGTGACCTCTTTCTGCACCACTTCCTTCATGGCTGGATTTAGCCGCCTCTGTGGTTGAACCACTGGTTTAGCATTATCCTCCAATAAGATTTTGTGCATACATCTAGCTGGGCTTATGCCCTTAAGGTCACCTATGGACCACCCAAGAGCTGTCTTGTGTGTCCTTAGCACTTGAATAAGTGCTTCCTCTTCCTGTGGATTTAAAGCAGAGCTTATGATCACTGGAAAAGTGTCACCTTCTCCCAGAAATGCATATTTCAGGGATGGTGGTAATGGTTTGAGCTTGGGTTTAGGAGGTTTTTCCTCTTCCAGAGAAAATTTCAGAGGCTCTTTCATTTACTCTGAATCCTCCAAATCAGGCTGAACATCTTTAAAGATGTCTTCCAACTCTGATTCGAGACTCACAGCCATGTTGATCTCTTCCACCAAAGAGTCAATAAGATCAACTTTCATGCAGTCTTTTGATGTGTCTGGATGCTGCATGGCTTTGACAGCATTCAACTTAAACTCATCATCATTGACTCAGGGTTATTTTCCCCTGTTGGACATCAATGAGAGTTCGTCCAGTTGCTAGGAAGGGTCTTCCTAGAATGAGAGTAGCACTCTTGTGCTCCTCCATTTCTAGCACTACAAAGTCAGTGGGAAAGGCGAATGGCCCAACTCTGATAATCATGTCTTCAATCACGCCTGATAGGTATTTAATGGAGCCATCAGCAAGTTGGAGACATATCCGGGTTGGTTTAACTTCTTCAGTTAAACCAAGCTTTCTGATAGTGGATGCAGGTATTAGGTTGATGCTTGCCCCAAGATCACATAAAGCTGTCTTGGTGCAATTACCTTCTAATGTGCATGGTATCAGAAAACTCCCAGGGTCTTTAATCTTTTCAGGAAAGCTTTTCAGAATGACTGCACTGCATTCTTCAGTGAGGAGAACTCTTTCAGTTTCTCTCCAATCCTTCTTATGACTTAAGATCTCTTTCATGAACTTGGCATAAGAAGGTATTTGCTCAAGTGCCTCTGCAAATGGAATCTTTATTTCAAGAGTCCTGAGATAATCTGCAAAGCGAGCAAATTGCTTATCCTGCTCCTCTTGGTGGAGTTTTTGAGGATAAGGTATCTTGACTTTATATTCTTCAACCTTAGTTGCTGTACGTTTATTTCCTACAGAAGTGGTTGAAGAAGCCTTTTTAGATGGGTTGTCATCAGCACTTGTGTGTGTCTTATCCCTCACTGGCAATTGAGTGCCAGAGTTAGAAGCTAGAGTGACGTTAGACGCCAGCTCCTCATCTGTTCCCGGCGTTTGAACGCCAGAACTGTGCTTCTTTTGGGCGTTCAACGCCAGATCCTTGCTTGTTTCTGGCGTTGAACGCCAGTCCTGAGCATGGTCTGGGTGTTCAGCGCCAACCTTCCACCCAACTTCTGGCGTTTTGGTGCCAGAATTATTTTTCCCTGGGCTCTTACTGTCCTCAGATGGATTTTGGGTGATTTGCTCATTTTTTGGTTTCCTGCTGCCTTGAAGTGGGGTATTTAGTGCTTTCCCACTTCTTAATTGAACTGCTTGGCATTCTTCTGTTATTTGTATTGACAGCTGCTGCTTTGTTTGCTTTAATTGTACTTTCATGTTTATATTAGCCATCCTTGTCTCTTGTAGTTTATCCTTGAATTCAGCTAACTGCTTTGTTAGAAAACCCAATTGCTGATTAAATTCAGCAGCTTGCTCTGCAGGACTGAGTACAGCAGTTACTGTTTTAGCCTCTTCTTTCATGGAAGGGTCACTGCTTAGGTACAGATGCTGATTTCTAGCAACTGTATCAATGAGCTCTTGAGCTTCTTCAATTGTCTTCCTCATGTGGATAGATCCACCAGCTGAGTAATCTAGAGAGATCTGAGCTCTTTCTGTAAGCCTATAATAGAAGATGTCTAACTGAACCCACTCTGAAAACATTTCAGAGGGGCATTTTCGTAGCATCTCTCTGTATCTCTCCCAGGCATCATAAAGAGATTCATTATCTCCTTGTTTAAAGCCTTGGATATCCAGCCTTAGCTGTGTCATCCGTTTTGGAGGAAAGTATTGATTCAGGAATTTTTCTGTCAGCTGTTTCCATGTCCTTATGCTAGCCTTAGGTTGGTTATTTAACCACCTCTTGGCTTGGTCTTTTACAACAAATGGAAACAGTAATAATCTGTAGACATCCTGATCTACTTCCTTATCATGTACTGTGTCAGCAATTTGTAAAAACTGTGCCAGAAACTCTGTAGGTTCTTCCTGTGAAAGACCGGAATACTGGCAGCTTTGCTGCACCATGATAATGAGCTGATGATTCAACTCAAAGCTACTGACTCCAATGGAGGGTATGTAGATACTACTCCCATATGAAGCAGTAGAGGGGTTAGCATATGACCCCAGAGTCCTCCTGGACTGTTCATTTCCGCTTAGGTCCATGATGGAGAAAGGGAGATGATGTAAAATAGAAGAAAATATTTTTATTTATTTAATTATTTATTTATTTCGAAAACAAAATAAATTAAAATAAAATAAATAAAAATAGGTGAAGATTTTCGAAAAAAAATGAGGAGAGAGAAAGTGGTTAGGAAGTTTTGAAAAGGATATGATGATTTTTGAAAAAGGTTTTAAATTTTGAAATAAAAATCTGAATTTTAAAGGTAAATTTCGAAAATTTGCTTTAAAATAGAGAGAAAAGATATTTTTAGATTTAAAGAGGAGAGAGAAAAATAATAAGATAGTACAAGATTTAAAAATTTTTTTGATCTAATGCTCCTTGTTTTCGAAAATTTTGGAGGGAAAACACCAAGGAACACCAAACTTAAAAATTTTAAGATCAAGACATAAGGAAACTCAAGAACACTTTGAAGACTCACAAGAACACAAGAACATGAAGAAAGAACACCAAACTTAAAATTTTTAGAAAACCAAACTAAAATTTTCGAAAAATAAAGAAAAATCAACAAGAAAACACCAAACTTAAAGTTTGGCACAAGATTTATTCAAAGAAAAATTATTTTTGAAAAAAATTTTGAAAATAGGATAGCCAATTACTAAGAACATAAGCACCACGCTCTAACTAATTGAGCTATAAATTTAAAGTGTTTTAACAAGGTATAAATAATAAAAGACTCTAAACCAAAAAGAACAATTTTTCCTAATCTAAGCAAAAAAATAAACCGTCAGTTGTCCAAACTCAAACAATCCCCGGCAACGGCGCCAAAAACTTGGTGCACGAAAATTACTTCACAATGTAATTCCGCACAACTAACCAGCAAGTGCACTGGGTCATCCAAGTAATACCTTACGTGAGTAAGGGTCGATCCCACGGAGATTGTTGGCTTGAAGCAATCTATGGTTATCTTGTAACTCTTAGTCAGGAAGACAATAAAATAATTCACTTATCAAATTTTATTGCAAGGAATAAAAGGGCAGAACACAAATTATACTTGTATGCAATGATGGAGAATATGTTGGAGTTTTGGAGATGCTTTGTCTTCTGAAATTCTGCTTTCTTCTATTTTCTGATTCACGTACGCACGTCCTCCTATGGCAAGCTGTGTGTAGGTGGATCACCGTTGTCAATGGCTACCATCTATCCTTCCAGTGAAAAGGGTCCAAATGCGCTGTCACCGCACGGCTAATCATCTGCAGGTTCTCAATCGTACCGGAATAGGATTTACTATCCTTTTGCGTCTGTCACTACGCCCAGCACTCGTGAGTTTGAAGCTCGTCACAGTCATTCAATCCCTGAATCCTACTCGGAATACCACAGACAATGTTTAGACTTTCTAGATTCTCTTGAATGCTGCCATCAATCTAGCTTATACCACGGAGATTCTGATTTAGAGATCTAAGAGATATTCATTAATTCTACGGTGGAACATAAGTGGTTGTCAGGCACGCGTTCGTGGCGAAATGATGATGATTATCACGTTCATCACATTGATATTGAAGTGCGAATGGATATCTTAGATAGGAACACGCATGTTTGAATGGAAAACAGAAATATTTGCATTAATTCATCGAGACACAGCAGAGCTCCTCACCCCCAACAATGGAGTTTAGAGACTCATGCCGTCAAAAGATACAAAGTTTAGATCTAAAAATGTTATGAGGTGCGAAATAAACCTCTAAAAGTTGTTTAAATACTAAACTAGTAACCTAGGTTTATAGAAAATGAACAAACTATGATAGATGGTGCAGAAATCCACTTCTGGGACCCACTTGGTGTGTGCTGGGGCTGAGACTTAAGCTAATCACGTGCATAGGGATGTTTTGGTCATTCAACGCCAGCTTTGGATCCTTTTCTGGCGTTGAACTCCACTTTGTAACTTGTTTCTGGCGCTGGACGCCAGACTGCAGCATGGAACTGGCGTTGAACGCCAGTTTACGTCATCTATCCTTGAGCAAAGTATGGACTATTATATATTGCTGGAAAGCCCTGGATGTCCACTTTCCAACGCAATTGGAAGCGCGCCATTTGGAGTTATGTAGCTCCAGAAAATCCACTTTGAGTGCAGGGAGGTCAGAATCCAACAGCATCAGCAGTCCTTTTTCAGCCTGAATCAGATATTTGCTCAGCTCCTTCAATTTCAGCCAGAAAATACCTGAAATTACAGAAAAACACACAAACTCATAGTAAAGTCCAGAAATATGAATTTTGCCTAGAAACTACTGAAAATAAACTAAAAACTAACTAAAACACACTAAAAACTATATGAAATTAACCCCAAAAAGCGTATAAAATATCCGCTCATCACAACACCAAACTTAAACTGTTGCTTGTCCTCAAGCAACTAGATAAATAAAATAGAATACATATAATTTAAGAAGCAATAATATCTCAGAGTTTTTGAGTGAAGCTCAGATTCTAATTAGATGAGCGGGGCTAGTAGCTTTTTGCTTCTGAACAGTTTTGGCATCTCACTTTATCCATTGAAGCTCAGAGTGATTGGCATCTATAGGAACTCAGAATTCAGATAGTGATATTGATTCTCCTAGTTCAGTATGTTGATTCTTGAACACAACTACTTTATGAGTCTTGGCCGTGGCCCTAAGCACTTTGTTTTCCAGTATTACCACCGGATACATAAATGCCACAGACACATAATTGGGTGAACCTTTTCAGATTGTGACTCAGCTTTGCTAAAGTCCCCAATTAGAGGTGTCCAGGGTTCTTAAGCACACTCTTCTTTTTGCTTTGGACCTTGACTTTAACCGCTCAGTCTCAAGTTTTCACTTGACACCTTCACGCCACAAGCACATGGTTAGGGACAGCTTGGTTTAGCCGCTTAGGCTAGGATTTTATTCCTTTAGGCCCTCCTATCCACTGATGCTCAAAGCCTTGGGGTCCTTTTTATTACCCTTGCCTTTTGGTTTTAAGGGCTATTGGCTTTTTGCTCTTGCCTTTTGGTTTTAAGAGCTTTGGCTTTTTCTGCTTGCTTTTTCTTTTTCTTTCTCTATTTTTTTTTCTGCAAGCTTTTGTATTCACTGCTTTTTCTTGTTTCAAGAATCATTTTTATGATTTTTCAGATTATCAATAACATGTCTCATGTTCATCATTCTTTCAAGAGCCAACATATTTAACAGTCTTAAACATCAAATTCAAAAGACATATGCACTGTTCAAGCATTCATTCAGAAGACAGAAAGCATTGCCACCACATGTAAATAATTAGAATTTATCTTATTAAAAACTCGAAAAATATTGCCTCTTATTCTAAAGAAATTCTTCTATTTTATTCATGTTTAATGATGATGATAAAATTAAATTATAGCTTAATTGGAGATAAAATAAAAAATATAGATACTAATTACTACTATATGACTCCTAAGGTAAAACTAAAATAAAAACAGTTATCACAGAGTTAAGGCTAAGATTGGAATTTAACAACCTTTGTTCTGGGAAGTGGATGTTCCTCTAATCTGCGGGGTGCTTGGTCCTTCAAGAGATAATTTCTGGCGCTTCAATTCCCTTAAATCACGCCCTTGCTCCTCCTGTTCTTTAAGCAAATAGCAAAGAATGCTACTTTGTTCCTTCTGTTCTTTCTGTATTTGTTCCATAGCTTCCTGCATCTTGGTAATAGATGTTTCAAGATACTCCCAGTATTCATATTGAGGGATTTCTGGGAGAATTTCCTGTGTTCTCTTCTTGATGGGGTCATCCTGTGCTTGTTGTTTTTCCATTGATGCTTTGGTGATTGGCCGCTCAACTGAGATATACTCAGTTATTCCCATCCTTACTCCAGCGTCCTTGCAAATCATAGAAATCAAGCTTGGATAAGCCAACCTGGCATCTTTGGAATTTTTGTTTGCAATTTTGTAGAATTCATTTGAAATCAGTTGATGAACTTCCACTTCTTTTCCCATCATGATGCAATGGATCATCACTGCTCTTCTAATAGTGACTTCAGAACGGTTGCTAGTGGGCAGCAGAGAATGCCCAATGAAGTCCAGCCATCCTCTGGTGACTGGTTTGAGATCTTCTCTTTTGAATTGATTTGGGACACCCTTCGTGCTGGTGGTCCACCTGGCTCCAGGGATACATATATCCTCTAGAATCTTATCCAGGCCCTTGTCTGTTCTCATCATTCTCCTATTGAAGGAGTCTGGATCATCTTTCAGCTGAGGTAGCTTTAAGATCTCCCTGATCTTGTCAGGATGGGTATGAACAATCTTTCCTCTGACCAAGGTCCGATAGTCATAGATAGCAGATCCAGATAGTCTTTGCCTGTCTTATTGCCACATATTAGCATAGAACTCCTGGACCATATTCCTTCCCACTTTCGTTTCAGGATTGGCTAGGATCTCCCAGTTCTGATTCGGATTTGCTCCTGGATCTTCGGATATTCGTCTTCTTTCGGATCGAATCTAACTTCCGGGATCACTGATCTTAGACCCATTATTTTGTAATAATGGTCTGAATGTTCTTTAGTTAAGAACTTCCCTTGATTCCAAAGTGGTTTTGGAATACTCTCTTTCTTGCCTCTTGGAGTGGGTTGTTTTCCTTTAGGAGCCATGATCTTAGTGGGTATGGTTTAGTGATCACGGATAAACACACCAAACTTAGAGGTTTGCTTGTCCTCAAGCAAAAGAAAAGAAAGGAGAGGGATAGAAGGAGAGCTGGTGTAGGATGGTGGATGAGAGGAAGGAGGCCGAATGGGTTTTTAAAAGGGATGGGGGGTTTTCGAAAATAAGGAGAAAGATAAGATAGAAGATATGATTTTAAAAAAAAATATGATAAGAAAAGATATGATTTAAAATTGAAAAGATATGAAGGATATTTGAAAAAGATAGATTTGGATTTTTGAAAAAGATAGTATGGAGATTTGAAAAAGATATTGATTAGTTGAAAAGATTTTTAAATGAAAAGAGATAGATTTGTTTTGAAAATTTTGAAAAAGAGTTGAATTGGATTGAAAAAAAGGATTTGTGCTTATGGATTAAGATACATTTAATATTTTTAAAGAAGGGTTTTTAGAAATTAGGGATTTTAGAAATCAAGGTTTGTAACATGTTTATGCAAGAAATCATGAATTGAAACATGAAAATCAAATTTAGAATGAAAAATATGAAGTAAAAATGAATTCACCTCCTCCCCACCATCCTGGCATTTGAACGCCCAAACGCTGCATGTTTTGTGCGTTCAACGCCCAAATGCTGCCTCTCCTGGGAGTTCACCGCCCAGCTGTTGCTTCTTTCTGGCGTTGAACGCCAGGAACTCCTTTGTCACTGGGCATTTTTCTGAACGCCCAGGACGCTGTAAATCTGGCGTTAAACGCCCAGAAGGAGCTTCTTTCTGGCGTTCATTGCCCAGAAGATGCTTCTTTCTGGCGTTTAACGCCCAGATGGCTATCCTTACTGGCGTTCAACGCCCAGTGGATGATTCTTTTGGGCGTTGAACGCCCAAAACAGACTCTTACTGGCATTTTCTTGCCAGTGAGCTCTTTTTCTCTGTTTTGTGTGCAGAATCCTTCTGTAACCCTGTGAACTTATACAATTGACTCTTTACCTTAGTATCAGTGAACTTTATATAAACAAATAAAATCAAGAATAGGGCAAAATGCTTAGAGGAAGTGATGCCCCATGGCTGGGTTGCCTCCCAGCAAGCGCTTCTTTATTGTCTTTAGCTGGACCTTGCTAAGCTTTTAATCTAGCTTCAGCCTTGAGCACTCTTGCTCAACATTGCCTTCAAGATAGTGCTTGATTCTCTGTCCATTAACAATGAACTTCTTATCAGAATCAATATCTTGAAGTTCCACATAACCATATGGTGATACACTTGTAATCACATATGGTTCCCTCCACCGGGATTTCAATTTCCTGGGGAATAGCCTGACTCTAGAGTTAAACAACAGAACCTTCTGTCTTGGTTCAAAGATTCTAGATGACAGCTTTCTGTCATGCCACTTTTTTTATTTCTCTTTATAAAGCTTGGCATTTTCGAAAGCAGTGAATCTGAATTCCTCTAGCTCATTTAGCTGAAGCAATCTTTTTTCTCCAGCTAATTTGGCATCAAAGTTCAGGAATCTGGTTGCCCAGTAGGCTTTATGTTCCAGTTCCACGGGCAGGTGACATGCCTTACCATATACAAGTTGGTATGGAGAGGTCCCTATAGGAGTCTTGAATGCTGTTCTGTATGCCCACAGAGCATCATCCAAGCTTCTTGCCCAATCCTTTCTACGGGTATTTACAGTCCGTTCTAGGATTCTTTTTAGCTCTCTATTAGAGACTTCAGCTTGCCCATTAGTTTGTAGATGATATGGAGTTGCCACCTTGTGGCGAATCCCATACCGGACCATGACAGAGTAAAGCTGTTTGTTGCAGAAGTGAGTGCCCCATCACTGATTAATACTCTAGGGACCCCAAACCTGCTGAAGATATATTTCTGGAAGAACTTCAGCACTGTTTTAGTATCATTGGTGGGTGTGGCAACGACCTCTACCCATTTTGATACATAGTCAACTGCCACCAGAATATAAGTGTTTGAGTATGATGGTGGGAAAGGTCCCATGAAGTCAATTCCCCATACGTCAAACAACTCAATCTCCAAGATTCCTTGTTGAGGCATGGCGTAACCATGAGGCAGATTACCAGCTCTTTGGCAACTGTCACAGTTACGTACAAACTCTCGGGAATCTCTGTAGAGTGTAGGCCAGTAGAAGCCACATTGGAGGACCTTGGTGGTTGTTCGCTCACCTCCGAAATGACCTCTATATTGTGACCCATGGCAATGCCATAAGATCCTTTGTGCTTCTTCTTTAGGCACACACCTACGGATTATGCCATCTGCACATCTCTTAAAGAGATAGGGTTCATCCCACAAGTAGTACTTTGCATCAGTAATTAATTTTTTCTTTTGTTGCCTGCTGTACTCCTTGGAAATGAACCTTGTAGCTTTGTAGTTCACGATGTCTGCAAACCATGGTGTTTCCTGAATGGCAAATAAATTCTCATCAGGAAAGGTCTCAGAGATTTCAAGAGAGGGGAATGACGTCCCTTCTATTGGCTCTATCCGAGACAGATGGTCAAGCACTTGGTTCTCTGTCCCTTTTCTGTCTCTTATTTCTATATCGAACTCTTGCAGAAGCAACACCCATCTTATGAGTCTGGGTTTTGAATCCTGGTTTGTGAGTAGATATTTAAGAGCAGCATGATCTGTGTACACAATCACTTTTGATCCTACTAAGTATGATCTAAACTTGTCAATGGCATAAACCACTGCAAGCAATTCTTTTTCTGTGGTTGTGTAATTTTTCTGGGCATCATTCAAAACACGGCTAGCATAATAAATGACATGCAGAAGCTTGTCATGCCTTTGCCCCAGTACTGCACCAATGGCGTGATCACTGGCATCACACATTAGCTCAAATGGTAATGTCCAGTCTGGTGCAGAAATAACTGGTGCTGTGACCAGCTTGGCTTTCAACGTTTCAAACGCCTGCAGACACTTTGTGTCAAACACAAATGGCATGTCAGCAGCTAGCAGATTGCTCAGAGGTTTTGCGATTTTTGAAAAATCCTTTATAAACCTCCTATAGAATCCTGCATGCCCCAGAAAGCTTCTAATTGCCTTAACATTGGCAGGTGGTGGTAATTTTTCAATTACCTCTATTTTTGCTTAATCCACCTCTATTCCCTTGTTTGAAATTTTATGCCCAAGGACAATCCCTTCAGTCACCATAAAATGACATTTTTCCCAGTTTAAAACCAGGTTGGTCTCTTGGCATCTTTTCAGAACTAGTTTCAGGTGATCAAGACAGGAGCTGAATGAGTCTCCATATACTGAGAAGTCATCCATGAATACTTCCAGAAATTTTTCCACCATATCAGAGAAAATAGAGAGCATGCATCTCTGGAAGGTTGCAGGCGCATTACACAGCCCAAATGGCATCCTTCTATAAGCAAACACTCCGGATGGACATGTGAATGCTGTTTTCTCTTGATCCTGGGGATCTACTGCAATCTGGTTATAGCCTGAGTAGCCATCTAAAAAGCAGTAATAATCATGACTTGCTAGTCTTTCTAGCATCTGGTCTATGAATGGTAAAGGAAAATAATCCTTTCTGGTGGCTGTATTGAGCCTTCTGTAGTCAATACACATGCGCCACCCTGTAACTGTTCTTGTAGGAACCAGTTCATTCTTTTCATTATGAACCACTGTCATTCCTCCCTTTTTGGGGACAACTTGGACAGGACTCACCCAGGGGCTGTCAGAAATAGGATAAATAATCCCAGCCTCCAGTAATTTGGTGACCTCTTTCTGCACCACTTCTTTCATGGCTGGATTTAGCCGCCTCTGTGGTTGAACCACTGGTTTAGCATTATCCTCCAATAAGATTTTGTGCATGCATCTAGCTGGGCTTATGCCCTTAAGGTCACCTATGGACCACCCAAGAGCTGTCTTGTGTGTCCTTAGCACTTGAATAAGTGCTTCCTCTTCCTATGGATTTAAAGCAGAGCTTATGATCACTGGAAAAGTGTCACCTTCTCCCAGAAATGCATATTTCAGGGATGGTGGTAATGGTTTGAGCTCGGGTTTAGGAAGTTTTTCCTCTTCCAGAGGAAATTTCAGAGGCTCTTTCATTTCCTCTGAATCCTCCAAATCAGGCTGAACATCTTTAAAGATGTCTTCCAACTCTGATTCGAGACTCATAGCCATGTTGATCTCTTCCACCAAAGAGTCAATAAGATCAAATTTCATGCAGTCTTTTGATGTGTCTGGATGTTGCATGGCTTTGACAGCATTCAACTTAAACTCATCATCATTGACTCTCAGGGTTATTTTCCCCTGTTGGACATCAATGAGAGTTCGTCCAGTTGCTAGGAAGGGTCTTCCTAGAATGAGAGTAGCACTCTTGTGCTCCTCCATTTCCAGCACTACAAAGTCAGTGGGAAAGGCGAATGGCCCAACTCTGACAATCACGTCTTCAATCACGCCTAATGGGTATTTAATGGAGCCATCAGCAAGTTGGAGACATATCCGGGTTGGTTTAACTTCTTCAGTTAAACCAAGCTTTCTGATAGTGGATGCAGGTATTAGGTTGATGCTTGCCCCAAGATCACAAAAAGCTGTCTTGGTGCAATTACCTTCTAATGTGCATGGTATCAGAAAACTCCCAGGGTCTTTAAGCTTTTCAGGAAAGCTTTTCAGAATGACTGCACTGCATTCTTCAGTGAGGAGAACTCTTTCAGTTTCTCTCCAATCCTTTTTATGACTCAAGATCTCTTTCATGAACTTGGCATAAGAAGGTATTTGCTCAAGTGCCTCTGCAAATGGAATCTTTATTTCAAGAGTCCTGAGATAATCTGCAAAGCGAGCAAATTGCTTTTCCTGCTCCTCTTGGCGGAGTTTTTGAGGATAAGGTATCTTGACTTTATATTCCTCAACCTTAGTTGCTGTACGTTTATTTCCTACAGAAGTGGTTGAAGAAGCCTTTTTAGATGGGTTGTCATCAGCACTTGTGTGTGTCTGATCCCTCACTGGCAATTGAGTGCCAGAGTTAGAAGCTGGAGTGACGTTAGACGCCAGCTCCTCATCTATTCCCGGCGTTTGAACGCCAGAACTGTACTTCTTTTGGGCGTTCAACGCCAGATCCTTGCTTGTTTCTGGCGTTGAACGCCAGTCCTGAGCATGGTCTGGGCGTTCAGCGCCAACCTTCCACCCAACTTCTGGCGTTTTGGTGCCAGAATTATTTTTCCCTGGGCTCTTACTGTCCTCAGATGGATTTTGGGTGGTTTGCTCATTTTTTGGTTTCCTGCTGCCTTGAAGTGGGGTATTTAGTGCTTTCCCACTTCTTAATTGAACTGCTTGGCATTCTTCTGTTATTTGTATTGACAGCTGCTGCTTTGTTTGCTTTAATTGTACTTTCATGTTTATATTAGCCATCCTTGTCTCTTGTAGTTTATCCTTGAATTCAGCTAACTGCTTTGTTAGAAAACCCAATTGCTGATTAAATTCAGCAGCTTGCTCTGCAGGACTGAGTACAGCAGTTACTGTTTTAGCCTCTTCTTTCATGGAAGGGTCACTGCTTAGGTACAGATGCTGATTTCTAGCAACTGTATCAATGAGCTCTTGAGCTTCTTCAATTGTCTTCCTCATGTGGATAGATCCACCAGCTGAGTAATCTAGAGAGATCTGAGCTCTTTCTGTAAGCCCATAATAGAAGATGTCTAACTGAACCCACTCTGAAAACATTTCAGAGGGGCATTTTCGTAGCATCTCTCTGTATCTCTCCCAGGCATCATAAAGAGATTCATTATCTCCTTGTTTAAAGCCTTGGATATCCAGCCTTAGCTGTGTCATCCGTTTTGGAGGAAAGTATTGATTCAGGAATTTTTCTGTCAGCTATTTCCATGTCCTTATGCTAGCCTTAGGTTGGTTATTTAACCACCTCTTGGCTTGGTCTTTTACAGCAAATGGAAACAGTAATAATCTGTAGACATCCTGATCTACTTCCTTATCATGTACTGTGTCAGCAACTTGTAAAAACTATGCCAGAAACTCTGTAGGTTCTTCCTGTGAAAGACCGGAATACTGGCAGCTTTGCTGCACCATGATAATGAGCTGATGATTCAACTCAAAGCTACTGACTCCGATGGAGGGTATACAGATACTACTCCCATATGAAGCAGTAGAGGGGTTAGCATATGACCCCAGAGTCCTCCTGGACTGTTCATTTCCGCTTAGGTCCATGATGGAGAAAGGGAGATGATGTAAAATAGAAGAAAACATTTTTATTTATTTAATTATTTATTTATTTCGAAAACAAAATAAATTAAAATAAAATAAATAAAAATAGGTGAAGATTTTCGAAAAAAAAATGAGGAGAGAGAAAGTGGTTAGGAAGTTTTGAAAAGGATATGATGATTTTTGAAAAAAGTTTTAAATTTTGAAATAAAAATCTGAATTTTAAAGGTAAATTTCGAAAATTTGCTTTAAAATAGAGAGAAAAGATATTTTTGGATTTAAAGAGGAGAGAGAAAAATAATAAGATAGTACAAGATTTAAAAATTTTTTTGATCTAATGCTCCTTGTTTTCGAAAATTTTGGAGGGAAAACACCAAGGAACACCAAACTTAAAAATTTTAAGATCAAGACATAAGGAAACTCAAGAACACTTTGAAGACTCACAAGAACACAAGAACATGAAGAAAGAACACTAAACTTAAAATTTTTAGAAAACCAAACTAAAATTTTCGAAAAATAAAGAAAAATCAACAAGAAAACACCAAACTTAAAGTTTGGCACAAGATTTATTCAAAGAAAAATTATTTTTGAAAAAATTTTGAAAATAGGATAGCCAATTACTAAGAACATAAGCACCACGCTCTAACTAATTGAGCTATAAATTTAAAGTGTTTTAACAAGGCATAAATAATAAAAGACTCTAAACCAAAAAGAACAATTTTTCCTAATCTAAGCAACAAAATAAACCGTCAGTTGTCCAAACTCAAACAATCCCCGGCAACGGTGCCAAAAACTTGGTGCACGAAAATTACTTCACAATGTAATTCCGCACAACTAACCAGCAAGTGCACTGGGTCGTCCAAGTAATACCTTACGTGAGTAAGGGTCGATCCCACGGAGATTGTTGGCTTGAAGCAATCTATGGTTATCTTGTAACTCTTAGTCAGGAAGACAATAAAATAATTCACTTATCAAATTTGATTGCAAGGAATAAAAGGGCAGATCACAAATTATACTTGTATGCAATGATGGAGAATATGTTGGAGTTTTGGAGATGCTTTGTCTTCTGAAATTCTGCTTTCCTCTGTTTTCTGATTCATGCACGCATGTCCTCCTATGGCAAGCTGTGTATAGGTGGATCACCGTTGTCAATGGCTACCATCCATCCTTCCAATGAAAAGGGTCCAAATGCGCTGTCACCGCACGACTAATCATCTGCAGGTTCTCAATCGTACCGGAATAGGATTTACTATCCTTTTGCGTTTGTCACTACGCCTAGCACTCGCGAGTTTGAAGCTCGTCACAGTCATTCAATCCCTGAATCCTACTCGGAATACCACAGACAATGTTTAGACTTTCTGGATTCTCTTGAATGCTGCCATCAATCTAGCTTATACCACGGAGATTCTGATTTAGAGATCTAAGAGATATTCATTTATTCTACGGTAGAACGTAAGTGGTTGTCAGGCACGCGTTCATGGAGGAATGATGATGATTGTCACGTTCATCACATTCATATTGAAGTGCGAATGGATATCTTAGATAGGAACACGCATGTTTGAATAGAAAACAGAAATATTTGCATTAATTCATCGAGACACAGCAGAGCTCCTCACCCCCAACAATGGAGTTTAGAGACTCATGCCGTCAAAAGATACAAATTTTAGATCTAAAAATGTTATGAGGTGCGAAATAAACCTCTAAAAGTTGTTTAAATACTAAACTAGTAACCTAGGTTTACAGAAAATGAACAAACTATGATAGATGGTGCAGAAATCCACTTCTGGGACCCACTTGGTGTGTGCTGGGGATGAGACTTAAGCTAATCACGTGCATAGGGCTGTTTTGGGCATTCAACGCCAGCTTTGGATCCTTTTCTGGCGTTGAACTCCACTTTGTAACTTGTTTCTGGCGCTGGACGCGAGACTGCAGCATGGAACTGGAGTTGAACGCCAGTTTACGTCATCTATCCTTGAGCAAAGTATGGACTATTATATATTGTTGGAAAGCCCTGGATGTCTACTTTCCAACGCAATTGGAAGCGCGCCATTTGGAGTTCGGTAGCTCCAGAAAATCCACTTTGAGTGCAGGGAGGTTAGAATCCAACAACATCAGCAGTCCTTTTTCAGCCTGAATCAGATTTTTGCTCAGCTCCCTCAATTTCAGCCAGAAAATACCTGAAATCACAGAAAAATACACAAACACATAGTAAAGTCCATAAATATGAATTTTGCCTAGAAACTACTGAAAATAAACTAAAAACTAACTAAAACACACTAAAAACTATATGAAATTAACCCCAAAAAGCGTATAAAATATCCGCTCATCAGTCGCCTTGAGCACATTAAGGATGACTCCACTCCTATCAATGATGCTTTTCCATTTGATAGCTTGCATGCAGTATCTGAAGTAGTTCCTTGGTACGCACCTGTAGCTAATTATCTAGTTAGCCATACTTTCCCTCCTAATTTTACTAAGCATCAAAGAGACAAGCTGAAAAGCGAGTCTAAGTATTATATATGGGATGATCCATATTTATGGAGGTGTGGTGCTGACCAGGTAATTAGATGGTGTGTGCCCTAATCAGAATTCCAGTCCATTTTAGAGGCCTGCCACTCTTCTGAGAGTGGAGGACATTTTGGCCCATAAAGAACAGCTAGGAAAATTTTAGACTGTGGATTCTGGTGGCCTACTCTTTTTAAAGATGCTGCTACTATTTTGTAAATATTGTTCCCCATGCCAAAGGTTTGGTAATATATCCAAGAGGATGAGATGCCCCAACAGATTATGTTATTCTATGAAATTTTTTATGTTTGGGGAATTGACTTCATGGGTCTGTTTTCAAATTCTAGTGGTTACCTTTATATGCTGTTAGCTGTAGATTATGTTTCTAAATGGGTGGAAGTAATTTCTACCCATACTGATGATGCTAACACTGTTGTTTCCTTTGTTAGAAACCATATTATATGTCGCTTTGGATCACCACGAGCAATCGTGAGTGATAAAAGCACTCACTTCTGTAACAGGAGATTAGCAGGATTACTGAAGAAGCGTGGGATTGTTCACAAAGTGGCAACAGCATACCATCCCCAGACTAATGGGCAAGCAGAAGTATCTAACAGAGAAATAAAGCGCATTCTGGAGAAGATAGTAAAGCCTCATAGGAAGGACTGGAGCACTAGACTTGTTGATGCGCTCTGAGCGTATCGGACAGCGTACAAGACACCCATTGGGATGAGTCCCTTCCGCTTAGTGTACGGAAAGGGTTGCCACCTTCCAGTAGAGGTGGAACACAAGGCTTTCTGGACTGTGAGGGAGTGCAACATGGGATTTGTGGAAGCTGGTGCTAAAAGGAAGCTGCAACTAGCAGAATTAGAGAACCTTCGCCTAGAAGCATATGACAACTCCAGGCGATACAAAGAGAAGATGAAGGCTGTGCATGACAAGCACATAAAAATGAGAAAGTTCAGACCAGGGGAGTTGGTTCTCCTTTATAACTCCAGACTGAGACTCATGCCAGAAAAGCTGAGATCAAGATGGGAAGGTCCCTACAGAGTAGAAAAAGCAGAGCCATACGGAGTCTTTCACTTGCGTCATCCTTCTAGCTCCAAATTTATCAAGGTCAATGGACATCGCCTAAAGCTTTATCATGGTGAGAAGATGAAGGAACACAAAGAGCTAGAGGTCTTCCTCTTGAAGGACCCACCAACAGAAGCAGAATGAGCCTAAAGACCGTCCAACTTAAGGACGTAAAAGCAAAATGCTAGGTGGGAGACAACCTACCATGGTATGATCATTCCGTTTCAGTCTTAGTTTTATTTTATTTTAATCTACTTTATTTTTCTTAGTGACTCTTCTCATAATCTCTGCATATAGTCTGCATTTGTATTTGCATTATGCAAACAAAAAAAAGAAGCACACGACGCGCAAGCGTCGCTGACGCGTACGCGTCATAAGTGCATACAAAACAAAGAAGAATGAAACAGAGAGTTACGCGGGAGCATGGCTGGAGGTGTGCTTGATAAACCCATATTTCATGATATATTTTGTGCTCAAATTGAGTGATTTATTCAATCCTTCACTCACTTATTCATGTTAATTGCATGGTTTTACTTTTCCTTCCTTATTATGTGATGTATGTGAAAAACATGTTTCCTATGCTTTAAAAGTAATTATTTTAATTTTCCTTTATTACCATTCGATGCCGTGATTTGTGTGTTGAGTAATTTCAGATCTTCTAAGGCAGGAATGACTTAAAGGATGGAAAGAAAACATACAAAATTAGAAGGAAAGCATAAAACGGAGTTTTTAAAGAAACTGGCAGTGACGCGACCGCGCGATTGACGCGACCGCGCGCCTTAAGCGAAACGCATATGACACGGATGCCTGACTGAAGCGACCGCGTGACAAGGAAAACTCCAATTGACGCGACCGCGTGACCCACGCGACCGCGTGACAGGGGCCACACACTAGAAATTACAAAAAATGCCCCCAGCAATTTCTGAAGCCCTTTTTGGCCCAAATCCAAGTCCAGAAGGGACAGATCAGAGGTTATGAAGTGGGGTAATGCATCCATTCAGAAGAGAGTCTCCAATTAGTTACCTTTCATGATTTAGATGTAGTTTTGAGGGAGAGGTTCTCTCCTCTCTCTTTTAGGATTTAGATTTAGGATTTTAATTCGCTTTCAGGATTATCTCTTTCTATCAGGTTCAACATTCCTTTTTATTTATCTTTTCAATTTAATTTATGAATTCTTCTATGTTACAGATTACTCTTTTGAATTAATGTTATTTGAGGTATTTCAGTTTACAATTGTTTCTTTTATTTATATTACTGTTGCTTCCAATCTGAAGGCATTTTTATTCCGGTAGATTTACTTTTTCCCTTTTTGGTCTTGGTTAAAAAATCAGTAACTTAGGAGTTATCAAACTCAACATGATTGATAATTGTTATCTTTGCTAATTGAATTAAACTTCAACAATCCCAACTTTTCCTTAGGGATTAACTAGGATTTGAAGATCAAACTAATTAGTAACTTGACTTTTCTTTGCTTTAAGTAAAGGCTAACTAAGTAGAATTAAGATTCAATCTTCATCATCATTGATAAGGATAACTAGGATAGGACTTCTAATTTCTCATACCTTGCCAAAAGTTTACTTTACAGTTATTTATTTACTTTACAGTCTTTTACTTATTTCAATTGCAATTTAAATTACTTGTTCCTCATCTTAAAAACCCCAATTTACAATCTTCATAACCAATAATAAGAACATACTTCCCTGCAGTTCCTTGAGAAGATGACCCGAGGTTTAAATACTTCGGTTATCAATTTATTTAGGGGTTTGTTACTTGTGACAACCAAAACGTTTGTACGAAGGGATTTCGGTTGGTTTAGAAACTATATCTACAACGCGACTATTTTTATAAAATTCTTTACTGGCAAAAACCCTAACGTCAAAATGGCGTCGTTGCCGGGGAACTGCAATTGTGTGCCTTATTATTGGTTATTGTAAATATTTTTCTTTTACTTGTTTATTTGTCTTTATTTTCTCCTTTTATTTCCATTAGCTACTATGAATTCTCACCCATCTCGCTTCGAGTTTGGTTCTAATATTGTTGAAAGGAGTGAAAGTTATAACAGGAACATGCATCAAGGTCAGAGCAATCAAAGATGGATGCAGCCAAGAGGATCTGATCAACCCTTTAGGCAACAACACCCTCCAAGATATCACGGACAAAGACCAATCTACAATGCATACCAAGCCAATAGACATGGTAGACAACCTTGTAACTACCAACAAGTCCCACCCCATGCCTATAGACCATCCTCTCAACACAACTTCGAACCACCACACTCACAAGCTCCTTTTCACCATTCGCCACCATATAACCCTCATTTACCCCGATTCCAATCTAATTACTCCTAAACACCACCACTTTCCAATGTACCACGTCCAAATCCAGCACCCCGAGAATCAGAGGTTCGCCTCAAGGAAACAGTAGATCAACTTCAAACAACCCTTTATCAACTGGAGCAAGCAATAAGTCAATTATCTTCTAGACGTTCGAACATTCAAGGACCTCCCACAACTCCGTGTGGACAATCTAATGATGAGCGTAGCATGAAGGAGATACTAGAAACTCCAGTAGACAGAACAAGACATGACTTCGTACTGGAACAAGTAGAGGAAGCTGTCATTACACAAGAAGAAGAGTTGGTTGAAGACCTAGGAGACGCTGAGCCTCTATGGGAATCCAGAGTTATGGAGAATTCTGTCAAGGACGTTACAATTGATGCTAAGGAGGATAGTACACAACCCCTAAGGCAAGTCTTTTATGAGGAACTAGACGGAATACTCCAAGAAGCAAGTTTCCTTGATGATGATAGTCACGAGTCAAGTTCTCACTACAACAAATAAGGGTTTTCGCAACGGTCAAAAACCGTTGCCGTAGATTGAAAAACCGTTCCCAAAACTTTAGGCAACGGTTTTTGACCTGTGGTATATGCGGCCGTTACCAATGCTCAAAGGCAACGGTTTTTTACCTAAGGCAACGGTAACAAAAAAACTGTTGCCAAAGTTACTGGTATAGACAACGGTTTTGATAGAAAATTTTAAACAACGGTTTCAAACCGTTACTCGATAAGGAACGTTTTTAAACCGTTCTCTTTCATGATCCAACGGTTTAAAACCATAACTAAATAGGCAACGGTTTTAAACAGTTGTAGTTTTATTATTCACAAAGGCAACGGTTTTAAAGCGTTACTGTTAGTGTCGTTTTTTGACAACGGTTTTAATACCATTGCCATTTAATAGTCGTCTAAGACAACGGTTTTAAAGCGTTACCATTAGTTTCATTTTTTGGCAACGGTTTTTTAAAATCATTCCTTTTGTGACTTTTGACAACGATTTTTTGTAGTTATATATTTTTTTATTTACAATAATTTTCTCATATTGCATTAAAATTAATATTCCAACTATTTTTTTAATTTAGTGTCAATAAATAACCTTAACTATTTGAATCAAATTACTAAAGAAAACTAATTGAATATTTACCATCAAATTTGATTTTTAAAGTATTCTATAAGATTCATACATATTTGTGAATCTTTTAGAAATCAAATAAACTAAGATACTATCAAATAAACTAAGATACTTTAAAATTACATAATAAGAGTCTAAGTCATAACCATATCTAATCATAAAGAAAAGAGATTGATATATTACAATAGCAAATAGATTCCTCATCATCTTCACAAATTGGTGATTTTTAGTCTCTAATATTTGATCTTCACAATTTGTGTGATTAAGTTCTTTTTCTATTTCATAATAATTTTTCTGTGAACAAAAAAATTAGCAAATTAAATATAATGTTAAGCCTAATGCTAATAATTGAAGGAATGGAAGTTTGATTTAGGCTTACCAATAGCAGTAGTTATGTTGGATGTGATTAGGATTATCACATTTGGAGATGATATTAACTTGTCAATCTGAGTTAGTAATGCATTTACAACCTGAAATATTCATATTTAAGGATTACTAGCACACTATGCAAATACCCAAGAAAATCCAATATCTCTCGGTTGCATTTTTTAAATACTATTTAACATTCTCACACACTATTTAAAAAAAAAAAGAAAAAAGGGAATAGCGGGGAAGAAAAGGGGTATTTTCCTCAAGGAAGGACCGGAGAGATTGGTATACCCGAATAGAATCTGAAGGTTCTGAACCGGATATGGCAGCTTTCCTCGCCGCAGCAAGGCTTTCAACTTCATCTGCATGACCACACACTTAACCCAAAGCACATGACAAGCATATAGCATTAAGTTAAATTTTGTTCTGCCTCACCAATCAAAACAAATACTAGATTTCTTTCTTCTTTACCATTTCTTGAATCTTTTGGAAAATTTTTGCAACCTAAACAACAAGGAAATACAATTGTGCAATCAGTGCAACAATACAACATAATAACAGTTCATCTATCAATATCCTCTGAAGTGATCACAAATTGGAAATTCATCAACTACAAAGCATTAGTACTTCTAATAACTATTGTGCATGCATACCAGCTTGCCATTTTCAGAAAACCATTTACTGAATAAAGAATATGTATTCACTTCAATAACCTGGCACTGTGGGAATATGAGAATGTGGCATTCACTTTAATTCTATTTTTCTAGATAGAACTCATTATTGTTTGTTAAGAATCTATCCAACAATTTTACTTGCATTAGCTTAAAACACATTCAAAATGATATTATTTGTGCGAGTTCTATGCTATTAGCTTTTAGTTCAATTCTAATCCGTTGCTTCTAAATTTTGGTGAGATTACAGTCAATATCCGTAAGTTTCAGAATCCACAAGTTTCAGATTCATATCACTTCATTTGATTAATTAATTATCAATTGGAAGTGGAGCCCTATTTTCATAAACCAGTTCAGAGTTTTCAGCAAACAACCGACCTTCCAAGTGACTTATCTAAGTCTAAAAATAGATATGAACATGAAACTTGTACTCACTTAAAATAGACTGATAGATCTTTAAAATTCTTTTGAAATCAACTCAAAATTCTGTTTAAATTAAAAGTTATAGCATCTGCAAATTGGTACTGCAGAACCAGAAAACTAGAGAAATCTGCAGCAACCACTAAAATTCAAAAAATCATATCTTCCAAACCACTTGGCCAAATTCTCTGAAATTTTTATGGAATTTTCAAGACACACTAAAGTTTTACAAAAAAATAATTTCATCTAAAAATTAGGTCTGGACTGCTCCCAAAAAGTCATTCGTTCTGCTGCCAATTATGCAGATTTCTGCAGAAATTCTGCACAAAGTATTTCTAACAACCTCACATACCAAATCCTATATTCAAGCCTAGGATTCATCTAAAACCACATTTCTAACTTTCTTTTCACTAACCAAAGTTTTCCAAGAACTCTTAATTCAATATATCACAATTTCATATCATAGGTGCAACGTAACCATATTATCATAGCATCTATTCTTCAGCATGTCATCTATAACAACATATCTCATGTTCTAATTCATCAAATGAATTTCCAGCAATCATAGCAACATTCCATACACAAAATCATCATCAACAAGTTCTAGCAACAAGTATAACTTCAAAATACACAACATCGTCAATAATCACTACATTAAATCATTAAACCAATCACCAACTACAGCCATGATTCAACTCAATTTCAATAATTATTCACACAAAACAACCATAAACCATTTGCAGTTACTCATTTAATTTTATTGGCATTCATAACTTAAAACATTTATTTTTAAAACAAATCCCCTACCTCAATTAGTCGAGATCGCAGAATTTAAACGCGACAAACCCTCTTATTCTAAATTTACAGCAGCAGCGGCTTAGACCCAGTAGTAGCAACAGCAGTAACATTATCAATAATCATAGCTATAGGGGCTGAAATAAAATAAAATGAGAATAGGGTAACCAATGAAATAGCAGTAGAGCAAGAATGGAAACAGAGCAAATTAGAGGAAGGGATCTAGACCATATCAGAGGTACTTCAACGGTATCCCCCTTTTTTTTGAAACCGCAACGGTGATCATGGCAGCAGCAGTGGCGGCTGAACAGCTCTCTGCCTCTCGGCACAAGCCTCACACGACTCCTTTCCTTGTTCTTAAGGCTCATCTCTCCTTTCGCACATGCAACAGATGATGGCGGCCATAGAAGTAGCGGCCGTGCTAGAGCCTTCAGTGGTGACGACGGGGTCACGACGTGGCGGCGGTGACGGAACACAACAGCAGTGACGGTTCTAACTGCGACTGGTCCCTCAGCGGTGGTAGAACACGACGGCTCTTCTCCTCCGACGCGGGCTCCTCTCCTCCTCGTGACAACGCCGACGACGACTCCCCATGGACGGCGACTGGGCGGCGTGATTCCTTCCTCCATCGCGGTCCTCTCTCTCGCCTCAGTTCTGATTCGTAATGAAGATGACTTCGCGGACAGCAGCGGTGGCAAGGCGCGGCTTCCCCTCCTCTCCTCTTCTCCCTTCAGTTCTCACTCTCAGATCTCTCTCTTCCTCTATGTATGTTTATGTGTCTGTGCATGTTTGTTTATTTGGTGTGTGGTGTGTGCTGTGAGTGAGTAATGGTGAGAAAGGGTGAAGTGGCTCAGTGGAGAATGAACAAGTGGTAGGGGAGGGGTACATGTGTGTGTGGGTTGGGTAGAAAGGGGTTAGGGTTAATGAATTAGGAATTAGGGTTTAGAATTGGGAATTTAGGATTTGAGTAGAGTTTTGAGTTAAAACCCAATTTAATCATTTTAATCAATATAATTAATTTTAAGAATATTATTTTATTCTTTAAATTACTAATTATTTGTAATTAAATACTTTAATTTAAAATTATAGATAAATAAATAAATTTTTTTAGTTCATAATATTAATCAAAATTTTAAATTATTTCAATTTAAATTATATACAAAACTCTCTTTCATCTCCAATTACTAAAACTCTGAATTTTAATTAAGCAAAAATCATTAATTTTAGTAAATCAAAATTATCTAATTTATAATTAAAATTTATATAAAACCAAATTAATTTAAAACATGAAGTCTCATAACCTTTTAAAAAAGAAAATTATATATATAATTATAAATAATTCATTATTTATTTTTTAAAAATCTGGGGCTTACAAAAATTATCAACAAATATGATAAATTATAAATAAATTATTATTTAATTTTTCAAAAATTTGGGTTGTTACAAGTTTGGCATTGTTCGATGACGGCTCTAATGATGAGTGGTGTCGGTTATGGAGCGCTAGGGCTAATAGAGGAAGGAAAAATTAACAAGTCTCTATGTTTTATTTTGAAGAGAGGTTGTTGAAATTTTTTTGAAGTGTTAAAGAAATATTATCTTAAATTTTAGAGCGGGAATGAAACCAAAAATATATCATTGTTATAAATTTATTTTAAATTTATTTCTTCTATAAATAATATTTGTAATATATTTATAACAATAATTTTGAGTGTTCTAAAAATTTAATATTTATAGAGAAAATTATTTAAATTTGTATAATTATTTAAATAATATAAGAAAATTATTGTTTGATAAAAGATTGTTGTAATGGTTATAAAACCGTTCTTTAAAATAGTCAAAGAGAACGGTTTTATTTTGTTGCTATAACGTAATGAAAAATTGAACTTCAATAGTAACACTCTAAAAACTGTTGTCTAAGACCATCTAATAGAACGGTTTTAAAGTGTAGCATTTTGGCAACGGTTTTTATGCGTTTCTTTTGTACAATTATTTAAACAACAATAAAAACTATTGCTTAAAACCAAATCATGGTAACGGTTATAAAACCGTTCTTTAAAATAGTCAAAGAGAACGGTTTTAATTTGTTGCTATAAAATAATAAAAAATTGAATTCAATAGTAACACTATAAATAACCGTTGTCTAAAACTATCTAAGAGAACGGTTTTAAGGCGTTGCAAAATTTGGCGTTGCTAAAGCCCATATTTGTTGTAGTGTCTACTAGTAATGAACTTGCATCCGCACGTGAATTCTCTGAGATCGAAGAGTCTTCCCCAAGTGAATACAAAGACGATGCGGAGGTAGATTTCTCTCAACCTCCCGTTTATGACTTAAGTGACGAGGAAGACATAGAAGGCTTTGATCAGGATATGGATGCAATTGAGAAAGTCTGCAAGGAAGTGAAGAAATTCACAGAAGAGCACAAGGGAGTAGAACTCACAGAACCACTGGAAACACCTATCCCAAGGCCATTACCACCCAATACAAGCTTTAAGTGGGTACAATCCTTAACCTTTAACTTTATTTTTCCACTTGAATATGGTTTGCTTGAAACAGATGGCCAGCTTAGAGCTCTCTGCGGCTTTAAGAGTAAGAGGGAAATGGCTCGCACTCAGAGCTGGTGCACAAGGTTCAATAAGGTTCCACGCTTCAATTCGAAGTGCACGGATTGGCATCGCGATCAATCGAATGAATCTCGGAAAACGTTTGGTCACCATGGTGAGAATCTACTTTCTAAACCGCCCGGATGGAAAAATATAGATCAAGACAAAGGCGGATCTAAAAGCAAAGTTTGGGATCCTGGAATCTATTCTGACATTCGTCACCCCGGGAGCCTGAGAATATGCTTGAAGCTGCTTAGAAGCTTTACATGCCTAGTTTGGGACCCCGGAGGTTGTTGGCATTCCAAACATTGGTGGAGATTTCTGGACAAATTTAAGTGCAAGCCACCATAACAGGAAGCTCATCCAATGTCCAACTTAAGGACTTTAACTAAAAGTGCTAGGTGGGAGACAACCCACCATGGTATGGTCGTTTCTTTTTCAGTTTTATTTCATGTTATTTATTTTTATTTTTATTTCCTTTTCAATTGAACCTGAATATTATTCATTCGCATTGCATATTGCATAGTTGCATACCTGCATAAAAAAAAGGGGGTGCGCGACGCGACCGCATCATTCATGCGATCACCTCAGTTTCAAAAAACAACCACCCACGCGTCCGTGTCATTCACGCGACCGCGTGATCAGGAGATCGGCGTAAATCCCCAATGTCCAGAGAGTTAGGCTAGAATCGTGCGGCCATTGTGCGTTTCGCACAAAACGACCCACGCGGTTGCGTACCTGATGCGATCGCGTCACTTGCACGACACCAATCCGACGCGACAGCGTAAGCGACGGGATCGCGTCGCGTGGATTGCACACCACCCCAAAGGAGACAGAGAGTTGCGCTGAAACGACGCTGGAATTGTGCGTTTCGCACAATTTCCAGCGACGCGGTCGTATGCCTCATGCGACCGCGTCATTCACTCCTTTATCCATTCCATGCGATCGCGTGCCCACGCGATCGCGTAAACCCCCATTCCACCCCAGCCACGCGATCGCATGGATTCAAATTTAATAACCCCCAGCCACGCGAAACCCTACTCATACGCCCCCAGCCCCCTCTCCTACCTCTCTTCTCTCCACAACCACCACCCACAACTTCCAGCCACCACCACTGCCCACCGCAACCCCGACGACCACCCAGAAGCCGCCGCCACGCCACCCCCTTCCTTACCCCCCTTCCCCCTCTTTCTTCTTCTTCTTTCCTCCTCTTCCCTCCACCACCACTGCCCCCCCTCCGCGACCGCCACACCCACCGCCGCCGCTCCGTCCCAGCCGCACCACCCACACCCCCTTCCCTTCCTTCCCCCTTAACCCCTCCCCCATTACCTTTCCAAACCCCCTGCCTCCGAACAGCCCCCACCGCCGCCGTGCTACCCTCCACCGCCGCGTCAGCCGCCACCACCACCATCCCCCAGCCACCTCTCTGCCCCACTTTCATTCCTACGCCTACCAGGTTCTGCTGAACGCCACCCTTCTTTCCATTCATCGTTAATTTCCTATTTTTCTATTTATGTTCATAATTAGGCTAGTTAGATATGCATGTTGTAGTGGATTCTAGGTTGTTAGGTAGCCTAGGATGTGGTTAGTGGATTTAGGCCTGTTTAATTGCGCTGTTCGTATTTCTTGCTTTATTAATTTCGTAACTCTGCTATTGCTGTGATGTTAGTATTGTTCATATGCTGTAATTTCTTGTTTCATGTTGCTTTTTACACTGCTTTTCCATGTTCATATTCCCTTTATGTAATTGTAGCTATATTTTAATTCATATGAGCTATTCTGATTGCTATTTATTTTCCGGGAACATCCAATTTTAGCCGGGATGCTGCCCAAATTTCTGTAAATTGTTTTGATTTTCATTCCTGTTTTGGTTTTGGCAAACTTGCACTCTGCTTTACTCTGTTTTTACCAAACCAATTCATGAATGACAGGGCAAGCTTTCTTATTCTTTTTAATTTCCTGGTTTATAAATTGCATCTTGGATGATTCAATTCCACTTTTTGCTATTTTCATTTGATTCATCCTTGACTTCCTTGTTTGAATTTGAGTTATCTGTTGCTTTAATTTGTGAATTCTCGTTATTTAGGAAATGCTCATCATGCCACTTACTCTAACCCACTTTTTACTAATTCACTAATTTTAACTTCCTAACCTCTTTTTCATTCCTAACCCACTTACCTTTCAAAACATATCTTCTGGTTTTCACTATTCTCTCTAACATTCTAACCAAGGCATGACGGAGGTTTTTCTTACTTAACATGAATCCTTTTACATTTTGGGTTGTGAATTTTTATTCTCGGACTTTTAACTCCTATACAATCCTTAATGCACATTTACTTAACTCCTTTTCATTATTCTATTGCTCCTTTGCCATTATATGCTTCTTTTGATTATTTGCCTACCGGCTTTCCTATTTTTATTATATCCTGGTTTTCCGTTTTTCAGGATGTCTGACACCCAAAGAAAAGGAAAAAGAAAGGCAACAACTGGCAAACGTAAACGCGGAGAAGCCTCCATGTCCATCCTGGACCTCATGCATGATGACTCCTGGCGGGAAAAACACTTTACCTCGCAGGAGAAGGCTGACCAACTACTCCCTGCTACTGATCCCATTAAGTTTGCAAACCGATACTGCGAGCTGAAGTATCCGGTGTTTGCAAACTCCAGGAACCTGTACCTGGAGAGGACTTTGAAGATTCTAGAAGAACTCCAGCATTACACCTCTAATCAGATCAAATAAAGAGGCTGGTTCTTCCTGAAGAGAAACCTTAGTGAGGTCAATGCATCTTGGGTAAGGGAATTTTATTGCAATTACTTCAAAACTTCCCTAGATGCAGTAAACCTAAGAGGGAAGCAGATTTTGGTCACTGAAGAGGCCATAGAGGATGTTCTGAAGCTTCTGCCTAAATCAGATCAGCTGGATGGTTATCAAAAGGCTGAGGAGGATATGCGCTTCATGAAGTTTGATTGGGATACAGTCAAGGCCAGGATAGCTCTTGACCTGACCGTTCCATGGATCATGGGTCAGAACACCACCATGCCTAAGGGAATCAAGCGGGTATACTTGAACAATGAGGCTCGGCTATGGCATCAGATCCTTAGCAACTTTATTATGCCGAGTACTCATAAGACGGAGCTACCTGCCGCTATGATCACCCTCCTATGGTGTGTGATGGAGGGTAAGGACCTGTACCTGGCATGCTTTATCCGGTACTACATGGCCAGGGTCCACGTCCGAGGCACTCTCCCCTTTCCATATTTGATTACACAGCTTGGCTGTCGAGCTGACGTGCCTTGGGAGGATGCTGACGAGAAGGCACCTGTTGCAGAATGCAAGAAATTATACCTCACAGCAGGAACTTTCTGGCTTTGGGCTACAGACCCCCATTCCTCACTCCTACTGATGAGACAGCCACACCATCTGTCGGCCCCTCTTCCTCTACAGCTACCCCTGCTACCACCACTGCACCTTCACCTGCCTCAGAGCCAGTTTATCACCTAGTGCACCGCCTATTTCGACAGCTAGACCAGATGGAGCACCGCAACCGGCGCCGATATGAGCGAGCTGAGCATCGCAGCAAGCGATGCTATGAGCACCTAAAGCTGTTGATACGTTTTGACGGTGACATCCCCTCCGAGCATGACACCCCATCAGAGCCATCCGAGGAGGAGGCGGATGACCACGAGGCAGAGACCCATCCACAGAGAGAGGCTGCACAGGCAGGCACAGAGCAGGCTGCATCACATTAGGAGGCCCCGTCTCAGATTCAGGCTGCAGACCCAGAGATCCCTATTCAGTCAGCACCTCCTCTGCAGCAGGCAGATCCTCAGATCACCACCACAGAGACTCCAGCTACCCACCCTTCCAGTGATGACACCTCTTCACACCCTGCTTGAGTGAGCATCAGGGACGATGCTTCATTTTAAGTGTGGGGAGGTCGCCATTTCTGGCGTATTTTTTGGTGAACCACTATATACCCTTTTTATTTTATTTTGTTCTTTTTCTGTATTTTTTTTATTTTTATTTTATTTTCTCAGTACTTATACATTGCTATTTTCATGTATTTTTACTCTATTTCTGCATTTTGCACCTTAGTTCACATTTTAGCTAGTTAGTTTAGTTACAATTCTAACTTATTAGTTATAGAAATTGTGGATTAATTAGTATAGTTTACCATTTTTAGCATAAGATAACTCAGTTTAAATTGAAAATATAAAAGGAAGTAAACTAGAGACTTGAACATAATAGAAACAATCCACACACCTTGTATATATAGCATTCCATGTTAGTTAGTTAACAACTTTTCATCAAGGAGAAACACTAGAACTTTAAATCCACCTTAAGATTTACATTGAGAATAATGGGAACTCTTAATTTTACTTGCATGACATACATAACTGATATATGATTTTTGAGTTAGAGAATACACAACCTGTGAGTTTTGAGCTTAATTGTATGGTTACATTCAAACCATAATTTTTATTTCTGTGTGTTTCAACCTTCTTATTTATTCTAGTGTTCTTTATTTTGTTTTAATCTGTATGTCCGATTATAGAATCTAGATACATACCAAGAAAGTGATTGAGGCCATTGTTTGATTATAGCTCACTATTCCCAAATTAGCCTACCTTTTACATCACCCTTGTTAGCCCCTTGAACCTTTAAAAACCCCTCTTGTTTTATAACCACATTACTAGCCTTAAGCAGAAAAATAAAATAAAAATCCCAAGTTGAATCCTTGGTTAGTTTAAGATAGAAATTGTGTGTTGTGTAAGTTGGGAAACCTATTGGAAACAGGGATGATAAAAACAAAGGGTAGAAAGTTAAAAAGAATAAAATAACTCAAAATAAAAATTTTGGGAAGCATGCTCATGTGAAATTAAAATAATTGAATTACCATGTGCATTAAAAAAAAAGAAAGAAAGAAAGAAAAAAGTTTTAGTATTTGAATAAAGGGGATACAAAAGAATTCTCCAAATGCAAAAAATAATGCACATGAGATAAAAAGAAATAAAAATTAAATATGAGCATGTAACATAAAAAGTGGGAAAAATATGGGAAAATAGGTAAAGAAGCTTTGCTTTACAAAATATGTATGTTAGGTGAGATCTTAGACTAATCAAGGATTAACTTAAATTAGCTCACTTAGCCTTATACATATACCCTTACCTTTACCTTGACCCCATTACAACCTTAATTAAAGACCTCATGATTTTTGTATGCCTACATTCTATAATTGTTGATTGGTTAGATGAAGAACAAAGTTATAGAAAGTAAGAATAAAAAGAAGAATAGATTGATTAACCCAATAAACACTGAGTGACTAGAGAGTAAACACAAAATCCAGTGAGGGTTCAATAGCTCATCAACATATATCTGTGCTTAAATTATTGTCTTGCAAGTTTATAAAATATTTTTCTTTCCCATCTCAATTGTAAAAGTGCTTTATCATTATCTAAGGTCTGGCTATATATATGATTCCTTGAAAAATGTGAATTAATTCAACTACATGTAAGCTTTATATACAAGTGAATAAAAATAATTAGAATTGCATGATGCATTTAGGTAGTTGCATTTAGAATAGATTGCATTGCATGAGATTCCACCACTTCAACCTTACCTTACTCTTTATCTTGGATTTAGCATGAGGACATGCTGTTGTTTAAGTGTGGGGAGGTTGATAAACCCGTATTTTATGATATATTTTATGCTCAAATTGAGTGATTTATTCAATCCTTCACTCACTTATTCATGTTAATTGCATGGTTTTACTTTCCCTTCCTTATTATGTGATGTATGTGAAAAACATGTTTCCTATGCTTTAAAAGTAATTATTTTAATTTCCCTTTATTACCATTCGATGCCGTGATTCGTGTGTTGAGTAATTTCAGATCTTCTAAGGCAGGATGACTTAAAAGATGGAAAGGAAACATACAAAATTGGAAGGAAAGCATAAAACAGAGTTTTTGAAGAAACTGGCAGTGATGCGATCGCATGGACGACGCGGCCGCGTGCCAACGCAAAATAGCAGTGACGCGACCGCGCGATTGACGCGACCGCGCGCCTTAAGGGAAACGCATATGATGCGGACGCCTGACTGAAGAGACCGCGTGACAAGGGAAACTCCAATTGACGCGACCGCGTGACCCACGCGACCGCGTGACAAGGGCCACGCACCAGAAATTACAGAAAATGCCCCCAGCGATTTTTGAAGCCCTTTTTGGCCCAAATCCAAGTCCAGAAGGCACAGATCAGAGGTTATAAAGTGGGGGAATGCATCCATTCAGAAGAGAGTCTCCAATTAGTTACCTTTCATGATTTAGATGTAGTTTTGAGGGAGAGGTTCTCTCCTCTCTCTTTTAGGATTTAGATTTAGGATTTTTATTCGTTTTCAGGATTATCTCTTTCTATCAGGTTCAACATTCCTTTTTATTTATCTTTTCAATTTAATTTATGAATTCTTCTATGTTACAGATTACTCTTTTGAATTAATGTTATTTGAGGTATTTCAGTTTACAATTGTTTCTTTTATTTATATTACCGTTGCTTCCAATCTGAAGGCATTTTTATTCCGGTAGATTTACTTTTTCCCTTTTTGGTCTTGGTTAAGAAATCAGTAACTCAGGAGTTATCAAACTCAACATGATTGATAATTGTTATCTTTGCTAATTGAATTGAACTTCAACAATCCCAACTTTTCCTTAGGGATTAACTAGGATTTGAAGATCAAACTAATTAGAACTTGACTTTTCTTTGCTTTAAGTAAAGGCTAACTAAGTGGAATTAAGATTCAATCTTCATCATCATTGATAAGGATAACTAGGATAGGACTTCTAATTTCTCATACCTTGCCAAAAGTTTACTTTACAGTTATTTATTTACTTTACAGTCTTTTACTTATTTCAATTGCAATTTAAATTACTTGTTCCTCATCTTAAAAACCCCAATTTACAATCTTCATAACCAATAATAAGAACATACTTCCCTACAGTTCCTTGAGAAGACGACCCGAGGTTTAAATACTTCGGTTATCAATTTATTTAGGGGTTTGTTACTTGTGACAACCAAAACGTTTGTACGAAGGGATTTTGGTTGGTTTAGAAACTATATCTACAACGCGACTATTTTTATAAAATTCTTTACTGGCAAAAAACCCTAACGTCAGTGCTTTAGGCACAAACACGCCCACGCGTACGCGTCCCTGATGCGTACGCGTCGCTTGCAAAATCAGCCCTCCACGCGTGCACGTCACCCACGCGTACATGTGGCCTTGCAAATCGGCGTAAATGATTGTATGGCCAGATAGTTATGATGGTGTGGGGATGGAATTATGCTGGAAGCACAAACCCCATCACGTGTATGCGTCCCTGACGCGTACGCATCATTTTTCCAATACAGGCCATTCACGCGTGCGCGTCCCTGACGCACACGCGTCACCCTAAATTTTGGCAATCTGCGTATTAAAACGGAGAGTTGTGCGTGCGCGAGGCTGCTCTCGCGCCAATAGCACAATTCAGGTCACGCGTACGCGTCACTTGAAAATAGCGCAACCCACGCGAATGTGTTATACACGCGTACGCGTCACATGCAACGCACAGTTTAACTAGATCTGCACCAGAATTCTTATCTTTTCTTCCCCAATGCTAATTCTCTCTTCTACCTTCTTAATTCTTTCTTCTTTCTTCTTTCTTCTTTCTTTTTTATTTCTTTTTACTTTTTCTTACTTTCTTCCCTCCTTCCTCCTCTTCTTCATCAAGGTTCTTTTCTTCTTCCCCTTTCACTTTTCCATTATTACTTTTATTTATGTTTTCTTCTTCTTTTTCTTTTTACTTTCATTATCTTTGTTTTCTTTGTCTTTCTTTTTCTTTTTAAATCCTTTTAATTGGTGTTAGAAATTTATTTGGGTGATTGTTTCTTCTATATTTTGCTTGTGAATATATTGAAGCATTGTTTGAAAATTAATATTACTTCTTAGGGTTGCTTGCATGTTCAAATTTAATACTTTCAATAACATATTTACTATGCATGCTAAGTGTTTGTGAAAAAGTCTGTATGGCATTATACATTTTTAATTATCCTGTTCTTCTACTCTAATGCCTGTTTTTCTCAAAATTCCTTTCAATATTTTATTGATTGAATATAATTATCAATACAAACAGATTGTTAGTTTGGAACATTTGATAATCAAATTGGGCAATTAATACTTGATCTATGCTACTCATGCCTTTGCCGGCATGCTAATAAACATCTTGCATCTTGCCATAATATGCACTTGCTATATTTCCATGGATGAACTGATCACATGTAGTCGCGACCATGTGATAAAAGTCATCATTCTTTACCTTGGCATTGATTATCACTTGTACTGTGCTCTTCCTTGCTTTAACCCTTAACTTTACATGTAACTTTCCTCTTCCCTTTTCAGGATGGCCACCAAGAAGGGTAAAGAGAAAGCTACTCCCAAACCACCGGCAAGAAAAGGAACAAAAAGGGCACTAGCTACGGAACCATCCTCAACAGCAGTCAAACCAACAGCAAAGAGGGTCAAGAGGATCATTAAGGTCAATGAAACAGAGAAAGCCTTTCCAGCAAGGGACACTACGCGATTTCCTAACCGCTACTGTGAGCAGATGTTCTCCATCTTGGCTGAGCGGACTATAATAATGAACATCTACTCATCCTTTCAACCTACATTGTTGATTTTGTTGAGCCCCGGATTGAGCGCAGACAATGGGAATTCTTACGAAGACAGCCACAGCAGGTGAATCTCTCATGGGTAGTTGAATTCTACTCTAATTTTCACATGCCAGCCCTGCAATCTGTCTATGTGCGTGAGAAGCAAGTCTCTATATCCGAAGAGGCCATTCAGCAAGCTTTAGATCTTCCCCCTGCTCCAGAAGGATTGGACGCATACCAAAAAGCCTCTTTCAAGCGCCAGACATACCAATTTGACTGGGACACCGTCCTCAGAGTTATAGCACAACCTGGCAGTAGATGGATCTATGGATACCATCGATCCCGACCTAAGGGCATATTGGCTTCAGCACTCACCTTGGAGGCTCGAGTATGGGCACAAATCATGTCCCATTACGTCTTTTCGAGCACTCACGAGTCCTCCTTCACTGCAGATATGGCTGTTCTCCTCTGGTGTATCCTTACAGACCAGCCACTCAATTTACCAAGACACCTTTGGTATGTCATGGGACACGTACAGATCGCGGGTAACCTACCTTTTCCCGCCTTGGTTTCAGATCTAGTTTCAGCAGCCAGAGTTTCCTACAGAGTTGGGGACACCAAGGCCATGATTCCACGGGATGATCAGTACGTCCCTAACGGAAAGTACATCAGACCTCCAGCAGCCACTACTAGCCAGCCTACAGAACCGACCGGAGATACTCCTTCTCCTTCCACATCACAAGCACCTTCAACAAATCAACTGCTCCTTCAGATACTTGAGAGGTTGGACCAGCTTGACCGGTAGGCAAAACAAAGAGAGCGCCGTAACAAGCGCCGATTTACATACCTCAAGGAGCTGATTATTGGAAACCAACCACCTGAAGAAGACCCAGACACTCCGGACTTCACTTCATCTACTAGCACAGGGAGCCATGACAATCCCGACTGTGGAGATGCTGCTACCAGCCCCCCTTTGTTCCTGACTGATGGCACCGAGGACAGTGCCAAGCTTTAAGTGTGGGGAGGTCGGTCAGTACCTGACTTCCGGAGGTAATTTCTCTTTCTTAACACCAATAAGTTATTTTTCTTTTGTTAGGATAGATTGCATAGTAATAGGTATTTGCATGCATATTCTATTTGATTGAAAAATAATAAGTTTCTTTTTAAGATCCTATTTTTGAAAAATTTTAATAATTTAAAACAAAACTTTTGTGTTAAAACTTGTTTGAAGATTGTAAATTGGAACCTGGTTTTTGAGCTAAGAACACACAACCTGTGAGATTTGAGCTTAACTACATGGTTACACTATTTAACCATAATATTTTATTCTTGTATGTTTTCTTCTCTATGATTGTAATTTTTATTTTATTCCATCCTATATGTCCAATGTTTAATGTGTTTATATGCATGCATATAATTGAGGCCATTAATTATTTTTACTCACTTATCCCAAATAAGCCTACCCTTTTAAATCACCTTTGTTAGCCACTTTGAGCTTTTTAATCCCCATTTATTCTATATTTTATCACATCACTAGCCTTAAGCAGAAAAACAAATTAATTACCCCAAATTGAATCTTTGGTTAGCTTAAGATAGAGATTGTGTGTTAACTAAGTGTGGAAAAACTGTGGGAACATGGGTTAATAGGGAATGTGTTATGATAAAATATTGGAAATTTGGGTACCTACTCATGTAAGACCAGAAAAATTAAAAAAAAAATCCATGTGCATTGATAATGTTATGTTTACTTTTATGCTTTCAAAAAAAAAAACAAAAAAAATATTCAATAAATAAATAAATAAATAAGGAGACAAAATTATCCCAATGTTAAGTTAATGAAAATATCAATGCATATGTGATACAAATTAAAAGAAAAGTTGATGCATGAGTATGTAATGCAAAAATGGGAATTTTGGATAGCTATATAGGCATGAATTTAAAAGTATATAGAGTGTATGTATAGGTAAGAGCTTAGGTTAATCAAGGATTCAATTTATAGCTCACTTAGCCATATATATACCCTCACCTTTACCTTAGCCCCATTACAACCTTGAAAAGACCTCATGATGTTTGCATTAGTACATTAAATATTTGTTGATTGGTTAGGTGAAGAACAAAGTTTAGAAAGCATGACTAGAGAAGACTAGAGTGGATTACCCTATACACTTGAGTGATTAGAGTGCACATATACTATCAGTGAGGGTTCAATGCTTGATTCTATGATCCCTGCTTTCATGATCTGTCTTCTTACAAGTTCACTGGTCTTTACTGTATGATTTGAATTAGTGGAATTTGGTTTATGTTTGTCTTGAAGAACTTATTTACTTTTGACCAAGTAGGCAGAATCATCTTAGCATATAGTTTCATTCATATACATAGGTTGCATTGCATTGCATGAGTCTTACTTTTCCTTACTCATTTATTTTATCTCCTTGAGCTAAGCATGAGGACATGCTAATGTTTAAGTGTAGGAAAGTTGATAAACCACTATTTTATGGTTTATCTTGTGTTCAATTGGGTGGTTTTTATCAAGTCCTTACCCACTTATTCATATGATTTGCATGATATTACAATTCCTTCCTAGTTTTGTTCTATGGTTGAAAACTTGCTTCCTAGAAGTCTTTAATTTGTGTATTTTAATTCTCCTTTATACCATTCGATGCCGTGATCCGTGTGTTATGTGTTTCAGACTTTATAGGGCAGGAATGACTTGGAGAATGGAGAGGAAGCTTGCAAAAATGGAAGGAACACAAGAAACTAAGGAGATAACCAGCGAGCATCGACGCGCACGCATGGCTCACGCGAGCGCGCGATATGGAGAAATTTGCAGCGACGCGTGCGCGTGCCTGACGCGTATGCGTGGATTGGAGTTTGCACAAAGATGCGTGCGCATGGATGACGCGTACGCGTGACACGCCAAGACGACTAGCAACACGTACGCGTCAGTCACGCGTACACGTGACATGCGCGATCTGCAGAAATAATAGAAAATGTCGGGGGTGATTTCGGGCTGAGTTTTGACCTAGTTTCCGGCCCAGAAACATAGACTAGAGCCAGGGAACATGCAGAGACTCAACACACATTCTCATTAGCATAGTTTTAGTTTTAGATCTGAATCTAGAGAGAAAAAACTACTCTTCCTCTAGGTTTTCTTTACATTCATAGTTTTATAGTTTTATGCTTTCGCTTTGGATATTGAAGAGTCATCACCTCCGTTGAAGTTACTATTCTAGTTTGTTTTCTTCTTCCCTTATTATTCCATATTCTGAATTCTTGTTTAGAGTTACAATTGGATTATTTTTAGAATTTATTAATGCAAAGGATTACTTTTATTTTTAATTAATTTGTAGTTATTGTCTATCATGTCTCTTTTCTATTCCCTACTTCCAACAACGAAGATGGTATCCATGTTGATGGAGTAGACTCCCAACTTGACAAGGGGGTTGATTAAGAGGAGACACTTGAGTTGGAATGCTCAAGTGATTAGTTAAATTGGAAGTTGTTGGCTAATTCTCTATTTACTAATGCTAGACCTTCCCAAGGGAGAGGACTAGGATTTGCGAATAAGAGTTAGCTCAATCACTTGACTTTCCTTTATTTAGTAAGGGTTAACTAAGTGAAAACAACAACCTCTTTATACTACACTTGAGAAAATTCCAACAAGGATAGAACTTCCAATTAATCATTCCCCCAGTCAAGGCTTTTTATTTTGAATAATATAAATCTCTTTTAATTTTTATTGCTTTAATTTACAATCATTTATTTGCCTATTGCCCAAACTCAAAATTCCCCACAAAACTCCTGATTAATAAGATAACACCCTTTTTGTCAACTCGTTGGGAGACGACCTGGGATTCATACTCCCAGTATTTTTATTCTAATTTTATGACAACCTTTCTAAATCGATGAGCGGATTTTAGCTGGTTAAAAACTATACTCGCAACGCTGTTCTTATATTCTAATTTCTTAATTGGCCGACTCCACCCCCGCATCAAACACATTCAAAAATATATTCCATCTTTTAAGTTTGTTTTGAGAATTATCTGAAACGTGGATTTAGGGTTAAACGTGAGGTCCAGATCCTTTTGTTTGGCAGCGTCTGACTTGTTGGTGCCAAGATGCCGCTTGTCTGAGTTCCTTGTGAGGAGATGGGGGTGGTACCTGCAAGAGACTCCGATGCTTAAGTTAGCAAGGGATTTGGGCAAGTTTTTAGTAGATCAGAACGTAAATTATACATGAGGAGTGTCAGTGTATTTATAGTAGAGTTAATAAACCACCTTTTGTTGGAGTAGTTCTATCTTTACTGATGGATAACTATTTCCTTTATCTTGAAAGTTTGTTGAGATCTATCTTTTGGGGAAGATAAAAATTGTGGGCGAGATTTGGGGAGGCAGTTACTTGCTTTTGGGTAGGTAGAGCTCGGCTCCTTTGTCGGTGTCCGACCTCTTTGAAGAGGTCGGGCGTGTCGTGGAGGCCACCTTTCTTGGTAGGCATTTTTTTTATTGGGCTTGACTTTATTTGTTGGGTTAGGGTATGAACAGTGCCCCTACTTGAGTCCTGGACTTTTTATAGGCCGGGCTCAAGCATTTCGAGGCCTTTGCTAGGACGTCGGGTGCCCTGCCTTTTCGGAGGTCGAGTATTCGACGTATTTTAAAATTTTGAAAGTTACCCCTCTTTAAATGAGGGGTGAATGTTGCACGGAAGTTTCTCCTTGGGATCCGCACTTGCTTTAAAGAGGAGTTAAGGGGTCGTTTGCCCCTTGTCTCTTATAAAAGTCTTTCGAATCTTCTTCTTCTTCTACTTTTTCACAATTCTGAAAACCTTTCCGTTTCCTCCTTTCTTGGTAAAGAACTTTCTCGTTTCTTTCTTTTTTCGATTGTTCTTGCTTCGAAGAATTCTCCATTTTGGATTTTCTAGAGGTTTTATCTTGCTGGTATGGAGAGAAACGTTCGTGTTTTAGTGCTGTTTGACGTGCCCCTCCTCTTTTCGAAATCTTCATCAAGGTAGGTTTCTTTTACCTTCTTCCTTGATAATCTTGCATTCTGTTTACATGAGTTTGCTCAGAGTAATGATGTTGATGTTGATGTGCTCTGTTGGTTGATTCTTGGAGTTGTATTAATTTTGGTTGTGAACTCTCTTGGCTTTTCTTACCAGCTGGGACTGGTGTCGAAATGTTTGGTTGTGTGTCTGGTATCTTGTAGAACTGTAGTTGAAACTACTTTTTGTTGTTTTGGGATCATCTAAAGATTTTCGAAAATGTTTGAAAATATAGCCATTTTGTTGTCTGTTGGTTGTATTCAGATTGCCCCCAATGGTGTCGCTTTTGTGTAATGACGTTATTTCTATTACGTGGGAGAGACACCATTTGATATTTCTGTATGTTGAAGAATTCACTGAACTGTGTTGATTAGCTTTGTGTGTTTTTTACCCGACCTGTGATGTCCGAGCTCTTTTTTGTAACGACTTCTTTACTTTGCATTTGTAGGTATAGACTTTATGTCACGGTCTGCCGTTCTCAATATGTCAACTAAGGTTTTCCCTAGCCTCTTAACTTGGGTAGATATTACCATTTTGTCTTGTGTTCCCGTAGTAGATAAGGAGTATTGTGATGCCTTCCGTAGACATCATAAGATTTGTGAAAATAGAGAGGATGAGAGAAACTACAAGTTGATAGTGTCCGACCCAGAGGAGTGGGTATGTTTTCCTCCTTTAGACAACACAGAGCGTCCTTTCTTCTGCGCTTACGATTGCTTTCTTTCTAAACTGGGTGTTTCTATTCCTTTCTCAGATTTTGAGTCGAATATCCTCTGGTCTTGCAATGTTGTTCCTATGCAATTGCACCCAAACTCTTGGGCTTTGCTGAAAATCTTCCAACTTCTTTGTTGAGAACTCAAGGTCTAACCTTCTGCCTCGGTTTTCTTTTATTTGTTTGTGACCAAACCCGGGACATTAAAGAGGAAGGCATCTTGGTTTTCATTCTGAGCTGCTTAGGGTAGAAAGGTATTTTATATTTTTGATGAGTCTTTCCATGACTTCAAAAATTACTTTCTTAAGGTCGGGTCAGTAGAGGGTGTCTGACCTTTTTATTTAGATGAGAATGATGAACCCTCATTTCCCCTTTATTGGCAAGAGGAGCCTGTGATAGCCAAGTATACCGTGGATAGGTTAGATGAGGTCGAAAGACATTTTGTGGATGTATTACAAGAGTGTTGGGGTTGGGCCCCTCATTTAGACACCAAGAAGTTCTTAGGGGACCCCAGTCAGCTTCGGTCCAAGCTAGGTAGTTTCCCGATCTCTTAGCTTTTTGTCTTATTAAGTTGTCTTTTATTGTTCTGATGTGCTTTCTTCTTTCGTAGAGACTATGGCCTCTAAGACCTCGTCCATGAAATTATTGTGCCAGACCCGAAAAATGGTTGTGGCTCCGGGCCTTCAAGATAAGGAGGCTGGAGGTGCTTCCTTCCGACCATCCCCTGAGAAGCAGGACCCTGGCCCCACAGCCCAGAAAAAGGTCATCCTTACCCTCTAACGTTCGGTTGGTCTCTTCCGACCCGCCTTCTGAGAGCTCAGGTGACCTTTCTTCCCCGTTATCATCAGGGCCCCTCCTAAAAACAAAAAACTGCTGGGGAGCCGGGCATTAACGAGAAGGATTTCAACGGGTTTGCTTGAAGTGAGAGGAACATCTTGGCTTATAGCCAAATAACCATGGATGATGTGGCGATTTAAAATCACCTCCACCATATGGCTCGCAACTATATTTGTATGGCAGAGATGAGTACTGCCCTGGCTAAGGAGCTTAGGAAGATTCCCATCCGAGCTACTCAGGCTTTCCTTGATTCCACCCGAGCTAAGTGGGGAGGGTAAGTAACTTGAAGGCAGAACTGGAGCAGAAGAATGCCAAGATGATGTCAGATTTGGAGAAAGCTTGATCTCGAGCAGTGTTCCGAGGGTTACCTGAAATTGAAGGTCGTCTCGGATGAGATCTGCTGTTGTTGCTGGAGCTGTCGTGTCTGACTTGTTGGATTTGGTGGTGCTGCTTATCCTTGATCACCGGAGGGTGATGGTACCTGCAAGAGACTCCGATGCTTAAGTTAGCACGTGCTTTAGGCAGGTTTTTGTGTAGAATCAGAATGTAAATTATACCTGGGTGCTCCAGTGTATTTATAGTAATGGGGAGTGATCTTCCTTGAGATAAGTTTGTTATCTTATCTTATCTTTTGTGGAAGAGATCTTTATCTTTTAGTCCACCGCCTTTTGGTGAGCGGGGATCCTTTACTTTGGGCCTGCTTTGGGCCTACATGGTGTTTTGGCCGAGCTCTTTATGGAGAGGTCGGTGATGAGCCAGCCTTGTAAGAGGTCGGTCGCGTTGTCTCCGTCGAACCCAGACCGTATAGCTCGGTCCAGGGTATGAACAGTGCCCCTGCTTGAGCTTCGATCTTTCTTTGAGGTCGTGTTTTCTAAACTTCGACCCCTTTGAGGAAGTCGTGTGGTGCACAAAATTGTAAATCACACTTTTCACAACTCTGCACAACTAACCAGCAAATGCACTGGGTCGTCCAAGTAATACCTTACGTGAGTAAGGGTCGATCCCACAGAGATTGTCGGCTTGAAGCAAGCTATGGTTATTTCGTAACTCTTAGTCAGGAAATTAGTAATGAAAATAATTGTGTTTATGAAGAATAAATAACATAAAATAAATGGTACTTGTAATTCAATAACGAGAAACAGGTTGAGGTTCCGGAGATGCTCTGTCATCTGAATCTCTGCTTTCCTACTGTCTTCTTCTCCAAACATGCACAGCTCTTTCCATGGCAGGCTGTATGATCCTCTCGGATGAAAAATACCAGGCGCTGTCACCGCACGGCTAATCATCTGTTGGTTACCACTAGTGTCAGAATAGGACCCTTGTCCTTTTGCACACTGTCACTGCACCCAACATTCGTAGGTTTGAAGCTCGTCACAATCATCTCCTTCCAGATCCTACTCGGAATACCACAGACAAGGTTTAGACTATCCGGATCCCAGGAATGGCTGCCAATAATTCTAGCCTATACCACGAAGGTTCTAACCTCCGGACTCGGTCCGTTGATCAGAAACCCAAGAGATACACATTCAAGCTGTCACCCAATGACTACGTTGAGCTCAGATAGAATGGGAGTGGTTGTCAGGCACGCGTTCATAGAATTGAGAATAATGATGAGTGTCACGGATCATCATCTTCTCCGGATTAAAGTACGAGTGAGTATCTTATAATAGAATCAAGCGTGATTGAATGGAAAACAGTAGTAATTGCATTAACTCATTGAAACACAGTAGAGCTCCTCACCCCCAACCATGGGATTTAGAGACTCATGCCATCAGACATACAATATGAAGTGTAAAAATATCATAAGGTCCTCAATGAATCTCTAAAAGTAGTTTTTATACTAGACATAGGTTTACAGAAAATAAGTAACTAAGTGCAGATAGTGCAGAATTCCACTTTTGGGACCCACTTGGTGTGTGTCTGGGCTGAGCTTTCAAGATTTCATGTTCATACGCCCAAAGTTGGCGTTAAACGCCACCCCAGGTGCCAGAATGGGCGTTTAATGCCGAAAAAGGTGCCAGTTCTGGCATTTTACGCCAGACAGTTTTAGGCTGACTTTGGACGCTGATTTGGGCCATCAAATCTCTGACAAAGTATAAACTATTATATATTGCTGGAAAGCCCAAGATGTCTAGTTTCCAACGCAATTAAGAGTGCGCCAATTGGGCTTCTTTAGCTCCAGAAAATTCAGTTCGAGTGCAGGGAGGTCAGAATCTAACAGCATCTGTAGTCCTTTTTCAGCCTCTGAATCAGGTTTTTGCTTAGGTCCCTCAATTTTAGCCAGAAAATATCTGAAATTATAGAAAAATACACAAACTTATAGTAAATCCCAGAAATGTAATTTTTGAATAAAAACTAATAAAAATATAATAAAACGTAACTAAATTATACTAAAAACTACTTAAAAACACTGCCAAAAAGGGTATAACTTATCCGCTCATCACAACACCAAACTTAAATTGTTGCTTGTCCCCAAGCAACTAAAAAAAATAGGATAAAAAGAAGAGAATATACAATGAATTTCAAACTTATCAATGAACTTAGTTCCAATTAGATGTGCGGGACTTGTAGCCTTTTTGCTTCTAAACAGTTTTGGCATCTCACTTTATCCTTTGAAGTTCAGAATGATTGGCTTCCATAGGAACTCAGAATTTAGATAGTATTATTGATTCTCCTATTTCAGTATATTGATTGTTGAACACAGCTACTTTATGAGTCTTGGCCGTGACCCTAAGCATTTTGTTTTCCAATATTACCACCGGATACATAAATGCCACAGACACATAACTGGGTGAACCTTTTCAGATTAAGACTCAGCTTTGCTAGAGTCCCCAGTTAGAGGTATCCAGAGCTCTTAAGCACACTCTTTTTGCTTTGGACCATGACTTTAACCGATCAGTCTCAAGTTTTTCACTTGACACCTTCACGCCACAAGCACATGGTTAGGGACACTCCTTAGTTTCTTGGATCCTTTTTACCCTTGCCTTTTGGTTTAAAGGGCTATTGACTTCTTTTTTTCGCAAGCTTTGTCTATTCACTGCTTTTTCTTGCTTCAAGAATCAATTTTATGATTTTTCAGATTATCAATAACATTTCTCCTTTTTCATTATTCTTTCAAGAGCCAACAATTTTAACATTCATAACAACAAATTCAAAAATATGTACTGTTCAAGCATTCATTCAGAAAACAAAAGGTATGGTCACCACATTAAAATAATTAAACTAATTTCAAGATATAATTTGAAATCATGTACTTCTTGTTCTTTTGTAATTAAAAATATTTTTTATTTAAGAAAGGTGAAGGATTCATAAGACATTCATAGCTTTAAGACATAGACTCTAAATTTTATTAATCATGAAATAAAATAAGACATAAAATAAACATAAAAGCAGACCAATAATAATAAAAGAAATAAAATTAAAAACATAAAAATAAATGACTCTTAAAATAGATCTCTAATAACAAAAGTTATCACAGAGTTAGGACTCAACAACTTGCATTGGGAGAGGCAAGTACTCCTTCAATTTGTGGGACGCCTAGCTCTTCAAGGGGCAGCTTTTGGCGCTTTAGCACCTGTATCTCACGCCCTTGCTTCTCTTGTTCTATGAACAGTTTGCAAAGCATGCTAGTTTGATTCTGCTGGTCCTCTTTGAGTTGATTTACAGCTTCTTGCAGTTTGGTGACAGATGCTTCTAAGTGAGTCCAATAGTCAAATTGAGGAATTTCTGGAAGGAGCTCATGTGCCCTCCTCTTGATGAGGTTGTCTTGAACTTGCTGTCCATCCATCACCCTTTTGGTGATTGGGTGTTCGACTGGGATATACTTATCAACACCTATTTGTACTCCTGCATCTTTACATAACAGACTGATCAAGCTTGGGTAGGCCAATTTGGCCTCAGTAGATTCCTTGTTTGCAATTGTGTAAATTTCACAAGGAATTAATTGATGGACCTCCACTTCTTTTCCCAGCATAATACAGTGGATCATCACTGCTCTTTTGACAGTGACTTCAGAGCGGTTACTAGTGGGAGTATGGATCGCCCAATGAAATCCAGCCAGCCCCTAGCAATTGGCTTGAGGTCTCCTCTCTTCAGTTGGTTTGGGACACCTTTTGAATTGGTTATCCACTTGGTTCCAGGGAGGCATATGTCCTCTAGAACTTGATCCAACTTTTTATCTTTAGCCATTCTCCTGTTAAAGGATTCTGGATCATCTTGCAGTTGAGGAAGTTTGAGGACTTCTCTCACTTTTTCAAGATGGAAATAGATATTCCTGCCTCTGACCATGGTTCGAAAAGTGTGGAAGGCAGTTCCCTCCATTCTTTGCTTATCTATTAGCCATAGATTTGCATAAAATTCCTGGACCATGTTTCTTCCTACATTCATCTCAGGATTAGCTAGAATTTTCCAGCCTCTGTTTCGAATCTGCTCTTGGATCTCTGGATATTCGTCTTCTTTCAGATCGAACTTGACTTCCAGGATTACTGATCTTCTGCACATTATTTTGAAGTAATGATCTGCATGTTCTTTGGTGCAGAACCTCTCATGCATCCATTGTGGTTTTGGATTATTTTCTTTCTTGCCTCTTGGAGTGGTTTATTTTCCTTTAGGGGCCATGATCTTGGTCAGTGATCACGGAAAATCACACCAAACTTAGAGGTTTGCTTGTTCTCAAGCAAAAGCACAGAAAGAAGATGAGTAGATGGAGATAATGATTCGAATGATGGAGGAGGGGTGATGGCCGAATGTATAAATAGAGGGGAGGGAGGGTATGGTTTCGAAAATTTAAAAAGAAAAAGATATGATTGAAAGATATGATTGATAAAAGATAGACATGATATGAAGAAGATATGAGGAAGTTAAATCTGAAATTTTTTTGTTTATGTATCTAAGAAATAAAAGATAATATGAATGAATTGAAAAGATTTGAAAAAAAATTAGGAAGATAAATGAGTTTTTGAAAAAGATTTGAAAATAATTTGAAAGAGAATTAAAAGGAATTTATAAGATTATGAATTTTTGTTAATGGAAGTTAGAAATTGAATGTTTGTAATGTTTAGATGCAGAAAATTTTGAATTAAAATAAGAAAATTTGAAAAAATTTGGATTGAAAATGAAATTACCTCTCCCCTGTCTGTTCTGGCGTTAAACGCCCAGAATGATATCTACTCTGGCGTTTAACGCCCATCTGGTGGCCATTTTGGGCGTTTAACGCCCAGCTAGGTACCTTGGCTGGCGTTAAACGCTAGAAATCCTTCTTCATTGGCATTTTTCTAAACGCCCAGAATGCTGCTAATTCTGGCGTTAAACGCCCAGAATGCTACTTATTCTGGCGTTTAACGCCCAGAATGCTACCTTTTCTGGCGTTAAACGCCCAAAATGGTAGCCATTTTGGCATTTAATGCCCAATTTGCCTCTTTACTGGCGTTTTGACGCCAGTGAGCTCCTTTCCTCTGTGATAACGCCAGTGAGCTCCTTTCCTCTGTGATTTTGATATTTTATGTCTTGAATCTCCATTTTCCTTACTTTTTCACTGAAAATATATTAAATAACAAGAAAAACAAAATTAAAAAGACTTATCTAACTGTTACAAACATCTAATTATTGATAATGGCTGGGTTGCCTCTCAGCAAGTGCTTCTTTATTGTCTTTAGTTGGACTTTACTGAGCTTTTAACTTAGTCTCAGCTTTGAGCATTCTTGCTCAACATTGCCTTCAAGATAATGTTTGATTCTTTGTCCATTAACAATGAACTTTTTGTCAGAATCAATATCTTGAAGTTCTACATAGCCATATGGTGACACATTTGTAATCACATACGGGCCCTTCTATCGGGATTTCAATTTTCCGGGGAACAATTTGAGCCTTGAGTTAAACAGTAGGACCTTCTGTCCTGTCTTAAAAACTCTAGATGACAGCCTTTTGTCATGCTATATTTTTGCTTTCTCCTTATAAATCTTGGCATTTTCGAAAGTATGGAGTCTGAATTCTTCCAGCTCATTCAACTGGAGTAATCTCCTCTCTCTAGCTACCTTAGTATCAAGATTTAGAAATCTGGTTGCCCAGTAGGCCTTGTGTTCCAGTTCCACTGGCATATGACAGGCTTTTCCATACACAAGCTGGTATGGAGAGGTCCCTATAGGAGTCTTGAATGCTGTTCTGTATGCCCACAGAGCATCATCTAGACCTCTTGTCCAATCCTTTCTACGGGCATTTACAGTCTGCTCCAGGATCCGCTTTAGTTCTCTATTTGAGACTTTAGCCTGCCCATTTGTCTGTGGATGATATGGAGTTACTACTTTATGGTTGATTCCATACCGGACCAAAGCAGAGTCAAGCTGTTTATTATAGAAATGAGTGCCTCCATCGCTGATCAGTATCCTAGGGACACCGAACCTGCTGAAGATATTCTTCTGGAGGAACTTCATCACTGTCTTAGTATCATTAGTGGGTGTTGCAATTGCCTCTACCTATTTAGATACATAGTCCACTGCCACCAGAATATAAGTGTTTGAATATGATGGTGGGAAAGGCCCCATGAAGTCAATGCCCCATACATCAAACAACTCAATCTCAAAGATCCCTTGCTGAGGCATGGCATAACCGTGAGGTAGATTACCAGCTCTCTGGCAACTGTCACCGTTACGTACAAACTCTCGGGAGTCTCTATAGAGAGTGGGCCAGTAGAAGCCGCATTGGAGGACCTTTGTGGCTGTTCGCTCACCTCCGAAATGTCCTCCATATTGTGATCCATGGCAATGCCATAGGATCTTCTGTGCCTCTTCTCTAGGCACGCATCTACGGATCATTCCTCTGCACACCTCTTAAAGAGATATGGTTCATCCCACAAGTAGTACTTTGTATCAGTGATTAATTTTTTTGTTTGCTGCTTACTGTACTCCTTGGGTATGAATCTCACAGCTTTATAGTTTACAATGTTTGCAAACCATGGTATTTCCTGAATGCCAAAGAGTTGCTCATCCGGAAAGGTTTCAGAGATCTCAGTAGAGGGGAGGGACGCTCCTGCTACTGGTTCTATCCGGGACAGGTGCTCTGCTACATGGTTCTCTGTCCCTTTTCTGTCTCTTATTTCTATATCAAACTCTTGCAGAAGCAACACCCATCTGATGAGTCTGGGTTTTGAATCCTGCTTTGTGAGGAGATATTTTAGAGCAGCATGATCAGTGTACACAATCACTTTTGATCCCACTAAATAAGGTCTGAACTTGTTAATGGCATAGACCACTACAAGTAACTCCTTTTCTGTGGTTGTGTAATTCTTATGTGCATCATTTAAAACACGACTGGCATAATAAATGACATACATAAGCTTATTATGCCTCTGTCCCAATACTTCACCAATGGCATGGTCACTGGCATCACACATTAGTTCAAATGGTAATGTCTAGTCTGGTGCAGAAATAACTGGTGCTGTGACCAGCTTAGCTTTCAGAGTTTCAAACGCCTGCAGACACTCTGTGTCAAAGACAATTGGCATGTCAGTAGCTAGCAGATTGCTCAGAAGTTTTACAATTTTTGAAAAATCCTTTATAAACCTTCTATAGAATCATGCATGTCCCAAAAAGCTTCTAATTACCTTAACATTGGCAGGTGGTGGTAATTTTTCAATTACCTCTACCTTTGCTTGATCCACCTCTATCCCCTTATTTGAAATTTTGTGCCTAAGAACAATTCCTTCAGTCACCATAAAGTGACATTTCTCCCAGTTTAAAACCAGGTTAGTCTCTTGGCACCTTTTCAGAACAAGTGTTAGATGGTCAAGACAGGAGCTGAATGAGTCTCCAAATATTGAGAAGTCATCCATGAAGACTTCCAGAAATTTCTCTACCATATCAGAGAAGATAGAGAGCATGCACCTCTGAAAGGTTGCAGGTGCATTGCACAGACCAAATAGCATTCTTCTGTAGGCAAATACTCCAGAAGGACATGTAAATGCTATTTTCTCTTGGTCCTGAGGATCCACTGCAATTTGGTTGTAACCTAAATAGCCATCCAAAAAGCAGTAGTATTCATGACCTGCTAGTCTCTCTAGCATCTGGTCTATGAATGGTAAAGGAAAATGATCCTTTCTGGTGGCTGTATTGAGTCTTCTATAATCAATATACATACGCCACCCTGTAACTGTTCTTGTAGGAACCAGTTACTGTCATGCCTCCCTTCTTGGGAACAACTTGGACAGGGCTCACCCAGGGGCTATCAGAAATAGGATAAATAATCCTAGCCTCCAGTAACTTAGTGACCTCTTTCTGCACCACCTCCTTCATGGTTGGATTTAGCCGCCTCTGTGGTTGAACCACTGGTTTAGCATTATCCTCCAATAGGATCTTGTGCATGCATCTTGCTGGGCTAATACCCTTAAGATTACTTATGGACCATCCAAGAGCTGTCTTGTGTGTCCTTAGCACCTGAATTAGTGCTTTCTCTTCTTGTGGATTTAAAGCAGAGCTTATAATCACCGAAAAAGTGTCACCTTCTCCCAGAAATTCATATTTCAAGGATGGTGGTAGTGGTTTGAGCTCGGGTTTAGGAGGCTTATCCTCTTCATGAGGAATTTTCAAAGGTTCTTCTATTCTCTCTGGTTCCTCCAGATCAGGCTGGACATCCTTAAAAATGTCCTCTAGCTCTGATTCGAGACTCTCAGTCATATTGATCTCTTCCACTAAGGAATCAATAACATCTGCACTCAGGCAGTCTTTTGGTGTGTCTGGATGCTGCATGGCTTTGACAGCATTCAACTTAAACTCATCCTCATTGACTCTCAGAGTTATCTCTGCTATTTAGACATCAATGAGGGTTCGTCCAGTTGCTAGGAAAGGTCTTCCTAGAATGAGAGTTGCACTCTTGTGCTCCTTCATTTCCAGCACTACAAAGTCAGTAGGAAAGGCAAATGGCCCAACCTTGACAATCATGTCCTCAATTATGCCTGATGGGATTTTAATAGAGCCATCAGCAAGTTGGAGGCATATCCAGGTTGGTTTAACTTCATCAGTCAAACCAAGCTTTTTGATAGTGGATGCAGGTATTAGGTTGATACTTGCCCCAAGGTCACATAGAGCTGTCTTGGTACAAGCATCCTCTAATGTGCATGGTATCATAAAGCTTCCAGGATCTTTAAGCTTCTCTGGTAAACTTTTCAGAATGACTACACTGCATTCTTCAGTGAGAAAAACTTTTTCAGTTTCTCTCTAATCCTTCTTATGGCTTAAGATCTCTTTCATGAACTTAGCATAAGAGGGTATTTGCTCAAGTGCCTCTGCAAACGGAATCTTTATTTCAAGAGTCCTAAGATAGTCTGCAAAGTGGGCAAATTATTTATCCTGTTCCACTTGACGGAGTTTCTGAGGATAAGGCATCTTAACTTTATATTCTTCAACCTTGGTTGCTGCAGGTTTATTTCCTACAGAAGTGGTTGGAGAAGCCTGCTTAAGGGGGTTGTTATCAGCACTTGCAAGTGTCTGACCCCTTTGTGGCGTTTGAACGCCAGGATTGCGGGCTGCATGGGCATTTAATACCAGATTGCCACCCTTTTCTGGCGTTTAGACGCCAGAACTGGCCATCCCTTGGGCGTTTAACGCCACCTTTTCACCCTTTTCTGGCGTTTGGACGCCAGAATCATTCCTCTCTGGGCTCTTACTGTCCTCAGAGGGATTTTGGATAGTGGTTTGGTTATCCTTTATTAGCTGTTCCTTTGTTGGCTTCCTGCTACCTTGGATAGATACATTCAGTGTTTTCCCACTCTTTAATTGAACAGCTTGGCATTCTTCTGTTATCTGTTTAGATAGTTGCTGTCTTGTCTGATCCAATTATGCTTCCATATTTTGGTTGACATTTTTAGTGTCTTGGAGCATCTCTTTGAATTCTACGAACTGTTTTGTTATAATAAGCAATTGCTGATTGAGTTCAGCAACTTGTTCTTGAGGACTAAGTTCAGTAGATACTGCTTTAGCCTCTTCTTTCAGGGAGGACTCACTGCTTAAATATAGATGCTGATTTCTAGCAACTGTGTCAATGAGCTCTTAAGCCTCTTCAATTGTCATTTTCATATGTATAGATCCACCAGCTGAGTGATCTAGAGATATTTGAACTTTTTCTGTAAGCCCATAGTAAAAGATGTCTAACTGCACCCACTCTGAAAACATTTCAGAGGGGCATTTCCTTAGCATCCTTCTGTACCTCTCCCAGGCATTATAAAGGGATTCATCATCCTCTTGTTTAAAGCCTTGGATGTCTAGCCTTAGCTGTGTCATCCTTTTTGGAGGGTAATATTGATTCAGGAATTTGTCTGATAATTGTTTCCATGTTTTTATGCTTGCTGTGGGTTGGTTATTTAACCACCTCTTAGCTTGATCTTTTACAGCAAATGGAAATAGTAATAATCTATAGACATCCTGATCAACTTCTTTATCACGTATTGTGTCAGCAATTTGTAAAAACTGTGCCAGAAACTCAGTAGGTTCTTCCTGTGGAAGACCAGAATACTGGCAATTTTGTTGCACCATGATAATGAGCTGAGGATTTAGCTCAAAACTGCTTGCTCTGATGGGGGGTATACAGATACTACTCCCGTATGCAGCAGTAATGGGGTTAGCATATGACCCCAGAGTCCTTCTGGACTATTCATTTCCACTTAGATCCATAATGGAGAAAGGGAGATGTTGTAGATTATAAAATAGAAATAAAGTAAAAGAAAAATAAAAATATTTTTGTTTTTATTATATTTATTTAATGCTAACCGAATTCAAGAGAGAAGAAAATAAAATAATTGGGAACTAGAAAAATAAGCATCAAAAATTAAATAAAATAATATAGATTAAAATAAAATAAAAAAATTCGAATGCTAAAATGGCTGATGAAATAAAAAAAGATTTGAAAAATTTTGGACATGATTTTAAAATTTGAAGATTGAAACTTTCTCAATAAGGAAACACCAAACTTAAAATTTTTCAATCAAAATAACAAAGTAGGACAAGTAATTCGAAAATTATGTCTAGAAGGAAAAATATTTTTTAAAAAAATTTATAAAGGACTTTCAAATTTTGAAGATTGAAATAAAATTAGATAAGATTTTGTGTGATTTTTGAAAAAGATTTTGAATTTTGAAATTTTAAAACTAAGATAAGATAAAAAAATTTTTAAAATAGAAATCTGAAATTTTTTTTGAAATTTTTGAAAATTCAATTAAATAAATAGAAAAGATATTTCTGAATTTAATGAGGAAAGAGAAAAAAAATAAAATGACACCAAACTTAGAATTTTTTAGATCAAAACAAAGGAAACAAACAAGGAAACTTTGAAGCTCAAGACGAACACCAAGAACAAAATTTAAAATTTTTTTTAAGAAAATGAAAACATAAAGGACACCAAACTTAAAAATTTTTTATATTTTGGACACTAATAATTCAAAAAATTGAAAGAAAAATAAAATCATGCAATTGACACCAAACTTAAAATATGAAACTAAACTCAAACAGAAGACTAAATTATGAAGTTATTGGTTTTAAAAATTTTTCGAAAATAATTTAGAAAAAGAAAATAAGGATTCTAAAATTTTAACCAAAAACAATAATAGAAGACTCTAAACCAAAAGATAAATTTTTTCTAATCTAAGCAACAAAATAAACCGTCAGTTGTCCAAACTCGAACGATCCCCGGCAACGGCGCCAAAAACTTGGTGCACGAAATTGTAAATCACACTTTTCACAACTCCGCACAACTAACCAGCAAGTGCACTGGGTCGTCCAAGTAATACCTTACGTGAGTAAGGGTCGATCCCACAGAGATTATCGGCTTGAAGCAAGCTATGGTTATTTCGTAACTCTTAGTCAGGAAATTAGTAATGAAAATAATTGTGTTTATGAAGAATAAATAACATAAAATAAATGGTACTTGTAATTCAATAACGAGAAACAGGTTGAGGTTCCGAAGATGCTCTGTCATCTGAATCTCTGCTTTTCGACTGTCTTCTTCTCCAAACACGCACAGTTCTTTCCATGGCAGGCTATATGATCCTCTCGGATGAAAAATATCAAACGTTGTCACCGCACGGCTAATCATCTGTCGGTTCCCACTAGCGTCGGAATAGGACCCTTGTCCTTTTGCACACTGTCACTGCGCCCAATATTCGCAGGTTTAAAGCTCGTCACAATCATCCCCTTCCAGATCCTACTCAGAATACCACATACAAGGTTTAGACTTTTCGGATCCCAGGAATGGCTGCCAATAATTCTAGCCTATACCACGAAGGTTCTAACCTCTGGACTCGGTCCGTGGATCAGAAACCCAAGAGATACACATTCAACCTGTCGCCCAATGACTACGTTGAGCTCAGATAGAACGGGAGTGGTTGTCAGGCACGTGTTCATAGAATTGAGAATAATGATGAGTGTCACGGATCATCATCTTCTCCGGATTGAAGTACGAGTGAGTATCTTAGAATAGAATCAAGCGTGATTGAATGGAAAACAGTAGTAATTGCATTAATTCATTGAAACACAGCACAGCTCCTCACCCCAACCATGGGGTTTAGAGACTCATGACGTCAGACATACAATATGAAGTGTAAAAATGTCATAAGGTCCTCAATGAATCTCTAAAAATAGTTTTTATACTAGACTAGTAACCTAGGTTTACAGAAAATGAGTAACTAAGTGCAGATAGTGCAGAATTCCACTTTTGGGACCCACTTGGTGTGTGCCTGGGCTGAGCTTTCAAGATTTCACGTTCATATGCTCAAAGTTGGCGTTAAACACCACCCCAGGTGCCAGAATGGGCGTTTAACGCCGAAAAAGGTGCCAGTTCTGGCGTTTTACGCCAGACAGTTTTAGGCTGACTTTGGATGCTGGTTTGGGCCATCAAATCTCTAGTAAAGTATGAACTATTATATATTGCTGGAAAGCCCAAGATGTCTACTTTCTAACATAATTAAGAGCGTGCCAATTGGGCTTCTGTAGCTCCAGAAAGTTCAGTTCGAGTGCAGGGAGGTCAGAATCCAACAGCATCAGCAGTCCTTTTTCAGCCTCTGAATCAGGTTTTTGCTCAGGTCCCTCAATTTCAGCCAGAAAATACCTGAAATTACAGAAAAATACACAAACTCATAGTAAATCCCAAAAATGTGGTTTTTGAATAAAAACTAATAAAAATATAATAAAAAGTAACTAAATTATACTAAAAACTACTTAAAAACACTGCCAAAAAGGGTATAAATTATCCGCTCATCATCGTGCTCGAGCATCTTGACTTTGGTCGATCTTGAGTAGTTTCTCCTCATGCGATTCTGGTATCACCTTTTATAATGCGAGGTGTTTTTCAGCTTCTTTTGATTGCGGCGTGCCTTTGGTGTGCGTTTTAATTTTCCTTGGGAATGTGCGATTGTTTTTAAAGCTCATTGATTAGGTTTTTAACCCTTTACCATTTCGTTTTCCCTCTTTTCTTCGAAAAGAGAAGAATTTGAACTTAGCCCTTTTTTCCTACTCCCTCCTGTTCCACTTTGCTCTTCGTCCTTGCCTCCAAGCTTGCTTCTTTCGTGCATTTCTTTTGCTCAGTGAAGAGGAGCTTCTCTTCCTCAACGTTGTTCTTTTCTTGGATTTTTGAAGCCTTGTTGGTGAAGATTGCTTGTGGCTTACTCTTTGTTTTACCTTCTTTCTCAGGTTGGTATTTTACTTCATACCTTTTCTTTTACATGCTTTATTTGTCTTCGTTCTCATTGCTTTTACCCTTGCATGCTTTTCCTTCGTACAAAGTTTTGATCTTTGTTGAACTTCTCTTGAAAAAGGTTGAAACTTTCTTGGCGATTCTTGTGTGCTCTTGTTTTTTGATAGTTACGGTCTTTTTATCTTTGCTGTTTGTATGAAAAAATGTTGGTACTTAGGTTGAAACTCCTTGTATTTTCTTTTGTTTGAGAGGGTTAAGGCTCTGGCTTTTGTGTCGTTTCTTTTTCTGGGTTCTGCTCTGTTGTTGCCTCCAAAGGGTTCCCCTGGACTTTTGGTGTTGATCCTCTGTTCTATGCGAGTCCTGGGGTTCCCTTTTGCTGCCATGTCTGACACTTGTTGATTGTTTCTTGTCATTCTCTTACTATCCGAGTTGTTTGGTAGTGACCTCTTTTCTTTTTTCTTACTGTAGGTGTAGTTGCTGTATGTCTTCTCATAAGAATATTGTCGAGATGTCCACAAAAATCCCTGCTAGCATGGCCGACTGGCTAGACTCTATAGTCTTGATGTGTGTTACGGTGGCCGATCCGGAGTACTGTGAGAGGCTTAGGAGGTTCCATAGGATCTGTAGCAATATGGATGATGAAAAGAATTATGAACTGTTGTCGCTCGACCCTGAGGAGAGGGTTAGTTTCCCTTCCTTAACTCGGGCAGAGCATCCTTTTTTCTATGCTTACGATTACTTCTTTAGCTAGCTAGGTATTACTCTTCCTTTTACTGCTTTTGAGACCGACCTCTTATGGTCCTGTAATGTGGCCCCTTTTCAGCTTCATCCAAATTCTTGGGGTTTTATAAAGATTTTTCAGCTGTTATGTCAAGAACTAGGTGTCTGACCTACCGAATCTCTTTTTCTATGCCTTTTTGTGTTGATAAAACCCGGGGTGGCTAAGAAGAAAGCCTCTTGGATTTCCTTCCGAGCTACTCAAGGGAAGAAGGTGTTTTCTATGTTTGATGAGTCCTTTCGGAACTTTAAGAATTACTATTTCAAAGTCCGAGCTGTGGAGGGTGCTCGTCCTTTTTTCTTGGATGAGAATGATGAACCCTCCTTCTTTTTATGGTGGCAAAAAGATGTAGTAGTGGTCAAATATTCTTGGGAGAGTCTGAGTGAAGTAGAACAAGATTGCAAGATTGTGCCCGCTCCCGATGATGATGATGAGGGTCCTCCTCCTGTGCCACCGGCCAAGGCTTCTGCGGCTTCAGCTTCCCCGACTCCTTCTGCCGAGGTGGTTCCTCCAGAGCCTGAGCCTGATGTAGAGATTCTAGATCGGCCGGATGGAGTTGTCAATGCTACTCCTATCTCGACCATGCCTCCTCCTCCTCTTCCCAAGGATGTTGCCACTGGGGCGAATTTAGATCCCCTATAACTTGTTGTTTGTTTGTGTACTAGTACAGTCCGACTTATGGGCTTTGAACTTGTTTTTTGTATGTCTTTGTAGCTGACTTTGACACTTGGTTGCTTCCTAGCAGCTTTTATTTTCTTAAAAAACAAACACTTTAAACCGGCAGCCTTTGAGTTTTTAATGCTTTAACTTGAAGAATGCATTTTGCTGAATGTTTGGAGGTTTACGTTTTGCAACCTCTTGCAAATTTTATAGAGATTAGGTATTTCCTAGTCCGACCTCCTTTGAGCGGGTTTCCTACCCTTGCCTTTGGGATCACGCCTTGCTTTGAGTTGGTACTTGTCAACCCTTTGCTTTTGGCAAAATTATCCTTGCGGCTTGGTGTTTGGACTTTTAGTGACTTGTCCAATAACTTTTTAGTGTTCTTTATATAGAACCTTTTTAGTCTCGAATGACTTTTGTAGCCTTAAGTTGTTTCTCAACCTTTTCGCTTGTTCTTCTTTTTTGAGATTGTACCTGCGCCTCTTCTTAGCTGACGTCGACCTGTACGACTTTGTTACCCGGGCTTTTTAGTCACATTCCAATAACTTTTTAGGTAGTGTTCTGATGAGGAACCTTTTCTTTATGGTTTGTTTGGATGACTTTTTAGCGCCGTTTTGACTTGTGCTTTTGCTTTTTAAGTAGTGTCTTTTTTGCAAGACTTGTACCTTTATAGTTGAGCATTTTGGACCTTGGTTTATTAACCTTTCTTTGGCCTTTGCGAGATATTTTTATCCCTTTTTAGTGATCCTTTCACTGATCTGACTTCTCTGTCGGTCCTTCTCAAGTTATTTTTAGTAATCCCATTTTAGTTAGACATTGTCAGGCCACTTTTTCTAGGTTACTTTTTTATAACTTCTTGCATTATCTTGCTTCTATCGCTTCACCTTGCCGACCTCTTTTAATCGGGCGATGAATTTTGCGTTTTATGAGCTTAGAGTAATGCGTCTTGGTAGGAAACTTTTTAGGGAATTGACGACTTTCATTCAAATAATAATGAGATAAAAACATAAATAAGAATGTACATGAGAGTGCTTACCCTTCTAGGTCGGGCAGCTTCTTAGATCTAGGCCTGGCGCCTCATTAAAAAACCTTTTTAGAAAAAATAGTGCGCTTTGACCTAAGATCTTTACTTATTTTCTAGCTATAGTACTGGTGCACGAAATTGTGATCTCAGGCAACGGCACCAGAAACTCTGTACGCACGTCTTACTAAATCGTTTTTCATTCACAACTTCGATACAACTAACCAGCAAGTGCACTGGGTCGTCCAAGTAATAAACCTTACGTGAGTAAGGGTCAATCCCACGAAGATTGTTGGTATGAAGCAAGCTATGGTCACCTTGTAAATCTCAGTCAGGCGGATATAGAATAGTTATGGAGTTTTCGAATATAAATAATAAATAGATAAAAGATAAGGATAGAAATACTTATGTAAATCATTGGTGAGAATTTCAGATAAGCGCATAGAGATGCTTTCGTTCTTCTGAACCTCTGCTTTCCTGCTGTCTTCATCCAATCAATCTTACTCCTTTCCATGGCTGGCTTTATGTAAGGACATCACCGTTGTCAATGGCTACTTTTAATCCTCTCTGAAAAATGGTCCGATGCGCTGTCACTGCATGGCTAATCGTCTGGAGGCATCACCCTTGTCAATGGCTGTATCCCATCCTCTTGTGAAAATGGTCCAAATGCTCTGTCACAGCACGGTTAATCATCTGAGGTTCTCGATCATACTGGAATAGGATTCACCCTCCTTTTGCGTCTGTCACTACGCCCAGCACTCGCGAGTTTGAAGCTCGTCACAGTCATTCAATCCCAGAGTCCTACTCCGAATACCACAGACAAGGTTTAGACTTTCCAGACTTTCATGAATGCCGCCATCAATCTAGCTTATACCACGAAGATTCTGATTAAGAGATCCAAGAGATACTCATTCAATCTAAGGTAGAACGGAAGTGGTTGTCAGGCACGCGTTCATAGGGAATGATGATGATTATCACGTTCATCACATTCAGGTTGAAGTGCGAATGAATATCTTAGAAGTGGAATAAGTTGAATTGAATAGAAAAATAGTAGCACTTTGCATTAATCTTTGAGGAACAGCAGAGCTCCACACCTTAATCTATGGAGTGCAGAAACTCTACCATTTGAAAATACATAAGTGAAAGGTTTAGGCATGGCCGAATGGCCAGCCCCCAAAACGTGATCACAGGATCAAAAATACAATCCAGAATCTTCCAAAGATGTCTAATACAATAGTAAAAAGTCCTATTTATACTAAACTAGTTACTAGGGTTTACAGAAGTAAGTAATTGATGCATAAATCCACTTCCGGGGCCCACTTGGTGTGTGCTTGGGCTGAGCTTGAATGTTACACGTGCAGAGGCTCTTTCTGGAGTTGAACGCCAGGTTGTAACGTATTTCTGGCGTTCAACTCTGGTTTGTGACTTGTTTCTGGCGTTTAACTCCAGACAGCAGCGTAGAACTGGCGTTCAACGCCCTTTTACATCGTCTAAACTCGGCCAAAGTATGGACTATTATATATTGCTGGAAAGCCCTGGATGTCTACTTTCTAACGCAATTAGAAGCACGCCATTTTGAGGTCTGTAGCTCTAGAAAATCCACTTTGAGTGCAGGGAGGTCAGAATCCAATAGCATCAGCAGTCCTTCTTCAACCTCTGAATCTGATTTTTATTCAAGTCCCTCAATTTCAGCCAGAAAATACCTGAAATCACAGAAAAACACACAAACTCATAGTAAAGTCCAGAAATATAAATTTAACACAAAAACTAATGAAAACATCCCTAAAAGTAACTAGATTCTACTAAAAACATACTAAAAACAATGCCAAAAAGCGTATAAATTATCCGCTCATCACAACACCAAACTTAAATTATTGCTTGTCCCCAAGCAGCTGAAAATCAAATAGGATAAAAAGAAGAGAATATACTATAAATTTCAAACTATCAATGAAACATAGCTCCAATTAAATGAGCGGGACTTGTAGCTTTTTGCCTCTTGAATAGTTTTGGCATCTCACTTTATCCATTGAAGTTCAGAATGATTGGCATCTATAGGAACTCAGAGTTCAGATAGTGTTATTGATTCTCCTAGTTCAGTATGATGATTCTTGAACACAGCTATTTTATGAGTCTTGGCCGTGGCCCTAAGCACTTTGTTTTCCAGTATTACCACCGGATACATAAATGCCACAGACATATAATTGGGTGAACCTTTTCAGATTGTGACTCAGCTTTGCTAAAGTCCCCAATTAGAGGTGTCCAGGGTTCGTAAGCACACTCTTCTTTTGCTTTGGACCTTGACTTTAACCGCTCAGTCTCAAGTTTTCACTTGACACCTTCACGCCACAAGCACATGGTTAGGGACAGCTTGGTTTAGCTGCTTAGGCCAGGATTTTATTCCTTTAGGCCCTCCTATCCACTGATGCTCAAAGCCTTAGGCATTTTTTATTTACCCTTGCCTTTTGGTTTTAAGGGTTATTGGCTTTTTGCTCTTGCCTCTTGGTTTTAAGAGCTTTTGGCTTTTTCTGCTTGCTTTTTCTTTTTCTATATTTTTTTCGCCATTTTTTTTCTGCAAGCTTTGTTCTTTGCTGCTTTTTCTTGCTTCAAGAATCATTTTTATGATTTTTCAGATTATCAAATAACATGTCTCCTTGTCATCATTCTTTCAAGAGCCAACATATTTAACATTCTTAAACAACAACTTCAAAAGACATATGCACTGTTCAAGCATTCATTCAGAAAACAAGAAGCATTGTCACCACATCAACATAATTAAACTAAGTTCAAGGATAAATTTGAAACTCATGTACTTCTTGTTCTTTTGAATTAAAACATTTTTCATTTAAGAGAGGTGATGGATTCATAGGACATTCATAACTTTAAGACAAAGTTACTAACTACTAATGATCATGTAATGAAGACACAAATATGGATAAGCACTTAACATAGAGAAAACAAAAAACAGAGAAAGTAAGAACAAGGAATGAGTCCACCTTAGTGATGGTGGCGTTTCCTTCTTGAGGAACCAATGATGTCCTTGAGCTCTTCTATGTTTCTTCCTTGTCTTTGTTACTCCTCCCTCATTGCTTTTTGATCTTCTCTTATTACATGAAGGATGATGGAGTGCTCTTGATGTTCCACCCTTAATTGTCCCATGTTGGAACTTAATTCTCCTAAGGAGGTGTTGATTTGCTCCCAATAGCTTTGTGGAGGAAAATGCATTTGAGGCATCTACGGGATCTCATGGTGATGAGCTTCATGCGTCTCTTGAGATCCATGAATGGGCTCTCTTGCTTGCTCCATCCTTTTCTTAGTGATGGGCTTCTCTTCCTCAATGGGAATGTCTCCTTCTATGAAAGCTCCAACTGAGTAACATAGATGGCAAATAAGATGAGGAAAAGCTAGCCTTGCCCAAGGAGAGGGCTTTTCGGCTATTTTGTAGAGTTCAAGGGAGATGACTTCATGAACTTTTACTTCCTCTCCAATCATGATGCTATGAATCATGATGGCCCGATCCACAGTAACTTCAGATCGGTTGCTAGTGGGGATGATGGAGCGTTGGATGAATTCCAACCATCCTCTAGCCACAGGCTTGAGGTCCAGTCTTCTTAATTGAACCGGCTTGCCTTTGGAGTCAATCTTCCATTGAGCTCCTTCCACACATATGTCCATGAGGACTTGGTCCAACCTTTGATTAAAGTTGACCCTTCTAGTGTAGGGGCGTGCATCTCCTTGCATCATAGACAAGTTAAACGCCAACCTCACATTTTCCGGACTAAAATCTAAGTATTTCCCCCGAACCATGGTGAGATAATTCTTTGGATTCGGGTTCTTACTTTGATCATGGTTCCTAGTGATCCATGCATTGATATAGAACTCTTGAACCATTAGGATGCCGACTTGTTGGATGGGTTTTGTTAGAACTTCCCATCCTCTTCTTTGGATTTCATGTCGGATCTCCGGATACTCATTTCTCTTGAGCTTGAAAAGGACCTCGGGGATCACCTTCTTCTTGGCCACAACATCATAGAAGCCGTCTTGATGGGCTTTGGAGATGAACCTTTCCATCTCCCATGACTCGGAGGTGGAAGCTTTTGTCTTCCCTTTCCCTTTTCTAGAAGATTCTCCGGTCTTAGGTGCCATCAATGGTAATGGAAAAATAAAAAGCTTATGCTTTTACCACACCAAACTTAGAATATTGCTCATCCTCGAGTAAGAGAATAAAGAATAGATGAAGAAGAAGAAGAAAATATGGAGGAGAGGAGGGATGTGTTTCGGCCAAGAAGGGGAAGAGAGGGTTGTGTTGTGTGAAAATGAGGAAGAATGGAGGGCTATATATAGGGAAGGGAGGGGGGTAAGGTTCGGCCATATAGGGTGGGTTTGGGTGGAAAATTGATTTTGAATTTTGAAGGTAGGTGGAGTTTATGAGGTAGGTTTATGGGGAAGAGTGGGTGGATGTGAGTGGTGAAGTGGTGATAGGGAAGAGAGATTGAGGTGATTGGTGAAGAGTTTTGGGGAAGAGTGTTTATGGGATTGTGTGAAAGAGGGGTGAGAAGAAGTGAGTGGAGGTAGGTGGGGATCCTGCGGGGTCCACAGATCCTGAGGTGATCCTGTGGGGTCCACAGATCCTGAGGTGTTCAAGGATTTACAACCGTGCACCAAATTAGGCATGAAAAATGCCCTTGCATACAACTCTGGGCGTTCAGCGCCAGATTGGTGCTTGTTCTGGGCGTTGAACGCCCATTTGTTGCCCATTTCTGGTGTTGAACGCCAGAACCATGCTTGTTCTGGGCGTTCAGCGCCAGCTCTTCTCCAGGGTGCAATTCTGGCGTTCAAACGCCCAGATGCTGCCCATTTTGGGCGTTCAGCGCCAGAACCATGCTCTGTTCTGGCGTTGAATGCCAGTCAGATGCTTCTTACTGGCGTTTAAACGCCAGTAAGGTCTTCCTCCAGGGTGTGATTTTTCTTCTGCTGTTTTTTATTCCGTTTTCAATTTTTTTATTTATTTTGTGACTCCACATGATCATGAACCTAATAAAACATGAAAAACCATGAAAATAAAATTAGATAAATAAACATTGGGTTGCCTCCCAACAAGCGCTTCTTTAATGTCACTAGCTTGACAGTGGGCTCTCATGGAGCCTCACAGATGTTCAGAGCATTGTTGATACTCCCCAACACCAACTTAGAGTTTGGATATGGGAGTTCAACACCAAACTTAGAGTTTGGTTGTGGCCTCCTAACACTAAACTTAGAGTTTGACTGTGGGGGCTTTGGTTGACTCTGCAGTGAGAGAAGCTTTTTATGCTTCCTCTCCATGTTTACAGAAGGGTTACCTTGAGTTGTAAACACAAGGGAGTCCTCATTCAATTGAAGGACTAGTTCACCTCTGTCAACATCAATCACAGCTCTTGCTGTGGCTATGAAGGGTCTTCCAAGGATGATGGATTCATCCTCATCCCTCCCAGTATCTAGGACTATGAAATCAGCAGGGATGTAAAGGCCTTCAACCTTTACTAACACATCCTCTACTTGTCCATAAGCCTGTTTTCTTGAACTGTCTGCCATCTCTAATGAGATTTTAGTAGCTTGCACCCCAAAGATTCCCAGTTTCTCTATTACAGAGAGGGGCATGAGGTTTATCCCTGAACCAAGGTCACACAGAGCCTTATCAAAGATCATGTTGCCTATGGTACAAGGTATTATGAACTTTCCAGGATACTGTTTCTTCTGAGGCAATGTCAGTTGATCCAGATCACTTAGTTCATTAGTGAACAAGGGAGGTTCATCTTCCCAAGTCTCAATACCAAATAATTTGGCATTCAACTTCATGATTGCACCAAGGTACTTGGTAACTTGCTCTTCAGTAACATCCTCATTCTCTTCAGAAGAGGAATACTCATCTGAGCTCATGAATGGCATAAGGAAGTTTAATGGAATCTCTATGGTCTCTAGTTGAGCCTCAGATTTCTTTGGTTCCTCAGAGGGAAGCTCCTTATTGATCACTGGACGTCCCAGGAGGTCTTCCTCCTTGGGATTCACATCCTCTCCCTCCCTTACAGGTTCGGCCATGGTGATTAATTCAATGGCCTTGCACTCTCCTTTTGGGTTTTCTTCTGTATTGCTTGGGAGAGTACTAGGAGGGATTTCAGTGATCCTTTTACTCAGCTGGCCCACTTGTGCCTCCAAATTTCTAATGGAGGACCTTGTTTTATTCATGAAACTTACAGTGGCCTTAGATAGATCAGAGACTAAATTTGCTAAATTAGAGGTATTTTGTTCAGAGTTCTCTGTCTGTTGCTGAGTAGATGATGGAAAAGGCTTGCTATTGCTAAACCTGTATCTTCCACCATTATTAATGCCTTGTTGAGGCTTTTGTTGATCCTTCCATGAGAGATTTGGATGATTTCTCCATGATGGATTATAGGTGTTTCCATAAGGTTCACCTAAGTAATTTACCTCTGCCATTGCAGGGTTCTCAGGATCATAAGCTTCTTCTTCAGAAGATGCCTCTTGAGTACTGTTGGATGCAGCTTGCATTCCATTCAGACTCTGAGAAATCATATTGACTTACTGAGTCAATATTTTATTCTGAGCCAATATGGCATTCAGAGTATCAATTTCAAGAACTTCCTTCTTCATAGGCGTCCCATTACTCACAGGATTCCTCTCAGAAGTGTACATGAACTGGTTATTAGCAACCATGTCAATGAGTTCTTGAGCTTCTGAAGGCATTTTCTTTAGGTGAATGGATCCACCTGCAGAAGTATCCAATGACATTTTAGCTAATTCAGATAGACCATCATAGAATATATCCAGGATGGTCCATTTTGAAAGCATGTCAGAAGGACACTTTTTGGTCAGTCCTTTGTATCTCTCCCAAGCTTCATAGAGGGATTCACCTTCTTTCTGTCTGAAGGTTTAAACATCCACTCTAAGCTTGCTCAGCTTTTGAGGAGGGAAGAACTTGGCTAAGAAAGCCTTGACCAGCTTATCCCAAGAGTTCAGGCTATCTTTGGGTTGAGAGTCCAACCACACTCTAGCTCTGTCTCTTACAGCAAAGGGGAAAAGCATGAGCCTGTAGACTTCAGGATCTACTCCATTAGTCTTAACTGTATCACATATCTGCAAGAATTCAGTTAAGAACTGAAAAGGATCTTCAGATGGAAGTCTATGAAACTTGCAGTTCTGCTGCATCAGAGAAACTAATTGAGGTTTCAGCTCAAAATTGTTTGCTCCAATGGCAGGAATGGAGATGCTTCTTCCATGTAAATTGGAATTAGGTGCAGTAAAGTCACCAAATATCCTCCTTGCATTATTATTATTTTCGGCTGCCATCTCCTCTTCCTGTTCGAAAATTTCTGAAAGGTGCTTGCTGGATTGTTGTAATTTAGCTTCTTTTAGTTTCCTCTTCAGAGTCCTTTCAGGTTCTGGATCTGCTTCAACAAGAATGTTCTTGTCCTTGCTCCTGCTCATATGAAAAAGAGGGACAGAAAAATAATAATAATAGGGGTCCTTTTTACCACAGTATAGAAGTTCCCTTTGTTAGTAGAAGAAAAGGATGTAATGTAAAGAAAGAAACACAAGGGTGAGGAGAGCAGAGATGTGAGATGAGAGAGAAAAGGAATTTTCGAAAATTATTTTTGAAAAAGAGTTAGTGATTTTCGAAAATAGTTTTTGAAAAAGGTTAGTAATTTTCAAAAATTAAAATCAAAAATTAAAATAATTAGTTAATTAAAAAGAATTTTTGAAAAAGAGGGAGATATTTTCGAAAATTAGAGAGAGAGGGAGTTAGTTAGGTAGTTTTGAAAAAGATAAGAAACAAACAAAAAGTTAATTAGTTAGTTGAAACAAATTTGAAAATCATTTTTGAAAAGATAAGAAGATAAGAAGTTAGAAAAGATATTTTAAAATCAAAATTTTTTTTTGAAAAAGATATGATTTTGAAAAAGATAAGATAAAAAGATATTTTTGAAAAGATATGATTGAAATTAGTTTTGAAAAAGATTTGATTTTTAAAATCACAATTAATGACTTGATTCACAAGAAATCACAAGATATGATTCTAGAACTTAAAGTTTGAATCTTTCTTAACAAGCAAGTAACAAACTTGAAATTTTTGAATCAAAACATTAATTGATGATGTTATTTTCGAAAATTAGGAGATAAAAATAAGAAAAAGATTTTTGAAAAATATTTTTAAAATTTTCGAAAATAACTAAGAAAAATGAAAAAGATTTGATTTTTGAAAAAGATTTTGAAAAAGATAAGATTTTTAAATTGAAAATTTGATTTGACTCATGAAAAACAATTGAATTTTAAAAATTTTTGAAAAAGTCAATCCAAATTTTCAAAATTTATGAGAGAAAAAAAGGAAAGATATTTTTTTGATTTTTGAATTTTTAATGATGAAAGAGAAAAAACATGAAAATAGTGCAATGCAAGAAAATTTTGGATCAAAACAATGAATGCATGCAAGAATGCTATGAATGTCAAGATGAACACCAAGAACACTTTGAATGTCAAGATGAACACCAAGAACATATTTTTAAAAATTTTTAATGCAAAGAAAACATGCAAGACACCAAACTTAGAATTCTTTGATGCTTAGACCCTATGGATGTAAGAATGCATATGAAAAACACCATACAACACAAAACAAGAAAACATCAAGATCAAACAAGAAGACTTACCAAGAACAACTTGAAGATCATGAAGAACACTATGAATGCATGAATTTTTCGAAAAATGAAAGATGAACATGCAATTGACACCAAACTTAAAATCTGACTCAAGACTCAAACAAGAAACATGAAATATTTTTTTTTTATTTTTATGATTTTATAATTTTTTTTGTATTTTCTTTTAATTTTTTCGAAAATCATTTGAAAAAGAAAAATAAGGATTCCAAAATTTTTAATATGAATTCCAGGAATCTTATGCTCTTTAGTCTAAAGCTCCAATCAAAGGGTCAGGCATAGCTTAATAGCCAGCCAAGCTTTAGTATGTAACTCAGACATGACACGCCTGACATTCCCTATCCAGAAGAACTAGACATGGCTTTATAGCCAGCCAGGCTTCAACATGCTTCATGAAACACTAGAATTCATTCTTAAAAATTCTGAAGAAAAATATATTTTTGAAAACATTTTTATTTTAAAATTTTTTCGAAAACAAAGGAGAAAATTTTGAAAGATTTTTGAAAATTTTTTTTTTTTGAAAACTTTTTTTTGAAAAAAAAATAAGAAGAAAATTACCCAATCTGAGCAACAAGATGAACCGTTAGTTGTCCAAACTCGAACAATCCCCGGCAACGGCGCCAAAAACTTGGTGCACGAAATTGTGATCTCAGGCAACGGCGCCAGAAACTCTGTACGCACGTCTTAATAAATCGTTTTTCATTCACAACTTCGATACAACTAACCAGCAAGTGCACTGGGTCGTCCAAGTAATAAACCTTACGTGAGTAAGGGTCGATCCCACGGAGATTGTTGGTATGAAGCAAGCTATGGTCACCTTGTAAATCTCAGTCAGGCGGATATAGAATAGTTATGGAGTTTTCGAATATAAATAATAAATAGATAGAAGATAAGGATAGAAATACTTATGTAAATCATTGGTGAGAATTTCAGATAAGCGCATATAGATGCTTTCGTTCCTCTGAACCTCTGCTTTCCTGCTGTCTTCATCCAATCAATCTTACTCCTTTCCATGGCTGGCTTTATGTAAGGACATCACCGTTGTCAATGGCTACTTTTAATCCTCTCTGGAAAATGGTCTGATGCGCTGTCACTGCATGGCTAATCGTCTGGAGGCATCACCCTTGTCAATGGCTGCATCCCATCCTCTTGTGAAAATGGTCCAAATGCTCTGTCACAGCATGGCTAATCATCTGAGGTTCTCTATCATACTGGAATAGGATTCACCCTCCTTTTGCGTCTGTCACTACGCCCAGCACTCGCGAGTTTGAAGCTCGTCACAGTCATTCAATCCCAGAGTCCTACTCAGAATACCACAGACAAGGTTTAGACTTTCCGGACTCTCATGAATGCCGCCATCAATCTAGCTTATACCACGAAGATTCTGATTAAGAGATCCAAGAGATACTCATTCAATCTAAGGTAGAACAGAAGTGGTTGTCAGGCACGCGTTCATAGGGAATGATGATGATTGTCACATTCATCACATTCAGGTTGAAGTGCGAATGAATATCTTAGAAGCGGAATAAGTTGAATTGAATAGAAAAACAGTAGTACTTTGCATTAATCTTTGAGTAACAGCAGAGCTCCACACCTTAATCTATGGAGTGCAGAAACTCTACCGTTTGAAAATACATAAGTGAAAGGTTCAGGCATGGCCGAATGGCCAGCCCCCAAAATGTGATCACAGGATCAAAAATACAATCCAGGATCTTCCAAAGATGTCTAATACAATAGTAAAAAGTCCTATTTATACTAAACTAGTTACTAGGGTTTACAGAAGTAAGTAATTGATGCATAAATCCACTTTCGGGGCCCACTTGGTGTGTGCTTGGGCTGAGCTTGAATGTTACACGTGCAGAGGCTCTTTCTGGAGTTGAATGCTAGGTTGTAACATATTTCTGGCGTTCAACTCTGGTTTGTGACTTGTTTCTGGCGTTTAACTCCAGACAGCAGCGTAGAACTGGCGTTCAACGCCATTTTACGTCGTCTAAACTTGGCCAAAGTATGGACTATTATATATTGCTGGAAAGCCCTGGATGTCTACTTTCCAACGCAATTGGAAGCGCACCATTTTGAGTTCTGTAGTACCAGAAAATCCACTTTGAGTGCAGGGAGATTAGAATCCAATAGCATCAGCAGTCCTTCTTCAACCTCTGAATCTGATTTTTGCTCAAGTCCCTCAATTTCAGCCAGAAAATACCTGAAATCACAGAAAAATACACAAACTCATAGTAAAGTCCAGAAATGTGAATTTAACACAAAAACTAATGAAAACATCCCTAAAAGTAACTGGATTCTACTAAAAACATACTAAAAACAATGTCAAAAAGTGTATAAATTATCCGCTCATCACGTCTCTTGAGATCCATGAATGGGCTCTCTTGCTTGCTCCATCCTTTACTTAGTGATGGGCTTCTCTTCCTCAATGGGAATGTCTCCTTCTATGAAAGCTCCAACTGAGTAAAATAGATGGCAAATAAGATGAGGAAAAGCTAGCCTTGCCCCAGGAGAGGGCTTTTCGGCTATTTTGTAGAGTTCAAGGGAGATGACTTCATGAACTTCTACTTCTTCTCCAATCATGATGCTATGGATCATGATGGCCCGATCCACAGTAACTTCAGATCGGTTGCTAGTGGGGATGATGGAGCGTTGGATGAATTCTAACCATCCTCTAGCCACAGGCTTGAGGTCCAGTCTTCTTAATTGAACCGGCTTGCCTTTGGAGTCAATCTTCCATTGAGCTCCTTCCACACATATGTCCATGAGGAATTGGTCCAACCTTTGATTAAAGTTGACCCTTCTAGTGTAGGGGCGTGCATCTCCTTGCATCATAGGCAAGTTAAATGCCAACCTCACATTTTTCGGACTAAAATCTAAGTATTTCCCCCGAACCATTGAATATAATTCTTTGGGTTTGGGTTCTTACTTTGATCATGGTTCCTAGTGATCCATGCATTGGCATAGAACTCTTGAACCATTAGGATGCCGACTTGTTGGATGGGGTTTATTAGAACTTCCCAACCTCTTCTTTGGATTTCATGTTGGATCTCCGGATACTCATTCTTCTTGAGCTTGAAAGGGACCTCGGGGATCACCTTCTTCTTGGCCACAACATCAAAGAAGTGGTCTTGATGAGCTTTTTGAAAAATATTTTTAAAATTTTCGAAAATAACTAAGAAAAATGAAAAAGATTTGATTTTTGAAAAAGATTTTGAAAAAGATAAGATTTTTAAATTGAAAATTTGAATTGACTCATAAAAACAACTAGATTTTAAAAATTTTTGAAAAAGTCAAATCTAATTTACAAAAATTTATGAGAGAAAAAGGGGAAGATATTTTTTTTGTTTTTTGAATTTTTAATGATGAGAAAGAAAAACATGAAAATGATGCAATGCATGAAAATTTTGGATCAAAACAATGAATGCATGCAAGAATGCTATGAATGTCAAGATGAACACCAAGAACACTTTGAATGTCAAGATGAACATCAAGAACTTATTTTTGAAAAATTTTTAATGCAAAGAAAACATGCAAGACACCAAACTTAAAAATTTTTCATGTATAGACACTATGAATGCAAGAATGCATATGAAAAACAAGAAAAGACCCAAAACATGAAAACATCAAGATCAAACAAGAAGACTTACCAAGAACAACTTGAAGATCATGAAGAACACTATGAATGCATGAATTTTTCGAAAAATGCAAGATGAATATGCAATTGACACCAAACTTTCAACTTGACTCAAGACTCAAACAAGAAACATGAAATATTTTTTATTTTTATTATTTTTTTATTTTTTTGGATTTTTGTATATTTTTTTCGAAAACAAAGGAGAAATTTTTGAAAGAATTTTTTTGAAAAAATTTTTGAAAATAAAACAAAAAAAAAAATTACCTAATCTGAGCAACAAGATGAACCGTCAGTTGTTCAAACTCGAACAATCCCCGGCAACGGCGTCAAAAACTTGGTGCACGAAATTGTGATCTCAGGCAACGGCGCCAGAAACTCTGTACGCACGTCTTAATAAATCGTTTTTTATTCACAACTTCGATACAACTAACCAGCAGGTGCACTGGGTCGTCCAAGTAATAAACCTTACGTGAGTAAGGGTCGATCCCACGGAGATTGTTGGTATGAAGCAAGCTATGGTCACCTTGTAAATCTCAGTCAGGCGGATATCAAAAGGTTATGGAGTTTTCGAAATTAAATAATAAGTAAACATAAAATAAGGATAGAAACACTTATGTAATTCATTGGTGAGAATTTCAGATAAGCGTATAGAGATGCTTTCGTTCCTCTGAATCTCTGCTTTCCTGCTGTCTTCATCCAATCAGTCTTACTCCTTTCCATGGCTGGCTTTATGTAAGGACATCACCGTTGTCAATGGCTACTTTTAATCCTCTCTGGAAAATGGTCCGATGCACTGTCACTGCATGGCTAATCGTCTGGAGGTATCACCCTTGTCAATGGCTGCATCCTATCCTCTTGTGAAAATGGTCCAAATGCTCTGTCACAACACGGCTAATCATCTGAGGTTCTCGATCATACTAGAATAGGATTCACCCTCCTTTTGCGTCTGTCACTACGCCCAGCACTCGCGAGTTTGAAGTTCGTCACAGTCATTCAATCCCAGAGTCCTACTCGAAATACCACAGACAAGGTTTAGACTTTCCGGACTCTCATGAATGCCGCCATCAATCTAGCTTATACCACGAAGATTCTGATTAAGAGATCCAAGAGATACTCATTCAATCTAAAGTAGAACAGAAGTGGTTGTCAGGCACGCATTCATAAGGAATGATGATGATTGTCACGTTCATCACATTCAGGTTGAAGTGCGAATGAATATCTTAGAAGCGGAATAAGTTGAATTGAATAGAAAAACAGTAGTACGTTGCATTAATCTTTGAGGAACAGCAGAGCTCCACACCTTAATCTATGGAGTGCAGAAACTCTACCGTATGAAAATACATAAGTGATAATGGTTCAGGCATGGCCGAATGGCCAGCCTCCCATGCAGGTCTAGAGATCTAAAAATGATCAAAAGATGTCTAATACAATAGTAAAAAGTCCTATTTATACTAAACTAGTTACTAGGGTTTACAGAAGTAAGTAATTGATGCATAAATCCACTTCCGGGGCCCACTTGGTGTGTGCTTGGGCTGAGCTTAAATATTACACGTGCGGAGGTCATTCTTGGAGTTGAACGCCAGTTTGTAACATATTTCTGGCGTTCAACTCTGGCTTGTAACGTGTTTCTGGCGTTTAACTCCAGACAGCAGCGTAGAACTGGCGTTCAACGCCCTTTTACGTCATCTAAACTCGGCCAAAGTATGAACTATTATATATTTCTGGAAAGCCCTGGATGTCTACGTTCCAATGCAATTGGAAGCACGCCATTTTGAGTTCTGTAGCTCCAGAAAATCCATTTTGAGTGCAGGGAGGTCAGAATCCAATAGCATCAGCAGTCCTTCTTCAACCTCTGAATCTGATTTTTGCTCAAGTCCCTCAATTTCAGCCAGAAAATTCCTGAAATCACAAAAAACACACAAACTCATAGTAAAGTCCAGAAATGTGAATTTAACATAAAAACTAATGAAAACATCCCTAAAAGTAACTAGATTCTACTAAAAACATACTAAAAACAATGCCAAAAAGCGTATAAATTATCCGCTCATCAAGTACCTTCTTAGGTTACAGGCATGCCATGACCTTGGTAACTCTTGCCCTTCGAGGTCAGACACCTTGTAGTAACCTTTGCCCAGTACTTCTGCAATTCAGTATGGTCCTTTTCAGTTGGCTGCTAGCTTCCCTTCTCCTGATTGACCTGCTCCGATATTATTTCGGATTAAGATGAGGTCATTGGTGGTGAAGCTTTGTTGGAATACCCTCTGATTGTACCTTAAAGCCATTCGATGCTTTAGTGCTTCCTCTTTAATCCGAGCTTTTTCTCGGACTTCTGGAAGTAGGTCGAGCTCTTCCCTTTGAGATTGCGAGTTAGTATCTTCATTGTAGATGATCATTCTGGGAGATCCTTCTTCTATTTCCACGGGAATCATTACCTCTATTCCATAAGCATGTCGAAAGGGTGATCCACCAGTGGTGGAATGTGGTGTTGTCTGATATGCCCATAGGACTTGTGGGAGCTCTTCAGCCCAAGCTCCCTTTGCGTCCAATAACCTTCGCTTTAACCCGGCTAATATGACTTTGTTGGCGGCTGATGAGGTAAAATCGATTCCACACAAACTCATCGGCAAGTGTACCGGGTCACATCAAGTAGTAAAACTCACAAAAGTGAGGTCGATCCCACAAGGATTGATGGATTAAGCAACTTTAGTATGGTGATGAATTTAGTTAAGCTAATATTAATGAATTGAGTGGAAATTAATTGACAGAATGTAAATTGCTAGGAATCTAAACTGCAGAATGTAAATTAACTGAAACTTAAATGGCAAAAAATTTAAATTGCTGAAACTTAAAGAACAAGAAACTAAAAGGGCTGAATCTTAAATTGCAAGAAATGTAAATAAGTGAATCTTAAAGTGCAGGAAATTAAAAAGTGCAGAAACTTAAATAACAAGGAAACTTAAATTGCATGAATTATAAAGGGATTTGGGTACTGGGAATCAAACAGAATTGAAAAATGTAAATTGCAGTAAAACCAGAGAGATCTAAGTTGAAAAAATTCAAAGAAAGTGATTCATCAGGGATTGGAGATAATATAATCCTTCCTGAATCAATTGGATCTCAACTCCTTTCTCAATCATATGAGTAGATCTATGGCAGATTGAAATTGATTTGATCCCAATTTCTTGGCAATCCAATCTCTCTAATCACAATCAATCTTGCCAATTCCTTGATCTAATTGTCATGAGAAGAGGTTAAGTGCATATCTCTCATCCATAAGCCACACTAGCTCTCAGGATCTCAATTCCTCCCGAATGGTGTTGATCAAGAGAGTAGTGAAGGATAGAGCTCCAATTCTAATGTAAGTGATTCCCCTTCCAAGGCTCACACAAGCATTCACTGAATTAAACCCCCTTCCAGAGTGAATAATTCACAATCAAAACAGAAGATACCCAATAGCTACACAAATGAATAGAGAAGAAGAAGAATTTTATTGATTCATTGGAATTACAATAGAGCTCCTCCCCCTAATGAAATTGAGGTTTAGTTCATCATTGCTCTAGCATAAAAACAGAAAAGAAAAATTGCAGAAGTGAAGAAGATAAAGAATAAAAAGAAATTCAAATCTAAAACTCTAAAGAACTCCTAAAAAGAAAAACTCAAAGAAAAGCTCCAGGAAAAAGATCCTAATGAAATCAAATTTTCTTTTATTTATACACTTTCCAATTCAGTCATCAAGTACTTGGAGTGGGCTTTTTGGCCTTTGATGAAGTGGGTCAAGATTGGTACTTTGGTGCAGCTTCAGGAGAACGTAGTGTTCTCAAAGAGAGCGCAACGCTCATTCACCGACGCGTACACATCTCCTGCGCGTGCGCGTCCCTTGAAATTTTTGCACATCGATGCGTACGCGTACCATACGCATGCGCGTCGTCACTATCTCCAGCCTCATCCATGCTTGCGTGTTTCATGCATGCACGCGCGTCATTGTAGCATTCCTTAAATGAGCGCTACGTTCGCGCCATGAGCGCTCCCCACGTGTGTGCGTCCTTTGCGCGTGCGCGTGGATGGCAAATTGTCAATTCCCAGCTTCCGCGTCATCCACGCATTTGTGTGTTTCTTCCCAAATGCCCCATCCACGCGTGTGCGTCATGTACGCATGCGCGTGGATGGCGAATCTTCAATCCCAAATTTGAAATTATCGCAGGCGCTCATTCAAAGTGAACGTAGCGCTCTTTTTGTAAAGGAGCGCTGATCACACCCACGCGTACGCGTCATGCACACGTACGCGTGGGTCTTTCAAAATTCTTGCCCTACGCGTAAGCGTCGCTAGAGAGTGTAACGTTCTTCAATTGAGCACAACGTTCTTCTGCAATGCTTATTTCTCTGCTTTTTCTATTCATCTTTTCACCTGCCATCAATCAAACATATAATAAAAGTCTCACCAAAATCATAAGGTTTTGCATCATTCATAATAATCACTTAATTCTTGCATAAATCTCATGATTTTGTATAAAATTAATAATGTTTGATTGAATTAAAATAAACATGAAATTCCACTCCAATCACTTACTTATTGTGCAAGAAATGCATGAAACCTTATGAAAACAAGAAAGAATGCTAGTAAAAACTAGCCTAAAATGACTTGTCATCAGCGGCTTCTGCCTGTCCATTGGCCTGTGGGTGTTCTACAGAGGTGAATTGGTGCTTTATTTTCAGGTCAGCTACCAAGTTCCTGAAACCAGTGTCGGTAAACTGGGTGCCATTATTTCTGGTAATGGAGTGAGGAACCCCAAACCTTGCGATAATGTTTCTATATAGAAATTTCTGACTTCTTTGGGCGGTGGCAGTGACCAATGGCTCTGCTTCAATCCATTTTGTAAAGTAGTCTATGCCTACAATGAGGAACTTAACTTGCCATTATCCCTGGGGGAAGGGTCCGAGGAAGTCGAGCCCTCATTTTGCAAATGGTCAAGGTAAAGTAACACAAATGAGCTCTTCAGGTGGAGCTATGTGGAAGTTGGCATGCTTCTGGCATGGTGGGCATGTTTTGACAAACTCTGTTGCTTTCTTTTGCAAGGTCGGCCAGTAAAAATTAGCTTGGAGTACCTTTTTGGCAAGAGCTCTTGCCCCAAGGTGGTTGCCATACATGCCTCCGTGGACTTCCTCCAGGACGTCCCTTGTAGCGGAGGTCAGGACACATTTAAGAAGGGGTGTTGAGATTCCTCTCCTATATAAGACGTCGTCCACTATGGTATAGTATTGCCTTCCCGTATTAGCCTTTTCGCCTCTTTTTTGTCTATGGGGAGCATTTCAGACTTGAGGTAGTTGATTATGGGAGTCATCCATCCTTGATCCTGTCCTGATATGGCTAGGATCTTCTCCTCCTCCAAGATCGATGGACTTTGCAGTGTTTTTTGGATGAGGCTTCTATTATTACCCCCTAGTTTGGTGCTGGCTAGTTTTGAAAGTGCATCAGCTCGGGCATTTTGTTTCCTAGGTATATGTCGGACCTCATATCCATTAAATTATCCGAGCTGTTCTCTGATTTTGTCCAGGTATTTTTTCATGGTGCGATCCTTAGCTTGATAGCTCCCTTCTATTTGCGAGGTGATTACCTGCAAGTCACTGAAGACAGTAAGTTTTTGAACTCCTACCTCCTTAGCCAGCCTCAGACCAGCCAGTAGCACCTCGTAATCAGCTTGATTATTTGAGGCAGGGAACTCAAACTTTAATGAGAGCTCGATTTGGGTTTCCTTATCACTCTATATAATTATGCCTGCACCACTCCCGGTTTTGTTCGATGAGCCGTCCAGTAGAGATTCCATTTTATGGGAATACCCGGGGTGTCAGTGTATTCTGTGATGAAGTCGACCAGATACTATGACTTAATAGCTGTCCAAGCTTCATATTTAAGGTTGAATTCTGATAATTCGATTGCCCATTGTAGAATTTTTTCTGCTAAATCTGTTTTCTGTAAAATACCTTTTATGGGCTGCTTAGTCCGTACTCTGATGGTGTGAGCTTGGAAATATGAGTGGAGTCGTCGAAAAGTGAATATAGGGGCGTAGGAGAACTTTTCTATCTTTTGATAGTTTAATTCATCCCCTTGTAGAGCCTTACTGATGAAGTAGATGGGTTGTTGCCCACCTTCGTCTTCTCTAAGTAGTGCTGAAGCTATTATCCGACTTCCTACGGCGAGGTATAGTATGAGTTCTTCGCCTTCCTGAGGTCGAGTAAGGATGGGTGGTTGCCCCAGAATCTTCTTGAAATCCTGGAAGGCTTGTTCACATTCTGGAGTCCACTCAAACCTCTTTCCCTCTTTTAATCTGGATAGGGCTGCTAGTCTTCCGTTAAGCTATTGTACCTCTTTGACATAAGTCAGGCTTTTCATGTTAAGTATGGCCTGACACTTATCTGGGTTAGCTTCAATTCCTCTCTGAGTGAGCATGAAGCCCAAAAATTTACCGACTTCTACCGCGAAGGTGCACTTTGCGGGGTTAAGTCGCATCCCATGCTTTCTTAAGGTGTCAAACACTTTGGTGAGGTCGGATAGCAATGATTCTTCCTTTTGTGTTTTTACCAGCATGTCGTCTACATATACCTCCATTAGCTTTTCGATGTGATCGGCGACAACTTTGTTCATCAATCTTTGGTATGTAGCCCCTGCGTTTTTGAATCCAAAAGGCATAACTATGTAGCAGTAGTTCGCTCTAGGGGTTAGAAACGAGGTCTTTTCTTGGTCGGGTGGATACATTGGGATCTGGTTGTATCCTGAATAGGCGTCCATGAAGGAAAGATACTTGTATCCGGAAGAGGTATCCACTAGAGTGTCTATATTTGGGAGTGGGTAGGGATCTTTTGGGCAGGCCTTATTGAGGTCTGTGTAGTCAGTACATGTTCACACCTTGGGTCGAGCTATCCGACCCGAGATGTTCAGTAACAAAGCGACCGACCTCTTCAGGTCAGGCTATCCGACCTCTTCTCAAAGAGCTTGGCCAAATCGACAGGAAAGCCCAGTAAAGGGCCCAAATAGAGGAACACGACCCAAATCTAAAGGCAGCCAAAGCCTAGAAGGATAAAGGTGGTTCCCCAGAAGATAAGATGACCTCACTTAAAGATAAGATAAGATAAGATAACTATCTTATCTCTGGAAAGGTCACTCCACACCATTATAAATAGACTGGAGCACCCAGGTATAACTCATACTCTGATTCTACTAAAAATCTGCTTAATACCCATGCTAACTTAAGCATCGGAGTCTCTTGCAGGTACCCCCACCCTCCGGTGACGAAGGATCAGCAGTGCAGCTAGTTCCACAAGTCGGATACGACAGCTCCGGCCACCATCCACCAGCCGGACACGTCATCCCCGACCAGTACAGAAGATCTCGCCTGAGATCGACCTACAGTTTCAGGTAACCCTTGGAACATTGGCGCCGTTGCCGGGGACCTGAAAGTCATCCCATCACCATGGCGGACGATCATGACAACGACCACGATTCAGATCTAGAGGATAGAACACCGCACAAAAACGCAGACACTACACTGAAAGATACCCCGGAATCTAACGGGGACAAAAACTCATCAAATCTGGGAGTGATAGAAGTGCTTCAAGATCGTTTAAAGCAACTTGAAAAAGAAACCCAGCATCAACGAGAAGTTGGGAAGGATCTACAAAGAGAGGTAAAGCGACGCCGAGAATTAGAAAATAAACTTCTAAAACTCGAAGCCGATCTCAAAGCCAAAGCTACTCGGTCTACCCCTGAGGACAACTCTCGCAAGGATCAAGATCCATTCACTAGGGAAATCATGAAGACCAAAATCCCTAAGGACGTCAAACTTCCGGATATGACTTTGTATGATGGCACTACAGATTCCAACCATCACCTCAACAATTTCAGAAGTAGAATGTACTTCACCAACGCCTCAGATGCAGTTCGCTGCAAAGCTTTTCCAACAACTCTCACAAAGGCAGCAATTAGATGGTTCGACAACCTACCTCCGAAGTCCATCTCAAGCTTTGATGACTTAGCCAAAAAGTTCCTGGCCAGATTCTCCATCCAAAAAGATAAGGCTAAGCACGCCCCCAGTCTACTAGGAATCAAACAAGGAAATCGGGAAAGTCTTCGCAACTACATGGAAAGATTCAACAAAACATGCCTAGACATACAAAGCCTACCAACAGAGGCCGCCATCATGGGCCTCATCAATGGCCTACGAGAGGGACCTTTTAGCCAATCCATATAAAAAAAATACCCCACATCTCTGGATGAGGTGCAAGAACGAGCGGAGAAATACATCAACATGGAAGAAAATTCTTGACTAGGAGAAACCTCAAAATCCGGATTCACCTACCGAGACAAAGATAAAGAGCCCAAAAAGAAGATCGGCAAGGGGAAAAAATTAAAAAATATCATAATTACACCCCTCTTCGGGTGTCCTTTATGGATGTTTACAAAGAAGTCTGCCACAAAGAAAAAATACCCCCAGCTCGACCACTCAAAGGCAAAAGAAGAGGAGGAAACCGGAACGAATATTGTGAATACCATCGAGTCCGTGGGCACTCCACCAACAAATGCTTTGACTTAAAAAATGTCATAGAAAAATTAGTGAGGGAAGGAAAACTAGATCGGTATCTAGCCACCCGGGACGATGAGCAAGGAAAAAGGAGAAGGGACGAGGAGGTTGGACGAACCGAGCGATCACCTCATACACCAGAAAGACATGTTCATATGATACACAGAGGGTTTGCAGGAGGAGGAATCTCCAAATCATCTCGTAAAAGATATCTCAAAGAAGTATATCATGTCGAAAGAAAGGAGGAAGCACCCGACATCCCTGCAATTACGTTTACCAAAGAAGATGCATCCGGTATCATCTCAGGGCACGACGATCCCATGGTCATCATTATTATACTGGCAAATGCAAATCTCCACCGCACACTGATAGACCAAGGGAGCTCCGCCGACATCTTATTCAAAACTGCCTTCGACAAGCTCGGCTTGGAAGATAAAGAACTTAGAGCATACCAAACAGCCTGTTAGGACTGGAAGACACTCCAGTGCAACCACTGGGATACGTCCCACTACACACAACCTTCGGAAAAGGAAACCAATCCAGAAAACTCAAGATAGACTATATCGTGGTCGACGTGAGTTCAGCCTACAATGCCCTAATAGGTCGGACAACACTAAATTAACTCGGTACAATAGTCTCAACTCCACATCTATGCATGAAATTCCCAAATGCAGAAGGGATAGCTACGATAAAAGCAGATCAGAAGATGGCGCGCCGCTGTTATAACAAAAGTCTAAACCTCAGAGGCAGAGGAGAAGAATTCCACACAATCGAACTTGGTGGAGTTCGGAGGTGAGAAGAACTCCGTCCACAACCTGAAGGTGAAGTAGAGAAAGTCCAGATCAGAGACATCCCGGACAAAACAACCAATATTGGCACGATTCTAAAAGGAGACATAAAAGAATCATTCGTACAGTTTTTACGAGAAAACGCCGACCTCTTTGCGTGGAAGGCTGCAGACATGCCAGGCATAGACCCCGAGTTAATGTGTCATAAGCTAGCAGTCTACCCTGGATCTCGGCCAGTACAACAGAGGCGTAGAAAGCTCGGACCCGAACGATCCCAAGCTGTGGAAGAGCAGGTACAAGCTCTACTGGAAGCAGGATTCATAAGAGAAGTCAAATACCCACTATGGTTAGCTAACGTCGTCTTGGTGAAAAAATCAAACGGGAAGTGGCGAATGTGTACCGACTATACTGATCTCAACAAAACCTGCCCAAAAGACCCTTATCCACTCCCAAGTATCGACGCCCTGTTAGATGCCTCCTTCAGATATAAATACCTCTCATTTATGGATGCATATTCCGGATACAATCAAATCCCAATGTATCCACCCGATCAAGAAAAAACCTCGTTCTTAACACCAAAAGAAAACTACTGCTACATTGTGATGCCTTTTGGTCTCAAAAATGCGGGAGCTACTTATCAAAGGCTAATGAATAAAGTCTTTTCGGATCATATCGGAAAAGTCATGGAAGTCTATGTGGACGACATGTTGATAAAGACACAAAGTGAAGAGACATTATTGTCTGACCTGGTCCAAGTGTTCGACACTATAAGGAAGCATGGCATCCGACTCAATCCTGCAAAATGCACTTTTACAGTAGAAGCTGGCAAGTTCTTAGGTTTTATGCTCACATAAAGAGGAATTGAGGCAAATCCGGATAAATGCCAGGCCATACTCAACATGAAGAGCCCAACTTGTGTCAAAGAGATACAACAACTCAACGGGAGATTGGCAGACTTGTCCAGATTCCTAGCGGGATCAACGATAAGATCTCTTCCCTTCTATGCTACTCTAAGGAAAGGAAAGAGGTTTGAATGGAAAAAGGAGTGCGAACAAGCCTTCCAAGATTTCAAAAGATTCCTAGGACAGCCACCTATCATATCCCGGCCACGAGAAAGAGAACCACTTATATTATACCTCGCGGTAGGAAGTCGGGCAGTAGCCTCAGCACTAGTTCGAGAAGACGACAGAGGGCAACAACCCGTATACTTCATCAGTAAAGTATTACAAGGATCCGAGCTGAACTACCAAAAAATAGAAAAATTTGCCTATGCTCTCATACTAACATCTCGACGACTTCGCCCGTACTTCCAAGCTCACACCATTAAGGTTCGGACCAACCAGCCCATAAAAGGGATATTGCAGAAAACAGATCTAGCGGGCAGAATCTTACAATGGGCAGTCGAGTTGTCCGAGTTTGACCTTCAATACAAAGCTCGGACAGCCATCAAATTACAATACTTAGCCGAATTCATTACAGAATTTACAGACACCCCGGAAACCCCACAGAATGCAATCTCTATGTGGACGGTTCCTCGAATAAGACTGGAAGCGGCGCAGGTGTGATAATTGAAAGTAATCAAGGAACCCAAATCGAACTCTCTCTCAAATTCGGGTTCCCTGCCTCAAACAACCAGGCAGAATATGAGGCACTACTAGCTGGTTTAAAGCTGGCTAAAGAGGTCGGAGTTCAAAGACTCATTATCTTTAGCGACTCACAGGTGATCACTTCACAAATAACGGGGAGCTACCAAGCTAAGAACCCCACTATGAAAAAATACCTGGGTAAAACCAGGGAGCAGCTCAGACAACTCCGGGAATATGAGATCCACCACATACCCCGCGAACAGAATGCCCGAGCTGACGCACTCTCAAAACTAGCCATCACCAAACCAGGAGGCAACAATAGAAGCCTCATCCAGGAAATAATACAAAACCCGTTAATCTCGGAAGAGGAAAAAGTCCTAGCCATAATAGGTCTAGATCAAGGATGGATGACTCCTATAATTAACTACCTCAAAACAGAAACACTTCCTACAGATGAGAAGGAGGTAAAAAGGTTAAAACGGGAGGCACAATACTACACTATCATAAACAATACTCTATACAAAAGAGGAATTTCAATACCATTGTTAAAATGTGTACCGACTTCCAATACGAAGGAAGTTCTAGAAGAAATACACAGTGGCATCTGTGGCAATCATCTCGGAGCACAAGCGCTCACCAAAAAAGTACTTCGGGCAGGATTTTATTGGCCAACTCTACAAAAAGAGGCCACAGAGTTCGTAAAGACATGTCCACCATGTCAAAAACATGCCAACTTTCACATCGCCCCGACAGAGGAGCTCATCAGCGTAACCTCACCTTGGCAATTTACAAAATGGAGACTCGACCTTCTCGGACCCTTTCCTCAGGGATCGGGACAAGTTAAATTCCTCATAGTAGGGGTAGACTATTTCACAAAGTGGATCGAGGCAGAACCCCTAGCTAATGCCACTACTCAAAGAAGTTGAAAATTCCTATATAGGAACATTGTCACAAGGTTCGGGGTCCCATACTCCATCACCACAGACAATGGCACCCAATTCACAGATGCAGGCTTCAGAAAATTACTAGCCGACTTGAACATAAAGCACCAGTTCACTTCCGTCGAACATCCCTAAGCCAATGGACAAGCCAAAGCTGCCAACAAAGTCATATTGGCTGGGCTAAAACGAAGATTACAAGACGCAAAGGGAGCTTGGGCCGAAGAACTCCTACAAGTCCTATGGGCATATCGAACAACGCCACATTCCACCACAAAGAAATCACCCTTCCGATTAGCATACGGAACGGAGGCAATGATCCCAGTAGAGATCGAGGAAGGGTCGCCTAGAGTGGTTCATTACAATGAAGAAGCCAACTCCCAACTTCAAAGGGAAGAGCTCGACCTACTTCCTGAAATCCAAGAAAGAGCTCGGATCAGGGAAGAAGCACTAAAACGTCGAATGGCTTCCAGATATAATCAAAAGATAGTGCCAAGAGGTTTCGCTGAGAATGATCTCATCCTAATCCGAAATGATATCGGAACAACTCGACCCGGAGAAGGAAAGCTGGCAGCAAACTGGAAAGGACCCTACTGAGTCATAGAAGTACTTGGGAAGGGCTACTACAGACTGTCCGAACTCGAGGGGCGAGAGCTTCCCAGGTCATGGCACGCCTGCAACCTAAGAAGGTGCTATAGCTAGGAATGGTAAGGGATCTCAGCATAGGGTGTACTCTTTTTCCTGAAAAGGTTTTTTAATGAGGCACCAAGTTGAGATCCACAAATTATCTGACTTAAAAGGATAAAAACTCCACAAGTACATATTTGCATTTTCTTTTAAATAAAATATGTTAGATGTTCTACAAGTTTTCAAGACGCATTAATCTGAAACATTCATCGCACGATTATAAAGCAACAGATCGGCAGAAAGTGAAAATAAAATTCACTGCACGATCACGATAAAGACCAGTAGAGATGAAAACCAAATTTATCTCAAGGTCGACTAAACAAGGATTGAACTCACCTTCTACAAATCGGCAAAGATAGAATAATGCAAGAAGTTATCGAAAGTGATCCGGAGAAAGGACCTGACGAGGTCTTAATGGATTGCTAAATAATAACTTAAAGACTGGCCGACGTTAAGAAGTCGGACCAAGTCAAACCAAGTTATAAGTAAACCCTGGAAAGAGGTCTGGCCAACCCTATAAAAGAGGATTACTTTAACTTAGAAGGGCTCGACATGACGAAGTCGGCCCAAAGCATAAAAGTTATAAAAGTAATCCCTGAAAGAGACCTGAACAAGGTCCAAGAAAGAGGATTACAAAAATAACTTAGAAGGGCCCGACATGACAAAGTCGGCCCAAAACATAAAAGTTATAAAAGTAATCCCTGAAAGACACCTGAACAAGGTCCAAAAAAGAGGATTACAAAAATAACTTAGAAGGGCCCGACATGACAACATCGGTCCAAAACATAAAAGTTATAAAAGTAATCCCTGAAAGAGACCTGAACAAGGTCCAAAAAAGAGGATTACAAAAATAACTTAGAAGGGCCCGACATGACGAAGTCGGCCCAAAACATAAAAGTTATAAAAGTAATCCCTGAAAGAGACCTGAACAAGGTCCAAGAAAGAGGATTACAAAATAACTTAGAAGGACCCGACGCGAAGAAGTCGGTCCAAAATATAAAGCTACCTGAAAGAGACCTAAAGAGGGGTCCAAAAAAGAGGATTGTCAACAACAGCTCGGACAAAATCGACATAATGAAATCGGCGACCTCAGCGTTATACAAAGAAAATTCCTAACAAAGACCTGAACAAAGTCCAAACAAAATGAATTGATGGAAATGACATCATGCAAAAGAACCAAGCCAATCCAAAGAGGTCAAGCAACAAAGCTCCAGCACTACCAAAAACCTAAAATGGGCACCAAGGTAGATAAAGACCGACATGATATTAAAAGACATGAAGTTATAATAAGAGCAAGCTCAAAGAGGCTACCTAAGTTAGCCCCAAGGACTTGGAAGCTATTTTTGTTTTTCAAAAAAGAAGTTGCTAAACAAGCAGCTAAAAGAGTGTCAACAGTCATCAAAATACCATTTACAAAATAAAAAGTTCAAAAGCCCGCAGACAGGGCCATACACAAATATACCAAGAATAACTAAAGAGGATCCAGAGGTTTTTCCAGAAGCTGCATCAACATGGGGCGAAGGAGGACGAGTCTGGAGGGGCACAGCATCTACCGTCCCATCGTCTCGATTTAATATCTGACAATCAGGCTCTGGTTCAGAACGACTAACCCCAGCAGGAGGAGCTGAAGAAGTCGGCACAACAGTGGCTTTGGCAACCGGCACAGGCAGAGGTTCAACATCGTCGTCATCAAGGTCATCAGGGACAATCTTGCCATCCTTTACAACATTGTCCAGGCTGAAGAGAGTAAGGTCGACCTCGGAAGCAAGAACTCAAACTTGCTCCTTCAAGTTCTCATAAGCAGCATTGACGCTGCCCACAAGGTGACCCTGGAGCTTGGCATAGTCAACTCGGGCAGACTCCAACTCTTCCCTAAGACGCATTACCTCACGGTAGGATGTGACATAGCTGTCCTTGTGTCTCAATTCCGTGTCTTCAGCTAACCTCACAGAAGCCGCTAAAGCAACAGAACTCGCCTTCTCGCCCTCCAACTCCTTCTCCAGCTTGGCCACCTTTACTTGAAGCTCCTCCTTCAAATCCTTCATTCTGTCAAACTCCCGCTTAGCCTCCTCCATAAAGGCCTTGGTTGCATGAAGAGGAAGATCTTGAGCAGTACAATACATAGCAGCTCCCATATGTGCCATCTTAATACTACTCCGAGTAATGAAGTCTAAATGGCGAAGGAGAGAGACATCGTCAGTGGGGATGATACCATAAGGACCGATTTGCTGATCAACAAACTCAATTGCATCAAAATCAGGAGCGTCAAGGTTAAAAGGCTCAGTTGTCTTCTGTTTTTTGTGAGGAGGAGCACCAGAAGTAGCCACAGAAGCTTGCGGAGGATCAACTAAACGAACCCGGGGAGTAGGGATTACCTTCCTCGCCCCCGGCAAGCTCGGTACGGCCGGCTTCAACTGAACCTGGGACGACCCCTCTCCGGCCGCCTTGGCCGAGATGCTTTGGGCTACAGTAGCCTTCCTGGCCCTCTTGAAGGCCTTCATAGATTCATTATTTTTAATCATATCTGCAAGCAACACATAACAGTGGGAAATCAAGTTACAAATCAGAAAAGAGCTTCCAGAAAATAGAATCGACAAACAAAGAAAGGAAATCAATCACTACCTAGCTCAGCTCGGAGAAGTGAGGGGTCCTCTAAGAATTTCTTGGTATCAAGATGGGGAGGCTCACCCCAATTCTCCTCCAACACAGTCACAAAGCCCTGTTCGACCTCGTCCAACATCTCCCATGAATACCTCGACACAACAACGTTCTTTTGCCAGTCTAAAGGGAAAGTGGGCTCATCATTCTTATCCAGAAAAAAGGGCCGAGCTCCTTCAACATCTCGGACCTTGAAGAAATAGTTCTTAAAATCACGAAACAACTCGTCATACATAGAAAAAACTTTCTTCCCTTGCGAAGCTTGGAAAGAAACCCAGGCAGTCTTTTTCTTTACTACCCCAGGTTTTGTCAAGACAAATAAATAAAAGAAAAGGGATTGCGAGGCAGGGACGTCAAGTTCACGACACAACAATTGAAAGATCTTTATAAATCCCCAAGAATTGGGGTGAAGTTGGGATGGAGCTACATTGCAAGACCAAAACAGATTGGTCTCGAAAGGAGTAAAAGGAATGGTGATGCTCATCTGGCCAAAAAAGAAATCGTATGCATAGAAAAAAGGACGGTCTCTAGCAACTCGATTAGAGAAACAAACTCTCTCTTCAGAAGTAGGAGGTACAAGCTCATAATTCTTTTCTTCACTATCACTATTACAAACCCTATGAAATTGCCTAAGCTGCTGACAAAATTTGGAATCAACCAAAGAAACACATAAAAGAACCATCGAATCCACCCAATCAACCATGCCCTCAGGGACTTGGGAAGATGTCTCAACAATGTTCTTGTGAGAAGACATGAGGTCAACTAGTCCTACAGCAAGAAAAGAAGAAAATAGATTACTAACCCAAAGTAAAAAACAACCCATTGCGTATCTTTTGATTTTTGACTTTATCGGAGATGTTTGGGTTAGTAATCTATTTTCTTCTTTTCTTGCTGTAGGACTAGTTGACCTAATATCTTCTCGCAAGAACATTGTTGAGACATCTTCCCAAATCCCTGAGGGCATGGCTGATTGGATGGATTCGATGGTTCTTTTGTGTGTTTCTTTGGTTGATTCCGAATTTTGTCAGCAGCTTAGGCAATTTCATAGGGTTTGTAGTAGTGGTAGTGAAGAAAAGAATTATGAGCTTGTACCCCCACTCCTGAAGAGAGAGTTTGTTTCTCTACTCGAGTTGTTGGAGACCGTCCTTTTTTCTATGCATACGATTACTTTTTTGGCCAGATGAATATCACCATTCCTTTTACTCCTTTTGAGACCAACCTGTTGTGGTCTTGCAATGTAGCTCCATCCCAACTTTACCCTAATTCTTGGGGTTTTATAAAGATCTTTCAATTGCTGTGTCGTGAGTTTGACGTCCCTGCTTCGCAATCTCTTTTCTTTTATTTGTTTGTCTTGACAAAACCTGGGGTAGTGAAGAAAAAGGCTGCCTGGGTTTCTTTCCGAGTTTCGCAAGGAAAGAAAGTTTTTTCTATGTATGACGAGTCGTTTCGTGATTTTAAGAACTATTTCTTCAAGGTCCGAGCTGTTGAAGGAGCTCGTCCCTTTTTTCTGGATGAGAATGATGAGCCCACTTTTCCTTTAGAGTGGCAAAAGAACGTTGTTGTGTCGAGGAATTCCTGGGAGATGTTGGACGAGGTCGAGCAGGCCTTTGTGACTGTGTTGGAGGAGAATTAGGGGGAGCCTCCCTATCTTGATACCAAGAAATTCTTAGGGGACCCCTCACTCCTTCGAGATGAGCTGGGTAGTGTTCAATTTTGGCTTTCCTTGTTTTGTTGAGATTATTTCTTTACGAGCTCTTTTTTTATTTGTAACTTGTGATATTTTGTTTGCAGAGATGATTAAGAATAAGGAATCTATGAAGGCCTTTAAGAGGGCAAGAAAGGCTACTGCAGCTCAAAACGTCTCAACTAAGGCGGCCGGTGAGGGATCATCTCAGGTTCAATTGAAGCCGGCCATACCGAACTCGCCGGGGGTGAGGAAGGTAATTCCTACTCCCCGGGTTCGTTTGGATGATCCTCCTCAAGTTTTTGTTGCTACTTCTGGTGCTCCTCCAAACAAAAAACAAAGAACAACTGAGCCTTTCAACCTTGATGCCCCTGACTTTGACGCGGTTGAGTTTGTCGATCAGCAGATTGGTCCTTATGGTACCATTCCTACCGACGATGTCTCCATGTCTCCCTCCTTCGCCACTTGGATTTTATTACTCGGAGTAGCGTCAAGATGGCACATATGAGAGCTGCCCTGTACCGAACTGCCCAAACCTCCCTCTTCATGCTACCAAAACTTTTATGGAGGAGGCTAAGCAAGAGTTCGACCGTATAAAGGGTTTGAAGGAGGAGCTCCAAGTGAAAGTGACCAAACTGGAGAAGGCGTTGGAGACCGAAAAGGCTAGTTCTGTTGCCTTGGCGGCTTCTGTGAGGTTGGATGAGGATACCGCCTTGAGGCACAAGGATAGCTATGTTACGGCCTATAGGGAAGTGATGTGTTTCAGGGAGGAGTTGGAGTCTGCCCGGGTTGATTATGCTGAGCTCCAGGGTCACCTTGTAGGCAGCGTAAATGCTGCTTATGAGAACCTGAAGGAGCAAGTTCGAGTTCTTGCTCCCGAGGTCGACCTTACTCTCTTCAGTCTGGACAATGTTGTAAAGGATGGCAAGATTATCCTTGACGACCCTGATGACAATGATGTTAAACCTCCCCCTGTGCTTGCTGCCAAAGCCTCCGAAGTGACAACTTCTTCCGCTCCTTCAGCTGAGGTTGATCATCCCGTGTCAGATCCTGACTGTCAAATCTTGAATCGGGATGATGGGACTGTAGATGCTGTGCCTATTCAGACTCGCCCTCCTTCACCTCGTGCTGCCGAGAAGCCTTCGGGTCTTCCCTGATTATATGAATGCTTTGTGTATATAGCCCGTCTTGTGGGCTTTTTAAACCCTTTATTTTGTAAATGATGTTTGCTGACTGTTGATACTCTTTTAGTTGCTTGTTTAGCAACTTTATTTTGAAAAACAAAATAGTTTCCAAGCTTTTGGGGCTGATTTTGGTGGCCTCTGAAGCTTGTTATAACTTTATGTTTTTATATCATGTCTATCTGCACTCGACTTGGCACCTTTCTAGGTTTTGTGAATGCTGGAATCTTTCGTTGTCTGACCTCTTTGGATTGGCTTGATTCCTTTGCCTGATGTTTTTTCTAGTAATTCGCTTTGTTTGGATCTTGCTCAGGTCTTTATTAGGAATTACCTTGTAAAACACTTAAGGTCTTTTGGGAGGCCGATTTCGTTGTGTCGGTTTCGTCCGAGTTGTTGTTAGTGATCCTCTTTGGACATTGTTTAGGTCTCTTTCAGAGATTACTTTTGTGATCTCTTGTTTTGGGCCAACTTCGTCATGTCGGTCTCTTCTAAGTTATTTTTGTAATCCTCTTTCTTGGACTTTGTTCAGGTCTCTTTCAGGGATTACTTCTATAACTTTTATTTTTGTAATCCTCTTTCTTGGACTTTGTTCAGGTCCTTTCTCCGGATCACTTTCGATAACTTCTTGCATTATTCTATTTTCATCTTTGCCGATTTGTAGAAGGTGGGTTCAATCCTTGTTTAGTCGACCTTTAGATGAATTTGGTTTTCATCTCTGTTGGTCTTTATCGTGATCGTGCAGTGAATTTGTTTTTCACTTTCTGCCGATCTGTTGCTTTATAATCGTGCGATGAATGCTTCAGATTAATGCGTCTTGAAAACTTGTAGAACATCTAATATATTTTATTTAAAAGAAAAAATGCAAATATGTACATGCGGAGTTTTTATCCTTTTAAGTCGGGTAATTTGTGGATCTCAACTTGGTGCCTCATTAAAAAACCTTTTCAGGAAAAAGAGTGCATCCTATGCTGAGATCCTTTACCATCCCTAGCTATAGTACCTTCTTAGGTTGCAGGCGTGCCACGACCTGGGAAGCTCTCACCCATCGAGTTCGGAGAGTCTGTAGTAGCCCTTCCCAAGTACTTCTATGACTCGGTAGGGTCCTTTCCAGTTTGCTGCCAGCTTTCCTTCTCCAGGTTGAGTTGTTCCGATATCATTTCGGATTAGGATGAGATCATTCACAGCGAAACCTCGTGGCACTACCTTTTGATTATATCTGGAAGCCATTCGACGTTTTAGTACTTCTTCCCTGATCCGAGCTCTCTCTTGGATTTCAGGAAGTAAGTCGAGCTCTTCCCTTTGAATTTGGGAGTTGGCTTATTCATTGTAATTGACCACTCTAGGCGACCCTTCCTCAATCTCTACTGGGATCATTGCCTCCGTTCCGTACGTTAACCGGAAGGGTGATTCCTTTGTGGTGGAATATGGCATTGTCCGATATGCCCATAGGACTTGTGGGAGCTCTTCAGCCCAGGCTCCCTTTGCATCCTATAATCTCCGTTTTAGACCAGCCAATACCACTTTGTTGGTAGCTTTAGCTTGTCCATTGGCTTGAGGATACTCTACGGAAGTGAACTGGTGTTTTATATTCAAGTCGGCTACTAACTTTCTGAAGCCTGCATCTGTGCATTGGGTGCCATTGTCTGTGGTGATGGAGTATGGGACCCCAAACCTTGTGACAATATTTCTATATAGGAATTTTCTACTTCTTTGAGCAGTGGCATTAGCTAGGGGTTCTGTTTTGATCCATTTTGTAAAGTAGTCTACCCCTACTATGAGGAATTTAACTTGTCCCGATCCCTGAGGGAAGGGTCCGAGAAGGTCAAGTCCCCATTTTACAAATGGCCATGGTGAGGTCACGCTGATGAGTTCCTCTGGCGGGGCGATGTGAAAGTTGGCATGTTTCTGGCATGGTAGACATGTCTTTACAAACTCTGTAGCTTCCTTTTGTAGAGTTGGCCAATAAAATCCCGCCCGAAGTACTTTTTTGGTGAGATCTTGTGCTCCGAGATGATTGCCACAAATGCCACTGTGTACTTCTTCTAAAACTTCCTTTGTGTTGGGAGTCGGCACACATTTTAATAGAGGTATTGAAATCCCTCTCATGTATAGAGTATTGTTTATGATGGTGTAATGTTGTGCCTCTCGTTTTAACCTCTTTTCCTCCTTTTCATCTGTAGGGAGTGCTTCTGCTTTGAGGTAATTAATTATGGGAGCCATCCATCCTTGATCTTAACTTGTTATGGCTAGGACTTTTTCTTCTTCCGAGATTGACGGACTCTGCAGTATTTCTTGGATGAGGCTTCTATTGTTGTCCCCTGGTTTGGTGCTGGCTAGCTTTGAGAGTGCGTCAGCTCGGGCATTCTGTTCACGGGGTATGTGGCGGATCTCATATTCCCGGAGTTATCCGAGTTGTTCCCTGGTTTTACCCAGGTAATTTTTCATAGTGGGATCCTTGGCTTGGTAGCTCCCTGTTATTTGTGAAGTGACCACTTGTGAGTCACTGAAGATAATGAGTCTTTGAGCTCCGACCTCTTTAGCCAGCTTCAAACCAGCTAGTAGTGCCTCATATTCCGCCTGGTTGTTTGAGGCAGGGAACCCGAATTTGAGGGAAAGTTCAATTTGGGTTCTTTGGTTGCTTTCAATTATCACACCTGCACCACTTCCAGTCTTATTCGAGGAATCGTCCACATAGAGATTCCATTCTGTGGGGGCTTCCGGGGTGTCTGTAAATTCTGCAATGAAGTTGGCTAAGTATTGTGATTTGATGGCTGTCCGAACTTCATATTGGAGGTCGAACTCGGACAACTCGATTGCCCATTGCAAGATTTTGCCTGCTAGATCTGTTTTCTGCAATATCCCTTTTATGGGCTGGTTGGTCCGAACCCTAATCTTGTGAGCTTGGAAGTACGGACGAAGTCGTCGAGATGTTAGTATGAGAGCATAAGCAAATTTTTTTATTTTTTGGTAGTTTAGCTCGGACCCTTGTAGTGCTTTACTGATGAAGTATACAGGTTGTTGCCCCTTGTCGTCTTCTCGAACTAGTGTTGAGGCTACTGCCCGACTTCCTACTGCGAGGTACAATATGAGTGGTTCTCCTTCCTGTGGTCACGTTAGGATAGGTGGTTGTCCCAGGAATCTTTTGAAATCTTGGAAGGCTTGCTCGCACTCCGTTGTCCATTCAAACTTCTTTCCCTTCCTTAGAGTGGCGTAGAAGGGAAGAGATCTTATTGCCGATCCTACTAGAAATCTGGACAAGGCTGCCAACCTCCCGTTGAGTTGTTGTACCTCTCTGACAAAAGTTGGGCTCTTCATGTCAAGTATGGCCCGGCATTTATCCGGATTTGCCTCGATTCCTCTTTGTGTGAGCATAAAGCTCAAGAATTTGCCAGCTTCTACTGCGAAGGTGCATTTTGCAGGATTGAGTCGCATGACATGCCTTCTTATAGTGTCGAACACTTGGGCTAGGTCGGATAATAGCGTCTCTTCACTTTGTGTCTTTATTAACATGTCATCCACGTAGACTTCCATGATTTTTCCGATATGGTTTGGAAAGACTTTATTCATTAACCTTTGATAAGTGGCTCCCGCGTTTTTAAGACCAAAGGGCATTACGATGTAGCAGTAGTTTGCTTTTGGTGTTACAAACGAGATTTTTTCTTGGTCCGGCGGATACATTGGGATTTGATTGTATCCTTAATATGCATCCATAAACGAGAGATATTTATATCCGGAGGAGGCATCCACCAGAGCGTCGATACTTAGGAGTGGATAAGGATCTTTTGGGCAGGCTTTGTTGAGATCAATGTAGTCGGTGCACATTCGCTACTTCCCATTTGACTTTTTTACCAAGACGACGTTAGCTAGCCATAGTGGGTACTTGACTTTTTTTATGAATCCTGCCTCCAGTAGGGCTTGTACTTGCTCTTCCACAACTTGGGATCGTTCTGGCCCAAGTTTTCTTCGTCTCTGCTGTACTGGCCGAGACCCTGGGTAGACCGCCAACTTGTGGCACATTAGTTTGGGGTCTATGCCTGGCATGTCTGCAGCTTTCCATGCAAAGAGATCAACGTTATCTCGTAAGAACTGTACGAGTGATTCTTTTATGTCTCCTCTTAGAATCGTGCCAATATTGGTTGTTTTGTTTGAGATGTCTCCGATCTGGACTTTCTCTACTTCACCTTCAGGTTGTGGACGGAGTTCTTCTCGCCTCTGAACTCCACCAAGTTCGATTGTGTGGAATTCTTCTCCTCTGCCTCTGAGGTTTAGACTTTCGTTATAACAGCGGCGCGCCATCTTCTGATCTGCTTTTATCATAGCTATCCCTTCTGCAGTTGGAAATTTCATGCATAGATGTGGAGTTGAGACTATTGCGCCGAGTTGATTTAATGTTGTCCGACCTATTAAAGCATTGTAGGCTGAACTCACGTCGACCACGATGTAGTCTATCTTGAGTGTTCTGGATTGGTTTCCTTTTCCGAAGGTTGTGTGTAGTGAGATGTATCCCAGTGGTTGCACTGGGGTGTCTCCCAGTCCGAACAAGTTATTTGGATATGCTCTAAGCTCTTTTTCTTCTAAGCCGAGCTTGTCGAAGGCAGTTTTGAATAAGATGTCGGCGGAACTCCCCTGGTCTATCAGTATGCGGTGGAGATTTGCATTTGCCAGTATAATGGTGATGACCATGGGATCGTCATGTCCCGAGATAACACCGGATGCATCTTCTTTGGTAAACATAATTGCAGGGATGTCGGGTGCTTCCTCCTTTCCCTCGACATGATATACTTCTTTGAGATATCTTTTGCAAGATGATTTGGAGATTCCTCCTCCTGCAAACCCTCCGTGTATCATATGGACATGTCTTTCTGGTGTACGAGGTGATCGCTCGGTTCGTCCAACATCCTCGTCCCTTTTCCTTTTTCTTTGCTCATCGTCCCGATTGGCCAGATACCGATCTAGTTTTCCCTCTCTTACTAATTTTTCTATGACATTTTTTAAGTCAAAATATTCGTTGGTGGAATGCCCACGGACTCGATGGTATTCACAATATTTGTTCTGGTTTCCTCCTCCTTTTTTGCCTTTGAGTGGTCGAGCTGGGGGTATTTTTTCTGTGTGGCAGACTTCTTTGTAGACATCCACAAGGGACACCCGAAGAGGGGTATAATTATGATTTTTTTAATTTTTTCCCCATGTCGATCTTCCTTCTTTTTGGAATCTTTATCCTTGTCTCGGGAGGGGTAGGTGAATCCGGATTTTGAGGTTTCTCCTAGTCGAGAATTTTCTTCCATGTTGATGTATTTCTCCGCTCGTTCTTGCACTTCATTCAGAGATGTAGGGTATTTCTTTGATATAGATTGGCTAAAAGGTCCCTCTCGTAGGCCATTGATGAGGCCCATGATGTCAGCCTCTGTTGGTAGGCTTTGTATGTCTAGGCATGTTTTGTTGAATCTTTCCATGTAGTTGCGAAGATTTTTCCGATCTCCTTGCTTGATTCCTAATAGACTGGGGGCGTGCTTAGCCTTATCTTTTTGGATGGAGAATCTGGCCAGGAATTTTTTGGCTAAGTCGTCAAAGCCTGAGATGGACCTAGGAGGTAGATTGTCGAACCATCTAATTGCTGTCTTTGTGAGAGTTGTTGGAAAGGCTTTGCAGCGAACTGCATCTGAGGCGTCGGTGAGGTACATTCTACTTCTGAAATTGCTGAGGTGATGGTTGGAATTTGTAGTGCCATCATACAAAGCCATATCTGGAAGTTTTAAGTCCTTAGGGATTTTGTTCTTCATGATCTCCCTAGTGAATGGATCTTGATCCTTGCGAGAGTTGTCCTCAGGAGTGGACCGAGTAGCTTTGCCTTTGAGATCGGCTTCAAGTTTTAGAAGTTTATCTTCTAATTCTCGGCGTCGCCTTACCTCCTTTTGTAGATCCTTCCCAACTTCTCATTGATGCTGGCTTTCTTTTTCAAGTTGCTTTAAACGATCTTGAAGCGCTTCTATCACTCCCGGATTTGATGAGTTTTTGTCCCTGTTAGATTCTGGGGTATCTTTCAGTGTAGCGTCCGCATTTTTGTGCGGTGTTCTATTCTCTAGAACTGAATCATGGTCGTTGTCATGGTCGCCCACCATGGTGATGGGATGACTTCCAGGTCCCCGGCAATGGCGCCAATGTTCTGAGGGTTACCTGAAATTGTAGGTCGATCTCGGACGAGATCTTCTGTACTGGTCGAAGATGACGTGTCCGGCTGGTGGGTGGCGGTCAGAGCTGTCGTGTCCGACTTGTTGGACTGGCTGTACTGCTGATCCTTTGTCACCGGAGGGTGGTGGTACCTGCAAGGGACTCCGATGCTTAAGTTAGCAAGGGTATTAAGCAGGTTTTTAGTAGAATCAGAGTATGAGTTATACCTGGGTGCTCCAGTGTATTTATAGTGGTGTAGGCTGACCTTCTTTGGTAAGATAAGTTAGTTATCTTATCTTATCTTATCTTATCTTTGGGTGAGGTCAGCTTATCTTCAAGGGAACTGCCTTTATCTCTATAGGCTTGTACTGCCTTTGAATATGGGTCGTGTTCCTCTATTTGGACCCTTTACTGGGCTTTTCTGGCATTTTGGCCGATCTCTTTGAGAAGAGGTCGGATAGTCGGACATGAAGAGGTCGGTCGCCTTGTCGCTAACATTCCAGGTCGGACAGCTCGACCCAGGGTATGAACAAGGGGGTGTAAAAGAGAGTTGAGGAGAGCTATACTCGGACCTTTACGGAGCTGATTGACCTCCGGGGGGAGTTGAAGGATGCCCGGGAAGAACATGCGGCCCTTCAAGAAAATGTGGCTGCAGGGATGGATGAAATGTTTGAAAACTTGAAGGCTCAGGTCCGAATTTTTGTCCCCGACTGGACCTGTCTCCTCTTGGCCAAGACAACATTGTTGTTGATGGGAAGATAGTGCCAGCCCCCTAGCGAGGATGAGGGGCCTCCTCTCAACCTGAAGACTTCTGCTCCCCAGGTCGGTCAAAGTTCCGCTCCGTTCGAGGTCCAACCCGAGGTCATTAATGTGGAGGCTTCTCCTTCACTTTTGGCTGCTATCCTCACTGTGCTGGTTTCCATGCTCCCTCTAACCCCTCCTGTTAAGAGAAAAGATGTTGTCATAGGCGAGGATCTCAACCCGCTTTTTGGTGAGAAATCTTAAAGTCTCTTTGCTTCTGTTTAGGATATTTGGAAGGTCCCGACTCGTGGGTCCTTATGAATTTTAAATTTATTTTGTAATATTTCGTAGTTCCTTGAACACTTTAATTTATATTTTGCTTTCTCCAAACTCTATAAAGTAGTTTTCAAAGTTACTTTATATCTTAGTTACTTTATAAACAACCTTATGAAGTAGCTTTCAAGCTACTTTCTTTGCATCTTGAACAATCTTTCGCTTTTTTAAATGAAGCTAGGTTTTTTAGAAGTTGAATATAGCTTGCCTAATTTTAAATTCCAGAAACTTTGTTAAATGATTAGTTCTTTTATGATTTTCCTTTCTTAGTTCCAACTTCGAGTAGTCGGTTTTTATTAAGTTACTTCTATAGCTCGTTTTTTACCTGGCCTAACAATTGAGGTCGCTTTCACGAGTTGTTTATATAACTTATTACATTAATTTGTACCTCATCGATTCATCTTGCCAACCATGTTAGGTGGGGCAATAATTTTTGCGGTTTGTCGAGCCTAAATTAATGCGATTTTAATAGAAAACCTTTGAAGAAAGAAGTAGGAATTTTATTATAGTCAAAAAATTTCCTTACATAAATCTACGTACTAGGGGCTTGAGTACCCCTAGCCCATGTGCTGGTGCCTCATTAAAAAACCCTAGAATCAGAAAAAAGAGTACACCAATGCACAAGGTTCCCTATCTAGCTATAATACTTTCTTAGGTTACATGCGTGCTAGGACCTCGGGAGCTCCCACCCTTGCAGGTTGGACACTTTATAGTAACCTTTTCCTAAAACCTCAACTATTTTGTAAGGTCCCTTCCAATTAGCGGCCAACTTTCTTTCTCCTGATTTTTGTACTCCGGTGTCTTTCAGATCAAGATGAGGTCGTTGGTGGTGAAGCTCCTCTTGATCACCTTTTAGTTGTATCTTAAAGTCATCCCTTGCTTTAGGGCTTCTTCCTTAATTTGAGCTCTTTTTCAGACTTCGGGGATGAGATCGAGCTCTTCTTATTGTGCCTAGAAGTTAGCTATTTCATTGTAAAATATGACTCTAGGTAATTCTTTAAGTACTTCTATGGGGATCATTGCTTCCATTCCATAAGTAAGTCGGAAAGGTGATTCCCCTATTGTAGAATGCAGGATGGTCTGATATGCCCACAAGACTTGAGGGAGCTTATCAGCCCAGGCCTCTTTCGCATTTTGTAGTCGGCGATTTATCCCAGTCAGTATGACTTTGTTGGCAGCTTCAGCCTGTCCATTGGCTTGGAAGTGCTCTACCAATGTAAATTGATGTTTTATCTTTAGGTCGGCCACCGGGTTCCTAAAGGTTAAGTTAGTGAATCGAGTCCCGTTGTCCGTGGTTATGGAGTGGGAAACTCCAAACCTTGTGACAATGTTCTTATATAAGAATCTTCAACTTTTCTGAGCGGAGATAGTGATAAACCCCGATTTTGTGGTTTATCTTGTGCTTAATTTGGGGAATTTTATCAACTTTTCTCATATTTATTCAATGAAATAGCATGGTTTTGTAATTCTCCCTTGATTTGTGCTTAAATGTGAAAACATACTTTTTAGGCCTTAAAATAGCTAAATTTAACTCACTTTAATTCTATTCAATGCCTTGATATGTTTGTTGAGTGATTTCAGGTTCATAAGGCAAGTATTGGATGGAAGAAGTGAGGAGAAAAGCATGCAAAGTGGGAGAACTCATGAAAAAATGAAGGAACCGTAAAGCTGTCAAGCCTGACCTCTTTGCACTCAATCGACCATAACTTGAGCTACAGATGTCCAAATGAGGCGGTTCTAGTTGGGGTGGAAAGCTAACATCCAGGGCTTCAAAATGATATAAAATTTGCCATATTTTCTTCGCGTTTAGGGGCGCGCACACACCATATACGCGTGTGTGCCGATGGAGCACGTGATTCACTAAAAGTGAAATCGTGGCTAGCGATTTCTAGCTCATTTTGGGCCCAATCCAACTCATTTCTAATGCTATTAAATCCAAGGATTGAGGGGGGGGGGAATGAATCAAGTAGTCATAGTTTAGTTTTCATCATGTTTTAGAGTAGAATTCTAGAGAGAGAGGCTCTCTCCTCTCTCTAGACTTAGGATAGAAATTAGGGTAAAGTTAGTTTAATCACTCTCAAATTTCTCTTTCAATTCTTGTTTTGATTTTAGTTCTTATTATATTTTAGTGTTATATTGTCTCAATCTTCTTAGCTTCTCTTGTTAAATTCTTGTTTTACTCTCTTTTATGTTGATGAACCATTGTTGGATCTTAATTTTCCTTAATGCAATTTTATGTTTCCATGCTCTTCTATGTTTATCTTCATTGTTATTGTTGATTTCTTGCTTATGATTGTTATGGGTTCCTTTAATTCTTGCATTTTATGATGTTTACTTTTCTTGCACTCTAAGTGTTTGATAGAATGTTTCCTTTAGTTTTTGAGTAGCTTTTCCTTGCTCTTGGCCTAGGCTAAGGGAATTGAGTGACCTTGAGTCATTGGGTCTCAATGATTTGGTGATTTGAGAACCCTTGGTGATCAATATAATACTCATTGATACCAACCCACTACTAATCTAATTAGTAGATAGGTTAGAACTTATGGGTTGATGTGATCAAAGCCATTTGACGTACTTCAAGTCTAGGAGTAGATATTACGTACTTAAGACTTTTGGAAGTAGACTTAATGAGCTTGGTTCCTCATAATTATCAATATATGGTTTGTAGACAAGGATGGTGATCTCAATTACCTATGTCTAGCCAAGATTTCTTTCCTTTATTTTATTAGTTCTTGTTGTTTAATTTCTTGTCATTTATTTTTCTTGTTAATTACCAAATCAAAACCCATCATCCCTTTATAGCCAATAATTGAGAACTTCATTGCAATTCCTTGTGAGATGACCCAAAGTTTAAATACTTCGGTTAATTCTTATTGGGATTTGTACTTGTGACAACCAATATTTTTTATGTGAGAATTGTTTGTTGGTTTGGAGCTATGCTTACAACGAAGTGCTTATTTCTATATGAGAAATTCTAGACCATCGAGCAAATCTCATTTATCAAAATGGCACCGTTGCCGGGGAATTGCAATGGTGTTATGTTATTGCCTATTGTATATATGTTAATATGCTTCTTTGCTAGTTTTTGCTTGTTTTAGGAGTTAGTTTTTATTAGTTCTTACTAGTTTTGTTTTTATTTTCTCTTGCTATTATGAATTCTCACCACTTTGGCTATGAGTTTGGTTCAAATTATGTTGTAGGAAATGGGAGCTACAATGAGGATGTGCATCAAGGATGGAACAATCAAAGATGGGAGGAGCCTCAAGGGATTGATCAACCTTATTGGCAACAACCCCCTCCATTTTCTTATGGGTATAATTCTAATCCTAATACATATCAATCTAATGGATGTGGTGACCCTTATTGTAATTGTCAACAACCACCACCACATGCCTATGAACCACCCCCTCAACGTGACTTTGAACCACCTTACTCACAAGCCCCTACCACCAAACACCTCATTATGACCCTAATTCTTATCCACCATACCAACCACCTTATGAACCATATGAACCACACATGGAACCACCACCATTCCAACACAATTACTCTCAAGAACCACCTCAATATACACCTTAATATACACCACCCCCATACCCTTATCAAGGTGAACCAACTTCCAATTATGAAACCTCCTTCCCAAATAATAAAACTTCTTTTTCAACACTACCTCCAATGGATGATCCTCTCCAAAAATATGTTAGTTCTTACATTCGAAGGCAAGAAGAGAACCAAAAGGAGTTTAAGGAGCTAGAAGCCAAGATGGCTATCCTAGCGGAAGCCGTTAGCAATATGGTCTCCTCCCGCCTAAGCCTATGCGATCAAAGAACTCCCATTGTTGAATGTGGAGAAGCAATTAAGGAGCATAGTGAGGGAGTGAGCTTAGAGCTTCAAGGTGAAGAAGAGGAGTTGAAGCAAGAATTGTCACAAGGGGAAGAAGTTGAGATAAATGAGCTGGAAGAAGTGGTTGAAAATATAGGAGATGTTGGAAGTCCATGGGAATGTAGAATTAGAGATTTCTCTTCCAAGATTCTTGATGTTGATGTTGAGGAGGGTGTACAACCTCCAAAGCATATCATGATTGAAGACTTTGAAGAGGTTGATCAAGAGATGGACTCAATCATTGAGGAGTTCCTATCTACAATTGAATCTTCTCCCATTGGGCTTGAAATTGGGGTCAAAGAAGAAGATGCACAACCTCTCATGCCCTTTGTGAGCAATGAAGAAGAAATTGAATTAGAAGAGAGCCACCAAGAGGAAGAGGTTGAAGTTGAGGAAAGATGTAAAGAGGTGGAGGTAATCATAGAAGAGCACAAGGGAGTGAAACTTGCAAGATCATTGGAACCACCCCTTCCTAAGTCACCATCCTACACAACATTCAAGTGGGTAGAATTTCTATCCCTAAGCTTCACTTTCTCACTTGAATATGGTTTGATTGAAAATGATGGTCAACTTAGAGCTCTTTGTGGAGTTAAGAGTAAGAGAGAGTTGTGTAGTGGTTGGAAATATCACGCTAAGTTCATAATGGATGCATGCTCGAAGTTGAATGGCAATGGTTGGTGTAGAACCAAATTGCATGGGTCCAGGAGAATGTTTGGGTGCTTAATTGAGAATTTTAAGGTCATGCCACCCAATTGGAATCTTGATGATCAATTTGAAGATGGGTGTCAAAACAAAGTGTGGGATCTCAGATCGCACAAGGAGAATCAAATTTGGGAGCCCATGGCTTGTGTGGAACTCCATCAAGGCTTGGAGTTATCATCTTTGAAGAGTAAAGCTTATTGGAGATTCAAGCATTGGTGGATGTTCAAGGATAGCTTCAAGCACAAGCCACCTTAAGAGGAGCTCCCCATAAGTCCAACTTAAGGACAATAAACAAAAGTGTTAGGTGGGAGACACCCCGCCATGGTAAATTCTTTTCATTTTTCCCTTTTGTACATATTGGTAATTAGTTTAATTTCATGTTTTGTTTTGTTTGTTGAGTTTATTTGGTAGTTTAGTATGTCAAATAAGGTCTCATGGTGTTTTGGTAGTTGTTTGGAGGTTTGGAATGCTTGGTTTGGTGTAAGAACTTGGAAAAATTTTGAAAAATAGAGCACCAACCCACGCGTACGCGTGCCCAAGCTTTTCAGCCAATCCACGCACACGCGGCATGCACGCGTACGCGTGGATGTGGAAGTTTCGTTCCCCCAGCCAAAAACCAGAGATTTATGCCTAGTTTGTACCTATTTTGTGCCAGCGACTGACAAACCCCAATTTGACGGTTTGTTTTGCCTTGAATTTAGAACATTTTGATAACCTTTGTCACATTTAGCCTAAGAATTAGCATGGTTTTGTTATCTCTTCCATGATTGTGCTTAAGTGTAAAAACATGCTTTTTAAGCCTTATTTTGGTGAATTCTAGTTTCTGTTTGATTCCATACGATGCCGTGATGTGTTTGCTAGTAATTCCAGGGTTGAAATAGGCTAGGCATGGATCAAAGGAAGCATGGAAGGGAGCATACAAGTGGAGAGAAGCATAAAAAGTCAAAGAAGCAAAGTCAGCCATGCACGCGCACGCGCACAAGGCGCTCGCGCGCACATTGCAGAATCGACCAGGGACGCGCACGCGTACCATGCGCGCACGCGCCGATGCTGGCACATGACCTCATTAATGCAACACGTGCCTGGCGATTTGAGAGGGTTTCTGAACCCATTTTTGGCGCCAAATTGCTAAGGGAAAGGAATAAAAGGATGAAGGATTAAGGAGGAGGCATGAATCATTCATCACTTAGGATCATTGATCACTTTAGATGTTAGTTACCATTATTTTAGTTTTAGTTTTGTAGTTAGTTTCTAGAGAGAGAAGCTCTCCCTTCTCTCTAGGATTAGGATTAGGTTTAGGTTAATCTCTCTTCTTAGATCTAGGTTTAACTCATGCTTTGATTCACTTTTCATTTACCAATTCTTAATCTTCTCCTCTTCCTATTTCTAGATGTGTGCTTTAATAATTGTAATCCTTCATTTTGTTTTGGATATATTGTTGTTCCTTGGTTTTCTTTCAATAGTGCAATTTGAGGTAATTCATGATAATTGTGATTTCCTTGATTGTTGTTGTTAATTCCTTTCAATAATTGTTGTTAGACTTCATTCTTGTTGTTGATTTACTATACTTTTCTCTTGTGCCTTCCAAGTGTTTGATGAAATGCTTGGTTGGATTTTAGTGTAGATTTTGTTCCTCTTGGCCTAGGTAGAGTAATTAGTGACACTTGAGTTATCTAATTCCTTTGTTGATTGATAATTGGAGAGATTGCTAATTGATTTGAAAGCCTCCAAAGCTAGTCATTCCTTTAGGAGTTGATTAGGACTTGAGAAATCAAATTGATTCATCCACTTGACTTTCCTTTAATTAGTAAGGGTTAACTAAGTGGTAGCAATGAACAAATCTCATCACAATTGAAAAGGATAACTAGGATAGGACTTCTAATTTTCATACCTTGCCAAGAGCCTTTTATAGTTGTTAGTTTATTTTCATTGCCATTTACTTTTCATGCTTCTTATCCAAAACCCCAAAATAACCCATAACCGATAACAAGACACTTCATTGTACGTCCTAGGGAGAACGACCCGAGGTTTAAATACTTCGGTTTATAAATTTTAGGGGTTTGTACTTGTGACAAACAACTTTTTGTATGAAAGGATTAGTGATTGGTTTAGAAACTATACTTTACAACGAGATTTCATTAGTGAAATTCTAAACCGTCAAAAATCCCAATCATCAAAATGGCGCCGTTGCCGGGGATGTGCAATGGTGTTGTGTTATTGGTTATTGTACATATGTGAATATTGTGAATAGGTTTATCTTTTGTTGTTTCTTAATTTTTGTTAGTTTTATTTTGTTCTCTCATTATGAATTCTCATCACTTTGGCTTTGAGTTTGGTTCTAAGTGTGTTGTAGGAAATGTGGACTTTAATGGCAACATGTACCAAGGATGGAACACTCCAAGAGGGGAGGAGCCTCAAGGAATTGATCACTCCTATTGGCATCAACCTCCGGACACTTATAGGTATAACCCTCATCCTAATGCATGTCAATTCAATGGCTATGGTGGATCACCTTGTGACTTCCAAGCACCACCACCATATGCCTATGAATCTCATCCTCAACATGAACCTCAACCATTCTCACAAGCCTTTCATCACCAAGCACTACCCTATGATCCATATCCATCATATAACCAATCACCCATACCACATCCTTGTGATCATTATGAGCAAGAACCTTTAGAACCACCACAACCATATCAAGATTACTCCCAAGAACCACCTCAATACTCATCATCTCCATACCTTTACCAAGAAGAACCACCTTCCTACCATGAACCCTCCCTCCAAAATAATGAACCTTCCTATTCACCCCAAGCCCCAATAGACGATCCTCTCACTTTGTTACTCCAAGGACAAGAAGCCATGAAGCGGGATACATTTGAGTTTGTGACCAATTTGACCAAGGTGGTGCACACTTTAGCCCACCAATGCTTGAATACTCAAGGTACCTCCGTGACCACATGTGAGAAGTCAAAAGAAGAGCAAAGCATGAAGGAGGAATTGGAAAATTCGGTGGAGAAGGAGGAGTCAAATTTTGTATTGGAGCAACTAGAGGAAGCTATAATCATTGAAGAAAAGGAAGAAGTGGTTGAAGATTTCGGAGATGTTGAAAGTCCATGGGAATGTAGCATCATGGAGAACTCTTCCAAGAAGCTTGATATTGATGTTGAGGAGGGTGCGCAACCCCCAAGGCATATCATCGTTGGAGACTTGGAAGAGGCTTATCAAGAGATGGATTCAATCATGGAAGAATTTCTCTCTACAATGGAATTCTCTCCCATTGGACATGGAATTGAAAGTATAAAAGAGTGTGCACAACCTCCCATACCCTTGGTGAGCAATGAGAAAGAGAGCTACCAAGAGGAGAACGTTGGCATGGTGTATATTGAAATTGAAGAATATGAAGCGGTTGATCAAGAGATGACCTCGTTCATCAATGAATTTCTATCCAAAATTGAATCGCCTCTCATTAAACAAGATGAAGTTCTTGAAGATAACACCAAGCCACGTAACAAAAAGGATGAGGTTGAAAGTGAGAAGAATTGTGAAGAGGTGGAAATACACAAAGAAGAGCACAAGGAAGTAGACCTTGCATTGTCTAAGTGTGGGGAAGACCCTCTTCCCAAGTCGCCATCCAACACAACATTCAAGTGGGTAAAATTCTTATCCATAAGCTTTACTTTCTCGCTTGAATATGGTTTGATTGAAACGGATGGACAACTTAGAGCCCTTTGTGGAATTAAAAGCAAGAATGAGTTGTGTAGTGGTTGCAAGTTAGGAATTAGGCTCATTGAGGTCAAAGCTTCAAGGTATAGGGATGATGGTGGGACAAGAATTACTTTATATGGATCTAGGAGGAAGCATTGGTGGAGCAAAGAGAATTCTATGAGTCAATCACCTCTATGCCAACCGCTCATCCGACAAAACCATGAAACTCAACTAACGGACGGGTGTGAAGACAAGATATGAGATCCCGGTTCGCTAAATGAAGACCAACTATGGGGACTCATATCTTGGGTAGAACTTTGCCCAAGTTTGATGAATATGGTTGGAAATTCTGTCAACCAATTGAGGAACAAAGATCCTTGGAGATTCAAGGATGAATACAAACGATGTCGGATAAAGGCAAAGCCGTAGCCACCACCTCCAAAAAGAGAAAACACTCTACCCCCTCCATTCCTTCCATCTACAAGAATTGTGCTCGGAATCCATTGCAGGACGAGGATAAAGAGAATCAGCAGTTGCCTTCCACCAATCCTGGCAAATTCCCCAATCTCTACTGTGAGCTTCGGTTCTCTAGGTATCGGACCACGAAGCTGAATGTTGAGAAGAAGTTGCTCCTACCTAATGATGTGAGACGGCGCATTAATGGTCGGATCCTTGAGTTAGGTATCGATTTTGTTGACCGGGACTTGGGTGACATCAATATATCTTGGGTGAAGGAATTTTACTGCAACTTCTTCCGTCCGACCTTGGATTCAGTTCAGGTGCGGGGTAGAGAGATTCTGCTCACTGAGGCCGCCATTGGGGAGGCACTTCATTGCTGCCACATTCCACATGACCAGTGTGCCCATCATCAGGCTGAGATAGCCATCCACACCATGACTTTTGATTATGAGGCGCTTCGGCGCGTGATTGGGATACCTGAGGCTTCTTGGGTTATGGATGCGGGCAACACCAAGCCAAAGGGGATGTTGTTCAATCATTTGACTAGGGAGGCCAAGACTTGGCAGATGATCTTCGCCCACTACGTCCTGCCTACCACCCACTTTTCTGAGGTCCCCATGGAGATGCTTCTGCTGATCGGGTGTGTTATGGAAGGGAAGGATGTCTCCTTCCCTAGACTTATCCGACAGTGCATGTGGCGGGCGCATATTCGTGGCCTACTCCCGTTTCCTACCTTGGTCACGAGTATGGCAGCCCTGGCTGATGTCCCATGGTCGGATGATGATGTGCGACCACCACCCGCTGATGCTGATGACAGGGAGGTTACTATCCCCTGGGGTGTTTGGGTGCACGAGCGGCCACCTGCTAGCCGCCGCTCTCGGGCTAGGGCTGTCATAGGGACACCTTCACCACCAGCCCCTGCAGCTGGCCCATCATCTTCTACAGCCGCAGCGCCTCCACCATCTACAGACCCTCCGGCAGCACCTGAGCCTACATATCTCCTGGTCCAGCGTCTCTTCCGGTTCCTAGAGCGAGAGCGACGCCATGTCAGACGCCGTTTGGATCGGATGGACCAGGCACTTATCTCTCTAGGCACTGAGCTACCTCCGCTTCCTGATTCTCCGGCCTCCGATGAGCAGGATCATCAGGAGGAGGACGCGGAGGCACCAGCTCAGCAGGATGCCCCTGACACTACGGAGCCGGCACATATGGAGGCACCACCTCAGACTCAGGAGGAGCCTGTTCCTCAGCCTGTTCCTCAGCCGGTCCCACAGCCACAGACAGAGCCAGAGCCTATCGTTGCACCTCCCACTGATCCTCCGGTTTAGCATCGAGGACGATGCTTGGTTTTAAGTGTGGGGAGGGCACCGGTAGCATTATTTGGGAACCGGTGAACTCTTTTTCGGCTTAGTTATCTCATTTTGCACATTTTTGTATATATTTTGATGCATTTCTAGTTTGCTTTGGATACTTTTATTGCTTATTTTGGATTTTAGATATTTTGATGCTTTTGGATACTTTTAGATATTTTGGATGATAGATTCCATATTTTAGTTTGATTTTTCTTTATACATTTTCGCATATCTCCTTTTGTATATTCTCCTTTTAGTTTGTGGTTGTGATTAGAAATCATGTTTTGAGTGAAACTTAGTCACCCCTTTTTGCATAAGAATTTGGTTTTGAGTGAAAAAGAAAAGGGTAAACTAAGAAAAAAAAAATTTTTTTTTTGAATTTTTCAATCACAACAATGCTTAGTCAAACATTGAGGTTTTTCAAGAAAGTTTAAATATAGGGCATTAACCCAATTGATTGAAAAAAAAATTTTTGAAACTTGCTTGAAATTCATACCTTGTGAAGCATGTATTGAATTGAGGACACAAGCTTGTGAGACTTGAGCTTATTGATGTGGTTACATTTTATAACCACTTATTTTCCATTCTTGTGTGAAATTGTTCTCTTTCCATGATTGTGATCCTTAATTTGCTTGATTCTATATATCCGTTTATTTCTTGTGTTTGTGCATTTATATGATTGAGGCCATTATTTCATTTGCCACTTACCCAAATAGCCAACCTTTTACTCTCCATTGTTAGCCAATTTTGAGCCTATGCTTAACCAACTCATCCTTATTTTAGCTCATTACAAGCCCAAGGCGGAAAACCAATGAAAGGTCCTTGTTTGGATCTTTGATTAGCCTAGGCTAGTGAGAGTATGTATTATTCAAGTTGGTGAGGCTTGGGAACATTGGACGGGATAGAAAGGGGCAATACACTTTTATGTTTAGGAATTGGGCACATATTCATGTATTAATCAAATGTAGAGACCTTATGCATTGATGTTCGTGTATTTAGCTTGAAAGAAAAAAAAAACAAAAAAAACAAAAAAAATGTATATATATATATAGAAAAAAAAAATAATGATGAAAAGAAAAATAAAATGAAAGAAAAAAAAAAGAAGAAAAAAAATAAAAGGGGACAAAATGCCCCAAAGTGGAGTCAATAAAAAGGAATCAATGCATAAGTGTTGTGAAATGAAAAGAAAATACATGAAGTATGTAAGAAAAAGTGAAGAATGGGTAGTTAGAATAACTCGCATTTGTATAGGTCACTAATTAGGTTAGGTGGGAAAGTCTATGCTAATCAAAGACTCAAATCCTAGCCCACTTGACCATAAATAATCATACCTTGACCCTAACCCCATTACAACCTAAATGAAAGACCTCATGATGAATGTATGCACGCATTGAATAAATGTTGATTGTTAGAAGAAAATCAAATCTTGGAAAACATGATTAGAAGAGAATTGAGTGGATTAACCCTTAAACACTTGAGTGAATAGAGCGGATACACATCCGGTGAGGGTTCAAAAGTTCAATTACATGCATTTCACCTATATTATCTATATTCTTGCAAGTTTGAACTCCTTTTAACAATTCAATACAATTGTGGTTTGGACTTGGTCCTTATTACTTAGCTCTTGTACTTACACATGCTCTCTTGGGAATTGATTTGTTTGAACTAAGCATTTCCAATTGCCTTAGATAGTTGCATTTAGATAGGACTCATATAATTTAGTTGCATTCAATAAATGCCATACCCCTTAGTTCCTTCTTATTTTAGCATGAGGACATGCTAAGGCTTAAGTGTGGGGAGGTTGACAAACCCCAATTTGACGGTTTGTTTTGCCTTGAATTTAGAACATTTTGATAACCTTTGTCACATTTAGCCTAAGAATTAGCATGGTTTTGTTATCTCTTCCATGATTGTGCTTAAGTGTAAAAACATGCTTTTTAAGCCTTATTTTGGTGAATTCTAGTTTCTGTTTGATTCCATACGATGCCGTGATGTGTTTGCTAGTAATTCCAGGGTTGAAATAGGCTAGGCATGGATCAAAGGAAGCAAGGAAGGGAGCATACAAGTGGAGAGAAGCATAAAAAGTCAAAGAAGCAAAGTCAGCCATGCACGCGCACGCGCACAAGGCGCTCGCGCGCACATTGCAGAATCGACCAGGGACGCGCACGCGTACCATGCGCGCACGCGCCGATGCTGGCACATGACCTCATTAATGCAACACGTGCCTGGCGATTTGAGAGGGTTTCTGAACCCATTTTTGGCGCCAAATTGCTAAGGGAAAGGAATAAAAGGATGAAGGATTAAGGAGGAGGCATGAATCATTCATCACTTAGGATCATTGATCACTTTAGATGTTAGTTACCATTAGTTTAGTTTTAGTTTTGTAGTTAGTTTCTAGAGAGAGAAGCTCTCCCTTCTCTCTAGGATTAGGATTAGGTTTAGGTTAATCTCTCTTCTTAGATCTAGGTTTAACTCATGCTTTGATTCACTTTTCATTTACCAATTCTTAATCTTCTCCTCTTCCTATTTCTAGATGTGTGCTTTAATAATTGTAATCCTTCATTTTGTTTTGGATATATTGTTGTTCCTTGGTTTTCTTTCAATAGTGCAATTTGAGGTAATTCATGATAATTGTGATTTCCTTGATTGTTGTTGTTAATTCCTTTCAATAATTGTTGTTAGACTTCATTCTTGTTGTTGATTTACTATACTTTTCTCTTGTGCCTTCCAAGTGTTTGATGAAATGCTTGGTTGGATTTTAGTGTAGATTTTGTTCCTCTTGGCCTAGGTAGAGTAATTAGTGACACTTGAGTTATCTAATTCCTTTGTTGATTGATAATTGGAGAGATTGCTAATTGATTTGAAAGCCTCCAAAGCTAGTCATTCCTTTAGGAATTGATTAGGACTTGAGAAATCAAATTGATTCATCCACTTGACTTTCCTTTAATTAGTAAGGGTTAACTAAGTGGTAGCAATGAACGAATCTCATCACAATTGAAAAGGATAACTAGGATAGGACTTCTAATTTTCATACCTTGCCAAGAGCCTTTTATAGTTGTTAGTTTATTTTCATTGCCATTTACTTTTCATGCTTCTTATCCAAAACCCCAAAATAACCCATAACCGATAACAAGACACTTCATTGTACGTCCTAGGGAGAACGACCCGAGGTTTAAATACTTCGGTTTATAAATTTTAGGGGTTTGTACTTGTGACAAACAACTTTTTGTATGAAAGGATTAGTGATTGGTTTAGAAACTATACTTTACAACGAGATTTCATTAGTGAAATTCTAAACCGTCAAAAATCCCAATCATCAGCGACCCACGCGCAAGCGTACATGACGCGTACGCGTCGGTCGCCATCTTCACATCCACGCGTAAGCACACCTGGCGCGTACGCGCCCTTCGTCCAAACTGCGCATCGGCGCGTGGGCGTGCATGACGCGTCCACGTCACAAAAAAAAGAGTTTTTTTTCTCATCTTCCATTTTCTTTTGTCCATTGCATTCGCATACTTTTATTCTTTGCATTTTCATTTTGTTTTTATAGCTTGTTTTACCTTCTTCTTTTTTTTAGCTTCTTATTTTAATAATGGTGTTGAATTCTCTTACTCAATTGTTGAAAATTTCTTGGTTACTCTTGGTGCGTCGTGACTTGTTTGGCAATAATTGTAATATTTTCTCTACACACAAGATTCGTGCTTTAGTCTTTCCTGATTCATGATCCCTTGTTTTTGTACCTAATCATCATTGAGTTAGGATGGGACCAAATGCTCTCATGTTTATCACTAATCTTGTTTGTGTCAATTGTTGATTAAGCTTGATGCAACATGCTCCTCATGTCATTTGCCTATGCTTTGACTTTACTCTTGCATCAAGTATTAATTGATATGCCCTTTGGCTATATTGCTCTCTCACTTACATGCGTAGCTAACATGTAGTGAGAACCTTACTCTTATTTGGCATTAGCCCCCGCCTATGTTCTACTTGCTTTGATATCTTTGATATAGGCTTAATTATCCTTCTTTCTCTTTCCTTTTAGGTTGGCCACCAAGAAGGAAAGGATTGGAAAGGCTTCTAAATGGGGCAACAAACAAGTTCACCCGCACAACCCTTTGAGGAAGCTCATCAATTGTAGCAACCCGTCCACATTGATCTCCTTTGCATGCACCGAGGACGGTGCAAATTTCTAAGTGTGGGGAGGTCGTCCGACCGACCTCCATGGGTAACAACTCCTTTTTTCAACACCAATTCTTAATTTTCTTTGTTAGTTAGTTGTCGCATTGCATGATAAGTTGCATGATAGTTAGAGTTTGTACATATTTTACCACTTCTTTTTATGTTAGGACTACTTGGTTAGGGTGATGATTTCTTTTCTAAGAAAAATTGTTTTGGGACACCCTACCAATTTGAAAAAAAATATTGTGACAAACTTGCTTGAAGAATGTATTTTGGAACATGGTTTTTGAGCTAAGAATAAAAGCATGTGAGTTTTGAGCCCAATTGTGTGGTTACATCTTATAACCACTTATTTTCCATTCTTGTGTGTATTGTTCTTTTTCTATGATTGTAATCTTTGATTTGTTTGATTCTATATGTCTATTATTCCATGTATACATGCATTTATATGATTGAGGCCATCATTTTATTTAGCTCACTTACCCAAATAGCCTACCTTTCATCAACCATTGTTAGCCAATTTTGAGCCTATTGAATCCCTTTTGTTCTTAATTATAGCACATCACTACCCCTAAGTGAAAATAATAAATGTCCTTAATTTGGATCTTTGATTAGCTTAGGCTAGTGAGGGTGTGTATCATTTGGGTATGGGAAACTTGGGACATTGGTTGAGGTAAAAGTGTAATTTTTATTTTTATTAAAATTTTTGGGAATTGGGTACATACTCATGTATTAAATATGTAAACACATATGCATTGATACATTTGTATATACTTTAGAAAAAAATGATAAGAAGAAAATATATATATATAAAAGAAAAAAATAGAAAAAAAGAAAAAAAAGAGAAAAAGAAATAAAAAGGGGACAAAAATGCCCCAAAGTAAAGTAATAATATCAATGCATATGGAATGTGAATTAAAAAGAATGTATGAGTATGTGAAAAAAAGTGGGAATCATGGGTAGCTAGGTTGTGTATTAGAATTGTATAGGCTGTTATATGTGTTTAGTGAAAGCTTAGACTAATCAAAGATACAAATTTCAAGCTCACTGGACCATATACATCCCTACCTTTTTCCTAGCCCCATTACAACCTATGAATAAGTCCTCATGATGAATGTATGCATGCATTGAATAATTATTGATTGTTAGATGAAAAACAAATCATGGAAAGCATGATTAGAAGAGAATTGAGTGATCGACCCTATACACTTGAGCGACTAGAACGGATACACATCCGGTGAGGGTTCGATGCTCAATTCCTTGTTCCCGGCTTTCATGAGCTTTTCTTCTTGCAAGTCTATTTGTGCTTTAATTTGAGATTCAAATTGGTAGGATTCGTGAATCATCATACTACTTAGCCCTACATGTGCATATGTGCTCTTGGGGATTGATTTACTTTTAACCAAGAAGGTAGAATCATTTTGCATTTAGTTGCATTCATGTAGATAGGTGCATATAGTTTAATTGCATTGAATAAATATTCATACCCTTTTCTTGTCCTTCTTTATTCTTAGCATGAGGACATGCTTATTTTAAGTGTGGGGAGATTTGATAAACCCCGATTTTGTGATTTATCTTGTGCTTAATTTGGGGGATTTTATCAACTTTTCTCACATTTATTCAATGAAATAGCATGGTTTTGTAATTCTCCCTTGATTTGTGCTTAAATGTGAAAATATGCTTTTTAGGCCTTAAAATAGCTAAATTTAACTCACTTTAATTCCATTCGATGCCTTGATATGTTTGTTGAGTGATTTCAGGTTCATAAGGCAAGTATTGGATGGAAGAAGTGAGGAGAAAAGCATGCAAAGTGGGAGAACTCATGAAGAAATGAAGGAACCGTAAAGCTGTCAAGCCTGACCTCTTTGCACTCAATCGACCAAAACTTGAGCTACAGAGATTCAAATGAGGCGGTTCTAGTTGCGTTGGAAAGCTAACATCTGGGGCTTCAAAATGATATAAAATTTGCCATAGTTGCTTCGCGTTTAGGGGTGCGCACACGCCATGTACGCGTGCGTGCCGATGGAGCACGTGATTCACTAAAAGTGAAATCATGGCCAGCGATTTCTAGCTCATTTTAGGCCCAATCCAACTCATTTCTGATGCTATTGAACCCAAGGATTGAGGGGGTGGGGAATGAACCAAGTAGTCATAGTTTAGTTTTCATCATGTTTTAGAGTAGAATTCTAGAGAGAGAGGCTCTCTCCTCTCTCTAGACTTAGGATAGAAATTAGGGTAAAGTTAGGTTAATCACTCTCAAATTTCTCTTTCAATTCTTGTTTTGATTTTATTTCTTATTATATTTTAGTGTTATATTGTCTCAATCTTCTCTTGTTAAATTCTTGTTTTACTCTCTTTTGTGTTGATGAACCATTGTTGGATCTTAATTTTCCTTAATGCAATTTTATGTTTCCATGCTCTTCTATGTTTATCTTCATTATTATTTTTGATTTCTTGCTTATGATTCTTATGGGTTCCTTTAATTCTTTCATTTTATGATGTTTACTTTTCTTGCACTCTAAGTGTTTGATAGAATGTTTCCTTTAGTTTTTGAGTAGCTTTTCCTTGCTCTTGACCTAGGCCAAGAGAATTGAGTGACCTTGAGTCATTGGGTCTCAATGATTTGGTGATTTGAGAACCTTTGGTGATCAATATGATACTCATTGACACCAACCCACTACTAATCTAATTAGTAGATAGGTTGGAACTTATGGGTTGATGTGATCAAAGCCATTTGACGTACTTCAAGTCTAGGAGTAGATATTACGTACTTAAGACTTTTGGAAGTAGACTTGATGAGCTTGGTTCCTCATAATTATCAATATATGGTTTGTAGAAAAGGATGGTGATCTCAATTACCTATGTCTAGCCAAGATTTCTTTCCTTTATTTTATTAGTTCTTGTTGTTTAATTTCTTGTCATTTATTTTTCTTGTTAATTACGAAATCAAAACCCCTCACCCCTTTATAGCCAATAATTGAGCACTTCATTGCAATTCCTTGTGAGACGACCCGGAGTTTAAATACTTCGGTTAATTCTTATTGGAGTTTGTACTTGTGACAACAAATATTTTTTATGTGAGAATTGTTTGTTGGTTTGGAGCTATGCTTACAACGAAGTGCTTATTTCTATAAGAGAAATTCTAGACCGTCGAGCAAATCTCATCTATCAGATAGTTGCTAAGGGTTCTGCCTCGATCCAACATTTAGTGAAGTAATCAATCCCTACTATGAGGTATTTGACTTGTCCTAGTGCTTGTGAAAATGGTCCGAGCAGATCGAGACCCCATTTAATTGTTGTCTTTCAGTGTACTCAGCGACAAAGTCAGTAAGATATTGTGACTTAATTGGTGTCCAAGCTTCATACTTTAGGTCGAACTCGGACAGTTCTACAGCCCATTATAGCATCCGTCCTACCAAATCCATCTTTTGTAAGATGTGTTTCATTAGTTGATTAGTGCGGACTTTGATGGTATGAGCCTGGAAGTAAGGTCGGAGTCTTAGGGATGTGAGGATAAGGGCATAAGTAAACTTTTCTATCTTTTGATAGTTTAACTCTGCCCCCTTGATGAGCGGATAATTTATACGCTTTTTGGCATTGTTTTTAGGTAGTTTTTAATATGTTTTAGTCAATTTTTATTATATTTTTATTATTTTTTAAATAAAAATCACATTTCTGGACTTTACTGTGAGTTTGTGTATTTTTCTGTGATTTCAAATATTTTCTGGCTGAAATTGAGGGAGCTAAGCAAAAATCTGATTCAGGCTGAAAAAGGACTGCAGATGCTGTTGGATTCTGACCTCCCTGCACTCGAAATGGATTTTTTGGAGCTACAGAAGTCCAAATGGCGCGCTCTCAATTGAGTTGGAAAGTAAACATCCAGGGCTTTCCAGCAATATATAATAGTCTATACTTTGCTCCAGGATAAATGACGTAAACGGGCATTCACGCCAGTTCCATGTTGCATTCTGGCGTTAAACGCCAGAAACAGGTTACAAGTTGGAGTTAAACACCAGAAACAGGTTACAACCTGGCGTTTAACTCTGGAAACAGCCTAGGCACGTGTAAAGCTCAAGTCTCAACCCCAACACACACCAAGTGGGCCCTAGAAGTGGATTTCTGCACTATCTATCTTAGTTTACTCATTTTCTGTAAACCTAGGTTACTAGTTTAGTATTTAAACAACTTTTAGAGATTTATTTTGTACCTCATGACATTTTTAGATCTGAACTTTGTACTCTTTGACGGCATGAGTCTCTAAACTCCATTGTTGGGGGTGAGGAGCTCTGCTGTGTCTCGATGAATTAATGCAATTATTTCTGTTTTCTATTCAAACACGCTTGTTTCTATCTAAGATGTTCATTCGCACTTCAATATGATGAATGTGATGATCCGTGACACTCATCACCATTCTCAATCTATGAACGCGTGCCTGACAACCACTCCCGTTCTACCTTCGATTGAATGAGTATCTCTTGGATTCCTTAATCAGAATCTTCGTGGTATAAACTAGAATCCATTGGCAGCATTCTTAAGAATCCGGAAAGTCTAAACCTTGTCTGTGGTATTCCGAGTAGGATTCAGGGATTGAATAACTGTGACGAGCTTCAAACTTACAAGGGTTGGGCGTAGTGACAGACGCAAAAGGATCAATGGATCCTATTCCAGCATGAGTGAGAACCGACAGATGATTAGCCGTGCAGTGACAGCGCACCTGGACCATTTTCACTGAGAGGACGGATGGTAACCATTGACAATGGTGATCCACCAACACACAGCTTGCCATAGGAGGAACCATGCGTGCATGAAGAAGAAGACAGGGGGAAACCAGAGATTCAGAAGACAAAGCATCTCCAAAACTCCAACATATTCTCCATTACTGCATAACAAGTATTTATTTCATGCTCTTTTATTTTTCGCAATTCAAATTGATAATCATAATTAATCTCCTGACTAAGATTTACAAGGTAATCATAGATTACTTCAAGCCAACAATCTCCGTGGGATTCGACCCTTACTCACGTAAGGTATTACTTGGACGACCAAGTGCACTTGCTGGTTAGTTGTGCGGAGTTGTGAAAAGTGTGAATCACAATTTCGCGCACCAAGTTTTTGGCGCCGTTGCCGGAGATTGTTCGAGTTTGGACAACTGACGGTTTATTTTGTTGCTTAGATCAGGAAAAATTTTTCTTTTTGGTTTAGAGTCTTCTATTATTGTTTTTGGTTAAAATTTTGAAATCCTTATTTTATTTTTTTAAATTATTTTCGAAAATTTTTCTTTAAACTAATAACTTCATGATTTAGTCTTTTGTTGAGTTTAGCTTCATAATTTAAGTTTGGTGTCAATTGCATGATTTTTATTTTTCTTTCAATTTCTCGAATTATATGTTCTTAGTTCTTTCTTAATCTTCAAGTTGTTCTTATTTATTTTCCTTGTTTGATCTTTAGTTTTTCTTGTTTTGTGTTTTTTCTTGTTTTTCTTGTGCGTTTTCAAATTATCAGTATTCAAAAAAAAATATTTTATATACATTAAATACATTTGTTAAAACACTTTGAATTTATAGCTCAATTGGTTAGAGCAGTGTGCTTATGTTCTTGGTAATTGAGAATCTTCCTTTTAAAACTTTTTCAAAAATAATTTTTATTTAACTAAATCTTGTGTCAAGTTTTAAGTTTGGTGTTTTCTTGTTAGTTTTTATTTAATTTTCGAAAATTTATTTTTGGTTTTCTAAAAATTTTAAGTTTGGTGTTCCTTTTTTTTATGTTCTTGAGTCCGTTGAGTCTTTGAATTTTTGTTCCTCGTGTTCTTGTGAATCTTCAAGGTGTTCTTGAGTCTTCTTTGTATTTTGATCTTAAAACTTTTAAGTTTTGTGTTTCTTGGTGTTTTCCCTCCAAAATTTTCGAAAAACAAGGAGCATTAGATCTAAAAATTTTAAGTCTTGTGTCATTTTATTGTTTTTCTCTTTCCTCATTAAATTCAAAAATATCTTTTCTCTTTATTTTAAAGTGATTTTCGAAAATTGCTTTTAAAAATTCATATTTTTATTTTAAAAATTTTTATTTTATCTTATCTTAGTTTTAAAATTTCAAAATTCAAATCTTTTTCAAAAAAATCATATCTTTCTCCAAAATCTTATCTTATCTTATTTCAAATTCAAATTTCAATTTTCAAATTCCAAAATTCAAAATTCATATTTCAAATTTCAAATTTCAAAATTTAAAATTTCAAAATTTAATTTTCAAACTTAAAAATAAAATCTTTTCAAAATTTAAATCTCTTTCAAATCCTTATCTTGTATTGTTGACTTTTTCAAAATTCAAAATTCAAATTTTCAAATTTCAAAATTCAAATTTCAAATTTTAAATTTCAAAAATTTAAAATTCAAAATTTAATTTTCAAATTTAAAATTTAAATTTTCAAAACTTCCTAACCACTCTCTCTCTTCATTTTTCGAAAATCCTTACCCCTTATTTTTCAAATCTTTTGAATTAATTAATTATTTTAGTTTTCAATTTCCTTTTAATTTTTGAACTTATATTCGAATTTTTACTTATTTTATTTTATTTTCGGTTTCCAAAAAAAAACAAAAAAACAAAAAAACAAAAAAACAAAAAAAATTTTTTACAATCCACATCATCTTCCTTTCTCCATCATGGACAAAAGTAGAAATGAACAGTCCAGAAGGACTCTAGGGTCATATGCTAATCCCACTACTGCTGCATATGGGAGTAGTATCTGTATAACCCCCATCAAAGCAGGTAGTTTTGAGCTAAATCCTCAGCTTATTGTCATGGTGTAGCAAAACTGTCAGTATTCCAGTCTTCCACAGGAAGAACCTACAGAGTTTCTGGCACAGTTTTTATAAATTACTGATACAATACATGATAAAGAAGTAGATCAGGATGTCTACAGATTATTACTGTTTCCATTTGCTGTAAAAGACCAAGCTAAGAGGTGGTTAAATAACCAACCTAAGGCTAGCATAAAGACATGGAAACAGCTGTCAGAAAAATTTCTGAATCAATACTTCCCTCCAAAACGGATGACACAGCTAAGGCTGGACATCCAAGGCTTTAAACAAGGAGATAATGAATCTCTTTGTGATGCCTGGGAGAGATACAGAGAGATGTTAAGAAAATGCCCCTCTGAAATGTTTTCAGAATGGGTGCAGTTAGACATCTTCTATTATGGGCTTACAGAGAAAGCTCAAATTTCTCTAAATCACTCAGCTGGTGGATCTATACACATGAGAAAGACAATTGAAGAGGCTCAAGAGCTTATTGATATAGTTGCCAGAAATCAGCATCTGTACCTAAATAGTGAATCTTCTATGAAAGAAGAGCCTAAAACAGTAACTGCTGAACTTAGTCCTGCAGAACAAATTACTAAATTCAATCAGCAATTAGACTTTCTAACAAAACAGCTGGCCAAATTCAAGGAGATACTACAAGATACAAGAATGGCTAATATAAATATGGAGGTACAGTTGAAGCAAACAGAACAACAGTTATCAAAACAAATAACAGAAGAGTGCCAAGCAGTTCAATTAAGAAGTGGAAAAACATTAAATACCTCACTTCAAGGTAGCAGGAAGCCAAGAAATGAACAAACTTCTATTCAAAATCCCTATGAGGACAGTAAGAGCCCAGAGAGGAATAACTCTGGCGTTCAAACGCCAGAAACAAGCAAGGAGTTGGCGTAAAACGCCCAATGGAAGCTCAGTTCTGGCGTTCAAACGCCAGGAATAAGTAAGGAGTTGGCGTCCAATGCCAATCCAGCTTCTAACCCTGGCATTCAAATGCCAGTGAGGGATCAGACATACACAAGTGCTGATAACAACCCCTCTAAAAAGGCTTCTCTAACCACCTCTGTAGGAAATAAACCTGCAGTAACTAAGGTTGAAGAATATAAAGCCAAGATACCTTATCCTTAAAAACTCCGCCAGGAGGAGCAGGATAAGCAATTTGCCCGCTTTGCAGACTATCTCAGGACTCTTGAAATAAAGATTCCGTTTGCAGAGGCACTTGAGCAAATACCATCTTATGCCAAGTTCATGAAAGATATCTTGAGTCATAAGAAGGATTGGAGAAAAACTGAAAGAGTTCTCCTCACTGAAGAATGCATTGCAGTCATTCTGAAAAGCTTCCCAGAAAAGCTTAAAGATCCCGGGAGATTTATGATACCATGCATATTAGAGGGTAATTGCACCAAGACAGCTTTATGTGATCTTGGAGCAAGTATCAACCTAATCCCTGCATCCACTATCAGAAAGCTTGGCTTGACTGAAGAGGTCAAACCAACCCGGATCTGTCTTCAACTTGCTGATGGCTCCATTAAATACCCATCAGGAATAATTAAGGATATGATTGTCAAGGTTGGGCCATTTGCCTTCCCTACTGACTTTATAGTGCTGGAAATGGAGAAGCACAAGAGTGCAACTCTCATTCTAGGAAGACCATTCCTAGCAACTGGACGAACCCTCATTGACGTCCAAAAAGGGGAGATAACCCTGAGAGTCAATGAGGATGAGTTTAAGTTGAATGTTGTCAAAGCTATGCAACATCTAGACACATCAGACGACTGCCTGAGCATTGATATTATCGACTCCTTGGTGGAAGAGGTCAATATAACTGAGAGTCTCGAATCAGAGCTAGAGGACATTTTTAAAGATGTTCAGCCTGATCTGGAGGAACCAGAGGAAATAAAAGAACCTTTGAAAACTCCTCAGGAAGAGGAGAAACCTCCTAAACCCGAGCTCAAACCACTACCACCATCCCTGAAATATGCATTTCTGGGAGAAGGTGACACTTTTCCTATAACCATAAGCTCTGCTTTAGAGCCACAGGAAGAGAAAGCGTTAATTCAGGTGCTAAGGACACACAAGACAGCTCTTGAGTGGTCCATAAGTGATCTTAAGGGCATTAGCCCAGCCAGATGCATGCACAAGATCCTATTAGAGGATGATGCTAAGCCACTGGTTTAACCACAGAGGCGGCTAAATCCCGCCATGAAGGAGGTGGTGCAGAAAGAGGTCACTAAGTTACTAGAGGCTGGGATTATTTATCCTATTTCTGATAGCCCCTGGGTGAGTCCTGTCCATGTTGTTCCTAAGAAGGGAGGTATGACAGTGGTTCATAATGAAAAAAATGAACTGGTTCCTACAAGAACATTTACAGGGTGGCGTATGTGTATTGACTACAGAAGGCTCAATACAGCCACTAGGAAGGATCACTTCCCTTTACCATTCATAGACCAGATGCTAGAAAGACTAGCAGGTCATGAATACTACTGCTTTTTGGATGGCTATTCAGGTTACAACTAAATTGCAGTAGATCCTCAGGACCAAGAGAAAACAGCATTCACATGTCCATCTGGAGTATTTGCATACAGAAGAATGCCTTTTGGTCTGTGCAATGCACCTGCAACCTTTCAGAGGTGCATGCTCTCTATCTTCTCTGATATGGTAGAGAAATTTCTGGAAGTCTTCATGGATGACTTCTCAGTATTTGGAGACTCATTTAGCTCCTGTCTTAACCATCTAGCACTTGTTCTGAAAAGATGCCAAGAGACTAACCTGGTTCTAAATTGGGAAAAATGTCACTTTATGGTGACTGAAGGAATTGTCCTTGGGCATAAAATTTCGAACAAGGGAATAGAGGTGGATCAAGCTAAGGTAGAGGTAATTGAAAAATTACCACCACCCACCAATGTTAAGGCAATCAGAAGCTTTCTGGGGCATGAGGATTCTATAGGAGGTTTATAAAGGATTTTTCAAAAATTACAAAACCTCTGAGCAATCTGCTAACTGCTGACACGCCATTTGTGTTTGACACAGAGTGTCTTTAGGCGTTTGAAATCCTGAAAGCTAAGCTGGTCACAGCACCAGTTATTTCTGCACCAGATTGGACATTACCTTTGGAAATAATGTGTGATGCCAGTGACCATGCCATTGGTGCAGTATTGGGACAGAGGCATAACAAGCTTCTGCATGTCATTTATTATGCTAGCCATGTTTTAAATGATGCCCAGAAAAATTATACAACCACAGAAAAAGAGCTGCTTGCAGTGGTTTATGCCATTGACAAGTTTAGATCATACTTAGTAGGATCAAAAGTGATTGTGTATACTGACCATGCTGCTCTTAAATATCTACTCACAAAGCAGGATTCAAAGCCCAGGCTCATAAGATGGGTGTTGCTTCTGCAAGAGTTTGATATAGAAATAAGAGACAGAAAAGGGACAGAGAATCAAGTAGCTGATCACCTGTCCCGGATAGAACCAGTAGCAGGAGCATCCCTCCCTCCTACTGAGATCTCTGAAACCTTTCCAGATGAGCAATTGTTTGCAGATATTGCAAACTATAAGACATAAGGTTCTCCTTCTGTAACCATGGAGAGGAAGCATGAAAAGCTTCTCTCAATACAGAGTCAAACAAAACCCCCACATTCAAACTCTATGTTTGGTGTTGGGAGGCCACAACCAAACTCTAAGTTTGGTGGTGGGAGGTTCCAACCTTGCTCTGATTATCTGTGAGGCTCCATGAGAGCTCACTGTCAAGCTATTGACATTAAAGAAGTGCTTGTTGGGAGGCAACCCAATGTTATTTAATCATATCTATTTTATTTTCTTTTTGTTATTTCGTGATTTATTAGGTTGCTGATCATGTGAAGTCACAAAAACTACTGAAAAATAAAAAACATAATGAAAAACAGCATTGAAAACAGCACACCCTGGAGGAGAGCAGTCTGGCATTTAAACGCCAGAAACAAGCACCAAGCTGGCGTTTAACGCCAGAAACAAGCATCTGCCTGGCGTTAAACGCCAGAAACAAGCTACATTTGGGCGTTTAACGCCAGAAACAAGCAGCAGTCTGGCGTTAAATGCCAGGATTGCACATCAAGGGCGTTTTACACGCCTAAATTGGAGCAGGAATGTTAAGTCCTTGACCCCACTTGATCTGTGGACCCCACAGGATCCCCTCAGGATCTGTGGACCCCACAGGATCCCCACCTACCTCACCATTCCAATTCAAACCATTTTCCTCCCATACCTACCCATTCACACACCTCCTTCTCCTCCACTTCTCCTTCTACTCCCTTCTATCTTTTTTTGCTCGAGGACGAGCAAACCTTTTAAGTTTGGTGTGGAAAAAAGCGTTGCTTTTTGTTTTTCCATAACCATTTATGGCACCTAAGGCCGGAGAAACCTCTAGAAAGAGGAAAAGGAAGGTAGTTGCTTCCACCTTCGAGTCATGAGAGATGGAGAGGTTCATCTCAAGGGTCCATAGTTCAGTGGCAGAGCATTTGACTGCAGATCAAAGAGCTATGAGGAAGGAGCAACAAAGACAAGGAAGAGACATAGAGGAGCTCAAGAGCACCATTAGTTCTTCAAGAAGAGGAAGACGCCACCCTCACTAAGGTGGACCCGTTCCTTAATCTCCTTGTTCTTATTTCTCTGTTTTTCGTTTACTATGCTTTATGTTTATTTATGTTTGGGTCTTATTACATGATCACTAGTATCTAAGTGTCTATGTCTTAAAGATATGAATGTCCTATGAATCCATCACCTTTCTTAAATGAAAAATGTTTTCTGAAAAAGAAAAAAGAAGTACATGAATTTCGAATTTTAAAATAGTTTAATTATTTTGATGTGGTGGCAATACTTTTTGTTTTCTGAATGAATGCTTGAACAGTGCATATGTCTTTTGAATTTGTTGTTTATGAATGTTAAAATTGTTGGCTCTTGAAAGAATGATGAAAAAGGAGAAATGTTATTTGATAATCTGAAAAACATAAAAATGATTCTTGAAACAAGAAAAAGCAGTGAAGAACAAAGCTTGCAGAAAAAAATGCGAAAAAAAAAGGAGAGCAAGAAAAAGAAAAAACAAGCAGAAAAAGCCAAAAGCTCTTTAAACCAAAAGGCAAGAGCAAAAAGCCAATAGCCCTTAAAACCAAAAGGCAAGGGTAATAAAAAGGATCCAAGGCTTTGAGCATCAGTGGATAGGAGGGCCTAAAGGAATAAAATCCTGGCCTAAGCGGCTAAACCAAGCTGTCCCTAACCATGTGCTTGTGGCGTGAAGGTGTCAAGCGAAAACTTGAGACTGAGCGATTAAAGTCGAGGTCCAAAGCAAAAACAGAGTGTGCTTAAAAACCCTGGACACCTCTAATTGGGGACTTTAGCAAAGCTGAGTCACAATCTGAAAAGGTTCACCCAGTTATGTGTCTGTGGCATGTATGTATCCGGTGGTAATACTGGAAAACAGAGTGCTTAGGGCCACGGCCAAGACTCATAAAGTAGCTGTGTTCAAGAACCAACATACTGAAATAGGAGAATCAATAACACTAGCTGAATTCTAAGTTCCTATAGATACCAATCATTCTGAACTTCAAAGGATAAAGTGAGATGCCAAAACTATTCAGAAAAAAAAAAAAAAGCTAATAGCCCCGCTCATCTAATTAAGACTGATCTTCATAGATGTTTTTGAAATTCATTGTATATTCTCTTCTTTTTATCCTACTTTGTTTTTAGTTGCTTGGGGACAAGCAACAATTTAAGTTTGGTGTTGTGATGAGCGGATAATTTATACGCTTTTTGGCATTATTTTTAGGTAGTTTTTAATATGTTTTAGTCACTTTTATTATATTTTTATTTGTTTTTAAATAAAAATCACATTTCTGGACTTTACTATGAGTTTGTGTGTTTTTTTGTGATTTCAGATATTTTCTGGCTGAAATTGAGGGAGCTGAGCAAAAATCTGATTCAGGCTGAAAAAGGACTGCAGATGCTGTTGGATTCTGACCTCCCTGCACTCGAAATGAATTTTCTGGAGCTACAGAAGTCCAAATGGCACGCCCTTAGTTGCGTTGGAAAGTAGACATCCAGGGCTTTCCAGCAATATATAATAGTCTATACTTTGCTCAAGGATAAATGATGTAAACTGGTATTCAACACCAGTTCCATGTTGCATTCTGGCGTTAAACGCCAGAAACAGGTTACAAGTTGGAGTTAAACGCCAGAAACAGGTTACAACCTGGCGTTTAACTCTGGAAATAGCCTAGGCACGTGTAAAGCTCAAGTCTCAGTCCCAGCACACACCAAGTGAGCCCCAGAAGTGGATTTCTACACTATCTATCTTAGTTTACTCATTTTCTGTAAACCTAGGTTACTAGTTTAGTATTTAAACAACTTTTAGAAATTTATTTTGTACCTCATGACATTTTTATATCTGAACTTTGTACTCTTTGACGGCATGAGTCTCTAAACTCCATTGTTTGGGTGAGGAGCTCTGCTGTGTCTTGATGAATTAATGCAATTATTTCTGTTTTCTATTCAAACACGCTTGTTTCTATCTAAGATGTTCATTCGCACTTCAATATGATGAATGTGATGATCCGTGACACTCATAACCATTCTCAATCTATGAATGCGTGCCTGACAACCACTCCCGTTCTACCTTCGATTGAATGAGTATCTCTTGGATTCCTTAATCAGAATCTTCGTGGTATAAGCTAGAATCCATTGGCAGCATTCTTGAGAATCCGGAAAGTCTAAACCTTGTCTGTGGTATTCCGAGTAGGATTCAGGGATTGAATGACCGTGACGAGCTTCAAACTCACAAGGGTTGGGCGTAGTGACAGACGCAAAAGGATCAATGGATCCTATTCCAGCATGAGTGAGAACCGACAGATGATTAGCCATGCGGTGACAGCACACCTGGACCATTTTTACTGAGAGGACAGATGGTAGCCATTGACAACGGTGATCCACCAACACACAACTTGCCATAGAAGGAACCTTGCGTGCGAGAAGAAGAAGACAGGGGGAAACCAGAGATTCAGAAGACAAAACATCTCCAAAACTCCAACATATTCTCCATTATTGCATAACAAGTATTTATTTCATGCTCTTTTATTTTTTGCAATTCAAATTGATAATCATAATTAATCTCCTGACTAAGATTTACAAGGTAACTATAGATTGCTTCAAGCCAAAAATCTCCGTGGGATTCGACCCTTACTCACGTAAGGTATTACTTGGACGACCCAGTGCACTTGCTGGTTAGTTGTGCGGAGTTGTGAAAAGTGTGAATCACAATTTCGTGCACCACCCCTGTAGAGCTTTGCTGACGAAATAGATAGGTTACTGCCCATTTTCATCTTCTCGGATCAGAGCTGAAGCTATAGCTCGACTTCCTACTCCCAAGTACAGCACGAGTTTTTCTCCTTTGATAGGTCGGCTAAGGGCTGTCCCAGAAATGCTTTGAAGTCTTGAAAGGCTTGCTCACATTCTAGGGCCCACTTGAATTGCTTCCTTTTTCTTAGGATTGAGTATAAGGGAAGTGATTTCAGAGCTGATCCGGCTAGGAATCTAGATAGAGCTGCCAACCTTCTATTTAATTGTTGGACCTCTTTAACACAAGTTGGACTCTTCATGTTGAGTATAGCCTGACACTTGTCTGAATTTGCTTCTATACCTCTTTGGGTTAACATGAAGCCCAAGAACTTTTCTACTACTACTGCGAATATGCCTTTTGAGGGGGTTTAACCTCATTTCATGCTTCCTTATCATGGAGAATACCTCGGAGAAATCGGACAGCAATGTTGTGTCCTCTTTGGTTTTGACGAGCATGTCATCTACGTACACCTCCATGAGTTTTCCCAGGTGAGAGAAAAATACTTTGTTCATTAGTTGCTGGTATGAAGTCCCCGCGTTCCTTAACCCAAAAGGCATTACTATTTAGCAATAGTTGGCTTTTGGAGTTATGAATGAGATCTTTTCTTAATTTGACTTGTACATCGAGATTTGGTTGTATCACGAGTAAGCGTCCATGAAGGGCAGATATCGGTAGCCTGAGGCTGAGTCAACTAAAGCATCAATGCTAGGGAGAGAATATGGATCCTTGGGACAAGCTTTATTGAGGTATGTGTAGTTGGTACACGGAATCGTGATTACACTTTAAGTATGTAAAATTCATCGCTCTTTCTTTCCCTGGCAATGACGCCAAAAACTTGAAGCCAAGACCATGGTTCACAACTCCGTGTAACTAACCAGCAAGTGCACTGGGTCGTCCAAGTAATACCTTATGTGAGTAAGGGTCGAATCCCACGGAGATTGTTGGTATGAAGCAAGCTATGGTCACCTTGCAAATCTCAGTTAGGCAGATATAAATTGATAATGGTGTTTTCGAATAATAAATAATAGAATAGGGATAGAGGTACTTATGTAAATCATTGGTAGGAATTTCAGATAAGCGAATGGAGATGCTTTTCGTTCCTCTGAACCTCTGCTTTCCTGCTATCTTCATCCAGTCAGTCTTACTCCTTTCCATGGCTGGCTTTATGTGATACATCACCACTGTCAATGGCTACTTTCGGTCATCTCTCGGGAAAATGATCCAATGCCCTGTCACGGCATGACTAATCGTCTGGAGGCATCACCCTTGTCAATGGCTTCATCTTATCCTCTCAGTGAAAATGGTCAACGCACCCTGTCACGGCACGGCTATTCATCTGTCGGTTCTCGATCATGCTGGAATAGGATTTACTATCCTTTTGCGTCTGTCACTAACGCCCCGCAATCGCGAGTTTGGAGCTCGTCACAGTCATTCATTCATTGAATCCTACTCGGAATACCACAGACAAGGTTTAGACCTTCCGGATTCTCTTGAATGCCGCCATCATTCTAGCTTACACCACGAAGATTCTGGTTAGGAGATCTAAGAGATACTCATTCAGTCTAAGGTAGAACGGAAGTGGTTGTCAGGCACACGTTCATAGGGAATGATGATGATTGTCACGTTCATCACATTCAGATTGAAGTACGAATGAATATCTTAGAAGCAAAACAAGATGAATTGAATAGAAAACAGTAGTACTTTGCATTAATCTTTGAGGAACAGCAGAGCTCCACACCTTAATCTATGGAGTGTAGAAACTCTACCGTTAAAAATACATAACTGAAAGGTCCAGGCATGGACAAATGGCCATCCCCTCTGATCTAAGAACCAGGAGTCCAAAGATCCCTAATACAATAGTAAAAGGTCCTATTTATAATAAACTAGTCACTAGGGTTTACAAGAGTAAGTAATTGATGCATAAATCCACTTCCGGGGCCCACTTGGTGTGTGCTTGGGCTGAGCTTTGACTTTCCACGTGCAGAGGCCATTTGTGGAGTTGAACGCCAGGTTTTGATCCATTTCTGGCGTTCAACTCTGGTTTTGGATCCTTTTCTGGCGCTGGACGCCAGAATTAGGCAGAGAGCTGGCATTGAACGCCAGTTTGCGTCGTCTATTCTTAGCCAAAGTATAGACTATTATATATTGCTGGAAAGCCCTGGATGTCTACTTTCCAATTCAATTGGAAGCGCGCCATTTCAGGTTCTGTAGCTCCAGAAAATCCACTTTGAGTGCAGGGAGGTCAGAATCCAACAGCATCAGCAGTCCTTCTTCAACCTCTGAATCTGATTTCTGCTCAAGTCCCTCAATTTCAGCCAGAAAATACCTGAAATCACAGAAAAACACACAAACTCATAGTAAAGTCCAGAAATGTGAATTTAACATAAAAACTAATGAAAACATCCCTAAAAGTAACTAGATCCTACTAAAAACATACTAAAAACAATGCCAAAAAGCGTATAAATTATCCGCTCATCAGTAGTCAACACACATATTCTCCACTTTCCGTTTTGTTTTTTCACCAAAACGACATTAGCTAACCACAATGGATATTTTACCTCCCTTATGAACCCTACTTGTAGCAAGGCTTGTACTTGCTCCTCCACGACCTGTGTCCTTTTTGGTTTGAGCTTCCGACACTTTTACTGAATAGGTCGGGAGCCAGGGTATACTGCCAGTTTATGGGACATCAGGTCAGGATCTATGCCAGGCATGTCGGAGGCTTTTCAGGCGAAGAGGTCGAAATTCTTCCTTAGTAGTTCGACGAGCTGTTCCTTCAGAGCTTTCTCCATATTAGCCCCGATATTCATTATTTTGTCATGGTGGTCTCCGATATGTACTTCTTCTACTTTGCCCCCGGGTTAGGGGCGTAGTTCTTCTCGAGTTCAGACTCACCCTAGTTCAATTGTGTTGACCTCTTTGCCCTCAAGACTGCCTTTTAAATTAAGGCTTTCATTATAGAATTTGCATGCTAGCTTTTGGTCCCCCTTAATAGTGGAAATTCCTTCCACTGTGGGAAACTTCATACAAAGGTGGGGTGTCGAGACAATGGCTGAAAGTCAATTCAACGTGGTCTGACCTATTAAGGCATTGTATACCGAGGTTACATCGACCACAATGTAATTAATACTTAATGCCTTTGACCTCGTTCCCTTTCCAAAAGTGGTATATAAGGAGATATACCCAAGAGGTCGGATTGGTGTGTTTTCCTGTTCGAATAGGTTGTCTGGGTAGGCCTTTAAGTCCTTTTCTTCCAGTTCGAGCTTGTCGAAGGCGAGTTTGAACAAAATGTCCACCAAGCTACCCTGATCTATCAAGGTTATATAGAGGTTAACATTTGTGAGGATCATTGTTATCACCATGGGGTCATCATGCTCATGTGTTATCCCTTGGGCGTCCTCTTTAGTGAATGAGATAGTAGGCAAATCGGGCAGCTTGTTCTCCTCCCCGATTTGGTATACCTCCTAGAGATGCCTTTTTCGTGATAACTTTGTCATTCCTTCTCTAGCAAATCCTCCATTTATCATGTGTATGTGTCGTTCTGGAGGGGGGTCTGAGGTAGACGTTCTTGTCGTCCTTCATCTTCCTCCCTTCTTCTCTTCCTCGGGATGCCCAATCCATCAGCCAGGTATCTGTCTAATCGGCCTTCTCTGGCAAATTTTTCTATGATATTCTTCAAGTCGTAGCATTCATTGGCGAAATGTACATAGAGCTTATGATACTCACAGTTTTCTATTTGACTTCATGCCTTTTTATGTTTGATGACGAGGAAGTGGAAGCTTCTTTGTGTGGCATATCTCCTTGTAAACATCCATTAGAGAGACTCTAAGGGGAGTATAGTTGTGGTATTGTTGGAGCTTTTTTGAGTGTTGTTCTTCCTTTTCCTTAGGCTCTTTTTCCTTTTTCCGAGCTTGATAGGGCAGATTTGGCCGTGGATAAGATTTCCTGAGTGGGAAATTCTCCTCCATGTTGATGTATTTTTCTGCCCTTTCTTAGACTTCGTTCAGGAAAATTGGGTGCCGCTTAGATATGGACTGAGAGAATGGTCCTTCTCTAAGGTCATTGACTAATGCCATGATGATAGCCTCAGTGGGCGAATTCTGAATCTCTAAGCATGCCTTGTTGAACCTTTTCATGTAGTCTTAAGGATTTTCCTGACCTCTTGCTTGACTCCCAGCAAGCTCGGGGCGTGCTTTGTTTTATCCTTCTGGATAGAGAATCTGGTAAAAATTTGCTAGCCAGGTCGTCAAAGTCAGTTACCGACCTGGAGGGTAGGTTATCAAACTACTTCATGGCCGCTTTCGTCAAAGTAGTCAGGAAGGATTTGCAATGGGTGGCATCAGAGACGTCAACTAGGTACATCCTGCTTTTAAAATTGCTGAGATGGTACCTCAACTCGGTCGTTTCGTCATAGAGATCTATGTCGGGAGTTTTGAAGTTTCTAGGAATTTTGGCCCGCATGATCTCTTCTATGAATGAATCTTCTCCACCTAGAGGGCTTTCTTCCCGATTGGTCCAATTATTTCAATCGCGAAGGTCGGCTTCTAATTTCAAGAGCTTTTTCTTCTAGCTCCCTCTGTCACCTTACTTCCCTCAGCAATTCCTGTACTGTTTCTCGCTGTCGCTCAGCTTCATGCTCGAGCTATTCTAGTCGTTCTTGTTGGCCACAGATTAGACCTAGTATCTCTACTATTTGAGGGGGCTCTACATCTTCGGAGTGATGGATTTTCGAATGAATCTGCCTTGGCTGGGGGTTCCTCGATGGCCCTTCCCCATGAGAACCACGAGTTTAGTGTGGTGGAGGTAGTATAAGGGCGTTGCCCTCTGGTTGGGGCTCAGCTTCAGATTCAGATGCCGTATGGTGGTCTTTATACTGGTTGTCCACCATTGTTAAGGGATGAATTCTAGGTCTCCAGTAACAACGCCAATGTTGAAGAATTACCTGAAATGTGAATTTGGGCCTGAACGTGAGGTCCAGATCCCTATGTTTGGCAGCGTTCGACTTGATTGGTGCCGATGTGCCGCCTGTTTGAGTTTCTCGTGAGGAGGTGGAGGTGGTACCTACAAGAGACTCCGATGCTTAAATTAGCAAAGGTTTTAGGCAAGTTTTTAGTATATGAGAACATAAATTATACTTGAGGGGTGTCAGTGTATTTATAGTAGAGTTGATAGCCACCTTTTGTTGGAGTAGTTCCATATTTTCTAATGGATAATCGTTCCCTTTATCTTGGGAGTTTGTTGAGATCTATCTTTTGAGAAAGATAGAGATTGTAAGCGAGATTTAGGGAGGCAGTTACTTGCTTTTGGGCAAGTAGAGCTGGGCTCCTTTGTCCGTGTCCGACCTCTTTGAAGAGGTTGGGCATGTCGTAGAGACCACCTTTTTTGGTGGATCCTTTTGTTTTATTGGGTCTAGCGTTATTTACTGGATTAGGGTACGAATAGTATTCTTTAAATATTGTCCTTTATTCAGCTTTTAGATGAGAGAAAAAATAAAAAAACAAGTAACTCCTTTATTTTTTTAAATAACTGATACGTAAAAATGGGTATTTAATTAAATTAGTTAAATAATAATAAATCTTTAAAAGAGCTGACTAAAATTAAAGTACAATTAACATTTTATATATATATATATATATATATATATATATATATATATATATATATATATATATATATATATATATACCCCTATAATGAACTGTATACACATTTTGATCGGAAAAATAATGGCCATATCATTTGAACCAACTATCCTTTACAATTATTAAATATTATAAATAGAGATATTTTTTTACTCAATAATAATCCTTGATAAATAAAAAATCCTATGTTAATTAAACAAGTTATTATTATAAAATAAGCAAAGTACAATACACTTTTGCGACAGATTCAAAATAATATACTTGAGTACAAAAATAAATTTTAAGAGATCCAAAACTCAAACAATTATTATAAAATAAGTAAAATATAATATATTTTTGGGGATAAGTACGATTTTGATCCCTCACGTTGAGGGTCAGAATCGAACCCGTCCCCGATGTATATTTTGATTTAAAATCGTCCTTAACGTATTTTTTTCGTATTAAAATCGTCCTTTTTATTTTTTTGGACAAAAATACCCTTCCCCCCACCCGGTCTCCCCTTCCCGCCTCCCTCTCCCCTCCCCCACCCCCACCCCCACCCCCGGTCTCCCCTCGCCCTCCTCCTCCCCTTCCCCTCTCCCCCACCCCCACCCCCACTCCACCCCCGGTCTCCCCTTCCCCCCTCCACCTCCCCGTCTCCCCTTCCTGCCACCCCCCACCCCCACCCCACCCTCGGTCTCCCCTTCCCCCACCCCCCGGTCTCCCCCTCCTACCACCATCCACCCCCACCCTCACAACCACCACCAACCACCACCACCAAGAAACAGGAAACAACACCACAACCACAACCACAACCACCACCAACCACCACCACCACCAAACAGAAACAGAAACAGAAACAAACAGAAACAGAAAACAAGAAAGCAAAAACAAGGCGTGAGGCGGAGGCGGCAGAAGCGAAGCGGAGGCGGAGGCGGCAGAAGCGAGGCGGAGGCGGCGACGTGAGGCGGCGAGGCGTGAGGTGGCAGAAGCGAGGCGTGAGGCGGCAGAAGCTAGGCGGAGGCGGCGAGGCGAGGCGGCAGGCGGACTCCAACGTTCTTCCCCTTCGCCGCCGCCGTCCTCCCCCTCTCCCCTTTCCTCTCCCCTTCCCCCCACCCCCACCCCCACCCCGCGTTCTTCCCCCTTCCCCCTTCGCCGCCGCCGTCCTCCTCCCCCTCTCCCCTTTCCTCTCCCCTTCCTCCCACCCTGAACCCGCTTCTTCTCCGGCTTCTTCCACTTCCCCTCCTCCCTCTCTTTGCCGCCGGCGCCATCCCCCCGCCGTCCCCCCTCCCCCTTCCCCTTTTCCCCCTTCCCCCTTCCCCCTTCCCCCTCTCCCTTAGTAAACCCTTCCCCCCCCTCCCGTACGCGTTTTATTTTTTTATATAATTTTATAATTTTTTTATTTTAGGGGTAGTTTAGGAATAAATTAAAAAAATTTATTAGAAAGGACGATTTTAAATTTAAATGCGACTTTAAGGACGATTTTAAATCAAAATATACATCGGGGACGGGTTCGATTCTGACCCTCAACGTGAGGGACCAAAATCGTACTTATCCCTATATTTTTGCGACACATCTAAAATAATATACTTGGATAAAAAAATGGGTTTAAATATATCCAAAACTCAAAAATCATTATCATTATTATTATTAATATTAATATTAATATTAAATATAAACATAGGTTTAAATATTTTACCATAAAAAAATAAAAATTAAAAGGAACAATGACGTATAGAGAGATTGATAGAGAAAGAGACGAAAGAGATTGGAAGGAATAAAAGGAATGAAAAGGATCATGCGGTGTTGATGGTGGTGCAGGAGAGAAGAGAGAAAATAAAAAATAAGTAACTTTTTTTATTTTTTTTGAAAAGTCAGTATCGTAAAAATGAGTACTTAAATTAAATAAAAATAATAATGATTCCTTAAGAATAGGAGACATAATTAATTCTTTAGTTAAACGTTCATAATTAACTTTTTTTTTTTTTACTGACCAAAAAAAAAATTCAATTTTTTTTTACCCTAAATTGAGATTAAAATATTAATAATATCTTTGTCATCTTGGAAAAAGAAGGGTTGGCAGGATTTTAGGCGACTCCAAATTAAAATGCTAGTAGAAATCAAATCTTTTTTCTCCTCCTAGAGTAAGAAAGAAAGGAAGATATCCGAGAGATGCTTCTGATTTGTACATCTCTTTGAATTTCCAAAAGAGCTCCTCATATATCGCAAAAATTTTCCTCCAGACTGGGCTCGGAAGAAAAGAAAACTACGACCTTGGTTTACCGCGACATTGGGAACAATTAATTTAAACATATAAAAGAATATTATGAAATAATAAAGAAGTAATAAATAAAAGTATAAATCATTTACCAACACTATTATACTACTATAAAGATAATATATTAATATTATATTAGTAGTATACGAAGAAAAAAAATAAAGAAGTGCTTTATATAAGAAAGAGAGAGAGCAAGTATTTATTTTTACTAGTGTTGTGTGTAAAAGTCTCAGCCTTACTTCTCTATTTATACATGTGCAATATTGCACTTTTTCATATGTTGGAAAACAAGCAGAGCTTATACTTTAATGTTTATACTTCCCAATAGTATTTGGATGGAAGAATATATTATGCTGAGTAGGCATTGAATGGATATATGGACATCTATATCGTAACACTCCCCCTTGGATGTCCATTTAGGATTATTGCCTCATTAAAACCTTACTAAAGAAAAACCCAGATGAAAGTGAGGGTAATTTTTCTAATATAACTTTCTTATTTGAATCATGAGTTGTGATACATAAATACTCATGATTTTTCTCATTCATTGTCTCAACATGATATCCATTTCGGCGAATATCTTTGAAACTCAACAAGTTCCTCAGGGACTTGGTAGATAATAGTGCATTATTTATTATAAATTTTGTTCCTCCAGAAAAATGGTGTGCGAACTTGCACTATCCGTAAGGCATACATCTTCATTACATATCCTTGTCATTCTCTTCAAAGACAAATAATAATAACATGAGTAGTATGCATAGTTAAATTGAATACTTGATCGGAATTATTTTTCTAAAAAATTCTGTACATAAAAATAATGTCATATACTAAAATTTCGTTTTAAAACATGACACATTTAATGATTTCAAAATTTATAAACATTAATATTTCATTATTTATATACATCATATTTGAAACTTAAATACATAGAAAATAAAACTTAACAATAAGTTCTTTACATTATTTATTTACATGGATACTTAACAATTTCACATATTAAACTATTCCATCATTGATCAAATGACCAATATTTCCTTCAGGGTCCTCAAAGAAATCAGATACATCATAATGAGTGGTGGAATTTTCAGCATCATTTGAAACAAAATTTGTTTCCTTTCCTTTGTCATCCTTTTTCAAAGATGCCTGGTAAAGATCAACTAGGTGCCTTGGGGTACGACAGGTACGTGACCAATGGCCCTTTCCACCACAACGGAAATACTTATCCTCTGTTGATTTACTCTACCCGATATTTCTTTCTTTATCCCACTTCTGGTGAGATCCTCTCTTTTGAATATAATTCATTTTTCTTCCATAATTTTTCTTGTTATTAAAACCTTGCCATTTACCTCTTTTGGGGTAATTTGCCGCATTTACTTCAGGAAATGGGGCGGCGCCAGCTGGGCGCGCTTCATGATTCTTTAAAAGCAACTCATTGTTGCGTTCAGCAACAAGAAGGCAAGAAATTAACTCAGAATATTTTTTAAACCCTTTTTCTCGATACTGCTGCTGCAGGAGTACATTCGAGGCATGGAAGATTGAGAAAGTTTTCTCTAACATATCATGATCAGTTATTTTTTTCCCACATAATTTCATTCATGAGGTGATTCGAAACATTGCAGAATTATATTCATTTATGGATTTAAAATCCTGCAGACGCAAGTGCGTCCACTCATATCGGGTTTGAGGAAGTATCACCGTTTTTTTATGAGTATACCTTTCTTCAAGGTCTTTCTAAAGATCTGCAAGATCTTTTAATGTGAGATATTCATTTTTCAATCCTTCTTCAAGATGACGACGAAGAAAAATCATGGCTTTGGCTTTATCCTTCTGGGATGCATTATTTGCCTTAATGGTATCTCCAAGATCCATTGAATCAAAATGAATTTCAGCATCTAGTATCCATGATAAATAATTGTTTCCAGATATATCAAGAGCATTGAATTCAAGATGAGAGAGTTTCGACATAATAAAAATTTGTTACCTGAGTCTTCCTAAAAGTTTGATCAGAATCTCGTGCTGATAACGTATTGTGAAATAAATAAGGAAGAAGAAATAAATAAAAGTATAAATCATTTACCAACACTATTATACTACTATAAAGATAATATATTAATATTATATTAGTAGTATACGAAGAAAGAAAATAAAGAAGTGCTTTATATAAAAGAGAGAGAGAGAGGAAGTATTTGCTTTTATTAGTGTTGTGTGTAAAAGTCTCAGTCTTACTCCTCTATTTACATGTGCAATATTGCACTTTTTCATATGTTAGAAAATAAGCACCGCTTATACTTTAATGTTTGTAGTTCTCAATAGTATTTAGATGGAAGAATATATTATGCTGAGTAGACATTGAATGGATATATAGACATCCATATCGTAACAAAGAAAAAATTATTAAACAATGAAAGTTTCATAGATGTGCAGACAATTTCGAAGGCTCTAATAATTGTCCAACTATTGGGGAGAAGTTGTGAACGGACTATAGCACTACGGAATAAGACATTTTGTTAGAATTGTGTAAATGATATTCTAACCCTAGTAAATATCACATCATACACCCATAGCCAATTTGGTAAAATACCAGCTTGGTGGTTCAAGAAACAGAGGTGATCATGACGATGTGGTATAAAAAGTTTGTATTGGGTGTCAATTTTAGGGGTGTACTTATCTTAGTTACGTTTGAAGCTTCTAAATATTCAAAAGTGATTTTTGAAGAGGTTTTAAGAACTTCATCAAACATCCAATCCAACTATATAACTCTACATCGTGGGAGGTACAACATTTTCTAATTCTTAATATCCTCTTTGATCTATCACTCATTTAGACATCGAAATATATTTGCAAGTATAAATTTTCACCACTCAACAAATAACTTCAAAAGTTCCAACATATAATTTGTTACGGCCCAGCTCGGGTTGTGTCCTGGCCGGACCGACCCGAGCGGCCCAATAACTGAAGACCAAACCTGGGTCGAGGAACCGATTCGGACAGCTAACCCCCAGTTCATCACACAAACAGCTGGGCAGAAAAATTTTAAGGAAGGTGGATCTGACCTTGTGAGACCTACTTCTGACAGAGTATATATGGGGAGGGTCCTACCCCTCTCCCAAGGTACATCACTACCCCTATCACTCATTGTCATCTGAACAACTCCTGACTTGGGCGTCGGAGTGTCATTGCAGGTGGCATCCCCCACTTTTCGAAGAGTCCAAAAAGTCGTCGATCCGCACACAGACTCAAACCCAAGCTGGTTCCCCCCACCTCACCTGGAGCACCTCTCCAACCCGTCCGGAATTCCGAGCAACCGAACATAATTTAAAGGTATAAAAAATTGTTTTGAATGATAGTGACACTAAGAAGAAGAATTTTGTATATATATATATATATATATATATATATATATATATTGCATATATAAAGTTACAAATAGATATATCTAATATGTTAATATGTGCTTCAAATGTTCGTGATATGAAGAGTTCAAGTATTATTTAAAAGATATTAGTTTATATTTTTAGAATGTTTTAATTTAATTTGATGTATTTTAATTTTGTTTATTTAATTACTAGATTGAGCCTTATGTTTGTGGGTTTAGGATTTTCTATATTTTAATCTAATAAGAGGTTATAAATACCTCATAAATTAGTGTAGTCGTAATATACAATGATTTAGAGGTTTGAAAATCTCTTTTTGGTTTGGTGATGAAACCATGATGTGAACAATTGAGGTTGAGGAGTTCCTTTATTGTTGCATCGGAAAATTGAGTAGAAGATTGTAGAGTCCTTTCGATTCAATTTCTAAACTATGGTGTTGACAAGTTAGGTTGAAGAGTCCCTTTCTTGTTGTGTCAAGAAATTGGGTAGAAAGTAGAGTAATTTTTTTTTACTCAATTTTAATCTATCTTTTTTGTTTTTATTTCAATTTTAGTGTATTTTTTTATTCAGTTTGGATCCTTATCTTCTTGTTTATCTTTTATTTCTTTATCCTATGTATAAATATGTATATAAGCTCATGCTTTTCTTTTCTTGAAATTATTGAGTGATGAGTGATTTCTTCCCCCTTTACATGAATATATCATTACAATTATTTTTGAAAGGGAAAGCCCAAACTTGTGGTAAGGGCCCATCTCACCAATAAAAGGGTCCACCATATTAAATTGATTTTTCCACTGCAACATTAGATGATCTATATGAATGGGATTTATTACCGACACTCCAAAATAAGTACTCTGAAGTGTGAACCTGCGAGTCCCGTCTCTGCATATGATGCAGCCAGGACACGCATCCAAGATAAGATTGATGATCTACCAAATTTTTGTGTCGTGCTTGTTGCTCTTGCTTTTGTAGGATCTATTCTTTCAAATGATGTGCAATGGGACTCTTTCCCTTGTCTATGTGTAGTTTGGTTTGTTAGGCATTAGTCGCGTTTAATGCCAAAAAACATGAAAGAAAAAGATAAGCCTCTTTATTTGTTGCATTACGTTTTCTAGATACTTAGCCATTACGTACGTACTTGTGAAAACTTATGCTTTCGATTCTCCTAATAAGGCCTCTTGCGTTTTAATGCTAGAGTTACAACTTACAGTGCATCTGAATTAAAAAGCAGTCATAGTTAGCTAAAGAAGAATGTTTTCCACACGACATATATAAGTCTGGTACAACATAATTGCATCCTTCCACCACAGTTTCAGTTGTCGTAGCCAATATAACCCAACCATATACTATTGGAAGAATTTTAAATATTTTTAAAACGCCAGTATTTTAATAATTTTAAATTTTTAACTATTGATCTCAAATATAAAAAATATATATTAATTAAAATTAATAATTAAAATGATTAAAATATTAATGTTTTAGGAACATTTGAAATTTTTTTAAACTATTATTAGTTGAATAATTGGATTAATCAAAAGGTGAATGCTATGGTGCCTATCACTTTGTATTTAAATTACTAAAAAGAGTAAATGAATAATATTTAATAAATTTTACATGATTTACTTTTTATTTTAAATATTTTATTTTTTACTTTAAAAAAAAAATTAGACAATTTAGACACCATAACAAAGTTACCATAGAACTCACCTAATCAAAATCGTAGCAATAATAGAATGACATTTTTCTCATTCTTTCTAAACGTTAAATCCATATTTTTAACTTTCTCTTTTACCTCTAATAATATAAATCGTTTTTTATGAGTTTAGATCCAAATGGATAAATAAGTTTTTGTTCTTTAAATATATTTTTTAATTTTTATATTTTTGGATAATAAAATTTAAAAGTCTTTATTTTAGTTGCTATCGTTAGTTTTTATTATTAAATGCTGACATGACACATTAAAAGTGTTACATCAATAATTATCTAGTGTAAGTAAAAAATGTGGCACAAATGCTTCTTATATATGAATAAATTTTCAAAGCATCTCGAACAGAGTCCACTAAAAAACTTAAACAAAATGTAAAGATGCACCACCAAGTCTCCATTATTGTTTGAAGAAAGTTGGACAGCTATTCCATGCCTATTTTTTCCTTTCTTTTAAAAGCATCTCTTTCTTACAACAATAATTTGGTTATATCATATGTATCAAAGGTTCCCAAATTAGTGTGCAAATTCCATCAATATGATTAAATTTCTATTCAATTCATTATTTTTAATACCAAATATACAGAAAATTTTTATTTATAATTAAACTATTTTAAATAAGGGAAAGAAACGAAGAAGAAATAAATATTTGTAAAAGTATTTCCATTATTGCACTACTATAAATTTATTTGTATGAACGAACTTTTCTTATTTAGTTATTATAAGAAGAGTATTATTTAGGGTATTTGTTAAAAAATAATAGCTAAAGAAGTAAATAAAAGGAAAATTTTATTAAAAATTAAGGTAATTTGACAAACGTTTTCTATTATTAGTTTCAATGTTATTGTTTTCAAAATTTTCTGAAAAGTTATAATACAAAAATTGTTTTCTACAATTTTTTAGTTTTATTTTTTCTTTCACAGAATTCTAAAAATTAATAATACTAAAAAGTGAAAATTAAAACAAAATAATATCAAGCAAACATATATATAAACCTTTTTATACTTGTAAATTCTAATGTACGGAGTGCATTAAAATTTTTAAAAGTCGTAAAGAGTATGATACTTATTAAATAATTCCTGTAAGATTATAGTAGTAATAGTATTCTTTAAAAAAATAAAAAATAAAAAAGAATCAAGATGCTGAAAGCTAAAGCATTCAATTGATATATGGTCAATATGGTGATGACTATCACTTTGAATTCGAAATGATATGAGTCTCTTGAAAATCTTTGTCGTCCCACACACTTTAATTAAAAATTTTGTTTGATTCTTCTGCTTTTTTTATTTGTTGTTTTGTGAATAATATGTCATTTTCATGTAATGAAAATCAAAAGTGAAAAAATGCTAACCGTCAATGAGAAGGCCGCTTTATATTTCGTTTATGCTAGAGTTATTTCCTGAAAGCGACTAATATGCACGGAAAAAAAAAATTAATTCGCATCCTCTAAATTTTAAATTTTTATTTTAGAAAATGAGCCATCACTTTATAACTCGGCGTTAATTATCATTTATTATTTGCTTGTTACTGACACTTTCATTACCAACTTAATGACCATCATTTCAATCTTAAGGACCAAACGGTCATAACATAAATATCATTCATCAATTCTATACCTATAAAAGGAACCTTCTATATCTAATTTCAAGAAGCAACATGATAAGTTCTATAAGTTCTATATCATGTCTTACATTCTATATTCATAGAATTATTCTTATACCTCTTAAACACTTACTGACTTGAGCGTCGGAGTGTCTTTTGCAGGTACTCACCCCCTTGTTCTCTCCTTGCCGACGTATAACTCATCCCGACGAGAAGTTTGAAAACATTCATCGATGGACGAGCTATACACCGGCCAAACTCAGCAAGAACAATTGGCGCCGTCTGTGGGGAGCGAGTAAAATAATTCCTACTCTCCTCAAGTTCATAAAACTTGAATTACATTCAAATTTTTGAACCAATTTCAACAATCTTGTTTAAGATTTTATTTAATATATTTTATCAAATTTTAATCTAACGTATCATAATATTTCACCTGTTATAATCAATCCGAGAACAAACTCGCCTTTCAACCAATCGGAAAAAAAAAAACTCGATTTTCAATCAATCAAAGTACAAACTCACCTATCAATTTTGCTAACGTTTTCAAAGTTCTCTACTTACACAAATAACATTATTTATTTTATTCACACATATTTTTGCATTTATATTTTGTGTAACTAATATTTACTGATTTATTAGTTATATTCAAACCTCAATATATATTCTATACAATAATGACATGTAACAACCATGTCAATTGAATTTTTATTTCATTATGTATTATATTCTTATTGCTTAATGATTTTATTTATACAATTAAATGACAGTAATGATGAGTTTAAATCTTAAAATTAGATTCTATAAAAAATTAATTATATATCAATTGTATATAACTGTTACACTATTCACTTTATGCTATTAAATTTTATGTTACTATTTGTTTAATGTAGAAAATTAAACAGGCAATTTACTATTATTGCACGAAGAATATCCCTTGTCATACTGTAACTGCTAGAAACGTTATACTAAATTTATAATTCAATAACTGTTTTCTTATTGCTTTATTATCAAATTAAAGCATGTCCTACAAAATAAAATTCAGATATTCACATTTGGCATGTATTACATTCATATATGTCGTCTTCTTCTCTACAATTATCAACTTTCAAGGTATATTTTTCTATTTTGAACTCTTTTACTTTTACAATATATATTATTCAATATATGTTGCGACTTTAGACATATTCATTTTCTCAATTTATCTTATTCATGTCGTATGACCTTCACTATAAATTGTAAATATTCAATAACTAATTGGTTTGAGCGAGAAATTTATCAATAAGTTGTTATGGGCTGGAAAAATTCCCAAGACAATTAATCATTATATCCTCGGATCATACAATCGATTCCGTCAATGGATATCTGTCTCTGAACTTTTCAGTTCACATACAATCAAATGCTAAAATTGTTCTTAAGCGAAAAAGTATATCCCCCACACAACTATCTTGATTGAATGACTCTTATCACTCAATTATTTTTTGAATAAGTGCCGACATAATAACCCGACTAAGCTTGGGGGCTCACCATATCATTATTCACTTATCTTTTAGTAGAGTTATAACTCATTTTATTTTCTAAGCTTAGCCTGGATCATATGATCGGCAGACAAAGCTTGGGGGTTATGATCCGTCACCTTATAACTCGGCGTTAATTATCATTTATTCTTTGCTTGTAACCGACACCTTCATTACCGACTTAATGACCATCATTTCAATCTTAATGACCAAACGGTCATAACATGAATATCATTCATCAATTCTATACCTATAAAAGGAACCTTCTATATCTAATTTCAAGAAGCAACATGATAAGTTCTGTAAGTTCTATATCATGTCTTACATTCTATATTCATAGAATTATTACACACAACACATGATAACTTCTATTTCATGTCTTACATTCTATATTCATAGAATTATTCTTATACCTCTTAAACACTTACTGACTTGAGCGTCGGAGTGTCTTTTGCAGGTACCCACCCCCTTGTTCTCTCCTTGCCGACGTATAACTCATCCCGACGAGAAGTTTGAAAACATTCATCGATAGACGAGCTATACACCGGCCAAACTCAGCAAGAACAATTGGCGCCGTCTGTGGAGAGCGAGTAAAATAATTCCTACACCCCTCAGGTTCATAAAACTTGAATTACATTCAAATTTTTGAACCAATTTTAACAATCTTGTTTAAGATTTTATTTAATACATTTTATCAAATTTTAATCTAACGTATCATAATATTTCACCTGTTATAATCAATCCGAGAACAAACTCGCCTTTCAACCAATCGGAAAAAAAAAACTCGATTTTCAATCAATCAAAGTACAAACTCACCTATCAATTTTACTAACTTTTTCAAAGTTCTCTACTTACACAAATAACATTATTTATTTTATTCACACATATTTTTGCATTTATATTTTGTGTAACTAATATTTACTGATTTATTAGTTATATTCAAACCTCAATATATATTCTATACAATAATGACATGTAACAACCATGTCAATTGAATTTTTATTTCATTATGTATTATATTCTTATTGCTTAATGATTTCATTTATACAATTAAATGACAGTAATGATGAGTTTAAATCTTAAAATTAGATTCTATAAAAAATTAATTATATATCAATTGTATATAACTGTTACACTATTCACTTTATGCTATTAAATTTTATGTTACTATTTGTTTAATATAGAAAATTAAACAGGCAATTTACTATTATTGCACGAAGAATATCCCTCGTCATACTGTAACTGCTAGAAACATTATACTAAATTTATAATTCAATAACTGTTTTCTTATTGCTTTATTATCAAATTAAAGCATGTCCTACAAAGCAAAATTCAGATATTCACATTTAGCATGTATGACATTCATATATGTCGTCTTCTTCTCTACAATTATCAACTTTCAAGGTATATTTTTCTATTTTGAACTCTTTTACTTTTACAATATATATTATTCAATATATGTTGCGACTTTAGACATATTTATTTTCTCAATTTATTTTATTCATGTCGTATGACCTTCACTATAAATTGTAAATATTCAATAACTAATTGGTTTGAGCGAGAAATTTATCAATAAGTTGTTGTGGGCCGGAAAAATTTCCAAGACAATTAATCATTATATCCTCGGATCTTACAATCAATTCCGTCAATGGATATCTATCTCTGAACTTTTCAATTCACATACAATCAAATGCTAAAATTGTTCTTAAGAGAAAAAGTATATCCCCCACACAACTATCTTGATTGAATGACTCTTATCACTCAATTATTTTTTGAATAAGTGCCGACATAATAACCCGACTAAGCTTGGGGGCTCACCATATCATTATTCACTTATCTTTTAATAGAGTTATAACTCATTTTATTTTCTAAGCTTAGCCTGGATCATATGATCGGCAGACATTGCTTGGGGGCTATGATCCGTCACCTTATAACTCAGCATTAATTATCATTTATTCTTTGCTTGTAACCGACACCTTCATTACCGACTTAATGACCATCATTTCAATCTTAATGACCAAGCGGTCATAACATGAATATCATTCATCAATTCTATACCTATAAAAGGAACCTTCTATATCTAATCTCAAGAAGCAACATGATAAGTTCTATAAGTTCTATATCATGTCTTATATTCTATATTCATAGAATTATTACACACAACACATGATAAGTTCTATTTCATGTCTTACATTCTATATTCATAGAATTATTCTTATACCTCTTAAACACTTACTGACTTGAGCGTCGGAGTGTCTTTTGTAGGTACCCACCCCCTTGTTCTCTCCTTGCTGACATATAATTCATCCCGACGAGAAGCTTGAAGACATTCATCGACGGACGAGCTATACACCGGCCAAACTCAGCAAGAACGGAAAATAAAATGTGATCTCTCACTCTTGATTAATTTTTCTTTCATATATTTTCTTGGTCCTACCTATAAAATAAATGCTAAAAAATTATATTTTATCTTTTAAAATAAAATTCAAAATTTAAAAAATTTAAAAAAAATCCTTAAAAATTTAACAGAACAAGTATATGTGAACGTTATACGTACTCCGTACTCAGGGAGAATGAGAGAAGGAGAGAGCGGGAGAGAGCGTTTGAGGGTGAAACACGGTGAGAAAGATGACCATGCCATCGAAAGAGATGAGGGGAAGAGCGTGAAAGGGTTTGCATCAGGTGTGAAGGAAGGATCAAGTAAGGGCAACCTTAGTTCTAGGGTGACTTCCAAGATTTCTTTTCGTGACAAGGTTATTTGTTCTATGGTAGCCTCAGGGATAAACCGGGCTGAAGCTCTACATTAGGATTACATGGCAGTAGTCACCGAAAAACCAGGAGATCCTATGCCTCCGAGAGTTTGCTTCTCCGAAGAGGCTAGAAATATCCTTTCTGAACCATACAAGGAGGCAATTGTGATTAAGGTTCTTGGAAAAAACCTTAGTTACACGGCCATGTCTCACAAACTGAAAGGGGTATGGAGAATCACTGGTAGATATGAAATTTTGGATGTGGGATTTGGGTACTTCCTCGTTAAATTTGATCGCATGGACGATCGAGAGAAGGTTTTACTAGGGGAGCCATGGATGATCTTCGGTCACTATATTGCCGTCAAGCCATGGACACCGGATTTTAAACCTTGTGAGGACACTTTCGAGGAGACTATGGTTTGGATTCGAATCGCTAGTTTGAGTATTTGGTACTATCAGGATAAAGCCATGATGAGAATTGCTTCTGCTGTGGGAGACCAGTCAGGGTGGATCTGGCTACTAAGTCAGCGGAGCGGGAAAAATTTGTTCGAGCTTGCGTGCAAATTAATCTTGGTTTGCTGGTGGTCCGAAGTGTGATTGTCGATGAGTTTGAATATAAGGTGGAGTATGAATGCTTACACCTTATTTGTGACAAGTGCAATTGTTTCGGGCATCCAGCAACTGACTGCAGAATGACCCCAATAGAGTTGGAAAAGGTGGATCGAAAGGAAATATCAGTGACCGAGACGACGGCTCAGGTGGTGCAGCCACAAGAAGCCTCAAAGGAAAAAATTTTTGAATTTGGATGCAATTCCGAAGATTTAGTGATAGTTGCAGAAATTGGGGAGGAATTGGGTGATACGTTGCATGGAAAGGAAGTGGGGTCCCAGTATTTGGAAAATGAGGCTAGTTGGACCAAAGTCAGCAGTAAAAGGAGAGAAAAATTGAGCCAATCAAACAAAGCCCAACAAAGCTCTAAAGACAAAGTGCTGGTGCACTCAAATAAGAAATTATACTAGAACCGTGACTTTGGGCTACGTATGAGAGGAGCCAAATTAGGGGTGAAGACCGGGTCGGTTGGCGGATCCCAAGCACGCATGGCGTCTTCCAAACAGCAAGGGGTGAAAGGCAAAGCTGTCTCCGTTGCGGTGCCGAATTTCACTGCCATTTTAAAAAGCGGATACAAGAGCGCCCTTCTTCTTTGCAAAATTCGCCGTCGACTCCGAACTGCCTTGGCGACACCAGCAAGCAGCAAATCAGTGAATTGGAAGGGGTGTCAGTGGAGGGACACAGGCAAACCGGGCAACAACCGGGTAAGAACAAGCAAGTCTCAGGGGGATATGATGGTGGATTTTCATCATCTCGTTAGGGACTTCGGTTGAGGTTGGTCCTTTTTACAGTACAATTGTTTTATGGATTATTTAGATTTAAGCTTTCTATTTTGGAATATTAGAGGGGTCTCTAATAAACTGGCCTGACTTCATAGTAAAGAGTTAGTGAATAAATTTCACCCTACTTTTTTCATTTTGTTTGAAACCCATATTCCTTTCGAGAGGATGAAATCTTTTTGGAATAATCTAGGTTACCATGGTGTTGGTATTGTTGAGGCTAATGGTCATAATGGGGGTATCTGGGTTCTATGTTCTAATTCAAATATTTCTGTGAGAATATTGGATGTAGTTGATCAATGTATCAGTTTTGAAATCACTATGGGCAATACTTCTAGTTACTGCAGTGCAGTGTATACTAATCCATATATACATCGACGTAAAGAACTGTGGGGTGACTTGACAGGGATTGCTAATATGATCCACGGACCTTGGATTGTGTTAGAGGACTTTAATGATGTGCTGTTGCAGAGTGAAATTAGAGGAGGGCAGTTTAGACTTGCCAGAGCAGAACAATTTGCGAAAACAATAGAGGATTGTGGGCTGTTTGATGTGGGGGCTATTGGGAGAAGATTCACTTGGTACAGGAAGGTGAAAGGTGAGGTGCAGGTGGCTAAGAAGCTTGATAGAGCAGTCATCAACCAAGACTGGCGACTGATGTTTCCGGAGGCTCATACTGAGGTGCTGGCGCGCCTTCACTCTTATCATTGCCCGTTGTTCACTAGGTGCAAGATGGCAGAGAGGGCTACCAAGGGCCATCGTCCGTTCAAATTCCAGGCTGCATGGATGACTCATCCTCTTTTTAGGAATGTTGTTCATACAACTTGGAATAAAGGAGCTCCGGATGTGGTCAAATATTTGTTGGATGTTCAAAAAGATGCAACTAGCTTCAATAAAAAGGTTTTTGGCAATATTCTTGTTAAGAAAAGGGAGCTGGAGAGGCTTTTGAATTATGTTCAGATTACTTTGGAGAGTCAGGAGGATCAATAGCTTAGGATCAAAGAGCAAGTTTTTTATCAGGAACTGAATGATGTCCTTCTTCAAGAAGAGCTGTTGTGGTATCAAAAATCTAGAGAACAATGGGTGAGATGTGGAGACAGAAATACAAAATTTTTTCATCTGTAGACGGTTATCAGGTGAAAGAGGAACAAAATTCATGGGTTGTTTTTGGAGGATGGGTCTTGGGCCACGGAGACTTTGACTCTAGAAATGGCGGCAAATTCTTTCTTTCAAAAACTCTTTTCTATAAGGGAGGATATCGACCTGGACGCCATGGGGCATTTTCCTTGCCCGTCTCTTAGTACTAAGGCTTGTCAAAAGCTAGTGGAACCAGTGACGTCTGAAGAGGTTAAAAGAGTTGTGATGACCATGAGTTCTTTTAAAGCCCCAGGGCCAGATGGATTTCAAGAAGTTTTCTACAAAGAGTTCTGGGACTCTCTTAGCAATGATGTGTGTGGACTGGTCAAGCGAGCCTTTAAGGGTGAGCCAATGAATGCGACTATTTTCGAGACTCTCGTTGTTCTAATTCCTAAAGTGGAAGTTTCCTCTTCCTTACGGGAGTTTTGGCCTATTAGCTTATGTAATGTAATTTATAAAATTGTTACAAAGGTTCTAGTTAACAGGTTCAGACCTTTCCTATCGGAGATCATTGGTCCTTTGCAAGGAGGGTTCATTCCAGGAAGAGGAACCACAGAGAATATTATCATTACTTAGGAGATTATGCACTTCATGAGGAACACTAAGTCTCGAAAAGGGACCATGACGTTCAAGATTGATTTAGAAAAAGCTTATGACAGGGTAGACTGGCGTTTTTTGGAAGCTACTTTGGTCCGGTTTGGGTTTCCAAAGGCTACCATTAATCTTATATTGAATTGTGTGACTTCCTCTTCGTTGGCAATTTTATGGAATGGGAACAAGCTCTAAAATTTCAATCCAAAGAGAGGATTGAGGCAGGAGATCCCATGTCTCCTTATCTATTTATACTTTGTATGGAAATGCTTGCTTGCTTTATCTATCATAGAGTTTCCCAAGGTTTGTGGAACCTGGTAGCGGTTTCTAGGAACGGACCACGACTCTCTCATTTGATGTTTGCAGATGATCTTTTGCTTTTCTGTAAGGCATCGAAAGCTCAAGTAATAGAGGTTATGCATTGCCTGGACTTGTTTTCTAGAGCGTCAGGTTTGAAGGTAAATCTTCATAAGTCAAAGGCCCAGTGTTCCAAGAGGGTGTCGGAGAGGAGAAAAGAGGTTCTCTTAGGGGTCTCTAACATCCGGTTCTGTAATGATTTGGGTAAATACCTGGGAATTAACATCGATCATGCTAGAGCTTCTAGGAAGACGGCTCAGGAGGTTATTAAAAAAATTTTAAGGAAGCTCTCCAGTTGGAAAGGATGCCTGCTGAATAAGGCAGGGAGGCTTTGTCTTGTTAAATCGGTTATGGCCTCTATCCCGGTTTATGAAATGCAAATTTCTCTTCTCCTGAAGTATGCATGTAATAAAATTGATTTCTTGATGAGACAGTTCTTGTGGAAAGGCCAAGCAACCGACAAAGGACTGCCTCTGGTCAGGTGGGAGGTCGCCATAACTCCTAAAAGGGCAGAAGGATTGGGTATTAAGGATACTACCTGTGCTAACATGGCGCTTCTGGGAAAGTTGGTATGAGATATCTAAATAATAGTGAGAAGTTGTGGGTGCAGGTTCTGAAGCATAAATATCTCAGGAATCAATCTGGTATGAACAAAAACAGTAGAAATTCTTCATCGGCTACCTGGAAGAACATTGTTAGTGCCTATGAGCATCTCAAGGAAGGGCTTCATTGGAATATTGGGGATGTCCACAAATAATTTTGGTATGATGAGTGGACTCCTTTTGGTAAGCTTTGCAACCTTGTTCCTTATGTACATATTTTTGAATAAGATTTCATAGTGGCTGACTTGTAGAAAGGGATGTCTTGGGAGGTTGATAGTCTTACCACACTTATTCCGCATGAGATTAAGCAGTTTATTTGTGGTCTGAGATATCCTAGTTTGACTGAGTTGGAGCCACAGTGGGAGTGGTGGCCTGCAGCAACAAAAAAGTATAGTGAAAGGGAGGGTTATAGATGGTTATTAGAGAAAACATTAAATTGGAATGTCAATAGTAACTGGAACTGGTTGTGGAATACAAACATTCTAGAGAAGTTCAAATTTACTATATGGCTTGGCTTACATGATGCTCTACCAACTGAGACCTTTCGATCCAAGCGGCATTTAGCTTCTTCAGATATGTGTAAGAGATTTAACAAGGCGCAGGAGACTATGGAGCATTGCCTTAGAGACTGTGAACGATCAAAGGCAATTTGGCATATGTTGGATCCTAGTATCCTGGACTCGACAGCTGGTATTGCTCTTGAAGAGTGGTTTCGAAAGGCCTTGGCTAACAATGGTGCGTCTTTTGGTGCAGGACTTTGGTGGGCATTGAGAAATAAGTGCAATGACATATTCAATATTGACAACTCTTGGACAGACCACAAGGTTGTTGCCTTGGCCAGAATTACCGCCAAGGACTTACAGGTTTACAGGAATCGAAACAATGTCTTTAGGTCTCTCCGAAATTGCCTGTGTTGGGAACTACCAGTAGGCAACAGTTTTAAAGTTAATTGTGATGCAAGCTTGTATCATAATTCAAATTTAGAGGGATTTGGATGTATTATTAGAGATTCTAAGGGAGATTGGATCTCGGGCTGCTCTGGAAGCATTCTCCCTTGGTCTATCATTAGATGTGAATTATTTGCTGCTTGGAGGGGGCTGGTTTTAGCTTGGGATTGCGGTTTGAGGGATATTATATGTGAAACGGATTGCCTTGACAATCTGCCCATCATGCATGAGCTTACAAGTGGGCATTCATCTGAAGTAACAGATTTGGTTCACAAGATTCAGGAGCTTTTATCTCGTCCTTGGCTTGTTCACGTTGAGTGGGTGTCTCGAGAAGCAAATAGAGCTACGGATTGGATGGTTAGATATGGTGTCAAGAGTAACTCTAATCATGTTATTTAATCTGAGCCTTGTGCTGATCTCCAGCAAATCATTCACTCGGATATAGGATAGTGTTTGCTTTGTTTCTTTCCATGTTTAGACACCAAAAAAAAAATATGTGAACGTTATTATCACAAATCTAATCACGAAAGAGATGAGATTATTTACAACTCAATTAATCATTCAATATTATTGGTAATAATATGATAATAAAAAATATTATTTTATTGTATTTATACTAATTATAAATTTAATATCAGAACATAAATAATTTACTCTAAGAATACGTTGTACTTGAATGACACTGATATACTTAAATTAGTGAAAGATTCTATATAAATGAATCGCATGAAATTATCTACCTATATGACTGTAGGTGTAGGTATTTATAGTGTGGTGAGAGAGCCATTTTTTCTTTTTTACAGTAATCTACCATTTTAGTATAAAAAAAATTCATAATAAAATAATTTTCGAAAGAAGAAAAAAAAAAGTAGCCTTCTAAAAATGATCTCAATTTGACAAACTACATCAAATATAAAGGCATAATTATAAAAGAAATTTAGAGATCAGATTTCGATATAATTTTATGATAAGTGCATTTTTTGATAATTTTTTTTACATAAATGACATATTTTAAAAACAATTGAAAAAAATGTTTAGAAATCAAATTTTTTATTTATTTTTTAAATAACTTTTCAAATATTTCAAAAAGAAATTAGATTGAATGCACGGGTTATTTGCAAACTCATGAAAAAATATCTTTTATTTATCAAATTAAATCATTTTTATAAGATTAAAATATTGTTTTTTAGACCTTATTTTGTCAAAATTGAATATTTTGAAATGACCAAATAAATGATAGTTTATTCAATTTTTTTTTTTAGCTTTAGTATATCCATATTAGGAGTACAAATTAGTTAAGATGACTCAATCTTTATTTTCAACAGGTTATTAATTCTGCAATATAGCTAACTGATTTAAATTTAGCCTACAACCTATTATTATAGGTTATTTTTTAATTCAAATACTAAACCTGATATAATATAAAGTTTGATGACATATTATTAAGTTTGACTTTGGTCTAAAATTTGTTCAAAAGCCTTACAGTTTTTGCTAAAAATAATTATTTTATAAATTTGACTTAGGTTTGATATGATAAAATTATTTTTTATAAAAAAAATTATTTAGATGCAATACATCCACCAAATTCAATGCTTACAACAATATCTAATTTTTTAAAAAAATTTTAAAATATACAAAAATATTTATAATAAAACATAACAAATTTTAAAAATTTAATATATTTTTTAATATATATTCATTTAAACCTTAATAACCTCAAGAAAATCTCACAAACTAATCTGACTAATTTATAAATTTGGGTATGATCTATTTGTAATAGACCAAGCCATAGCTAGGTCAAGGCGAATATATGCTAGCTTTAAACTTTTGAGGAATTATCTAATCTATTTTTATCATTTTCTATGACCCTTCTAACCTATATTTATCGATAACTATTAGATTGTAAAACTGGATAGCTTAGTATCCAATTAAGATATTCGTGTGTATTTGGTGGTATCCTTGATGCCAAATGTGTTGTCCAACTTGGACATATTTTTTATTTTAGAGAGATTATGGTTATTAGTTATATTTTGAATGTTCGCAAAATAAAGAGATTATGGTTATTAGTTATAGTTTGAATGTTCGCATCTAGCTATTTGTAATTATGTATAGATAAGACTTTAGCGAAATTTAACTATTAATGAGCTTAGGTAGTAATTCTCTGTTATAAAATTACTTATTCTAAAACTTTAAAAAATTTATTTTATATGTTAAATATGTGAATCATTAAATCTACTGTGTAATAATATATCACAAAAAATAATTTATCATTTAATTTTCAAATTACATGGAATCAAATTGTCTTAATTATTTCTCATTTTAAATGAAAAATATTTCATAGTCAATCTTGGTAGTAAAATGAGTTCCGTGACTAAATTAAATCTCAACTGCGAATTAGGTTAACCGAAAGGGGCGTGAAGGTCAAGGAGAGTCGAAGTCAAAGATAGACAATGCAGGAAAAAAGATTGACTAGCGATTACTTTGACTTGAGCACCAAGATTTTTACTTGACTCTCAGACTGAAAGTGGGGAACATAGTGCAAATTTTGGGGAACAAGTTGAAGAAAGAACGTGGAAAAAAAAGAATAATTGTCGAGGATTTTTTTTCCTATAAATAAGAATGTTGACATTAACACAAGCATGCATTGCAACCCACGTTAAGCCACACCAACACTCTACGAAAATTTTCAGTCACACTGACGCATGGAAGAATGGAGTGCTTGTGTATGTAAGTGTTGAATGTCATCACTTTTCTCTTATTTTTTTCATTTTTTTTCATTTTTTCTTGTTTCCTTTTCCATTATTTTTTACCGATCTTTTATTTCAATTTTTTTTATTATTTTAGTTTCTTTATTGTCTTTGTACTTTTCATTATTTTTAATTTTATTGTCAATTTCACCAATTACTCATGACCTTTTCATTTATTTCATATTATTCTCAAATTTTCTGTTTGCGTTAAGTTCATCTATTGAAGAAGCGTTACAATTGATTAAATCAATAAAGGCACTGATTAAGTAAATTCCGAGTCGAGCTCACCCTTTTAAGAGAGGAGTCGTATTTGCTCTCCGAATGAGATTTTGATACAAGCTCGTTCCGAAATTACCTGTCAAAATCGACAAAAATCGAGTGAAATAAATTGGCATGCCCAGTAAGACACTGGATAAGATTAGTGCCTTGTGACTTTACATGCAATTGCAAAGTGGTAAGATTGTAAGTATGTCTGATAACGCCCCTATTTCGACTAATGGGTCAGATTCTAAAGGGGCTGGCGAGCCTAGTATGAGAACTACAGGAGTCGAAGTTATGATGCGTGAGCATCTTTCCTATCTTTTCCTAGTGAATTTGCATCTAAATTGTTGAGTTTAATAAAGAATTAATTATCTTTTAGCCAATATGGATGCTACTTTGAATCTTGTGCAATTCTGTTTATTTTAGGTAGCATTCAGCTGGATTTGATAGAGTTTCTGCAGAAGAAGAGATGAAGGCGAATGATGCTGTCAACCCTGACCTCTCTGCACTCAAACCTGAATAACACGAGCTACAGAGGTCCAATGGACGTGATTCCAGTGGCGTTGGAAAGCTAACTTCCAGAGATTTTCAACGATATATAATAGTCCATACTTCTTCTCCAAAATCACTGCCAAGGCTGCACCTAACTTGAGATTTCTCAAGTTAGGCGCAAGACACAACAACAATACGCGAGATTGGTCCTGCCCACTTCAAGTTAGGCGCACTAAAGCCCAAGTTAGGCGTACTAAAAGGCCCAAGTTAGGCGCAGATTTACTCAACTAAACTCCAATTCATGCTGTCAAGCCCAAGTTAGGCGTGGATCCTAGTGAAGCCAAGTGGTCCCCATCCATCAATTGAAAATTTGCTGATTGCTATAATTAATTCTAATTTAAATTCAAATTTTAAAAATAGAAAAAGATATTATTTTAGTTTTAAAGATAGATTTTAAATTAATTAGGATTAGATATAAATAGGCGGATACCACCTCAACATTATTCCAGACTTCCAATTCTATACAAATTTACATTTCGTAATCCTAGTTTTCCACTCTGAACCATGAGCAACTAATCCTCCATTGTTAAGGTTAGGAGCTCTGTCTATTTGTATGGATTGATTTTATTACTTTTTCTATTTTAATTCATGTATGAATTTATAATTTAAGAATTGTTTTCACTCTTTATCTTATGAATTTGGGTGGAACGGAAGTATGACCCTCTTTCTATTTGAGTTCTTGTATAACTTGGAAAAACTCTTTACTTGAACAACAGTTTGAAAATATATTCTCCTAAATTTTAATTATCTAGATTTAACGGGATACGTGACATATAATCCTTTTACTTTTTTGGGTAATTAGAATTTTTGTGGCATAAAACTGGAATTTGATCATGTAGCTTCTAATTAGAATTAATTGACCAAGGAATTGGCAGTTAATGAATTTTAGAGGAGACTAGAAAGGTCTAAGGAATTAGGGTCTAGTCACATATAGTTTGCCATAAATTAAATCCTACATAATTAAAATAGTTAGTAAGAAAAATTAATCCGAAAAAATAGATAACTCTGAAACCTTAACTGTTTTCTCCATATTTTATTCCCAACTCATTTACTTGCCTTCATTCAATATTCTTTATATTGTTTAATGTCTTTTATATTGCCCAAACATTACTTTCTGTTTGCCTGACTAAGTATATCATTCAATTATTATTGCTTGATCCATCAATCCTCGTGGGATCGACCCTTACTCATGTAAGGTATTAATTGGTACGACCCGATCTACTTGCTGGTTAGTTTATGGGTTAGAAATTCCGCACCAAGTTACTTCTATACTAGTAAGTGGTGGTTGACATAGTACCACAGTCATGATTATAAGAAAGCAACCTTCTACTACAACCACCACTACATGGTCCCCTTTTGGGCTTCCAATGAATTATTCGCCACCGTCTGAGGAGGTGACAGTGAATTTTGAGAGTGATAATGTGAAGACCAATCTATTATATAATCTCATGCCTCCTCTTAGGTATCCTATGTGGAGAGGATATAATTCTAATATTTTTAATTATAATGCTTATCAGCATCCCATGAATAATCCTCTGTACTTAGGATCGACACCCATGCAATATCAAACTATTGTGGTGAGACCAAATACATTCCACACATAATACCGATACCCAGGAAAATGTCATCTCAGTCTAGGGGTTCGACAACCATAGTTAGGAGGGAATCTGTCTTCCTTGAAATATCGAGACAAATTCCTATAAGTTTTAATCCTTCAAATACAGTCGAGTCTTGGCTGTATTTCGATAGCAAATAGAGGATAGTAATCATGACTTAATCAATATGCTTACATAACATATGGCTATAATTTTAGATACCATTTGAAAAACAACACTGCAAGAATAGAACAGGTAGCTCGATGTGTTAACGATCTTGTAGGGAACTTTAATCGACCTCATAATATCCCTATAGGTGCCCATGTAAACAACCCTTTAGTGATATTGAATCGGGAGGAAGATCCTAATAGGGTATTACATGAAGCCAGAGCTAACAATGCTGCTCAAGTTTATGGGCAAAATATTACTCAAGTTGTCAAACAAATATTGAATAGAGTCGATCTTAACAAAGGTATAACTAATCAGCTCTATTTTATACCCCCATTTCCCTGATTATGTCTTACAAGCTGAATTGCCAAGGGGCGTAAAAGCCCCAAAATCTCTTACAAAGTTTTCAGGAGAGAGTGGAAAATTAACTGTCAAGTATATTACTCGCTATACTGTCGAAATAGGAGAGTTAGCTAATAACGAGTATTTGAAAATGAGATACTTTCCTTCACCTTTAATAAAAAATGCTTTTACTTTGGTTCTCCAATTTATAGCCTAACTTGATATATGGTTGAGTACAATTAGAAAGAGGTTTTTATGATCAATTATTTAAAGAAGAATTAAAAGTTACTTTATCTTATTTATTCACTATTAAGAGAGAAAAGTTGAAGTCGATTGATGACTATTTAATATGTTTCAAGAATATGAGGAATAAATATTTCACTCTGATTCCTGAACCAGAAACTGTTAAAATGACTATTAATAGTCTCGATTTTTTTATTCAAAAGAAACTAGTTAATCAACAGTTCCTCGATTTGGCTCAATTAGCTGACAAGGTTCAGCAAATTGAGAAGCTAAATAAAAAAAAAGAGGAATTCGAGTCGAGTAAGAAAAAATCCTTTTTCAATAAAAAGTTGTTTTCTAGAATGTCTAACTGAAGAAGAATAGAATAATGAAACTGCGTTTGCAGCTGAATTAAAAGACAGACCCCTTATGTGTGTCGATTCTTCAATCTAGCCAAAAATAAATTCCTTTTATCAGGAAAAAGAAGTTATTCTTTCGACCTGACCAACGCATAACAGATATTTGACATGTTATTAAAAGATAAGCAACTTGTTCTTCCCGAAGGGAAACGAATGCCTTCCGTGTCTGAAATTAAAAATAAAAAGTTTTATAAATTTCATCAAACTCTCGGATATTATACTAATAATTTTGTACATTTCAGAATTTTGATTCAAAAGGCAATTGAGAATGCTCGACTCAAATTCGCTAAGAAACCAGAAATGAAGGTGGATTCCAATCCGTTCCAAGTATCCTCAAACTTTGCTGATATCAAGAAAATGACCTTTCCGATTAATATGCTGCCGTCGACATAGTCAACTATAAAAGTCAATTTGAGATTGACATGTTTGAAGTTGAAAGGCCAATCTATCCTAAACCTGGAAAAGATTTGCTTGATTTCTTGCTGAGGCAAAGAGAGGAAGAAGGAAATGTGGCCGTATGTCTACAGTGCAGTGCTCTTCTCGATGCCTCTGCTGCAAAAGCATTCGATTCCTACAAAAAGAGTAAGGAAATAGTGAACCAAGAGGAATTGAGGCAAGCTCGATTAAAGCAGAAAGTAATCAGAGGAAAGAATTAGGAGCTCGACACCATTCTAGTGAATAAATAGATGCGTACAGTGGTCACAGTTGATGGCAAACCACAAGGGGTCTCGACACGCACTAGGGTGCCTCCTTCCAATGTGACTAATAATAGGTGGGTGCAAAACAATGCCCTTAACTATTCAAAAAAATATAATTTCCATGGGCCAAGAGCTGAACACGGCCATTAGGTAGGAGGTTATAAAAGGGGAGGTGTACCCAGAGAGGGTCGAACAGGAGAAGCAGTTGAGGTCACTCTCGACGCAATGCAAACAAAGCTCCCTTCATTCCGAGGCCTTTGGAGAGAACAAAAGATGTACAGGTCAAACAAGGGCCATATCCGGACTTAGCCAAGGAAAAAGATTCGATTGACAAACACAGGGAAGTAAAGGCTTTGTCGGTTGTATCTAAAGAAAAAGACTTTATTGCTAAGTCGAAACAGACAGAAGTCGAATCGGGCTAGTAGGAAAAGATACAAGACGAAACGGTTGTTAAGGCTGAAGATGAAGAGGCTGCAATCATGCCGTTTGATTCAGGATTCGATGATGACTTAGATGTGGTGTTTGGGGAGACTGGTTTTGGTTATGTAGCAATATTGTCAGTGTTGCCATTCGACTTCTAGGGTGGGGCTGACAACCTGTGGGGATGTTTAAAAGGAGATTGTGATGATGTCATTCTGCGTGACGAATACAGGTTTGTTAAAAATAACATAGTCAAAGAAGGCATATTTGAGAAGCCCGATGAAATCACTAAGTGGCATCTTCGACCCCTTCATATCAAGGCAAAGGTAGAAGGGTTGTTGATTAATCAAATTTTGATCGATGGAGGAGCGGCTATCAACCTTTTGCCAGAAAATGCATGTTACCTTTGTTCCATAAGACAGTAAAAGATTTTATCAAAACTAATTTGTCTGTGATCAGATTCAACGGCAAGTCGACCACTACTTTGGGAATGAATCCCTCTAAGGGTCAATGTCAGAAGTGTCGAAAGACCTACAACATTTATTGTAGTACACACTAAAGCCACTTTCAACATGTTGTTGGGAAGAGATTGGATTCATAGAGTAGGAGCTATTGAGGACTAGGCATCTTAGGCTAGTTTCATAAGCATTTTTCATTTGTTTTTATATAGTTTCATGCACTTTCTTGAGCAATAAGTAAGTATTTGGATGAGAATTTCATGCATACCTTGATTCAATCAAACATGGTTAATTATGTGTATTTTCATGAGATTTATGCAAGAAATTACTTGATGCTATGAATGGTGCAAGAATCTTGTGATTATGGCAAAGCTTTGATGCACTTGTTTGGTTGATGATAGGTGAAGAGAAGTAGAGGAAGGGTGAGAAAGAAGCAGAGAAGGCAACGTTGGTGGCCAAAGTTGGCTCACCAACGTTACCACCAACGTTCCAAGGGCTTGAAGAGCAACGTTGGTGGCCAAAGTTGGCTCACCAACGTTGCTGGCAATGTTATCCAAAATTGGGTGTCAACGTTGGAAGGAACGTTGGTGAACCAACGTTACCCCCAACATCCTTGATAAATATCAAAAGTTGGAGCTGGTTGGATTGCTTAGTGTGTGTACGCACAAGGCAGTGTGCATACGCACAAGCGTCCAACGTTGGTGAACCAACGTTACCCCCAACGTCCTCGACTAATCTCGAAACTAGAGCTGGAAGAATTGCCTTGTGTGCATACGCACAGTGTTGTGTGCGTACACACAAGAAGAAATATTGTAAGTGTTCGCACGCACAAGGCAGTGTGCATACGCACAAGTGTGCAACGTTGGAGGGAATGTTGGTGAACCAACGTTACCCCCAACGTCTGCGATCAAATTTCAGTTTTGAGATTGGAAACTTTTGATATGACGCGTACGCGTGAAAACGGAAAAACAGCAAGTCTGAAGAATCCGACGCTATGTGTCTAAAGAAGAGGCACAGAGAATTCTATGACATTGCCATAGCTCTGACTATGGAGGACACTTTGGAAGTGAGCGGACAGCCACTAAGGTACTCCAAAGTGGCTTTTACTGGCCTACTCTCTTTAAATATTCTAGAGAGTTCGTCCGTAACTGTGATAGTTGCCAAAGAGCTGGCAACCTTCCTCATGGTCACAGCATGCCTCAACAAGAAGGAATCCTAGAGATTGAGTTGTTTGACATATGGGGCATAGATTTTATGGGACCCTTTCTGCCTTCATACTTAAACATCTACATCTTTGTGGCAATAGATTATGTGTCTAAATGGGTTGAAGCAATAGCAACACCTACTAATGACACTAGAGTAGTAATGAAGTTCCTCCAGAAGAACATCTTCAGTAGATTTGGTGTCCCTAGGACACTAATCAGTGATGGAGGTACTCATTTCTGCTACAGACAGTTGGATTCTGTCTTAAGCCGTTACGGAGTTCACCATAAAGTAGTAATACCGTATCATTCCCAAACAAATGGGCAAGCTGAAGTCTCAAATAGAGAACTAAAGCGAATCCTAGAGAGGACAGTAAGTGACCCTAGAAAGGATTGGGCTAGAAAGCTTGATGATGCTCTGTGGGCATACAGAATAGCTTTCAAAACCCCCATTGGAACTTCACCATATCAGTTAGTATATGGGAAGTCCTGTTATTTGCCAGTGGAACTAGAACACAAAGCCTATTGGGATACTAGATTCCTCAACTTTGATACTAAGGCATCAGGAGAGAAACGGCTGCTCCAACTAAATGAGTTGGATGAATTCCGCTTAGATGCATTTGAAAAGGCAAAAATCTATAAGGAAAAGGCTAAAAGGTGGCATGACAGTAAGATAGCTTCTAGAGTCTTTGAACCAGGACAGAATGTCCTGCTCTTCAACTCAAGGCTCAAATTATTCCCTGGGAAACTCAAATCTCGCTGGAATGGACCGTATGTGATTACAAGAGTATCACCTTACGGACACATAGAACTTCAAGGAAAATATCCTAAAAATAGGTTCACTGTCAATGGACAGAGGTTCAAACATTACCTTGAAGGTGATATAGAGCCAGGAGGCTCAACACTGTTACTAAGTTAAGTACAATGAAGTCCAGCTAAAGACACTAAAGAAGCGCTTGTTGGGAGGCAACCCAATGATTCCTTATATGTTATCAATTCTATAATTACTTCTATTTTTGATTATTTTTTTAAATTAGTTTTGATTATATTTTAAATCAATTTTAATGTTAGTGATCATGTACAGTGCCTAAACAGAGACAGAATGATGCAGAACAGCAAACAAAATACCCTGGAGTAAGGATCTTTCTGGCGTTTAAACACCAGAAAGGGTAGGCAATTGGGTGCTTAAACGCCCATGGAGACAGCAGGCCTGGCGTTAAACGCCAGCCAGGAGGTCTTGGCTAGGAATTTAACACCCTGAAGGGAGGGGTACTCTGGCGTTTAACGCCAGTGAGGCAGCATGGAGGTAACTTCAAATTTTTCATCTTTTCTTGATTCAACTCATCTTTTTCCAATTCAATTTCAAATTAAAATATTTTTTTAAATTTCTTTCAAATCCTTTTCAAAATTTCATATCTTTTACAACTTGTTTTCAAAATCTTTTCTTATCTTGTTCATATCTTTTATTAAACATTCAAATCTTTTTCATACTTCATATCTTGTCTTTAATGCCTTTTCTATCCTCTTAAAATCCTTTCTTATCTTTTAAATTTAACAACTTATCTTTTTTATCTTTTTAAAAAATCTTTATCTTTTATTCATGATTATTTTCGAAAATTCCCCCTCCCTATATATATGTGTGCCGTGCCCTCTCTCCCTCACTCACCACCTCTCGTTCGAATTCTCTCTTCTCTTCACCCTTCTATTCTCTTTTCTAGTTCTTTCTTTTTCACTCTTTGCTCGAGGACGAGCAAATTTTTAAGTTTGGTGTGGCAGGAGTCCTATTCTCTCACCAAGAATTCAATCCCATAGCTCCAAAAAGTGGCAAGACTGTCCCTAAGAACAAGAAAGAAGACAACTCAACAGTTGTTTTCAAACCTGTTCGATTCCTTACCAAGCAGCATGAAGAACATTATCACAAGATAATGAGCAAAAGGCCAGTAATCCCTGAAGTAGGATTCAACCTTGGAGAAGAAGAATACCCAGAGATCCAAGAGCAGATTCTAAGTAATCCTGAGTTAAATATTGGATACAACATGATCCAGGAATTCTATGCAAATCCGTGGATGACAGATAAGCAAAAAAAAAGATCGAACAACCCTCCATACTTTTCGCACTATGGTCAGAGGGAAGATCAAGTACTTTCACCTGGACAAGGTGAGAGAGATCTTCAAACTACCTCTGCAAAAGGATGGCCGTGAGTCATACAACAGAAGGGTTGTAGCCAACCAAAAGCTGGATCAAGTCCTAGAGGACATATGCTTGCCCGGAACTCAATGTATTGATAATACAAAAGGGGAGCCATGCCAGCTAAAAAGAGCCAACCTCAAGCCTGTTGCTAGAGGATGGCTAGACTTCATTGGGCGTTCTATACTCCCCACAAGTAACCGCTAGTCAATATTGCAAGAGTTGTGATGATTCACTGTATCATGATGGGGAATGAAGTGGAAGTCCAACAAATAATCTCCCGTGAGATTTACAAGCTATCAAACAGAGATTCTACTAGGGCCATGTTGGCTTATCCAAATCTTATCTTTCGCCTATGCCAAGAGGCTAAGGTTCTGATCCAAGTGGACAACTTTATTCCAGTGGAAAAATCAATCGCCAAGCAGGTGATGGAGAACTCCAAGATAGAAGACGATCATCCTAAGAGGAAGGAACCTGAGCCTTCCCAAGAGATCCCTCCAATGGAGTACTGGGAATAGCTAAAGGCGTCTGTAATTCATTTACAGAGCACGTTAGATCAGCTTAGAGAAGAATAGAAAGATCAAACTAGCATGATTTGCAAATTGATCAAGGAACAGGAGAAGCAATGCCGTGAGCTGGAGGAGCTGAAGCGCCAGAAGCTTTCCCCTGAAGAGCCCAGTACCCTTCAAGTTGAAGAGCCATGCGTCCAACAGCCTGAAAAAACCAGCATCCCCCAAACTGAAGGTTGTTGAGTTTCAACCCTGAGTATTCCCATTCCTGTCTCACGTATTTCCATCCTAATTTAGAGTTGCATGATCACTAGTAGTAATTAAGTCTTTATTTTTATTTTTATTTTATGTCTTTTAATTTTTAGGATTACATAAGTATTAGTAATAATTAATTAATTTTTATTTTTTCAATTAGCTATAAATTATTCCTCTTATCATCATTGAACATGAATAAAATAGTAGATTTTTTTAGAAGAAATAAAGATGCATAAATTTTTGAGCTTTCCAATAAAGAATAGTTACATTAATTTGATGTGGTTACATTGCTTTAGTTTTCTAAATGTATGAATAAATAGTGCATATTTGAAGTTAAATTTTAGGATGCTGGCTCTTGGAAGAAAGAAGAAAAAGGAAAAATATTATTGATGATCTGAAATATCTAAATAAATTGATTCTTGAAGCAAGAAAAAGTAACAAAAAGAAAAATAAAAAGTTTGCATGCGAAAAAAAAAGTGGCGAAAAATAGAAAGAAAGAGAAAAATAAAAAGAAAGCAAAAAAAGTCAATAGCTCTTTAAACCAAAAGGCAAGAGAAAAAATCCAATAACCCTTTAAACCAAAAGGTAAGGGTAAAAGGGTCCCAAGTCTTTGAGCATCAGTGGATAGGAGGGCCTAAAGAATAAAATCCTGGCCTAAGCGGCTAAATCAAGCTGTCCCTAACCATGTGCTTGTAGCATGAAGGTGTCAAGTGAAAAAAACTTGAGACTGAGCGGTTAAAGTCGTGGTCCAAAGCAAAAAGAGTGTGCCTAAGAACTCTGGACACCTCTATCTGGGGACTCTAGCAAAGCTGAGTCACAATTTGAAAAGGTTTACCTAGTTAAAGTGTCTGTGGCATTATTATATCCAGTGGTAATATTGGAAAATAGGGGTTAGCACAAGTAGCGGGTACTCGATTACCTGTCCGAACCCAAACTGAACCAATTAAATTGGTTCTGGAATCAACGGGTAATCAGATCCAACCCGAACCAAACCAATAGCCTTAGTTAGTGATTGGTTCGGGTATCGATTCTGGGGATGCGAAACCCGAATCAACCCGTGAACCCGATTATATATTAATTAAATAAAAAAAATATATATATGGCTTTTAGTGGCTTTTAATGAGATTATTCACTATTAATATGTTTGGATTTTAATAAGTTTAGCTTTTAATGTATTTGGTGTTTAACATCTTTAGATTATCTATATTGATGTTACATGTTTATTGTACTTGTTGAATTTTTAAGATAAAAAATTGGTTTTTTTATGAATTTCAAAGTCATCGGGTACCCAATTACCCGAACCAAACCAATCCGTTGTTAATCGGTTTGGTTTGGTTTGGGTACATACACAAAAAAATGCAAATCCAAATCAAACCAAACCAATTATATTTTGATCGGTTCGGTTCTAATTTTACCTTGAATCCGAATTAAACCGACCTGTGCTCACCCCTACTAGAAAAAACAAGGTGCTTAGTGTCAGGGTCAAGACTCTGAAAGCTGTGTTCAAGAATCAAAAAGTGTTGAACTAGGAGAATCAATAATATCATCTAGATTCTAAGTTCCTAAAGATGCCAGCCATTCTTATTTTCAATGGATAGTGAGATGCTAAGACTATTCAGAAGCAAAAAGCTACTAAGTCCCGCTCATCTAATTGAAACTGAGCTTCATTGGAAACTCAGAGATTTATTGCATCCTAATCTTCTATTCATCCTATTTTATTTTTAGTTTCTTGGGAAAAAGTAACAATTTAATTTTGGTGTTGTGATGAGCGGATATTTTATCCGCTTTTTGGCATAGTTTTCATGTAGTTTTTAATATGTTTTATTCAGTTTTTATTAATTTTTATAGGTTTTAGTGTTAAATTCACATTTTTAGATTCTACTTTGAGTTTGCATATTTTTGTACCATTTCAGGTATTTTCTGCTTGAAATTAAGGAGTTGGAGCAAAAGTCTGATTCAGAGACAGAGAAAGCACTGCAGATGCTGTCCAGATCTGACCTCTTTGCACTCGGAAGATATTTTTTCGAGCTACAGAAGTCCAAATTGAGCGTAGTCAACGGCTATAGAAAGCTTACTTCTAGAGATTTTCAGAAATGTATAATAGTTCATACTTTGTTTCGGACTAGAAGGCCCAAAACTGGCGTCCAACGCCAACTTCCTGCCCCCTTTCTGGCATCCAGCGCCCAAGGAACAGAACCTGGCATCCAAACGCCCAAAGAGAACCCCCTTGCTGGCATTCCACGCCCAAAAGATCTCATAGCACGTGGATCTCATCAAAGCTCAGCCCAAACACTCACCAAATAGGCCCCGAAAGTGGATTTTAGCACTGAAAATACTATTTTACCTTTACTAGTCATTGTTTAGTATTTAAGGGATTTTATTCATATTATTCAAACATTTTTTAACAACTTTACATCACTTTTATCATCATACACATTTGACCATCAGCATGAGTTTCTAAATCTCCTAGGTTGAGGGGAGGAGCCCTGCTGAGTCCTATGAATTAATAAAAGTATTACTGTTTCTCTTCGATCCGTGTTTGATTAATTCTAAGATGTATATTCGTTCTTCATCAATATGAATGTGTTGAACTGGCATAAGGTTATCACATTCTACATGGGTTCAGAGTGCGTCTTTCATCGGACAATGATGAACCACCAGCTTGAATATACGTCTCTCAGACGGTAATCCACGATTTCGTTGGGGACTTCTCGAAACATCAGTTCAGCCGATTTTCGAGGAGATTAGGGTCTCTATCGTAGAGGCTAGAACCCAAGGTGCAGCATTCTCTGATCTGGAAGATCCGACCTTGTCTGTGGTGTTTTGAGTAGGATCATTAAGGAGAATGAATTGTACGAGCTTCACCCTCAATCAAAATGGATCCGCACTAAACCTGGGTTTCAGATCTGGAGGAGTATTGGTAGCTGCTTAAACTAGTGCCAATCACATACAGCTTGCCATTGAAAAAATCACTCACAAGCAAAGGAAATAGTACTACCAGAATTAATTCAGAAAGACTAAGCAACTCCAATCCTTTACCTCATTCTTATCCCTCTTTTCACAGTTTACACGACTTCTGAGCTCTAATTAACCTATTTATTTATTTCCTTTATTTTTATGCAGTTAAAAATAATATACCAACATCTCCTACTCTTTCAGGCCGGGGATGTGAAGACCATGATTCTTAGGGATGACGAATTTGTCCCGAATGGGAAATATATCAGGCCTCCAGTGCCACCTGTGAGCCTGGATGAAGACCCATCCTTCGATGCCCCTTCATCCTCTGCTCCACCATCATCGACACCATATGCACCACCACTTTCCACCCACCAGTTATTACCTGAGCTCATCGAGAAGGTAGACCGGCAAGGCCAGAGAATTGAGCAGATGGAGTGACGCAACAAGCGCCGCTATAACTACTTGAAAGAGCTCATTGGGTGTTCTAACCCACCTATGGAGGAAGCCAACACCTCGGACTCTACTTCCATTGATGGCAAGGTGAGCGATCAAGATATGGACATGGAGGATCCCAGACCCACCTGGCAGATCACTGATGGCATGGAGGACCGTGTTGAGCATTAAGTGTGGGGAGGTCGGTAACTGACTCTCGAAGGTAACAACTCTCTCTCAACACCAATACTTTAATTTTCTTGTGTTACATAGGATAACTTGCATGAGTAGTTAGTTGCTTGCATTTAGGTACTACTTGGTTGAAGTGATAATTTCTTTTACAAGACACTGCTTTAAAGCATTTTACTAATTTGAAAAATTTTTTTGTTGAACATTGCTTGAAGGAATTTATATAAGGAACATGGTTTTAGAGCTCAAACACACAAAACCAGTGAGATTTTGAACCTATTTGATTAGTTGCATCTTATCAACCAATGTTTTATTTTTGTGTGTGTTGTTCTCTCTAAATTTGTGATCTTTGTCTTGCTTGATTCTATATTTCTATTGTTTGATGTATGCATGCACTTACGTGATTGAGGCCTTGTTTTACTATAGCTCACATACCCATATGGTCTTACCCTATCATTACCCTTTGCAACCCAATGTTGAGCCTATTTTATCCCATTTATTCCTTATTTTAGTACATCATTAACTCTAAGCGGAAAAAAATAAATGTCCCTAATTTGAATCCTTGGTTAGCTTAGACTAGTGAGAGTGCATATGAACTAAGTGTAGGGAATTTGGGTTTGGGAAATACCTGGTTAGGGAATTAGGTATTTTTTATTATTATATAAAAATGTGAAAATAGTTTGGGCACTTGTTCATGCATCCAGCACATTAATCATATGCATTAACTCACTGAAAAAAATAAAAATAAATAAATAAAAGAAAAAAACAAAAATAAATAATAAGGACGGGAAAAAAAAATAAAAAGAGAAAGCAATAAAAAGGGGACAAAATGCCCCAAAGCTAATAAGTGAACGAATGCATATGATTTGTACTCGAAAGATACCAAGGTGCATGAATTTGTGGAAAAATAGTCAATGGGTAGCTAGGCTTTGCATTGTGATAACATGGAATGTCTTAGGTTAGGTGGGAAGTTTAGGTTAATCAAGGATTCGGATTTTAGTCCACTTAACCAAATACATTCCTACCTTGACCCTAACCCCATTATAACCCTTGAAAAGACCTCTTGATATGTGTATTTGTGTATTAAATATTGTTGATTGGTAGAAGAAGAGCAAGCCTTAGAAAGCAAGATTAGTAGAGAGCCGTGAGAATCGACCCTCAAACACTAGAGTGATTCGAGCGTATACACTTCCGGAGAGGGTTCGATGCTCGATTCTTTGTTCCCGACTTTCATGAGCTTTCTTCTTGCAAGTCTACTTGTACTTTATTTTGAGATTTGAATTAGTGGAATCTAGTTTATGTTTATCCTTGGAGAATTTTTTTACTTTTAACCAAGTAGGTAAAAGCATTTAGCACGTAGTTGCATTCTTATAGATAAATTGCATTGCATAAGTCTCACCATTTTTCCTTCACTCTTTTGTTTCCATTGAGCTTAGCATGAGGACATGCTAATGTTTAAGTGTCGGGAGATTTGACACCACTATTTTATGATATATTTTGGAATGAATTGAGTGGGTTTTGTCAACTATTCTCACACTTATTCATGTAAATTGCATGTTTTTAAGTTTCCTTCTTAATATCGTGCTATAATTAAAAACATGCTTTCTAGGCCTTAAAATTGCTAATTTTAATCCTCTCTTATTATCATTCGATGATGTGATATGTGTGTTAAGTATTTTCAGGTTTTATAGGGCAAAAATGGCTTAGAGGATTGAAAAGAAACATGCAAAAGTGGAAGGAACATAAGGAATTAAGGATTTCAAAATCTGGTAGCGATGCGCACGCGTGGATGACGCGTACGCGTGGCCAGGAGCAAGGTTCAGCGACGCTGATGAGCGGATAATTTATATGCTTTTTGGCATTATTTTTACATAGTTTTCAGTATGATTTAGTTAGTTTTTAGTCTATTTTTATTAGTTTTTATTTAAAATTCACATTTCTGGACTTTATTATGAGTTTGTATGTTTTTCTATGATTTCAGGTATTTTCTGGCTGAAATTGAGGGACCTGAGCAAAAATCAGATTCAGAGGTTGAAGAAGGACTGCAGATGCTGTTGGATTCTGACCTCCCTGCACTCAAAGTGGATTTTCTGGAGCTACAGAACTCCAAATGGCGCGCTTCTAATTGTGTTGGAAAGTAGACATCCAGGGATTTTCAGAAATATATAATAGTCCATACTTTGCCTGAGTTTAGATGATGCAAACTGGCATTGAACGCCAATTCCATGTTGCAGTCTGGCGTTCAGCGCCAGAAACAAGTTGCAAAGTGGAGTTCAATGCCAGAAACACGTTACAAACTGGCGTTCAACTCCAAGAATGACCTCTCCACGTGAAAGCTTCATGCTCAGCCCAAGCACACACCAGGTGGACCCCGGAAGTGGATTTCTACATTAATTACTTACTTCTGTAAACCCTAGTAGCTAGTCTAGTATAAATAGGACTTTTTACTATTGTATTTTCATCTTTGGATTATCTTTTGATCTTTAGATCATGTTTGGGGGCTGGCCATTCGGCCATGTCTGAACCTTCATCACTTATGTATTTTCAACGGTAGAGTTTCTACACACCATAGATTAAGGTGTGGAGCTCTGCTGTTCCTCAAATATTAATGCAAAGTACTACTGTTTTTCTACTCAATTCAACTTATTCCGCTTCTAAGATATTCATTCGCACTTCAATATGATGGATGTGATGATCGTGACAATCATCATCATTCTCAACTTATGAACGCGTGCCTAACAACCACTTCCGTTTTACCTTAGATTGAATGGATATCTCTTGGATATCTAATACAGGGGACCGAGTCCAAGTTATTAGTGTCTTCGTGGTATAAGTTAGAACCCATGGATGGCCATTCCTGAGATCCGAAAAGTCTAAACCTTGTCTGTGGTATTCCGAGTAGGATCTGGGAAGGGATGGCTGTGACGAGCTTCAAACTCGCGAGTGCAGGGCGTAGTGACAGACGCAAAAGGATCAATGGATTCTATTCCAGTTTGATCGAGAACCGACAGATGAATAGCCGTCGTGACAGAGCATCTTGGACCATTTTCACTGAGAGGACGGGAAGTAGCCATTGACAATGGTGATGCCCAACATACAGCTTGCCATGGAAAGGAGTAGGAAGGATTGGATGAAGACAGTAGGAAAGCAGAGGTTCAGAGGGACGAAAGCATCTCTATACGCTTATTTGAAATTCTCACCAATGAATTACATAAGTACCACTATCCTATTTTATATTTTATTTATTTTCATCCACTATAATTTCTTAATACAATTTAATCCGCCTGACTGAGATTTACAAGGTAACCATAGCTTGCTTCAAGCCGACAATCTTCGTGGGATCGACCCTTACTCACGTAAGGTTTATTACTTGGACGACCCAGTGCACTTGCTGGTTAGTTGTACGAAGTTGTGAAACAGATATAAGATCATGAACGTGCGTATTGAGTTTTTAGCGCTGTTACCAAGAAATGGAATGATCACGATTTCGCACACCAAGTTTTTGGCGCCGTTGCCGGGGATTGTTCGAGTTTGGACAACTGACGGTTCATCTTGTTGCTCAGATTAGGTAACTTTATTTTAATTTTAACCTTTTTGTTTTTATTATTCTTATTTTCGAAAAATCCAAAAAAAAATTTATAAAATCATAAAAATCAAAAATATTTTTGTGTTTCTTGTTTGAGTCTAGAGTCAAGTTTTAAGTTTGGTGTCAATTGCATCTTTTTAATTTTCTAAAAAAAATATATTTTCGAAAATTTCATGCATTGCATTCTTCATGATCTTCAAGTTGTTCTTGGCCAGTCTTCTTGTTTGATCTTCATATTTTCTTGTTTTGTGTCTTTTCTTGTTTTTCATATGCATTCTTGAATCATTAATGTCTAAAGAATAAGAATTTTTAAGTTTGGTGTCTTGCATGTTTTCTTTTCTTGAAAATTTTTCAAAAATAAGTTCTTGATGTTCATTTTGACATTCAAAGTGTTCTTGGTGTTCATCTTTGTATTCAAAGTGTTCTTGCATATTTTTCTTGTTTTGATTCATAATTTTCAAGTTTTGAGTCTTTTTGATGTTTTTCTCTTTCATCATTAAAAATTCAAAAATAAAAAAAAATATCTTTCCCTTTTTCTTCTCATCAAATTCGAAAATTTGAGTTGACTTTTTCAAAACTTTTTAAAATTTAGTTGTTTCTTATGAGTCAAATCAAATTTTCAATTTAAAAATTCTATCTTTTTCAAATCTTTTCAAAAAAATTCAAATCTTTCTCATTTTTCTTTTATAAATTTCGAAATTTTCAAATTTTATTTTCAAAATCTTTTTCTTATTTTTATTTCATATTTTCGAAATTAATGCTAATAACTAATATGATTGATTCAAAAATTTCTAGTTTGTTACTTGCCTAGTAAGAAAGATTCAACCTTTAAACTATAGAATCATATCTTTTTAGTTTCTTGTTAGTCAAGTAATCAACTTTGATTTCAAAATCAAATCTTTTTAAATTTCTTTTTCAAATCTTTTTCAAATTAAGTTTCAATTATATCTTTTTCAAAATCAATTTCAAAATCTTTTCTAACTTCTTTTCTAACTTCCTATCTTTTCAAAATTTAATTTTCAAATCTTTTTCAAACCAATCCTATCTTTTTGTTTCAATCATATCTTTTTCAAAACTACCTAACTAACTCTCTATCTCTAATTTTCGAAAATCACCTCTTCTTTTTCAAAATTCCTTTTTAATTAATTAATTGTTTTAAATTTAATTTAATTTCATTTTTCTTTTTAATTTTCAAATTTTAATTCTAATTTTAATTAAAAACAAAAATATTTTTCTTTTATTTTTATTTAATTTTCGAAATTCTCTTCCCCTCATCTCTTTCTAATTATTTTATTTATTTACTAACACTTCTCTTCATCTAAAAATTCGAACCCTCTCTTCCTCCTGGTGTTCGAATTTCTTTTCTTCTACTCACATAGAAGAATCTCTATACTGTGACATAGAAGATTCCATTTTTTCTTTGTTATTTCCTTCTTTGTCATATGAGCAGGAACAAGGATAAGAACATTCTTGTTGAAGCTGATCCTGAACCTGAAAGGACTCTAAAAAGGAAACTAAGAGAAGCTAAAATACAACAATCCAGAGACAACCTTATAGAAATTTTCGAACAGGAAGAGGATATGGCAGCCGAAAATAATAATAATGCAAGGAGGATGCTTGGTGACTTTACTGCACTTAATTCCAATTTACATGTAAGAAGCATCTCCATCCCTGCCATTGGAGCAAACAACTTTGAGCTGAAACCTCAATTAGTTTCTCTGATGCAGCAGAACTGCAAGTTTCATGGACTTCCATCTGAAGATCCTTTTCAGTTCTTAACTGAATTCCTGCAGATCTGTGATACTGTTAAGACCAATGGGATTGATCCCGAGGTCTACAGGCTTATGCTTTTCCCGTTTGCTGTAAGAGACAGAGCTAGAGTGTGGTTGGACTCTCAACCTAAAGATAGCCTGAACTCTTGGGATAAGCTGGTCACAGCTTTCTTAGCCAAGTTCTTTCCTCCTCAAAAGCTTAGTAAGCTTAGAGTGGATGTTCAAACCTTCAGACAGAAAGAAGGTGAATCCCTCTATGAAGCTTGGGAGAGATACAAGGAACTGACCAAAAGGTGTCCTTCTGACATGCTTTCAGAATGGACCATCCTGGATATATTCTATGATGGTCTGTCTGAGCTATCAAAGATGTCACTGGACCATTCTGCAGGTGGATCCATTCACCTAAAGAAAACACCTGCAGAAGCTCAAGAACTCATTGACATGGTTGTAAATAACCAGTTCATATACACTTCTGAAAGGAATCTTGTGAATAATGGAACGCCAGTTTAAAAGGGAGTTCTTGAAATTGATACTCTAAATGCCATATTAGCTCAGAATAAAATATTGACTCAACACGTCAAAATGATTTCTCAAAGTCTGAATGGAATGCAAGCTGCATCCAACAGTACTCAAGAGGCATCTTCTAAAGAAGAAGCTTATGATCCTGAGAACCCTGTAATAGCAGAAGTGAATTACATGGGTGAACCCTATGGAAACACCTATAATCCTTCATGGAGAAATCATCCAAATCTCTCATGGAAGGATCAAAAGCCTCAACAAGGCTTTAATAATGGTGAAAGAAACAGTTTTAGCAATAGCAAGCCTTTTTCATCATCCACTCAGCAACAGACAGAGAGTTCTTAGCAGAATCCATCTAGCTTAGCAAATATAGTCTCTGATCTATCTAAAGCCACTTTAAGTTTCATGAATGAAACAAGGTCCTCCATTAGAAATCTGGAAGCACAAGTGGGCCAGCTGAGTAAAAGGATCATTGAAATCCCTCCTAGTACTCTCCCAAGCAATACAGAAGAGAATCCAAAAGGAGAGTGCAAGGCCATTGAACTAATTACCATGGCTGAACCTGTAAGGGAGGGAGAGGACGTGAATCCCAGTGAGGAATACCTCCTGGGACGTCCAGAGATCAATAAGGAGCTTCCCTCTGAGGAACCAAAGGACTTTGAGGCTCATCTGGAGACCATAGAGATTCCATTAAACCTCCTTATGCCATTCATGAGCTCTGATGAATATTCTTCTTCTGAAGAGAATGAGGATGTTACTGAAGAGCAAGTTGCCAAGTACCTTGGTGCAATCATGAAGCTAAATGCCAAATTATTTGGTAATGAGACTTGGGAAGATGAACCTCCCTTGCTCATCAATGAACTGAGTGATCTGGATCAACTGACATTACCTCAGAAGAAACAAGATCCTGGAAAGTTCTTAATACCTTGTACCATAGGCACCATGACCTTTGAGAAGGCTCTATGTGACCTTGGGTCAGGGATAAACCTCATGCCACTCTCTGTAATGGAGAAACTGGGAATCTTTGAGGTGCAAGCTGCCAGAATCTCACTAGAGATGGCAGACAACTCAAGAAAATAGGCTTATGGACTAGTAGAGGACATGTTAGTAAAGGTTGAAGACCTTTACATGCCTGCTGATTTCATAATCCTAGACACTGGGAAGGAAGAGGATGAATCTATCATCCTTGGAAGACCCTTCCTAGCCACAGCAAGAGCTGTGATTGATGTGGACAGAGGATAGTTGGTCCTTCAACTGAATGAGGACTACCTTGTGTTTAAAACTCAAGGTCCTCCTTCTGTAACCATGGAGAGGAAGCATGAAAGGCTTCTCTCAGTACAGAGTCAAATAAAGCCCCCACAATCAAACTCTAAGTTTGGTGTTGGGAGGCCTCAGCCAAACTCTAAGTTTGGTGTTGAATCCCCACATCCAAACTCTAAGTTTGGTGTTGGGAATCTATAAAATTGACCTGATCACCTGTGTGGCTCAGTGAGAGCCCACTGTCAAGCTATTGACATTAAAGAAGCACTTGTTGGGAGGCAACCCAATGTTATTTAATATATTTTATTTTATTTTCTCTTTGTTATCTCATGATTTACTAGGTTGATGATTATGTGGAGTCACAAAAACTACAAAAAAAATTCAAAAACAGAATGAAAAATAGCATTGAAAACAGAACACCCTGGAGGAAGGGCTTACTGGCGTTTAAACGCCAGTAAGGAGCATCTGGCTGGCCTTTAACGCCAGAACAGAGCATGAAACTGGCGTTAAACGCCTGAAACAAGCAGCATTCTAGCGTTTAAACACCAGGAATGCACCCCAAAGGAAAACTGGCATTCAATGCCAGAAACATGCTGCAGACTGGCGTTGAACGCCCAAAACAAGCATGGAAGTGGCGTTTAACGCCAGAAACATGCTGGAATCTGGCGTTAAATGCCAGGATTGCCTACAAAGGGCGTTTACACGCCTAATTGGAGCAGGGATGATTAAAGTCCTTGGCCCACTGGATCTGTGGATCCCACAGGATCTCCTTAGGATCTGTGGACCCCACAGGATCCCCACCTACTTCTTCTCTCCTCTTCACACCTTTTCATAACTCTCTTCCCCAAATACCCCTCACCAATCAACTCAATCACTCTTTCCCATCACCTCTTCACCACTCACATCCATCCTCTCTTCCCCAAAAACCCCACCTACCTTTAAATTCAAAATAATTTCCTTCCCAAACCCACCCTAAATGGCCGAATCCTAACCCCTCCCCACTCCTATATAAACCCCTCATTTCTTCTCTCCTTTTCACACAATACAACCTTCTCTTCACCCCTTGGCCGAATTCACCTTCTCCCTCCATCTCCTCTATTTTTCTTCTTCTTCTACTTCTTTCTTTCTTCTTTTTACTCAGGGACGAGCAACCATTTTAAGTTTGGTGTGGTAAAAGCATAGCTTTTTATTTTTCCATAACCATTCATGGCACCTAAGGCCAGAGAAACCTCTAGAAAGAGGAAAGGGAAGGCAATTGCTTCCACCTCTGAGTCATGGGAGATGGAGAGATTCATCTCTAAGGTCCATCAAGACCACTTCCATGAAATTGTGGCCAAGAAGAAAGTGATCCCTGAGGTTCCTTTCAAACTCAAAAAGAATGAGTATCCGGAGATCCGTCTTGAAATCCAAAGAAGAGGTTGGAAAGTTCTTACCAACCCCATTCAACAAGTCGGGATCCTAATGGTTCAAGAGTTCTACGCAAACGCATGGATCACAAGGAACTATGATCAAAGTGTGAACCCGAATCCAAAGCATTGGCTTACCATGGTTCGGGGAAAATACTTAGATTTCAGTCCGGAAAATGTAAGGCTGGCGTTCAACTTGCCAATGATGGAAGAGAACGCACGCCCCTACACAAGAAGGGTCAACTTTGATCAAAGGTTAGACCAAGTCCTCATGGACATATGTGTGGAAGGAGCTCAATGGAAAATTGACTCAAAAGGCAAGCCGGTTCAACTAAGAAGGCTTGACCTCAAACCAGTAGCTAGAGAATGGTTGGAGTTCATTCAACGCTCAATCATTCCTACTTGCAACCGGTCGGAAGTTACTGTAGACCGGGCCATCATGATTCATAGTATCATGATTGGAGAAGAGGTGGAAGTTTATGAGATTATACCTCAAGAACTCTACAAGGTGGCTGACAAGTCCTCTAATTTGGCAAGAATTATTGGGAACAAATCAACACTTTCCTAGGAGAATTAAGTTCCAACATGGGACAACTAAGGGTGGAGCACCAAGAGCACTCTATCATCCTCCATGAAATTAGAGAAGATCAAAGAGCTATGAGAGAGGAGCAAGAAAGACAAGGAAGAGACATAGAGGAGCTCAAAAGCACCATTGGTTCTTCAAGAAGAGGAAGACACCACCCTCACTAAGGTGGACTCATTCCTTAATCTCCTTGTTTATTTATTTTCCTGTTGTTTTTCGATTTTTGAGCTTTATGTTTTATCTATGTTTGTGTCTTTATTACATGATCATTAGTGCCTAAGTGTCTATGCCTTAAAGTAGTGAATATGAATCCATCACCTCTCTTAAATGAAAAATGTTTTAATTACAAAAGAACAAGAAGTACATGGTTTTGAATTCATCCTTGAAACTAGTTTAATTATTTTGATGTGGTGGCAATACTTTTTATTTCTGAATGTATGCTTGAACAATGCATATGTCTTTTGAAGTTGTTGTTTATGAATGTTAAATATGTTGGCTCTTGAAAGAATGATGAAAAGGAGAAATGTTATTTGATAATCTGAAAAATCATAAAAATGATTCTTGAAGCAAGAAAAAGCAGTGAATACAAAAGTTTGCGAAAAAAATAAAATAAAATAGCGAAAAAAAAGAGAGAAAAAGAAAAAGCAAGCAGAAAAAGCCAAAATCTCTTAAAACCAAAAGGCAAGAGCAAAAAGCCAATATCCCTTAAAACCAAAAGGTAAGGGTAATAAAAAGGATCTAAGGCTTTGAGCATCAGTAGATAGGAGGGCCTAAAGGAATAAAATCCTGGCCTAAGCGGCTAAACCAAGCTGTCCCTAACCATGTGCTTGTGGCGTGAAGGTGTCAAGTGAAAACTTGAGACTGAGCGGTTAAAGTCGAGGTCCAAAGCAAAAAGAAGAGTGTGCTTAAGAACCCTGGACACCTTTAATTGGGGACTCTAGCAAAGCTGAGTCACAATCTGAAAAGGTTCACCCAGTTATGTGTCTGTGGCATTTATGTATCCGGTGGTAAAACTGAAAAACAAAGTGCTTAGGGCCACGGCCAAGACTCATAAAGTAGCTGTGTTCAAGAATCAACATACTGAACTAGGAGAATCAATAACACTATCTGAACTCTGAGTTCCTATAGATGCCAATCATTCTGAACCTCAATGGATAAAGCGAGATGCCAAAACTATTTAAGAGGCAAAAAGCTACAAGTCCCGCTCATCTGATTGGAGCTATGTTTCATTGATATTTTGGAATTTATAGTATATTCTCTTCTTTTTATCCTATTTGATTTTCAGTTGCTTGGGGACAAGCAACAATTTAAGTTTGGTGTTGTGATGAGCGGATAATTTATACACTTTTTGGCATTGTTTTTACATAGTTTTCAGTATAAGTTGGTTAGTTTTTAGTCTATTTTTATTAGTTTTTAATTAAAATTCACATTTCTGGACTTTACTATGAGTTTGTGTGTTTTTCTGTGATTTCAGGTATTTTCTGGCTGAAATTGAGGGACCTGAGCAAAAATCAGATTCAGAGGTTGAAGAAGGACTGCAGATGTTATTGGATTCTGACCTCTCTGCACTCAAAGTGGAGTTTCTGGAGCTACAGAACTCCAAATGGCGCGCTTCCAATTGAGTTGGAAAGTAGACATCCAGGGCTTTCCAGCAATATATAATAGTCCATACTTTGCCCGAGTTTAGATGACACAAACTGGCGTTAAACGCCAGTTCCATGTTGCAGTCTGGCGTTCAGCGCCAGAAACAAGTTGCAAAGTGGAGTTCAACACCAGAAACACGTTACAAACTGGTGTTCAACTCCAAGAATGACCTCTCCACGTGAAAGCTTCATGCTCAGCCCAAGCACACACCAAGTGGGCCTCGGAAGTGGATTTCTACATCAATTACTTACTTCTGTAAACCCTAGTAGCTAGTCTAGTATAAATAGGACTTTTTACTATTGTATTTTCATCTTTGGATTATCTTTTGATCTTTAGATCACGTTTGGGGGCTGGCCATTCGGCCATGTCCTTCATCACTTATGTATTTGGAGCTCTGCTGTTCCTCAAAAATTAATGCAAAGTACTACTGTTTTTCTACTCAATTCAACTTATTCCGCTTTTAAGATATTCATTCGCACTTCAATATGATGGATGTGATGATCGTGACAATTATCATCATTCTCAACTTATGAACGCGTGCCTGACAACCACTTCCGTTCTACCTTAGATTGAATGGATATCTCTTGGATATCTAATACAGGGGACCGAGTCCAAGTTATTAGTGTCTTCATGGTATAAGTTAGAACCCATGGATGGCCATTTCTGAGATCTGGAAAGTCTAAACCTTGTCTGTGGTATTCCGAGTAGGATCTGGGAAGGGATGGCTGTGACGAGCTTCAAACTCGCGAGTGCTGGGCGTAGTGACAGACGCAAAAGGATCAATGGATCCTATTCCAGTATGATCGAGAACCGACAGATGAATAGTCGTGCCGTGACAGAGCATCTTGGACCATTTTCACTGAGAGGACGGGAAGTAGCCATTGACAACGGTGATGCCCAACATACAGCTTGCCATGGAAAGGAGTAGGAAGGATTGGATGAAGACAGTAGGAAAGCAGAGGTTCAGAGGGACGAAAGCATCTCTATACGCTTATCTGAAATTCTCACCAATGAATTACATAAGTACCACTATCCTATTTTATATTTTATTTATTTTCATCCACTATAATTTCTTAATACAATTTAATCCGCCTGACTGAGATTTACAAGGTGACCATAGCTTGCTTCAAGCCGACAATCTCCGTGGGATTGACCCTTACTCACGTAAGGTTTATTACTTGAACGACCCAGTGCACTTGCTGGTTAGTTGTACGAAGTTGTGAAACAGATATAAGATCATGAACGTACGTATTGAGTTTTTAGCGCCGTTACCAAGAAATGTAATGATCACGATTTCGCACACCAGACGCGTATGCGTGGCTGACGCGTATGCGTGGCTGACGCCTACGCGTAATGAGCGTCACGTGCTGTATTTAACAGAACTTGCTTAGGGCGATGATGAGGGGATTTATACCCTTTTGGCATTGTATTTACATAGTTTTTAGTATGTTTTAGTTACTTTTTATTATATTTTTATTAGTTTTTATTCAAAAATCACATTTCTAGACTTTACTATAAGTTTGTGTATTTTTCTGTGATTTCAGATATTTTCTAGCTGAAATTGAGGGACCTGAGCAAAAATCTGATTTAGAGGCTGAAAAAGGACTGCAGATGCTGTTGGATTCTGACCCTCTTGCACTCCAAGTCGATTTTCTAGAGCTACAGAAGCCCAATTGGTGTGCTCTCAATTGCGTTGGAAAGTAGACATCTTGGGTTTTCCAGCAATATATAATAGTTTATACTTTGCTCGAGATTTGATGGCCCAAACCGGCGCTAAAAGCCAGCCTAAAACTTTCTGGCGTAAAATGCCAGAACTAGCACCAGAATTGGAGTTAAACGCCCAAACTGGCACCCAAGCTGGCGTTTAACTCCAAGAGTGGCCTATGCACGTGAAAGCTTCAATGCTCAGCCCAAGCACACACCAAGTGGGCGTCGGAAGTGGATTTCTGCACTATCTACACTTAGTTACTCATTTTCTGTAAATCTAAGTTACTAGTTTAGTATAAATAACACTTTTTACTATTGTATTCATATCTTTTGATCATCTTTTGATCATTTTAGATATGAGACTTGGACTTGGAGGCTTGCCATTCGGCCATGCCTAGACTATTTTTACTTATGTATTTTCTACGGTGGAGTTTCTACACCTCATAGATTAAGGTGTGGAGCTCTGCTGTTCTTCATGAATTAATGCAAGTACTATTATTTTTTTTCAATTCACGCCTACTTCTTCTCCAAGATATACTCTCGTACTTAATTCAGTTAAGTCAGAATGAAGGGGGTGACCCGTGACAATCACCCAATCTTCATTACCCGCTTAGCCAAGATCCGCGTGCCTGACAACCACAAGCGGTCTACATGATGTTCAACGTAGTCATTGGACGACAGCTGGAGTATATTCTCTTGAGTCTCTAATACACGGACCGAGTCTGTGAGATTAGGATCTTCGTGGTATAGGCTAGAACCAATTGGCAGCCATTCTAGAGATCCAGAAAGTCTAAACCTTGTCTGTGGTATTTCGAGTAGGATCTGGGAAGGGATGACTGTGACGAGCTTCAAACTTGCGAATGTTGGGCACAGTGACAATGTGCAAAAGGACAAGGGTCCTATTCCAACGCTAGCAGGAACCGACAGATGATTAGTCTGCGGTAGCTGTACTTGGTATCTTTCATCCGAGACGAGAAATCCGACAGTTGATTAGCCGTGCAGAGATCGTACCTGGTATTTTTCATCCAAGAGGATCATACAGCTTGCCATGGAAGGGAGCACGCATGATTGGAAGAAGGCAATAGGAAAGCAAAGGTTTAGAAGCAACAAAGCATCTCCAAACGCTTATCTGAAACTCCCACCAATGAATCACATAAGTATCTTTATCTTATTTTATGTTTTATTTTTCTTTTAATTATCAAAACCCCAGAACCATTTGAATCTGCTTGACTGAGATTTACAAGATGACCATAGTTTGCTTCAAGCCGACAATCTCCGTGGGATCGACCCTTACTCACGTAAGGTATTACTTGGACGACCCAGTGCACTTGCTGGTTAGTTGTGCAGAGTTGTAAAAAGTGTGAATCACAATTTCGTACACCAAGTTTTTGGCGCCGTTGCCGGGGATTGTTCGAGTTTGGACAACTAACGGTTCATCTTGTCGCTTAGATTAGGTAATTTTATTTTATGTTTAACCTTTTTAATTTTATTTTCAAAAAAAAATTGTTCTTCAGAATTTTTAAGAATGAATTCTAGAGTTTCTTAAGATATGTTGAAGCCTAGCTGGCTGTGAAGCCATGTCTAATCTTTTGGACCAAGGTTTCCACTTTCTATTGTAGAAAGGACATGTCTGTATTTGTATGCTAAAGCTTGGCTGGCCATTTGGCCATGTCTAATTCTTTTGGACCGAAGCTTTAGACTAACATTGCACGAATCCTGGAATTCTTTTTAAAAATTTTGAATTTCTTTATTTTCTTTTTCCAAAATATTTTCGAAAAAATTATACAAAAAAATTTAATAAAATCATAAAACCAAAAAAAATTTGTGTTTCTTGTTTGAGTCTTGTGTCAAAATTTAAGTTTGGTGTCAATTGCATGTTTTAATTTGTCTTTAATTTTCGAAAATATATGCATTATGTTCTTCATGATCTTCAAGTTGTTCTTGATGATTTTTCTTGTTTTGTGTCTTTTCTTATTTTTCATATGCATTTTCGAATTATTAGTGTCTAAACATTAAAACATTCTAAGTTTGGTGTCTTGCATGTGTTTCTTTTCTTAAAAATTTTCAAAAATATGTTCTTGATGTTCATTTTGATCTTCAAAGTATTCTTGGTGTTCATCTTGACATTCAAGGTGTTCTTACATGCATTGTTTGTTTTGATCTTAAATTTTTATGTTTTGTTTCATTTTGTTGTTTAATGAAGAGAGAGAAAAACAACAAAAATAATATTTCTTCATTAATTTAAAAAAATAAAAAATAATATATTTCCCTTATCTCACTCATAAATTTCGAAATTTTGGGATTGACTTAGTCAAAATTTTAAAATTTAATTGTTTCTTGTTAGTCAAGTCAAAATTTCAATTTAAAAACTTTATCTTTTAAAATCTTTTTCAAAAAAATCAAATCTTTGTCATTTTTCTTCTTACTATTTTTGAATTTCTTAAACAAATTTTCAAAATCTTTTTCTTACTTTTATTTCATAATTTTCGAAATTATTGCTAACATTTAATGTTTTGATTCAAAAAAATTTTCAAGTTGTTACTTGCCTATTAAGAAAGGATCAATCTTTAAATTCTAGAATCATATCTTTTAGTTTCTTGTTAGTCAAGTCATCAATTTTAATTTTAAAAATCAAATCTTTTCAATTTCCTTTTCAAATCTTTTTCAAAATAAATTTCAATTATATCTTTCAATCATATCTTTTTCAAAACTTAATTTCAAAATCTTTTTCTAACTTCTTATCTTTTCAAAATTGATTTTCAAATCTTTTTCAATTAACTATTTGACTTTTTGTTTGTTTTACTATTTCTTATCTTTTTCAAAACCACCTAACTACTTTTCTCTCTCTAATTTTCGAAAATCACTAACAACTTTTTCAAAATTCTTTTTAATTAACTAATTGTTTTAAATTCTAATTTTATTTTATTTCTTCTAATAAATTCGAATTCTAACTAATAATTAAAATAAAAATAAAAATATTTTCTTTTCTTTTTCAAATACATTCTCTCTCTCATCTCTTTCTATTTATTTTATTTATTTACTAACACTTCTCTTCTTCTTATAATTCAAACCCTCTCCCTCTCTCTGTGTTTGAATCCTTCTTCTTCTCCCTTCTTCATTCTATTCTTCTATTCTTCTACTCACATAAAGGAATCTCTATATTGTGACATAAATGATTCCTCTTCTTTTCTGTTCTCTTCTTTTTCATATGAGCAAGAACAAGGATAAGAACATTCTTGCTGAAGCTGATCCTGAACCTGAAAGGACTCTGAAGAGGAAGCTAAGAGAAGCTAAAGCACAAAACTCTGGAGAGAACCTAACAGAAATTTTCGAAAAAGAAGAAGACATGGCAGCCGAAAATAATAACAATGGTGGAGATGCAAGGAAGGTGCTTGGTGACTTTACTGCACCAACTTCTGACTTCTATGGAAGAAGCATCTCAATTCCTGCAATTGGAGAAAACAACTTTGAGCTTAAGCCTCAATTAGTTTCTCTAATGCAGTAGAATTGCAAGTTTCATGGACTTCCATTGGAAGATCCTCATCAGTTCTTAGCTGAATTCTTACAAATCTGTGACACTGTTAAGACCAATGGGGTTAATCCTGAGGTCTACAGACTTATGCTTTTCCCCTTTGCTGTAAGAGACAGAGCTAGGATATGGTTGGACTCACAACCTAAAGAAAGCCTGAACTCTTGGAAAAAGTTGGTCAATGCTTTCTTGGCCAAATTCTTTCCACCTCAAAAGTTGAGCAAGCTTAGAGTGGAAGTCCAAACCTTCAGACAGAAGGAAGGTGAATCCCTCTATGAAGCTTGGGAAAGATACAAGCAATTGATCAGAAGGTGTCCTTCTGACATGCTTTCAGAATGGAGCATCCTATGTATATTCTATGATGGTCTGTCTGAATTATCCAAGATGTCATTGGACCACTCTGCTGGTGGATCTCTTCATCTGAAGAAAATGCCTGCAGAAGCCCAGGAACTCATTGAGATGGTTGCAAATAATCAGTTCATGTACACTTCTGAAAGAAATCCTGTGCATAATGGGATGACTCAGAAGAAAGGAGTTCTTGAGATTGATACTCTAAATGTCATATTGGCTCAGAATAAAATATTGACTCGGCAAGTCAATATGATTTCTCAGAATCTGACTGAAATGCAAGCTGCATCCTGTAGTACTAAAGAAGGCTCCTCTGAAGGAGAAGCTTATGACCCTGAGAATCCTGTAATGGAAGAGGTAAATTACATGGGAGAATCCTATGGCAACACCTATAATCCTTCATGGAGAAATCATCCAAATTTCTCATGGAAGGATCACCAGAAGCCTCAATAAGGCTTCAATAATAATAATGGTGGGAGAAATAGGTTTGGCAATAGCAAGCCTTTTCTATCATCTTCTAAGTAACAGACAGAAAATTCTAAGCAGAGCCTCTCTGACTTAGCAACCATAGTCTCTGATCTATCTAAGACCACTCTCAGTTTCATGACTGAAACAAGGTCCTCCATCAGAAATTTGGAGGCACAAGTGGGTCAGCTGAGTAAAGAGTTATTAAAATCCCTCCTAGTACTCTCCCAAGCAATACAAAAGAGAATCCAAAGAGAGAGTGCAAGGCCATCAATATACCCAACATGGCCGAACCTATAGAGAAGGAAAAGGCAGTGATTTCCAGTGAGGAAGACCTTACTGGGCGTCCACTGACCACTAAGGAGTTTCCTAATGAGGAACTAAAGGAATCTGTGGCTCATATAGAGACCATAGAGATTCCACTGAACTTACTATTGCCATTCATGAGCTCTGATGAGTATTCCTCCTCTGAAGAAGATGAAGATATTATTGAAGAGCAAATTGCTCAGTACCTAGGAGCAATCATGAAGCTGAATGGCAAGTTATTTGGTAATGAGACTTGGGAGGATGAACCCCCATTGCTCATCAATGAACTGAATGCTTTAATTCAACTGAAATTACCTCAGAAGAAACCGGATCCCGGAAAGTTCTTAATACCCGGTATCATAGGCACCATGACCTTTAAGAAGGCTCTGTGTGACCTGGGGTCAGGAATAAATCTCATGCCACTCTCTGTAATAGAGAAACTAGGGATCTTTGAGGTACAAGCTACAAGAATCTCACTAGAGATGTCAGACAATTCAAGGAAACAGGCTTATGGACTTGTAGAGGATGTCTTAGTGAAGGTTGAAGGCCTGTACATCCCTGCTGACTTTATAATCCTAGACACTGGAAAGGATGAGGATGAATCCATCATCCTTGGAAGACCCTTCCTAGCCACAGCAAGGGCTGTCATTGATGTGGACAGAGGAGAGTTAGTCCTCCAATTGAATGAGGACTACCTTGTGTTTAAGGCTCAAGGATCTTCTTCTGTAACCATGGAGAAGAAGCATGAAAAGCTTCTCTCAATACAGAGTCAAACAGAGCCCCCACACTCAACTTGTAATTTAGTGTTGGGAGGCCATCATTAAGCTCTGAGTCTCTATGAAGCTCTCTAAGAGCTCATTGTCAAGCTATTGACATTAAAGAAGCGCTTATTGGAGGCAACCCAATGTTATTTAATTATATTTATCTTTGTTTTCCATTATCATTTTATGTTTTCTTTAGGTTGATGATCGTGTGAAGTCATAAAAATAGCTGCAGAATTAAAGCAAAATAAAAAAGAGCATCAAAAATAGCACACCCTGGAGGACAGACTTACTGGCGTTTAAACGCCAGTAAAGATAGCAAAATGGGCGTTTAACGCCCAGTCTGGCAGCATTCTGGGCGTTAAACGCCAGAATGAGCAGCACTCTGGGTGTTTAATGCCAGAAAAGGATGTCTGGTGTTTGGCTGGCATTAAACACCAGAATTGGCAGACAGACTGGCGTTTGACGCCAGAAAAGGGTGTCTGGTTGGCGTTAAACGCCAGAAAGGGGTAGCAGACTAGCGTTTAACGCCAAGAAAGGTAGCAGAGCTGGTGTTAAACGCCATAATTGGCACACAAAGGTCGTTTACACGCCAGAATAGTGCAGGGAGAAGAATTTCTTGACACCTCAGGATCTGTGGATCCCACAGGATCCCCACCTACCCCACCTCTTCTTCTCTCCTATTCACACCTTTCCATAACACTCTTCCCCAAATACCCTTGACCAATCACATCAATACCTCTTCCCCAAACACCATTCACCTATCAAATCTTACCCTCTTCCCCATATTCTCTTCACCACTCACATCCATCCATCATAAACCCCACCTACCTCACCATTCAAATTCAAACCATTTCCCTCCCAAACCCATCCCTTCATGACCGAATTCTCTCTCTCTCTTACCCTATAAATACTCCTCCTTCCAACCTTCAATTTCACACTTCATACACACTTAACCCCCCTTGGCTGAAACCACTACTCCCATCCATCTCCTCCATTTCTTCTTCTTCTACTCCTTTTTTTTCTTCTTTTGCTCGAGGACGAGCAAAACTTCTAAGTTTGGTGTGGGAAAACCTCTGCTTTTTTTTTTCTTTCATAACCATCAATGATACCTAAGGCCGGAGAAACCTCTAGAAAGAGGAAAGGGAATGCAATTTCTTCCACCTCCGAGTAATGGGAGATGGAGAGATTCATCTCAAAGGTCCATCAAGACCACTTCTATGAAGTTGTGGCCAAGAAAAAGGTGATCCCCGAGGTCCCCTTCATGCTCAAAAAGAGTGAATATCCGGAGATCCGACGAGAGATTCGAAGAAGAGGTTGGGAAGCTCTCACCAACACAATCCAATAAGTCGGAATCTTAATGGTTCAAGAGTTCTATGCCAATGCATGGATCACTAAGAACCATGATCAAAGTATGAACCCGAACCCAAAGAATTGGCTCACAATGGTTCGGGGGAATTACTTGGATTTCATTCCTTTGATCAAAGGTTGGACCAAGTCCTCATGGACATCTGTATGGAAGGAGCTCAATGGAAGAGAGACTCAAGAGGCAAGCCGGTTCAATTAAGAAGGCTTGACCTCAAACCCGTGGCTAAGGGATGGTTGGAGTTCATCCAACGCTCTATCATTCCTACTAGCAACCAGTCTGAAGTTACAATAGACCGGGCTATCATGATCCATAGTATCATGATTGGAGAGAAAGTAGAAGTTCATGAAATCATACCTCTAGAACTCTACAAAGTGGTGGACAAGCCCTCCACTTTGGCAAGGTTAGCCTTCCCTCATCTCATCTGTAACCTATGCAATGCAGCTGGAATTGTCATAGAGGAAGACTGACGTTTGGATTTTTTGACGGTTTAGAATTTCACAAATGAAATCTCGTTGTAAAGTATAGCTTCTAAACCAACAATAATCCTTTCATACAAAAATTTGTTTGTCACAAGTAACAAACCCCTAAATTCTATAAACCGAAGTATTTAAACCTCGGGTCGTTCTCCCTAGGAATTACAATGAAGTGTCTTGTTATTGGTTATGGATTGTATTTTGGGGTTTTGGGATAAGAGACATGAAATGTAAATGACAATGAAAATAAACTAACAACTAAAAAGCACTTGGCAAGGTTGTGAGAATTAGAAGTCCTATCCTAGTTATCCTCCTCGATTGTGACCACAATTGTCCATTGCTACCACTTAGTTAACCTCTAACTATGAAGGAAAGTCAAGTGAATGAATCAACTTGATTCCACAAGTCCTAGCCAACTCCCAAGGAAAAGACTAGCTTTAGTGGTATCCAAATCAATTAGCAACTTCTAATTGTCAATCAATAAAGGAATTAGATAACTCAAGCGTCACTAATTACTCTACCAAAGCCAAGAGATACAAAATCTATACTAAAATCCAACCAAGCATTTCATCAAACACTTGGAAGGCATAAAAGAAAAGCAAAGTAAATTGATAACAAAAATAGAATCTAACAACAATTATGGCAAGGAATTAACAACAACAATCAAAAGGAACACAATTATTATGAATTACCTCTAATTGAATTGAAAGAAAATAGAAGGAGCAAAAGTAGATCTACAACAAAACATAAGAACAACATAAAGGAAATTACAACAAAAGAATAGAAGAAGAATGAATGTAACAACAAGGAATTGAGAGATAGAAGTGGAAGAAAGCAAAGATTAAAACCTAGATCTAAAAACTAAATCTAATTCTAATCCTAATTCTAGAGAGAAGAGAGAGCTTCTCTCTCTAGAAACTAACTCTCACTACTAAACTAAGCTAAAACTAAACTAATGGTAACTAACATCTAAAGTATGAAAAGTATGAAAAGTATGAAAAGTATGTTGATTCCCCTTCAATCCTTGGCTTAAATAGCATCAGAAATGAGTTGAATTGGGCCCACAAGGCTTCTAAAATCGCTGGCCACGTGTTGCATTAAGTGAGTCATGTGCCACCAACGGCGCGTCCGCGTACCGTGCGCGTGCGCGCCCCTATGCGCGATGCAACTATAGCAAATCTTATATCGTTTCGAAGCCCCAGATGTTAGCTTTCCAACCCAACTGGAACCGCATCAATTGGACCTCTGTAGCTCAAGTTATGGTCGTTTAAGTGCAAAGAGGTCGGCTTGACAGCTTTCCGGTTCTTTCATTTCTTCATGAGTTCTCCAACTTTTCATGCTTTCTTTCTTCATTCCCTTGATCCAATCTTTGCCTCCTAAACCTTAAATCACTTAACAAACATATCAAGGCATCTAATAGAATCAAGGTGAATTAAATTTAGCTATTTTGAGTCCTAAAAAGCATGTTTTTACACTTAATCACAAATATGGGAGAGATAACAAAATCATGCTAATTCCTAGGCTAAATGTGACAAAAGGTTATCAAGATGGTCTAAATTCAATACAAAACAAACCGTCAAATTGGGGTTTGTCAACCTCCCCACACTTAAACCAAGCATGTCCTCATGCTTAAGCCAAGAGAGAAACAAAGGGTATCAACATTTATTCAATGTAAATAAACTATATGCAACCTAAACTATATGCAACTAAATGCAAAATGGTTTTACCTACTTGGTTAAAAATAAATCAATCCTCCAAGTCATACGTGCACAAGTAGGGCCAAGATCATATAACGATTCATGAATCCTACCAATTCGAATATCAAAATGAAGTTCAAGTAGACTTGCGAGAAGAATGCTCATGAAAGCTGGGAATCAAGGAATTGAGCATCGAACCCTCACCGGAAGTGTTTGCACTCTAATCGCTCAAGTGTGTAGGGTCAATTCTCTCAATTCTCCCCTAATCATGCCTTCCAAGATTTGTTTTTCATCTAACAATCAACAATTATTCAATGCATGCATACATGTATCATGAGGTCTTTTCTTTAGGTTGTAATGGGGCTAGGGTCAAGGTAGGATCATATATGGCTAGTGGACTTAGGATTTGAATCTTTGATTAACTTAAACTTTCCCACCTAACCTATATAATGACCTATACAATTAAGTACTAATCTAACTACCCCTTCCTCACTTTTTCACATACTCATGCATCCCTTTTCATTTCACAATACTTATGCATTGATCTTTATTGGACTTTACTTTGGGGCATTTTGTCCCCTTTTATTTCTTTCTTTTTCTATTTTTTTCTTTTCTTTTCCATATTGTTTTTATTTTTCTTTTGTTCTTTTGTTTTTCTCATTTTTTTTTTCTATATACAAGAGCATCAATGCATAAGGTTTTACATTTGATCAATACATGAGTATGTACCCAATTCCCAATATTTTCAATAATAATACAAAATACCTTTTTATTCACCCAATGTCCCAAGGTTCCCACACTTGAATGATACTCACACACACTAGCCTAAGCTAATCAAAGATCCAAATAAGGACTTTTATTGTTTTCCGCTTTAAGGCTTGTAATGTGCTAAATTAAGAACAAAGTGGATTAATCGTAGGCTCAAATTTGGCTAACAAAGGAAGATAGAAGGTAAGGCCATTTGGGTGAGTGAGCTAATGAAATGATGGCCTCAATCATATAAATGCATGAATACACCAAATAATGGACATAAAGAATCAAACAAATCAAAGATCACAATCATAGGAAGAGAATAATGCACACAAGAAGGAAAAATAAGTGGTTATAAGATGTAACCACGCAATTAGGCACAAATCTCACTTGCTTATGTTCTTAGCTCAAAAACCATGTTCCAAAATAAATTCTTTCAAGCAAGTTCAACAAAAAGTTTTCAAATTGGTAGGTTGCCCTAAAACAGTTTCTTGGAAAGAAAATCATCACCCTAACCAAGTAGTCCTAATAGCAAAGAAGTGGTAAAAATATGTACAAATTCTAACTAACATGCAACCTATCATGCAATGAAATAGCTAATCTAATTAAAGAAAATAAAAAATTTGGTGTTGAAAAGGAAATTTTTACCCATGGAGATCGGTTAGACGACCTCCCCACACTTGAAGATTGCACCGTCCTCGGTGCATGTAAAGAAGAGCAAGGTGGACGGGTTGCTACAATTGATGAGCTTCTTCACAAGGCTGCGCGGAGGACTTGTTTGGTGCCCCATTTAAAAGCTTTTCCTTTCTCCCTTCTTGGTGGCCAACCTAAAAGGAAAGAAAAGGAAAGAAAATTAAGCCTATAACAAAGATATCAAGGCAATTAGAACATAGGCGGGGCTAATGCCAAATAAGAGTATGATTTCCTACTACATGTTAGCTAAGCATGTGAGTGAGAAAACAATGTAAGCTAAGGCATATCATTAAGCTCGATGCAAGAGTAAAGTTAAAGTATGAAGAGTGTGTTGAGCATCAAGTTCAAATGAGAAGAAGTGGGTCATGAAAGACAATATGAGGTCATATCAATGCACAAAGACACAAAAGTCATACAAGAAGAAGCATTGATTTAAAAGTTTCATCACCCAACAATATCAAACAAGTCAAGAAGCACCAAAATAATGTAAGAAAGTCTCAACAATTGAGTAGGAAAGTTCAACACCATTATTAAAATGGAAAACTTAGAAAATAAAATGAGAACAAGGTAAAGAAAAAAACAAAATTAAAATGCAATGAATGAAAATAAGCAAATGCAATAAAAGAAAATGGAGGAAAAGAGAAAAAAAAAATTTTTTGTTTGTTTTTTTTTTTAGTATTTTATTTATTTATTTATATATTTATTTATTTATTTATTATTATATTATTATTATTTTTTTATTAAAAAATATTTCATTTATATTAAAAGAAAAAAAATTTCTAAGAGAGGAAGAAGAAGAAAAAAAAGAATTAGAAAGAAAGAAGAAGAGAAGAGGAAAGAAGGAGAAAGGAGGAAGGAGAAAAGCAGGGTGCAAATCCGCGCGCGCGCACAGCGCGCTCACGCGCGGATGCAGCAAGGACGATCCGCGCGCGCGCGCACAGCGCGCTTACGCGTGGATGAGCTTGTGCTCCCAGCACAATGCTGGCACAACGCGCGCACAACTCTCTGGTTTTTGTACCAGAAGTTGCGGAAGTGCAATGTGCGCGCGCGCGCACAGCGTGCTAACGCGCCGATGGCCGTTTTTTTTTTTTTTTTTGCACCAATCTCAGCATTCTAAACCTCCAAGCATCTACCAAAACACCCTAAAACCTTATTTAACATACTAAACTACCAATTAAACTCAACTATCTAAACAAAACATGAAATTAAACTAATTCTATCAATATGTACAAAAGAGAAAATGAAAGGATTTTACTATGGTGGGTTGTCTCCCACCTAGCACTTTTGTTTATTGTCCTTAAGTTGGACTTATGGGGAGCTCCTCATCAAGGTGGCTTGTGCTTGTATTCATCTTGGAACTCCCACCAATGCTTGGTTCTCCATTGTGCCCCAAGATTCTTCATGGATTGAGCCAAGTCTTGATGGAGTTCTTCACAAGCTTGGGGCTCCCAAAGTTGATCCTCTTCTTGTAATCCGGGATCCCACACTTTGTTTTCATACCCGTCTTGAGGTTGATCATCATTATTAGTCCAACCGGGTGGTGAGTAAGGTGAATTCTCTATATAGTGGCCAACAATCCTCCTAGACCCATCTATTTGAGCACTATTCCCACCTTTGTATTCAACTCTTGAAGTATCAACCAAAATGAGCCTTGATTTGCAACGCCAACTACGAAACATCTTTCGCTTACGCTTCATCCCACAAAGCATTCTAAGTTGACCATCCGTTTCAAGCAAGCCATACTCAAGTGGGACAATAAAGCTAATAGAAATGAATTTTACCCATTCAAGTGAAGGGGTAGATGACAACCTAGGCAAAGATGCTTCCAAAGATCTTGACAAAGCATAACCAACCCTCGTTCTTCTATTTCTAGGGACTTCCACCTCTTCACAAGATCTCTTAATCTCAATCCTTTGTTCAACAATTTTATCTAAACCTTTTCCTTTACTCAAATCATAATAGGGAGGGTGAGAAAAATTTACCTCCTCAACGCTTTCAAATCCAACCGGAGAAGGTTCTTCATGCTTAAAGGATTCTTCACCACTAAGACTTGATGCTTGATCTTCATCACCAAGGGAACTCAATTCTTTCTCTATCCCATCCAAGTCTTCATATGGGATATGCCTTGGAAGGTGTGCACTTTCCTCCCTAGCATCAATTTCAATCATCTTGGAGGGGTTTTCTTCAACTCTATGTTCCCATGGAAGCTCCGCATCTCCTAAGTCTTCAACCAATTCTTCCTCTTCTTCAAAAATTATAGCTTCCTCCAATTGTTCCAATACAAAGCAACTTCCCTCGTTCTCCACCAATCTCTCCTTCATGTTATGCTCTTCATTTGTTTCTCCACATGTAGCCATGGGAGTCCCTTGAGTGTTCAAGCATTGGGATGCTAACCGGTTTACCACCTCATCCAAGGCGGTCATGAATTGTTGCACATCCCTTGTCATCTCCTCTTGTCCTTGAAGAAGAACACCGAGGGTTTCATCCATTGCGGATTGGGGTGGATAAGAGGGTTCATTGTCTTGGAGAAAGGGTTCATTATAGGAAGGTGGTTCTTCTTGGTAAGGTGGTGGTGTGTATTGAGGTGGTTCTTGGGAGTAGTAATCTTGGAATTGTGGTTCCATGTATGGCTCATATGGTTCGAAAGGAGGTTGGTATGGTGGGTAAGGATCATGATCATATGGAGGTGTTTGTTGAAAATAGGCTTGTGAGTGTGGTTGAGACTCATGTTGAGGATATGACTCATAGGCATATGGTGGTGGTTCTTGAAAGTCACAAGGAGATTCACCATAGCCATTGGATTGGTATGCATCATAGAATGGCTCTTCTTCATAGTGCATTGGTGGAGGTTGTTGCCATGGGGATTGATCATATGCATATGACTCCTCCCACCTTTGGTTGTCCCATCCTTGATACACATCTTCATTGTAGCTCCCATCACCTACAACATAGTTGTAATCACACTCATAGCCAAAATGAGAATTCATGGTGAAAAGATAAAATAAAAACAAAAGCTAATAGGAAACAAAAGAAACAAAATTCTACAACTAGCAAATAAAGCAAAAAGCAAGATATTCACACTATTCACATATGTACAATAACCAATAACATAACACCATTGCAATTCCCCGGCAACGGCGCCATTTTGACGTTTGGATTTTTTGACGGTTTAGAATTTCACAAATGAAATCTCGTTGTAAAGTATAGCTTCTAAACCAACAATAATCCTTTCATACAAAAATTTGTTTGTCACAAGTAACAAACCCCTAAATTCTATAAACCGAAGTATTTAAACCTCGGGTCGTTCTCCCTAGGAATTACAATGAAGTGTCTTGTTATTGGTTATGGATTGTATTTTGGGGTTTTGGGATAAGAGACATGAAATGTAAATGACAATGAAAATAAACTAACAACTAAAAAGCACTTGGCAAGGTTGTGAGAATTAGAAGTCCTATCCTAGTTATCCTCCTCGATTGTGACCACAATTGCCCATTGCTACCACTTAGTTAACCTTTAACTATGAAGGAAAGTCAAGTGAATGAATCAACTTGATTCCACAAGTCCTAGCCAACTCCCAAGGAAAAGACTAGCTTTAGTGGTATCCAAATCAATTAGCAACTTCTAATTGTCAATCAATAAAGGAATTAGATAACTCAAGCGTCACTAATTACTCTACCAAAGCCAAGAGATACAAAATCTATACTAAAATCCAACCAAGCATTTCATCAAACACTTGGAAGGCATAAAAGAAAAGCAAAGTAAATTGATAACAAAAATAGAATCTAACAACAATTATGGCAAGGAATTAACAACAACAATCAAAAGGAACACAATTATTATGAATTACCTCTAATTGAATTGAAAGAAAATAGAAGGAGCAAAAGTAGATCTACAACAAAACATAAGAACAACATAAAGGAAATTACAACAAAAGAATAGAAGAAGAATGAATATAACAACAAGGAATTGAGAGATAGAAGTGGAAGAAAGCAAAGATTAAAACCTAGATCTAAAAACTAAACCTAATTCTAATCCTAATTCTAGAGAGAAGAGAGAGCTTCTCTCTCTAGAAACTAACTCTCACTACTAAACTAAGCTAAAACTAAACTAATGGTAACTAACATCTAAAGTATGAAAAGTATGAAAAGTATGTTGATTCCCCTTCAATCCTTGGCTTAAATAGCATCAGAAATGAGTTGAATTGGGCCCACAAGGCTTCTAAAATCGCTGGCCACGTGTTGCATTAAGTGAGTCATGTGCCACCAACGGCGCGTCCGCGTACCGTGCGCGTGCGCACCCCTATGCGCGATGCAACTATGGCAAATCTTATATCGTTTCGAAGCCCCAGATGTTAGCTTTCCAACCCAACTGGAACCGCATCAATTGGACCTTTGTAGCTCAAGTTATGGTCGTTTAAGTGCAAAGAGGTCGGCTTGACAGCTTTCCGGTTCTTTCATTTCTTCATGAGTTCTCCAACTTTTCATGCTTTCTTTCTTCATTCCCTTGATCCAATCTTTGCCTCCTAAACCTTAAATCACTTAACAAACATATCAAGGCATCTAATAGAATCAAGGTGAATTAAATTTAGCTATTTTGAGTCCTAAAAAGCATGTTTTTACACTTAATCACAAATATGGGAGAGATAACAAAATCATGCTAATTCCTAGGCTAAATGTGACAAAAGGTTATCAAGATGCTCTAAATTCAATACAAAACAAACCGTCAAATTGGGATTTGTCAAAGACATCCTCATTGATAAGGACAAGCCCATCACTAAGAAGATGATGGAGCAAATAAGAGAGCCCACTCATGGACCTCAACAAGAGCATGAGGAAATTCTTCATCAAGAAATCCTTGAGATGCCTCAAGGGATGCACTTTCCTCCACAAAACTATTGGGAGCAAATCAACACCTCCTTAGGAGAATTGAGTTCCAACATGGGGCAACTAAGGATGGAGCACCAAGAGCACTCCATTATCCTCAATGAAATCAGAGAGGACCAAAGAGTCATGAGGGAGGAGCAACAAAGGCAAGGAAGAGACATAGAGGAGCTCAAGCACTCCATAAGATCTTCAAGAGGAAGAACTAGCCGCCATCACTAAGGTGGACCCGTTCTTTAATTTTCTTGTTCTTATTTTTCTGTTTTTCGAAATCTATGCTTTATGTTTTGTCTATGTTTGTGTCTTTATTATATGATCATTAGTGTCTAGTGTCTATGTCTTAAAGCTATGAATATCCTATGAATCCTTCACCTTTCTTAAATGAAAAATATTTTTATTTGCAAAAGAACAAGAAATGCATGATTTCGAATTCTATCTTGAAAATAGTTTAATTATTTTGATGTGGTGGCAATACTTTTTGTTTTCTGAATGAATGATTGAACACTGCATATTTTTGAATTTGTTGTTTATGAATGTTAAAATTGTTGGCTCTTGAAAGAATAATGAAAAAGGAGAAATGTTATTGATAATCTAAAAAATCATAAAATTGATTCTTGAAACAAGAAAAAGCAGTGAAACACAAAGCTTACGAAAAAAAAGTGACGAAAAAAATTTATTAATAAAGAAAAAAAAAAGAGAAAGAAAAAGAAAAAGCAAGCAGAAAAAGTCAGTAGCCCTTTAAACCAAAAGGCAAGGGTAAAAAGGATCTAAGGCTTTGAGCATTAATGGTTAGGAGGGCCAAAGGAATAAAATTCTTGCCTAAGCGGCTAAATCAAGCTGTCCCTAACCATGTACTTGTGGCGTGAAGGTGTCAAGTGAAAAGCTTGAGACTGAGCGGTTAAAGTCGTGGTCCAAAGTAAAAAGAGTGTGCTTAAGAGCTCTGGGCACCTCTAACTGAGGACTCTAGCAAAGTTAAGTCACAATCTGAAAAGGTTCACCCAATTATGTGTGTGGCATTTATGTATCCAGTGGTAATATTGGAAAACAAAATGCTTAGGGTCACAGCCAAGACTCATAAAGTAGCTGTGTTCAAGAATCAACATACTGAACTAAGAGAATCAATAACACTATCTGAATTCTAAGTTCCTATGGATGCCAATCATTCTGAACTTCAAAGGATAAAGTGAGATGCCAAAACTGTTCAGAAGCAAAAAGGCTACTAGCCCCGCTCATCTAATTGGAACTAAGTTCATTGATAAGTTTGGAATTTATTGTATATTCTCTTCTTTTTATCCTATTTTTTTTTATTTGCTTGGGGACAAGCAACAATTTAAATTTGGTGTTGTGATGAGCGGATAATTTATACCCTTTTTGGCATTGTTTTTACATAGTTTTTAGTATGTTTTAGTTACTTTTTATTATATTTTTATTAGTTTTTATTCAAAAATCACATTTCTGGACTTTACTATGAGTTTGTGTATTTTTCTGTTATTTTAGGTATTTTCTGGTTGAAATTGAGGGACCTGAGCAAAAATCTGATTTAGAGGCTAAAAAAGGACTGCAGATGTTGTTGGATTCTGACCCTCCTGCCCTCTAAGTGGATTTTCTGGAGCTACAAAAGCCCAATTGGTGTGCTCTCAATTGCGTTGGAAATTAGACATCCTGGGCTTTCTAGCAATATATAATAGTTTATACTTTACCCGAGATTTGATGGCCCAAACTGGCACTAAAATCCAGCCTAAAACTTTCTGGCGTAAAACGCCAAAACTGGCACCAGAATTGGAGTTAAACGCCGAAATTGGCACCCAAGCTTGCGTTTAACTCCAAGAGTGGCCTATGCACGTGAAAGCTTCAATGCTCAGCCCAAGCACACACCAAGTGGGCCCCGAAAGTGGATTTCTGCACTATCTGCACTTAGTTACTCATTTTCTGTAAACCTAAGTTACTAGTTTAGTATAAATAGCACTTTTTACTATTGTATTCATATCTTTTGATCATCTTTTGATCATTTTAGATCTAAGACTTGGACTTGGAGGCTGGCCATTCGGCCATGCCTAGACTATATTTCACTTATGTATTTTCTACGGTGGAGTTTCTACACCTCATAGATTAAGGTGTGGAGCTCTATTGTTCTTCATGAATTAATGCAAGTACTATTGTTTTTCTTTCAATTCACGCCTACTTCTTCTCCAAGATATACTCTCGTACTTAATTCAGTTAAGTCAGAATGAAGGGGGGTGACCCTTGACAATCACCCAATCTTCATTACTCGCTTAGCCAAGATCCGCGTGCCTGACAACCACAAGCGGTCTACATGATGTTCAAGGTAGTCATTGGACGACAGCCAGAGTATATTCTCTTAGGTCTCTAATTCACGGACCGAGTCCGTGAGATTAGGATCTTCGTGGTATAGGTTAGAACCAATTGGCAGCCATTCCTGAGATCCGGAATGTGTAAACCTTGTCTGTGGTATTCCGAGTAGGATCTGGGGAGGGATGACTGTGACGAGCTTCAAACTTGCGAATGTTGGGCGCAGTGACAGTGTGCAAAAGGACAATGGTCCTATTCCGACGCTAGCGGGAATCGACAGATGATTAGCCGTGCGGTAGCTGTACTTGGTATTTTTCATCCGAGTCGAGAAATCCGACAGTTGATTAGTCGTGCAGAGATCGTACCTGGTATTTTTCATCCAAGAGGATCATATAGCTTGCCATGGAAGGGAGCACGCATGATTGGAAGAAGGCAATATGAAAGCAGAGGTTCAGAAGCAACAAAGCATCTCCAAACGCTTATCTGAAACTCCCACCAATGAATCACATAAGTATCTTTATCTTATTATATGTTTTATTTATCTTTTAATTATCAAAATCCCATAACCATTTGAATCCGCCTGACTGAGATTTACAAGATGACCATAGTTTGCTTCAAGCCGACAATCTCCGTGGGATCGACCCTTACTCACGTAAGGTATTACTTGGACGACCCAGTGCACTTGCTGGTTAGTTGTGCGGAGTTGTGAAAAGTGTGAATCACAATTTCGTGCACCAGGCAATTTCTAGGCTGATTTGGACCCAGTTTCAAGCCCGAAAACGCATACTAGAGGCTGGGATGGAGCTGAGACTGAACAAACTTCACTTTTTACTTTAGTTTTTTTATTAGTTTTGGATTCTAGTGAGAGAAACTCCTACTTCTCTCTAGGGTTTTGGCATTCTTATTTTTATTTTCAAATTGGATCTTGAGAGAGCTGCTACTACCTTCGTTCCTCATCATTTTATTTCTATTTTCTTCTTTGATTCCCTTAATACTCTTTTCCATTTGGTTATTGAATTCATGTCTGGATCTTGTTACTCTTGAATTTTATTAATGCATTGAATTATTTTTATGTTTATTTTTATTGCTTGTTTGATCATTGTTAATTATTGTTAGTGCTAATTTCGATTTAATTAATTTCTCATAATTATCATGTCTTTTATTTACACCTACATGTGTTTGTGAAAATGCCATTCATGTTAATGGAGTAAATTTTTCAACTTGGGTAGGGGTTGAGTAATTGGAACCCGTTGAGTTGTTATACCCAAGTATTAATCTGTAATTGAAAATTGCTGACTAGCTCAAATCTCACCAACTCTAGTCCTTTCCCATGAAGTGACTAGGACTTGTGAGTTAGAGTTAGTGACGCCCACTTGACTTTCCTTCAATTGCTAGAGGATAACTAAGTGGGAGTAATGAACCTTTATTATTACACATGGAAAAGACAACAATAATAGAAATTCCAATTCTCTCCCCTAACCAAGGCCTTTTATTTTGATTAATTATCAACTCTTGCTGGTTATCCATTGCTTTAATTTCTAGCTATTTATTTTTCTGTTCTCAACTTCAAAAAAATATTCAGGAAAATCCTAACCAATAATTTGAATCTTGTGTCAACTCTTAGGAAAACGACCTAGGATTCTACTCCCGTTTATTTATTATTAATTGTGACACATTTGAAATTGATAGTGAAAATTTCGTCGGTTAAGGTTGTACTTGCAACGCTGTTTAGAAAATATCTTTCAGAAATTCTTAACCGGCATTTATCTGCCCATCAGTGGCGATGGGATCGCATGGAGGTTAGGTTGGTGGAGGCTGTGGGATACAGTGGTGTGATTAGCATTAGTTAGAAATTTCCTAAGTTTAGATAACCCTGTTTATGGTTTATGGTTTAAGTTATTTATCTTTGTTAAGCTTGAATATTGGTATCGATGTGAAGTTCTAGGATTGCCTTTGGCTTCTTGAAACCCTACATCTTACATATTGGGCACTGTTACCATACTGAGAACCTCCGATTCTCATACCATGTTGTTGTTGTTGTTTTTCAGATGCAGGTCGTAACCCACCTCGGTCAGTTGCGAGATGGTGACGGAGCAGAGGATCTTATGCTCTCTTTTGGGTATTTTGATTCTTTTGTTGTAGTACTTTCTCTCACTCTTATTTTTTTTAGACTTTATGGCCTTAGAGACTTGATTGGAGAGATAAGTTGTATAAGCTATTTTAAACTTTAAAATTCTGTTGTATTCAGTTTGACTAGCCAGCCTAAACTCCGCAGGTTGTGACTAGTCCTCTTTTTGTATATCATACTTATATATATCTTGTTTACTTTAATTATTACCTTGTGTATCCTGGAGCTATCAACAAGGTTTTATATTTATTATGTCTTGTTCTGTCCGTGCCTACGCATTTAGTTATCGTGTGTGAATGCTTCGCATTTCGTAATTCCGTTTTAAGCGACTTGAGCTTTACTCCTTCATCGAGCTCCTAGTATTACTATTTCTTTCTATATTATATATTATAAGCTTTAGAATTGTCGTGAAACTTCGTTATCCTTTACTTTACGGTTAGAGGGAAGGCTTAGGGTAATGGAGTGTTACACAAAATGACTTATTAAAAACCTAAGAAAATGTTACGTATTCCCAAGAAAAGCATGCGCCGCTTTAGCGTGGTATAACTAAAATATCTTTCTAAAATTTAAAATGAAATGTGCCAAGCACATGACTCCAAACATGTAAAACTTGGAAAATGGGTCCTCTCAATTTTTTTTAACAATTGAGAGAGTAAAGTGTGATCTCTCATCATTAATTTTGTAAGTGGGACCAAGAATAAATATAAGAGAGAAAAGAATGAAAGGTTAGAGATCACACTTTACACTCTCAATTTTTTTTAACAATTGAGAGGATCCATTCCCGAAATAAGTCTCAACTACGAACTAGGTCGATCATAAGGGCAAGGAGAGTCGAAGTCAGAGATAGACAATGTAAAAAAAAAGGTTGACTAGCGGTTACTTTAACTTGAGCACCAAAATTTTTACTAGACTCTCAAGCTGAAAATGCGAAATATGGTGCAAATTTTGGGGAACAAGTTGAAGAAAAAATATAGGAGAAAAAATGAATAAGAGATTTTTTTTCCCTATAAAAAAGAAAGTTGAAATTAAGACAAATATGCATTACAACCCACTATAACCTACACCAAAATTCTGCAAAAATTTCTAGTCACACTGACACATAAAAAAATAAAGTGCTTATATATATAAATGTTAAATGTCATCACTTTTCTCTAATTTTCTTTATTTCTTTTTTATTTTTTTCTTGTTTTATTTTTTAGCGTTTCTTTTATTTCAATTTCTTTTATCATTTTCGGTTTTTTATTGTTTTTGTACTTTTTATTATTTTTAATTTTATTGTTAAATTTAGCTATTACCTTTTTATTTATTTCGTATTATTTTTAAGTTTTTTATTTGCATTAAATTCATCGATTGAAGCGATCTAATAAATCGAACTCACCATTTTATAATTATTTTTTATTATTTTATTATTATTCAAAATGTGAATTTTATCTTTATCAATTTCTCTCTCATCTTATTAAAAGAAAAATTTATAAACTTACATTTTTATTATATAATTCACCAATTTTAATACAAGCTCATTTTCACATTACATATTAAAGTCGACAGAAAAATAAATGAAACAATCCAATTGTATTGTATAATTCTTAACCAGAGGTCGGAGAACAGTAGGATAACGACTACTACATATATTAATGATAAAAAGTTAAAAACTTGGGAAATATAAAAAAAGGTATAATTTTCTGTTCATATAGTATACAAATCATCCACTAATTCAATTGACTATTTGACTGATGCATAATAACGTCTTGCTTTGGTCCACTAATTCCTCTTCACCTTTTTGTTTTTCATATTATTCAGTTATCACTTTAAGTGTATAGATTATCATACAAGACTCAATTTGCATCAATCATTGATTCCAATACAAGAAGAAAGTTTGGCAAAAAAAGAGAAAAAAGAGAATAGAAATAAAAGCAAAAGAATAAAAGTAGAATGAGACGAAAAACGGTAGTGCTCTTTAATTAATTATTGCCATAAAAAATCTTTCCTAATTAATAAAGTTATTCCTGCCAAATGCTTTTTCACAAAAAAAAAATGATATTTGTAAATTAAATTGTTGTTTATTTTTGTTTATTTAATATATAAGGTAACTATTAATTCTATATAATTTTTTAGTTATCTAAAATTAAATTTAGATTAATATCTCAAATAGATATAAATTTAAGTTGAAAATAATATTTAACATTATTTTGACATATCTTTTTCTACCATATCAGTCTTTGTGCTCTTCATTTTTAAACCATACATTTTTTAAGCCAACAAACAACATGTTTGACTAATTGTTTTATGAAAAGTTTGTTCGTTTATTTATTGATACCAAATACCTATTTCTATTTTATAAAAAATAATAGAAGGTTAACTGTTCAAAATAGTAAAGAAGTTTCAAAAATGGATTTTACGTTCTAAAATTTTTCGCTTAGGCAGATCATGCATAAAAAAATTTACAGCAGTTGTAAATAAAAATAATGTAATCTAAAATTGTCGGGATATTGTAAAGATTAGTTAATAAAAAATATTATATGTGCATGTATTGAATGAATTATTAAATTAATTATTATGTATTTATATATAGGTAAATTTTTTTTATACTTATTTGAATTTTTTAAATTTATTTTTTATGGTAAATTTTAAATATTTAAAAATTATTTATTTTTATATTTTTAAATTAAATATTAATTTTTATCTCCTTTTAATAAATTAGATAATAAAATATTAAAATATTAAAAATATCTTTTTTAAAAAACAAAACATTAATAGGCCAACCCGTCTGACCAAAGTTTGTAGATTTATCAATGTGGGTTCAGCGAGCTTAAAATCTCAGTCCATCGTGTCGTTTTTGATAAGGAGGTCCGACGAATCAGTTTGTTTTTCTGGTTAAACTATTTTTAAAGATATATCTCCACAATATTAAGTTGGAAAAATCAAATATATGATCTTGTATAATAAAGTTAAAAATGATAATTATTAAAACATTAATACTAAATACGCATCTAAATTTATTTTGACTACATTTTTTTTATATCAAATGAACATTCCTTAACTTTAAACATTACAATATCACAACTTACACAGACTCACACTCACACTCACATAACACTTTTAAGGATTAGTTCCTATCCACTTCTGGTTTCAACCAAGTTTTGAATATAGATATGATTGCTCAATGCTCACGAGACAAATGAATTGTCATTACGCCTGCAACTTTATTATGTATATCATGTAAATAAGGGTGTTCAAGCTAGACATGCTCAAAACCTGGCCCGGACTCGAATCATATTTGTTCGGCTCAAGTTTGTTGGTTTTTGCAGCTGAGGCTTGGCACAGATGGAGGATTTCTACGCCTCTCATCAAGCTGCACCCGGGTTCAAATCCCAGCTGAGGCTGGATGTTGCAAGAACCCATAGTACCCATGTAGTGTGTGTGAGTGTGTTGTGTGGGTGTGTGAAACATGGGATTAATGTTTAGAATTGGGGGTTGTCCAATTCACTTGACCAAAAAAAAAAAAAAAAAAAATTTTGTTGGTTTTTATTTTGTATCATTTTCATACCTGAGTGTGAGTCATGCTTTATATAGATCCGATCTGCCTCTGAAATAATGTTTTATAGTTAAAATATGTATTTTATATTAAAATTAATAATAAAATATTATATTTTTATACTTTCGTTAATACTTTTTATACTGTATAGTGTTGCTTTTTATTTTGAAATAACTTATTTTAGTATAAATATTATATATTTATTAAATTCAATTTTAAAGTTAAGATTTTATTAATGTTATATAAAATTTATAAAATTGTATATACTAGTTATATATCAGGTCAATTAGACTTAACTCAGTTTATTTTAGATTAATTTAAAGTCAAATTCAAATCCTTAAAATAAATTAAATAAAATATTTAAATTGATTTCGACTTTATTTAAATCCAGCTCAATTCGACTTATGTACACTCTAATATGCAAAAGTAAAAATAAAAAGTGTATACTAATTTTAACGAAAAGGTCTAACGAAAAAATAAGGTCATAAAGTCACTTCATATATATATATATATAATGAAGAATTTAATAAATTAATCATCATTAAATTTATAATTTGTCATACGTATATTTTATTATTATAATTTTAAAATAATTAATCCCATAATAATCATTGGCACCGGTGCTGCATTGCAAGAGGTTTAAGTATTTTATTGAAAAAAAAAAGTAATTCATGTCTTGAAATACTCCGATTCATATATAATTTAGACTTTGAATTTTTAATGCGTAAGTTGATATTATCAAATAGTGTAAAATAATACTTTATGCTGAAAAGGATAGAGGATAGTGGATCATATATATATAAAGTATTTTCTTCTTTATTTTCGCTTCTTATTCAATAATGACAAGGATCCACTAATTAAGAAGAAAGTTGAAGTTGTAAAATTCAGTTTAGGATGTAGATGGTCTATAGTTTGTAAGGTTAATTAAACACAAATAAGAAACTTTTCTTTTGATTAAAAACAAAAAATGATGTCTTCTTAAAGTAGAGAGATTATTTATTTTTAAAAATAGATTAATTTTAATATATTGTTATTAAGAATTTTGTTCAATAGTCTATATATTTTCTCGATAGATGTATTTTCAAAATTATACCTTAAAATATTATACCCAAAGGCAAAATACAGATATTAAAGAACTTTTTTTTTTTGTTATTTTATGTTTTGAAATATTTTTCTAGTTAAGCTCACATATGAGAGAAATTCGTGATATTAAAAAGAATGTAATGTAGATAAGAAAATAAGAGATATTGACCGACTGTGAATTTTCAAAAAACCCAATTTAATTATTTTTTTAATTTAACAAAGGAAAAATTATTTTCATCACACATGTACAATTTCACATAACAAAATTAATATTTATTATTTTTTTGTTGTACAGTTAACAAAAATTGGCATGATTTGGGGTTGGTAGCTCAGAACTTTGAAGGTGTTGTTTCATTATCTATAACCCAAAAATATCTAGAAATAATTTCAACATTGTAGAGGGAACTCAAGGCACCAAGATGGAGAGTTCAATGAGAAAGGATCAAGGACGAACAATATTATCTTAGAAATTGACATCTTGCATGGGTAGAATCAGATAGAAAGCTCAAGCAATGCAATTTCATATTCCTCCTAATATTTTCTAAGCTTTAATTCCTTTTCCTTGTAACCTAATTCTTCCAATGTGTAATAGGCTAGCAGAGAACTAAGAAGAGTTTCTTTTAAAAAAACATCAAATATAAGAGTGACATTTTAGATCTATTTGATGCATTGAAATAAAGATTTACAGGTGGGGCCCACACGAAACCCATTGCGAAATAATTCAACAAAGTAAAATTCCGTGCTGGGATTCTCTCTTAAATAATGTTGATATTAGCACACAAAAACATTTATCTAAAACTTTTTAAGCGGATAAATATAAAATAAATAAATAAATGACTAAAATATCGGCATATAACATGAAATGTTCATGTGGTCAAACGAATAAATAAATCAGGTATACATCCAAAGAATAATGGGAGAAAAAAGGGAAGAAATTATGAGCATTGAAGAGTGAAGATCCACTTTCTCCTTTTCTTTAAGTTTTACTCTTTTTTTTTTTTTCGATTGTAATTGTTATACACTCTTTCTTTTTATTTGTGTGATGTGTTGTTCAATTAAGAACTACTATTATTTATTTCTTATCAATAAAATAAAACCTACTTTTATTTATAAAATATAAATCGCTTTTTTCTCTCTATTTCTTTAGTCTATTCTTTAGCAATCTTTTGTGATTGCATTTGGGAATACCCTTTCTTTTTCTTCAAAATTCTATGCTTGGTAATGACATTGCTAAGGCTGTTTTGGTCATTTCATCAATACAAGCACTCAACTTTGAAAAAAAAAAAGAAGAGAGAAGATACGCAAAAAGAAGGGTGGTCACTGGTCAGAGAGGAAAAAGGAGGTGATTCTAAATTGGGGAAAAGTGATTGGCTGGTTGGAATTGAATGTTTTGTAATATAAAAAAGGTTACCGAGGAGGAGCTCAGCGTGATTGTGTTGCTATCTTCTTATGCAATTTAGCCGTTGCAATGCCTAACGTGGGAAGGAACGATAGTGAACATGAAAATCACAAGGATGGTAAAGGCAACGTTAAAGCACCGGAAACCGCGCACCAGATTAGTAGCGGTTAGTAATAACCGCTTTTGCTTATATTTGCTTGCTACCGTACCCTTTGCATTGCAGATTTTTTCTTGAATGATGCTTATCTATCATAAATATTGCAGATTGAGACATAATTAAACATGCAATTTGTAACCCAATATAGCTGGCACTTCAGGTGCAATTGAAATTGGAACTTTGTGAACTTCGGTAAATACATGATTTTGTTTTTCCTCTGGAATTTGTTGGGTGGCAGATTCATGGTTTCAAGTGGCTTTTGTCCTAACCACCGGAATCAACAGCGCTTATGTGCTGGGATATTCCGGCACCATCATGGTGCCGCTTGGTTGGGTTGGTGGCGTGGTTGGTCTAATCCTGGCCACCATGATTTCGCTCTATGCAAATGCTCTTGTTGCTATGCTCCATGAGTATGGGGGGAGAAGGCACATCAGATGTAGAGATCTTGCTGGATTCATATACGGTAACAAATACTCATCTTCTACAAATGTTTTCCAATAACATGCAAATATTTCTTTTTCTCTCATGTTTCATCTCTTTCTTACCGCAGGAAGATGGGCGTATACTCTTACATGGGCTCTACAATACGTCAATCTTTTCATGATCAATACTGGCTATATCATTTTGGCCGGTTCAGCCTTGAAAGTAACAAATTCAATCTCTTCCTCAGTTTAGAATATGTTTCTTCAGATAGTGTGTATCTCTAGCCATTCTGTTACATGCATACAAAAAATTTCGTACAAAACACATTAAAATATAAAAATAAACATGTATTGGTTAATTTGGTAATTGAATTTTTTTTTTTTTGGTATTTCCAGAGGGTTTTTTTCGTGAATTCTTTTTTTATTTTTATATGTTCAATGTGGTGCAGGCTACTTATCTTCTATTTTGGGATGATCACACAATGAAACTTCCATATTTTATTGCCATAGCTGGCTTTGTGTGTGCAATGTTTGCCTTTGGAATCCCTACTCTTTCAGCTCTTGGAGTTTGGCTGGGTTTTTCAACTCTCTTGAGTCTAGCTTATATTGTTATAGCATTTGTGCTGTCCCTTAAAGATGGTAATATTTCATTTCTGCTATTATGTTATGTGTCCCCTTTTTTTTTGTCCACCAAGTTAACACATACCCCTCCACCCTTGCACCGCTTGTCTTATTGCCAGCTTGGTATTCATGTGAATACAAATCTTGCATCTCTATCCGAACTGAGTTGAAAATTTTCATGCATTAAGTTGAAGACACTATTTTTTTTAACTGTTCATTAAACAAGATGATTGTTATTAACATCAGGATTGAATGCACCACCTAGAGATTTCAGTATTCCGGGCGATGGCGCCGGTAAAATATTTTCGATCATCGGAGCAAGCGCTAATCTCGTGTTCGCATATAACACTGGCATGCTTCCCGAAATACAGGTCTCATACACTTACATGTTTTTAAAACATATTTAATGTACACAGATACTGATGCACAACATAAATTGATTGATGTATATGACAGGCAACAATTAAGCAGCCAGTTGTGACGAACATGATGAAAGCCCTGTATTTTCAGTTCACAGTTGGTGTTCTTCCATTGTACCTGGTTACGTTTACAGGTTACTGGGCTTATGGAAATTCCACATCAGCATATTTGCTGAACAATGTGAATGGTCCTGTTTGGGTTAAAGCTGTAGCTAACATTACAGCTTTTCTTCAATCAGTCATTGCATTGCATGTACTTACATCTAAACTTGAACTTCTGCTATTATCAATTGTTTTAACCCTGATAAATAATACAGGCCAAAATCATATCTTACAATTTAAGGAAAACAAAGTTGTCTCTCACTGGTTAAAGAAAGATCAATGGGGCTTTCAAATCTTGAGAAACTACGATGTGTTTAGTTTGCATTTTCATTTTCAATAGTTTCGATTTCAAGATTTTGTGAAGAGAAAAGAGAAAACAGTAAAAACAATAATATCATATTTTCTGTTTTTGCCTCTGTTTACTTTTTTCTTCACAAAATTCTAAAAATATGAAAAAATCGAAAATAAAAGCGCAAACCAAACACACCCTTTATTAGCTTGTGTTTTTGGTCAGAGATGAAATTTGGTTTACTCGAATTGTTTGAGTGTCCTAATGATCCTCTATTTTCACTTCTGCTAGATATTTGCTAGTCCTATGTATGAGTATGCGGACACCAAATATGGGATCACCGGAAGTGCCCTACAAATTAAGAACTTAACATTCAGGATTTTACTAAGAGGTGGCTACCTCACCTTCAATACATTTGTATCTGCTCTGCTACCATTTCTTGGAGATTTCATGAGCCTCACAGGTGCAATAAGCACATTCCCACTCACATTTATTCTTGCAAACCATATGTACCTAACGGCAAAGAAGGACAAACAATCATCCATGCAACAGCTTTGGCACTGGCTCAACATTGTTTTCTTTAGCATCATGTCTCTTGTAGCAACAGTTTCGGCCGTACGGCTTATCTCCGTAGACTCCAAAACATACCATCTTTTTGCTGATTTATGATTTAGTCCTTTTTTTTTTCTGTAGTCTTTCATCCAGTGTACCAGTTTTGCTTAGTACAAGTTCTAAGCTTGCTAAACAAAATGAAATGAAATGAAAATATCTGGAGAGTTGAGAGTTAAGATTTAATAATGAATTGAGCATATCAGGAGAGATGACAGTTACTTTAGCAGCATCAGTAAGATCAAATTCCAACAATTAAGTAGGCAAGATGTTTACAAAAAAAAAATGAAAATTTAAAGGAAAAGGTGATAATCGATATGTAACTTCTTAAAAAAATTGAATATACAATGTCATACATTTCTTCCTATAGATGTATGGTAAAGAACATAATTGTGTGGATGAAAATAATACAAAGACATACATTGATAGGCATTTCTAAAGTAGAATTTGGTAAACTAGGTTGCCTATAATGCTTCGCTGAAATCTCTAATTAAAGATCTAGAACCTGCAACCATTTAAGAAACAGATCCAGTTTAAAACGCCATGCTATTTCCACTATTACCACACTATATATATCTACTCATCTGGGAAAGGAAGTTGAGAGACAAAGTCTGCATTGTTCTAACCACTCGGGCTCATCATAGCCATTGACTTACATGCTTAATCCAAAATTATACATCTATACAAATTCAGATAACATGCATCTAAATCAAGGCACATTCAATGAGTTATTATACAGTTAATTATGATGACCAATCACTAAACTGAAGGAGAGCATAAAAGAAATAATCACTGAAACTGCAAATTAAACTTTGTTTAAAGTGTACACGAATGTATTACATAACATATAGAAAAATTGTAACATCAATCAAGTCTTTCCCTGTTAGTTGGGGGCTTTACAAAAAAATAATTTTCAGAAAGCAGGTTTGATCTTAAGAGTGAGCATAAGATGAAATGTTTAACTCAACCACTATCTTGAGTCTTAGAAACACAAGCATCTAATCGGATGACACACATGTACAGAGCATAGCATTTAAACTCAACAAATTAAACCCCAAATATATATATATATATATATATATATATATATATACATATATATAATGTTTGGATCAGCCATAATCGCAACTTGCTTATCATCATCATCATCATCCAGACAGAAACTTTACAATAATGAAGATGGTGTTGAGAAGTATGAGAGGAACTCTCAAGTACTGACTTGCATGAATGAGACCTATAATCTGGCCTTTCAAGGACTTTGTCCTCCTAACTGAGAAATCTGAGAAGCCCCACCCTCTCGGTGCAAGAAACCGGTCCTCATTTATTATTGCCAGTGCATTTGCAAGGAGCAAGAACCCCTCTAGTAGTGTCCACAAACCCATCTCCCTACACTGAAAACAAGAAATATATCACCATAAGAGATAGAACTCATCCAATCCATTAAACATAACACACTGTAGTGAAGTTAACAAATTCTTAAGTTACCTCATAAACTTTTTCCCAAATTGAAATTACAAGTTTACAAGTTCAGTTTCAGGGTTCAAATTTTGTAGAGTTTAGTCTCAAAATTTGGTAAGCTTGCATTGTAGACACGGACAACTAATAGCAAATAGTGCCATTTATAAAAAAAATTGCATTTTGTAGAACCAAAATCTCACTAGCAAAGTTACAAACACTTGGAGGACATCAAAAATCCAAATAACAGATTATGAAATTATCTTCTCATCAAACTTAAGAATGCACCAACAAAAAGTCTCATAAACTTTACCAAAAAAAAAAAAGAATATCCTGAAATTAGACTTGAGCTTATAATCTACGAATTTCAGTGCAAACAATTGAAGATACAGCTAAAATAAAGTAGGGAGAAACATAAAGAGAGAAATAAGTGAAACATGAAAGAACATTGGAGCGCAAGAGTTAACCTGGTACCGGAACGGTGGGTAGCTTCGCGAGGAGTGGACACTGGAGGGAAAGAGGTTACACACGGACACACTGAGAGATCATGTTCATTCGTTTCATATCCATGGAAAACTTGGAAAGAAAAGAAAGAGAATAATTCGAAACAAACGCACCGTTTGCTGTGCCATTCTCCTCATTCTCTAGTTAGTAACTACCAGAATACCTGTTGAACATTTATCTTTTTATGTTTGGGTTAAGTACGATTTTCGTCAATAAATTATAGGCTGAACAAAATCATCTTTTCGACCAAAATACCCTTATTCTTTTTCACCAAAATATCTTATTTATATTATTCTTTTTTTTTTCTTCTCCATCACAACAACAGCATCTCTTCTTTTTCTTTCTTCCTCGTCACAGCACCAGCAACAACAAGAATAAAATCAGAAACAAAATTAATGTAATAAACATAAAAAATATAATTAGAAAAAGAAGCAAGAATCAGAAACAAAATTAATGTAATAAACATAAAAAATATAATTAGAAATAGAAGCATAAATAGAATCAGAATCAAAAGTAGAAAAATCAGAAACAGAAGAACAATCAGAAACAAAATTAAATCAGAAGCAGAATAATTAAATCAGAAGCACAACAACAATAAAATCAAAGAAACAGAATCAGAATCAGAAGCACAAAAATAATGAAATCATCAGAATCAGAAGCAGAAGAACAATCAAAAGCAGAACCAGAACAAATCAGAATAAAAACAAATTAGAAACAGAATCGGAACCCTAGGGAGGACCAGCGGCGGCGAGGTCAGCAGCACCGGCGGAAGCGGCGACAGTGGCAGAGCGCGACGGCGACGAGACACCCCTCTTCCTCTCCTTGGTCGTGGATTTTCTCTCTCTCTCTTCGCGAGCTCTTCGACCGCGGCGGCAAGGCGTGGCGGCAAGGCGTGACGGCAAGGCGTGACGGCAAGGCGTGGCGGCAAGGCATGGCGGCAAGGCATGGCGGCAAGGCATGGCGGCAAGGCTCGCGTCTCCTCTCTCCCTCGCGAGCTCTCTCTCCCTCTGGTTTTGATTTCTGACGGCGACGGCGGCTTCAAACCTCGCCTGCGCCATCTCCCCCCCCCCCCCCTCTTCCTCTCTTTCCCCTCTTCTTCCCTTCCCTCTTCTTCCCTTTCCCCCTTTCCCCCTCTTCCGTTCTGTTTTTTGTTTTTTTTTTTTTCCTTTTTTGTATTTTATAATTTATTTAATTATAGATAATTTAATAATAAAAATTAAAATTTAGGTAAGAAGAATGATTTTAAAATTAGAGCAAAGCACAAATAGGTTCCTGACCTTTTGTACCGCGAATATTTTCGTTTCTGACCATTGAAAAATACTTTTAAGTCCCTGACCTTCATAAAATTCGGACGGATCAGTCCCTCTGTCCAAATGCCTCTGTTAGGGACTGATCCGTCCAAATGTCTCCGTCAAGGACTGATCCGTCCAAATTTTGTGAAGATCATGGACTTAAAAATATTTTTCAATTGTTAGGGACAAAAATATCCGCAGGACAAAAGGTCAGAGACCTATTTGTCCTTTTCTCTTAAAATTAAGTTAAATCTTAAGAACAATTTTGTATAAAAAAAAGATAGATGTATAAAAAAAATTTTTTGACCTATATACCTTAAATATCAAAATTATACTTATCTCTTTCTGTTTTGACTTTTTTTCTTCGGTCCTTAGATTGTCATTTTTTAAGATTTTTTTATTTAAATTAAATAAATATTGTATTTACGAAAATACATAAACATTGAAGTAATTACAAAAATATATCCAAAGTCACATCTCGAATGCTGAGGATTATTATCGAAAATGACCACATCTCGAATGCACAGATCCCGTTCTATGATAGGGTATTTACGAGTCATATCTTAAATGCAACCTTGATATGAACATGAACATATATCGAATACATTGCATTCGAGATACGCTCGTTTCGTGATTGAGGTTAGTGCATCCGAGAAAAATGCAAATAGCTAGGATGGGGGCTCAGCATCCGAGATACGCGCAATTGCGTATATAAGTCACAACATTCAGGAAGAATGTGGATTAAAACCATTTTTTTCAAATTTGTGAGTTTCTGGACGTGTGAAATTGAGTTCCTTCACAAGATATGGCCCCCGGACAATATATCTGCGAAGTGTAACACCTACCACATGGAGCCTTATGCTTAAGTCATAAGATAGAGGTGGTGAGACATTACGACCTCTAAAAGTGAAATGTAATATGTATATATATATAGTGAAGAAGATTTTTAACTAGGAGCCTTTAAAGAAAAAGGGTAAAACAAATTCGTAAAATTGAAAAGCGCAACACTCCCGAACGCGATAACGTAAGTGAAGCAAGGTAAAAGATAAACTAACACGTGTGTATATATATATATATATATATAGAAAACCCAAAAGAAACCTAAAATACAGAGTTACAAAATCTGTTTCTCCAAATTAATCTCTAAGAGGAGCTCATATAGTATATATAGTGGAGATAATAAGTATCTATGTAAATACATATGGCCAAAATAAAACCCCGAGAGATAAGATTCTTCGCTAAATCAGAAGCTTCCAGCATGCCTCAACGAAGATCCTCACGTTCTGCATATGAAAACCATAAAATTCGCATGGGTGAGAATCGAAAGTTCTCAGCATGGTTACAGTGTCCACATATCTAACATATAATGTCTTGGGAAAGTCGAAGGCAATCCTACCAACATAAAGTTAAAGCTTATAAACATATCTAAACCATGAAAGTAAGAGGCAAATAGCTAAGGGTCTTCGGTCTATCTAAAACTCCCCTTTCCAACTCCTCCAAACCTCCCAACCGCCACCAGAACCAGTTGTTACAAACACAATTATTACAGACAAGAAAATCACAAGTAGAAAGCAGATACAACAATTAAACAAGTAGCAACTAGTTATGCAATCAATTAAGCATTTCAAATAGAACACACCAAACAAACATATAGATACATATGATGCATGCCTGTCCTAGTGGCTGATGAGTCTCATATGTCGGTTATCAATCCAACCCGATGTGTTCGGTAGCTAACCCGGGCACAATCTCTCTGTTGCTCCTTAATACCATTAAAGGGAATCCGTGCCCTATCACCATTAGAGAGTATCTGTGCCCTGTCACCATTAGAGGGTATCAATGCCCTGTCACCCTTACAACCAGAGAGAAAAATACAAGCATACTCACATTCAACATTTTCCATCATGATTCATTTACCACATTCATTCATTAATCATATATGCATCTCCGGCATACTGCCTAATATTTTTACGCTTCCTCAATTAATCATAATCATTTAATCATCAATCAGATTTCAGTAATAATTCTTCATTCATGTCACTTACATTCATTCATTTATTCATTCATAATCACATCATTAAACATCATGAACTTAGCCACCGCTCAAAGCATATATAACCTTCCAGCACTTCTTCATTCATGCTCATTTACTTTACCCCTTTCTTCATCAAGTTGCCTTTCTCACACTGCTAAGCATACTTTACTACTCAAAAATTCATCTTTCAGGCTTTAAACAAGTGTTAAAAGGGTTTTCAAGCTAGAGGGATGGTTTAAAAACACAAAAATTCATAATGCAGAAAAACAAGGGCTGTGCGTACGCACACCCCTGCCGTGCTTACGCACACGACTAAAAATGGGTGGTCGCGTACGTGACTCCCTTGCTTGTGTACGCAAGTGTTCCAATCTTAATGGACTGCTCGCGTCGCGTGTGTTTCTCGAGTACGCATGCTTAACATAAATCTCAAAAAAGCTACTAAGTCCAGAATTTTTTTGTTTTGCACACCAATCTTTGAATACGCATAACTTTCTCGTTTTAAAATATTTTTCCCCCGTTCTTTGAACAGTGTAAACATCTCGAACCAAATTTTCTTTCTAAATAAGTTTGATAGAAATCGGAGGTTCAGAGACTAATTTATGCTCCACCAAAATTGGCCAAAAATCAAGAGTTTTCATTAAAATCCGCAAACCTCAACTTTCAAAACATACACACTTCAAACCTTTTAAAACCAAACCAAATCTTGCCATGACAGCCTCAAGCACACCAAATTCATATTTTCAACCTCCTTATTCACTCCACAACTTCCAATTCTCCTCTTCCATCAATCTCAACTCAATAATTCAAATTCAAACAATATACAACATACATAATCAATTACTCATATCAAACACAATATCAACTTCACTACCAATATAGTACCAACAATAACTTTAATTAGCCAAAATTCATAAATACCAACCAATCCTAAATCCTCAACAACATTCGCATCTCAAAAATACCATCATTATCATTTATCAATCTCATATACCAAGTTAGACATATCATTCACAATAGCACCGATCACAATCCCAAAAACCAATAACCACATACATAATAATCCATCCCAACCAATCAACAATTCAATTCCTATCTTACGGTCACTAGCCTAAGTTTTCACGACACATTATATTTTAGATACGAGAAACCGAAACCATACCTTGGTTGATTTCCCGCTCAAACTCGGAACACTCCCAATTCACTTTTCCTCAAGCTTCCAAGGCCTCAACACCTCTAAAAACAGATTTCTAGCTTGCATTCCACTTCAAGCTCCCAAAATCTTCATCAAGCTTCAATCCACTTACATATATATTTTACCTAATACATATAATATACACCCACACATACAAACTCAATATCCAAACACAACAAATCAAGTATTTCACTAGGATTGAGAATCCTTTCCATACCCAAGGATCAAAGAGGCAAGATTAAGCCTTCCCCTCAAGCTAATTGGATCCTATAATATCAAGGAGCTCAAAATCTCAACACTTTTTACCCAATAATTTCGAAATCAAGGGTTGAGAAAATTGGAAGGAAAATGTGGCTTACCTCTTACACAACCTTGTGGGCTTTGCAGAGCTCGACGCCGTGGTCACGTACCACAAACGGTGCGGCGATCGGAGCTTCGGATCAAAAGTTATGGCACTTTGAATCAAACCAAGGGTTTGCTCCTTCTTCCTCCACCCTTGAATAATTCCCAGCGTGTTTAGCTTAAGGGAAGGGGAAGAAGAGCTGTGCTCTTTTGTTTTAATGGGTTTGGGTTGGGCCAAGGGCCCAATACGGGTTCGGTTTGTCCCGTTTGGCTCAATCTTGGGCCAAATTCTTTAAAATTAGTGTCGAAATTTTCGTTTAAATTTTTTCTATCATATTAAACCATAAAAATCATGTTTCTAATTTATAGAATAAATTTTAATTTGTGGGTTAATTATTCATTAATTAATCAGATTTTACACGAAGGACACATCAATAGACTGAATAATATTTGGCTCTACCATCCGTGTTGTAATCCTCCCGTCACCAGCGTTCAAAAGATCGTCTGGCTACATTGCATCCAAGTTCAATGTTTGATAATGGATAAGAACATCCGACAGTCGAGGAATGGCCAAAGGGGGAGGCAGCAGAAACCTACCAATACCACCGCTGGGAGTCTTCGGTACAAACTCAACTTCGAAAGCTGTATCGCTTGACGACCTGCACTCGATAACATAGTTTGAATTGCCCTCACTGTTGTCCTCATCGGTACTATCATGAGGCTGAGCATAGTAGATCGATGTTGCCTCGAGCGATACAACTTCAGTAGTCGAAGGAGACGGCTCACCACTAACAACTACGTCACGGACTGCAGCATACAATTCCATCACATGTTGCGACATCAGCCGTGCATGTACGTCGAACATTACCCTCACATGCTGATCCTTATCAATCCAAAATAATTGGTTGGTAAATCCACCATTCTAAAGCGCCTTCAGAGATCTATATGCAACTCGCCCAACCTCTTTTTTTTCTACTGTCCCCATATTGCTCAGCATGACCGTCTTTAGCGCATCCAAGCTATCAACCCGGTAAGTGCGCAACATGACAGTCTTGTCAGACTCAAAAATCACTCCTTCATTACCGTGTCTGACTATCCCATTGGGATAAACCACCACAAAGAAGAATTGATTATTCTCCATCAGAACAAAACAGAAAGAAGAGAAAGAGAAGAATGGTTTGTGAATTGTGTAAGGAGAGGTATTAGGATGGTCTCTATAAATAAACTTATTCTACAAGATATCTTGGGTGCAAAGACATCTATACCATAATACACATATCTTGGATGCTAAGACTCTAATTATAATCTTGACTATATCTCGGATACAGAGGGGGGCATCAGGAATCTACGTTTATCTCGGATGCACTAATCCCAATCACAAAACGAGCGTATCTCGGATGCAGTGTATCCGATATATGCTCATGTTTATATCACGGATACAATCGTGATATGACTCGCAGACGCCCTATCATAGAACGGGGTCTGTGCATTCGAGATGTGACTGAGGATGCATTTTTGTAATTACTTCAACGTTTATTTATTTTCGTAAATACTATATTTATTTAATTTAAATAAAAATCCTTTTTACATTAATAAAAATATTTTTATTGTTCAATTTTTTAATTAAAAATAAAAAATTTATTTATTCTACCATTACCCAAAATACATAAGTATCCTTTCTTAATTCCTCATAGTTTACAGAAACTTTTTCAATTAGGACTAAATTTATACTCATTCTTTCTATTCTTGCTTTTTAAAACATTTACTTTGAATGTGAAGATACCATAGCACTTCTTAGAATTGGCTAAAGAGATTCTGCCTCATAATACATTGTATCTAATTCAACTTCATAAATTATTCAACAACAAATATAATTTAAAAGCATCTTATTTGAACTTTAATATAATTTATGTATATAAACAAAATTCTTTGATTTATCGTGTTAAAATAATTTATTTTTTAGATAAAAAATGTTATTTTACAAAAGTTTATTTTTTTGAAATAATTAAAAAAATATTATTTCCAAAAGCATCTTATTTGAACTTTAATTTCCAGAATGCGTTTTTTTTGTTTATGATGAGTTTGCCAAACCCTCGACAAATGGTAATGGCATCTTCAACATTGCTGACGGCAATGACAACCATTATCATCGTCTCCAGAAATATACAGATACACGATAATAAATCATATTTAACAAAGATTTTTTTCAATTATAAATTAAAAAAACTATTGTTTTCCCAACAAAAATATGACTTATTCTTATGTACTCTTTTGTACTCCTATGTAATCTGGAGACGATGATAATGGTTGCCATTGTCCATTGTGAAGCTTAAAAATTTAAGTACGCCCATTATTTTTGAGTATTTGAAGTGAAGTTCACTAGAGAAGCGGTGAACTTCATAATTTATATGAAGTTCGCCGGGTGAGGCAAACTCTATTAATATTATGGAGTTCGCCGAGGGTGTGGCAAACTTGTCCTAAATCTCCCAAAAAAAACTGTGAAATTAAAGTTCAAATAACGTGTTTCTGAAAATAAATATTTTTTTTAATTTATTTCAGAAAAAAACCTTGCTTTTTGCTTTACCTTTTATTTTTTATTTTTTGCTTTCTCTTCTATTCTTAATTCCTAAATATTGTGAAAGTGACGCTTGGATGAATACTCCACAGCTATTAGAATGCACAAAATATAATCGATTTTTAATATACCATTTAAAAAATAAAAAGGTAGTATTTCAAAAATGACTCTTGATGGATTTCTAAATTTTTTTCAACCTATCAAATTCAATAAATCACTTGACCTTATACCACTAGTCCTAAACATATCTATCCTACCCACACACATAAAATTGAAGAAGTATAAAGTTATAAAATAGCACTAAAAAGAAGAAAGTCAACTCAGGTAACAATTCCAAAAAATCAAGAATACACTTTGTGTAAGAAATGCAAATTTCTAATAGCATTATAACACTCTGGTCTAGCTCTACATTAAGATTTAAAAAGCATGAATTTTTAAGGGTACTGACAGTCGACAGATACTCTTTTCTTTTTTTTTCCTTTTTTTCTTTTTGTTAATTTCCAACTATATTTAAATTTTCAAAATAATCATGAATCTCAGTAGATCAACTTATGGCACAATGAATCATTTCCCAAAATAAAATGGTAAAGCAATAACTTTAATGGTTTTAAAAAAAGGTAATATGAGTAATATAATTTTGCAGGTGACTTAACAACCGTATAGATAATTATTCAGAATCACAAAATCAAAATATAAGAAAAAATCTATTATTAAGAAATAATGCAACTACAGAGATAAAATCCTATTTACACGTAATAATTAACCTAAACTATGGAATCAAATATTTGGATTAATACTTAGGCTGCGTTTGTTTACAGACACAAGACATTGAGACAGGGACGCAGAAACATAAAATCGTGTTTGAAAGAGGAGATATGGACAGAGACAATGTGTCTAGAGATACTGAATTAGTATATTTTGTGTCCATCCTGATAGGAAGGACATGAGGACACTAACAAGGGACATAACTTATTTTTCATTTTTCTTTCATTATTCTTATTAATTTTTCATAATTATATTTTTTATTATTATATTTTTCATCTCAAATTTTTTGAATGAAAAAATGAGAATAAATTGAATTTTTATAATTTATTCTAGTTTATTATCAAACAGAATAAAAGAACACAAAATTTTGTGTCTTTGTCCTTCAGTGTCTTATCTTGTCCTGTTTTCAGTGTCTTGTCCTGTCCTGTTCTCAGAAACAAACGCAGTCTTAGTGACCCTATATGATCCTTGATTTGGAATAATAGAGAAGAGCTTCATCACATATACTTGACTCTCGGACAAAAGTTCTTTCAACCTATGAATCATAAGCCTCCGAACAGTAGCTTGTATCTTACACCCCTACCAATACACAAGACAATTTATAGCAAATTTGACATCATCGACCAAGGAAAAAATGTATAATTCACACACATCAAATGATATAACAGTCAGAAAAAAATAGATCTCTAACTACAAAATAGAAGATAAACTACAAAGAGCTAAACATTAAATACAAATAATGTTTCCAAAACAAACAAATAAATCCAGGAGTAGATTAAAGTGGGAATGAGATAAGGACACAACATATGCTAAATTTCACATGTTTATAAGTTACAAACACAACAAAGAAAACATCTTAAATCAACCTAGTAACAATACATTTAAAAAAAATAAGATTAGACAATAATATATTAAATGAGGCATGCTTGAAACACAAGAACCCATATATTCATCAATTAAAATCAATTCTATAGAATTTGAGAGGAGCTGACCACTGAAATTGGGAATAATCCAAAGCCTAATCACCCTAACCTTAAGAGTCCATGTTTTATTCTTAGGATTAATCTTATTTATCATATTCATGGGAGTTCTCATTTTGGATGATATACTTTTCGAGGATTGGAAGGGCTGAGACGGTAAGGCTTCTACTTGGTAAAGGTCTTGATTTGAACTGTTTGTGTGATTTTTTCGGATCTGTATCATTATAATAACCTGAGAATAAAAGAGATTGGTGTCATGACAGATCTATATCATTATCTTGTGTATAATTAACTTTAACTTTGGTTTCTTTAAGGATTATTTTTTTTTAAAATAAAAATATATTGCTGCTTAGGTTAAGAAAAAAAGGAAGTTTAGTTTCGTTGAATTCTGAACTGATTTGATGAGAAATTTTGGATTAAATTTACTGTTTTATTATCTGTGATAGAGTATGTATGTAAGATTTTTGGGTTCATTTAATTTAAGTATTTTCGAAATTTGTTATTGCTGTTTGTTCTTTCATTTCTGAGCATGATGTTCATATATTTTTTTAATGTTTGTTGTTGGCTACAGATGATGAGGAGTGACAGATTTAAGATGGGGCAAGATTGCAAGAACAGTGTCTTCATAGAAGGAATGTGAAGAAAGATCTCAGAGAAATCTTCATTGAGATAATTGAAAGGTGTTGACAATGGTCGAATGTAAGTTTATCTCACTGAAATAAAATGGCACTCGCTAGGTGTCTAACAGAAATGTTTCTTGTTTTATTTCTAATTTTTTTAATTGTTATTTGTTTGTTTAATGCATTGGTTTGTTGGACAATACTCTTTGCGAGGATTGGAAGGGCTGAGACGGTAAGGCCTCTACTTTGGTAAAGGTCTTGATTTTAATTGTTTGTGTGATCTCTTCAGATTTGTATCATTATCATAACCTGAGAAAAAAGAAATTAATGCCATGAGAGATCTGTATTATTTTCTTGTGTATAATTGACTTTAGCTTTGGTTTTCTTAGAGATTTTTTCTTATGAATAAAAATATATTGCTGCTTGGGTTAAAAAAAGAAAGTTTATTTTTTTTAAGAGGAGTGCTAGGAGGCCAGCAAGTTTTGTGTTTTGTAATCCATTAATAGGTCATCAATAGTAATTTTAATGGTGTGAGATTACATCTAATGGTAGGAGATCACTCACTTTTCTTTTGATGGTTAAGTGCTGGCCAGATTGTTAAAAAAGTGCTGGCCCCTAGACTTTTCCTTTTTTTTTAATTTTGAACTGATTTGATGAGAAATTTTGGATTAACTTTATTGTTGTCATCTGTGACGTGTTAAACGTGTAATTTTGGGTTCGTGTCATTCTTATTATCCATTTGTTTTATAGGTGGTGTAACACCCTACTACATAGAGCCTTATGCTTAAGTCTTAAGACAGAGGTGGTGAAGTATTACGAGTATATATATATATATATATATATATATATATATATATATATATATATATATATATATATATATATATATATATATATATATATATATATATATTGAAAAAAATTTATAACTAGGAGCCTTTGAAAAAAAGGGTAAAGCAAAATCATTAATTCGAAAAGCGCAACACTCACGAAGCGACAACGTGCACGAAGCTATGTAAAAGTAGGCTAACATGGTTATAAACTAAAGAGTTCTAAGATACAAATAGAAAAGCTCAAGACTCGGTTTGTGAAGTTACACCAGGCATAGCACATAAGTATATATACATGTATATATGAGAGAACCCAAAATAAATTCAGAATACAGTTTACAGAACCTGTTTCTCCAAAATAACCTCCAAGAGGAAGCTAATACAGCATGTATATAAAAATGGAGAGAGTAAGTATCTACATATATACATATAGCCAAAATAAAGCCCAAAAAGCACAAAGATCTTCGCTATCAGAAGCTTCCATCAAGTCTCAACGAGGTGCCTCACATCCTGCACCTGAAAATCACAAAACATGTATGGGGTGAGAACTAGAGGTTCTCAGCATGGTAACAGTGCCCATGTAAGAACCAGAGTTTTTCACGCAAAACCGTTTTAATAAAGTAATTTTTAGTGCTCGGAATAGATTCAAAATTTAAAAGTTTTAATTTGAAAATAGAAAGGTGAAATTCGATTTCGATGAATTTTTCTGAGTTGGAAAATGTATCTTTTTCGAAATATTTTTGTAAAAATGTGTATTGGTGCTTAAGCTGGCAGTACCGGCTCTAGTCTGTCCAGTACCGTGTATTTTGGACAAATAAGATTTTGAAAATTTGGTTTATTATTTTGAAAGGATAAAAATAATTTAGAATTGAAAATCGGACACTAATCTTAAAGGTTTTGGCCCAAAGTGGGCCAAACAGACCAAAAACGCTAACGAGTTGTACCGGGTCCGAATCGGGCCCAAGGCCCAACATATATATGCTCATTAAATGAGCATTTCAGCTCATTTTCCATCACAAGAGAGAGGGGCGCGATTTGAGAGAAGAGAGGAGAAGAGGCGATGTTACTATTAACATCCACCTTCCGGGAGCCATAACTTGAGCTACGAACCTCCGATTGACGAGCCGTTTGCGGCCACGCAAAGCTCTCGTCGAGCTTTTCAATTCTATCTAAACAAACCTGATAAAAAATTGCGTCCCAATCCCCAGTTTTCTGCCCTAGAATTCTGCATTTTTGGGTTATGGTTTTGAGTAGATTTTGTGATTTTGCTTGTTTAGGTGATCTCTAGTAACGGGTAATTGTTGAATTTTACCCCTAATCTCATTGGGTAAGGTAAGGTTTCACTAAATCCTTGTGTTTAGTTGTTTTGTGTGTCTTAGATTTTGATTTTGATATATATATATATGATGTTAGTTTGAACTTTGGTGGCTTGTTGGTGAGATGAAAGCTTGTTGGACTCCAATCTTGGTGCGGTGTGCATTTTGGGAAGTGACCAAGGTATGGTTTCGGTCTCCTCTATGTAATATGTAATATCAACGGACACTTAGGCTAGTTGGCCTTAAGATAAGTTGAAAGATGTGATTGTATGATTAATTGTATAAAAATGCATGCTTGATGATGGTTTGGTTGAGGATGAATGTTGAGAATTATTATAGTTGTTGAGAGTTATTAGTATTATTGATGATTGATGATGAGGTGTGAAAATGTTAGTGGTGAATGAGGAGAATTATGAATCCTTATGATGATTTTGGATGTTGTTGACTAATGATTTTGATGTGTGATGATATGTGTTGAAGATGATCTTGTGGTTTTAAATTGTGTGGTTGGTGTTGATGAGTTTCATGATGGATTTGGTTAATGTTAAATATTGTTTGGTGATGATTACTGGGTTTGATGAGGAGTTGTTTTGGTTGTTGAGGTTATTGTTAGTTGATGATGATTATGAGTATAGATTGTGATTGAATTGAAAATTATGGATTGGTAGTGACACATGGTGGAAAGTGACAAAAAGGGTGAGTTATGATGTAAACTGGAGTTTGGAATGGTTTTATTTTGGTGTTGGTTGTGTGTTGCAAGGAATTGAGGAATTTGTGGAATTTGGTAAAAACTGATTTTTAGTGAACTTTGACAGGTCATAACTTGTGCCTCAATTTTCGAAATTTGTTGAATTTTGTTTATAATTAAAGTTCATTGAAAAAATCTTCAAATTGATATAAAGTTTGTAAAATTTGGATTTTTGTATAGGAAGTTATGATCATTCAAAGTTTGGTGTCAAAATCTGAAATTCTGCAAAGTTGCAAAATTTTGTGATTTCTGGTATGTGCGCACACACAGCCTTGTGCGCACGCACAACTCTGTAAATTTTTAAACCTGTGCGCACGCACAGCCTTGTGCATACGCACAAGCAAGGAAAGGCCTGCTGTTGAGAGCACTAGCACGACCTGTGCGCACGCACACGTTGGGAAGGCTAGTCTGTTGGGGGTGCTAGCACGCCTTGTGTGAGTGAACAGAATTTTGAAAATTTGTACCTGAACGTACGCACACCCCTATGCGTACGCGCACTTTTTAAAAATCTCTTTGGGCGTGAGCACGCACACCCCTTTGCGTACGCACGCCCTGTTTCTCAAACTTAAATTTGTTTTCAACTATTTCACCTTCCCAACCAACTTGTAAGCTTCTGTGACACCATTTTAAGACCCTTGGGCTATCTTCGGGTATTGAAATATGAGAAAAGTCCAAGGAGGTTTGATTTGGTATTATTTTGAAAAGTTAGAGAACAGAGGCCTAGGTTTCTGGTGTACTGAGGATGGGTTTGGTGGAGTGCGAAAGATGAATGGTATATGAATTGAAAAACTGATAAACTAATGAGTTTGGAATGGAAAGTTGATGATGGTTACGATGAATTGAAGACTCAGAAAAGAATGCTGAACCTGTTGAATGTTGAGAGTGTGCCAGGCACTATATCCTTGAGTTAAGTACCATGAGAACTCAGCAAGAAATGATGATCTTGTTGAATGTGGAGAGTGTGCTAAGCACTATATCCTTGGGTTAAGCATGATAATGTGCAGGGTATTATGTCCCTGGGAATGAATTACGATTGATAACTTTTTCTGCTGCAAGAGTGTGCCAGGCACTATATCCTTGGGTTACGCATGCGAATGTGCCCGGCACTATATCCGTGGGTGAATAGTGTGCCCGGTACCATATCCGTGGGTCAATAGAGTGTGCCCGGCACTATATTCGTAGGCGTGGCAGAAAAGCTACATCCGAAAGGATATGTCGGGTTGGCAGTTATGGACCGACAAGTGATATCACGAGCCAATAGGATAGACATTCATCATATGCATCTCTTATATGCTTGTTTGCTTTGATTACTTGAGTTTGCCTAATTGTATAACATGCTTACTTGCTTCTTGAGTTACTTGCTATATATGAAAACTATCTGTGCTTTATTTGCTTGCATTATCTGTGATTGTCTGGTGCTGAGGCGGTTAGGTAGGCGGTGGCGATAGGATCGCACGGAAGGTAGTGTGGTAAAGGCTGTGGAAAAGCGGCGACTGGTTTTAGTTAAAAATCCCCTAAGATTAGATACCTTGTTTATTATTTACGTTTTAAGTTATTTATTTTGTTGTTAAGTTTGGATATCTGTTAGGTATAAAGCTCTAGGATTGCCTCTGACGTCCCAGGGTCTTACATCTTACATTACTGGGTATTGTTACCATACTGAGAACTTCCGGTTCTCATTCCATACGTTGTTGTTTTTCAGATACAGGTTGCAACCCACCTCAATGAGTTGCTTGATGGTAGCAGAGCGGATGATCTTTTTATATTTTGTTGTCATCTTGGTTATTTTGATTAGTACTCTCCCTTTTGTATTTACTTTTGCCTTAGAGGCTTATTTTGAGAGTGATATTCTGTATAAGCTGTTTTCACTTTCAAAATTCTGTATGTCTGTATTAAATTAGTCGGCCTAAACTCCGCAAGCTTTTGTATTTCATAATTGTGTGGATGAAAATAATACAAAGACATACATTGATAGGCATTTCTAAAGTAGAATTTGGTAAACTAGTTGCCTATAATGCTTCGCTGAAATCTCTAATTAAAGATCTAGAACCTGCAACCATTTAAGAAACAGATCCAGTTTAAAACGCCATTCGATTTCCACTATTACCACACTATATATATCTACTCATCTGGGAAAGGAAGTTGAGAGACAAAGTCTGCATTGTTCTAACCACTCGGGCTCATCATAGCCATTGACTTACATGCTTAATCCAAAATTATACATCTATACAAATTCAGATAACATGCATCTAAATCAAGGCACATTCAATGAGTTATTATACAGTTAATTATGATGACCAATCACTAAACTGAAGGAGAGCATAAAAGAAATAATCACTGAAACTGCAAATTAAACTTTGTTTAAAGTGTACACGAATGTATTACATAACATATAGAAAAATTGTAACATCAATCAAGTCTTTCCCTGTTAGTTGGGGGCTTTACAAAAAAATAATTTTCAGAAAGCAGGTTTGATCTTAAGAGTGAGCATAAGATGAAATGTTTAACTCAACCACTATCTTGAGTCTTAGAAACACAAGCATCTAATCGGATGACACACATGTACAGAGCATAGCATTTAAACTCAACAAATTAAACCCCAAATATATATATATATATATATATATAATGTTTGGATCAGCCATAATCGCAACTTGCTTATCATCATCATCATCATCCAGACAGAAACTTTACAATAATGAAGATGGTGTTGAGAAGTATGAGAGGAACTCTCAAGTACTGACTTGCATGAATGAGACCTATAATCTGGCCTTTCAAGGACTTTGTCCTCCTAACTGAGAAATCTGAGAAGCCCCACCCTCTCGGTGCAAGAAACCGGTCCTCATTTATTATTGCCAGTGCATTTGCAAGGAGCAAGAACCCCTCTAGTAGTGTCCACAAACCCATCTCCCTACACTGAAAACAAGAAATATATCACCATAAGAGATAGAACTCATCCAATCCATTAAACATAACACACTGTAGTGAAGTTAACAAATTCTTAAGTTACCTCATAAACTTTTTCCCAAATTGAAATTACAAGTTTACAAGTTCAGTTTCAGGGTTCAAATTTTGTAGAGTTTAGTCTCAAAATTTGGTAAGCTTGCATTGTAGACACGGACAACTAATAGCAAATAGTGCCATTTATAAAAAAAAATTGCATTTTGTAGAACCAAAATCTCACTAGCAAAGTTACAAACACTTGGAGGACATCAAAAATCCAAATAACAGATTATGAAATTATCTTCTAATTAAATATCATCAAACTTAGGAATACACCAACAAAAGTCTCATAAACTTCACCAAAAAGAAAAGAATATCCTGAATTAGACTTTGGGCATAGAATCTACGAATTTCAGTGCAAACAATTGAAGATACAGCTAAAATAAAGTAGGGAGAAACATAAGAGAGAAATAAGTGAAAAATGAAAGAACATTAGAGCGCAAGAGTTAACCTGGTACCGGAACGGCGGGTAGCTTCCGTGAGGAGTGGACAGTGGAGGGAAAGGGGTTACACACGGACACAGACACCGTCACTGGGAGATCATGATCATTCGTTTCATATCCATGGAAAACTTGGAAAGAAAAGAAAGAGAACTCCTCGAAACAAACGCACCGTTTGCTATCCCATTCTCCTTATTCTCTAGTTACTACTTAATAGGGTGTTCGCCGTATTGGATCGGTTTTGAGTTAAAAATTCATCCGATCCGAACACTAATTTTATTTACGATGCGGTTTGGATTGGATCCGATCCAATTTCAATCGGTTTGGATTGGATTAGATATGTTGTTTTATAAATTAAAAAAGTTAAATACATATAACAAGTCTCAACATCGAATTTTAAATAATCAACAATGATATAACAAATTTCAAAAATATCTTAAAAAGCCAGCAATAACATAACAATAAAAAATAGAATTATAGGTTAGTTAAAATAAATAAATAAATAACATTTTGAATATAAAATATTTATTAAATAATAATAATACATGAATAATATAAAATTGTAAATATAATAATAAAATTGTAAATAAGTATAATTGTAAATATAATAATAAAATAATAATATTATAACATAAGTGCGATTTGGATTGAATTGGATCAGTTATGAAAATTAGATCCGAAATCCGATCCGATCCGATCCAACGGTTTGCAAAAAATAGAATCTAATCAAATCCAAATTAGTGCGGTTTTAATCGGTTTTCGGAAGATTCCAGATAACAAATTTTTATTATGTCGAAACTCTTTCATCTTGAATATAATGCTTTTGATATATCTGGAAACAATTATTTATCATAGATACTTGATGTTAAAATCTATTTTGATTCAATGGATCTTGGAGATACCATTGAGGCTGAAAATAGTACATCCGAGAAGGATAAAGCCAAAAGTCATGATTTTTCTTCGTCATCATCTTGACGTATGATTGAAAAATGAATATCCCACATTAAAAGATCCTGCAGATCTGTGGAAAGGCCTTGAAGAAAGGTACAATCATGTGACACTTCCTCAAACCCAATATGTTAGAGAAAAACTTTCTCGACCTTCCATGTCTCGAATGTGCTCCTGCAGTAGCAATATCGAAAAAAAGAATTTAAAAATATTCTGAGTTAATTTCTTACTTTCTTGTTGCTGAATGCAACAATGAATTACTTTTAAAGAATCATGAAGCGCGTCCAGTTGGCGCCGCCCCATTTCCAGAAGTAAATGAGGCAATTAATCCCAGAAGAGATAAATGGCAAGATTTTGATAGCAAGAAAAATTATTGAAGGAAAATGAATTATGTTCACAAGAAAGGATCTCACCAGAAGTGGGATAAAGAAAGAAATAATGAGTAAAGTAAATCAATTGAGGATAAATGCTTCCGTTGTGGTGGAAAGGGCCATTGGTCACGTACCTGTCGTACCCCAAGGCACCTAATTGATCTTTATCAAGCATCCTTGAAAAGGGATGACAAAGAAAAGGAAACAAATTTTGTTTCAAATGATGAAAATTCCACCACTCATTATGATGTATCTAATTTCTTTAAGGATTCTGAAGGAAATATTGGCTATTTGATCAATGATGGAATAGTTTGATATGTGTATGTGTTTGTTAAGTATTCATGTGAATAATTTTACTGTGTATGTACTTCTACTCATTTTATTATTATTATTATCATTTGTCTTTGAAGAAAAATGGCAAGGACATATTCTGAAGATATTTGCCTTGTAGATAGTGCAAGTTGGCACACTATTCTTAAAAGCACTATATATTTTACCCATCTTATGCCAAAAGAACAATATGTTAATACTATTATTAGCTCGGGCAATGTGATAGAAGGCTTCGGAAGAGCTATAATTTTGTTTTCCGGAGGAACAAAATTTGTAATAAATAATGCACTATTATCTACCAAGTCTTTGAGGAACTTGTTGAGTTTCAAAGATATTCACCGAAATGGATATCATATTGAAACAATGAATGAGGGAAATCATGGGTATTTATGTATCACAACTCATGATTTAAATAAAAAGGTAATATTAGAAAAGTTACCCTCACTTTCATCTGGATTGTATTATACCAAGATTAGTGCAATTGAATCACATGCCATTGTAAACCAAACGTTTACTAGCCCAAATGAATTCATAACTTGGCATGATAAATTGGGTCATCCGGGAATAACCATGATGAGGAGAATTATTGAAACTCTCATGGACATTCACTAAAGAACCAGAAGATTCTTAAATCTAGTGAATTTTATTGTGCTGCATGTTCTCAAGGGAAGTTAATTTTAAGGCCATCAACAGTAAAGATTAGATTTGAGTCCCCTGAATTCCTATAAAGGATTCAAGGTTATATATGTGGACCTATTCATCCACCATGTGGATCTTTTAGATATTTTATGGTCCTGATAGACGCATCTTCGAGATGGTCACATGTGTGTTTATTATCTTCTCGCAACCTAGCGTTTGCGAGATTACTGGCTCAAATTATTCGATTAAAAGCACAATTTCCAGAAAATTCAATAAAAGCAATTCGCCTTGATAATGCTGGTGAATTTACTTCCCAAGCTTTTGATGCTTATTGTATGGCTAATGGAATAAGTGTTGAACATCCAGTAGCTTATGTTCACACACAAAATGGGTTAGCAGAATCACTTATTAAACACCTCCAATTGATTGCTAGACTCTTGCTTATGAGAACAAATCTCCCAACCTCGGTTTGGGGGCATGTTGTTTTACATGCCGCAGCACTTATTCGTTTGAGGCCAACGAGTTACCATCAGTTCTCTCCTATGCAATTAGCTTTTGGCCAGCAGCCAAATGTCTCCCATTTAAGAATATTTGGGTGTGCGATATATGTTCCCATTGCACCACCTAATCGCACCAAAATGGGATCCCAAAGAAAATTGGGGATATATGTTGAATATGATTCTCCCTCTATAGTAAGGTATCTTGAGATACAAATGGGAGATGTATTTAAAGCCCGATTTGCGAATTATCATTTTGATGAATCAAAATTTCCAACATTAGGGGGAGAGAATAAGCTTCCTGAAAAGGAACTTAATTGGAATGCATCATCGTTGATGCATTTAGATCCTCGATCAGGGCAATGTGAACTAGAAGTTCAAAAGATTATACATTTGCAAAAAATAGCAAATGAATTACCTAATGCATTTTCCGATACAAAGAGGATAACCAAGTCGTATATACCAGCAGAAAATGTCCCAATTAGAATTGATGTCCCAGTTAGACAAATTGCCACCGAAGCAAATACACGCCAGAAGCGTGGGCCTGTCGGTTCTAAAGATAAAAATCATCGAAAAAGAAAAGAGGTAAATACGATTCCTGTTGAAAAAGACATAGTAGAGACACCTGTAGTTGTCCAAAATTCTGATATAACGCCAGAAGACGTTCAGGTACCTGAAAATTATGAAAATGAAGAGATCTCGATAAATTATGTCTTTACAGGAGAGAAATGGGACCGAAATAAGACAATTGTCAATGAAATATTTGCAAATAATATGGCATTAAATATCATGCATAAAAGTAAGGATCTTAAGCCAAGATCAGTCGAAGAATGTCGACAAAGGAATGATTGGCCAAAATGGAAAGAAGCCATGAAGGCTGAGTTAGACTCACTTGCAAAATGTGAAATCTTTGGACCTGTAGTCCGTACCCCAAAAGATGTAAAACCTGTTGGATACCGATGGGTATTTGTGAGAAAACAAAATGAGAAAAATGAAGTTGTGCGCTACAAAGCCCGACTTGTGGCACAAGGTTTTTCACAAAGACCCGGTATAGATTATGAAGAAACGTGTTTTCCTGTAGTGGATGCGATAACATTGCATTATTTGGTCAGTTTATCTGCATATCATAAACTGCATATGCATTTAATGGATGTGGTAACAGCCTATTTATACGGCTCATTAGATCGGGATATCTATATGAAAGTCCCTGAAGGACTAAAGATATCTAAACCATCTAATGAATACTCGCAAGGGTTATACTTAGTCAAATTGCAAAGATCTTTATATGGTTTAAAGCAATCTGGACGAATGTGGTATAATCGTCTTATTGAGTATCTGGCAAAAAATAGATTCAAAAATGATGATATCTGTCCATGTGTTTTCATAAGGAATCTACATCCGTGTTCATTATAATTGCTGTGTACATTGATGATTTAAATATCATTGGAACTCCTGAAGAGATTCCAACAATTATAAAAACTCTAAAAGAAGAGTTTGAGATAAAAAATCTTGGAAATACTAAAATTTATCTCGGCCTGCAGATCGAGCATACAAAAGATGGGATCTTTATTCATCAAACAACATACACAGAAAAGATCTTAAAGAGATTTTATATGGATAAGTCACATCCATTAAGTACCCCAATGATTGTAAGATCTTTAGATGTGGAAAAGGATCAATTTCGTCCTAAAGAAGAAAATGAAGATATCCTTGGTCCTGAAGTACCATATCTTAGTGCCATTGGAGCGCTAATGTATCTTGCTAATAATACGCGACCTGACATATCATTCGCGGTGAATTTACTAGCAAGGTATAGTTCCTCTCCAACCAGAAGACATTGGAGTGGAATCAAATAAATCTTTCGATATCTTTATGGAACAGTTGATATGGGATTATTTTATCCATATGGATCCAAGCCACAACTAGTTGGCTATGCAGATGCTGGATACTTATCTGATCAACATAAAGGGAGTTCTCAAACAGGATACCTGTTCACATATGGTGGTACGGCTATATCTTGGAGGTCCACGAAACAGACAATTGCTGCAACATCTTCTAATCATGCCTAAATACTAGCAATTCATGAAGCAAGTCGCGAGTGTTTTAGGCTCAGGAGTTTGATCCAATATATTCTGTCATTATGTGGACTGATTGATCATAAGATAGCTCCAACTATCCTGTTTGAAGATAATACAGCATGCATTGCTCAACTTAAAGGCGGATACATCAAAGGTGATAGAACAAAGCATATTTCTCCCAAGTTATTCTTCACTCATGATCTTCAAAATCAAGGGACAATTGATGTCCAACAGATCCGTTCAAATGACAATCTGGCAGATTTATTCACAAAGTCACTTCCAAAATCCTCCTTTGAAAGATTGGTACATGAGATTGGGATGAGCTGATTTCGAGATATTAAATGATGTCGGCAAGAGGGGGAGACTGTACTCTTTTTCCCTTGGTCAGGTTTTTTCTCCATTGGGTTTTTCTTGACAAGGTTTTTAATGAGGCAGTCCCCATCACTAAAGGATATTGTACTCTTTTTCCTTCACTAAGGTTTTTTTCCACTGGATTTTTCTTTAGTAAGGTTTTAACGAGGCAATAATCCTAAATGGTCATCCAAGGGGGAGTGTTGTGACGAGGATGGATAAGGATGATGGATGCCCATTTATGAGGGCACATTTTCCCTATGTTGAAAGAAATAAATGAAGTTTGAAATGTAAACTTTGTGTCCTATAAATACATGTACTGAGGCAAAGAGGGGAAACACACAATCAATAAAATCTTCTCTCTCTTTATTCTCTACGAAATAGTTTCTCTCTCTCTTTCTTTTGTTACTACTTATAAATATATGAATAATTTCTATTGAGCTAATTACATTAGTACTAGAGTCTTCTACTTATACTTTTATTTTTATATTTATTTTACAACAGTATTGTGATTTTTGCAATCGAATACCAAATAGTAAGGTGTTGAAATATCAGTGGCGAGTCTACATTATTTTATTCTTCTATATTTGGGACATATCGATTTCTACGGAGTAGGAATGTATATTAAAAAATTAAAATATGATCAATCGGTTAAAAAATTATAATTTTAATTTTTTAAATTAAAAATTAAATTTATTATTTTTAGAAAACTGGTTTTTTTTAAAAGTTAGTGTTTTTATTCAAAAATTACTTATTTTTTTAAAATTGATTTTTATTTTTATAATTGGTTAAAAATTGGTTTTTAAATTTTTTTTAACCAATTAATAACCAGCTTTATCATATAAAACTAATTTAGTTAATTAATTAAGATTAAATTTTTGGTTAACCAAAAAATAGGTTTAGTTTTTGGATTAACTAAATCATGTACAACCCTACTGCAGAGTAGCCAAAATGACGTTGTGTGGTTTGCTGTGTTTCTTCAACGTTTATGTTGTTAGGATATATATTTTTTTAGTGTTGGTTTCATTAGTTTCAGTGGATTTTTTAAGAGATGATGCAGATTTCTAAATCTCATCAACAGCATGAAGAGCCGAATCTTCAGCAGGCGAAGCATTGTTCAAATCCCAATAACATACCAGTCCAGTCCATATTATTTTCTCAAGAATCAAATAAAAAGAAAGACAAAGTAAAAATGATGTTGGGAAAAAGTGGCACTCACTTGAGGCTGAAACGGAGACCAAGGTGGAGAGGTTGAATGGAGGGTGGAACGACAACGGAGCCATCGTTGTTGTTAGGTTCAAGCAGCGCCTTTAGGAAAATGACTTGCTTAATTGCCTGCGATTTGCACAGAATTAAATGGAAGACAAAAATAAAAATAAGGAAATATTTGGAAGCAATTGCATCAATTATTTTTTAGTGGCAAAAATGGTAAAGGACAAAATAGAGAGAGGAGACCTTTTTTTTTTGAAGAATCTGCGACAGTCTTTGCGAGTGAGTTGTGAAATGTCATCTTCGGTGAGCTGGTGAAGATGCTTGTCGAGAATGGACCTGAAGGTGGCGATGCCGGTGACTGTGACGGTGGGCCTTGTACTGTTTATCGCTTGCCGCTCCTCCTCCTCCACCTCCTTACTGATGCGTGTGCATCATGTTGTACTTTTCTATACTTTTTCATATACAAAATAAATGCATAATGCTTAATTATGAAGAGTTTTAGTGTTTAAATTGGATATTGCTATCATTCTTTTTATTTCACGATTTTTGCAGGAAAATTTAGGAAAAGAGAAGCAAAAGCACAAGGAGGAATCAAGAATTGAAAACAAGTACAAAGACAATTCATAGATGCTGTCAACTCTTACCTCTTCACACTCCAACAAGCATAACTTGAGTTATAGAGATCCAATTGACTTGGTTCTAACGGCATTAGAAAGCTAACTTTCATAGCTTTCTAGCAACATATAATAGTTTATACTTTTTGTTTGGAATCACTGCCTTGGTGGCGCCAAAATTTGGATTTTCCAATTTTGGCGCCACATTCACCCACCTCCAAGAATTGCATGACGTTCAAGCAAAGCCAAACTTGAGATATTTCAAGTTTGACACCAATGCTGAAGAACCATAATCCCAAGAATGCATGTGGGCATGGCCACAACTAATCCTAAAGTGGTCCCAACGTCGCCAGAGGAAGCTGCACGAAGATTTTATTTGATTATTGATTAATTTTATTTTATTCACAATAGAAAAATATATTATTTAGTTTTGGACAATATATTTTAAATTAATTCGGATTAGATATAAAAGGAAAAAGATTTAGCGCTTGAGGCTCTTCCCTTTGACGCACCTCATTCCGCAGTTTAAAGTTTTTTTGAATCCTAATTTTCTCTCTGAGCCATGAGCAACTAAACCTCCACTGTTAAGGTTAGGAGCTCTGTTTATTTTATGGATTAATACTATTTCTCTTCTATTTTAATTTATGTATTGATTTCAATTTCAAGAATTTGTTTTCATTCTTTATCTTACGGATTTGGGTAGATCGGAAGAATAACCCTTATTCTATTTGAGTTCTTGTGAACCTTGGAAAAGCAATTCACTTGAACAACGGCTTGAAAATAATTCCTCCTAAATCACTAATTATCTGGACTTAACGAGATACGTGACATACAATCCTCTTATATTTGGGTAATTAGGGTTTTTGTTGCATATAAACTATAATTGAACTTAACCCGCTAATTGAACTTAAATGACCAAGGAATTGACAGTTAACTAGGTTAAAAGAGACTAAATTGCTAAAGAATTAGAGTTAGTCATTTATAATTTGTCATGAATTTAATCTTGCATGATTAAAATAGTTGGTAAGAAAAGTTAATTCAGAAGATAAATAACTTTGAAACCTTGACCGTTTTTTCATATATATTTCACATCAATTTACTGCTTGCTTTCTAATTCTCTTAATTTACTGTTTAATGCAATTAAATTCTCAAACACCATTTTTTGCTTGTCTAACTAAGTAACTCACTCAAACATTGTTGCTTGATCCATCAATTCTCGTGGGATCGACCCTCATTTACCTGAGGTACTACTTGGTACGACCCGGTGCACTTGCCGGTTTGTTTGTAGACTTTAAATTTCGCACCAAATTTTTGGCGCCGTTACCGAAAATTATTTGTGATCGACAACTAACAGTTGTTTGATTGCTTAGATTAGGCATTTTTGCTTTAGATTTGCTTATTTTATTTCTTTAAATTTTTGAATTTAACTAAGTTTATTTTTTCTTAATTTTTGAAATTAAGTTTGGTATTGGCTCACTTATTTAATTACTTAGATTAGATAATTTTTCTTTTTCAATTAGTTTTCTTTTATTAATAAAGTCTATTTTTATTTTCTTTTTTTTTTCCTTCAGTTTCGTCCCTCCCCTGTTTTTCTTTTTTTTTCTTTTTATTTTATTATTTAATTTTAATTTTAATTTAAAAAAAAATAAAACTTTCGTTGTTCTTTTTTATTTTATTTATTTATTTTTTAATTTTAATTTTTTTATTTTTACAATAATTCAATTTATTCTCTTTATTTTATTTTTTATTTTTGTTTTTTTATATTTTATTTTATTTTTGTTTTTTATTTTTTTTTATTTTATTTCTTTTGAAAATATATTTTTAAAAAAATAAAAATAAAATTCTTTCTGTTCTTTTGTCTTTGCTTTTCTGTTTACCACATGGTGCGTTTAATTTTGTTTGATATTTTGTGCTAAGGAAAAATAATGGAGAAAGATCACATGGGTTACTACTCACACCCAATGAGTGATTCATATCATTATGCATGGAGGAACTATAAGAACATGCTTTTTCACGTAAAATCGTTTTAATAAGGTAATTTTAGTGCTCAGAATAGATTCAAAATTTAGAAGTTTTAATTTGAAAATATAAATAAGAAATTTGGTTTCAATGAATTTCTCTGAGTAGAAAAATGTATTTCTTTCGAAAAGTTTTGTAAAAATGCGTACTGGTGCTTAAGCCGGCAGTACTGGCTCTGGTCTGACCAGTACTGCGTATTTTGGGAAAATAAGATTTAGAAAATTGGTTTATTATTTTGAAAGGACAAAAATAATTTTAGAATTGAAAACCGGGTACTAATCTTAAAGGTTTTGGCCCAAAGTGGGCCAAAAGAGCTAAAAACGCTAACGGGTTGGACCGGGCTCAAGGCCCAACATATATATGATCGTTTAATGAGCAATCAGCCCATTCCACTCTAAAACCAAGAGGGAGGGCGCAGATTTGAGAGAGGAAAGAGGAGTGGGGGTTTCACTATTCATCTTCCACTTCCGGGAGCCATAACTTGAGCTACGGACCTCCGATTGACGAGCTGTTTGTGGCCACGTGAAGCTCTTGACGAGCACTTCGTTTCTATTTAAGAAAATATGATAAGGAATTGCGTTCTAATTTCTAGTTTCTAGCCCTAAGTTCTGAACGTTTTTGGATTATGATTTTGAGTAGATTTTGTGGTTTTGCTTGTTTAGGTGATCTCTAGTAGCAGATAATTGATGGATTTTATCCCTAATCTCGTTGGGTAAGGTAAGGTTTCACTAAACCCTTGTGTTTAGTTGTGTTGTGGTTTCTAGGTTTTGATTTTGGTGATATATGTGTTGTTAGATTGAGTTTTGGATGTTTGTTGGAGTTGGTGGAGGCTTTGGATCAGGTTTGGTGGTTTTGTTTTGGTGTTTGGAGCATTTGAGAATCGCCCAAGGTATAATTTCGGTTTTCTTTATGTAATATGTAATGTTCATGGACACTTAGGCTAGTTGACCCTTAAGATAGGATTGAATGCTTTGGGTGTATGCTTAATTGTATGTGATTTTGATGTTTGGGGATAACTTGTATAATGGTGATGGTAATATGGAGTTTTGGTATGAGGAGTATATGAGTTTGATGGTAATTGTTGGTATTTAATGATGATGAAGTTTGATGATAAATGTGTGATTTAATTGTAAATGATGAGGGATTGATGATTATTTAAATTGATGAGGAATTGTAGTGATTGTCGATATTATTGATGATTGATATTGATTTTGAATGTTATGATGGTTTTGGGTGTTGGTAATGATTTTGATTATTGGTTATTATGGTTCATGATGGAAGTAAGTAAGTGAAGTGGTTGAAAATTGAATGGATTGGATGATAATAATGGAATAAAGGAATTGGCGCTTGTATCGATTAATGTTGAAAATTTGAATGGTGGTATTAAGAAAAAAGGATGTGATGTTAGGTTGAATTTTAGATTTGGATGAGGTGAGTAATAAATGATTTAGATGATTGAGTGGTTGAAGTAGTGTTTGATATGAATTTTGGATTTTTTTGGTATGGTTGAAATGTGATTGATTGGTATTGGATTGAGGTTTGGTTAAAATTGAGGTTCTGTGGTTTTTGGATAAAAATGGATTTTTGGTGAACTTTGTCTGATCATAACTTTTGCCTTGGTTTTCAAAATTTGTTGAATTTGGTTTATATTTGAAGATTATTGAAAACCCTTCGATTTGATATAAAGTTTGCAAAATTTAGGATTTTTTAGAGGAAGTTATGATCATTCAAAGTTGGTGTTGAAATCTGAAATTCTGCAAAGTTGCAGAATTTTAGGATTTCTGATATGTGCGCACGCACAGCCTTGTGCACACGCACAACCATGCGAGAATGTTATTCTGTGCGGACGCACAGACCTGTGCATACGTACAGGCAGGGAAAAGGGCTTTGGTAGCAGCGCTAGCATAGGTTGTGCGCGCGCACATCAAGGAAGAATTACGACCTGTGCGGACGCACAGCCTTGTGCGCACGCACAAGTCGGGAAGAGACGTCTGTTGGGGGCGCTCGCACAGCTTGTGCGAGTGAACAGATTTTATTAATTTTAGTACCTGTGCATACGCACACCTCTGTGCATACGCACACTTTCAAAATCTCCCTGGGCATGCGCACGCACCACCCTATGCGGACGCACACGCCCTGTTTCATAATTTTAAACTTTGTTTTCAACTATTTCATCTTCCCGACAAGGTTGTAAGCTTGTATAACACCATTTTAAGACTCTTGGACTTATTTTAGAGCATTGAAATATAGGAAAAGTCCTAGGGATTTAAGTTGGGTTTTCCTTTGAAAAATCAGAAAAACGGAGGCCTAGGTTTCTGGTGTGCTGAGAATGGGTTGGGTGGAGATTAAAGAAGAATTGGTATATGAGACGAGAACTGAGGAACTATGAGTTCGGAATGGAAATCATGAATTGAGGATGGTTGAGATGAGTCGAGGACTCGAAGAGAAATGATGATATTGATGAATATTGAGCATTGATAACTGAAAGTGATCTGAGATGAGGAATGGTAATGTCTGGTGATGATTCGATGATGAGGAAATGATTGGATGATATGAGAGTGTGCGGAGCCTATATCTCCGGCGTGGCAGATGCTTCTGTCACATGATTTGTTGGATGTTGAGAGTGTGCGGGGCCTATATCCCCAACGTAGCAGATTGTTCTGTTGCATGATATATTGTGGTTGGTTCCTTCTCTGCTGCAGGAAGTGTGCGGGGCCTATATCTCTGGCGTAGTAGACTCCCTACTACATGAGTGTGCAGGGCACTATATCCCTGGCATAGCAGAAGAGCTGCTGCATGAGTGTGCAAGGAACTATATCCCTGGCATAGTAGAAGAGCTGCTGCATGAGTGTGCAGGGCACTATATCCCTGGCGTGGCAGAAAAGGCTACATTCGGGAGGATGTGTCGGGTTGGCATTTATGGACCGATAAGTGATATCACGAGCTAATAGGATAGACATTCATCATATGCATCTCTTATGTGCTTGTTTGCTTTGACTACTTGAGTTTGCCTAATTATATAATATGCCTACTTGCTTCTTGAATTACTGGCTGTATATGAAAACTATCTGTGTTTTATTTGTTTGCATTAATTATTTTTGTCTGGTGCTAAGGAGGCTAGGTAGGTGGTGGCAATGGGACCGTACGGAGGTTCAGTTGGTGAAGGCTGTGGGATACAGCGGTGTGATTAGTATTAGTTAGAATTCCCCTAAGTTTAGATAACCCGGTTTATGGTTTAAGTTCCTGATTTATTTATTTTGTTCTAAGCTTGAATACCGGTTTGGTGTGAAGTTCTAGGATTGCCTTCGGCGTCCCGGGGCCTTACATCTTACATATTGGGCACTGTTACCATACTGAGAATCTCCGGTTCTCATTCCATACTTTGTTGTTGTTTTTCAGATGCAGGTCGTAGTCCACCTCGGTGAGATTGCGGATATAGTGACAGAGCGGAGTATGGTTCCTCCTTGGTTTATTTCTGTTTTTCTTTGTTATAGTTACTCTCACATCTTTTGTGTATTATCTTTATGGCCTTAGAGGCTTATTTGAGAGAATAGTTGTATAAGCTGTTTTTAACTCCAAAATTTTGTATGTCTGTATATACTAGTCGGCTTAAACTCCGCAAGCCGCGACTAGTCCCCTATGATTATTATACTATTATATCTATATATATTCCATTCTTTTGCCTCTATATCTTGTATCTTATGCGTTAGCTTCGTATGAACATTTTGCGCTTTTGTAATCCTGTTTTTGAGCTTAATCCTTCATCAGGCTTCTCAATTTTATTATTTCCTTCTATATATAAATATGTATAAGCCTTAGGACTGTCGTAATCTCTACTTAACCTTTGCTTTACGGCTAGAGGTAAGACTTAGGGTAATTGGGGTGTTACATTTAGTGGTATCAGAGTGGTTCGTCCTCGTGAGCCTGAGGGATGGACCGATTGTGCTTTGTTGCACACTCTGGGTCATTTTTTCTTTCATGCTATTTAGTTTATCTACTTGATATTGCATAGCATACTTGTTTGTGAGTGCCTTTGGGGATAATTGAAGTACTAAGCCTGAGATATTGAGACTGATCACCTTGATATCGATTGTTTGGTGTGAAAAAGAAATCCGAATGGCAGCTCACGAATGAGTCGATCACGTTAAAGGAGGTAGAGAGGATGGCTAAATTACCCTATGCGTTACGAGCTCAGCATGTTCCGGAAAAGCCTGTTCGTGGATTTTGCATAATATCAGTTGATTGGTGCGGCTCAGCACTAGTGACAACGGAAATACCGACTAACGTCCTTGCGGTTTTTAACTATGATTTTTGCCATTTTAAGATTTAGAGTGATTTTCAAATCTAGTTTGGAGCTTTGGTTTTACTGATTTGGTTTTGAAACTAGGATTTGAACTTTTGATCAAATAAGACGATTTAAAAAGGAAGACGGGTTGTGTGATTTTAATAACTTGAGATTTTGGTTTGCAAATTTATCTTGTCAAAAAGGGATTCAAATTGAAAGGTTTTGACTCAAGAATAAATGAATTTTTGAGCCTTTTGAAAAAGCTTTCATAATGAACTGGTTTAGATTGAACTTGTTTTCACAGCTTTGCGAAATGTTACCAAAGCAGTCTTTGGTTTTGAAACTACGTCGGAAATTCTTGGTTTGGAAGATATTGTTTAAAAAGAAAAGTGAGTTCTCCGATTATGTCCATTTGTGAATTTGGTTTCCAAATTATCTTATCGAAAGGAATTCAAATTAAAAATTTTTTATTTAAGAAAACTGTGATTTCAGGTGTTTGACTTACTAGTAAATGATTTTTGACTCCTTGAAAGAGCTTTAACAATGAACTTATTTAGAGTAAACTTGTTTTGAAGATTTTAGAAACATATTACCAAAATCGGTATTTGTTTTAAGGAAAACTTCGGGTGCGCAATGACGATAATCAGAGTGACGCAGTGGAAGGCGAAAGGAAACATCGACACAGTGGGGCGCTTTGATGGGGATATATCGTGTAACTCGGATTTTCGAGGGCGAAAACCTTTTAAGGAGGGGAGGATGTAAGAACCTGCGTTTTCACGTAAAATCGTTTTAATAAAGTAATTTTAGTGCCCAGAATAGATTCAAAATTTAGAAGTTTTAATTTGAAAATATAAATGAGAAATTTGGTTTCAATGAATTTCTCTGAGTGAAAAAATGTATTTCTTTCAAAAAGTTTTGTAAAAATGCATACTGGCGCTTAAGCCGGCAGTACTGGCTCTGGTCTGACCAGTACTGCGTATTTTGAGAAAATAAGATTTAGAAAATTGGTTTATTATTTTGAAAGGACAAAAGTAATTTTAGAATTAAAAATCGGGTACTAATCTTAAAGGTTTTGGCCCAAAGTGGGCCAAAAGAGCTAAAAACGCTAACGGGTTGGACCGGGCTCAAGGCCCAACATATATATGATCATTTAATGAGCAATCAGCCCATTCCACTCTACAACCAAGAGGAAGGGCGCAGATTTGAGAGAGGAAAGAGGAGTGGGGGTTTTACTATTCATCCTCCACTTCCGGGAGCCATAACTTGAGCTACGGACCTCCGATTGACGAGCCGTTTACAGTCACGCGAAGCTCTCAACAAGCTCTTCATTTCTATTTAAGAAAATCTGGTAAGGAATCGCGTTCTAATTCCCAGTTCTAGTCCTAAGTTCTGCACGTTTTTGGGTTATAGTTTTGAGTAGATTTTGTGGTTTTGCTTGTTTAGGTGATCTCTAGTAGCAGGTAATTGATGAATTTTACCCCTAATCTCATTGGGTAAGGTAAGGTTTTACTAAACCCTTGTGTTTAGTTGTGTTGTGGTTTCTAGGTTTTGATTTTGGTGATATGTGTTGTTAGATTGAGTTTTGGATGTTTGTTGGAGTTGGTGGAGGCTTTGAATCAAGTTTGGTAGTTTCGTTTTGGTGTTTGGAGCATTTAGAAATCGGTCAAGGTATGGTTTCAGTTTTCTTTATGTAATATGTAATGTTCATGGACACTTAGGCTAGTTGACCCTTAAGATAGGATTGGATGCTTTGGGTGTATGCTTAATTGTATGTGATTTTGATGTTTGGGGATAACTTGTATGATGGTGATGGTAATATGGAGTTTTGGTATGAGGAGTATATGAGTTTGATGGTGATTGATAAACCACTATTTTATGGTTTATCTTGTGCACAATTGAGTAGTTTTTATCAAGTCCTTGCACACTTATTCATATGATTTGCATGATTTTACAATTCCTTCCTAGTTTTGTTCTATGGTTGAAAACTTGCTTCCTAAAAGTCTTTAATTTGTGTATTTTAATTTCCCTTTATACCATTCGATGCTGTGATCCGTGTGTTAAGTGTTTCAGGCTTTATAGGGTAGGAATGGCTTAGAGAATGGAGAGGAAGCTTGCAAAAATGGAAGGAACACAAGAAACTAAGGAGATAACCAGCGAGCATCGACGCACACGCATGGCTCACGCGTGTGTGCGATATGGAGAAATTTGCAGCGACGTGTGCGTGTACCTGACGCGTACGTGTGGATTGGAGTTTGCATAAAGACGCGTGCGCGTGGATGACGCGTACGCGCGACTCTCCAAGACGACTAACGACGCGTACGCGTGACTGACGCGTACGCGTGACATGCGCGATCTGCAGAAATTTCAGAAAATGCTGGGGGCAATTTTTGGCCGAGTTTTGACCCAGTTTCCGACCCAGAAACACAGACTAGAGCCAGGGAACAGGCAGAGACTCAACACACATTCTCATTAGCATAGTTTTAGTTTTAGATTTGAATCTAGAGAGAAATTACTCTTCCTCTAGGTTTTCTTTACATTCATAGTTTTATAGTTTTATGCTTTCGCTTTGGATATTGAGAGAGTCATCACCTCTATTGAAGTTACTATTCTAGTTTGTTTTCTTATTCCTTTACTCTTTTGATTACTTATTAATCCTATTCAGATAGGTATGTTGCATTTTGGATTTATTAATACAGAGAACTACTTTTACCTTTAATTAATTTTCAATCTTCTTATATTTCTGTGAGCGTTATATTCATGTCAATGGAGTAGATTCCCAACTTGACATGGGGGTTGATTAAGAGGAGACACTTGAATTGGAATGCTCAAGTGATTAGTTAAATTGGAAGTTGTTGGCTAATTCTCTATTTACTAACGCTAGACCTTCCCAAGGGAGAGGACTAGGATTTGCCAATAAGAGTTAGCTTAATCACTTGACTTTCCTTTATTTAGTAAGGGTTAACTAAGTGAAAATAAAAACCTCTTTATACTACACTTGAGAGAATTCTAACAAGGATAGAACTTCCAATTAATCATTCCCCCAGTCAAGGCTTTTTATTTTGAGTAATATAAACCTCTTTTAATTTCCATTGCACTAAATTACAATTATTTATTTTCTGTCATTCAACTCTCAAAATTTTTCAGAAAACTCCTGATTAATAAAATAGCACCCTTTTGTCAACTCGTTGGGAGACGACTTGGGACTCATACTCCCAGTATTTTTATTCTAATTTTGTGACAACCTTTCTAAATTGATGAGTAGATTTTTGCTGGTTAAGAACTATACTCGCAACGTATTTCTATATTGATTTCTTAATCGGTCTATTTCCGCCCTACATCAATTTTTGGCGCCGTTGCCGGGGAGTTGCAATTGTGTGCTAAATTATTAGTTGGTGTAAATATTTTTAATTTTATTTATTTGTGTATTTTATTTTATTTTATTACCATGAGCTATATGTTTCTCTCATTGAATGACACGTTCATTGCCTGATCCGAGCTTAGCCGCATTTGATCCCGAAATTGAAAGAACTCTTTCACGTATTAGGTGAGCTCGGCATCGGTTAGCCTCTGAGGGTGGTGAAGTGATTGTTATCAATTCACCAGTCTCATCTGAAGGCGAATCTGAACCGTTATCTGAGGGAGAAACAAGCTCCTCTACTACTAATTCGGTTGATTTACGTGCAGGTAACATGGTAGCACCCAGGAGGATCACTCTCTAGGAGGTAGGAGCTCCAGATTTTACACTGCAATCGTATCAAGTGTGTCATCCAAATCTGGCTGTAGATTTTGAACTAAAGACTGCGCTAATCAACTTGATGCCTAAGTTTCATGGCTTACTTACTCAGGAGACTATCAAGCACCTCAGGGATTTTCAGACAGCCTGTTCTACTATCAGGCGTCATGGTGCAAATGAAACTTCTATTCTGCTAATCGCCTTCCCATTTTCTCTTGAGGGAAAGGCGAGGGAGTGGTACTACTCCCAACCTGAAGCAACCGTTATCAATTGGGATACACTCAGGAGAGAATTCTTGGAAAAATACTTTCCAGCTGAAGTTACAGATAGATTGAGAAAAGAGATCTCCTGCATTATTCAAGGTGAATCAGAGACTCTTTATGAGTATTAGGAGCGCTTCAAGAATCTTCTAGACGCATGCCCCCACCACATGATTGACAAGTTGGTGTTGATCAGCTACTTCACTCAAGGCATGAAGCCTCGGGATAAGACTACATTAGATGGTGCTAGTAATGGTTCTCTGAAAAAGTACAAGACCGCAGATGAAGCATGGCAACTGATCAGCAACCTAGCTGAGTCCACTCAGAATCACAGGCACAGGAACAGCCACTCAAAGGCTGTTGCAGAGGTTTTCTCTAGCAGTGAGACTACCGCCGTCACACAGGCTATATGTGAAATGACCAACCTACTGAAGCAGATGCAGTTGAATCAACAACAACCTCAGCCTCCCCCACCACAACAAAGCCAACAGTTGGTTCCCCAAAGAGTGTGCGGAATTTGTGCGATTATAGTCATTACACTGATGAGTGTCCGCAGCTCCAACAAGAAGACAACACCTTGGTAGCTACTCATAACTTCTATGACCGTCCGAATCAAGGATACAATCAACAAGACGACAACTACAACCAAGGTGGGAATTATAACCAAGGGTGGCAGGACAACTCCAACCAGGGCTGGAGAGATAATTCCAACTATGGCTGGAGGGACAACTATAACAGAGGAGGCAGAGACAACCAGGGAAATCAGAGGTGGAATAACAATAATAATCAACAGAACCAGAATCAACAGAACCATTCCTATCAACAGCAGAATCCGAACCAGCCTTACAGAGCACCTCACCTAAGGAAGTCCCAAGGACCCTAGCACAACCAACAACAGGTCCCTCAGATCACTTATCCTCCTTCCTCATCGAATGACGAGATGCTTCGTTCTCTTGCACAAGGACAACAAGACATACAGACTACACTGAACTCTACTTTAAATGGTCTGAATGCCACTTTACAAGCTCTCGTCTCCCGGATAGATTCGTTACCTACTCCCACCAACCAGCCTTCAAGCTCCAGTGGAATTCCTTCTCAACCCTTACATAACCCCAAAAGTGGCATCAATGCCATCACTTTGAGGTCCAGAACCACACTGCAAGAGAGGAATCAGGAGGAGCCAAGCCCACAAGAACACGCCACAGTTGATGACTTAGTTGAAGTGGAAGATGCTGAAGAGGAAGAGAAAGTACAAGACATGGTTGAAGAAGAAGTACCTCAGCCAAGGAATGGAGCACCAAAGGACGCAGAAGTTGCAAGTGGCGCCATTCCTATCCCATTTCCACACATTGCACGGAAATCCAGAAAGCAGATGGAACTTGATCCTAAAATGGTAGAAATCTTCAAAAAGGTTGAGGTAACTGTTCCCCTTTTTGATGTTATTCAGCAGGTACCTAAATATGCAAAGTTTCTGAAAGATTTATGCATACATAAAGATAAAATTAATGAATTAGAAACTATTCCTTTAGGTAGTTCTATATCTGCTTTGATGGGGGGTATACTTGAAAAATGTAGTGATCCAGGTCCATGCATGGTTAACTGTACCATTGGGGGTGTAATATTTTCTGATTGCATGTGTGATTTAGGAGCGTGCGTGAGTATTATCCCATTGTCTATATATGATGCTTTGAGGCTCCCTCCCTTAAAAAGGTCGGCAGCTCATTTTGTTCTAGCAGATAAAAGCATCATCACAGTGGTTGGAATTGCTGAAGACGTGCTGGTGAGCATTAAGGGGCTCACATTTTCCATTGACTTCTATATCTTGAAAATGCCCCCTAATGACTCAGGAAGACCATCATCAATCCTGCTTGGAATGCCATTCCTGAAGACTTCGAAGTTCAAGCTGGATGCCTTCTCAGGAACTTACTCCTTTGAGATAGATGGCAGAGCTGTAAGTTTCAGTTTAAATGAAGCTATGAAGCACCCTCCGGAAGATCATTCCATCTTTCAGTGTGATATCATTGATGAAACTGTAGCTGAAGTTCACCAAGAAGAAGTAGAAGAGAAGTACATGGAGCAAGGTCCAAGTATGGGGACACCCTCTGAACACAATGAGGACAATTTGCCATTACCACTAGCTCCAGATGATCCAGAGCCCAGCCATGAGCAGAAATTGGAATTAAAACTCCTTCCACCCCACCTCAAGTACGCTTACCTTGAGGATAATCAGAAGCTCCCAGTTATCATTGCAAGGGAACTCACTTCCCAACAGGAGGAGCAGCTGCTCAGTGTGTTGGGAAGACGCAAGAAAGCAATTGGGTGGAGCTTCGCAGATATAGTAGGCATCGGCCCTCAAGTTTGTGAGCACAGAATATTCTTAGAAGAGGGAGCAAGGCCTATCCGTCAACCCCAAAGAAAATTGAATCCCACCATCTTGAAAGTTGTCAAGAAAGAAGTGACCAGGCTACTTGAAGCAGATATCATTTACCCCATCTCAGATAGAGAATGGGTCAGTCCAGTACAAGTGGTGCCCAAAAAGTCTGGAGTCACAACAGTAAAGAATGAGCATGGAGAGCTCTTGACAGCTAGAGTGCAGAATTCATGGAGAGTTTGTATTGATTACAGGTGTCTCAACCAAGCTACTCGCAAGGATCACTACCCCTTGCCATTTATTGATCAGATGCTTGATTGTCTGTCAGGTAAATCCCATTACTGCTTTTTAGATGGTTATACATGCTATTTTCAAATTCATATAGCTCCTGAGGATTAGGAAAAGACTACTTTTACATGTTCCTTTGGAACGTATGCATATAAGATGATGTCTTTTGGCTTATTAATGCACCGGCTACTTTCCAAAGATGCATGATGAGTATCTTTTCAGATCTTATTGAGAGCTGTATGGAAGTTTTTACGGATGATTTTAGCGTATATGGTGATTCCTTTAACCTTTGCTTGGATAATTTAAATAGAGTATTAGACAGGTGTGTTAGTTCAAACCTTGTATTGAATTTTGAAAAATGTCATTTTATGGTAAAACAAGGGATTGTTCTAGGACATGTTGTTTCTAATACCGGTATTTCTGTAGATCCAGCAAAGGTAGATGTCATTTCTAGTTTACCTTACCCCTCCTCCGTGAGAGAAGTTCATTCGTTCCTTGGTCATGCAGGTTTCTACCAGAGATTTATCAAGGACTTCAGTAAGGTAGCATTGCCTTTATCCAGACTGCTGCAGAACAAAGTTGAGTTCGAGTTCAGTGAGGATTGCATGCAAGCATTTGATAAGCTAAAGATCGCCCTGATTCAAGCTCCGATTGTGAGAGGATCAGACTGGAGCCAGCCTTTTGAGATTATGTATGACGCCTCCAACCATGCAGTAGGAGCGGCGCTGGCTCAACGCGAAGGTAAGGATCCTTTCGTAATTGCTTATACTTCTAAGACCTTAGACGTTGCTCAGTCTAATTACACCACCACTGAAAAAGAGCTTTTGGCTATTATTTTTGCTTTGGATAAATTCCGAGCCTATTTACTTGGTACTAAGGTGGTAGTGTACTCAGACCATGCAGCTCTAAAGTATTTATTAGCTAAAAAAAAGTCTAAACCAAGGCTAATACGTTGGATATTGCTGCTGCAAGAATTTGATTTAGAAATTAAGGATAGGAGTGGTACCCAGAATTTAGTGGCAGACCACTTGAGTCGCCTTGAGCACATTAAGGATGACTCCACTCCTATCAATGATGATTTTTCATTTGATAGCTTGCATGCAGTATCTGAAGTAGTTCCTTGGTATGCACCTGTAGCTAATTATCTAGTTAGCTGTACTTTCCCTCCTGATTTTACCAAGCATCAAAGAGACAAGCTGAAAAGCGAGTCCAAAAATTATATATGGGATGACCCATATTTATGGATGTGTGATACTGACCAGGTAATTAGAAGGTGTGTGCCCCAATCAGAATTCCAGTCTATTTTAGAGGCTGTCACTCTTCTGAGAGTGGAGGACATTTTGGCCCTCAAAGAACAGCTAGAAAAATTTTAGACTATAGATTCTGGTGGCCTACTCTTTTTAAAGATGCTGCTGTCTTTTGTAAATATTGTCCCCCATACCAAAGGTTTGGTAATATATCCAAGAGGGATGAGATGCCCCAACAGATTATGCTATTCTGTGAAATTTATAATATTTGGGGCATTGACTTCATGGGTCTATTTCTAAACTCTAGTAGTTACCTTTATATATTGTTAGCTGTAGATTATGTTTTTAAATGGGTGGAAGCAATTCCTACCCGTATTGATGATGCTAACACTGTTATTTCCTTTGTTAAAAACCATATTATCTGTCGTTTTGGATCACCACGAGCAATCGTGAGTGATCAAGGCACTCACTTTTGTAACAGGAGATTAGCAGGACTACTGAAGAAGTATGGGATAGTTCACAAAATAGCAACAGCTTATCATCCCCAGACCAATGGACAAGCAGAGGTATCTAACAGAGAAATAAAGCACATTCTGGAGAAGATAGTAAAGCCTCATAGGAAGGACTGGAGCACCAGACTTGTTGATGCGCTCTGAGCGTATCAGACAGCGTACAAGACACCCATTGGGATGAACCCCTTCTGCTTAGTGTACGGAAAGGCTTGCCACCTTCCAGTAGAGGTGGAACACAAGGCTTTTTGGGCCGTGAGGGAGTGCAACATGGGATTTGAGAAAGCTGGCGCAGAAAGGAAGCAGCAACTAGCAGAACTGGAGACCCTTCGACTAGAAGCTTATGACAACGCCAAATTATACAAAGAGAAGGTGAAGGCTGTGCATGACAAGCATATCAAAAGGAGAGAGTTCAGACCTAGAGATCTGGTTCTCCTTTACAACTCCAGGCTGAGACTCATGCCAGGAAAGCTGAGATCCAGATGGGAAGGACCCTATAGAGTAGAGAAGGAAGAGCCATATGGAGTCTCCCACCTGAGTCATCCTTCAAGTCCCAATTTCATCAAGGTCAATGGACATCGCCTAAAGCTTTATCATGGTGAGAAGACGAAGGAACACAAAGAGCTAGAGGTCTTCCTCTTGGAGGACCCATCAACAGAAGCAGAATGAGCCAAAAGACCGTCCAACTTAAGGACGTAAAAGCAAAGTGCTAGGTGGGAGACAACCCACCATGGTATGATCGTTCCTTTTCAGTCTTAGTTTTATTTTATTTTATTCTACTTTATGTTTATTAGTATTCATCCATAATGTCTGCATATTCATATGCATGCTGTATTCTGCATTCTGTATAAAAAAAAAGCACACGACGCGCAAGCGTCACTGACGCGTACGCGTCATATGTGCCTGCGAAACAAAGAAGAACCAAATAGAGAGTTGCGTGGGAGCATGGCTGGAGGCGTGCCTTAGGCACAAACACGCCCACGCGTACGCGTCGCTTGCAAAATCAGCCCTCCACGCGTGCGCATCACCCACGCGTATGCGTGACCCTGCAAAATCAGCGTAAATGGGTGTATGGCCAGAGAGTTATGATGGTGTGGGGTTGGAATTGTGCTGGAAGTACAAGCCCTATCATGCGTACGCGTCCCTGATGCGTACGCGTCATTTTCCCATCCAGCCCATCCACGCGCGTCGCCTCAAATTTTGGCAATGTGCGTATTAAAACAGAGAGTTGTGCATGCGCGAGGCTGCTTCCGCGCCATTTGCACAACCCCTGTCATACGTACGCGTCCCTGACGCGTACGCGTCACTTGAAAGTAACGCGATCCACGCGTACGCGTGAAGCACGCGTACGTGTCGCAAGCGACGCCCAGCTAAACCACCTCAGCGCCTGATTTCAAATCCCCCAACCCTCAATCCTACTTATCTTTCTATTATCATTCTTTCTTATCTTCTCCCTTCTTTCTTCTTTCTTCTCTCCTATTTTCTACTACTTTCTACCTCCTTCTTCATCTTCTTTATCAAGGTTCTTTTCTTCTCCCCTTTTACTCTTCCATTATTACTTTAATTTATTTTCCCTTCTTATTTTTCTTTTTAATTTCATTATCTATGTTTTCTTTGTCTTTCTTTTTTTTTTCTTTTTACATCCTTTTAATTGGTGTTAGAAATTCAATTGGGTGATTGTTTTCTCCTATATTTTGCTTGTGGATATATTGAAGGATTAATTTATAATTCATATTAATTTTTTTGGGTTGTTTGTATGTTCAAATTTAATACTCTCAATAACATCTTTACCATGCATACTAAGTGTTTGTGAAAAAGCCCGTATGGCATTGTGCATCTTTCATTATTCTATCTGTCTACTCTAATGCCTGTTTTTCACAAAACCCCTTAAATATTTCATTAATTGAATATAATTGTCAATACAAACGTGCTTGTTAGTTTGCTACGAGTGATAATACATTTAAGTTATTGATGCTCGATCCATGCTACTCATGCCTTTGCCGGCATGCTAATAAACATCTTGCATCTACTTGCCATAATATGCACTTGCTATATTTCCATTTATGAACTGATCACATGCAGTAGCGACCATGTGCTAACGTAATCCTTCTTTACCTTGGCATTGATTATTACTTGTACTACCCTTGCCTTTACATGTTACTTTTCTTTTTCCTTTTCAGGATGGCCACCAAGAAGGGTAAAGAGAAAGCTCCTCCCAAACCACCGACAAGGAAAGGAACAAAAAGAGCACTAGCTGCGGAACCATCCTCAACATCAGAGAAAGCCTTTCCAGCAAAGGACACTGCGCGGTTCACTAACCGCTACTGTGAGCAGATGTTCCACATCCTGGCTGAGCGGAACTATAACAATGAGCACCTACTCATCCTCCTGACCCACATTGTTGATTTCGTAGCGCCACGAATTGAACGTAGACAATGGAGATTCTTATGGAGACAGCCACGGCAGGTTAATCTCTCATGGGTAGTTAAATTCTACTCCAATTTTCACATGCCAACCCTGCAGTCTGTCTATCTCCGTCAGAAGTAAGTCCCCATAACTGAAGAGGCCATTCAGCGAGCTTTAGATCTTCCCCCTGCTCCAGAAGGATTGGACGCATTCCAAAAAGCCTCCTTCAAGCGCCAAACATACCAATTTGACTGGGACACCGTCCTCAGAGTTATAGCACAACCTGGCAGCAAATGGATCTATGGATACCATCGATCCTGACCTAAAGGCATATTGGCTTCAGCACTCACCTTGGAGGCTCGAGTATGGGCGCAGATTATTTCCCATTACGTCTTTTCAAGCACTCACGAGTCCTCCTTCACTGCAGATATGGTTGTTCTCCTCTGGTGTATCCTTACAGACCAGCCTCTCAATTTACCAAGACACCTCCGGCATGCCATGGGACACGTACAGATCGCGGGCAACCTACCCTTTCCCACCTTGGTTTCAGATCTAGTTTCAGCAGCCGGAGTCTCCTACAGAGCTGGGGACACCAAGGCCATTATTCCACGGGATGATCAGTACGTCCTTAACGGGAAGTATATCAGACCCCCAGCCGGCCTGCAGACCTGGCCAGAGATATTCCTTCTCCTTCTACATCACAAACACCTTCAACAAGTCAACTGCTCCTTTAGATACTTGAGAGGTTGGACCGGCTTGACCGGTAGGCACAGCAAAGGGAGCGCCATAACAAGCGCCGATTTACATACCTCAAGGAGCTGATTGTTGGTAACGGGTGCGCAGAAATCGTGACGGTTCCATTCCTTGGTAACGGCGCTGAAAACTTTATACGCACGTTTATAATCTTAATTCTTTGTCACAACTTCGCACAATTGACCAGCAAGTGCACTGGGTCGTCCAAGTAATAAACCTTACGTGAGTAAGGTTCGATCCCACGGAGATTGTCGGCTTGAAGCAAGCTATGGTCACCTTGTAAATCTCAGTCAGGCGAATTCAAATGTATTAAGAGATTATAGTATACTAAAAGATAATTAAAATAGGATAGAGATACTTATGTAATTCATTGGTGAGAGTTTCAGATAAGCGTGTAGAGATGCTTTCGTTCCTCTGAACCTCTGCTTTCCTGCTGTCTTCATCCAACCATTCCTACTCCTTTCCATGGCAAGCTTTATGTAGGGCATCACCGTTGTCAATGGCTACATCCCATCCTCTCTGTGAAAATGGTCCAATGCGCTGTCACTGCATGGCTAATCATATGTCGGTTCTTGATCATACTGGAATAGGATTTACTATCCTTTTGCGTCTGTCACTACGCCCAGCACTCGTGAGTTTGAAGCTCGTCACAGCCATCCCTTCCCAGATCCTACTCGGAATACCACAGACAAGGTTTAGACTTTCTGGATCTCAAGAATGGCCAACCATGGGTTCTAACTTATACCACGAAGATTCTAATATCTCGGACTCGGTCCCCTGTATTAGATATCTAAGAGATATTCATTCTAGCCTGTTTGCATGTAGAACGGAAGTGTTTATCAGGCACGCGTTCATAAGTGAGAATGATGATGAGCGTCACATAATCATCACATTCATCATGTTCTTGGGTGCGAATGGATATCTTAGAATAAGAATAAGCTTGAATTGAATAGAAAAACAGTAGTACTTTGTATTAATTCATGAGGAATAGCAGAGCTCCACACCTTAATCTATGGTGTGTAGAAACTCTACCATTTGAAAATACATAAGTGATAATGGTCCAGGCATGGCCGAATGGCCAGCCCCCATGAAAGTCTAAGATAGCATAAAACTAATCAAAGATCCCTTACAAAGATAGTAAAAAGTCCTATTTATACTAAACTAGTTACTAGGGTTTACAGAAATGAGTAAATGATGCAGAAATCCACTTCCGGGGCCCACTTGGTGTGTGCTTGGGCTAAGCATTGAGCTTTACACATGTAGAGGTCTTTCTTGGAGTTGAACTCCAGTTTGTAACCTGTTTCTGGCGTTTAACTCCATTTTGCAACCTGTTTCTGGCGTTTGACTCCAGAATGCAGCATGGAACTGGCGTTCAACGCCAGTTTACATCATCTATCCTTAATCAAAGTATGGAGTATTATATATTTATGGAAAGCCCTGGATGTCTACTTTCCAACGCAATTGAGAGCGCACCATTTGGAGTTCTGTAGCTCTAGAAAATCCACTTTGAGTGCAGGGAGGTCAGAATCCAACAGCATCTGCAGTCCTTCTTCAACCTCTGAATCTGATTTTTGCTCAAGTCCCTCAATTTTAGCCAGAAAATACCTGAAATCACAGAAAAACACAAAAACTCATAGTAAAGTCCAGAAATGTGAATTTTAATTAAAAACTAATAAAAATATACTAAAAACTAACTAAATTATACTGAAAACTATGTAAAAACAATGCCAAAAAGCGTATAAATTATCCGCTCATCAGTAACCACCCACCTGAAGAAGACCCAGACACTCTGGACTCCACTTCATCTACCAGCACATGGGAGCCATGACAATTCCGACTGTGGAGATACTGCTACCAGCCCCCTTTGTTCCTGACTGATGGCACCGAGGACGGTGCCAAGCTTTAAGTGTGGGGAGGTCGGTCAGTACCTGACTTCCGGAGGTAATTACTCTTTCTTAACACCAATAGGTTATTTTTCTTTTGTTAGGATAGGATAGATTGCATAGTAATAAGTGTTTGCATGTATATTCTATTTGGTTGAAAAATAATAAGTGTTTGCATGTATGTTCTATTTTGAGTTAAAACTTGTTTGAAGATTGTAATTTGGAACATGAATTATAGTTAAGAACATACAACCTGTGATATTTGAGCTTAATTACATGGTTACATTATTTAACCATAACATTTTATTCTTGTGTGTTTTCTTCTCTATAATTGTAATCTTTATTTTGTTCCACTCTATATGTCCAATGTTTAATGTGTTTATATGCATGCATATGATTGAGGCCATCATTTGTTATTAGCTCACTCATCCCAAATAGCATACCCTTTCAATTACCTTTGTTAGCCACCTTGAGCCTTTTAATCTCCATTTGTTCTATATTTTACCACATCACTAGTCTTAAGTGAAAAAAAAATTAATTACCCCAAATTGAATCTTTGGTTAGCTTAAGATAGAGATTGTGTATCAACTAAGTGTGGGAAACTGTGGGAACATGGGTTAATGAAAGTGTGCAGTGTTTAAATGACAAAATATTGGGACTTTGGGTACTTACTCATATGAGACCTGAAAAATTAAAAAATCCATGTGCATTGATATGTTATGTTTACTTTTATATAAAAAATATTCAATTAAATAAATAAATAAGGGGACAAAATTACCCCAATGTTAAGTTAATGAAAAGATCAATGCATATGTGATACAAATTAAAAGAAAAGTTGATGCATGAGTATGAGATGAAAAAGTGGAAACTTTGGGTAGCTAGGCATAATTTTAGAAGTTCTATAGAGTGTGTGCGTGTGTATAGGTGAGAGCTTAGGCTATTCAAAGATTCAATTTATAGCTCACTTAGCCATACATATATCCTCACATTTGCCTCATGGTGCGTGGCAGAAGTTAGGCCAATTAAGAGATTGTAATGTAAGAACAGCGTTGCGAGTATAGCTCTTAACCAACTAAAATCCGCCTCACCAATTTAGAAAGGTGTCACAAAAATTAGAATAAAAATACTGGGAGTATGAGTCCCAGGTCGTCTCCCAACGAGTTGCAAGAAAGGATGCTATTTTATTAATTAGGAATTTCCAAGAGAGTTTGAGTTTGGTTGATAAGCAATTAAATAATTGTAAATTAAAGCAATAAAAACTAATAATGATTATTAATATTCTAGATAAAAAGCCTTGACTGGGGGAATGATTAATTGGAAGTTCTATCCTTGTTGGGATCTCTTAAGTGTAGTATTAAAAAGGTTGTTATTTTCACTTAGTTAACCATTACTAAATAAAGAAAAGTCAAGTGATTGAGCTAACTCTTATTTGCAAATCTTAGTCCTCTCCCTTGGAAAGGTCTAGCGTTAGTAAATACAGAACTAGCCAACAACTTCCAGTTTAATCAGCACTTAAGCCTTCCAACTCAAGTGTCTCCTTTTAATCAACCCCCATGTCAAGTATGGAGTCTACTCCATTGACATGAATATAACGCTCATAAAATATAAGAAGAAGACATGATGAATTAAATAAAATAGGGGTTCAAAATTAATTAAAAGTAAAAGTAATCCTTTGCATTAACAATCCATGAAAATAATCCAATTACCACTTCAAACAAGAATTAAGAATATGGAATAAATAAAAGAGTAAGTAAGAAAACAAACTAGAATAGTATCTTCAATGGAGGTGATGACTCTTCAATATCCAAAGCAAAGGCATAAAACTAATAAACTATGAATGTAAAGAGACCCTAGAGGGAGAGTAAATTCTCTCTAGATTCATATCTAAAATCTAAAAACTATCCTAATGAGAATGTGTCAATGTGTGTCAATCTGTGTTGAGTCTCTGCATGTTCCCTGGCTTTATTCTGTATTTCTGGGCCAAAAACTGGGTCAAAACGCGGCCCGAAATCGCCTCCAGCATTTTCTGTTCTTTCTGCAGGTCGCGCAGGTCACGCGTACGCGTCAGTCACGCGTGCGCGTCATTCATCGATTTTCCTTGTCACGCGTACGCGTCGTCCACGCGTGCGCGTCTTTCGTGCAAATTCCAATCTGTGCGTACGCGTCAGGCACGCGCACGCGTCGCTGTAATTTTCTCCATGTCGCGCACACGCGTGAGCCATGCGTGCGCGTCGATGCTCGCTAGTCATCTCCTTAGTTTCTTGTGTTCCTTCCATTTTTGCAAGCTTTCTCTCCATTTTTTAAGCCATTCCTGCCCTATAAAGTCTGAAACACTTAACACACGGATCACAGCATCGAATGGTATAAAGGAGAATTAAAATACACAAATTAAAGATCTTTAGGAAGCAAGTTTTCAACCATAGAATAAAACTAGGAAGGAATTATAAAATCATGCAATTAGTATGATTAAGTGGGTGAAGACTTGATGAAACCACTCAATTAAACATAAGATAAACCATAAAATAGTGGTTTATCAACCTCCCCACACTTAAATATTAGCATGTGCTCATGCTTAGCTTAAGTAAGACTCATGCAATGCAGTGCAACCTATGTATATGAATGCAACTATATGTTAAAATGATTTTGCCTATTTAGTTAAAAATAAATAAGTTCTTCAAGACAAAAATAACTCAAATTCCACTAATTCAAATTATACAGTAAAAACAAGTAAACTTGTAGGAAGATAGCTCATGAAATCAGGGAACATATAATTAAGCATTGAACCCTCACTGATGGTGTATGTGCACTCTAATCACTCTAGTGTATAGGGTAATCACTATACTCTTCTCTAATCATGCTTTCTAAACCTTGTTTTTCACCTAACCAATAAACAAATACTTAATGTATCAATGCAAACATCATGAGGTCTTTTCAAGGTTGTAATGGGACCAAGGTAAAGGTGAGGGTATATATATGGCTAAGTGAGCTATAAATTGAATCCTTGATTAACCTAAGCTATCACCTATACATACTCTGTATTCTTCTTAAATCATACCTAGCTACCCAAAATTTTTCCACTTTTGTATTACATACTCATGCATCAACTTTTCTCTTAACTTGCATCACATATGCATTGATTTTTATTGAACTTAACTTAGCATTGGGGTAATTTTGTCCCCTTATTCATTTATTTAATTACTTAATTATTTGAATATTTTTGAATTTTTTTTATAGTAAATAGAAACATAAACATAGCTTATCAATGCACATGGATTTATAATAATTTTTCTAGTTTCACATGAGTAGGTACCCAAATTCCCAATATTTGTCAATGTAAGAACCTAACACATTCCCTTGTTAACCCATGTTCCCATAGTTTCCCACACTTAATTGATACACAATCTCTATCTTAAGCTCACCAAAGATTCAATTTAGGGTAATTAATTTGTTTTTCTGTTTAAGGCTAGTGATGTGGTAAAATATAGAACAAATGAGATTAAAAGGCTCAAAGTGGCTAACAAAGGTAGTAGAAAGGGTAGGCTATTTGGGATAAGTGAGTTAATAAAATAATGGCCTCAATCATATGCATGTATTTAAATACTTTAAATATTGGACATATAGGATGGAACAAAATATAGATTACAATCATAGAGAAGCAAACACACAAGAATAAAATTTTTATGGTTAAATAGTGTAACCATGTAATTAAGCTCAAATCTCACATGTTGTGTGTTCTAGCTTTTAACTATGTTCCAAATACAGCTTCCAAACAAGTTTAACACAAAATTTTTTATTTAAATTAGTAAAATTTTTCAAAAATAAAGTCTTAAAAGGAAACTTATTATTTTTCAACCAATTAGAACATGCATGCAATTAACCTATTACTATGCAATTTTATCCTATCCTAAACAAAAGAAAAATTAAATAAATATCTTATTCTATTGGTGCTAAGTAAGAGAGATTACCTCCGGAAGTCAGGTACTGACCGACCTCCCCATACTTAAAGCTTGGCACCATCCTCGGTGCCATCAGTCTGGAACAACGGGGGGCTAGTAGCAGTATCTCCACAATCGGGACCATCATGGCTCCCTATGCTGGTAAATGAAGTGGAGTCTGGGGTGTCTGGTTCTTCTTCAGGTGGGTGGTTACCAACAAGTAGCTCCTTGAGGTATGTAAATCGGTGCTTGTTATGGCGCTCCCTTTGCTTTCCTTTCCGGTCAAGCTGGTCTAGCCTCTCAAGTATCTGATGGAGCAGTTGGTTTGTTGAAGGTGCTTGTGATGTGGAAGGAGAAGGAATATCTTCGGACGGGTCTGCAGGCCGGCTAGTAGTGGCTACTGGAGGTCTAATATACTTCCCGTTAGGGACTATCTGATCATCCCGTGGGATCATGGCCTTGGTGTCTCCAGCTCTGTAGGAGACACCGGCTACTGAGACTAGATCTGAAACCAAGGTGGGAAAAGGTAGGTTGCCCGCAATCTGTACGTGTCCTATAGCATGCCGAATGTGTCTTGATAAATTGAGGTGCTGGTCTGTAAGGATACACCAGAGTAGAACAGCCATGTCTGCGGTGAAGGAGGACTCGTGGGTGCTCGAAAAGACGTAATGGGACATAATCTGTGCCCATACTCGAGCCTCCAAGGTGAGTGCTGAAGCCAATATACTCTTTGGTCGAGAACGATGGTATCCATAGATCCATCTGCTGCCAGGTTGTGCTATAACTCTGAGAACGGCGTCCCAGTCAAATTGGTATATCTGGCATTTGAATGAGACTTTCTGGAATGCGTCCAATCCTTCTAGTGCAGGGGGAAGATCTAAAGCTCTTTGAATGGCCTCTTCAGTTATGGAAACTTGCTTCTGACGGACATAGACAGACTGCATGGTTGGCATGTAAAAATTGGAGTAGAATTCAACTACCCATGAAAGGTTAACCTGCCGTGGCTGTCTCCGTAGGAATCCCCAGCGTCTTTGTTTAATACGGGGCTCAACAAATTCAACAATGTGGGTTGGGAGGATGAGAAGGTGCTCATTGTTATAGTTTTTCTCAGCCAGGATGGGGAACATCTGCTCACAGTAGCGGTTAGTGAACCGCGCAGTATTCTTTGCTGGAAAAGCTTTCTCTTTTTTATCGACCTTGATGATCCTCTTGATTCACTTTGTTGAGGGCTTTACTGCTGTTGAAGATGGCTCTGCCACTAGTACTCTTTTTGTTCCTTTCCTCGCCGGTTATTTGGAAGTAGCTTTCTCTTTGCCGTTCTTGGTGGCCATCCTGAAAAGGGAAAGAAGAAAGTAACTTGTAAAGCTAAGGGTTCGAGCAAAGGAGAGGATAGTATAGGTGATAATCAATGCACGGTAAAGAAGGATGTCGTTAACACATGGTCATGACTACATGTGAAAAGTTCATCAATGAAAATATAGCAAGTGCATGTGATGGCAATTAAATGCAAGATGTTTATTGGCATGCCGGCAAAGGCATGAGTAGCATAAATCAAGCATTAAATGTCTAAGTTTGATTATCAACTCTTTCAAACTAACAATCTGTTTGTATTGACAATTATATTTAATCAATAAAATATAAAAGGGGTTTTGTGAAAAACAAGCATTAGAGTAGTAGAATAGAATAATTTAAAATAATGTGGAATGCCATACGGACTTTTTCACAAAGACATAGCATGCATGGAAAATATGTTGTTGAAAGTATTAAATTGAACATGCAAGCAACCCTTTAAGAAGTAATATTAATTTTCAAACAATTCCACAATAATCCACAAGCAAAATGTAAAAGAAAATAATCACCCAATTAAATTTCTAACACCAATTAAAAGAATAAAAAGGAAAAGAAAGAAAACGTAGATAATGAAAGTAAAAAGAAAAAAATTAATAAAAATAATAATGGAAATCAAAAAGGGAAGTAAGAAAGAAAAGAACCTTGATAATGGATGTAAAAAAAATGAGGGAGGAGAAAGTAAAAATTGAGAAAGAATAAAGAAGGAAGAAGGTAGAAGAAAGAAATAAGAAGGAAAAAAGAAAAGATTAGGATTTAGGGAAGAAAAGATATGATATCTGGCGCTGATCTGGATAAGCTGTGTATCGCATGTGACACGGACGCGTAGAGCACGCGTTCGCGTGATTTGTGATAATTCCAGGTAACGCGGACGTGTGGGTCACGCGCACGCATGACCTGATTTGTGCTTTTGGCGCGAGTGCAGCCTCGCGTTCGCACAACTTCTGTTTTGTATGCATATTGCCAAAATTTTGGGTGACGCGTGCGCATGGGTGACGCGCACGCATGAATAGCCTCTTTTTGAAAAATGACGCGGACGCGTGGGGCACGCGTTCGCGTGATAGGGCTTGTACTTCCAGCACCATTCCAGCCCCACTCCATCATAACTCACTGCCATATACCCATTTACGTCGAGTTCGTAGGGTCACGACGCGCACGCGTGGAAGGATATTTTGCAATTTGACGCGGACGCGTGAGAGACGCGTACGCGTGGGCGTGTTTTGTGCCTAAGGCACGCCTTCAGCCACGCTCTCGCGTAACTCTTTGCTTCTTTTCTTCTTGTTGCGAAAGCACCTATGACGCAGACGCGTCAGCGACGCTTGCGCGTCGCCTGCCTCCCTCTTTTTTTATATGCAGAATGCAAATGCAAATGCAGGCGATATGCAGCTATATGCAGAGATTATGAGAAGAGTCATTAACAAAAACAAAATAGAATAAAGTAAAATAAAACTAAGACTGAAACGGAACGATCATACCATGGTGGGTTGTCTCCCACCTAGCACTTTGCTTTTACGTCCTTAAGTTGGACAATCTTCAGGCTTATTATGCTTCTGTTGGTGGGTCTTCCAGGAGGAAAACCTCTAGTTCTTTGTGATCCTTCATCTTTTCTCCATGATAAAGCTTTAGGCGATGTCCATTGACCTTTATAAATTTGGAGCTAGAAGGATGACGCAGGTGAAAAACTCCGTATGGCTCTGCCTTTTCTACTCTATAGGGATCTTCCCATCTTGATCTCAATTTACCTGACATAAGCCTCAGTCTGGAGTTATAAAGAAGAACTAACTCCCCTGGTCTAAATTTTCTCCTTTTGATGTGCTTGTCATGGACAGCCTTCATCTTCTCTTTGTATCGTCTGGAGTTGTCCTATGCTTCTAGGCAAAGATTCTCCAATTCTGATAGTTGCAGCTTTCTTTCAGCACCAGCTTCTTCAAAATTCATGTTGCACTCCCTCGCAGCCCAGAAAGCCTTGTGTTCCACCTCTACTGGAAGGTGGCAAGCCTTTTCGTACACTAAGCGAAAGGGGCTCATTCAATGGGTGTCTTGTACGCTGTGCGATATACCCAGAGTGCATCTTGTAGCCTAGCACTCCAGTCTTTCCTATGAGGCTTTACTATCTTCTCCAGAATACATTTAATTTCTCTGTTAGACACTTCTGCTTGTCCATTGGTCTGAGGATAATAAGCTGTTGCTACTTTGTGGACTATCACATGCTTCTTCAGTAATCCTGTTAGTCTCCTGTTACAGAAGTGAGTGCCTTGATCGCTCACGATTGCTCGTGGTAATCCAAAGTGACAGATAATATGGTTTCTAACAAAGGAAACAATAATGTTAGCATCATCAGTATGGGTAGGAATTGCTTCCACCCATTTAGAAACATAATCTACAGCTAACAGTATATAAAGGTAACCATTAGAGTTTGGAAATGGACCCATGAAGTCAATGCCCCAAACATAAAAAATTTCACAGAAAAGCATGATCTGTTGAGGCATCTCATCTCTCTTGGATATATTACCAAACCTTTGGCATAGGGAACAATATTTACAAAATTCAGCAGCATCTTTAAAACGAGTAGGCTACCAGAATCCACAGTCTAAGATTTTTCTAGCTATTCTTTGAGGGCCAAAATGTTCTCCACTCTCAGAAGAGTGGCAAGACTCTAAAATGGACTGGAATTCTATTTTAGGCACACACCATCTAAATACCTGGTCAGCACCACACCTCCATAAATATGGGTCATCCCATATATAATATTTAGACTCGCTTTTCAGTTTGTCCCTTTGATGCTTAGTAAAATTGGTTTGGGAAAGTATGGCTAACTAGATAATTAGCTACAGGTGCATACCAAGGAACTACTTTAGATACTGCATGCAAGCTATCAAATGGAAAAGCATCATTTATAGGAGTGGAGTCATCCTTAATGTGCTCAAGGCAACTCAAGTGGTCTGCCACTAAATTCTGGTTACCACTCCTATCCTTAATTTCTAAATCAAATTCTTGCAGCAGTATCCAACGTATCAATCTTGGTTTGGACTCTTTTTTAACTAATAAATATTTTAGAGCTGCATGGTCTGAGTACACTACTACCTTAGTACCAAGTAAATAGGCTCAGAATTTATCCAGAGCGAAAACAATAGCAAGAAGCTCTTTTTCAGTAGTAGTGTAATTTGACTGAGCAGCGTCTAAGGTCTTAGACGCATAAGCAATTAAAAAGTGGTATTCTCCTAATCTTCAGGAGCTATATGAATTTGAAAGTAGCCTGTATAACCATCTAAAAAACAGTAATGGGATTTACCTGACAGGTGATCGAGCATCTGATCAATAAATGGCAAGGGGTAATGATCCTTGCGAGTTGCTTGATTGAGACGCCTATAGTCAGTGCAAACCCTCCATGAATTCTGCACTCTAGTTGTCAGGAGCTCTCCATGATCATTCTTTACTGTTGTGACTCCAGACTTCTTGGGCACCACTTGTACTGGACTGACCCATTCACTGTCTGAGATGGGGTAAATGATATCTGCTTCAAGTAGCCTGGTTATTTCTTTCTTGACAACTTCTAAGATGGTAGGATTTAGTCTTCTTTGGGGTTGACAGACAGGTTTTGATTCCTCTTCTAAATATATTCTGTGCTCACAAACTTGAGGACTGATGCCTACTATATCCGCCAAGCTCCAGCCAATTGCTTTCTTGTGCTTTCTCAGCACACTGAGCAGTTGCTCTTCCTGTTGGGAAGTGAGTTCCTTTGCAATGATAACTGAGAACTTCTGATTATCCTCAAGGTAAGCATACTTGAGGTGTGGAGGAAGGGGCTTCAATTCCAATTTTTGCTTATGGCTAGGTTCTGGATCATCCGGGGCTAGTGGTAATGGTAAAGTGTCGTCATTATGTTCAGATGGTGTCCCCACACTTGGACCTTGCTCCATGTGCTTCTTTTCTACTTCTTCTTAGTGAACTTTAGATATAGTTTCATCAATGATATCGCACTGGAAGATAGAATGATCTTCCGGAGGTTGCTTCATAGTTTCATTTAAACTGAAACTCACTATTCTGCCATCTATCTCAAAGGAGTAAGTTCTTGAGAATGCATCCAACTTGAACTTCAAAGTCTTCAGGAATGGTCTTCCAAGCAGGATTGATGATGGTCTTCCTGAGTCATTAGGAGGCATTTTCAGGATATAGAAGTCAATTAGAAATCTGAGCCCCTTAATGCTCACTAATACATCTTTAGCAATTCCAACTACTGTAATAATGCTTTTATCTGCTAACACAAAATGAGCTGCCGACCTTTTTAAGGGAGGGAGCCTGGTATGCAAAATTGTGATCATCAATGGCGCCATCATCATGGTACGCACAATTGTAATCTCAACTCTTTATCACAACTCTGCACAACTAACCAGCAAGTGCACTGGGTCGTCCAAGTAATAAACCTTACGTGAGTAAGGGTCGATCCCACGGAGATTGTCGGCTTGAAGCAAGCTATGGTCACCTTGTAAATCTCAGTCAGGCAGATTCAAATGGTTATGGAGAATTGATAATTAAAAGATAAATAAAACATAAAATAAAGATAGAGATACTTATGTAATTCTTCTGTTGGAATTTCAGATAAGTGTATGAAGATGCTTTGTTCCTCCTGAACCTCTGCTTTCCTATTGCCTTCTTCCAATCATTCATACTCCTTTCCATGGCAAGCTTTATGTTGGGCATCACCATTGTCAATGGCTACATCCCGTCCTCTCAGTGAAAATGGTCCTGATGCTCTGTCACAACATCGGCTAATCAGCTGTCGGTTCTCGATCATGTCAGAATAGGATCCATTGATCCTTTTGCGCCTGTCACACGCCCCACAATCGCGAGTTTGAAGCTCGTCATAGTCATCCCTTCCCAGATCCTACTCGAAATACCATAGACAAGGTTTAGACTTTTCGGATCTCAGGAATGGCCGCCAATAATTCTAGCCTATACCACGAAGGTTCCAATCTTAGATTAGAAACCCAAGAGATATGCATTCAAGCTTGTTTGCATGTAGAATGGAAGTGGTTGTCAGTCACGCGTTCATAGGTGAGAATGATGATGAGTGTCACGGATCATCACATTCATCAAGTTGAAGAACGAATGAATATCTTGGAGAAGAAGTAGACTTGAGTTGAATAGAAAAACAATAGTACTTGTATTAATTCATGAAGAACAGCAGAGCTCCACACCTTAATCTATGGTGTGTAGAAACTCCACCGTTGAAAATACATAAGAACAAATAGTGTAAGCATGGCCGAATGGCGAGCCTCAAAGGTCTAAGGATTAAACGTCCCAAGATGAAAATACAATAGCAAAAGGTCCTATTTATAGAGAACTAGTAGCCTAGGGTTTACAGAAATCAGTAATTAATGCAGAAATCTTCTTCCGGGCCCACTTGGTGTGTGCTTGGGCTGAGCATTGACACTTCTATGTGTAGAGACTTTTCTTGGAGTTAAACGCCAGCTTTTGTGCCAGTTTGGGCGTTTAACTCCAGCTTTTGTGCCAGTTTTGGAGTTAAACACCATAATTCTTGAGCTAACTTGGAATGCCTGTTTGGGCCATCAAATCTTAGGCAAAGTATAGACTATTATATATTGCTGGAAAGCCCAGGATGTTTACTTTCCAACGCAATTGAGAGCGCGCCAATTGGGCTTCTGTAGCTCCAGAAAATCCACTTTGAGTGCAGGGAGGTCAGAATCCAACAGCGTCTGCAGTCCTTTTTCAGCCTCTGAATCAGATTTTTGCTCAGGTCCCTCAATTTCAGCCAGAAAATACCTGAAATTACAGAAAAACACACAAACTCGTAGTAAAGTCCAGAAATATGATTTTTAAATAAAAAAATAATAAAAATATAATAAAAACTAATTAAAATATACTAAAAACATACTAAAAATAATGCCAAAAAGCGTGTAAATTATCCGCTCATCACAACACCAAACTTAAATTGTTGCTTGTCCCCAAGCAACTGAAAATCAAGTAGGATAAAAAGAAGAGAATATACAATGAATTCCAAAAACATCTATGAAGATCAGTATTAATTAGATGAGTGGGGCCTTTAGCTTTTTGCTTCTGAACAGTTTTGACATCTCACTTTATCCTTTGAAGTTCAGAATGATTGGCATCTATAGGAACTCAGAATCCAGATAGTGTTATTGATTCTCCTAGTTAAGTATGTTGATTCTTGAACACAGATACTTTATGAGTCTTGGCCATGGCCCTAAGCACTTTGTTTTCCAGTATTACCACCGGATACATAAATGCCACGACACATAACTGGGTGAACCTTTTCAGATTGTCACTCAGCTTTGCTAGAGTCCCCAATTAGAGGTGTCCAGGGTTCTTAAGCACACTCTTCTTTTTTCTTTGGACCTCGACTTTAACCGCTCAGTCTCAAGTTTTCACTTGACACCTTCACGCCACAAGCACATGGTTAGGGATAGCTTGGTTTAGCCGCTTAGGCCAGGATTTTATTCCTGTGGGCCCTCCTATCCACTGATGCTCAAAGCCTTAGATCTTTTTTATCACCCTTGCCTTTCGGTTTAAAGGGGTATTGGCTTTTTCTGCTTTTTTTTTTTGCAAGCTTTTCACTGCTTTTTCTTGCTTCAAGAATCAATTTTATGATTTTTCAGATCATCAGATAACATTTCTCCTTTTCCTTTCATTCTTTCAAGAGCCAACAATTTTAACATTCATAAACAATCAAATTCAAAAATATGCACTGTTCAAGCATTCATTCAGAAAAATAATAGTATTGCCACCACATCAAGATAATTAAACTGTTTTAAAATTTGAAATTCATGCACTTCTTTTTCTTTTTCAATTAAAAATATTTTTCATTTAAGAAAGGTGATGGATTCATTTTTATAGCTTTAAGGCATAGACACTTAGACACTAATGATCATGTAATAAAGACACAAACATAAATAAACATAAAGCATAATTTTCGAAAAACAGGAAAATAAAGAACAAGGAAGTTAAAGAACGGGTCCACCTTAGTGATGGCGGCTTGTTCTTCCTCTTGATGATCTTATGGAGTGCTTGAGCTCCTCAATGTCTCTTCCTTCCCTTTGTTGCTCCTCTCTCATGGTTCTTTGGTCTTCTCTAATTTCATGGAGGAGGATGGAATGCTCTTGGTGCTCCACCCTTAGTTGTCCCATGTTGGAACTTAATTCTCCTAGGGAGGTGTTGATTTGCTCCCAATAGTTGTGGAGGAAAATGCATCCCTTGAGGTATCTCAGGGATTTCATGATGAGGAATTTCCTCATGCTCTTGATGAGGTTCTCTTGTTTTCTCCATCCTTTTCTTAGTGATGGGTTTGTCCTCATCAATGAGAATGTCTCCCTCTATGTCAATTCCAACCGAATTGAAAAGGTGACAAATGAGATGAGGGAAGGCTAACCTTGCCAAAGGAGAGGACTTGTCCGCTACCTTGTAGAGTTCTTGGGATATAACCTCATGAACTTCCACTTCCTCTCCAATCATGATGCTATGTATCATGATAGCCCGGTCTATAGTAGCTTCGGACTGGTTGCTAGTGGGAATGATTGAGCATTGGATGAACTCCAACCATCCCCTAGCCACGGGCTTGAGGTCATGCCTTCTTAGTTGTACCGGCTTCCCTCTTGAATCTCTCTTCCATTGAGCGCCCTCTTCACAGATGTCCATGAGGACTTGGTCCAACCTTTGATCAAAGTTGACCCTTCTAGTGTATGGGTGTGCATCTCCTTGCATCATGGGCAAGTTGAATGCCAACCTCACATTTTCCGAACTAAAATCCAAGTATTTTCCTCGGACCATTGTAAGCCAATTCTTAGGGTCCGGGTTCACACTTTGATCATGGTTCTTGGTGATCCATGCATTGGCATAGAATTCTTGAACCATTAAGATTCTGACTTGTTGAATGGGGTTGGTGAGAACTTCCCAACCTCTTCTTCGGATCTCATGTCGGATCTCCGGATATTCATTCTTTTTGAGTTTGAAAGGGACCTCGGGGATCACTTTTTTCTTGGCCACAACTTCATAGAAGTGGTCTTGATGCACCCTTAAGAGGAATCTCTCCATCTCCCATGACTCGGAGGTGGAAGCTTTTGCCTTCCCTTTTCTCTTTCTAGAGGTTTCTTCGGCCTTTGGTGCCATAAATGGTTATGGAAAAACAAAAAGCTTTAGCTTTTACCACACCAAACTTAGAAGGTTGCTCGTCCTCGAGCAAAAGAAGAAAGAAGAGAGTAGAAGAAGAAGAAATAGAGGAGATGGAGTGGGCTTTGTGTGTCGGCCAAGGGGGAGAAGTCGTGTTTAGGTTGTGTAAAAATGAAGGAGTGAAGATGGGTTTATATAGGGGTGAGAGGGGTATGTATGGTTCGGCTATAGAGGGTGGGTTTGGGAGGGAAAGTGGTTTGAATTTGGATGGTGAAGTAGGTGGGGTTTTATGAAGGATGGATGTGAGTGGTGAAGAGAATGGTGGGATTTGATAGGTGAGGGGTTTTTGGGTAGGTGGGGATCCTGTGGGGTCTACAGATCCTGAGGTGTCAAGGATATCTCATCCCTGCACCAAGTGGCGTGCAAAACGCCCCCTTTCTGCCAATCCTGGCGTTAAACGTCAGGCTGCTGCCCATTTCTGGCGTTTAATGCCAGCTTCTTGCCCATTCCTGGCATTAAACGCCAGTCTGGTGCCCTTTTCTGGCTTTAAACGCCCAGAATAGTGCCAGACTGGGCGTTTAACGCCCATTCTGCTACCCTTACTGGCGTTTAAACGCCAGTAGGTTTCTCCTCCAGGGTGTTCTATTTTCATTCTGTTTTTTACTTTGTTTTTGCTTTTTCAATTGTTTTTGTGACTTCACATGATCATCAACCTACAGAAAACATAAAATAACAAAGGAAAATAGAAATTTAACATAGATAAGTAAAAATTGGGTTGCCTCCCAACAAGCGCTTCTTTAATGTCAATAGCTTGACAGTGGCTCTCATGGAGCCTCACAGATGTTCAGAGCAATGTTGGAACCTCCCAACACCAAACTTAGAGTTTGACTGTGGGGGCTCTGTTTGACTCTGTATTGAGAGAAGCTCTTCGTGCTTCCTCTCCATGGTAACAGAGGGATATCCTTGAGCTTTAAACACAAGGGAGTCTCCATTCACTTGAATGATCAATTCTCCTCTGTCAACATCAATCACAGCTTTTGCTGTGGCTAGGAAGGGTCTGCCAAGGATGATGGATTCATCCATACACTTCCCAGTCTCTAGGACTATAAAATCAGCAGGGATGTAATGGTCTTCAACCTTTACTAAGACATTCTCTACAAGTCCATAAGCCTGTTTCTTTGAATTATCTGCCATCTCCAGTGAGATTTTTGCAACTTGTACCTCAATAATCCCTAGCTTCTCCATTACAGAGAGAGGCATGAGGTTTATGCTTGACCCTAGGTCACACAGAGCCTTCTCAAAGGTCATGATGCCTATGGTACAAGGTATTGAGAACTTTCCAGGATCTTGTCTCTTCAGAGGTAATCTCTGCCTAGTCAAGTCATCCAGTTCTTTGATGAGCAATGGAGGTTCATCCTCCCAAATCTCATTACCAAACAACCTGGCATTTAGCTTCATGATTGCTCCAAGGTACTTAGCAACTTGCTCTTCAGTAACATCTTCATCCTCTTCAGAGGAGGAATATTCATCAGAGCTCATGAATGGCAGAAGTAAATTTAATGAAATCTCTATGGTCTCAGTCTAAGCCTCAGATTCCCATGGTTCCTCATTAGTGAATTCCATGGAGGTCAGTGGACGTCCATTGAGGTCTTCCTCATTGGGAATCACTGCCTCTTCCTCCTCTCCATGTTCGGCCATGTGAGATGTGGTTATGGCCTTGCACTCTCTTTTGGGATTCTCTTTTGTATTGCTTGGGAGAGTGCTAGGAGGGAGTTCAGTAATTTTCTTACTCAGCTGACCCAGTTGTGCCTCCAAATTTCTAATGGAGGACCTTGTTTCAGTCATGAAACTTTGAGTGATTTTGATTAGATCAGAGACAATGGTTGTTAAGTCAGAGGGGTTTTGCTTAGAATTCTCTGTCTGTTGCTGAAAAGATGATGGAAAAGGCTTGCTATTGCTAAACCTGTTTCTTCCACCATTATTGTTGTTGAAACCTTGTTGAGGTCTCTGTTGATCCTTCCATGAGAGATTTGGATGATTTCTCCATGAAGGATTATAGGTGTTTCCATAGGATTCTCCCATGTAATTCACCTCTTCCATTGCTGGGTTCTCAGGATCATAAGCTTTTTCTTCAGAGGAAGCTTCCTTAGTACTGCCTGTTGCTGCTTGCATTTCAGACAGACTCTGAGAAATCATATTGACTTGTTGGGTCAATATTTTATTCTGAGCCAATATGGCATTCAGAGTATCAATATCAAGAACTCCTTTCTTTTGAGCTATCCCATTATTCACAGGATTCCTTTCAGAAGTGTACATGGATTGGTTATTTGCAACCATTTTAATGAGTTCTTAAGCTTCTGCAGGCGTCTTCTTCAGATGAAGAGATCCTCCAGCAGAGCTATCCAATGACGTCTTGGATAGTTCAGACAGACCATCATAGAAGATTCCTATGATGCTCCATTCTGAAAGCATGTCAGAAGGGCACCTTCTGATCAATTGCTTGTATCTCTCTCAAGCCTCATAGAGGGACTCACCATTCTTCTGTCTAAAGGTTTGGACTTCCACTCTAAACTTACTCAATTTTTGAGGTGGAAAGAACTTTGCCAAGAAGGCATTGACTAGCTTTTCCCAAGAGTTCAGGCTTTCCTTAGGTTGTGAATCCAACCATGTTCTAGCTCTGTCTCTTACAGCAAAAGGAAAGAGCATAAGTCTGTAGACTTCAGGGTCAACCCCATTGGTCTTGACAGTGTCACAGATTTGCAAGAATTCAGCTAAGAACTGATGAGGATCTTCCAATGGAAGTCCATGAAACTTGCAATTCTGTTGCATTAGAGAAACTAATTGAGGTTTAAGCTCAAAGTTGTTTGCTCCAATGGCAGGGATTGAGATGCTTCTCCCATAGAAATCAGGAGTAGGTGCAGTAAAGTCACCAAGCACCTTCCTTGCATTGTTGGCATTGTTGTTGTTTTCGGCTGCATGGTTTCTTCTTCTTTGAAGAGTTCTGTTAGGCCCTCTAAAGAGAATTGTTCTTTAGCTTCTCTTAGCTTTCTCTTCAAGGTCCTTTCAGGTTCAGGATCAGCTTGAACAAGTATGCCTTTATCTTTGTTCCTGCTCATATGAAAGAGAAGAGAACAAGAAAGTAGGGAATCCTCTATGTCACAGTATAGAGATTCCTTGAGGTGTCAGAGGAAAAGAAGAATAGAAGGAGGAGGTGGAGAAGAGGGAATTCGAACTTATCAAGAGGGACAGAGTTCAAATTGCACCTTGATGAGGAGTCTTAGTCCTTTAAATAGAAGGATGTGAAAAGAGGGGAAGAATCTTCGAAAATAATTAAAAAAGATTTTGAAATAATTAAAAAGAAATTTGAAAATTTGATTGAGATTTTCGAAAACTAAGATTGGGAAAGAAATAAAGTGATTTTTGAAAAAGATTTTGAAATTAGAAAAAGATATGATTGAAAAAATTAATTTTGAAAAAGATGTGATTGAAAAGATATGTTTGAAAAGATATGATTGAAAATCAATTTAGAAAAAGAAAATTTTTAAAATTAAAGTTGATTACTTGACTATCAAGAAATTAAAAGATATGATTTTAAAATTTAAAGTTTGATCCTTTCTTAATAGGCAAGTAACAACTTGAAAATTTTGAAGTAAATCTTTAATTATAGCAAGGATTTTTGAAAATAATAAATATAAAATGGAAAGAAATTGATTTTGAAATAAATATGATTGAAAAGATATGATTTGAAAAAGATTTGATTTTGAAAAATTATGAAAACTTGAAAAAAAATGTGAATTAAAAACAAAATCTTCCCTCTAGTGTCATCCTGGCGTTAAATGCCCAGAATGGTGCCCATTCTGGCGTTTAACGCCCAAAACTCTACCTTTTTGGGCGTTAAATGCCCAGCCAGGTGCCCTGGCTGGCGTTTAAACGCCAGTTTTCCTTCTTCACTAGGCGTTTTGAACACCCAGCTTTTTCTGTTTGATTCCTCTGCTGAATGTTCTGAATCTTCAATTCTCTGTATTATTGACTTGAAAAGACATAGTTTTAAAAAATATTTTGAATTTTTGATGATGGAAATCAATAAAAAAATGCAACTAAGATCAAATAAACAATGCATGCAAGACACCAAACTTAAAAGTTTGTATACTAAGGACTATAACAATGTAAAAATGCATGTAAGAAACAACAAAACACACAAAACAAGAGAATTTAAAGATCAGAGCACTGAAATCATCAAGAACAACTTGAAGATCAATGAAGAACAATATGTATAAATTTTCAAAAATTAGAAGGATAAAGACATGCAATTGACACCAAACTTAAAATTAGACAATAGACTCAAACAAGAAACATAAAATATTTTTGGTTTTATGATTTTAAAATTTTTTGTAGTTTTTTCGAAAATTATATAGAAAAGAAAATAAAGAGAATCAAAACTTTTAATAAGAATTCCAGGAATCATGCAATGTTAGTCTAAAGCTTCAGTCTAAAAAGATTAGACATGTTTGGCCAAACTTCAGCAGGACATTACATTCAATAGCTAAATTGATGAGAATCAATCAGCTTTTGTGATGGGAACATCACCTTGAAACTTTAGAATTCATTCTTAAAAATTCTGAAGAAAAGATACCTAATCTAAGCAACAAGATGAACCGTCAGTTGTCCAAACTCGAACAATCCCCGGCAACGGCGCCAAAAACTTGGTATGCGAAATTGTGATCATCAATGGCACCATCATCATGGTACGCACAATTGTAATCTCAACTCTTTATCACAACTCCGCACAACTAACCAGCAAGTGCACTGGGTCGTCCAAGTAATAAACCTTACATGAGTAAGGGTCGATCCCACGGAGATTGTCGGCTTGAAGCAAGCTATGGTCACCTTGTAAATCTCAGTCAGGCGGATTCAAATGGTTATAGAGAATTGATAATTAAAAGATAAATAAAACATAAAATAAAGATAGAGATACTTATGTAATTCTTTGGTTGGAATTTCAGATAAGTGTATGAAGATGCTTTGTTCCTCCTGAACCTCTGCTTTCCTATTGCCATCTTCCAATCATTCATACTCCTTTCCATGGCAAGCTTTATGTTGGGCATCACCGTTGTCAATGGCTACATCCCGTCCTCTCAGTGAAAATGGTACTGATGCTCTGTCACAACATCGGCTAATCAGCTGTCGGTTCTCGATCATGTCGGAATAGGATCCATTGATCCTTTTGCATCTGTCACACGCCCCACAATCGCGAGTTTGAAGCTCGTCACAGTCATCCCTTTCCAGATCCTACTTGGAATACCACAGACAAGGTTTAGACTTTCTGGATCTCAGGAATGGCCGCCAATAATTCTAGCCTATACCACAAAGGTTCCAATCTTAGATTAGAAACCCAAGAGATATGCATTCAAGCTTGTTTGCATGTAGAATGGAAGTGGTTGTCAGTCACGCGTTCATAGGTGAGAATGATGATGAGTGTCACGGATCATCACATTCATCAAGTTGAAGAACGAATGAATATCTTGGAGAAGAAGTAGACTTGAGTTGAATAGAAAAACAATAGTACTTGTATTAATTCATGAAGAACAGCAGAGCTCCACACCTTAATCTATGGTGTGTAGAAACTCCACCGTTGAAAATACATAAGAACAAATAGTGTAAGCATGGCCGAATGGCCAGCCTCAAAGGTCTAAGGACTAAACGTCCCAAGATGAAAATACAATAGCAAAAGGTCATATTTATAGAGAACTAGTAGCCTAGGGTTTACAGAAATCAGTAATTAATGCAGAAATCTTCTTCCGGGCCCACTTGGTGTGTGCTTGGGCTGAGCATTGACACTTCCATGTGTAGAGACTTTTCTTGGAGTTAAACGCCAGCTTTTGTGCCAGTTTGGGCGTTTAACTCCAGCTTTTGTGCCAGTTTTGGAGTTAAACGCCAGAATTCTTGAGCTGACTTAGAACGCCTATTTGGGCCATCAAATCTTGGGCAAAGTATGAACTATTATATATTGCTGGAAAGCCCAGGATGTCTACTTTCCAATGAAATTGAGAGCGCGCCAATTGGGCTTCTGTAGCTCCAGAAAATCCACTTTGAGTGCAGGGAGGTTAGAATCCAACAGCATCTGCAGTCCTTTTTCAGCCTCTAAATCAGATTTTTGCTCAGGTCCCTCAATTTCAGCCAGAAAATACCTGAAATTACAGAAAAACACACAAACTCATAGTAAAGTCCAGAAATATGATTTTTAAATAAAAACTAATAAAAATATAATAAAAATTAATTAAAATATACTAAAAACATACTAAAAATAATGCCAAAAAGCGTATAAATTATCCGCTCATCAGAGTCTTAGGGTATCATATATAGATAATGGCATTATACTACCACAGGCTCCTAAGTCACACATGCAATCAGAAAATATTACACCTCTAATGGTATAGTTAACCATGCATGGGCTTGGATCACTACATTTTTCAGGTATACCTCCCATTAAAGCAGATATAAAACTACCTAAAAGGATAGTTTCTAATTCATTAATTTTTTCTTTATGAATGCATAAATCTTTCAGAAATTTGGCATATTTAGGTACTTGCTGAATAACATCAAAAAGGGAAACAGTTACCTCAACCTTTTTGAAAATTTCTACCATTTTGGGATCAAGTTCTATCTGCTTTCTGGACTTCCTTGCAAGGTGTGGAAATGGGATAGGAATGGCGCCACTTGCAGCTTTTGCATCCTTCGGTGGTTCATTCCTTTGCTGAGATACTTCTTCTTCAACCTTGTCTTGTACTTCCTCTTCCTCTTCAGCATCTTCCGCTTCTACCATATATTCAGCTGGGGGCGTGTACTTGTAGGCTTGGATCCTCTTGGTTCCTCTCTTGCAATGTGATTCCAGACCTCAAAGTAATAGCATTGATGCCACCCTTGGGGTTAGGTAAGGGTTGAGAAGGAATTTCACTGGAGTTTAAAGGTTGGTTAGTGGAAGTGGGTAGTGAATCTATCTGGGCGGCGAGAGCTTGTAAAGTGGCATTCAGACCATTTAGAGTAGAGTTCAGTGTAGTCTGCATGTCTTGTTGTCCTTGTGCAAGAGAATGAAGCATCTCATCATTTGATGAGGAAGTGGGATAAGTGATCTGAGGGACCTATTGTTGGTTGTGCTAGGGTCCTTGTGATTGCCTTAGGTGAGGAGCTCTGTAAGGTTGGTTCTGATTCTGCTGTCTGTTGTTGTTATTCTACCTCTGGTTTCCATTGTTGTCTCTGCCTCTTCTGTTATAGTTGTCCCTCCAGCCATGGTTGGAATTATCCCTCCAACCTTGGTTGGAGTTGTCCTGCCATCCTTGATTATAGTTTCCACCTTGGTTGTAGTTGCCGCCTTGTTGATTGTATCCTTGATTCGGGTGGTCATAGAAGTTATGAGTAGCTGTCACAGTATTGTCTTCTTGTTGGAGCTACGGACATTCATCAGTATAATGGCTATAATTAGCACATATGCAGCATACTCTTTGGGGAACTAACTGTTGGCTTTGTTGTGGTGGGGAAGGCTGAGCTTGTTGTTGTTGATTCAACTGTAATTGCTTCAGTAGGTTGGTCATTTCACATATACTCTGTGTAAGGGCAGAAGTCTCAGTGCTAGAAAAAATTTCTGCAACAGCTTTTGAGTGGCTGCTCCTGTGCCTGTGATTCCTGGTGGACTCAACTAAGTCACTGATTAGTTGTCATGCTTCATCTACGGTTTTGTACTTCTTCAAAGAACCATTACTAGCACCATCTAGTGTAGTCTTATTCCGAGGCTTCATGTCTTGAGTAAAATAGCTGATCAACACTAGCCTGTCAATCATGTGATGGCGGCATGCGTCCAGAAGGTTCTTAAAATGCTCCCAGTACTCAAAGAGAGTTTCTGATTCACCTTGAACAATGCAGGAGATCTCTTTCCTCAGTCTGTCTGTAACTTTAGCTGGAAAGTATTTCTCCAAAAATTCTCTCCTGAGCGTGTCCCAGTTGGTAACAGTCGCTTCAGGTTGGGAGTAGTACCACTCCCTTGCCTTTTCCTCAAGAGAAAACGGGAAGGCAATTAACAGAATAGAAGTTTCATTTGCACCATGACGCCTAACAATAGAACAGGCTGTCTGAAAGTCCCTGAGGTGCTTGATGGGCTCCTGAGCAGGTAAGCCATGAAACTTGGGCATCAAATTGATTAGTGCAGTCTTCAGTTCGAAATCTGCAGCCATAGTTGGGTGATGCACTTGATACGGCTGCATTGAAAAATCTGGGGCTCCTGCTTCCTGGAGAGTAATCCTCCTAGGTGCTGCCATTCTATCTGCACGTGAATCAATTGAATCAGTAGTAAAGGAGCTTGTTTCGCTTTCAGAGGGCGGTTCAGATTTGCCCTCAGATGAGAGTGGTGAATCAATAACAATCACTTCACCACCCTCAGAGGCTAACCGACGTCGAGCTCGCCTAATACGTGAAATAGTTCTTTCAATTTCAGGATCAAATGTGGCAAAGCTCAGATCAGGTAGTGAACGCGTCATTCAATGAAAGAAACATATAGCTCATGGTAATAAAACAAAATAAAATATGAAAATAAAAATAAAATATGTACACTAATAAATAATCTAGCACACAATTACAACTCCCCGGCAACGGTGCTAAAAACTGGTGTGTGGCAGAAGTTAGGCCAATTAAGAGATTATAATGTAAGAACAGTATTGCGAGTATAGCTCTTAACCAGCTAAAATCCGCCTCACCAATTTAGAAAGGTGTCACAAAAATTAGAATAAAAATACTGGGAGTATGAGTCCCAAGTCGTCTCCCAACGAGTTGCAAGAAAGGATGCTATTTTATTAATTAGGAATTTCCAAGAGAGTTTGAGTTTGGTTGATAAGCAATTAAATAATTGTAAATTAAAGCAATATAAACTAAGAATGATTATTAATATTCTAGATAAAAAGCCTTGACTGGAGGAATGATTAATTAGAAGTTCTATCCTTGTTGGGATCTCTTAAGTGTAGTATTAAAAAAGTTGTTATTTTCACTTAGTTAACCCTTACTAAATAAAGGAAAGTCAAGTGATTGAACTAACTCTTATTCTCAAATCCTAGTCCTCTCCCTTGGGAAGGTCTAGCGTTAGTAAATACAGAACTAGCCAACAACTTCCAGTTTAATCAGCACTTAAGCCTTCCAACTCAAGTGTCTCCTTTTAATAAACCCTCATGTCAAGTATGGAGTCTACTCCATTGACATGAATATAACGCTCATAAAAATATAAGAAGAAGACATGATGAATTAAATAAAATAGGGGTTCAAAATTAATTAAAAGTAAAAGTAATCCTTTGCATTAACAATCCATGAAAATAATCCAATTACCACTTCAAACAAGAATTAAGAATATGGAATAAATAAAAGAGTAAGTAAGAAAACAAACTAGAATAGTATCTTCAATGGAGGTGATGACTCTTCAATATCCAAAGCAAAGGCATAAAACTAATAAACTATCAATGCAAAGAGAACCTAGAAGGAGAGTAAATTCTCTCTAGATTCAGATCTAAAACCTAAAAACTATCCTAATGAGAATGTGTCAATGTGTATCAATCTGTGTTGAGTCTCTGCATGTTCCCTGGCTTTATTCTGTATTTCTGGGCCAAAAACTGGGTCTAAACGCGGCCCAAAATTGCCCCCAGCGTTTTCTGTTCTTTCTGCAGGTCACGCAGGTCACGCGTACGCATCGGTCACGCGTGTGCGTCATTCAGCGATTTTCCTTGTCACGCGTACGCATCGTCCACACGTGCGCGTCTTTCGTGCAGATTCCAATCCGCGCGTACGTGTCAGGCACGCGCACGCGTCGCTGCAATTTTCTCTATGTCGCGCACACGCGTGAGCCATGCGTGCGCGTCGATGCTCGCTGGTCATATCCTTAGTTTCTTGTGTTCCTTCCATTTTTGGAAGCTTCCTCTCCATTTTTTAAGCCATTCCTGCCCTATAAAGCCTGAAACACTTAACACACGGATCACAGCATCGAATGGTATAAAGGAGAATTAAAATACACAAATTAAAGATCTTTAGGAAGCAAGTTTTCAACCATAGAATAAAACTATGAAGGAATTATAAAATCATGCAATTAGTATGATTAAGTGGGTGAAGACTTGATGAAACCACTCAATTAAACACAAGATAAACCATAAAATAGTGGTTTATCACCTCAGCCCCATTACAACCTTGAAAAGACCTCATGATGTTTGCATTTGGTACATTAAATATTTGTTGATTGGTTAGGTGAAGAACAAAGTTTAGAAAGCATGACTAGAGAAGAGTAGAGTGATTACCCTATACACTTGAGTGACAAGAGTGCATATACACCATCAGTAAGGGTTCAATACTTGATTCTATGTTTCCTGCTTTCATGAGCTGTCTTCTTACAAGTTTACTTGTTCTTACTGTATGATTTGAATTAGTGGAATTTGATTTATATTTGTCTCAAAGAGCTTATTTACTTTTAACCAAGTAGACAGAATCATCTTAGCATATAGTTTCATTCATATATAGATTGCATCTCATGAGTCTTACTTTCCCTTATTTAGTCTTTTAGTCTCCTTGAGCTAAGCATGAGGATATGCTGATGTTTAAGTGTGGGGAGTTTGATAAACCACTTTTTTATGGTTTATCTTGTGCACAATTGAGTGGTTTTTATCAAGTCCTTTCACACTTATTCATATGATTTGAATGATTTTACAATTCCTTCCTAGTTTTGTTCTATGGTTGAAAACTTGCTTCATAGAAGTCTTTAATTTGTGTATTTTAATTCTCCTTTATACCATTCGATGCCATGATCTGTGTGTTAAATGTTTCAGGCTTTATAGGGTAGGAATGGCTTAGAGAATGGAGAGGAAGCTTGCAAAAATGGAAGGAACATAAGAAACTAAGGAGATAACCAGCGAGCATCGACGCGCACGCATGGCTCACGCGTGCGCGCGATATAGAGAAATTTGCAGCGACGCATGCACGTACCTGACGCGTACGCATGGATTGGAGTTTGCACAAAGACACGTGCGCGTGGATGACGCGTACGCGCGACACGCCAAGACGACCAGCAACGCGTACGCGTGACTGACACGTACACGGGACATGCACGATCTTCATAAATTTTTGAAAACGCTAATGACAATTTTGGGCCGAGTTTTGACCCATTTTTTGGCCCAGAAACACAGACTAGAGCCAAGGAACAGGCAGAGACTCAACACACATTCTCATTAGCATAGTTTTAGTTTTATATCTAAATCTAGAGAGAAATTACTCTTCCTCTAGGTTTTCTTTACATTCATAGTTTTATAGTTTTATGCTTTTGCTTTGGATATTGAAAAAGTCATCACCTCCATTGAAGTTACTATTCTAGTTTATTTTCTTATTCATTTACTCTTTTGATTACTTATTAATCCTATTCAGATAGGTATGTTGCATTTTGGATTTATTAATACAGAGAACTACTTTTACCTTTAATTAATTTTCAATCCCTATTTTATTTAAATTATCATGTCTTCTTCTTATATTTCTGTGAGCGTTATATATATTCATGTCAATGGAGTAGATTCCCAACTTGACATGGGGGTTGATTAAGAGGAGACACTTGAGTTGGAATGCTCAAGTGATTAGTTAAATTAGAAGTTGTTAGCTAATTCTCTATTTACTAACGCTAGACCTTCCCAAGGGAAAGGACTAGGATTTGCGAATAAGAGTTAGCTTAATCACTTGACTTTCCTTTATTAGTAAGGGTTAACTAAGTGAAAATAACAACTTCTTTATACTACACTTGAGAAAATTCCAACAAGGATAGAACTTCTAATTAATCATTCCCCCGGTCAAGGCTTTTTATTTTGAGTAATATAAACCACTTTTAATTTTCATTGCGCTAAATTACAATTATTTATTTTCTGTCATTCAACTCTCAAAATTTCTCGAAAAACTCCTGATTAATAAAATAGCACCCTTTTGTCAACTCGTTGGGAGACAACCTGGGACTCATAATCCCAGTATTTTTATTCTAATTTTGTGACAACCTTTCTAAATTGATGAGTGGATTTTTGCTGGTTAAGAACTATACTCGCAACGTATTTCTATATTGATTTCTTAATCGGTCAATTTCCGCCCTACATCAGTGATTGTTGGTATTTAATGATGATGAAGTTTGATGATAAATGTGTGATTTAATTGTAAATGATGAGGGATTGATGATTATTTAAATTGGTGAGGAATTGTAGTGATTGTTGATATTATTGACGATTGATATTGATTATGAATGTTATGATGGTTTTAGGTGTTGGTAATGATTTTGATTATTGGTTATTATGGTTCATGATGGAAGTAAGTGAGTGAAGTGGTTGAAAATTAAATGGATTCGATGATAATAATGAAATAAAGGAATTGGTGCTTGTATTGATTAATGTTGAAAATTTGAATGGTAGTATTAAGAAAAAGGGATGTGATGTTAGGTTGAATTTTAGATTTGGATGAGGTGAGTAATAAATGATTTAGATGATTGAGTGGTTGAAGTAGTGTTTGGTATGAATTTTGGGTTCTTTTTGGTATGGTTGAAATGTGATTGATTGGTATTAGATTGAGGTTTGGTTAAAATTGAGGTTATGTGATTTTTGGATAAAAATGGATTTTTGGTGAAATTTGTCTGATCATAACTTTTGCCTTGGTTTTCAAAATTTGTTGAATTTGGTTTATATTTGAAAATTGTTGAAAACCCTTCGATTTGATATAAAGTTTGTAAAATTTGGGATTTTGTAGAGGAAGTTATGATCATTCAAAGTTGGTGTTGAAATATAAAATTATGCAAAGTTACAGAATTTCAGGATTTCTGATATGTGCACACGCACAACCTTGTACGCATGCACAAACCTGTGAGAATGTTATTCTATGCGGACGCACAGACCTGTGCATACGCACAGGTAGGGGAAAGGGCTCTGGTAGCAGCGCTAGCATAGGTTGTGCGCGCGCACATCAAGGAAGAATTACGACCTGTGCGGATGCACAGCCTTGTGCGCACGCACAAGTCGGGAAGGGACGTCTGTTGGGGCGCTCGCACAGCTTGTGCGAGTTAACAGATTTTATTAATTTTAGTACATGTGTGTACGTACACACACCTCTATGCTTACGCACACTTTCAAAATCTCCCTGGGCGTGCGCACGCACAACCCTGTGCGGACGCACACGCCCTGTTTCATAATTTTAAACTTTGTTTTCAACTATTTCACCTTCCCGACAAGGTTGTAAGCTTGTATAACACCATTTTAAGACTCTTGGAATTATTTTAGAGCATTGAAATATGGGAAAAGTCCTAGGGATTTAAGTTGGGTTTTCCTTTGAAAAATTAGAAAACGGAGGCCTAGGTTTCTGGTGTGCTGAGAACGGGTTGGGTGGAGATTAAAGAAGAATTGGTATATGAGATGAGAACTGAGGAGCTATGAGTTCGGAATGGAAATCATGAATTGAGGATGGTTGAGATGAGTCGAGGACTCGAAAAGAAATGATGATATTGATGAATATTGAGCATTAATAACTGAAAGTGATTTGAGATGAGGAATGGTAATGTCTGGTGATGATTCGATGATGAGGAAATGATTGGATGATATGAGAGTGTGCAGAGCCTATATCTTCGGTGTGGCAGATGTTTCTGTCGCATGATTTGTTGGATGTTAAGAGTGTGCGGGGCCTATATCCCCGGTGTAGCAGATTGTTCTACTGTATGATATGTTGTGGTTGGTTTCTTCTCTGCTGCAGAAAGTGTGAGGGGCCTATATCCCTGGCATAGTAGACTCCCTACTACATGAGTGTGCAGGGCACTATATCCCTGGCGTGGCAGAAAAGGCTACATTCGGGAGGATGTGTCGGGTTGACATTTATGGACCGACAAGTGATATCACGAGCCAATAGGATAGACATTCATCATATGCATCTCTTATGTGCTTGTTTGCTTTGACTACTTGAGTTTGCCTAATTGTATAACATGCCTACTTGCTTCTTGAATTACTTGCTGTATATGAAAACCATATGTGTTTTATTTGTTTGCATTAATTGTGTTTGTCTAGTGCTAAGGAGTCTAGGTAGGTGGTGGCGATGGGACCGTACGGAGGTTCGGTTGGTGAAGGCTGTGGGATACAGCGGTGTGATTAGTATTAGTTAGAATTCCCCTAAGTTTAGATAACCCGGTTTATGGTTTAAGTTCCTGATTTATTTTTTTTGTTCTAAGCTTGAATACCGGTTTGGTGTGAAGTTCTAGGATTGCCTTCGGCATCCGAGGCCTTACATCTTACATATTGGACACTGTTACCATACTGAGAACCTCGAGTTCTCATTCCATACTTTGTTGTTGTTTTTCAGATGCAGGTCGTAGTCCACCTCGGTGAGATTGCAGATATGGTGACAGAGTGAAGTATGGTTCCTCCTTGGTTTATTTCTGTTTTTCTTTGTTATAGTTACTCTCACATCTTTTGTGTATTATCTTTATGGCCTTAGAGGCTTATTTTAGAGAATAGTTGTATAAGCTGTTTTTAACTCCAAAATTTTGTATGTCTGTATATACTAGTCGGCTTAAACTCCGCAAGCCGCGACTAGTCCCCTATGATTATTATACTATTATATCTATATGTATTCCATTCTTTTGCCTCTATATCTTGTATCTTATGCGTTAGCTTCGTGTGAACGTTTTGCGCTTTTGTAATCCTGTTTTTGAGCTTAATCCTTCATCAGGCTTCTTGATTTTATTATTTCCTTCTATATATAAATATGTATAAGCCTTAGGACTGTCGTAACCTCTACTTAACCTTTGCTTTACGGCTAGAGGTAAGGCTTAGGGTAATTGGGGTGTTACAGGAACTACCCGAATTTTGGTTGGAAAAGTCAAGACCAAAGAAACTTCAGTGCTCCATGTTCCATCTATCAAGAACCACCATCTCCATATTCATACCAAAATCCATCATCCCTTTTTATTCATATCAAGAGCCACCATCTCCTTATTCATACGAAGAATCGTCTTCTTTTTACTCATATCAAGAGGCACAATCTCCTTATTCATATCAAGAACCATCAGCTCTTGAGCTTGTCATGAAAGAATGCATACATGATATGAGGACGAGTGTAAAAAATATAGAGAAACATGTGGAGTTGATTATCAAGCACCTGGATGAAAACCAAGTAAATTTCTTCCCAAGAGATACAATGCAAGATCCTATGGAAGAAAGTGAGGAAATCAATCAAAGGAGTTCATACTCCAGTAAATTAGAGAACTCTCCACCCTCGCACATGGAAGAAGAGGAAGATGTAAAAACAAAGGAGGAAGATACACAAATAGAGGAGGAAGCCATGCACACTCCATGCTTGCACATTCCAATAATTCCGGAGGAAGCCATACAAGTCCCTTCAATTCTATGCATGCAAGCTCTTGAGAAAAGAAATCTGAATGCACTGCCCACATTTGAATTGAAGTTTTCTCACCCAACACTTGAATATGTTCTTTGGTCCTAATGAATCAGAGAATTGTATGGGAGTTGCTTTTTGGTGGGTATCATTTTTCTTCTCATGTCCACTAAAGTCATTTCTCTTAACTAACTGGAAGAAGAAGAAGAAAATTTAAGAACTGACCGTCAAGCTAGTGACGTTAAAGAAGCACTTGTTGGGAGGCAACCCAACGTTTGGTATTTTCTTTTCATTCTTTTTTTTGTTTTGCTTAAGATTGTGTATGTGTTCATGGATTAAGTTTGGTGTGCTACACCAAATTTGCATCTCACTGGGTACTTGAACTAGTTTCACATAGATTGTATCACATTAAGTTTGGTGTCCTCACACCAAGTTTGGTGTCGCCATAATCACCATGCAACACATTAGCAATCTAGCTATTTTATACTATTTTAGTTTTTCTTGAGTTTTGTTTTAATTTGATTAATTTCTTTTGAATAAGGCCTCTGCATTGCTTGATTTCCTTTCACTTGCTTGTCCTATTTACTCTTGTTTCTATCATCATTAATTCTCTTTTTTTATTGCTTGAGGACAACCAACCATTCTAAGTTTGGTGTTGGAAGCTATGCTCTACATAGTTTAAAAGGGGATAAAGAAGAAGATGATGAAGAGAAAGGCGGAGAGAACTAAGGTTGTTTCCTTCCTTTTTAATTATATGCATGTGTGTTCTTCCTTTTAGATAAGCATAATATATCTTCCTTTTGATGATCATGATGCTTAATTGCTTTGACTCACATTCAAGATGATAATCATGATTTAAAGGTAATTAAAGAAGAAGCTAACATGAGCATATGAGTATTGGAAGGCTAGCATGACTATTTTTGCTCAAACACATTTGAATTTTGTTTGATTGAAATTTTTATCTAGAACACTTTATAAAATCTTTGAAATTTTGAAAACCTTGAAGAAGCTTGTCAATTAATGATCAAGTAAAGAAAAAAAAGAGAAAGAAAAAAATGAGAAAGCTAAAGGTTCTGAGTACTAATGACAACTCATTAGTCAAGTACTTGTGGTGTTTATGTATCAAGCAAAAAGTTTGAAAACAAAACACTTAGAGTCAAGGCTAGGCTCAAGTGCAAAGCACCCCCTCAAAGCTCAAGGCTTTGAGTATCAATGATTAGAGAGTAAAAAAAAAACCAAAAGCAAAGCTTAAAGAGTTCTCTAGTTATATGCTTGTGGTGCTTATGTATCACGTGGTAATACTTAAAAACAAAGCATTTAGAGTCGAAGTTATAAAAATAGATGGTGCAAAGCATCAAAGAAGCTAAGAAAAGAAACAAATGAAAAGCTTATTTCAAGGAAGGAATATAATAAAAGATTTGATAAAGTGATCAAGATAAAATCATCAATTATTTGAAATTCTTTTGTGAGTGTTGCATGCCTAGTTAACTAGCCAACCATAAACATTAAAATTGCTATTCTTCTCACCTTGGATTGTCAATTTATGTTGTATGATTCTTTGTTTGAGTTAATTGTCAAATTCGTTCATGAAAGATCACCCATTCTTCAAATTAGTCCTCAAAAGATTTTTTTAGTCATATTAGTTCCTAAAAGATAAAATGTAAGTCAAATTGGTCCTTCTGTTAGTTAGATAATAACGGCATGATGACGTGGTAGGTTAATGCCACGTGTCACAAGATGATTGGTTGACGTGTCAGGTCAGTGACACCAAGCATGCCACGTGTCACTTGACGTGTAAAAAAGTTATTTATAATCAAAATAGTCCCTGAAAGTTTAGACGTAAGTCATTTTCATCCTTAAAATTTTAAAAATTAATCAAATTAGTCCTTATATAAATTTTTTTTATTTTTTCTTCATAATATTAAATTTGAAGTATTTTTTATAGTACTAATTTTAATATTATTTTTTAGATCATAATAAATAAAATTTTATTTATATAAAATAATAAAAATAATTAAATTATTATAAAATTATTTTGTCATTTGTATTTTAAATTTTATATTTTCAAATTATAATTTTTATAGTGACATTTTTTTATTTAAATGAGTTTATCAAATTATTGTTGATTATATATTTAAAATTTTAATATTTTAAGTTTATAGCTTTTTTAAAATAACTATTATATTTATTTAGTGAAATATAAAAGATTAAAACATTTAAAAGAACTACTATATTTATTTAGTAAAATTTAAAATATTAAAATTTTAGTTTTTTAATATTTTAAAATAACTACTATATTTATTTAGTGAAATCCAAAATATAATTTTAATATTTTGGATTTCACTAAATAAATATAGTAGTTATTTTAAATGTTTTAATTTTTTATATTTCACTCTATAAATATAGTAGTTATTTTTAAAAAATATATTAAAATATTAAGATTCAACAAGTGATCTCACGAATTAGTTTTTCAATTATTGAGTTTTATTATATATATTAAATAATAATAAAATTATAATTTTAAAAAATTTAAAAAATTTAAATTTAAAATAAATATTATATTATATAGTGAGATTTAAAATATTAAATTTTTAAATATATAATCAACAATAATTTGCTAAATTCATTTAAATAAAAAAATTTTGCTATAAAAAAATTACAATTTCAAAATATAAAATTTAAAATACAAATGACAAAATAACTTTTAATAATTTAATTATTTTTATTATTTTATATAAAGAAAATTTTATTTATTAAGGAATAATATTAAAATTAGTACTATAAAAAATACTTTAAATTTAATATTATGAAAAAAAAATAAAAAAATTATATAAGGACTAATTTGATTATGTTTTAAAATTTTAAGGATGAAAATTACTTATATCTAAACTTTCAAGGACTATTTTGATTATAAATAATTTTATTACACGTCAAGTGACACGTGGCATGCTAGGTGTCACTGACCTGACACATCAACTAATCATATTGTGACACATGGCATTAACCTGCCATGTCATTATGCCATGTGGCACTTAACGTGACACGTCATCAGCTGTTATCATCTAACTAACGGAAGAACCAATTTGACTTACGTTTTATCTTTTAAGGACTAATATGATTAAAAAAAAATTTTTGAGGACTAATTTAAAGAATGGGTAATCTTTTAGGGACGAATTTGACTATTAACTCTTCTTTGTTTGCTTGAGGATAAGCAAAGTTTAAGTTTGGTGTTGTGATGCGTGTGCATCATGTTGTGCTTTTCTATGCTTTTTCATATACGAAATAAACGCATAATACTCAATTATGGAGAGTTTTGGTGTTTAAATTGGATATTGCTTTCATCCTTTTTATTTCACGATTATTGCAAGAAAATTTAGGAAAAGAGAAGCAAAAGCACAAGGAGGAATCAAAAACTGAAGACAAGTGCAAAGAGAATTTATAGATGTTGTCAACCCTGATCGCTTCACACTCCAACGAGCATAATTTGAGATACAGAGGTCCAATTAAACCGATTCCAACGGCATTAGAAAGCTAACTTCTAGAGTTTTCCAACAATATATAATAGTCTATAATTTTCGTCTGGAATCACTGTCTTAGTGGCGCCAAACTTGGAATTTTTCAAGTTTGGCGCCACACGCACCCACCTCCAGGAATTGCATGACGTTCAAGCAAAGCCAAACTTGAGATATTTCAAGTTTAATTTGGCACCAATGCTAAAGAACCATAAAGATGGCATGACGTTGAAGTGAAGTCAAACTTGGAAAATTGCTCCATGATCACCATAATCCCAAGAATGGATGTGGGCACGGTGGCGCCAAGTTTGGCGCCATAACTAATCCTAAAGTGGTCCCAACGTCGTCAGAGGAAGCTACACGAAGATTTTATTTAATTATTAATTAAATTTTATTTTATTAACAAATAGAAAAAGATATTATTTAGTTTTGGACAATATATTATATTAATTAAGATTAGATATAAAAGGGAAAAGATTTAGCCCTTAGGGCTCTTCCCTCTAATGCACCTCATTCCGCAGTTTACAGTCTTTCTGAATCATAATTTTCTCTCTGAGCCATGAGCAACTAAACCTCCACTGTTAAGGTTAGGAGCTCTGTTTATTCTATGGATTAATACTATTACTTTTCTATTTTAAGTCATGTATTGATTTCAATTTCAAAAATTTGTTTTCGTTCTTCATCTTACAGATACCCAATTACCTGTTCGAACATGAACCGAACCAATTAAATTGGTTCTGGAACCAATGGGTAATCGGGTTCAACCTGAACCAAACCGAGTAGTCTTTGTTAGTGATTGGTTTGGGTATCGGTTCTGGAGGTGCGAAACCCGAACCAACCCGCGAACCCGATCATATATTAAATAAATAAATAAATAAATAATATATATGACTTTTCCATTAGACAAAGATTATTCACTATTAATATGATAGGATTTTAATGAGTTTAGTTTTTAATGTATTTGGTGTTTAACTATTTCTATTGATGTTACATGTTTATTGTACTTGTTGAATTTTTAAGATAAAAATTTGATTTTTTTTATGAATTCCAAAGTCATCGAGTACCCAATTACCCAAACCGAGTCAATCCGTTCTTAATCGGTTTGGTTTGGTTTGGGTACATGTATCAAAAAACACAAATATGAACCAAATCGAACCAATTATATTTTGATCGGTTCGGTTCTAATTTTACCATAAACCCGAACCAAACTGACCCATACTCACCCCTAGTAATTAAGAAGAAAGGGATAAGAGAATGAGCATGAGTCGTGGGTATAGCAGTAGGGGAGAGAGAATGAATGGGTAAGAGTATAGCCACTGACACGTCAACACCCATCTAGTTTGCAAGGTCGCGACGAGTATTTTTTATAGAGGATGAGTTTCACTTTGTTAATTTTAATTCGTGGGGGTGTGCTTAGTCCTTCATTCAAATGATTATGGACTGAAATGGATATTTACTCTTTTTTTAAAGATCTTATAGAAAAATAAAAATAATTTTAAATTTGGATATCTCATATAAAAAATTATTTATCAATTATATTTAGATATAATAATATAAAAATATTTATGTTTATTTATTATATGAGAAAATTAAAGAAAAAAAGATTTTTTTTAAAAAAATATGTAAATTTTACTTTTTTAAAAAGATATTTTTAGTATTTTTATTACTAAAAATTTATCAAATACACTATACTAAAAAATAATAAGATCTTTTTCTATTAATTTAATGACACGTAAACAAATATTTCATTTATTTATTCATTTAAATAAATGTTAAAAATTTGAAACCATTTTTTATTAGTTTTTAATTTATTGGGTTTTAAGATATGACAAGAAAAAAAAAGGTTTTTAAAATTTTTCAAACAAAAAAAAGATTCTTAAAATTTTGAGTAAAAAGGTAAATTAATTAAAAATATAGAAGTATTTTGTATTTGGTTTAAATTTAATTGAATTTTTGTGAAAAAATTAATTTAATTTTTTATCTATGTTGATTGTAATAGACTTGTTCGTCACCAGATGATCTTGGGTGCTCGACGGGTCAGATGATGGTGAAGGGATGAGAGGGCGAGACCCTGAAGTGGCTTGGAGCGGGTTCCTGGTCTAGAGCTGGGGGCTGGCGAAGCCGGTGGTAGAAGGGACGAGAGGGGGTGGCCACCTGCAAGGACACTCCGACGCTCAAGTCAGTGTCAATACGAAACGATAGCCAAATTAGGTAAGGTGATGTGTACCTCGGGGGGTGCTGACCTCTCCCCTTATATACTGTGCTGGGCGGGCCCAAAGATGACCTAACCCACTGGCCAAGATGCTTGTGAGTTGTCCTTGTCCACGTGGGAGGAGCAGATCATTTCGGATTTCGGGTCGGGGCTTCGGGTGTTGCCCCAAGGAAGCCGACCCGACCGGTTTGCTAGGCGTCGTGCGCTGGGTCGTGCAGGTGGTAAAGTCGGATGTCGACCGGGTCGGATATTGGGAACCGACCCGGCGGCTAGTTGGACTGGACTTGTAATGGTCCGTAACAGTGCCCCCAACGCGCTAGCCTTGAGGTTTGGAGCTCGTGGCTAGGCGCGTTTGTCCTACTCGTCGAGACGGGATGTGTTCCTCTTCTCGGGAGTCCATTGATGGCGTTTCGTATTTCTCAGGCGTGTTTATCTTGTCTCTGACGCTGCCTCCTTGGCTTCTGCGCGGGGCATTAAATGCCCCATCGTTTCATGATTTGAAATTTGCGTGGAATGACAGATATGCCCCTGTCTTTTGGCGCTCCTCCCCGACGGTTGCATTCTTCGCCCCCTTTTTTACTTTCACAACCTCCTCATTTCTCCACTCTTCTTTTCTCCTCCTTCTATTTCCTCGAATCGCTGCTGCTTCTCCTCTCTTTTCTGCTACTTGTTCGTTCTTCTTCATCTTGCTTTTGTTGCTGCTTTAACTTTTCGGCCTACTTCTTCATCTTTTCTGGTATGTTGACTTTTATAGTTTTTGTTTTGCTCTTTCCTTTTGGTATTTTTGTGCTTTCCTTTATGCATGCCTGGGTTTCTGTTTGTTTTTGCCGCTTCTTCTTTTAGAGGGGGTGCCACTGGGTTTTCCTTAGATTTTGCTTGAGTTTTGGGTTAGTGTAGGGGTATCTAGAGGGTGATTTAGGGAGTTGTAGTTTTGTTTTTACTGTTTTAAGGGTTTCCGACCTCCCGTTCTAACTAAGTGGTACCCCCGCTGTAGGTATGGCCAAGCGCCTCGTTCTTCCGAATCAGGCTCAGCGACCGCTAGCCGACTTCGTTGATCATTATGCTTGGGTTTCTTCCGACGTGAAGGATACCCCTTCCAAGGTCACGAAGGAGGGCCTCCAGGACTTGCGCCAGGCTGGGCTCTTGTGTGGGGGTGGTCCTGAGGAAGCATTTTATCAAGTTTATGTTCCTACTGATCGGGAGCGTGTTTGCCAGAAGAACTTGGCAGCTCCACGAGTTGTTGACTGGTTGTGGGCTTATGAACCCATGTTCACGACCTTGGGGGTTCGCTTACCCTTTTCCCCCTTTGTCATAGGTTTTTTGAACCGTTGTGATGTTGCTCCGTTGCAACTGCACCCGAACAGCTGGGCTGCCATCCGGTGCTTCGAGATGGTTTGTGAATATCTGGAGCTTCCGACCTCTGTGAATTTTTTCCTATACCTTTTCCTTCTTACGAACCCTTCTCGCCATGGGAAGGCGAAGAAGGGGTATATGTCTTCAGGGCCTAACAAGGTCGTAGGATTTTTGGCCTTTTTGAGGATTCCTTCCATGGTTTTCAAGTCTACTTTCTTCAAGGTTAGGCCAATTGAGGGTCATTAACCCTTCTGGCTTACTTCCGAGGGGGAAAGGCGGATCTCGACTTACTGGAGCTTCGGGGCGGGATCCGATTATTTGATAAAAACATCCTATGATTGGTTGAGCTCGGAAGATCGTAACATCGCCGACATCTTGTTGGCCATTTTCAGCGAGAAAAATCTTAATCCCCGTATGGTTATGGGGGACCGGGAGGCCGTTGGCAACCCTAAGAAGAGAAAGTGGGATTCCGGGAAGGCCCTTTTGGTTATGGAGAAGAACTTTGATGCAGGGGGTTTCATCGAATCACAGTTGCTTCCTGGTACCGAAGAGTTTTTCTGGGATGCCGACCTTTCTGGGCAAGCGAGGTGGATCTACCACAGCCTTCTTCGAGCTGCTGCTATTGCCAAGAAGGTGGAGCATGTCTTGGAAAATTATCATGTTTTGGAAGGAAAGCTTCAGAACTCCCAGAAAGACCTGACAGATTCAAGATCTTGGGAAGAGTCTCTGAAGACAAAGTTGGCTGAGCAGGAGAAGAAGGCTGAGGAGGATGCCAAAGAGATCAACAGGCTGGTGGATCGGGACCTCGCATTGATGAAAGATTTGAATGCTTCTCGCGGTGAGACTGCTGCTGCCGAGAAGAAGGCCAAAGAATTAGAGGAAAAGCTGAAGTTGTTGGAAAGCTCGGGAGCGACTGCTTGCCAGGAGATGGCTGCTTTAAAGAAGAAAAATAAAGAGCTTGCAAAGGGGCCCGGGAGGTCGTGAAGCTGACCGAGGAGGGGATTAAGCTCCAGGTAGCCGTACTGGCTCCTGAGCTCGATGTCTCTCAGGTTGGAGCTCTCAAGACAGTTGAGGACGGGAAGATTGTTTATATCCTCAAGCCTTGAGATGGATACTTCCTTCAGCTTTTGCACTTCTTGCCTTACCTTTTGTAGTTTGTTTTTTATCTTTGGGCCTGTTTAAGGCGCCTTTTAGTTGTAATGAACATTTTGGCGCTTTATTTTGATTAAGCCGTTTATGATTGAGTTTGCTTGCTCGGACCGTCGTGGCTTTTGGTTACTTTGTCGTTACCGTCGTGGCCTTTTGATGTTTGGTTTACCGTTTTTGTGGTATTTACCGTTTTTGTCGCTTGTCGCTTTTTGAGTTGTTTTTTTGTTTTGCTTTGGGTCCCTTTGGTTTCCGGGGTGATCAGTCCCAGTTCCCGTTAGGTAGACCATTTTTTTGTCGTTTTGTCGCTTTTAACGTGAATCTTGCAAAAGACAAGGTTATTGTATATGCATATGTAGAACTTAAAATAGAGAAATGATGTAATACATAATTAAGTGAAAGATATGGGAGTAAAAAATGAATGCAAAGGTAATTAAAGTGGAGGGAGCAAGGTCGTCAGATCGTGTGGTTGTTTCTTCTTATGAGTAGAACCTCCTCAGGTTTGCCATGTTCCATGTTCTCGGCACTTCGCTTCCATCCAACCTCTCCAACTTGTAGGCGCCTTTTCCGAGGACTTCTCTTACCTTGTAGGGACCCTCCCAGTTCACGGCCAATTTTCCTTCTCCCGAGGTTGGCGGACTTATGTCGTTGCGTCGTAAGACCAAGTCGCCTTCTTCGAGACTTCTTTTCAGTGTTTTGCCATTGTGCCTTAGGGCTATCCTTTGCTTGATTGCCGTTTCTGTTAGATGTGCCATTTGTCTTGTTTCGTTAATCAGATCCTTTTCGACTGCCTCGCTTCCCCCTCTGAGGAGTAACCTTGGGCTTGGCTCTCCGACTTCGACTGGGATGACTGTGTCGACCCCGTATGTGAGTCGGAAGGGGGTTTCGCCGGTAGATGATTGAGGGGAGGTTCTATAGGACCATAAGACTGAGGCTAGTTCGTCTGCCCATGAGCCCTTCTTCCCTTCAAGTCGCTTCTTTAGCCCCTTTAAGATTACTTTGTTGGTTGCCTCTACCTGGTCGTTGGTTTGGGGGTGTTCGACTGAGGAGAACTTTTGCTTGATTTCCAGTCCTGCTAGGAATTCTTTGAACTTTTTGTCGGTGAACTGTGTCCCGTTATCCAATATGACGTTTTCCGGAATTCCAAACCTGGTGACCACTTGCCTCCACATGAATTTTTGGCAATTTGCTGAAGATATGCTAGCTAGTGGTTCCACTTCTACCCATTTGGTGTAGTAGTCTATGGCTACTATCAAGTATTTTACTTGTCCAGGCCCAGGCGGGAACGGCCCTAAGAGGTCGACTTCCCATTGGGCGAAAGGTCGGGGGGCTATCATCAGGCTGAGTTCTTCTGGTGGGGCTTTGTGGAGATTGGCATTTTCTTGGCATTTTTTGCATTTTTTGACGAACTCTTGGGCGTCCGACATCATTGTAGGCCAGTAATATCCTGCTTTGATGATCTTTCTTGCCAATGATCTTCCTCCGATGTGATGACCACAACATCCCTTGTGGACTTTGCTTAGGACGTAGTCCGTTTGGTCGGGGCGTAGGCATTTTTATCTATGTTGATTGTAATAGACTTGTTCGTCACCAGATGATCTCGGGTGCTCGACGGGTCGAATGATGGTGAAGGGATGAGAGGGTGAGACCCTGAAGTGGCTTGGAGCGAGTTCCTGGTCTAGAGTTGGGGGCTGGCAAAGCCGGTGGTAGAACGGACGAGAGGGGGTGGCCACCTGCAAGGACACTCCGACGCTCAAGTCAGTGTCCGTATGAAACGATAGCCAAATTAGGTAAGGTGATGTGTACCTTGGGGGAGTGCTGACCTCTCCCCTTATATACTGTGTTGGGCGGGCCCAAAGATGACCTAGCCCACTGGTCATGATGCTTGTGAGCTGTCCCTGTCCACGTGGGAGGAGCAGGTCGTTTCGGGCTTCGGGTCGGGGCTTCGGGTGTTGCCCCGAGGAAGCCGACCCGACCGATTTGCTAGACGTGGTGCGTTGGGTCGTGCAGGTGGTAAAGTCAGACGTCGACCGAGTCGGGTGTTGGGAATCGACCCGTTGAATTTCCCTTGTGAGGAATAGTTTGGGCCTGGGTCAGGGATGGTGCCCCGACCCGGCGACTAATTGGACTGGACTTGTAATAATTCGTAACAAGACTGTTTAGCATGACTATAAATTTTTAATGCGTCTATATTTTTAAGAATGAAATTGGTAAAACGAGAATATACAAACCCCTATTCAAAAAATCATCATTCTCATATATATATATATATATATATATATATATATATATATATATATATATATATATATATTTCTGTTAAACAAAGATATTGATCCATTAGTTAGATACTTCGACCTCAAATCAAAACAATCTTATAAATTAGCAACGACAAGATTTTATTACAAACATGAACACGTCAAATATAGGTCATTTAAAATAAACGTTGAGAGAAAAGACCAAAAAAATAGATCAATTATAATAGTATTATATTACAAGTAAATTCTAAATAAAAAAATACGTCATTCATTCTAAATAAACAGTATTTATCTTAAATTTATTTTTATTAAAACATTAAAATATCTTTATAGATATTCATTATCATCAATTCTTTTGGAATCGAAGTATACCTCATTCTTCCCAAACCAAGACGCACTTATATCTAAAAAAAAAAAAACGAATTACATATCCCGTTCTAAACTTACAATACCATAACAAATATTATTATCAATTTAACTAAAATTTAGATCTTCTCCTTAATATTTTTTAAATAGACCGTTTTAATGATTTTTATATAACTTATTCCTTTTGTTGATGGTAATCTTTGTTAATGATCTTTGGTGTAATTTTTCCAAAGTTAAATTCATGTAAAAAAAGTTTTAGTTTTGTTCTAAAAAAATTTTATTTGTATTAAATATATTTTTGACAGTTAAATTTTTTAAAAATTTAAGATCAATCTAATAATAATGTATGACAATTATATTTAATTTATTTGTGTTGAAAGTTATTCTTATATAATTATTGTTGAATTAGTTCTAAATTTTTTAAAAAATTAGTCATCAGGAATATATTTAATACAAATTGAAAATTTATAGAAAAAAATTAAAACAAAATAAAACTTAAGAGTATTTATTGTCTATGAATTAATGACAAATTCTTACAAATTTTAGAAATATTTTTTGGTATATATATCGATTAATTAAGGACAAATTCTTATATATATCGATTAATTAAGGACAAATTTTTTGGTGCCTATAAATTTGGTATCAAATTTGTTGAATTTACCCTTTATAATAAATTTTAAATATTTAAAATTTATTTATTTATATATTTTTTTAAATTAAATATTAATTTTTATTTCTTTTTAATAAATTAAATAATTATATATAGGCAACATAGCAAGCTGTCACGGTTTTGGACACACATCAATGCTATCGTACCAGCACTCAAACTTACTCAACTTCTTGAGTTAAGATCAACTCAGCCTAACCTCAAATACTTAGTAAAAAAGCTAAGAACACAAGAGAAATGAAGCTTTAGTGGAAAGATACTTTATTACTCAAGTGTTTGTTACAAATGATTCACACATCCAAACTCTAACTCTCACCTCTATTTATACCCATCCACATTCTCAATGGATGGTTAGAATTAAATTTGATCAATGATCCAAATTAATCATTTAGAATATTTACTACAAATATCTATCCTATCACATTTTTCTAAATATTTCTAGATTATTCCATACTATTATTCATACTTATATATATCCACACTTTTTTAGATTATTCTATGATCTTCTAGAGTATTCTAGAACTTTTTAAGGTATTTCGAGATCTTTTAGAATATTGTAGAACGTTCTGGAACTATTTAAAATATTCTCAAACACTCCAAAAAATTATGTAAATACAGTTAAATCTAACTTTCTAAAATTTATCGTGATAAAACACCTTGGGTATGTCTAAAATGAGCACAACAATGATGTGTTTATTGGATGTGCCACATTTATATAGACCATTAGATTTAATTAGATGAAAATCAAAGGCTAATATGAAAGAAGAGCATTGATGGATTCTAATAAATACAGAATATCCTAGTACATAAATAAATACTTTAAATGACAATACTTTAATACGTAATACTTTAAATGGTAATAGAATCTTTTATTCTTAAATAATTAAATATAAAATATATAAATACCAAAATATGAGTATTTTTTATTCAATAAGATTAATTATTATACAATAAATTTTTATAATATTAAAAAATTATATTAAAATAAAATTTTAAACTGTAACATAAAAATATAAATAATTAAAATTTTATTTTATATTATTTAACAAATAATTAAATTATTATATTCAAAAATTTATTAATTAACTAATTTTGTTAAAGATATTATTATATAAAATAATTTTTCATCAAAATATTTTGAAAATATAGTTTATTTAAAATATTATATATAATACATGAAAATATTAATTTTTTTCATTTTCTTCAATTTTTTTCTAGAAAAATAGAATAAAAATAATATAATTCTAAATACATGCTTATCACATTATATATTTACTTGTATTAGTAAGACCTAAACTAAACAAATTTACGTAATTAAAAATATAAAACATATAAATACAATAAAATAAATATTTTTTATTTATTAAAATTAACATTTAAAGTTTCATATATATAATATTTAAAATTATATATTTATAATAAGATCATTTTTTATTTTTATTATTTTCAAGTATTTTTTTTATTGTTTTAGTTAAATTTTTTATTCTTCAACTCGACCATATATATATATGAAAAATTAGTGTAAATGTCATAATATTTTTAAAATATTTTTATTTTTTTGTATTTATATGTTTTATATTTTTAATTATGTAAGCTTGATTAGTTTAGGTTTTACTAATATAAGTAAATATGTAATATGATAGACATATTTTTAGAATTATATTATTTATTCTGTTTTAAAAAAAATTGAAAAAAATAGAAAGATTAATATTTTCATGTATTATATATAATATTTTAAATAAATTATATTTTTAAAATATTTTGATAAAAAATTATATTATATACTAATATCTTTAATAAAACTAGTTAGTTAATAAATTTTGAATATAATAATCTAATTATTTGTCAACTAATATAAAATAAAATTTTAATTATTTTATATTTTTATGTTATAGTTTATAATTTTATTTTAATATAATTTTTTAATATCATAAAAATTTTTTGCATAATAATTAATCTTATTGAATAAATAATAGTCATATTTTTGTATTTATATGTTTTATATTTAATTATTTAAGAATAAAAAATTCTGTTATTCTTTAAATATTGTGTATTAAAATATTGTCATTTAAAGTATTTATTTATGTACTAGGATATTCTGTCTATCAATACTTTTCTTTTATATTAGTCTTTAATTTTTATCTAATCAAATCTAATAATCTATATAAATATAACATATTTAATAAATTCTGTTATCCTTTAAATATTGTGTATTAAAATATTGTCATTTAAAGTATTTATTTATGTACTAGGATATTCTGTCTATCAATACTTTTCTTTTATATTAGTCTTTAATTTTTATCTAATCAAATCTAATAATCTATATAAATATAACATATTTAATAAACAAATAATTATTGTGCTCATTTTAGAGATATCCAAACAGGTTAATTAATTATACAGTTAAGCAAGTAAATCCCCGAAAAAGAAAGAAAAAAAAAAAAAACCTCCACTTACGAATTGCGATGACAATTGGGTCAACCGAGACAGGAACAAGAAAGCACAAAGCAGTGGTATTGGATTCGAATATCCTCTTTGAAGATGCCCCACGCGAGGAATGTCACTGTCAGCTCAGGTCATACTTTTTTTTATTTTTTATTATATTAATCGTAAAAAAAATCATTATTTATCTATTATAAAATTAATTATTTTAGTCATGTATTATTGAATGAAAATATAAATTAATATATATTTAAATATATAATAACCGATTTAATAATTAATTTTTAATAAATAAAATTTTATGCACTTAATGATTCTTTTATTTTGCTTTTTATGAACCTAATAAAACAGATTTGAGAGCTGTAAGCAAGGAAGCAACATTTTATTTAGAAACTTAAACCAAAACTTTAAAGTTCTTCATTTATTTATGTTATTGTTAGGATTAAGTACGATTTTGATTCTTAAGGTAGGGGGTTAAATTTTTTTTTTTTTTCTACAAAATGATTCCGAAAGTTTAACTTAATTTTAAAATTGTCATTCGAACGAAAATATCATTCTCCCTTCTTCTCCAAAATCAATCAGAAACTGAGGTACGGAAGCACATAAACACAAGCAAAAGCAAAAATAGAAGCAAATAGAAGCAGAAAGCAGAAGTAGAATCAACAACAATGAAACAACAATAACCAGAAAAAGAACAACAACAATAACAATAGATCATGAAATCAGAACAACAACAAAAATAGAACCAGAAATAGAAGCAGGTAGAAACAGAAAGCAGAAGCAGAAGTAGAAGTAACAACAATGAACCAACAACAACAACCAGAATCAGAAGAACAACAACAACAATGGATTATGAAATCAGAACAACAACAACAACAGGCAAGGAGGACGAGGAGCAGCAGCGACCGACGAGGAGCATCGACGACCGTCCAACCTCGCGGATCTGCTGGCGTCGACGTGACCTCACTCCAACGGCGGCGACGGGACATGGCTCGATGGCGACGACGGCGGTTCGCGATGAGGATGACGGCAGGGCGTGGCGAGATGGACGCGGTCTCCCTTAACGCCTTCGTTCCTCTCTTCTCTTCCTCTCCGCTTCTCTTTCTCTCTCCCTCTACTCTCTCCTCTCTTGCCGTTAGTCTGAGTGTGTGCTGAGGAAGAAAGGAAACGACGAGATTTGGCGGTGAGGAGCAGCGGCGGCAACGAGGAGCAGTGGCGGCGAATTCCCTTCTCCACTTTTCCTTCTCCCTCTTCTTCCCTTGAAACTCCTCCCAAAGCTTGATTCCCTTCCCTAGTTCCTTCTTTTCCTGTTTTTTATTTTTTATTTTTTTTTATATTTTTTAGTTAGGGATAATTTGGTAATAAAAATAAAAAATTTGACAAAAAATAACAATTTAAAATTAAATTAAACCTTTGAAATTATTTTGTAAGAAAAAAATTAGAGACAAAAAAATTTTCAACCCCTACTTTAAAGATCAAAATCGTATTTAACTCTTATCTTTTCGCTAGGAATAAGTAAATATTGTCCACGCACCTCACCGTTACTTGCTAAAAGACTAAAGAAAAATCTACATTTGAATATCTATGGGCCACTCTCATGCTGCCACGTGGACTTCTGAATAAATCTTAATTCGCCGAAGTCCCATACTCGTCAACACTTGCCTTGGTCCTTAGAGGTGGGACGTTTTTTCCTTTGTTTTTTTTTCTTTTTCTTTCCATTCATTTTTTATTTATTCACTCACGTACTTGTAATTAAACAGTTAATGATGATGAATGATAGATCCTAACCTAGAAAAAACATAGAAAAAAGTCATTTTTTAATTATTTTCCAAGATAAATTTTATTGCCTTAGCAAATGTACCAAGTACCATGTAGAATTATTATTCATCAAGCTTGGACCCATGGACGTTAATGGCACGTTGATTATTATTGGAGATTTTATCTACTAACTGAAAAATATTCGTGCGTTGTTGTTTGTAAAGTACCTAAAGTCCTAAATCATCGCTTTCAGCATTGAATCTACACTCAATCATAGTCTATATTCACTTGCTTGTTTTCTTTCCTCTCTTAAATTTTGATCCATCCCCCACTTATTTGAACTTAGAACTTCCATCTTCTCTCTCTCCAATTCCAACATAGATTCTTGAGCTTCCTACTCCAATGGCTCCAATTGCGCTTCTCAACCCAGCAACAAGTGTCACAACTATAACTGGCATGTACTATTATTAGTTTATTACTACTACTTTGTTGTCAAAAACACCCTTTAATTTCTTTCAATCTATCTTCACATGTATATTTTCCAAGGAACAAGGCATGTTTGATTATGTGTCAAACCAATAATAATAATAATAAATTGCTGATTTTGTGGGATTGGATTGGATTTTAATTTTAATTTCAGGAAAGGTGAAGAAGCATGTGATGAGGGGAAAGTACTCTTTTGGTGGTGGAAGAAGCTATAGAGTGGGATTGCCACCATTGTTGATCCTTCCAAGTTGGAGGGTCCAAAAAGTTCAATGTTTTGGTAATTGGAGTAGAAATGATTCAAAAGTAATTGGGGATAACAGAGGTTCCATGGTAGTGAAGGCTGCTTCTGAAGGAGGAGCCATCTCTCTACCTAAGCATTGGCCACTTTCAAAGGTAATTTGCAAATTATTAATTACCCCATAATATTATATGAATTTGACTCAAAAATAGTTTAAAGCAATTTTATATATACATTTAATTATGTAATGTCATATTAATAAAATAATTATTTTAATATTAATTACATAAATAATTATTTAAAAAATAAATATAATTAGATTATTATATAAAATATTTTGTATTATCAATGTATTAAAATTAAAAATTATATTATTGTTATTAAATATTTAAATGTTTTTAATAAATATATTAAAATTTTAAATTTTGTATTTGTTATAAATATTTATCGATGAATAATTTTAAAGGACTTTCGTCAGCAATTTTTTTTTTTTTGGGTTTGTTTTCTTATTTAACATGTGTTTTGCTTTTGCATTGAAAACTTTTGTATGACATTTTTTTTCCTCTTTTGTTATATATACTGTTGGGCCTAATTTAACGGCTGAAACTAACTTTTGGTCTAATAATTTTTTTAATGTCTTTTGTATTTGGACTAATGATAGTATTTCATTAGTTTTGGGCTGATATTGCCGTAAAGGTGTTTTGGGAGTAATGTTATAACAAAAAAGATTAATATGCTCACCACCCCACGACAAAATAAAATCTTGTTTTATGACCCACAAAAAGGAAATGCTCACCAAACAAAAACGAATGTCCATGACAAAAAAAATAATAATAATAATAACAGAACGTCCAAAGGATTTCTTTTTCTTACTTAAGTATCTTATTTATTACCAAGTCCAAAAAAAATATCTTATTTATTAAAGGTAATTAATTCTATTCTAGTATTTTACCGGTTAATAGTCAAATAATCTTAGATCATATGTGTGTCAACTTAGATTTTGAAAGATTAAAGCTTCTCAAATAGATTTCTAAAAAATCTAATAGTGAATTAAATTGGTTTATCTATCAAAGGTATTTTGTTTGTTGATTAAGCGCCGAAAAAGATTTAGGAATTAATATAGTGTTTGGAATTAAATTTTAGAAACTAATATAATAAATTTTAAATTTAAAAAACTAAAATAATAAAAATTATAAATCTGAAAAATTACTTTAAATATTTAATAAAATAAATTAAATATATCACATATATTTGTATATGAATACATAGTAACTAAAATATAGAATACAAGTAAAAATTTTGTATAGATTTATCACTTAAACAAAATTTAGTAAAGTTTAAAGAGAGATGAATGCATTATAATTTTTGAAAAAGGAAAAAAAAATCCATCGTACAATTTTCACATCATCTTTTTTTATTTATTTTTTTTAGTACTAGCATTGGTGTCATTTCTCATAATAACATAAACTTGAGTTGAATGAAACCTTGTCCAGCTCTTAAACCTTTGTAGTATGGCATATAATCGGCCCCCGCCTCACAAACCCCGTATCATAATTATTACAGTCAAATATATAATATATATATATATATATATATATATATATATATATAAGTGCTACTTATAAAAGTCATTTTAGTTTACAAGTCATATAAGTTAGGTTAAATTCAACAAAAAGGACGTTTACTCATACGAGCGTGTTAACACGCGCTACTCAACGGTTTTATAGCGCGTTTCGCGTTACTCCTCCTCCTCCTCCTCTTCCATCTTCTTCTTTTTTGCATTTCTCCTCTTTTTTCTTACGTGTTTGATTTTCATCGTCGTTTTTTTTATTATTGTTGTTGTTGTTGCATTTTTTTTCTTCCTTCTCTTTCTATTGATTTTACAACATTATGTATTTTTTTATTCTTTATTTGATTTTTTTCTCCCAAAAAGAATTATGAGAATATGAAATAAGAAGATGAAGAAGAAGAAGCAGCAGAAGATGAAGAGGAGAAAGAGGAAGAGTTTTGAATTAGACAGAAATTATCAGCATATATACACCGAAAATTCTTAAACAACACACCCAAATATTTTTATTTTACACCCAAATTTACTGCAAATAAAGAAAAATATTTTCTCGTTGTATTTTTTCTTCTTCTTTTTTTCCTTATTTTTTTCTTTCTTTTAGTTGAACGAATATAAGTTCATCATCTTTCAAGTAATTTTGTACCATTATGTGTTTCTTCTTCTTCTTTATTTGATTTTTTTTTGTTTTTATTCTTGTTAAAAGATTTAAACAAGAAGAAACTTGAGAAGATAAAATAAGAAAAAAAAAAGATGAATAAGAAAAAAAGAAGAAGATGATGACGATGATGATGAAAAAGAAGAAGAAGAAGCAACAGAAGATTTATGCAGAAGAAGAGTTTTGAATTATGCAGAACTTATCAGTACACATACATCGAAAATTCTTAAAGAATACACCGAAATGTCTTCGTGTTACACCCAAATACAGAAAAATATTTTTTTTTAATGCAGAACTTTTACATTACATTCAATTCAAACCATCAACAATGAACAATAATTTTTACAAACAAAAACAATATTATTTACCTACAGAATCATAAACTACTAACGAAAACATTAACTAAAATCGAACCACACCTCAACCACTTGATTGGATTCAAAATAATCAATTTCGTTTTGGTTCAATTGACAATCTGAACTTGAATTATTCATTATTTTCAACAACAAGATAACTGATGATGGAGGAGAAGGAGAAAAATGAAGGAGGAGAAGAAATTCCAACGAAAAAAGGAGGAAGAAGAGGAGGAGGAGGAGGTGATGTTGGTGAGAGAGTAAAACAAGAAGAAACTTGAGAAGGTAAAACAAAAAGAAAAAGATGAATAAGAAAAGAAGAAGAAGAAGATGGTGATGATGATGAAAAAAGGAAGAAGAAGCAGCAGAAGATGAGGAGGAGGAAGATGAAAAGTTTTGAGTTATGCATAACTTATCAGCACATATACACTGAAAATTTTTAAACAATACATCCAAATATCTTCGTGTTACACCCAAATTTGCTATAAACACAGAAAAATATTTTCTTTAACGCTGCATTTTTTTCTTCTTCTTTTTTTCTTTATTTCTTTCTTTCTTTTAGTTGAAAGAATGTAAGTTCATCATTTTCCAAGTAATTTTGTACTATTATATGTTTCTTCTTCTTCTCTTGTTTGATTTTTTTTTGTTTTTATTCTTGTTAAAAGAGTAAAACAAGAAGAAATTTGAGAAGATAAAACAAGAAAAAAAGATGAATAAAAAAAAAAAGATAATGATGATGATGATGATGAAAAAGAAGAAGAAAAAGAAGCAACAGAAGATGAGGAAGAGGGAGAAGAAGAGTTTTGAATTATGCAGAATTTATCAGCACACATACACCGAAAATTCTTAAAGAATACACTTAAATATCTTTGTGTTACACCTAAATATCTTCATGTTATACCCAAATTTGCTGCAAATACAGAAAAATATTTTTTTATTTCAGAACTTTTACATTACATTCAATTCAAACCATCAAGAATGAAATATTATTCACCTACAGAATCATAAACTACTAACGAAAAAATTAACTTGTATCGAACCACACGTTAGCTACTTGATTGGATTCAAAACAATAATCAATTTCGTTTTGGTTCAATTGACAATCTAAACTTAAATTATTCATTATCTTTAAGAACGAGATAAGGAGGAGTAGGAGAAAAAGGAAGGCGAAAAAGAAATTTCAATGAAAAAGGGAGGAAGAGGAGGAGGAAGAGGAAGTGGTGTTGGTAACGACGATAAACAAAAGAGAAGAAGAAGAGAAACAAGAAGAAGAACGTGCGCGCGTTAATTGAAATCTGTTAAATTAGGAGGCGCATGAAATGTGCGTGCGTAAGACGTGCACGTGAGGGTGATTTAGAAAAAAATGACTTGTATAGACTTGTATGGTAAAATAGCTTGTATCCGGAGAATAATTGATATATATATTAAAATTTATTAAAAATTTTAAAAATATTTTTAAATTTTATTTTATTTTAATTTTATCTCAAAAAATTTTAATTTATATTAAATATGTCTTTATTACGAATTTAGCAATAATTTCACAAGAATAACTTTTAACACAAACAAATCAAACATAATTATCATATATTATTACTAAATTGATCTTAATTTTTTTTTTGAAAATTTAACCGATAAAAATGTATTTAATACAAAAAAAAATTTCATAAACAAAAATTAAAAAAAATAAATTTTAAGAAAATTTTAAAAATTTCTAACAAACTTAAAAGACAAAAAATATATTTATCTCTTTATTAACTCCATAATCTATCTATCAGAAGAATCAATGAGTGAGTTAAATCTCAATTTGACTCCTAAAATTTGGCTTGATACTCAATTTAACTCTTATAATTTCGTTAGCTCCAATTAGAACTCCCAAACGTCACCAGAAACTGATTTGGCACATTTACTTAACACATAGAACACATCTAAGACGACGTCGTGTTCGTGCTCTAATTCTATGAAAGCGACATTGTTTAAGTGTGGATGGGTGTTAAAACTCTCCTTTCAAACCGTATTACACATCAAAGATTCTTAACCATCTCACTGTGACAACCACCATTGTTTTTCTCTCTATGTACAAGCTTCACTATAATTCCCTTTACTATCAACAACAACAATAAAAATATTCGATTTTTTTTTTGAAAAATAAGAACAGGAGTAGAGAGATAGACAGAGAGAGAAGCAAATGAGGAGGCAAAATTGTTGTACCATAACGCACCGATAATTTGAGCGATGTTAATGTTGTTGCAATTGCGACGAGTCTTTGTGTTGAAGGAGAGAGGGACTGAAATGATGCCATTTCGAGGTGATATTATGAGTGAAAGTTTTCGAACATCGGTGGAGAAACCAAAAAATAAGGATTTCGAATGGCAGTTCTACGAGGTCCACGATCCCGACTAAGTTAGGAAAAAGAGAGGTGCAAGGCACTACGAGATTTGAAGGCCACTTCTATCTCTCTCTTTTGTTGATATTGGTATCACGAGCCACTACAAATTGTATGTGATTAGGGTGTGGTGGGTTTGGAGTTATTGATAGTACATAATTTAAAGAAGAGGGGAGAGTAAAATTTTGACTGCTATTCTTAATTATTTCTAGAAAGACAGCAATAGATGATTAGTTTGAAAATTTTGAGACTTTATTTAGGAGTTCATTTTAATTGTAGAGTCAGATTGAGTCATCTAATATCTTTTTTATCCCATATAATCATTACTAAACACACTCAATACTGAACAGATTATATAATGAATACTGTATCAAGTAAATGTGTCAAATTAGTATTTTGGTAATAGAGATAATTACAAAGACAACCAAAAATTACTATTATAAATTTAAAAATTTTAACGGGAACTAACAAAATTATAAAGATTAAATTGAGTATCGAGCCAAATTAATATTTAACTCATAGTACTAATGTTGCATCGCTTCAACTCTAACATGGGTCTCACAAATTTCAACCATGGTCTTTTTCTCTACCAATGCAAGATTTTTTTTTTGCTTTGGATCACGTTCCAATCAAATTTAAGCATGGTCTTTTTGCATGGACTATGTCAAAATATAATGTAGTAGTCCTAAATTAATAAAGTAACGTGTATTCTTATTTTTGAATTTGTCAAATTTGAATAAACTCTCACTTTTCCATTCTCCTAATCATAATATTTTTATGAAGTAATTTTATTCTATATTCTATGTGAAAATCAAATGTATTTTTATATTTTTAATTTAGTTTCAATACATTTACATATTTATTTAATCAGAATCAAGAATTTAAATGATTATACATTCAAACAATTAATTATTCTTTATAAAATTTAATTTTTATACATGGTCACATAATGAATTGTATGATTGTATCTACTATATTAGTAAAAGTATCTAATTTAAATTTACTATTTAAAAAATAATTTAAATATATAAATTTAATTGAATGCTAGTATATTATAGTTTAAACAGTTTTTAATATGTATTAATACTCTATGCATGAGATTTTGTTTTTCAAAAAGAAAAATTCAAACGTGGAAAAGCAGACAAGGCGGCGTTTGGACCAGCCTTTCCTCGCACCTCCTCTTGGCCTAATCGATGTGAAAACCGTGTCGTGTTAATCAACAACAATAGTAATAACTAATAAATAATAAAATTTAATTTTGATAAAATATAAAATAATTTTATACGTACTTCTAATTATTAGATGGCATATTTACATATCACAACAAAATAAATACATATTATGAAAAATAAATATAATTATATAATTGTATAAAATATTTAACATATTAAAATTAAATTCTAAATAATAAAATAATATAATATCCTCTCTCCTCCAATTTACAATACTACTAAATAGTAAATACTAGTCCAAATTTGCATCTAAATTGGACTAATTTGACTAATTCTAAGATACTAATATTCTTCTATTCCATCTTAACTCCACTCGTCACCTACGATCTCTGATCTTCCAGTTGTCCACATTCAGATTCGTGGCTCGTGGGTGGATGGATCATGAATCCAATGCTCTTTTTTATTTTATTCAAGTTCCCAAATGCCATCCCCTCTTTCATTAGTTTAAAACCAAATTATTAACATGGATATATCTTATTTATTTAATTTGATTCTTCCACTTTTCCATTTCTTAACTCTTTCCTCAACCAGTTGACCATGTGCCCTTTAATTAAACTAATTAAAGATACAATATATATTTGATTATTCCCCCACCTCCCCCCAATCATGCAGATAGATTACACATAAATATGGCAAATATATATTAATATTAATTAATTACTTAATATCAACTAGAGTAGGAGGATATTGCACCATATTACCATGCTTATTATCCCAAGTTTAATTCGTATACCATGTTCGTGAATCATTGGAAAGATTTTTTTAAAAAAAAATCGCAAAGTAATTATATTTGGGATAAGAATCTAAAATAAATTAGAATAAAATTGATAAATTTAAAACTATTATAAGCAAAAGCAGCATTTTGAAACTTATGATTATGAACAAAAATTTGTTTTTTTCCCCGATAATAACTATACTATTTAACGACCGGTATCAAATATTAAATAATAATATATACAATAATTTCATACTTACTTTTAAAATTGTACTACTTAAAATAATATTTTAATATTTTTAAATATAATAAATTATCTTAAAACAAATTTTCAATTACAGCAATTCAAACATAAATCAATAGTAATATAATCGATTATTTTTTTGAAAAAAATATATAAATAAAAATGATTATAATAAATTAAAATTTGAAATACTTTAAAATATACTCTTACTCTTTTTTAAACAAAAATTTAAGTATAATTATCTATGTCTAAAACTGTAAGTGAATTTTCACTTCTTCTTTTTTTTTTTTAATGACTTCCCTTATAAAACACATAAAAACCGTATCGTAAAGTTGCAAAATCACAAAATCACTGTTCTAAACTTCGAATGCATCTTCTTCCTATACGCGTTAAGAATTAGAATAAGTATAAACGCGCACAACCCCTTCATCACTTCAGCTTTTAATTCTCTCTCTCTCTCTCTCTCTCTCCCAGTTAGCAATTCCATTGCTGCAGAGTAAGAGAACTCAATCACAATTCACACACAAAACACAGAGACCCAAAATTTTCTTAATCCGACACAGACCCATAACACCATCCGTAAATTCTCATTGCAAATGACACTGTTGGGTGCATAGATCCATGAAATGCACCCATAAAGCTACCACCTTTTCTGCAATGCCCAGATCCAGCACCCAGCAATAAATAACAACAAGGTTCACAACTTTCTATTGAAATCGCAGGACCCAGAAGAAAAACTCCAAGACCCAGTTCCCAGAATGAAGGGTTCGAGCCGTTTCTTCACGGTAGGTCTTGTAGCTTCATGGTACTCCTCCAACATTGGCGTTCTCCTTCTCAACAAGTACCTTCTCAGCAACTATGGCTTCAAGTACCCGATCTTCCTCACCATGTGCCACATGACAGCATGTTCTTTGTTCAGTTATGTTGCCATAGCGTGGATGAAGGTGGTGCCTTTGCAAACCATACGATCCAGGGTTCAGTTCTTCAAGATCTCTGCTTTGAGCCTTATTTTCTGTGTCTCCGTTGTGTTTGGTAACGTGTCGTTGAGGTACCTTCCTGTGTCGTTTAACCAAGCAATTGGTGCCACAACGCCTTTCTTCACTGCCGTTTTTGCTTACCTAATGACGTTTAAGAGGGAGGCTTGGCTCACATATCTCACACTTGTTCCGGTTGTCACTGGTGTCATCATTGCCAGCGGGGTAAGTAAGTAACTTCAACAAAGTTGTGAGTTTCAAGTTACTGGGGTTTTAGTGCATTTTGATTGATCTCTTGATTTGTTAATTGGAATAGCATTATAGCAAGGTATAGGAAATACTTAGACTTTAGCTTCTTTATGCTTTGTTATTTTTTGTTTTCAGCTTCCCTATGATTTTGTGATTTGTTTAGGGTGTAGGGGTTTATTCAATTTGGTGATCTTGTGATTTGTTGAATTGGAATTGCAAATTATATAGGAATTACTTTTTGGATCTTTAGCTTTCTGATTTGTCATTGTTTAGGTCCCATGCAAGTGGTAGATTCTATTCATGAATGAAGTAGTTTCGAAGTAGAAGAAAAGAGATCAAAGAAATTTGTTTAGTTCATCTTCTGTTTTCCATTTATATTGCTCTCTCAAGGCTCAACTATTATTTTAGTATCCAATTTTAAGTAGTGGTTGATCTTTCTTTGATTGGTAAAAATGTAAAACCGCATTGGTTTCTTATGTGTTTTCATCTTCCTGTTTGGTCAATAGGGTGAACCAAGTTTCCATTTATTTGGATTCATTATATGTGTTGCCGCTACAGCTGCAAGAGCCCTGAAATCAGTGCTACAAGGAATTTTGCTTTCTTCCGAAGGGTAAGGGGTCGCTAATTAATTCATTATAATCATTAATGTGTAGTCTCTACTTGGTTTTCAAGTTTTCTATTCAAATAGCTGCTAACCTCCTTTTTCCCTCTGCATCAGAGAGAAGCTCAATTCTATGAATCTTCTCCTTTACATGGCTCCTATGGCGGTGGTTTTCCTTCTTCCCGCTACACTTATAATGGAAGAAAATGTGGTTGGAATCACTTTGGCGCTTGCCAGAGATGATTCCAAGATCATTTGGTACCTGCTATTCAATTCGGCGCTCGCATATTTTGTCAACCTGACCAATTTCTTGGTCACAAAACATACAAGTGCTCTGACCCTTCAGGTATGTCCCCATAATTCAGATTGCACTCAGACCTCCCTTTTTACTTTTATCTATTCCATTCCATTCTAAAGTTAATTTTTTTTCACTCCTAAAAGTTTGGTAGTTGGGAAATCAGACCTCGGTGGTTGTCATGTATTTATCCAATCATTAGATAGTCTTAGTCACCTTTAATTTTTTATTAGTTTATTGGCAATGTGCATTGGTTGGTGCTGGGTTGTCTCTGCTTGTTGAATATCTGTTCCCTGATTACCCGTTTCTCTTGACCACAATTTTCCTGAGGTTATTAGAATTTTCACATTGCCTAGTCATATAGATGATAATATAGTTTCTCAAATGCCAAAGTTCTATTTTAGTCCTAGAAAGTTATAGTATTAGTTTTTCAAATGTATTGTCACCATATAAGCAAGATCCAAAACGTTTCTAAAATTTGACTTGTTCAGTAATTAATTTAGTGATTTACAGGGATGAATATGGTGACATGTTGAATCTCTGAGGGACTCTAGCTGTCACAACAATCTTCCGTTTAGGGACTAGTTGTGACAATGGTTTTTGGAGTTTGCTGAATTATTTGGGTGACTTCTATAGTTCTATTTATTTAGAGGACTAAAATTAGAGTTTACTAATCAAAGTTAATCAATTATGCAGTTTCTTGGGAAATGTCAGACTATGTGATTATGAAAGATGCCACTAACAATTCAAACTGGTTGCATAATTAGCTCATCAACTTTTTGGACCATCTCTAATGCTGATGCTAGGTTATTGGTAGTATATAAGGATCTAAAATTAATATAGATACTGTTCACGTTAGTTGACATTTTGCCATCAATATCCCCGATTACTTGTTAACCATGATTAGAACTAGAATTAATTATTTGCCCCCATGGTTTCTTAACTATAATTAATATGTTGACCCGATTTCCCAAACACATTTTGAATATTTAGTGTATATGACCTTAGGATGAGTAGGAGATGGTCAAATGTATACACAATTTGCACAAATGATTGGGAATGGATAATCTCAATTGTTAAAAAAAATTGAAGGAGTAAAGTGTGATCTCTAACCCTTCATTGTTCTCTCTCATGTTTTTTTTTGGTTCCACTTATAAAATTAATGGTGAGAGATTATACTTTACTCTCTCAATTGTTAAAAAAAATTGAGAGGATCCATTCCCCAAATTATTGTATATTAGTTATAAAATATCAAAGACCCAAGTACTCACCAATTTCTTGTTGCTGTTAGCTTTTCTTAGTTCTTATAGATATATGCTTTTGGATTAATGAAAGAAGTGTAACTGCGGACCTGTGGCTAGATTTGCATTTTATGTAGTCAAATATTGTATCTATGCTTAAGTTGATTCCTTGTAAACTCATATTTTATACTTTGGCTTATGCAGGTACTAGGGAATGCTAAAGGGGCTGTAGCAGTAGTAGTATCAATTCTAATATTTAGAAACCCAGTTTCGGTTACTGGAATGATGGGGTACACCCTCACAGTCTTTGGAGTTATCCTTTACAGTGACGCGAAAAAGCGAACCAAATGATATATACACCATTCTTGTGAAGTTGACATTCAACTCCTTATATTTTGTCTTGGTGACCGCACTGCACAGACAACCTCAATCAAAGATTATACAGAGGCAAATTTGTTTAGCATGCTAGTGACATAAGATTCAGTTTTTCTGACTCTTGGTATACAATTTTTTCTTTTTTTGGTTTTACTTCTCACACGTAAAACCTCGATTGAATGGGTTAACAGTTGTATAAACATTTATTTAGAAATAGTCCTCACAGTTGAAAAGTTGCAATAATTGACTTGTTATTATCCTGCTTCACACCGATGTTGAGGTAAATCCAGAGGATTAGAGGAATGTCTTCTCTGTCATTTTATTCTTTTGGGATAAGAGTGGTAGAATTGAACCACTACTCATGTTGTTAACACTACCCACATTCGTTTATTAATGATAAGATTCGTATCTTTAGCTCTCAGCCTTGATGCCCAAAATTTTCTCTTCTACTGATTCTCATATAGACTCTCTGTTTTGAATCACATAATTTAGAAATGATCCCAAAATTTTAACTAGATCAAACTTTACAAAAACATTCATGGTCAGGTACCTCAATTAGTGGAGACCATGTCAAGCACTTCCATAACCAGATACATGAATGCTATCTAATCATGTTTGAAGGGGGTGTAGATCCCTGCTGATGGCAATGCTGTGGAGGCGGAGTAATGCTGTCTCTTCCACTTAATGGAAGATCAAGCTTGGCCAAGTTTGGATCAGATCGATGCTTCTCCCAAGCTGCTGCGAAATGCTGGCCTTTGGTTCTAGGTAAGCAAAAAAAAAAACTTGAGACCAATTGAGGGAATTAATAAAGTATATAGTTAAATTATTCCATAAAAAAAAAGTAAAGTCTTACCCTTGAAGTAGGATTAGTATCTGATATATATTTGATCTAACCTCCTCTCTAGCCGTTCTCAAAGCTGCCTCCTTATAAACGAGCGCAAGTTCATCTACCAATCTGAAGTCAAATCATGTTCCAACAGGAATAAGGTATAAAGAAATATCAAGGAATAGTTTAATATCCACATTGCAAAGATCCAGCCGGATAAGTGGGGAACCACACAATTAAATTGCAATCTAGGAAGTCAATGGAAGCCTACAACCAGAATTTAAGGATCGTGCACAAGGAACTAATCAAGGAAAATTAACTACTAAAGCATCACTTAAAATTCAAGCCCTTTTCTTATTTATTCTTTTCCTCATTTTCAACCTCTATTGTTTTGTTAACATCTTAAAATGAAGGGCCACTGACTTCAGACAGTTACTTCAGAGTAGCATTATGATCTTGCCAAAGAGAAAATAAAAAAATAACATAACAGCAGAGTTAATAAGAAATCACTACATCTGTGGCATTGACACTATGAAAGTAGATACTAAACTGCTACCCAACAATTAATTAATTGATACCCTGTTTATCGAGCATTTCAATGCAGCATTTATCTGAAATAAAAATGTCATGTAGTTGAAATTTAAATTCACCTTTCAACATATGGTGAGTTCCTAACCCAAGTCAATCTCAGAACTACATAAGTACATTTCAGAACCTGCAGAATAACATAACAGCAGAGTTAATAAGAAATCACTACAACAAAAACAACAATGAAGCCTTATCCCATAGGGTGGGTCGGCTACAAAGATGATAGATCGAATAATGATATTATGCCCTGCCATATCATATATGAATTAAGGCCATCACGCTTAGATCTCTCTTGGGCACCTTAGTAAAAAATTACTACAATTTCCACTAAAAACTAGAACAAAATTGTTTATATTGAATTATTGATCAATGTCCAATCCATACAAATAGAATACTAGAGTAGAAAGCCAATACAAACTATTGCAATTGTCCAGAATGTATTTCAACATTGCAAATTGCACCCAACAATTTTGGTTCAGAGCTGGAAAATGTTATAGTCAAAATCATGACATAAACTTGGAATGTGTTTTCCAAATGTTGAAGGCATAACCTGGTGAATTCCTAAAACTTCCCCATAGACATCGAAAGATACTTACCAAAATAAGAGTCTCATCGTCATCGACATGCATCCACTGAAAAAATAAAGGGAAAATGCGCCTGAAGTGAGCTAATAACACAAGACCAACTGCATTAAATATTGAATCGGAAAATTTAAGCCATGCAATGCGGCGTTCTTTGTTTTTGGGCTGGCGCTCCAAGTGACTTAACATCTCATTTAGCATCTTTTCAAACCTGTTCAAGGCAATGTTACATTGAAGTCGACATAGAAGAAAGCGGAAATTAGAAACATCGACATAGAAGAAAAGCGGAAATTAGAAACATTTAAGTCTCATTATTGACCAATTAAAAGGCAGACATGTGATATGAGCAACTTTAGATTATAATTCCAAAATCAGAGATTTGGTGGAACACTTTCTGACATACATAACAGGTAAGTTATGCAGCTTTTTCTGGGTAACAGCAAGTTAGCCAACATGATCAATCAAGTGAAAAAGAATAAAGTACCAAGCATTTCAAAATTAGTATTCAGACAGGAGAAATGACAAGAACTGCATTTTCTGACTACATAATTTTTCTCACAGGCATAGGAATTCAGTTTGCTAATAATTCCAATGCCACAATTCTAGGTGGTATATGCAGACATAAAATATTCGCTATAGAGTTATGTCATGTATTAGATAAAGGACATTGTGTAGAAATGAAAATATACCAGGGGCTACGCGGATTACTTCTCTGAGTCAGAGTTGAAATAACTACTGATGTCTCAACCACCTGCTGCCATATCTCATCAGTAGAAGCAATATTCTGGCAACAAGCATCAAGAATCACATCCGCATATGAACCAATCTCAGCAGCAGCAACATTTTTTCCAAGATGCGCAAAACAAACCATCCCCTGCCCCTGAAATCGTACAAGGAAAAAAGATTTACCAAAAATTGACCAACTTCTATTTAAGATTCAAACCTTCTAAACGATTTTCCTAGAAAATTAGTACAACCTCAAAGAAGAAACTACTAGTCTAAAACCCAGTTTCATGATTCAGTTGCAGTTATAGCATAGCATACCTTCACCTCTGGCGACCAATGATCAATGGCAGTCAGCGAACAAGGAATCACCAATCCATAAAACTTGCCCAAAAGAGGATAATCAACCTGTGACACAAAACCAGTTCAAACCCCTGAACAGCTCAGTTCTCAATGCATCACAAAGGGACAAAACAGAGCCAAAGTTCATTCTTTTATCTTCCCCTTGTGTTTGAACAATAATCAAATCTCTGTAACACTAGTAGCTCCAGAGAAACAAACCGTACTCCAAATGAATCACACTAAAACCTACGTAGCACCTTTTTGTACAAAATGCGCTTTACCATTAAAAACCAAACAAAATTTTGCCAACTATGTTGAAATCAACTGACACTCAATGTGAACCTTTCGAACTACAGTGTGAGTTGTCATAACTGAAATCAAAACAAGCCATAATACCTGAGTGACAAACCATCGTAACTGAAAAGCAGCCAGAACGGCAAACCCAACCGGCACCCTAGCTGAAGCAGCGGAGAACTCATCATTATCATCACTCTTATCAATGGAGCTCTCCTTTATCCTCTCCTTGAGAAGCGGCAACACCTCAGGCACCAGCTCCACCACCAACCTTCAAACAAAAAATTACCCAAAGAGAGTGAATGATTGATTCCAATGATATAATTAACAGAAAACTAACTTTCCAAATTGGTCTCCAACTTACTAATAACAGAAAATTAACTTCTCAACTAATACATTAGTCTCTATCTAACTGACTAATAAAATAAGAATTTTTAAAACCACCTCTTCTCTTTCGGGAGCGAGTCACAACTCAGCCCGAACTCGGCAACGTTATCGAAGATCCCACCCTCATCCGCTGCGGCGGCAGCGTATTGTTGGGAGAATTCAAGGAAGGAGGCCGCGGCGAGTGAGGAGAGGTGCGTGGGGATCCAGGATAGGAGCGTGGATTGGTCGGAGGTGAAGGGCTTGAAGGTTGAAGCGGAGGATAAGAGCGTGCAGGCGAGGGCGAAGTCCTTGATGGAATCGCTTAGGGCGGTGGTGGTGTTGGAAGCATCGGACGGCGGCGGAAGAAGGAGTGGTTGGAGGAATGCTTTGACGGAGACGGAGGAGCTCTCAGGAGCAGTGTAAGGAGTTCCGGCGAGGCACTCCGCGATTTCGTTCGATAACCTAATAAAAATTAAAGAAAAGAAAATTGCAGTATGAGAAAACGGCAATAAAGGAGAGAGAGAGAGAGAGAGAGAGAGAGAGAGTATCCGACCGCTTAAGAAGCTCCCGGAGAGTTGAATGTGAATTCGACATTTGGTGGATGCTCTCTCTCTCTCCCTCTGGTTCGTTTACGACGGCGGGCCTTTAACTCTGCTGCTCCCTAACGAGTTTTTTTTTTTTTTTTTTTTCTTATGAGAAGCAGCAGTCGGCTCAATTTTTTGGATATTGGGTTAGTTTAGGTGTGATGCTTTATTATTGGATATTATGCTATTTTGCAAAGTTTTTGGAGACTAATAATTGGTAGGAGAAGGATTGCTTTAGCCGGATTTTTTTTAACTGCTTTATTAGACGGACAACGGAAAATTTGAACAACATAATAATAAGCTGGAAATTTGACTTAAAGAAGTTAAAAAAAATCTACCATTCATTATACTCTAATTTATTAAAACACTAATTTTTTTCCAAATTTTCTGTCGTCGCCGCCGTCGCTTGGTCTCCCACCAGCTCCATCGTCGCCTCTAGAATCGTTCTCATTGTCGCTGGTTCGTCAACAAGGACCCTCATTGGCGTTGCTCTAGATCAGAAATGAATATCACCGCCAGACTCCTCCTCGCCGTCGTTGCTTGGCTTGCCACGCACCATCACCGGTATCACTCACTCATAGTGAAAATAACCATTCACTTAAAGATAAAAATAATCATCCGCATACCTACTAAAATGACCATCCTAAACTAGCCGTGATTGAATACCAGAACTTGAACTCATGGAGGCGGCGAACGAAGGGATGGAACTCATCGGAGCCCTTGGTGGGGAGAGTGGTACCGTTGTAGAGTTCTTAAATTTCGGGATCAACCTAAGGGTAAAGGAAGCGATGAGGAGATTGAGCATGTAGATTCCGAGGCTGTAGGAGACGATGTAGAAGTCTTAGATCAAGTATACACGCAGAACGTAGATACAAGCGATGGTCAAGGAACCAATCCAACGGTTGAGCATGTGCGGCGTGGTCTTGTTGAGAAAATGTTGGTATTGCCGCAACACCGTGAATTTCCATCGCGATATGGCGCCATCCAGTGAAAAATAGTTGGCGGAGGTGAAAGAGATCGACGCCAGTGAGAGGTGCAAAACGGCGTCACTACCCGGGTTGGAAGAGAACATGCTGCAGCAGTGAGGGGGCCGGAGGTGTCAAGACCTTTGCGGCAACGACGATGACAGTTGTAGGAGAGACCGACACCGTTGAGGGGGGTGGGGTGCAAAACGTATAATATGTGGATGTGTAACCGTACGTAGTGGTTAGGTGCTAATTCTAATTTTAAAATTATGATAATAATTATTTAATTAATTAAGAATCTGATTTTTAATTTTAAATTTATCTTTTTTTTTTAAAATTGCTGTTCATGTTGTTTATTATATACATTGTTCTTCTATATTTTTCCTTTTTTTAAAGAGAAAATGACAAATAGGTCCTTGACCTTTTGGCCACAAACATTTAAGTCCACGAGAATTTGAAAATACATTTAAGTTCCTGACATTCTCAAAACTTAGACAAATCGATCCCTCTGTTCACTTGGGTCTGCCAGACCCAATAGAAAAATCAAACATGGCTTCTGTTGTACTGACCTGGCCGATATACGGATACACACGTGGAAGAATTTTTAAAATGAGACAAATTATACCCAGGGATCGATATGTCCAGGTTTTAAGAAGGTCAAGAACTTAAATGTATTTTCAAATCCTCAGGGATTTAAATGTCCATGGATCAAAAGGTCAAGGACCTATTTGTCCTTTTCTCTTTTTTAAATATACAAAAACACAATACAAGGGGCGTATTGCATTGTTTTTAATTAAAAAAGACAATACAAGGGGGCGTATTGTCAGGACGCAGGGAGCGGATTGACATTACAAGGAGGCGAATTATAGTTTTCAGATTAAAAAATATACCTCGAGTATTATAAAAGGAGAAACAAATTTGTTAAGTTGAGTGTGAGCATGAGAGTATTTATTTCGTTGAAAGAGTAAGAGAATAAAAATGGAAGGATGTGTTAGTTTGAGAATATATTACAACGGCCAAATCTTTCTCCAAACATCTAAAGGTATGAGTTTTGTATGTGAAAATTCATATGATGTTGTTATTCCTTTTGAAATAAATGTTAGGAATTTAAGAATATACTTTGTCAATGTATTGATAATCAAACATTAAAGAGAGTTACAAATATTCTTTATAGACAGTCTGTGTTAGTATTTGGTAGTTTTGTTCAATTTCAAATAATGTATGTGGTTGAGGATGTTTTTTATCTTCTAGTAAACACGAGCACAAGTGTCAGTTACCAAGTTATATGTTGAGTTCAAAGAATTAGTTGAGGTTGATTTATCCGAGGTTAACATCCACTGGACGGTTTATAACACTGAAAGCGAATAGGAATTTGATGGCACTTATTATATTGTTGGTCCAACTGAAGATATAGATGAAGATGATATCATAGTTGAGCCTGACGTTGCAGATGTGGCAAACTCACTAGGGAACCAACATCCATCTAGAAAGTATTCTTTTATGCACATTTTGGATCTAGATGCTATGAATGCATCAAAATTTTAGAAATTCACAATGGCTAAAAACTGGGCAGGAATTTTCGAAAATCTTACTACTTTGGTTAGATGAAACTAATATGATCAGTGAGAACTTTGCGTGGCCGCAAACCGTTCGTGAATCGGAGCACCTAGCTCAAGATATGATAAAATGAAGTTAGATCTAAATAGTGTTTTTGTAACCCTTGCTCTCTTCCTCACTTCAGTTGCACACCTGTGTTTGAGTGTGAGTTATGTGCTGAATGGGTCTCATTAATGAACTTATATATGTTGGGCTTGGACCCGGTCTAACCTGTTACTATTTTTTCCTCATTTGGCCTTTAGAATTAGCGCTCGGTTTTTAACTTTAATTATTTTCCTAAGTTTTTCTACAATTTTTATGATTCTCACACAGTACCGGACATACTTAAGCTGGTATTGCCGGCTAATTTACCGGTATGCATTTTTACATAATTTTCCGCAAAAAATTACATTTTTCAACTCAGAAAAATCTACTGAGTCCAAATGTCATATTTAAATTTTCTAATTAATATTCTAAATTTTTGAACCTATTTCGTGCAATTAAATTAATTAATTAGGTGGCTAATTAATTGAAGTTCTTACATTCTCCCCACCAAATAAGAAATTTTGTCCTCAAAATTTAGTGATTACCAGAATAACTTGTGGTAATCCTTCCGCATCTTGGACTTCAATTCCCAAGTATGCTCTTCCACTCCAGCTCTTCTCCAAGCCACTTTAACCAACCGAAGTTCCTTTCCATGCAACTTCACACTAGTGTCGTCAATCCGCACCGGTGTTACTTGAAAATTCAGGTTCTCCTTCAACTCAACCGACTCAGGCTCTAACACATGAGCCGCATCTGACGTGTACTTACGGAGTTGTGACACGTGGAATATGTCATGTAAGTTAGACAAATGCGGTAGCAAGGCTACTTGATATGCCACCGGCCCGACTCATCTCAAGACCTCAAAAGGTCCAATAAACCTCGGATTCAACTTCTTAGTTTTGATTGCTCTTCCAGATCACTACCCATAACTGGCGTTGAACGCCCAAAACTGGCGTTCAATGCCACCAAGGGACCAAGGGAGCAGCAGATTCATCCCCTAGCTGGCATTCAACGCCCAAACTCTAAGTTGAATGCCAGGCTTAGGATGAGCAGAAGACCAAAACGGGTCCAAAGTGGATTTTCGCACTCTTTAGCTTAGTTTAGTTTATCTTTGTACTTTTTAATTTTAAATTAACATCTTTTAGGGTTAACATCTCATATATAAATAGGAGATCACTTAGGTCTAGGCATCATTAATCAAAACTTGTATCATACTTTTCATATCTAAGTTTTCTCTGTAAATTATGAGCAACTAAACCTCCTAGGTTAAGGTTAGGAGCTTTGCTGATTCCTGTGGATTAATAATATTACTGTTTCTATTTCAATATATGTTTGACTCTCTTCTATGATGTATTGTCGTTCTTCATCCCAATGAGACTGGGTATGTCCCTTTCTCTATGAGTTCTTTACGAGTCCTGACCCGGATAGTACTGAGCTAAAGCTTGAGAATACATCACTTGAACCAATAATTCACTTGGGCTAATCGAGGATACGTGACATATAATCTGGTTAGTTATGGGTGATGAGGTTCTTGTGGCGCTAAGGCTAAAATCATAGAGCATCATTCTCCAACCCGAAAGTTCTGACCTTGTCTGTGGCGTTTTGAGTAGGATCACAAAGGAGAACGAATTGCGGGCTTCATCCTTGGCCATAGTGAACGACCATGAGTTAACTTGATGAGAGGACATGAGTTAATTCCTGACAGTTTTGCTATGGTTTAGGGGAAATTGACTTGATGAGAGGACACGAGTTAATCACTTACAACTTTGCCATAGAACGAATCATTCATTGTTGAAGTAGCCAGTAAGACGTATTGATCCAGAAAGATAAAGTATCTCCAAAGTCTTAACTGATTTCTTATTATTGTTTTCACGTTAATTCTTTACTGCTTTTCTTTTATGTGCATACAACAACAAACATTATCTTTCTATTCACCTGACTAAGATCTGCAGGATAACCACAGCTTGCTCAATTCAACAATTCTCGTGGATCAACCCTCACTCACTTGAGGTATTACTTGGATGACCTGGTGCACTTGTCGGTGAAGTTGTGCGAGTTCAATTTCACGCACCAAGTTTTTGGTGCCATTGCCAGGAATTGTTCGAGATTGACAAACTACCGGTTGTCTTGCTCCTTAGATCAGGTACTTTTTACTAGTTTTCTCCTTAAATTGACAAACTACTGGTTGTCATGCTCGTCGCCGCCGTCCATGGAGCACCATCGCCATCGTTGTCAACCCGAGGGGAGAGAGAGAGAGTCTGCGAAGGAAAGAGAGGGAGTTCACGAGGCAGAGAGGGAGCTTGCATTGCCTGCTCGCACCGCCATGCTCCTTATCGTCACGTCCCTCCAGCTTTGCCGTTCATGTTCGCTGTTGTCACCGTCGTTCTTGCCGCCGAAAATCGCCGTTGGAGCCCCTGTCTTCTTGGTAAGCGTTTTCTTTTCCAAAACCCTTGAAATCAGTATTTTGTTCTAAGTTGTTAAAGGTTCTGAGATTTTGGTAACGTAGGATTGAGTTCCGGTTCTTGCATGCTGAGTTCAATGGCCGTTGCATGTGACATCAAGTTACTGCGTTGTAACCAGAGCTGTCGCTGCTCCGTTCTCTCGCTTATTCGTAAGTACGGTAAGTTGTTCCTTATTCGAAGTCGCTGTTCTATTATATTTTGATGAGATTTTTGTGACGTTAATGCCTTAGGATCGAGTTTCAGTTATTGCATGTTGGTGAATTAAAGTTGCTGTTGTGGCTATGGATATAGTGGAGTTGCGGTTACAGCTACCGCTACTGCTGGCCAAGAGAAATAAGGTTTTTAGACGCATTTAGTTTTGTGGGTTTTGACTATTCGACGTAGAGGTTTTTCTTAAAACTTATTTTATATCACATAATTGTTATAAATAAATATTGATGTGAAAAATATATTTTAGTGATTATGTGAGTCTTATGGATGTGCTTGTTTACTTGATTGAATTATTGATTACCTGGGTTGGCATGCGGTTGTTGATGAAAATTGATTTGAAAAGTTAATTCGATTGTTTATACTAAAAAGTGGTTTTATATTGGAAATCGGATTTATATATATTTATATTGAGAAAGGGGTTTTGGGTTGGAAATCTGACTTATATATTTATATTGAGTAATGATTTGGTTTTGAAAATATTGAAAAGAGTTTGATAAATATGGTCTGGATGGAACCCTTGAAGGATGGTAAAGTCCAGGGTTTAGGGGAGGTGCTGCCAAAATTTTCATGAAAATTAGAGACTTTGTTGGAAGTGTTGTTTGAAAAACTTGGGTTGAAGAATTATTTTATTTGATTTTAATTAACTATGAAATGGATTGTATTTTTGGGGTGATTGGTTAATCCCACTTGTTCGTGGTTCTCTCTTTTTGTAAGGTGGTAGGGCACTAATCCCTAGATCCGTATGGCACGGCCTCACAAGGGAATGTGGTAGGGTACTCTCTTCGGATTTATGTCCCCTGATATTTGCCTCTAGGAGAAGGTGGTAGGGCACTAAATCCTGGATTATATGCCTCCTGGAGATGCGCAATCAGAGGACAATGTCCAGGTTAGCTACCGGATGTGTCGGGTTCTGGCAATGTAACTGACACATGAGCTCATGGCCATTAGGACAGGCATACATCGTATGCATCTACGTGACTTTGTTTAGGTATGCATATTGTACTTGGTTTACCTATGTGAATAATTCTATTTAACTGCTAATTGCTAAACTTGATGTAATTGTTCTTGATTGTGTTTGAACTTCATTACTTGTGTTTGTGACTGATTGGTTGAATTGTGGTGAATTGGATATTGATTGAGTAGCTTGGACCGAAGACCGTGATTGGTTTGTGTTTAAGGTTTAGCAAAGTATGAAAAATCAAGCTGGTTCAGCATAGACTTAATGAACCTATGCTTGGAACAGGTTGATCATTCATACAGTCTAAGTAACTTTTAAGTTTTTCTTTTATAAGAAAAATATGAATTTTAGATTTTGGATGATTAACCATTGGTTTTCAAAAAGGATTCATAAGACGAGTGATGATCACCGTGATTGAAAGTAACTTGCTTTTATATATCTTGTTATGACAATTCTGAAACTCCTCTGATGAGACCGTGTGGTTAGGTTTTCACCCCCTTACAGACTTCTCTTTTTAGGATATGGACAAAGAAATTTGCGAAGGGATTCTTGTGATTTTGGTTATATGATATCGTTGTATTAGCTTGGTGATTATTTTTCCTCGCCATTATTATTATATCTTTATAAGAGGGATAAGAGTTGTGAATTGTAATGTTTATAAGTTGTTGTATAAAGAATCTGGTTCTTATATATATATATATATATATATATATATATATATATATATATATATATATGAAGTGTTGTGCATGATTTTGTATGTATGTACGTACATTTTCAAAAAAAGTATTTCCGATTTTTCAAAAGAAAAGTTTATACGGTTTTGAATTAAAGGCTCTTATCTTATTATTATATATATGAAAGTCATCGTAATATCTACGCTATTAGAGTGGCGTAGCCGAAAGCGTGACATTCTGGTAGTAAGGGTGTCACATTATGGTATCAGAGTAGTCTTTCTTATAGAGCCTGAGGAATAGACTGACTATGCTTCAATTGCATACTCTGAGTGTTTGTCATGTTGTAAGTCTTGTCCAGATGACAAGAGTTAGAGTTTTATGTATATGACAGTCTGTTGATTACTACTGTTAGTCTACCATTGCATGCATCACGGTATTAAATTTGGCCATCTTAACACTAATAGTTTAGGTATATGGGAATACTAATAGATTATCATGGATGATATAAGAGTTATAGGTAACGCATATCGTGGGTTTTGAGAACGTTAGAAGTTGTTTCTCGAAGTTACTCATTTATGTGTCTTGAATTCTACTAGTGTCATATGACTTATTCTTTCATGGTTTGTCTTGAAGTTTTTATTTGGGATTTCTTTCTTGGAATGTAATTTGATTACCTTCCATCCCTATTCTTTTGTTCATATGTATTTTTGTTTGATCTTAATTATGTATGTTTGCTTAAATTCTTTGGAATGTCTGCCTTTATTTGTCTAAACTCTTCTTCTTGACTCATGTACTCTTTGACGCAACTTTGAACTTATTTGATACATCAAAGTGATCGTTAAAATCTTTGAAAATTTGCTATTGATTGAGTTGTCTTTTCTTATGAGCTTTGTACTCCTTCCGATCAGTTGAAAACTTGTTTGATTTGATGTGCTTTGTGAATCCTATCCGAATTCCTTTGATTTAAGCTTTTTCCTTGAAATGTGAATTTATTTCCTTCTAAAGTTCTTGTATCGGATTCTCTTTGAAGAAATTTCAACTTAATTCTTATCTTGCCTAATTATGTCCACAACTATTTAAAGTTATGATAAGATGTCTTTAGCTTTTGTATGCACTTCTTTATATGAACTTTGAAAACTTATGTACTTTAAAAATCTTACCACAGATTTTCCTTTCTGAACAAAATTTGATTTCCTTCCAACTTTGCCGCAATTTCACTATATACCTTTATTTGATTAAGTACCTAAGTATCTTTTGAGATTTTCGAGAAAACATTTTGGTCCTTAGCTCAATTAATTTTCATCTTTCAAATCTCACATATTCTATCTTTAACTTGGAAATTGTTTTGGCGTAATGCAACTTAATCTTCTTCCAACCATATTGCAGTTTTAATATATGTTTTTATTTGATTATATACCTAAACATATTTCAAGATATTTGAGAAAATATTTTTGCTTTTAGCCAAATTAATTTTCATTTTTCAAACTTTGTATAATCTATTTCAACTTGAATTTGTATTAAAGTAATGTCATATTTATGCTTTTGTCATTCTTTTACGAAAGGTTTGTTGCGTACCTTTCTTTCAAAATGTGAAATAATTTTTCCTTAAGTCTTTCATTCTTTATATACAATGTATTAGAAGGTGTTTCTAATCATACTTTTAAACTTTATAAGTGTCACCATTGACTTCAGTTATTCTTCTTCTATAAGTCTCATACTTCTCTAACTCAACTTGAATTCGTTTCAAACTATTGCATTATTTTTCATCTTACTGGTCCAATCGAATTTCTTTGATGCAAGAGTTATTCTTAAGATTGCCAATTTATTTTCTTTTTGGCATTTTTCACTGTTTGTACATCCTTGTTTACTTGTGATTTTGACAATTCCTTCCAATCCTTGTGGATACTATCCTTGTTGTTTGTCCTTCTTTTCTAAGGTCTTGTATCCTTCTAAATAAATTTGAGATTTTTCTGGTATCACGTGCAACCTTTAGACATAGCAAGCTTTACGTTAGTTCTTAGGATGTGGTTCGTGGACATAGAAGGTGAAGCTCGTAAGTGCGCAAGGTCACAAAAAGTTATGGAGCTTTGATTAACGCGACAGAGTTTTGTTGATGTTAAGCTTGTGACCAGTTATGGGTTTGCAAGATAATTGATGAGGTTGAGAATTCTCGGATGAGTTGTTCAATAAAGTATGATTGGAAATGGTAAAAGTATATCAGATTAACGCTCTGAAGTTGGTACGAGATCAGTGTAAACGTTACCCATCGTTTTAATACCAACCTATTTTGTAACCTTTCGCCACATTATAGTACCATTGCATGTCTAAACCATGTAACCTTTTTACATCGAACCTACCTTGTAGCTGTGCTTCGCACCATATCTTTTTCCTTATATTTATGTCATATGACTTATCCGGTATTTGAATATATATATATACCAAAACTTTTTGCTTTTTCCTAAGTATTCACAAGTAAAGTGTTAGAACCATGCAATCTTTTATATATTATATTAATTTTTGAGAACGAACATTTTTATAAGTGGGGTAAAATGTAAGACTCCGAATTTTTGGAAATTAAATAATAAGTTATTTATGATATTTACAAAAAATTATATTTTCAGAGATTTTTTTATATTAATTGGGCAATTTTCGTATTCAAAATATAAAAGTTTCAGTAATAGAAAAATAATAACAATTTTATATATTTTAATTTGAATATATTGACTTTGAACCTTATTTTATAAATACAGGAGAATTAATTTAATTATCTCTAATTTTTAAATGGTATTTCAAAGACAATTATTTTATATTTAATTTGATTTTAAATTATTACTCTATTATTTTATTTTTATTAAAATTACTACACTACCTTAACCCCAAAATCTCCAATTTCATACACAAACCTTAATCCTAGCTTCATTACACACACTAACTTAACTCATTCACTCACAGCTGCCACCCTCACCCCCTCACCTGCGATACACTCACACTCACACACAAACACAACACATCCATGCCGAGGAAGACAAGAGAGAGACTGGAAAAAAAAAAAGAAATGGCGAGAGGGAGCTGTCGCACCGCCGCTGCCTAACCACTGTCCAGCCTGTTTTACCACCGCCAAAGGCCTGCCATCGTCACACGCATCGTCATCAAGGAGAGAGAGAGAAAGCGTGAAGAAGAGGAAGCTGCTACTGTGAGCTCGCCGTTCTGTCATGGAGCCCGCGCCGCTGTTACCGAGGAGAGGAAGAGAGGAGCTGTGTCCCGTCACTGCTGTCGCGCTTGTCACCACCGTTCGTAGAGCACCGTCGCCGTTGCTGTCAACCCGAGGGGGAGAGAGAGTCCGCGGAGGAGAGAGAGAGAGAGAGAGAGAGAGAGAGAGAGAGAGAGAGAGAGAGAGAATTTGCGAGGAAAGAGAGGGAGCTCGCGCTGCCTACTCTGTCACCGTGCTCGTTGCTGTCATGTCCCGCTAGTGCCACCGTTCATGTCCACCATCGTTGCCACCAGAAATCGGTACTGGAGCCCTTGTCTTCTTGGTAAGCATTTTCTTTTTCGAAACCATTGAAATCAGTATTCTGTTTTAAGTTGTTAAAGGTTCTAAGGTTTTGGTAACGGAGGATTGAGTTTTGGTTTTGGCATGCTGAGTTCAATGGTTGTTGCATGCGACATCAAGCTGCTGCGTTGTCACTAGAGCTGCTGCTGCTCTTGTTCTGTTCTCTCGCTTATTCATAGGTACGGTAAGTTGTTCCTTGTTCTGAACTGTTTTAGTCACTGTTCTGTTAGATGTTGCTGAGGATTTTACGACGATAATGCCTTCGAATCGAGTTTTGGTTATCGAATGTTACTGCATTAAAGTTGCTGCTGTGGCTACAAATATAGTGGAGCTATAGTTGCGGCTGCTGTTGCTGCTGGCCAAGAGAAACAAGGTCTTTTGACGCATTTGGTTTTGTGAGTTTCGAATATTTGGGGTAGGAAATTTTCCTAAAACTTATTTTATATCATAGAACTGTTATAATAGATATTGATGTAAAAAATATATTTTTGTGATTATGTGAGTCTTATTGATGTGATTGTTTACTTGATTGAATTATTGATTGCTAGGGTTGACGTGCAGTTGTTGATGAATATTGATTTGAAAAGTTGATGAAAATTGTTTATACTAAAATGTGGTTTTATATTGGAAATTGGATTTATATATCTTTATATTGAGAAAGGGATTTTGTGTTGGAAATCTGACTTATATATTTATATTGAGTAATGATTTGGTTTTGAAATTGTTGAAAAGAGTTTTAGAAATGTGGTTTGGATGGAACCCTTGAAGGGTGGTAAAGTCTTGGTTTTAGGGGAGGTGCTGCCGAAATTTTCATAAAAATTAGAGACATTGTTGGAAGTGTTCTTTGAAAATCTTGGGTTGAAGAATTATTTTATTTGATTTTGATTAACCATGGAAATTATTGTATTTTTGGGGTGTTTTTAATGAATTTTAAAGTAAGTGTTCCAAAATAAGCGATTATGTTTCAATTGAGATTTCGATTGAGAAGTAAGAATGGTTTTGAATCTTTTTAGGAAGAAGTTTTTAAACTTAAAGTGAAGTTAAAGTTAGTTTTGGAAAAATTGGTTAAATAAAATGAGTTTCATTTGATTACTTTTAATTAAAAGGTTATGTTTTGAAAAGCATTTAGTGAATTTAAAATATTTTGTTTTAATTTGGTGCAACGAAATAATTTTTGAGTCTCTTGAGAATGTTTTAAAGTTAGAAATAAAATTGAGATTGGTTCTCGAAACTTATTTTAAATAAAGGTGATTTTTATGGTTATATTAAGTTGGAATTTGGAAAAGGGTGAAATAAAGATTTAACTGTTTTCAAAAGAATGAATTTGGAAGGAAAGTTATTTTTTAAAGTGTCAAGTTTTCGTACAAATTTCATAAAGTTAGAGGCTTTGTTTTGAAATCCTTATTTGGTTAATTTTGATTAAAGAAGCTATGATTTAAGGATTTTAATGAATTTAAAGTAACAAGATTGACTGTCGCCCCCTTTGAAGTCTAGAGATTCTGTCGTGGAGTTTAATTAATAAATAATTTTGAGTCTTTTGAAAGAGGTTTAAACTTGAAATGGTTTTGAGGTAGTTTGGAAAATTTTGGTTAAGTGATTATTGAGTGTTTGAAAGAAGAATTAGTTTTAAGTGAAGTTGCTTTGGAGGTTTTGGAAAAGGTTACAAAAGTGGTATCGATTTTAAAGAAAAACGATTGGAGAAAAGGGGGATTCTTGGCATGATGTGAAATAAATGTATTTTGTTATTGAAAGTGGATGGGTCAAGAATAATTTTGAATTGGGATAAAGATGAGTATAAAGGCTTATATTGAGTTTATTATGAATTTGAGTTTGATTGAGATTGAAAAGTGTGTCAGGCACTATATCCCAGTTGTATATATTAGAAGTGTGACCCCAGCGAGATGGTGGAAGGAGAGAATCCCCTTATTTGTTCCTCCTGGGAATGTAAGATCACCTTCAGAAAGACGGTGGAAGGTTAGGATCCCTTTCTTGATTCTTCCTGGCTATATATGCCAACTCGAATAAGGGTTATTTAGTTAATCCCGCTTGTTCGTGATTTTCTTTGTTTTGCAAGGTGGTAAGGCACTAATTTCTGAATCCGTATGGCACGACCTCAGAAGGAAATGTGGTAGGGTACTCTCCCTGGATTTATGCCCCCTTATATTTGCTTCTAGAAGAAGGTGATATGACACTAAACCCTTGATTATATGCCTCCTGAAGATGCACAATCAGAGAGACAATGTCTGGGTTAGCTACCGGATGTGTTGGGTTCTGGAAGTGTAACTGACATGTAAGTTCATGGCCATTAGGATAGATATGTATCATGTGCATCTATATGAAATCGTTTGGGTTTTTATATTGTACTTGATTTGCCTATGTGAATAATTCTATTTAATTTCTAATTGTTATACTTGATGTAATTGTTCTTGATTGTGTTTGAACTTTATTACTTGTGTTTGTGACTCATTGGTTAGATTGTGGTGAATTGGGTGTTAATTAAGTTGCTTGGGCTGGAGGCTGTGATTGATTATGTGATGGGCCGGAGGTCGTGATTAGTTTATGTTTGAGGTTTAGCAAAGTATGAAAAATCAAGCTGGTTGAGTATAGACTTAATGAACGTATGCTTGGAACAGGTTGGTCATTCATAGAGTCTAAGTAACTTTTAATTTTTTTTATAAGAAAAATATGAGTTTCGGATTTTGGATGATTAACCGTTGGTTTTCAAAAAGGATTTATAAGATGAGTGATGATCACTTCGTTTGAAAATAACTTTCTTTTATATATCTTTTTATGATAATTCTAAAACTCCTCTGGTGAGACCGTTTGGTTAGGTTTTCACCTCCTACAGACTTCTCTTTTCAGGATATAGACGAAGATGTTCGTAAAGGGATTATTGTGCTTTTGGTTATGCGATATCATTGTATTAGCTTAGTGATTATTTTCCCTCGCCATTATTATTATATCTTTATAAGAGGGATATGAGTTGTGAATTGTAATGTTTATAAGATGTTGTATAAAGAATTCTGGTTCTTATATATATATATATATATATATGAAGTGTTGTGAATGGTTTTGTACGTGTGTACATACGTTTTCAAGAAAAAGTATTTCCGATTTTTCAGAAGAAAAATTTATACAGTTTCAAGTTAAATGTTCTTATCTTATTATATATATATATGAAAGTCATCGTAATATCCACGCTATCAGAGTGGTGCAACCAAAAGTGTGGCATTCTGGTAGTAAGGATGCTATAGCTACAATAGCAACCGTCTCAACCACATCGGGCATTGGTCGATGTTTCATCTTGTCGAAGGCATGTTGCTTCCGACTACACATCAACTCTCATGTCAACTAATAGTCGAAGGAGTGGTAGAATCGGTCCGCATCTTGATATTAATCGAGCTCGTCTCAATGTACCAACAGATGTTCTGAGCAGTCTTGACTTGAACTTGTTGACGCATGAGGTTGAAGATGAGTACTTCCCTAGTTTGTCTAACCAGACAGAGGCTGGTGGGTCAGATAGGCCCGCGAGAGAGGCAATTAATCAGGGTCTTTCGTATAACCTATAAACAGAGGTCCGTGCACCAAATAGGTTTACTCTGTCAAGTCTCAACAAGATAGCGAACACGGGGATCAAGTGGATGACCAAAAAAAAGTAGGCAAATGTTTTGTTTTTTTTTTAAATCTTTGTATAAATTTATTGTACAGTACAGTTGTATTAATATTAGAAGAACTTAGTTGTACCATCATTACTAATTTCTATTTAGTCAAAATGAGTTGAATTTAGGTGTAATCTTAACTGCAGTCTTTTAGATACATTAATTTATGAATTTATTCGATAAATTCAAATACAATAATTCATAACATCAACTTAAAAATTCAAAATTCAAAATTTAAATATATTAACTTAAAAATACAACTACATTAGAAGGAATAACATTAACTTTGGAATTCAAATACATTAAATCATAACATTAACTTAAGAATACAACGATAAAAAAAGACCAACGAACCACTACTGCCACCAACCCCACCCAGTCTAGCATGCTGAGGACATCTATTCTTACTATGACCTTTTGACATTCATCTCAAGGCAAGATTAGCGACTATTATCGGTCCCCGTAAGCAGGCCATGTCTCTGTATTGCTCAACGGGACAAACTTCATTCTATAGACCTTACAAATCTCTTACATCTTGTATATATCATTGACATACACATGCCAATCGAGCTGCTGGTTAGCATAATAAGCAATAACATGGTGACATGGTAGCAGTGACGGATCCAGAAAATTTTAAAAGTTGGGAAAAAATTTATATAACATGATAATAATTTTTATAATAAAAATAATATATGTACATAAAAAGTTAAATATTAAATTTTTTATTAATTACTATGTATTCGTGTATAAATATATGTATTGTTTAACTTATTTTCAATGCGTATTTTACATTTTAATATGTATTTTATACGAATAGTTATTTTTTATTTACATGTAGCATGATTATTATTATTATTATTATTATTATTATTATTATTATTATTATTATTATTATTATTATTGTAAAATACGATTAGCCTTCAAAATATCTAATATACCAGTTAAAATACTAAACTAGTAATTTAAATAATAATATATAATTTAGAATCTATTGTTTTAGGTTTTATATTTTTAAAAAAATTAAGTAATTTTTTCTTTAACACTACCATCAAAATTTCTCTCGTTCTTTGTAGATTATTAAACAATTATTTAGAAGAGTTATGCTATGTGTACACTAAAATCAACCACCAAAGTCAACCACTCGTATAAAATACATGTTGGAATACAAATCACATTGAAAATAAATTAAACCACACATGTATTTATGTACAAATACATTGGTGGCTGATTTTAGTGGCTGATTTTAATGTGCAAATAGCATTTTTGATTTAAAAATTTACTTTCTAACACAATTAGAAGCAGACTCTTATTGATATTTATAGTTAAAAAAGTTCTTTCAATTAATGTATTTGCTACGTAAAAATTGAAACTAATTTCAAAAGAAGATAAATAATACTCTTTTGAATGGATTTCTAAGAAAGAACACTAATTTCGTTTAAATATGAGAATTGATCATTCTAACGAATATCTAATGTAAAATTCTTAAATTGACAATTAAGTACTAAAAGTTGAGTAAAAAATTATTGTGGGGTCAAATTTAATAATCTAATAGAGACAAATATATATAATTATCATATACTATTAAAAAAAATTCTAAATTGTAGTGGGGGCACTTGCCCCCACAATGTTACACTTGGAACCGTCCCTGCATGGTAGTCACTCCACCTAAAAATGCTCACAATCATACATCCGTCGCGCAAGATCAACTATGAAAACTTTTTCATTAGGCATTTTGCTCACCTCAAACACCTCATTTCTTCTATCAAACCAGTGCAAAACTATGTTTTCTGCACACTGTATATTTGTTTATATCCGCTAAGTGGCAAATTCAGAGTAAGTAAATCTAGCATGCTTGCGCTGGTGAGCCTCAATACTCTTATGTGTAAATAGCTTGTTCAACCGATAATATGTGACTCGGACGAGTGCTAACACGGGAAGATTTCGGTCACTCTTCAACAATGAATTGATGCATTCAACAAAGTTTGTCGTCATGTGACCCCATCGATGTATCTTGTCAAATGCCAATACCCACTGGGAAATTCGATGTTGCCACAACACCGAGCATATGCCTTGCCTCGCTCTTGCAACCTCTTGTAATTAATGTTGTACTCCTCTAATGTCCTTGAATACCCTATGTTGACAACAAGATTTTTCAAGTACGGGACCTTGAATGTCCTTAAAAAGTTGCTACCAATGTGCCTAATACAAAATATCCACCATGCTCTTGGAGGTTGCTAATCACCTCCGCTATGATTTACTGCTGTCCAGATTAACTCATGACGATAAGAAATTATACCAATGCCATCTTTTTTAACAATATGCCTTCGTAAATAACTGAGAAAAAAGTACCACGCATCAGCGGTCTCCCTCTCCATGGGGACAAAAGCAATTGGCACAAAATTTTGGTTTCCATCTTTCGTAATTGCAACCAAAAGGCAACCTTTATATTTTTCATAAAGGTGTGTGCCGTCAACATGAACCAGCGACTTGCAATGCCAAAAAGCTCTAACACATGGATTGAAACTTCAGACTACCTGGTGAAGTATCCCGACACTGTACACCTCTTCACTCCCGTTATACAATTTGAACCAGGCATCTTCTGAACCATTGCTGAGAACCACAATGGCAAAGTTTAGTAAGATTCTTTTCATCTACCAAAAATTTTGGCTATCTACTTCTGCTTTGCCATCCAAGCCTTTTGGTAACTAATGATGTAGTTGAACCTTGACCGGACTTTCACAATTATAGATTTTACATTTATATATGGGTCAGATTCAACCAATGACCTCGTAGCCTCAACAACCATGTCCGAGTCTAACTTAGAGTGATCTTATAAAATCATTTCCATACAGAATGTGTGCCTCTTATTGTATCTCTGTATCTCTTAACAACCTTTATTCTGTATCAAGATGGCTTGAATAAGCCAATCGCACTCACGACCATACGTCTTTCATTTTGCATAGAATGTCTGTGGCTCAGACTCATAAACAACGTAATCGGCTCCTCTGGAGATAGTATAACTCCAAATTGTCGTGATGAACGATTTACTAGAATTGTATTCCATTCCAATCTTGAACTCCCTGTCCTCAGGATCAGTATCACCGATAGAGAAAACAAATTGTCACTCATCGATTTGTCCAAAAAATTTAAGAAAAATATATTACTCACTCCTTACGTACCAATTTTCACATATTCAGGGAATTCCGATGCATACATGGCATCAAGAACCAAGCTACGCATAAAAGGTAGAACGTCTACGGGCTGACTGACTGTGAGTGAAACAAATTACATTTTTCGTGACTGCCTCACTTCCCCCATCGCCATCCTCGTCCTTGTCACCAGCTTCGTAGGTAGCGTTGAAGTCCTCTTCGCTATCACTGTTCATTCTTTCGTACACTTTAACTCTGTCATCTTGCACGGCTGGTCATGTTGAATCCCATTCGTAGCTATATGTTCAAACTCAACATACAACTCAATCTTTGGGTGTTGCACCTGAGTTTGTTGGTGGATATGAAACATACATTGAATACTTGTTTTGTCAATGATCAACATAATCTAAACTGTATTAGGCTGTCAAATACGATAACTGGACTCCTCTAGAGAATATTACCCACCTTCTTTAAAATATCACTTTCTATGCTTTGACATAGACTGTACTGTAGTTCCCTGAATGTCATAGTGCATGAAATCACAAATGAAAATGGATTCTCACACGCAAAGCTCACCCCTCATATGTATTTCATATAATCTCACCGTTTTGGTAAACCACTATCTTTGCAGTGTCCTTCACACACTAACAATGCAATAAAATACCTCTCTCGCGATGAAGTAAAATGGTAATGAGTTTCAGTTTTTATATGCAGAGAACCCACTTTGCAGGTTACGTGTTGGAATCGCATTGAATCAACAGCTGACACATGTCAAACACGCACCGTGCGTGTTGATTTGATGCTCGCCACATGTCCAATGCGCAAGGTGCGTGTTGTCCCTAACCTTGACATGTGTCCACTACATTTCCTGCATGTTGGGTTTCCCTACTTGCAACATCTACCATCTATATATACACAAAAAAGTTAATTTCCAACAAAAATACACACTTTTTCATATAAAAAAATGAGTCGTGAAAAGGGGTGGGTGATATAGTGTTGGCCTTGATATGATGGCTGCGTGATGATAGCATAGGTGGGATACAGTGGAGTGGCAACATATTTGATAAGTGGTAGAATGATGAATGGTAGAGAAAAGTAGAGATGGAAGGTGTAACAGTGCAATGGTGGGTGATGTAGTAGGATGGGGTGGTGATCAGGGGCAGATTTAAAGGAGGCTAGTGAGAAGCCATGGCCCTCCTAAAAAATTTTGAAACTTCTACATATTTAATTTTTAATGTTGTACTCCTCTAATGATGATGCATTTAATTTTTAAATTAAATTCTTAGTCTTGTGGCTAATTAGAATATTTTTGTCCCATGACCTGGGTTCAAATTTCAATTATGCGTTTTGAACATTAATAGTGTATTATATTTTTTAGGTCAACCATTTTGACTAACAAATTTTTTTAATTGTTCTTTTTATTCTTTATTTTTTCATTAAATATTTATTTTGATGAATATTTTTATTATTCCTTCCATCTTTTTAATATTTTTCTTAACTTTTAAATCTATTATCATATAAAAAATATTTTAATTTTTATAATAAATTCTAATTGAATAATAAAAAAGTATATATATAAAAATTAAATTATTTTAACATATATTTATTTTCTCATGATATTAAAATAATAATATATTAAATAAATTATATTTTAATATGAATATTTTACATATTTTATTCATTAATCTATTTTAAATGCATATATAAAAAATATCAGAATAACTGATCTGTATTATTTATGTTACATTCTTTATAAAAATAAAGGATAAAAATTAAAATTTTAATTATTATGAACAATATCAAATATAAAATTATTACTGTTTAGTAGAACATTCTATTTTAATATAGCATTTATAAATAATTTTTTATTAAAAATAATAATAAAAAGCAATATCATCAATTATATAATACAATATTTAATTATATAAATATTTAATTTTTGGCTCCCATATCAAAAGATTTTTAGATCCGTCTCTAATGGTAATAGTAACGGTGATAATGGTGGTAATGTGACACTGATGACGATGAAAGAAGAATGGTTGTGGTTTCAAAAGTTGAAGAAGATGAAAGAAATAATGGATAGTTTGTGAATTTTAGACAATTTTTTTGGGAGTATTAATGGGTACAATATTAGTTCCATTCTTTTATGAATAATTTTGCTCTACTGTTTTGAATATTCATGGAAAAGATGATTTTTTCTCAAAAACAAAAAACAAAAAACAAAAAATTAAAAGTCATAATATACCACTTTTTACTTCTAATAATAAATTATTTTTTAAGGAATGACACACTCTAAATTTTAACTTAGAGCGAATTAACATTGGCCTTCGAAAAGAGATTGATCTCTTTCTTTGATAATAAAGAGGAAGAAAAATAAATATGGGTATTTGTATCATTAAGTTATTAAAAAAAATGAAGAAAAACTATCAAAAATATCCATCAAGTTTACGAACACTGACAAAAATACCCATAAACTAAGGAAATTAACACTGTAATTATGAAAGATGGATTCCGTATGACAAAAGTATCAAAATCTTAATTTTTTAATAAAATTCCCTAACTACCTCACCTTCAACTTCAACTCACTTTTTCAACCTTCCATAACTCAACCTGCATCTTTAGAACCCTTGCCATGGAGTCCAAAACTACTCCTACAACAGACTAGGCCAAAATCGATGGTGATGATAGTGGTGGAGGATCGGACCTTAATTGATTCAGTCATAAATTTACAACCTATATCCAAACCAAATCAATCAAACACTAAAATTTACCCAAAATATAAAAATTTTTACATCCATTCATCAAATTTCAATTCACTTTAGCAAAACCAGAAGCAGAAACAACCATCAACCATAAAAAACCAACAAATTCATTCATCCAATTTGAAATTTACTTCAGCAAAAATTAGAAGCAGAAGTAGCTATCAATCAGATCTTCTGTAAATAAATCTCAACCTTCATAAAAAATAGAAGCAGATTTAAAAAATTAGAACAATATCTTTTTGTAGTAACTAAATCAATTTTTGAAAAAAAGAAAAATAAAATAAAAAAATTTTTAAAAAGAAAAGAAATACCTTTTTCTTTGCCGACTGTAACACTGTCGACAGTAGACCTCCATCAGCAGTGCTACCTCCTTTTCTTCTCCAATTTTTCTTTATCGAACCCTCTTTTTGCATGCAGCAGCACCAGCACCACGACCCCTCTCTCTTCCCAAGTGCGTCACAACGGCGTTCTCCTCGGCTGGGTCAGGCGCGCTACGACGACGTTCTCTTCATGTTGGGTCACAGACGCATGATGAAAGTGTTGTAGTCACCTTGAGAGTGAAAGGGGGAAGCAGTGAGAGGGGAGGAGAATGGTGGTGACAGGGTAGGTAGATGGCGGATGATGCGTGAGCATCTTTCCTATCTTTTCCTAATAAATTTGCATTTATATTGTTGAGTTTAATCAAGAAATAATTATCTTTTAGCCACTATGGATGCTACTTTGAGTCTTGTGCAATTCTGTTTATTTTAGGTAGCATTCGGATAGATTTGATGGAGTTTCTGCAAGAGAAAGAGAAGAAACCAAGGAGCTGACCAGCAAGAAGCGACGCGTGCGCGTGCCTGACGCGTACGCGTGATTCGGAGCTGTCCATGACAACGCGTGCGCGTACCTGACGCGTATGCGTGAAAAGCAAAAGTTGCACAGAGACGCGTGCGCATACCTGACGCGTACGCGTGACATGCGCCACGTGCAGAATTCGCAGAAAACGCTGGGGTGATTTCAGGCTGAGTTTCGACCCAGTTTTTGACCCAGAAATACAAACTAGAGCCAGGGGATAGCAGAGACTCAAGGGAGATTCACACAAGAATGGTTATGCCCACTCCAAGTTAGGCGTGGACCCTACGAAGCAAGTGGTCCCCATCCATCAATTGAAGACGTGCTGATTGCTTTGATAAACCAATATTTTATGGTTTATCTTGTGCTTAATTGAGTGGTTTTTATCAACTCTTTACCCACTTATTCATACTATTTGCATGGTTTTACATTTGCCCTCCTAATTATGTGCTTTAATTGAAAACATGCTTCTTTGGCCTTAAGTTCCCTATGCTTAATCCTCTCTTATTACCATTAGATGCCTTGATATGTGTGTTAAGTGATTTCAGAGATTACAGGGCAGGAATGGCTTAGAGGATGGAAAGGAAGCATGCAAAAGTGGAAGGAATACAAGAAGTTGGAGAAATTGCTAAGTTGTCCAGCCTGACCTCTTCGCACTCAAACGGCTATAACTTTAGCTACAGAGATCCAAACGATGCGGTTTCAGTTGCGTTGAAAAGCTAACGTCCGGGGCTTCGATTTGATATATAATATGCCATAGTTGCCCTGACGCTAGACGATGCGGTCGCGTGATCCACGCGGACGCGTCGCAGTGGCGAAAAACCAGCGTGGCGGATTTCTTCTCCAGTGATTTCTGGGCTGTTTTCGACCCAGTTTGCGACCCAGAAAACACATATTAGAGGCTATAAAGTGGGGAATGCATCCATACAAAAAAAAAAACTTTCACATTCACAATTTTAGGAGTAGATGTAGTTTTTTAGAGAGAGATGTTCTCTCCTCTCTCTTAGGATTAGGATTTAGGATTTCTCTTAGTTTTAGGAGTGACTCTCAATCCCAGGTTCAATGTTCTTTTTATTTATTTTCCTAATTTAATTTATGAACTCTTTCATGTGACATTTGATATCTTTATTAGTACTAATTGAGGTATTTCAGAATTACGATTGCTCTCTTTAATTTATGTATTCAAATTATTTTCATTCAAGTAGATTCTCTTCCCTCTTGGCTTTGGTTGAGTCATTGGAGACACTTGAGTTATCAAACTCATTGTTGATTGAAAATTGGAATTCTTTAAGAATTAATTCAAATTCCAATAACTCTAGCCTTTCCCAAGGAAAGACTAGGACCTGAGGAATCAAAATTAATTCATCCACTTAACTTACCTTCATCGTTAGAGGTTAACAAAGTGGGAGAAAAATCCAATTCTCATTACAATTGATAAGGATAACCAGGATAGGACTTCCAGTTTTAATACCTTGCCAAGAGTTTATTTTATTATTACTATTATTCTTATTGTTCAACATACTGCTTCCTTACTTTCAAAACCCCCAATTTACAAGACTCATAACCAATAATAAGAACATACCTCCCTGTAATTCCTTGAGAAGACGACCCGAGGTTTGAATACTTCGGTTATCAATTTATTTAGGGGTTTGTTACTTGTGACAACCAAAATGTTTGTACGAAGGAATTTCTGCTGGTTTAGAGACTATATCTACAACGCGACTGTTTTTATGAAATTCTTTACTGGAAAAAATCCCAACGTCAAAATGGCGCCGTTGCCAGGAAATTGCAAACGTGTGCCTTATTATTGGTTATTGTAAATATTTGCTTTTTGCTTGTTTATTTGTTTTTATTTTTTTACTTTTTCATAAATTAAGAGGTTATTGGTTTTTATTTAGTTATCAAAAATTTTTCAAAAAAATTTGTTCTTGGTGTTCATCTTGATCTTCAAGTTGTTCTTCGTGTTCATCTTGACCTTCAAGTTGTTCTTAGTTATTTTTATTCGTTTTGATCTAAAAATTTTAAGCTTGGTGTCATTTTATTGTTTTTCTCTTTCCTCATTAAATTCAAAAATTCAAAATTTAAAACTCAAATTTCAAATTTAAAATTTCAATTTTCAATTTTCAAAATTCAAATTTAAAAATTTAAAATTAAAATCTCAAATTTCAAAATTTAAAATTTCAAAATTTAAATCTTTTTCAAAAAAAATCATATCTTTTTCAAAATCTTATCTTATCTTATTTCAAAAATCAAATTTCAAAATTTCAAATTTCAAATTTCAAAATTTAATTTTCAAATTCAAAATTTAAATAACCTTTTAATTTAAATTTGTTTTTATTTTTTTTAATTTTTATTTGCTACTATGAACTCTCACCCGTTTGGCTATGAGTCTGGTTACAATTTTGTTGCAGGAAGAAGAAATTACAATGAGAACAAGCATCAAGGTTGGAACAATCAAAGATGGGAGGAGCCACAAGCCCACCATACCAACATATGATCCTAAACCCTCTCCTCAACAACCACCTCCAATGAACTATCAACAACCACCACCATATGCCTATAAACCCTCTCCTCAACATGACTTTGGACCACCATACTCACAAGCCCCTTTTCACCATTCACCTTCATATGATCCTAACCCTCATCCACCATACCAACCACCTTATGAACCATATGAACCATATATAGAACCACCCTAATTCCAACCCAATTACTCCCAAGAACTACCACCTCCCTATGCATCATGTCCATATCCATCACCCCAAGCATCAACGGAGCAACTCAAGGAAATATGTGAAAAATTTAATGCTACACTTCATCAATTGAATCAAGCAATAAATCAATTAGCTTCCCGATGTTCGGACACTCAAGGAACCCCCATGGCTTCATGTGGACAATCTAATGAAGAACATAGCATGAAGGAGATACTAGAAACTCCAGTGGACAGTACGGAGCATGACTTTATACTAAAACAAGTGGAGGAAGCTGTAATTATTAAAAAGGAAGAAGTGGTTGCGAACTTAGGAGATGCTGAACCTCCATGGGAAAGTTAGGTTATAGAACCTCCTTCCAAGGTGATTGAAATTGATGTTGAGGAGGGTGTACAACCTCTAAAGCATATCATAGTTGAAGACCTGGAAGAGGTTGATCAAGAGATGGAAATTAAAGAAGAAAAAGCACTACCTCCCATGCCCTTGGTAAGTAATGAAGAAGAGATTGAATTGGAAGAAAGCTACCAAGAGGAAGAGGTTGAAATTAAAGAAGTTTGCAAAGAGGTGGAAGTTGTCAAAGAACACAAGGGAGTGGAGCTTGAAATCACCTTGCCAAAGTTATTGGAGACCCCTCCCCCTAAGTTGCCATCATCCTTCACAACATTCAAGTGGGTAAAATTCATATCCCTTAGCTTTCTAATTCCACTTGAATATGGGCTACTGGAGACGGATGGTCAACTTAGAGCTCTTTGTGGTATTAAGAGTAAGAGGAAGATGACCAGTGGTAAGAATTGTCTTGCAAGGTTCATTATGGTTGGAAGCTTTAAGTTTAAACGCAAAGGTTGGTGTAAAGCTCAATTGAATGGGTCTAGGAAGCTGTTTGGTAGTTGCAGTGAGAATTCAAATTACTTATCACCCGGCTGGAAAAATACAGATCCCGACAAAAATGGGTGTAAAAGCAAGATTTGGGATCCTGGAATCTGCTCTGACATTTGTCACCTCGGGAGCCTAAGAATATGTTTGAAGCTTCTTAAGGGCTTTACATGCCTAGTTTGGGACCCCGGAGGTCACTGGACCTACAAACACTGGTGGGGATTCCTGGATGAATACAAACATAAGCCACCATAACAGGGAGCTCACCAAATGTCCAACTTAAGGACTCTAACTAAAAGTGCTAGGTGGGAGACAACCCACCATGGTATGATCATTCCTTTTTTACTTTTTATTTAGTTTTATTTGTTTGCGAGTTTTATTTTATTTTATTATATTGAACTTGGAGTTTTGCATCACATTCATATTAACACTACATTCTGCATTTTTTTTTCAGATTTAAAAAAAAAAAGCACGCACGCGACGCAGCAGCATCACTGACGCGTCCGCGTCACCAGTGCGTTGGGAAGAAAAGAAAACAAATAGAAAGCCACGCGAGAGCGTGGCTGGAGGCGCGCCTTTAGCCTAAATTGACCCCACGCGACCGCGTCACTCACGCGGCCGCGTGACCTGAAAATCGACGTCAAAAGGGTGCATGGCCGAAAGATGAGCTGGAGTGATGCTGGACTGGCGCTAGACGCACAGACCTTACCACGCAAACGCGTACCCCACGCGACCGTGTCATATCCTAATATTGGCCACTCACGCGATGTCATGACCCACGCGATCGCGTCACCCCAAATTTTGGTAATCAGCAAACTGAACAGAGAGTTGCGCGAACACGAGGCTGCACTCGCGCCAATCGCACAAACCAGGCCACGCGATCGCGTGACCCACGCGTCCGCGTCACTTGACCTTATCGCGCACGACGCGACCGCGTCACTCACGCGTCCGCTTCACATGCGGAGCACAGATTATCCCCATTAGCCAAAATATCTTATCTTTTCTTCCCCAAATCCTTATTTTTGTTTTCCCTTATTATTATTTCTTTCTTTTCTCTTCTTTCCCTTCTCATTCTTCCTATCTTTTATTTTATTTTACTTAATTTATTTGCATATTTCATTCACTGCATCTTACTTTTATGCATATTTTTATTTTCTTTTCTAAATTAATTAATTTTTCTTTCTTTGGTGTTAAGATTTTTTTATTTAACTGTTGCATCTTCTCTTGAATTATTTTGGGTGCTTAGTGACTTATTTTATTCTGGATAGGTAATATTATTTATATCAATGCCAATCTTTTATACCTGTATTACTTTTACATTGACATGAATTTTTATTATCTCTCCTTACCTACACTCTCTTCCCTATTTTTGCAAATTTTTGCACTCATGATTTGCCATGTACTTCTACTGTTTTCTCATTTGCATGTTGTAGCTACCATGTAATTGAGACCTTTATTATTTGGAATTAACACCCATATTTTATTTATGTTCTTATCTTTATTTCTAGGTTACTATTCTTCTTTTTCTCTTCTTTCAGGCTGGCCACTGAAGACGGAAAAAGGGAGAAACTTCTAAAAGGGGAGACAAACAAGTCCATCTGCACAATCCTTGAAGAAAAGCATCAGTTGGAACAACCCGTCCACCTGCACATCTCAGCATGCACCGAGGACAGTGCAATCTTTAAGTGTGGGAATGTCGATACCGACTTCCAGGGGTTAGTGACCTTCTTTTCAACACCAATACTCTTATTTTTTTTTTATTTGTTCATTGTTGCATCTGCATATTTGATTGCATGTTTATTTGATTTTGTGCACTTAGTTACTACTTGGTTAAAGTAATAAATTTCTTTTTAGGACTCTATTTTTGAAAAAAAAAATTTTTACTAATTTAAATTAAAAAAAATTTATGTTGAAACTTGTTTGAAGTTGTATTTGGAACATGATTTTTGAGCTAAAAGAACACACAACCTGTGAGATTTGAGCTTATTTATATGGTTACATTATTTAACCATAAATATTTTATTCTTGTGTGTTTACTTCTCTATAATTGTGATCTTTACTTTGTTTCAGTCTATATGTCCAATATTTAGTATATTTACATGCTTGCATATGATTGAGGCCATTGTTTGATTTTAGCTCACTTATCCCAAATAAGCCTACCCTTTAAATCACCTTTGTCAGCCACTTTGAGCCTTTTAATCCCCATTTGTTCTGTATTTTACCACATCACTAGCCTTAAGCAGAAAAATAATTAGATATCCCAATTGAATCTTTAGTTAGCTTAAGATAGGGATTGTGCAACAATTAAGTGTGGGGAAACTGTGGGAACTTGGGTTAATAAGGGAATATATCATGTTTCTAATTTTGAATATTGAAAATTTTGGGTACCTACTCATGTAAAACAGAAAATTAAAAATTCCATATGCATTGATATGTTATTCTAGTTTTTATGCATCTCTAAAAAAAAGAGAAAAAGAAAAAAGAGAAAAAAATATATAATATAAATAAATAAATAAGGGGACAAATGGAGTGAACCCAGAGGTGTACAAACTCATGCTCTTCCCGTTTGCTCTGAGGGATGGAGCAAAGCTATGGCTAGATTCCCAAACCAAGGAGAGTTTGGATAATTGGGACAAGGTTGTTACTGAGTTTCTTACTAAATTTTTCCCACCAAAAAAGCTGACTAAGCTTAGGGTGGAGGTTCAGACCTTCAGACAGAAGGATGGTGAAACTCTTTATGAAGCTTGGGAGAGATACAAGCTACTGACTAGGCAATGCCCTCCGGACATGTTCTCCAAATGGACCCAACTAGATATCTTTTATGAAGGCTTAGTTGAAATGTCCAAGATGTTCTTAGATAATTCTGTAGGTGGTTCATTGCACAAGAAGAAGACACCTGAGGAGACTATTGAGCTGATTCAATTGGTTGCTAGCAACCAATATTTATACTCATCTAACAGGAATCCTGTGAACTCTGAGACTCCTCAAAAGAATGGTGTTATGGAAGTAGAAGCTCTTAATGCTCTTTTTGCTCAGAATAAGCTTATGTCTCAGCAAATAAGTCTACTTACTCAACAGATGGGTGGCATGCAAGTCTCAGCTATCAACACCCAAAACTCACCTCAAGAGGTCTCTTATGACATGACAGGTAATTTTGCGCAAAATGATAATTATGACTATGCTCAATGCTCTTCTGAATAGGTCAATTACATGAGGAGTGGTCCTAGAAATCCCAACAATGATCCATATTCTAAGACATACAATCAGGGGTGGAGAAATCACCCAAATTTTAGGTGGAGGGAGCAACCTCAGAGAGCTCAGAATTTTAACAATAATTCTCAGGGCAGCTTCCAACAAAACAATCATAATAACCGCCAATTTTAGTCTCAGCAGCAACAACCACCTCAGCAAGCAAACTCTAAATCCCAAGAAGATTCTAATTGGGAGATGATGAGGAGTTTTATGCAGGAAACCAGAGCCTCCATTAGAAACTTAGAGGTGCAAATGGGCCAACTGAGCAAGCAAATACCTGAGAGGTCTACAAGTACATTTCCAGGTGATACAGTGGTGAACCCAAGAGAAGATTGCAAGGTTATTCAATTAAGAAGTGGTAAAACAGCTGGCTCTGAGACAAGGGCCAATAAAGAGCTAGTTGAAAAGAAAGCTCCAGATGAGAAGAAGGAAGAAGTGGAGCACGCCCCTCCAAAGCGTGCAGACAACCCGTTCCCTGACTCTCTTAACACGTATCCTACATTGCCGAAGGCTCCTGAATACAAGTTAAAAATGCCATATCCTCAGAGACTTCAGAAGGCTTCCAAAGAAAAGTAATTCTCTAAATTTTTAGATATCTTCAAGAAGCTACAGATCAACATTCCTTTTGCAGAGGCTCTTGAGCAAATACCCCTTTATGCTAAATTTATGAAATAATTGTTGTCTAACAAGAGGAATTGGAAGGAGCAAGAATCCGTGGTGTTAACCAAGGAATGCAGTGCTATTATTTAACATAAACTTTCTGAGAAAATGCAAGATCTAGGGAGTTTTGTGATTCCTTGCACCATTGGAGATGTCACCATTTAGAGAGCTTTATGTGATCTTGGAGCTAGCATCAATCTCATGCCAATTTCAGTGATGAAAAAGCTTCAAATTGAAGAGGTAAAATCCACTCGTATTTCTCTTCAACTTGCTGATCTTTCTATTAAATTACCTGTGGGTGTTGTTGAGGATTTACTGGTGAAAGTAGGACCATTTATTTTTCCTGCTGATTTTGTTATATTAGACATGGAAGAGGATGTAAAATCCTCTATTATTCTTGGTAGACCCTTTTTAGCTACAGGAAGAGCTCTGATTGATGTGCAAAAGGGTGAATTAACCCTGAGGGTAAATGAAGAACATGTGGTCCTTAATGTTTTTGAAGCTCTCAAGCATCCTAATGATTCTGAAGGGTGTATGCGAATTGATGTTGTTGAACCACTTGTTTAGTAAGTACTGGAAGCTGAGGTACTTGATGACATTCTGGATCCTATTTCTGAGTATGAATTAGTTGAAGTTGATAATTCACCACCCCAGAAGGCTATGGTTCACACGCCTAAAGCTGAGGAGGAAGCCTTGATAAACCCATATTTCATGAGTTCTTTTGTGCTTAATTAGAGTGATTTATTCAACTCTTCACCTACTTATTCACATTAATTGCATGGTTTTACCTTCCCTTCCTTATTATGTCATATTGTGAAAAACATGTTTCCTAAGCTTTAAAAATTAATTATTTTAATTACCTTTATTTTCATTCGATGCCGTGATTAGTGTGTTGAGTAGTTTCAGATTTTCTAAGGCAGAATGACTTGAAGGATGGAAAAGGAAACATACAAAAAATGGAAGGAGAAAGCAAAACAGAGCTTTGAAGGAAACTGGTATTCACGCGATCGCATGGATGACGCGATCGCGTGCCAGAAGCAAAGAAGCAGCGACGCGGCTGCATGACTGACGCGACCGCGCACCTTAAGCAGAACACACATGACGCGGTCGCATGACTGACGCGACCGCATGGAAAGGAAAAGCTCCAAATGACGCGACCGCGTGACCCACGCGGACGCGTGACAGAGGCCACGCACCAGAAATTACAGAATACGCCCCCAGCGAATTCTGAAGCCCTTTTTGGCCCAGATCCAAGTACAGACAGCATAGACCAGAGGTTATAAAGTGTGGGAATGCACCCATTCAGGGAGAGCTCACCAATTTCTAGTTTTCATGATTTAGATTTAGTTTAGAGAGAGATTCTCTCTCTCTCTTAGGATTTAGGACTTCTTCTTGTTTTGGGAGTAACTCTGGATCCAGGTTTTAATGTTCTTTTCTTTTAGTTTTACTTTTATTTATTTATCCCAACATTTGAATTGATTATTATAATTTGATTTATGAATTATTCCATGTTACAGACTGCCATTTGAATTAATGATATTTGAGGTATTTTCAGTTTATGATTGTTCTCTTTGATTTAATTTACCATTGCTTCCCATCTAAGGATATACTTATTATTCCAGAAATTTTACTTTTTCCCCTTTTGGTTCTGGTTAAGAATTTAGTAACTCAATAGTTATTAAACTCAACACAATTGATAATCATTATCTTGCTAATTGAGCTGAACTTGAGTAATCCCAACCTTTTCTTAGGAAATAAATAGGATTCAAAGGTCAATTTAATTAGTCCCTTGACTTTCCTTTGCCCTGGTAAAGGTTGACCAAGTGGAATTAAGATACAACTTTCATTATTGTTGAGAGGGATAACTAAGTTGGACTTCTAATTTCCTTTATCTTGCCAAAAGTTGTTTCACAATTATTATTTATTTTTAATTTCCATTTAATTCACTCGTCAGTTCCTTGAGAAGACGACCCGAGATTTGAATACTCGGTTATCAATTTCAAAGGGGTTTGTTACTTGTGACAACCAAAACGTTTGTACGAAGGGATTTTTGTCGGTTTAGAGACTATATCTACAACGCGACTGTTTTTATGACATTCTTTACTGGCAAAAATCTCAACGTCAAAATGGCGCCGTTGCTGGGGAACTGCTAACGTGTGCCTTATTATTGGTTATTGTAAATATTTTTCTTTTGCTTGTTTATTTATTTTTGTTTTTCCTTTTTATCTTTATTTGCTACTATGAACTCTCACCCTTCTCGCTTTGAGTTTGGTTCTAATATTGTTAAAGGAAATAGAAGTTACTGCAGGAATGTGCATCAAGGTCAGACCAATCAAGGATGGATGGAACCAAGAGGATCTAATCAACCCTTTTGGCAGCAATACCCTCCGAGATATCCTGGACAAAGACCATTCTACCGTGCATACCCAGCTGAAAGACATGGTAGACAACCTTGTAACTACCAACAAGCCCCACCCCGTGCATATGAACCATCCTTTCAACATAACCTCGAACCACCGCACTCACAAGCTTCTCTTCACCATTCGCCATCATATGATCCTTCCTTACCCCAATACCAATCCAATCGTTCCCAATCATCACCACTTTCCTTCGTATCATGTCTAAGTCCGGCAAACCGCGAAGCAGAGGATCGCCTAAAAGAAACAGTAATTAAATTTCAAACAACCATTCAACAACTGGAGCAAGCACTAATTCAATGGGCCACTAGGCGCTCAAATATACAGGGATCAACCACAGCTCCATGTGGACAGCCCGATGAAGAGCGTAGCATGAAAGAAATACTAGAGACTCCAGTGGACAAGACAGAGAATGAATTTGTACTAGAACAAGTGGAAGAAGCTGTCATTGTTCAAGAAGAAGAGTTGGTTGAAGATCTAGGAGATGCTGAACTTCCTTGGAAATCCAAAATTGAGGAAAACCCCGTCCAAGATGCTACAGTTGATGCTAAGGAGGATACCGTACAATCTCCAAGGCAAGTCGTTTATGAAGAATCAGACGGAATAATCCAAGAAGCAATTTTTCTTGATGATGATAGTCACAAGTCTAGTTCTCCTAGTGATGAACTTACGTCCGCAAGTGAATTCTCTGAGATCGAAGAATTTTCCCCAAATGAATATGAAGATGATGCGGAGGTAGATTTCTCTCAACCTCCAATCTATGACTCGAGTGATGAGGAAGACATAGAAGACTTTGACCAGGATACAGATACAATTGAAGATCTTTGCAAGGAAGTGGAAGAATTCACAGAAGAGCACAAGAAAACGGAACTTGCAGAACCACCAAAAACACCAATTCCAAGGCCATTACCACCTAATACAAGCTTCAAGTGGGTACAATCCTTAACTTATAATTTTACTTATTCACTTGAATATGGTTTGCTTGAAACAGATGGCCAGCTTAGAGCTCTCTGCGGCTTTAAGAGTAAGAGGGAAATGGCTCGTACTCAGAGCTGGTGCACCAGGTTCAATAAGGTTCCACGCTTCACCTCAAAGTACACGGATTGGTATCATGCTCAATTGCATGGATCACGGAGAACGTTTGGTCACCACGGTGAGATTCTACTTTTTAACCCGCCCGAATGGAAACTTACAAATCAAAACGGAGGCGGATCTAAAAACACAGCTTGGGATCATGGATTATATTCTGACATTCGTCACCCCGGGAGGCTGAATATTTGTTTGAAGCTGCTCAGAAGCTTCACATGCTTAGTTTGGGACCCCGGAGGCTATTGGCATTCCAAGCACTGGTGGAGATTTTTGGACGAATTTAAACATAAACCACCATAACAGGATACTCTTCCAATGTCCAACTTAAGGACTTTAACTAAAAGTGCTAGGTGGGAGACAACCCACCATGGTATGGTCGCTTCTTTTTCAATTTATTTCTTGTTAATTGCTTTCATTTTTCATTTTTCATTTTAATTTATTAAACCTGGAATCATGCATAAGCATTCATGATAGTCATTGCATTCTGCATTTTTCATGCGTAAAAAAAAAAGGGGTTGCACGACGCGACCGCATGCCCCATGCGATCGCGTCATATCGCGAAAGCGCCACCCAAGCGACCGCGTGACCCACGCGGCCGCGTGATATATATATCGGCGTAAGGATCCAATGAACAGAAAGTTGGGCTGGAATCGTGCGGCTCTTGTGCGTTTCGCACAAATTGGCCCACGCGATCGCATGCCCTATGCGATCGCGTCACTTACCTAATACCAATCCCACGTGACCGCGTGAGCGACGCGATCGCGTCGCATGGATTGTATACAACCCCAAAAGGAGACAGAGAGTTGCGTTGAAACGGCGCTGGAGTCGTGCGTTTAGCACGAATTCCAGCGACGCGATCGCGCGACCCACGCGATCGCGTCACCTCTCCTTCCCCCCTCTCATGCGATCGCGCACCCCACGCGATCGCGTCTCCCCCATTTTCACCCCAACCACGCGACCGCGTACCCCACGTGGCCGCGTGGATTCGAAAATATAACCCTATTAGCTCCCTCCGCCACTGCCCCTTCAACCGCCACTGCGACGCCGTGCACCACCACCGCGCCGGACGCCGCCGCAGCCACCTTCTTCCCTGTTCCACCCCTTCCGCTTACTAGGTTCCGCAACACGCAACCATTTTTTTCGTCACTTTTCTGTAATTTTTATTCCGTTTATGTTCATGATTAGGATAGCTAGACTTGCATGTTGTAGTGGATTTTTAGGTTGTTAGGTAGCTTAAGCTGTGGTTAGTGGATCTAGGTCTGTGTACTTGCACTGTTCTTACTTCTGTTTTATCCTATGTGCAAATATGTTGCTGCTATAATCATGTTTCATATGCTGCTTTCTTGTATGATGCTGCTGTTTACATTGAGTTTTTATGTTTATTTTATATCTATGTACATGCAGCTTGATTTTTTTAATTCATATGAACTGATATGATTGCTGTTTATTTTCCGGGACAATCCAATTTTAGCCAGAATACTGCCCAAATTTTTTAAAATTGTTTTCATTCATGTTTTGGTTTGGCATTTCTGAAATCTATTTTACTCTGCTTTACCCAAACCATTACATGAATGCTATGGCAGACTTTCTTATCCTTTTTGATTTCCTGGTTCATAAACTGCTTGTTCGATTATGAGTACTTCTATTCTTACCTGTGAATCCTTGTTATATGGAATTTTTTCTATGCCACTTACTTTCCTAACTCACTAATTTTAATTTACTAATTTCCTTTTCAAATTCTAACCATACTAACCCTCTTGATCTCTTTTCTGATCACTTTCACTTCCTCTAACTTTCTCACTATGGCATATTGATTTTTTCTTTCCATTTAACATTAATTCAATCACATTTCAATTACTCATTTTTCTTATTCTATTTCTCCCTTACCGCTTTGAGTTTCCTTTGTTTAATTGCCTATTTGCTTTCCTATTTTTTTATCCATTCCTGGTTTTCTGTTTTTCAGGATGTCTGCCTTACAGAGGAAAGGTAAAGGCAAGGCCACTGGCAAGCGCAAGAGAGGAGATTCCTCCCAGTCCATCATTGCTCTAATGCACGATTCCTCATGGCGGGAGAAGAACTTCACACAGCAGGAAAAAGCTGAACAGCTTCTCCCTTCGACTGATCCTATAAAATTTGCAAACCGGTACTGTGAGCTGAAGTACCTGACTTTTGCAAACTCCAGAAATCTATACCTGGAACGTACCTTGAAGATTCCAGAAGCCCTCCAGCAATACACTACTGAGCAAATCAAGCAACGGGGCTGGTTCTTTCTGGAGAGACCACTGACAGAGGTCAATGCATCTTGGGTCCGGGAATTCTATTGCAACTACTACCTTACTACCCTAGATGCAGTGAACCTGAGGGGAAAGCAAATTCTGGTCACTGAGGAGGCCATAGAGACCATTCTCCAGCTCCTAGCCAAGTCCGATCAGCCAGATAGTTTTGCACAGGCTGAGGAGGACATGGGCCAGATGCAGTTTGACTGGGACGCCGTGAAGGCACGGATAGCTCTCGACCCTGCTGTTCCTTGGGAGATGGGTCAGAACACCACTATGCCTAGAGGGATCAAGAGAGTGTACTTGAATGATGAGGCTCGGCTATGGCATCAGATCTTGAGTAATTTTGTGATGCCGAGTACTCACGAGACGGAGATCCCGGCTACCATGATCACCCTCCTTTGGTGTGTGCTGGAGGGTAAGGACCTGTACTTGCCTTGTTTTATCCGACATTATATGGCCAGGGTCCACGTCCGAGGCACCCTCCCCTTTCCTTATCTGATTACACGGCTTGGCCGTCAGGCTGATGTGCCTTGGGAGGATGCCGATGAGCGACCACCAGCAGCGGACTGCAGGAAGATCATTCCTCACAGCAGGAACTTCCTTGCTTTGGGCTATAGACCACCACCTGTCACTGCTACTGATGAGACAGCCCCTCCGTCTGCTGGACCCTCTTCATCCACAGCTGCCACTGCTGCCCCTGCTGCCACCACTGCACCTCCACCCGCCTCTGAGCCGGTTTATCGCCTCGTGCACCGTCTATTCCGCCAGCTTGATCAGATGGAGCGCCGTAACAGGCACCGGTATGAGAGATTGGAGTGCCACAGCAGGCGACGCTATTCCTATCTGAAGCTGATGATCAGACAGGGTGCCGACATCCCCTCCGAGCCCGACACACCATCGGAGCCATCAGAGGAGGAGGAGGATGAGCACGCGGAGGAGCCTCATTCTCAGGCGGAGACTCATCAGCAGGCAGGCACAGAGCACGCCCCACCACAGCAGGAGGCCCCACATCAGCTTGAGGCTGCAGATCCGGAGATCCCGCTCCAGTCCATCCCTCCTCTACAGCAGCCAGACTCTCAGCCCACCACCGCCACAGAGACCCCAACTACCATCCCTTCCAGTTATGACACTCCTTCACACCCGGCTTGATTGAGCATCGGGGACGATGCTTCATTTTAAGTGTGGGGAGGTCGCATCTCTGGCGTTCATTTTGGTGAACTACTACATACTTTTTCTTTTATTTTGGATATTTTTCTGTATGTTTCTCTTTTTCTTTTATTGTTATTTTCTGAGTACTTATACATTGCTACTTGTGTATTTTACTCTATTTTCTGCATTTTGCATTTTTTGTTCATATTTTAGTTATTTAGCTTATTTTAGTTATTTAGTTAAGTTTGCAATTCTGATTTATTAGTGGATTAATTAGTATAGTTTACCCCTTTTTAGCATAAGATATTATAGTTTAAATTGAAAAAAATATAAAAAGGAAGTAAGCTAGGAAATTGAACATAATAGATTTAGATCCATAAAACCTTGTATATATAGCATTACATGATGTAGTTAAACTGACAACATTTCATCAAGGAGAAACATTAAAACTTCAAAGGCTACCCTAAATTACTTTTTAAGAGAATAATGAGAATTTTTAACTAAACCTGCATGACATACATAAGTGATAAATGATTTTTCAGCTAGAGAACACATAGCCTGTGAGTTTTGAGCTTAACTGTATGGTTACATTCAAACCATAATTTTTATTCCTGTGTGTTTCGACCTTCTTTCTTATTCTGGTGTTCTTTACTTTGTTTTAGTCTATATATCCGATTATAGAATATAGGTACATCTCAAAATAATTATTGAGGCCATCATTTGATTTTAGCTCACTTACCCCAAATTATCCTACCTTTTACATCACCCTTGTTAGCCCCCTTGAGCCTTTTAAAACCCCTTTTATTCTATTTAGCCAAATTACTAGCCTTAAGCAGAAAAACAAAAGAAATTCCCAAGTGAATCCTTGGGTAGCTTAAGATAGAAAATCTTTAATAGAGTTAAATGTGGGAAACCTTTTGGGAACATGGATGATAGAAACAAAAGGTAGAAAAGTTAAAAGAAATAAAATAAATTTGGGAAGCATGTTCATGAGAAAATCAAAGTGCTTAAATTACCATGTGTATTCAAAAAAAAAAAGTTAGTTTTCAAGCACATAAATAAGGGGATACAAAAAGGACTCCCCAATGCAAAATAAAAAGCAATGCACATGGGATAAAAACAAGAATTGAAACATGAGCATGTGACATCAAAAGTAAGAAAATAGGTAAAATAGGTAAAGAAGCATTGTTTTACTAAGTATGTATGTTAGGTGAGATCTTAATCTAATTAAGGATTCACTTATTAGCTCACTTAGCCTTATACATATATCCTTACCCTTTGCCTTGACCCCATTACAAACTTAATTAAAGACCTCATGAGTTTTGGTATGACTATGCTCTATAATTGTTGATTGGTTAGACGAAAAACAAGGTTATAGAAAGAAAGAATAAAAAGAAGAATAGAGTGATTAACCCAATAAACACTGAGTGATTAGAGAGAAAATACAAAATCCAGTGAGGGTTCAAAAGCTCATTAACATTTATCTCTGATTGTCTTGTAAGTTTTTTTTCTCATCTCATTTGCTTTATTATTTGAGGGTTAGCTATATATGTATATATATCTCCTTGAGAATGTGAAATAATTTGACTACATGTAGGCTTTATATATGAGTGGATGAATTAGAATTGCATGACTCATTAGGTAGATGCATTTCGCATAGGTTGCATTTCATGACATTCCATCACTTTAACCTTAATTATTTACCTTGGATTTAGCATGAGGACATGCTAGTGTTTAAGTGTGGGGAGGTTGATAAACCCATATTTCATGAGTTCTTTTGTGCTTAATTAGAGTGATTTATTCAACTCTTCACCTACTTATTCACATTAATTGCATGGTTTTACCTTCCCTTCCTTATTATGTCATATTGTGAAAAACATGTTTCCTAAGCTTTAAAAATTAATTATTTTAATTACCTTTATTTCCATTCGATGCCGTGATTAGTGTGTTGAGTAGTTTCAGATTTTCTAAGGCAGAATGACTTGAAGGATGGAAAAGGAAATATACAAAAAATGGAAGGAGAAAGCAAAACAGAGCTTTGAAGGAAACTGGTATTCACGCGATCGCATGGATGACGCGATCGCGTGCCAGAAGCAAAGAAGCAGCGACGCGGCTGCATGACTGACGCGACCACGCACCTTAAGCAGAACGCACATGACGCGGTCGCATGACTGGCGCGACCGCGTGGAAAGGAAAAGCTCCAAATGACACGACTGCGTGACCCACGCGGACGCGTGACAGAGGCCACGCACCAGAAATTACAGAATACGTCCCCAGCGAATTCTGAAGCCCTTTTTGGCCCAGATCCAAGTACAGATAGCATAGACCAGAGGTTATAAAGTGTGGGAATGCACCCATTCAGGAAGAGCTTGCCAATTTCTAGTTTTCATGATTTAGATTTAGTTTAGAGAGAGATTCTCTCTCTCTCTTAGGATTTAGGACTTCTTCTTGTTTTTGGGAGTAACTCTGGATCCAGGTTTTAATGTTCTTTTCTTTTAGTTTTACTTTTATTTATTTATCCCAACATTTGAATTGATTATTATAATTTGATTTATGAATTATTCCATGTTACAGACTGCCATTTGAATTTATGATATTTGAGGTATTTTCAGTTTATGATTGTTCTCTTTGATTTAAGTTACCATTGCTTCCCATCTAAGGATATTCTTATTATTCCAGCAATTTTACTTTTTCTCCTTTTGGTTCTGGTTAAGAATTTAGTAACTCAACAGTTATTAAACTCAACACAATTGATAATCGTTATCTTGCTAATTGAGCTGAACTTGAGTAATCCCAACCTTTTCTTAGGAAATAAATAGGATTCAAAGGTCAATTTAATTAGTCCCTTGACTTTCCTTTGCCCTGGTAAAGGTTGATCAAGTGGAATTAAGATACAACTTTCATTATTGTTGAGAGGGATAACTAAGTTGGACTTCTAATTTCCCTTATCTTGCCAAAAGTTGTTTCACAGTTATTATTTATTTTTAATTGCCATTTAATTCACTCGTCATTTAAATTACTTGCTTCTCACCTTCTAAACCCCGATTACAGCCTTTATAACTAATAATAAGAACATACTTCCTCACAGTTCCTTGAGAAGACGACCCGAGGTTTGAATACTCGGTTATCAATTTCAAAGGGGTTTGTTACTTGTGACAACCAAAACGTTTGTACGAAGGGATTTTTGTCGGTTTAGAGACTATATCTACAACACGACTATTTTTATGACATTGTTTATTGGCAAAAATCTCAACGTCAAGCCCCCAAGCTTGAGCTCAAACCTTTACCTCCTTCTCTGAAATATGTGTTCTTGGGTGAAATTGATTCCTATCCAGTGATTATTAGCTCTTCCCTGAAGCCTGAAGAGGAAGAGGCGCTGATTTCAGTGCTCAGGAGACATAAAACAACTCTTGGGTGGACCATTAGTGACTTGAAGGGGATTAGTCCAACCAAGTGTATGTATAAGATCTTCCTTGAAGATGATGTTAAACCAGTTGTGTAACCACAAAGGAGACTCAATCCAACCATGAAAGAGGTGGTCCAAAAAGAGGTAATGAAACTATGGGAAGCAGGTATTATTTACCCTATTTCTGATAGTCATTTTGTAAGTCCTGTGCAGGTAGTTCCCAAGAAAGGAAGGATGAAAGTGATCAAGAATAAAGAGAATGAGCTTATTCCTACAAGAACCATCACAGGATGGAGAATGTGTATAGACTACAGGAGGCTCAACACTGCTACCAGGAAGGATCACTTCCCCCTACCGTTCATTGATCAGATGCTTGAGAGGTTAGCTGGTCATGCTTTTTACTATTTTCTAGATGGATATTCTGGATATAATCAAATTGTAGTGGACCCTCAAGATCAAGAGAAGACATCATTCACATGCCCCTTTGGAGTGTTTGCCTACAGAAGAATGCCATTTGGACTTTGCAATGCTCTAGCAACTTTTTAGATGTGTATGCTTGATAAACCACTATTTTATGGTTTATCTTGTGCTCAATTGAGTGGATTTTATCAACTCTTTACCCACTTATTCATACTATTTGCATGGTTTTACATTTGCCCTCCTAATTATGTGCTTTGATTGAAAACATGCTTCTTTGGCCTTAAGTTCCCTATGTTTAATCCTCTCTTATTACCATTAGATGCCTTGATATATGTGTTAAGTGATTCAGAGATTACAGGGCAGGAATGGCTTAGAGGATGGAAAGGAAGCATGCAAAAGTGGAACGAATACAAGAAGTTGGAGAAATTGCTAAGCTGTCTAGCCTGACCTCTTTGCAATCAAACGGCTATAACTTTAGCTACAGAGGTCCAAATGACGCGGTTCCAGTTGCGTTGGAAAGCTAACGTTTGGGGCTTCGATTTGATATATAATATGCCATAGTTGTCCTAACGCTAGGCGACGCGAACGCATGCTCCACGCGGCCGCGTCGCAGTGACGAAAAATCAGCGTGTTTGAATTCGCAACCAGCGAATTCTGGGCTGTTTCTGACCCAGTTTGCGGCCCAGAAAACACAGATTAGAGGCTATAAAGTGGGAGAATCCATTTATTCATGATCATAAGCTCATAATACACAATTTTAGTTTTAGATGTAGTTTTTAGAGAGAGAGGTTCTCTCCTCTCTTTTAGGATTTAGTTTTAGGATTTAGGATTATTTCTTCTTCATCACAGGTTCAATGTTCTTTTAAATTACTTTCTAGTTTTATTTATTCTATTCTTTTAATTGTTATTTATCTTTTCAACTTGACTTATGCTACATTCATGTTATGATTTTCTTAATTAATATTATTTGAGGTATTTCAGATTTAAGATTGCTTTGCTTTATTTATATGAATGCTTTTAATTTAATTTAGATATTTTTCCTTTTGGCTTTGGTTAAATAATTGGTGACTCTTGAGTTATCAAACTCATTGTTGATTGAAAATTGGAATTCTTCAAGAATTAATTCGAGTTCCAATAACTCTGACTTTTCCCAAGGAAAGACTAGGACCTGAGGAATAAAAATTAATTCATCCACTTAACTTACCTTCATAGTTAGAGGTTAATAAAGTGGGAGAAAAATTCAATTCTCATTACAATTGATAAGGATAACCATGATAGGACTTTCAGTTTTCATATCTTGCCAAGAGTCTATTTTATAGTTATTTATTTATTTTACTTGTCATTCAACATACTTCTCTCTTACTTTCAAAACCCCCAATTTACAAGACTCCTAACCAATAATAAGAACGCCTCCCTGTAATTCCTTGAGAAGACGACCCGATGTTTAAATACTCGGTTATCAATTTTAAAGGGGTTTATTACTTGTGACAACCAAAACTTTTGTAAGAAAGGTTGATTGCTTGGTTTAGTAAATATACTTGCAACGAGAGTTTACTATAACCTCTAAACCATCAATCTTCAGTTCTTTCAAAATGGCGCCGTTGCCGGAAAATTGCAAACGTGTGCCTTATTATTGGTTATTGTAAATATTTACCTTTAAATTTGATTTTTTCGAAAAAAAAAATTTCAGATTTTTATTTTAAAAATTTTTTTATCTTATCCTATCTTATTTTAAAAAAAAAAAATCAAAAATCAATTTTCAATTTTCAATTTTAAAAATTCAATTTTCAAAATTTAAAATTCAAATTTTAAAATTTCAAATTTTAAACTTCACATTTCAAATTTAATTTTCAAATTAAAAAATTTGAATTTCAAATTTGCTTTTTTTTTTTGTTTTTAAATTTTTATTAACTAACTATGAGTTTCCACCCCTCTCGCTTTGAGTTTGGTTCCAATGTTGTTGCAAGGAATGGAAATTATAACAGGAACATGCATCAAGGTCAAAACAATCAGAGATGGAAGGAGCCACGAGGATCTGATCAACCCTTCCGGCAACAACCCCCTCCAATGCACTATAACCAACAACCATCCTATGATGCATACCAAAATGATGACTATAGTGGACCCCCTTGTAGTTACCAACAAGGCCCACCATATGATTATGAACCACCTCCTTAACACAGCTTTGGACCACCATACTCACAAGCCCCCTACTACCAGACATCATCACATGATTCTAACCCGTATCCACCACACCAACCACCTTATGAGCCATATGAACCATATATAGAACCACCCCAATTCCAACCCAATTACTCCCAAGAACCACCACCTCAATATTTGCCATCTCCATATCCATCAATCCAAGAGCACTATGATCCTACTTATGATAGCCGAGCGCAACAAGAATCAAGGGATCGTCTCACGGAAACATGTGCAAAACTTCAAGCAACCCTTCGCCAACTGGATCAAGCGATAAATCGATTACCTTCCCGACGTTCGGACACTCAAGGAACCCCCATGGCCTCATGTGGGCAATCTAATGAAGAACGTAGCATGAAGGAGATATTAGAAACTCCGGTGGACAGTGAGCAGCACGATTTTATATTGAAACAATTGGAAGAAGCTACGCCTGCCATTGAGGAGGAAGAAGTGGTTGAAGACTTAGGAGATGCGGAACCTCCATGGGAAACTCAATTTATAGAGCCTCCTTCAAAGACGTTTGAAATTGATGTTGAGGAGGGTGTACAACCTCCAAGGCATATCATGGTTGAAAACTTTGAAGGAGATGATCAAGAGATGGATTCAATCATTGATGAAGTCTTATCTACATTTGAATCCTCTCCCGTTGGACTAGACATGGAGATTAAAGAAGAAGAAGCACAACATCCCATACCCTTGGTAAACAATGAAGAAGAGATTGAATTGGAAGAAAGCTATCAAGAGGAAGAGGTTGATATTGAAGAAGTTTGCAAAAAGGTGGAAGTTGTCAAAAAGCACAAGGGAGTGGAGCTTGAAATCACCTTGCCGAAGTTATTGGAGACCCCTCCCCCTAAGTTGCCATCATCCTTCACAACATTCAAGTGGGTAAAATTCATATCCCTTAGCTTTCTAATTCCACTTGAATATGGGCTACTGGAGACGGATGGTCAACTTAGAGCTCTTTGTGGCATAAAGAGTAAGAGGAAGATGGTCAGTGGTAAGAATTGTCCTGCAAGGTTCATTATGGTTGAAAGCTTTAAGTTTAAAGGCAAAGGTTGGTGTAGAGCTCAACTGAATGGGTCTAGGAAGTTGTTTGGCCACTTTAGTGAGAATTCAGATTGCTTACCACCCAGTTGGAACACTAATGATCAACAAGAAGACGGGTGCAAAAGCAAGATTTGGGACCCCGGAATTCATTCTGCCAATCAACACTCTTGGGGCCTTGTCACTTGCTTTAACTTGCTTAAAGGCTTTCTGCGCCTAGTTTGGGATCTCGGAGGCTATTGGAATTACAAACATTGGTGGAGATTCCTGGATGAGTTCAAGCACAAGCCACCATAACAGGGAGCTCACCAAATGTCCAACTTAAGGACTTTAACTAAAAGTGCTAGGTGGGAGACAACCCACCATGGTATGATCGTTCCTTTTTATTTTTATTTAGTTTTATTTGTTTTCAAGTTTTATTTTATTTTATTGTATTGAACCTGGAGTTTTGCATAACATTCATATTAGCATTGCATTCTGCATACTGCATTAAAAAAAAAAGCACGCGCGTCGCTGACGCGTCCGCGTCACAAGTGCATTAGGAGAAAAGAAAAGTGAACAGAGAGTCACGCGCGAGCATGGCTGGAGGCGTGCCTTTGGCACAAATCGCCCCACGTGACCGCATTCCCCACGCGTCCGCGTCAGATGGAAAATTTGCCTCCCACGTGACCGCGTCACCCACGCGGCCGCGTGACCTGAAAATCGACGTAAAAGGGGTGCATGGCCGAAAGTTGTGCTGGAGTAGGGCTGGAATCGTGCTAGAAGCCCAAGTCCTCCCACACGAACGCGTCACCCACGCGTCCGCGTCATATTGGAAATAAGGCCATCCACGCGATCGCGTCCACCACGCGAACGCGTCACCCTGAAAATTAGCAAAAAAGAGTTTCAAACAGAGAGTTGTGCGAACGCAAGGCTGCACTCGCGCCGATCGCACAAATCAGGCCACGCGATCGCGTGACCCACGCCTCCACGTCACCTGACCTTATCGCACACCACGCGACCGCGTCCCTCACGCATCCGCGTCCCCTGCGCCGCACAACTCAACCAAATCAGCGCCAATTATCTTATCTTTTCTTTTCAAATCCTAATTTATTTTCTATCTTTTCTTCTTTCTTCTTTCTTTCTTACTTCATCTTTTTAACTTCTCATCCTTCTTATCTTTTATTTTATTTTATTTAATTTATTTGCATACTTTCATTCATTGCATTTTAATTTTGTGCATATTTTTATTTTCTTTTCAAAAATTATTATTTTTTCAATTGGTGTTAAAAATTTTCTTATTCAACTGTTGCATCTTTTCTTGAATTTACTTTGGTGCTTAGTAACTTGTTTTATACTGTAGGATGATGTTAATTATCTGCCAATGCCAATTTTTATGATACTTACACTCCATTTGCATTGACATGAACTTATATTGATATTTTCATTACCCACACTCCTCCCCTGTGTTGCAAATTTTACACCACTGGTATGCCATGTGCTTCTATTATTTTCTCACGAACATGTTGAAGCTTCCATGTAAATGAGACCCTTATTATTTGGCATAAACACCCATATTTTATTTATGTTCTTATCTTTATTTCTGGGTTACTTTCCTTCTTTTTATCTTCTTTCAGGATGGCCACCGAGGAAGGGAAAGGAAAGTTTCTAACTGGGGAGACAGGCAAGTCAATTTGTACAATCTATAGAAAAAGACATCAGTTGGAGCAGCCCGTCCACTTGTACATCTTAGCATGCATCGAAGACGGTGCAATCTTTAAGTGTGGGGAGGTCGATACCGATCTCCATGGGTTAGCCATATTCTTCTTTTCAACACCATTGTTTTATTTTTTTATTTGTTTATTGTTGCATCTGCATATTTGATTGCATATTTGTTTGATTTTATGCATTTAGTTACTACTTGGTTGAAGTAATATTTTCTCTTTCAAGAAATTTTATAGTATTTCACTAATTTAAATCAAAATTTTTGTGTTAAATTTGTTTGAAGTTGTATTTGGAACATGATTTTTTAGCTAAAAGAACACAAAACCTGTGAGATTTGAGCTTATTTATATGGTTACATTATTTAATCATAAATATTTTATTCCTGTGTGTTTTCTTCTCTATGATTGTAATCTATATTTTGCTCCAATCTATATGTCCATTATTTAGTGTATTTACATGCTTGCATATGATTGAGGCCATTGTTTGATTTTAGCTCACTTATCCCAAATAAGCCTACCCTTTAAATCACCCTTGTCAGCCACTTTGAGCCTTTTAATCCCATTTGTTCTGTATTTTACCACATCACTAGCCTTAAGTAGAAAAACAATTAAATATTCCAATTGAATCTTCGGTTAGCTTAAGATAGGGATTGTGTAACAATTAAGTGTGAGAAAACTGTGGGAACTTGGGTTAATAAGGGAAGTATCATGTTTCTAATTTTGAATATTGGAAAATTTGGGTACCTACTCATGTAAAACAGAAAATTAAAAATTCCATATGCATTGATATGTTATTCTAGTTTTTATGTCTCTCTAAAACAAAAACAAAAAAAAAGAGAAAAAGAAAAAAAAAAGAGAAAAAGAGAAAAAGAAAAGAGAAAAAATATATAATATAAATAAATAAATAAGGAGACAAAATTACCCCAATGTTAAGTTAATGAAAAAAATCAATGCATATGTGATAAAATTAAAGAAAAGTTGATACATGAATATGTGATACAAAAGTGGGAATTATGGGTAGCTAGGCATGAATTTAAAAGTATATAGAGTATATGTATATTAGGTGAGAGCTTAGGTTAATTAAAGATTCAATTTATAAAGCTCACTTAGCCATATACATATACCCTTACCCTTACCTTAGCCCCATTACAACCTTGAAAAGACCTCATGATGTTTGCATTGGTATATTAAATATTGTTGATTGGTTAGGTGAAGAACAAATTTTAGAAAGCATGACTAGAGAAGAGTAGAGTGATTGACCCTAGACACTTGAGAGTTAGAGTGATATACACTATCAGTAAGGGTTCAGTGCTCAATTCTATGTTTCCTGCTTTCATGAGCTATCTTCTTACAAGTTTTACTTGTTTTTTATTGTATAATTTGAATTAGTGAAATCTGATTTATGTTTTTCTTGGAAAACTTATTTATTTTTAAACCAAGTAGATAAAAACATTTTGCATGTAGTTGCATTCATATAAATAGGTTGTATTTCATATATTTTACCATTCCTCTTTATCTTTATAGCTACTCTTGAGCTTAGCATGAGGACATGCTAGTGTTTAAGTGTGGGGAGGTTGATAAACCACTATTTTATAGTTTATCTTGTGCTCAATTGAGTGGATTTTATCAACTCTTTACCCACTTGTTCATACTATTTGCATGGTTTTACATTTGCCCTCCTAATTATGTGCTTTGATTGAAAACATGCTTCTTTGGCCTTAAGTTCCCTATGTTTAATCCTCTCTTATTACCATTAGATGCCTTGATATGTGTATTAAGTGATTTCAGAGATTACAGGGCAAGAATGGCTTAGAGGATGGAAAGGAAGCATGCAAAAGTGGAAGGAATACAAGAAGTTGGAGAAATTGCTAAGCTGTCCAGCCTGACCTTTTTGCACTCAAACAGCTATAACTTTAGCTATAGAAGTTCAAATGATGCGGTTCCAGTTGCGTTGGAAAGCTAACGTCTGGGGCTTCGATTTGATATATAATATGCCATAGTTGCTTTGACACTAGGTGACGCGAACGCGTGCTCCACGCGGCCGCATCGCAGTGACGAAAAATTAACGTGTTTGAATTCGCAACCAGTGAATTCTGGGCTGTTTCTGACCCAGTTTACGGCCCAGAAAACACAGATTAGAGGCTATAAAGTGGGAGAATTCATTCATTCATGATCATAAGCTCATAATACACAATTTTAGTTTTAGATGTAGTTTTTAGAGAGAGAGGTTCTCTCCTCTCTCTTAGGATTTAATTTTAGGATTTAGGATTATTTCTTCTTCATCACAGGTTCAATGTTCTTTTAAATTACTTTCTAATTTTATTTATTCTATTCCTTTAATTGTTATTTATCTTTTCAACTAGACTTATGCTACATTCATGTTATGATTTTCTTAATTAATATTATTTGAGGTATTTCAGATTTAAGATTGTTTTGCTTTATTTATATGAATGCTTTTAATTTAATTTAGATATTTTCCCTTTTGGCTTTGGTTAAATAATTGGTGACTCTTGAGTTATCAAACTCATTGTTGATTGAAAATTGGAATTATTCAAGAATTAATTCGAGTTCTAATAACTCTGACTTTTTCCAAGGAAAGACTAGGACCTGAGGAATAAAAATTAATTCATCCACTTAACTTACCTTCATAATTAGAGGTTAACAAAGTGGGAGAAAAATCAAATTCTCATTACAATTGATAAGGATAACCAGGATAGGACTTCCAGTTTTCATATCTTGCTAAGAGTCTATTTTATAGTTATTTATTTATTTTACTTGTCATTCAACATACTTCTCTCTTACTTTCAAAACCCCCAATTTACAAGACTCCTAACCAATAATAAGAACACCTCCCTGCAATTTCTTGAGAAGAAGACCCGAGGTTTAAATACTCGGTTATCAATTTTAAAGGGGTTTGTTACTTGTGACAACCAAAACTTTTGTAAGAAAAGTTGATTGCTTGGTTTAGTAACTATACTTGCAACGAGAGTTTACTATAACCTCTAAACCATCAATCTTCAGTTCTTTCAATGCTTTCATTTTTTTCTGATATGGTTGAAAAGTTCATTGAGGTATTTATGGATGACTTTTCTATTTTTGGTAATTCTTTTGAATCTTGCCTTAAGCATTTATCTCTTGTCTTGAAACGATGTCAAGAATCAAACCTTGTTTTAAATTGGGAAAAATGTCATTTTATGGTTATAGAAGGTATTGTTCTTGGACACCGGATTTCAAGTAAGGGAATTGAGGTAGATAGAGCAAAGGTGGAGGTAATTGAAAAATTACCACCACCGGCTAATGTTAAGGCAGTCAAGAGTTTCTTAGGTCATGCAGAATTTTATAGAAGATTTATAAAGGATTTTTCTAAAATTGCTAAACTGTTAAGCAACCTATTGGTTGCTGATGTTCCTTTTGTCTTTGATTTTGATTGTCTGCATGCTTTTGAACTCTAAAAGCAAATCTTACCTCTGCTCCCATTATAGCTCCCCCTTATTGGGATTTACCATTTGAGTTGATGTGTGATGCCAGTGACTTTGCTATAGGAGCTGTTTTAGGACAGGGGCATGGTAAGCTTGTACATGTCATTTACTATGCCAGTCGTGTGTTAAATGATGCCCAAAAGAATTACACAACTACAGAAAAGGAATTATTAGCTATTGTGTATGTTGTTGATAAGTTTAGGTCCTATTTACTTGGTTCTAAGGTCATTGTTTATACTAACCATGCTGCTTTGAAGTACCTTCTAACCAAGCAGGATTCTAAACCAAGATTAATCAGATGGGTGTTGCTCCTTCAGGAGTTTGATATTGAGATGAAAGACAGAAAAGGGTCAGAAAATCAAGTAGCTGACCATCTTTCCAGGATTGAGCCTAAAGCAGGAGTGCAACCACCCACAGCTGTGACTGAGACGTTTCCAGATGAGCAATTGTTCCTCATTCAGCAGGCTCCATGGTTTGCAGACATTGCAAATTATAAGGCCATGAATTTTATTCCAAGGGAGTACAGTAGGCAACAAGTGAAGAAGCTATTGACTGATGCGAAGTACTACATTTGGGAGGAACCATACCTTTTTTAAAAGGTGTTCAGATGGTGTCATCCGGAGATGTGTCCCAGATGAAGAAAAACAGCAGATTCTTAGGCACTGTTATGGTTCTAAGTATGGAGGTCACTTTGGTGGTGAAAGGACAGCTACAAAGGTCCTTCAGAGCGGGTTTTATTGGCCGATTCTCTTCAGAGACTCGAGCATTTGTGAAGCACTGTGACAGATGTGAAAAAGCCACAAATCTCCCTGCCAACCATGAAATGTCACAGCAGGAAATTCTTGAGGTTGAGTTATTTGATGTGTGGGGTATTGATTTCATGGGACCTTTCCTATCCTCACATTCAAACAACTATATTCTAGTGGCAGTTGATTATGTGTCCAAGTGGGTGGAAGCTGTGGCTCTGCCCACCAATGATGCCAAGGTGGTAATGCATTTTCTTCAGAGATATATCTTTAGCCGGTTTGGTGTCCCAAGGACATTCATTAGTGATGGAGGAAGTCACTTCTATAACAGACAGCTGGACTCTCTTCTGCAGAGATATGGAGTCCGTCATAAAGTGGCAACCCCCTATCACCCTCAGACAAGTGGACAGGTTGAAGTTTCCAACCAGGAACTCAAGCGGATCTAGAGAAGACCGTCAGTGTTTCAAGAAAGGACTGGTCTAGGAAGCTTGATGATGCTCTTTGGGCATACCGGAAAGCTTACAAGACTCCTATTGGCATTTTCCCTTATCAGTTGGTCTATGGCAAAGCCTGTCACTTGCCAGTTGAGCTGGAGCATAAAGCTTACTGGGCAATCCGATATCTGAATCTTGATTCAGAAGCTGCAGGAATCAAGCGAATGCTTCAGTTGAATGAGCTTGACGAATTCAGATATTCAGCCTATGAGAATACCAAGCTCTATAAAGAGAGAACCAAGTTACTGCATGACAAGAAGATTGCCATCAGAGTCTTTGAGCCAGGACAGAGAGTGCTTCTATATAATTCAAGGCTCAAACTCTTTCCCGGGAAGCTGAAATCCCGGTGGTCAGGACCGTTTGTGGTTACCAGAGCTTCACCATATGGTTATGTGAAAATATAGGAAGAGAATTCTGACAGGAAATTTACAATGAATGGCCAGAGGTTGAAGCACTATCTTGGAGGCGAGATCGATCGCTAGAGGTCCGCTCATCTGCTGAATTAGCAAAACTGACTGTCAAGCTAGTGACGTTAAAGAAGTGCTTGTCGGGAGGCAACCCGATAATTTTGTATCCTAAGTTATTTTTTGTAGTAGGAGTTTTCTTACTTATTTGATTGTTATTGAGTTTTTACTATTTTTTTCTGATCATGCAGCTATTTTATAACAAGAACCGAACACTTCAGGCAACATAAAAAAAAACGAGCACACGACGCACAAGCGTCACTGACGCGTACGCGTCATATGTGTGTGCGTGAAAAATAAAATTGGACAGAGAGTTGAGCTGGAGTGGGGCTGGAACTGTGCTGGGCGCATAAGCCGCATCACGCGTACGCGTCTCTGACGCGTGCGCGTCGTTTGCTCAAATAGCCAACCACGCGTGCGCGTCCCTGACGCATACGCGTGGCCCTGAAAACGGCGTCAACAAGTGCTTGGGCAGAGAGTTGTGATAGCTTGAGGCTGGAAGTGTGCTAGAGGCACAAACTTGATCACGCGTACGCGTCCCTGACGCGTGCGCATCCTTTCCGAAATTGGCCACCCACGCGTGCGCGTGCATGACGCGCACGCGTCATCTGAAAATTTTGTTCCTAAGCCATGCGAGCAGAGAGTTGTGCGTGCGCGCGGCCGCCTTCGCGCGATTCGCACAAACCAAGGGCACGCATACGCATGCCAGACGCGTACGCGTCGCATGCGACGCCCAAATTAAACTCCTCAGCGCCTGATTTCAAATCATCCACCCCCCAATCCTAATTCTCTCTTGTTCTTTTATCCTTTTATTATTCTTTCATCTTACTATTTGTTTTTGTTTTCAATTCTTCTTTGCTTGAGGACAAGCAAACCTTTAAGTTTGGTGTTGTCGCTATGCTTATGGCTTTTCTGCTTATTTTAATAGCACCAAAGGGAGATGAATGTTCTTCATGGAGGAATGAGATGGCCACTAGCATAACTGAGGTGGTTGAGTTCCCTTCATTCTATTTCTCTTCCGTTCTTATTTTGTTATTTTCTGTTTTCTGTTGCTTTGATTGCCTGCATGGTCTTTAGTGCTTTCAGTTCTTAGAATTAATTTCATTCTATTTGTCTCATGTACCGCTCACTGAACTTGAATCTAAAAAGAAAAAGAAAAAGAAGTGATGTATTGCATGAGAAATTGAGTTTATATTGAAGAGTAGTCTTATTCACTTACATATGGTAGTATTTTCTGTGACTCTGAATGCATGACATGAACAGTGCATATTTAAATTTGAATCAAAGAATGTTGATGTACAAGAAACAGGGATTTAGAGAATTATTATGACTTCTCTGAAACAAACAAAAATTTAATCCTTGAAGCAAAAGAAACAGCAAAAAAAAGATATAAAAACAAGGTCCAAGGCTCTGAGTATCAATGACTAGGGAGGTCAGACATGATTAATAGCTCAAAGAGTTGTTTCCCTAGTCATATGCTTGTGGTGTTCTTGTGTCAAGTAATCCTTGAGACAAAACATTTAGAGTCGAGATCAATTACAATTAGCAGAGTATGCCAAAGGCTTTGAGCACCACTGTCTGGGAGTAACTGAAAGAAAAATCAGAACTTAAAGAGAGTTCCCCAGTTAAGTGCTTGTGGTGTTTCTGTGTCAAGTGAAGCTTGAGACAAAACATTTAAAGTCATGGCAAGGCTCAAGGTGCAAAGCACAAAAGAAAAGAAAAATTGTTGTGTTCAAGGGTTAAATTGAGTAACAAAAGATCAGAGAATTCATAATATTATCCGGATTCTAATTACGAATGACACTGACATCTTTCTGATTCAAAGGAGAGTGAGATGCCAAAACTATTCAGGATTGCAGTTGTAAACCCCACTATAAGAAGAGACATGAGCTTAATCGAACTCTCATTCTCATGCAAATTCACATCCTAAGCCTATATTAGTTTGGTTGCTTGAGGACAAGCAACAATTCAAGTTTGGTGTTATGATGCGTGAGCAACTTTCCTATCTTTTCCTAGTGAATTTGCATTTAAATTGTTGAGTTTAATCAAGAATTAATTATCTTTTAGCCACTATGGATGCTACTTTGAGTCTTGTGCAATTCTGTTTATTTTAGAAAGCATTCGGATGGATTTGATGGAGTTTCTGCAAGAGAAAGAGAAGAAACCAAGGAGCTGACCAGCAAGGAGCGACGCATGCGCATGCCTGACGCGTACGCGTGATTCGGAGCTGTCCATGGCGATGCGTGCGCGTACCTGACGCGTACGAGTGACACGCGAAGAAGATCATCGACACGTACGCGTGACTGATGCGTACGCGTGACATGCGCCACATGCAGAATTCGAAGAAAACGCTGGGGGCGATTTCAGGCCGGGTTTCGACCTAGTTTTCGGCCCAGAAACATAGACTAGAGCCAGGGGATAGCAGAGACTCAAGGGAGATTCACACAAGAATGGTTATGCCCACTCCAAGTTAGGCGTAGACCCTACGAAGCAAGTGGTCCCCATCCATCAATTGAAGACGTGCTGATTGCTTTAATTAATTCTGATTTAAACTTTAATTTTTATTTTAAAATAGGAAAAGATATTATTTTAGTTTTAGAAGATAGATTTTAAATTAATTAGAATTAGATATAGAAGGGGATTTCCATTCCACTTCAGCCAAAATACATTTTATCAGAATCCTCATTTTCTTTGCCATGAGCAACTAAACCTCCATTGTTAAGGTTAGGAGCTCTGTCTATTGAATGATTGATACTATTATTTCTCTATTTTAATTCATGTATTGATTTCTATTTCAAGAATTGTTTTCATTATTTATTTTATGAATTTGGGTGGAACGGAAGTATGACCCTCTTTCTAATTGAATTCTTGTATAACTTGGAAAAGCTCTTTACTTGAACAACAGCTTGAAAACAATTTCTCCTAAATTTTAATTATCTGGATTTAACGGGATACGTGACATATAATCCTTTTATATTTGGGTAATTAAGGATTTCTGTGGCATATAAACTAGAATTGAACTTCACCCTCTAATTGGAATTAAGTGACCAAGAAATTGGCAGTTGATAAATTTTAGAGAAGACTAGAAAGGTCTAAGGAATTAGGGTCTAGTCACGTATAGTTTGCCATGAATTGAATCTTGCATGATTAAAATAATTAGTAAGAAAAGTCAATCCGGAAAATAGATAACTCTGAAGCCTTAACTGCTTCTCCATATTTTATTCCCAACTTATTTATTTGCCTGTCTTCTGTTTAATGCTTTTTGAACTCTTAACACTATTTTCTGTTTATCTAACTAAGTAAATTAATCAACCATTGTTGCTTAGTCCTTCAATCCTCGTGGGATCGACCCTCACTCACCTGAGGTATTACTTGGTACGACCCCGGTGCACTTGCCGGTTAGTTTGTGGACTTTGAATTCCGCACTAGCGGACGACAATGAAGAGGTAGGAGGAGAGCTCTGTAACTCTGTGAGGGTTTTTGAGAGAGGAAAAAGTGAGGAGAGAAGTGAGAAGAGAGGAAATGACAGTAGAATTGGATAAGGGTGGAATAGTTTAGGAATTTTATTAAAAAATCAACAAAAAATTAAAGTTTTGATACTTTTGTCGTACAGAACTCATCTTTTATGTGTACAACATTAATTTTCTTAATTTATGGGTATTTTTGTCAGCGTTGGTAAACTTCATTGGTACTTTTGATAGTTTTTCAAAAAAAAAATTCAATACTTTTTTAACACATTTGACAAATTTTTAATAATAAAAATAAAAATACTATAAAAATAAAAAATATCTTTTTTTAAAAGTTATAATTTATTTTTTTAAAACAAAAGCTACTTAAAAAATTATTTTTCACATAATAAACAATCAAAATACTTTTATATTATTATAACTAAACATAAATGATAAATAAAAAAATGTACATAAAATATTTAAACATAAAATTATTTTTATTTTTCTAAAAGATCTCTTAAAAAATAATAATTCAAAAATAAAAATTTTTTCTTATAAACTCTCTTAAATAAGCCCTAACTAATATACTAATGGGATCTAACAGAGTCAGAAACTATGGTAATAAAAATCTAGCAAAATCACACTCTCATTTGTCAATGTGCATTGGATAAATAAAACCACACAAGATTGGCACACCACACGTTTTAAAAAGAAATGTAAGAAACAACCAAGCCATCATAGAAGCAAAAAGAGAAGAAAAAAAAAAAAAAAAGCCACGCATACAAACACTTTCATGACAGATCAAAAAAGAAGAGAAAAAATTAAAAAAGGAAGGGAAAAATGAAACTGCAAGAGATGGCACCAAGATTCTTAAGAATCTGGAACAGAGGTCGCTGCCCGTTTGATCGATGCTGACTTAACAAGATGGTTATAGCTGCCTTTCTCCTTAAAAAGCTGGGAGAAATGGTGCTTGCAATACAAAATGCCCTCGAGGGCTGCGTAATTCGACGGCGTTATGGGACAGCCGCCGTGAGAACACTTGAAACATGATTTGTGATATGCCTGCCCTTCCACTGTTACCTGCACTCACTCAAACAAGTGCTGTTCTTAAACTACCATTTCAATTCAAGTAAATATGTACAACTGCATAACTCATTCAGGAAATTCTTGGAAGAACACAAAATCTAATAACTCATATTTAGGCTATCTAACAAAAAGGTTTGATGGAACTTGTAAACATGTGAATTTATCTTGAATGAAGTTAGTCGGGTCCAGTTTTAGTGCGAGTGTGTCCAAATGTGTAAAAAGTAGATTCTCCAGTTTCTATTCATAAGCAAACATACTGTTTTCTTTCCGGTGTTGTGTCATCTTAGGCACAGAACTAAGCTTTAGACACAGACATTTCTTCTCTACAATTATCATATTCCATGAAGATCACAACTCTATCAAAGTCTACTTTGTTACAAGGATCAAAAATGAAGTTCAATTATATTATTCTGCAGAAAAGGCACGATAATGTATGATTTGTCTAGAACAGAATAATGTCAATGCTTAGCAGGACCAACAAAAGGAAAAAAGTTCGAGCAACAAGAGTTTCTGTGTTGGCAATTTAGCCAAAAACAAATCCATATTTCTGGAAAAGGAAGAGAATATCGCTTTACACTAACCTTCATTATGCTCCAGTAAGCATTCCGAAAAGACATATTCAACTTAAGTGTTTTATAGTTACACTCATATACAACACTACTATATCCAATATGTAATTGACCCTACAAAATAATCTGTTTAGAGTTTTTCGGGTCCTAACCTTTTCCAACGGATAAGCAGTTTTGCCACATGTAGCGCACTTTTCTTGTGTCCCAGAAAACATGCTAGCAGCTTTACTAGGGGACCTTGTCTAGAACAATTAGAAGATGCCATTTCCAGTAGTTATTGAATAAAAATCAAATGTAATAGAACAGTTTATGAAAATCCAATCACAAAGAAGTTTAAACAATACACAAATCTAACTGTTTTACCAGCTCGGGAGTTGCCTTGTCAGCTAACTTAGCAGCTGTTCAAAAGGAAATAATGGCCATTAAAGACGCATCCGACTCAAAAATCACACGAAGATAGCTCTATCCTTGAAGAATAAGACACACATACATGACTGGAAATTCTTGGTGAACGAGCCCGTCTCCTTGAAGAGCTGCTCGTAATGAGGCTTACAGTATAGGACACCTTCCATTGATGAATAGTTGCTCAGCTGAAACATAAAAGTGATCAACAGTAGTAGTGATTCTGTAACTAAAAGTGTAAACTCAGATACACAAATGGTAGTTCAAAATTTATAATTACGGGCCGATCTATGTCAGAGCGAATAATTTCACACTCCATAAACTCCAACCTTCACTTTACACACACATTTCTTCCTTTCTGATCAAATCATCAAAGTCGCAATATTCTATTCCGGTTTAGAGAATAAAGTGCAGCATTTTAACCATTAACAAAGAATCAATAGTTTCAGATCAAAATATGGAAAAAAGCGCTGAATAAAAGCAAGAATCTCTAGCAAAATTTTACAAGTTTAAAATTGAAGAGTCCAAATTTTGAGAGCACTGAACAATATTCTCATGCTATAAATTCAACAATGCAGGCTTGAAGCTAAAACATTAGAAAACATGCATACATATATTTTTTATCTTTACTTTCCAAATATGAAAAAGAAGAAACCTTTAAAGTTCCCTTGCAATGAGAGCATCTAAAACAAGCTTTATGGTATGCAGTGCCATCAGCAGATAACTGATCAACAGGGTACACAGTTTTCTCACAAGCCTTGCACTTTTGCTGGGTGCCAATGAAAGACATCGTTATGACCCTTTTCTAGATCAAAATCCAACAATGGATCCGCTTCAGACACTAGTTCTCTTGTTAGATTTTGCCTGTCACAAACAAATTCAGCTAAGGAAAAAAAAAAACACCAATATAAAACAGATTCAGCACATGGTCAAAAAGGGTCAAAATTGAAAACTTCAAGTTAAAACCGAAAAAGGGATCTTTTCTTCTTTTTTTTTTTCTTATCAATCTGTTTGGTTCTGAAAGAAGCTTCAACTATGGGAATGCTGCAAAAGTTAGTATAGTCAAATGGGTATTTGAGAATAGGATAAAGATCGTACCTTGTGAAAGGGAAAGTGAGAAATGGTGGATCAGTGATGCTGTGTGTAAAAGGGTTTGTTACGATCTAAAGCTTTTTAAAGCTTGAGATTGAGACTATGAGCGATTCTGAGGGCTGAAGAAGAAACCCAAAAAGAAGAAGAAATAAGAATAGCCACTTCACACACAGCTCAGAGCTCAGAATGGGACTTTGAAAGAATATATGAATGAATGAATTTATATGATAATTGATAACTAATCATATCATGGTAACCATAATGTTATTTATTTGGATCTATTTTAATTTTTTATAAATACAATTATTTATTTATTATTAAAAAAGTTTTGATATTGTAAAGTCCATATAGTTAAAGAAAAAAAAACCAAACATGTCTTGTAAGAATGTGGCATGTGGATAAGTTTTAATAAGAGATAAAATATATTTTTTGTCTTTATAATTTATTAAAAATTTAAAAATATTTATAAATTTTATTTTATTTTAATTTTATTTTAAAAATTTTTAAATTATATTAAATACACTTCTTACAGTTAATTTTTCAGAAATTTAAGAATAATTCAGTAATAAATTTATAAGAAACTGTTCAACACACGTAAACTAGATATAATTGTCATGCATTAGCTGTCAATAGTATATTTGATGTAAATCGAAAATTTCAAAAACAAAATTAAAGCAAAACAAAACTTAAGAATATTTTTAAAATTTTTAATAATTTTTAATGATAAAAATATACTTTATTCTTTAATAAATTAGTATAAATTTGTCACCAAAAAAAATTAGTATAATTTTTTTTTTCCAATTTGTTAGATAACTAATAAAGAATACAGTCAACTAGCAACTTTTTTGAATTTTTTTTAGAAGTGGCGTGAATTCAAATTATCATAAAAAAGATGCACAATTAAATTGAAAAAAAAAATTAAAACTAAATAAAAATAAACATTTAAAATCATTATAAAGAGAATACTCAAAACTTAATATAAAGGAATATTCGAAACGTAACAAAAAAGAAATATCTAAAATTATTTTAAAAAATCTAAAACCAAATAAAATAAGACATAAAAAAATATTGAAAAAAGAACATTCGAAACTAAGAAAAAAACTATCTAATACTATTAAAAAAATTCAAAATTTAAAAAGAAAAAAACATCCAAAATATAGGAAAAAAAAACATCTAAAACCTAGGATAAAGAAACATTCAAAACTAGTAAAAAGAATTATCCAAAACTAAGAAGAAGAAGATATTGCACGAAGAAATGGAGAGAGAGGCCGCGTCGTTCTTGCATGAGGAGAAGGAGGGGTGACTGCGCTGTTCTTGCGAGAGGAGATAGGCAATGTGGGGAGAAATGTTTGGAAAGAGGTTGGTGGTAGAGCATGGTATTCTTGCACGGAACACAATGTGGTTGGTGACGGACGAGTGGTTGGCAAGAACAGCAGCCTTCCCCTACGTCCAAACGCATGCGGAGGCCCTGAACTACGTTTGCAGTAGAGGTGTTGCAATTGCCGGTAGTGGATGAACGTTGCGCAGCATTGATTGGTGGCACGAGCAGCGACACGGATATAACAATACTTTCGACAGTTAGATGGTGCGACGTGCGCCTAAAAAGAAAAGAATAAAAGTTTGTGTAATTGTTTTTTATTGTAAATAAAATAGAGAATAAAAGTTTATGCGATTTTTTTTTTTATTGTAAATGAGATAGAAAATGAAAATAGAATGGCTCTTTAGGTATTATTTTTATTTTTTTGTTGGATTCTTTTTATTAATTGACTACGTTTAATAGCATCATTAGTTGGTTACGTATATTTTTTGTTTTTTTACCAATAGGAACAAAATAGTGAAATCCTAAAGGTAAAGCTAACAATATCTAAAAGTAATGGGATGTACAAAATATATAAATATATAAAGGTATAAGTTAAAATTATATCTTTAGTAGACATCCTACTAAAGAACGAGTTAAATTTCAATTTGACCCCTGAAATTTGGCCTGATGTTTAAAATGACTCCCACAATTTTGTTGGTCCCAATTAGAACTCTCAAATTTGTAATTGTGGCTCCAGCTTACCCCTGCGATCATCTCCGTCACCAGAATGCTGATCTAGCGCAATTGCATGACATGGTGGACACTACTTAAACGACGGCGCATTAGTTTTGCGTCCAAATCCTTTGGAAACCACGTAGTGTAGGGGTTTTCTTGATGTTTTGCAACTTATGATCGTCCTAGTGGAAAGAAACAGAGTTTTAACCCACAAAAAACTGAAACGACGTAGTTTCCAAAGGGTTTGGACGCGAAACCAATGCACCGTCATTTAAGTAGTGTCCATCATGTCATGTAATTGCATCAGATTAGCATTCTGCTGACGAAGATGATCGCAGGGGCAAGACAGAGCTACAATTATAAATTTGGGGGTTCTAATTGGGACTAACGAAATTGTGAGAATCATTCTGATCATCGGACTAAATTTCAGGAGCCAAATTGAAATTTATCTCACTAAAGAACGCTTAAAAAGAAGAGTTTATTCATAACCAAACTTTACGACTTTCGAATTAAAAATTTTAAGGTATAATTATAACATTCTGGTTTTTGTTTTAGAGTTGTGTATACGAGTTTTACGTTTTATTCGCATAATGTCTATGATAACTTTTTTTTGTGATCTTTAAATAAAATGAATAATAATGTAATATTAATATTATGTTATTATTTAATTTTATTTGACGAAGGACAGGCTGGACAACTACTTGATATTGGATCTGAACGATTGTAAAAGCTCGGCTTTACTAATATCATTTACATTAGTAATTTACTCGATCTTTATTTTAATTTAATACCACCATTTGAGATCATTATTTTAGTTTTTTACTATACCCAATTACCTTTCATGATATTTAAAAATTAACCTCACTGACTCAGCAGTTTAAAATCGCGACACGCAGCACTTAATGCGCCACGTGTCGTGACGCATACATCATTCCCGTTGATTAAGTGACACTTAGTCAGTAATCAAGTTATATAAAAAGCACAAACTCTCTCTCTCTCTCTCTCTCTCTCTCTCTCTCTCTCTCTCTCTCTCTCTCTCTCTCTCTCTCTCTCTCTCTCCGCAGTGACGTGTGTTTTGTTCGGTGGAATCGCGAAGTGGAATTATCCCTGCCAGGAACCAGTTCGGCAGAACCAAACGAGGAGAAGAACCACCGAATTTTTGATGTTTTCGGTCCGCTTGACCGATTAGAAACCTCCTCCAGTACCTTGTGTGTGTTCTGTGCCTCACAGAGGTAGGGTTTGACTCTCTAATCGGTTAAAATTATGAATTAATTGATATATGTGGTTGGATTATTGTCTGTTGATGTCTGTTGTTTAAATATGTGATTGTTGGCTGTTGAAATTTTAGCTGAATTGTTGCTAAAATTATTGTTGTGATTCGGCCATGATGAGAAATTAGGAACTGAGATATTGTTGTTGAATAATTGGCTGAAATCTGAGTTATATAATAGTATGTAATTGAATTTTGTTGGTCGGATTTTGATTTGGGATTAATTATAACTAAATGAATATTTTGAACGGAGGTTTCGAGTAAAAAAGAGTAGAGGTTTGGCTTTTGAAAAAGATTTAACGAATAAAAATTATTTATTTATAAATATATGATTTTTTTAAATTAACTGGGTTTAGTTTTTGAAAAAAAATAATTGGTTTGCAATAAAAGGTTTAAATTGGAAGACGCTTTTTGAAAAAATATGACTCTAATTGAACGAAAAAGGTTTTATTTTGAAAACGGAAGAACCGTGCCCAATTTTCTTATTTTAATGAAGTTTTAGGTATTTAAAAATTTGTACAATATTTTGAATAATTTATAAAGTAACCAGTGAAGACTGGGTCTCTTTTATAAAAGTTCAGAGTTATTTAGAGGAATTTTAAAATACGTCAATTTAAAGTAACTTGTAAAATATGCCATTTTTCAAAGTTTAAGCATATTTATGTATTTTACTCCAGTGGAATATTTATGCATTTTTAAAGTACTTATAGAATTTAAGCGTAACTCTGAGGTATTCGAAAAAATGATTCTAAAGTTAAATCTCATTACCTGCTCTGTTTTAGTTGATTATTTTAGGAAAATTGTGAAATTCTGGATAAGAAATTATTATATCTTAAAAGATATTTGATTATGTGATGAGATAATTACGTTTGGAAGTGCTACACCAATAACTCTTCTTGTCATCGATTTATCTGGCGATTTGTCGAAGAGCAGTACGGGCGCTATAACCCAAGAGTGTAACCCGTCACTTTAATCGTGGGAGCCATACGGGCGCTATAGCCCAAAAGCGTGCAGGCGCTATAACTTAAGAGTGTACCGGGTACTATACCTCAAAGCGATGGCAACGAGAGACAACGTCCGTAAGGATGTAATGTGGGGAGCGGGTCGAAAATCGACGGATGAGCTTATTATCTGTACTAGGGCTAGACATGCATCATACTTGTTTGCGCATATCTCTTGTGTGTTTTGAATTCATTGTTGTGGTTGTATGTTATGTTGCTATTTGCTTTTATTTGTTGTTTGCATATGCTCTTTTATTGTGGTCGTTTTGATCTGGCACACATGGCCGTATTATAAAAAAAAAACAAATTAACCTGTTTTACCTCGATCCTACTAAGAACTCCCGAGTTCTTACCCCTATCTTCCTACCCCTCCCTCCCCCCCCTCTTCAGATGGAGATGGGTGTCATCTTCTATGAGCTCGAGTAGCCTTATGTGTACGAGGATCCTGTCGTTCACAGCTTTTATGCGGTGGCCGCGGATCCTCGAGTCCGTAACTATGTAGTTAGAGATCATCCCTTTCAGCACCCACTAGCTTCACCTCTCTTTGATTCCGATGCACCGTGTGCTTTCCGCTGTCGTGGTTACTTCCCGATTTTGTCCACCATCTTTTTTATCACATGCATGGAGGTCCTGTTTTAGCACATCAGGATGGTCAGGTAGTGCCTGAGCTTGGCCCTATCGTCAATGACTACATCCCCGGGTCTCTTCCAGTAGGATTGGATATATCGATAGAGTTGCTTTCTACTTGCTCCTTTGACCTTTTCACCATAGAGCCTCTCAGGACTTCTGCCGCGGCATTTGGTCAGTCCTCAGCAGTTGAGCAGATTTCTCTTAGTGGTACAGCTTCCGCAGGCGACAACAGTGGTGGTAGTTCCCAGAGTACATCAGAGGTCATTGTTATTTCTGACGACGAGGACATTGAGGAGATAGAGATTGTGGATCTGACTTTTGAGGACAATGATGATCCCGAGATGGATATAGATATCATGGACTTGACTTTTGACAGCGATTAGGTAGCGCCATTAGTATCTTCTTTTGGTAGCTCTCCGGTTTAGTATTCTTTTGTTTTAGACTCTCATAGTTTTGTTTTTTGAGAGATTAGTTTAGAAGACTAGGCTAGTTTGAGCGTCAGATTAGGGGTTTTCTTTATGAGCCAAACTCCGAAGATGTTTTGAGTTGTATATATGTTCATGATTGTGAGGGAGTAACTATAATATATATATTATAGTTTATTATCCTGTTTGTGTATGTATCTGTTTATCGTTTTGGTTTGTGTAATCTCGCGTTTCTTCTTATTTGCGATTTTCTTTAAGGAAGTGTTTCATAAGAATCGAGTTCTGTTAACCTGATTACAGGCTTGATATTATTAATAACCGTGTCAGTGTAGTTTTAAATTGGTAACACTCGATGTCTCGGTATGAGCATGCCATATTAGAAATTGGGTCGTTACAATTTGGTATCAAAACAGTTTGTTCCTGTTAGAGCTTGAGGAATGGATTGAATCATGCTTCATTGCATACTTTGTGTTGTGTCTCATGCTTATAGGATATCCTTGTGATATAGATTGCATGATTTTCGCTGTGTATCCATTTTAGGAACTATTCACACTTTAACTTGAAATGCTGAGACTGATAACCTTAATATTGATTGTTGGGTGTGAATAGAGTCTAGATGCTAGCGGGGACGAGGTTGCGGTAGACGATGTGAGATTTCAAAAAGTGTTCCAACGCGTGATTTCAATGGCTTTATGGCGAGAGTGAACACCATGGCTGAGGCTATGCATGAAACGGTGACTACTATAGTTCGAGCAATTAATGGGACTGGCAGTGGCTGGCATATGTGGCTGAAATTGATTGAAATTAAAGAAGCATACGTGGCTAGCATTCTTTCCAATTCCTATTTGTTTGAACAACGCAATCCTGAAATATATTCCATTGGAAAATAAACTAATATAGCAGAATTCCAATATTTTTTATGAAGATGAGCATTCATCTAAAAAATTCTAAGTCACATACATAATAAAAAATACTCATTGATTTTAAGCATATTTTATAAGTCAAACTTAAAAAATAAGAACAGAGAATAAACATACAAAATGCAGATCAACCAACCAAAACAAAGTAACTAATAATCACTCCTAACACAAAAAAATCCACTAACTACTGGCATGAAACAAAATAACTTCAATGATCAGTTATCATGTCTTCCATGCCTTGTTTCCAAGACTCCTTATCAATGCAAATAAAAAAAAATAAAAAAAATACAGAACAAGAGGGGATACCAGTAAGAAAGTTGCAACAAAACTGAGGAGACGAGACAGCGAAAAAATTTATTGCTAACAAAGAAGAAATATAAGCAAATTAATAGGGAAGAAGAAGAAAAAGAAGTACCAGTGGCAGTTCAAAAGAGAAATTAGAGTGAGCGAAAGCGGCGTTAAAGAAGAAGGTCGGGAGTGAACAGATCTAAAAATAATGCATTGTACCACGTCAACTACGGTGGCATTGACGGCAGAAACTGTGGTGGCAACGGCAGCGGAAACTGCGATGGCAACAGTGGTAGCAACGACAATATAAAGAGAACAGATCTGAAAACGCGTTGACAGAAGAGGTGGCTTCATCCAGAAGCTCTCTACTGCAACGGACACGACAGTGGTAATGGCACCAGCGGCGGAAATGGCAGCGGAAACGGCGACAAAAATGGCAGTAGAAAACTTAAGGTTTCGTAGTCATTCTCTCAACTAATTCAGCGCTTCTTATTTCAGAAAAAAAGAGAAAATGAGCTTTTGTTCCAAAATTTTGAATTTTAATTAATTATGAGTAGATGTTTTTCAAATTACCATAAATAAAATGTATTGTGGAGGTTTTTAAAAACCTTCACCAAAATACTCCCTCAAATAAATATTAATCTTGTAGTGATATAATATACCCTGAATTTTATCCATTGAGTTTTTTTCTTAAAATAGAATATAACTCCTAATAAAATAATTAGATGACTACAAATTACACAACTTTTCTAATAACTATAACACCACTTCAACTCATTTAGAACTATTAGATTCCACAACACATATGACTTCACATTTAATAATACCCAACTGAACTTTTTAGTATGGGATCACAAAAAAAAAAAGTCAAACTACATCTAGTATAAGAAGTGAAGTATTAGTTCTAATCAACAAGGTAGAATAAATCAATATTCAGAAACTTGATATTTTAGAATTGAACATACAAAAACTTCTATAAACAAATGAGTGTAACTGTAAATTGTCATTATTTCATCTAGCTAGAATATTTTTACTGTCATAAAATAACACAAATCATGGTCACCTAAAGAAGGTTGGTGTTAAAAGATTGTAGAAATTTTATAACACCAAAAAAACTATTACCTCGACGGAATATTAAATCCCACTTTTCGACAATGTTCATAGAGATATTGACCCTTATTCTCCAAATTTTTTCTAGAACAACTCTTATGGGTGGCAACATCGATAGATACTATAGTGGCTAAAACCCAAGTGGAGCCTTTCTGCAAGAATATAGACTCTCATTTTGATAACACTTAAAGACAATGCAACAAATTTAGTGTTGATACAAAAAGATGGGAAATGAGCTCACATAAGTCATGTTTAAAACTTTTTCAATTGTACTGATTGGAAAGGCATCTCCCAAAAGTTCATGACTCACTGAATACTGAGGTTGGATCTCTATATGATTAATTCGTTGCAAGCCAATGTCACCTTCTTTTAGTAGGCTAACTCGAAGTAATACAAAAAATAAAAAATCATTATCACTATTATACAGACCTGCGTAAATAGATATACAAAGTACTCCCAAATTAACTTAATTTTAGTGTTTATATACCGATTCTTGAATTTAACAACATCAGAGAAGTCACGGTTAAGGAAGACTCTTGATGCATAAAGACTATTCTGAACATTAATCTCATTGAGGCACTGATTTGCTTGAAGAGTTGAGCGACCAATATCAATGGCTCACCATCATCTTTATTCACAAATGGAGTTACCTTACTAATCATTTCACCAAATACAGTGCACTTCATCTTGTTTTTCCTATAGTATTGTAAAACATATAAGAATAACTACAATAGAAACTACCATTTAATGATACACCAATGAAGCCAGCAAAATAACTTACTGAAGATCCTCCAGGTATAGTGCCATGAATTTACTTTCTTGACCTGATTTTGTAACTATTGGTCTAGCATCATTGATGAGCGGATAATTTATACGCTTTTTGACATTGTTTTTAATATGTTTTTAGTAGGATCTAGTTACTTTTAGGGATGTTTTTAATAGATTTTGTGTTAAATTCACATTTCTGGACTTTACTATGAGTTTGTGTGTTTTTCTGTGATTTCAGGTATTTTCTGGCTGAAATTGAGGGACTTGAGCAAAAATCAGATTCAGAGGTTGAAAAAGGACTGCTGATGCTGTTGGATTCTGACCTCCCTGCACTCAAAGTAGATTTTCTGGAGCTACAGAACTCGAAATGGCACGCTTCCAATTGCGTTGGAAAGTAGACATCCAGGGCTTTCCAACAATATATAATAGTCCATACTTTGGCCAAGAATTGACAACGTAAACTGGCGTTCAACGCCAGCCTTCTACCCAAATCTGGCGTCCAGCGCCAGAAAAGGATCCAAAACCAGAGTTGAACGCCCAAACTGGCACAGATACTGGCGTTCAACTCCACAAATGGCCTCTGCACGTGCAACACTTAGGCTCAGCCCAAACACACACCAAGTGGGCCCCGGAAGTGGATTTATTCATCAATTACTTACTCATGTAAACCCTAGTGACTAGTTTATTATAAATAGGACCTCTTACTATTGTATTAGGCATCTTTGGACGCCTGGTTCTTAGATCAGAGGGGCTGGCATCTCGGCCATGCCTGGACCTTCACTTATGTATTTTTAACGGTAGAGTTTCTACACTCCATAGATTAAGGTGTGGAGCTCTGCTGTTCCTCAAAGATTAATGCAAAGTACTACTGTTTTCTATTCAATTCTCCTTATTTCTCTTCTAAGATATCCATTCGCACCCAAGAACGTGATGAAGGTGATGATTATGTGTGACGCTCATCATCCTTCTCCCTTATGAACGCGTGCCTGACAAACACTTCTGTTCTACATGAATTAAGCTAGAATGAATATCTCTTAGATCTCTTAACCGGAATCTTCGTGGCGTAAGCTAGAATGATGGCGGCATTCAAGAGAATCCGGAAAGTCTAAACCTTGTCTGTGGTATTCCGAGTAGGATTCAATGATTGAATGACTGTGACGAGCTTCAAACTCGCGAGTGCTGGGCGTTGGTGACAGACGCAAAAGGAGGGTGAATCCTATTCCAGCATGATCGAGAACCGACAGATGAATGGCCGTGCTGTGACAGAGCATGTGAGCATATCTTTCACTGAGAGGAGGGGATGTAGCCACTGACAACGGTGATGCCCTTGCATAAAGCCAGCCATGGAAAGGAGTAAGATTGATTGGATGAAGATAGCAGGAAAGCAGAGGTTCAGAGGAACGAAAAGCATCTCCATTCGCTTATCTGAAATTCCTACCAATGAATTACATAAGTATCTCTATCCCTATTCTATTATATAATATTCGAAAACACCATTATCACTTTATATCTGCCTGACTGAGATTTACAAGGTGACCATAGCTTGCTTCATACCAACAATCTCCGTGGGATTCGACCCTTACTCACGTAAGGTATTACTTGGACGACCCAGTGCACTTGCTGGTTAGTTGTATCGAAGTTGTGACAATTATGAATTAAGATCAGAGCACCAAGCTTTGGATCCATTACCAGAATTTGTTCGAGCCTGGAGATCACAATTTCGTGCATCAAGTTTTTGGCGCCGTTGCCGGGGATTGTTCGTGTTTGGACAACTGACGGTTCATCTTGTTGCTCAGATTAGGTAATTTTCTTTTCGTTTTGTTTTCAAAAATTTTTCAAAAATATTTTCAAAAATCTCTCATCTGTTTTAGAAAAAAAAAATGTTTTCAAAAATATATTTTTCTTCAGAATTTTTAAGAATGAATTCTAGTGTTTCATGATGATTTGTTGAATCCTGGCTGGCTGTAAGCCATGTCTAATTTTTGGACTGGGGTTTCAACTTACCATCACAAATGAAGAGATTCTCACACACTTAGTTGTTCTATACATGAAAAGTATCCATATCTGCTGAAGCTTGGCTGGCCATTGGCCATGTCTAGTGTTTTGGACTGGAGCTTTCTTTGAAAGCTTGGCTGGCTAGTGAGCCATGTCTAATTCCTGGACTGAAGCTTTAGACTAACATGGCAAGATTCCTGGAATTCATATTAAAAATTTTGGAATCCTTATTTTCCTCTTTCAATTAATTTTTGAAAAATAAGAAAAAAATCCAAAAAAAATTAGAAAATCATAAAAATAAAAAATATTTTGTGTTTCTTATTTGAGTCTTGAGTCATGTTATAAGTTTGGTGTCACTTGCATATGCATCTTGCATTTTTTCGAAAATATCATGCATTCATAGTGTTCTTCATGATCTTCAAGATGTTCTTGGTAAGTCTTCTTGTTTGATCTTGATGATTTTTTGTTTTGTGTCTTTTCATGTTTTTCATATGCATTCTTGAATTCTTAGTGTCTAAGCATTAAAGAATTCTAAGTTTGGTGTCTTGCATGTTTTCTTTGCATTAAAAATTTTTCAAAATTGTGTCTTGATGTTCATCATGACATTCAAAGTGTTCTTGGTGTTCATCTTGACATTCATAGCATTCTTGCATGCATTCATTGTTTTGATCTAAAAATCTCATGCATTGCATATTTTTCATGTTTTTCAAAAAAAAAAATTTCAAAAATCAAAAAAAAAAAATATCTTTCCCTTTTTCTCTCATCAAATTCGAAAATTTGGATTGACTTTTTCAAAAATTTTTTAAAATCAAGTTGTTGCCAATGAGTCAAATCAAATTTTCAATTTGAAAATCTTATCTTTTTCAAAATCTTTTTCAAAAATCAAATCTTTTTCAAAATTATTAGTTATTTTCGAAAATTTCAAAAATACTTTTTCAAAAATCTTTTTCTTATTTTTATATAAAATTTTCGAAAATAACTAATCAATTAATGTTTTGATTCAAAAATTTGAAGTTTGTTACTTGCTTGTTAAGAAATATTCAAACTTTAAGTTCTAGAATCATATCTTGTGATTTCTTATGAATCAAGTCATTAATTGAGATTTTAAAAATCAAATCTTTTTCAAAACTAATTTCAATCATATCTTTCCAAAAATATCTTCTTATCTTATCTTTTTCAAAAATATCTTTTCAAAATATCTTTTCTAACTTCCTAACCTCTTATCTTTTCAAAAATTTGTTTCAACTAACTAACTAACTTTTTGTTTGTTTCTTAACTTTTTCAAAACCACCTAACTAACTCTCTCTCTCATTTTTCGAAAATATCTCCCCCTTTTTCAAAAATTTCTTTTTAATTAACTAATTATTTTATTTTTATTTTTATTTCAAAAAATTTTCGAAAAAATACTAACAATTTTCAAAAACTATTTTCAAAAATCACTAACTCCTTTTCAAAAATAATTTTCGAAAATTATACCTCCCCCATCTTATTCTATTTATTCATTCATATCCTGACATCTCATCTCACATCTCTTCCATTCGTATAGTTGTGCTTCTTCCTTTACATTACATTCTTTGTCTCCCCCTCTTCTTCCACTTACATAAGGGAACCTCTATACTGTGGTAAAGAGAATCTCTATTATTATCATTATTTTTCTGGCCATTCTTCCTTGTCATATGAGCAGGAGCAAGGATAAGAACATTCTTGTGGAAGTAGATCCAGAACCTGAAAGGACCCTGAAGAGAAAACTAAGAGAAGCTAAAATACAACAATCCAGAGATAATCTTTCAGAAATTTTCGAACAGGCAGAGGAGATGGCAGCCGAAAATAATGATAATGTAAGGAAGATGATTGGTGACTTTACTGCACCTAATTCCAGTTTACATGGAAGAAGCATCTCCATTCCTGCCATTGGAGCAAACAACTTTGAGCTGAAACCTCAATTAGTTTCTCTGATGCAGCAGAATTGCAAGTTTCATGGACTTCCATCTGAAGATCCTTTTCAGTTCTTAACTGAATTCTTGCAGATATGTGATACTGTTAAGACTAATGGAGTAGATCCTGAAGTCTACAGGCTCATGCTTTTCCCTTTTGCTGTAAGAGACAGAGCTAGATTATGGTTGGATTCTCAACCTAAAGACAGCCTGAACTCTTGGGATAAGCTGGTGACGGCTTTCTTAGCCAAGTACTTTCCTCCTCAAAAGATGAGCAAGCTTAGAGCTGATGTTCAAACCTTCAGACAGAAAGAAGGTGAATCCCTCTATGAAGCTTGGGAAAGATACAAACAGTTGACCAAAAAGTGTCCTTCTGACATGCTTTCAGAATGGACCATCCTGGATATATTCTATGATGGTTTATCTGAGCTATCAAAGATGTCACTGGACACTTCTGCAGGTGGATCCATTCACCTAAAGAAAACGCCTGCAGAAGCTCAAGAACTCATTGATATGGTTGCTAATAACCAGTTCATGTACACTTCTGAAAGGAATCCTGTGAGTAATGGGACGCCTATGAAGAAGGGAGTTCTTGAGGTTGATACTCTGAATGCCATATTGGCTCAGAATAAAATATTGACTCAGCAAGTCAATATGATCTCTCAGAGTCTGCATGGAATGCAAGCTGCATCCAACAGTACTCAAGAGGCATCTTCTGAAGAAGAAGCCTATGATCCTGAGAACCCTGCAATAGCAGAGGTAAATTACTTAGGTGAATCTTATGGAAACACCTATAACTCAACATGGAGAAATCATCCAAATTTGTCATGGAAGGATCAGAAGCCTCAACAAGGCTTTAACAATGGTGGAAGAAACAGGTTTAGCAATAGCAAACCTTTTCCATCATCAACTCAGCAACAGACAGAGAACTCTGGACAAAACGCTTCTAATTTAGCAAATCTAGTCTCTGATCTATCTAAGGCCACTGTAAGTTTCATGAATGAAACAAGGTCTTCCATTAAAAATTTGGAAGCACAAGTGGGCCAGCTGAGTAAAAGGATCACTGAAATCCCTCCTAGTACTCTCCCAAGCAATACAGAAGAGAACCCAAAAGGAGAGTGCAAGGCCATTGACATAAGTGCCATGGCCGAACCTGTGAGGAGAGGAGAGGACGTGAATCCCAAGGAGGAAGACCTCCTGGGATGTCCAGTGATCAATAAGGAGCTTCTCTCTGAGGAACCAAAGGACTCTGAGGCTCATCTAGAGACCATAGAGATTCCATTGAACCTCCTTATGCCCTTCATGAGCTCTGATGAGTATTCCTCTTCTGAAGAGAATGAGGATGTTACTGAAGAGCAAACTGCCAAGTTTCTTGGTGCAATCATGAAGCTGAATGCCAAATTATTTGGCATTGATACTTGGGAAGTTGAACCTCCCTTGTTCATCAATGAACTAAGTGATCTGGATCAACTGACATTGCCTCAGAAGAGACAGGATCCTGGAAAGTTCATAATACCCTGTACCATAGGCACCATGATCTTTAAGGCTCTTTGTGACCTTGGTTCAGGAATAAACCTCATGCCCCTCTCTGTAATAGAGAAACTGGGAATCTATGGGGTGCAAGCTGCTAAAATCTCACTAGAGATGGCAGACAGCTCAAGAAGACAGGCTTATGGACAAGTAGAAGATGTATTAGTAAAGGTTGAGGGCCTCTACATACCTACTGATTTCATAGTCCTGGATACTGGAAAGGAAGAGGATGAATCCATCATCCTAGGAAGACCTTTCCTGGCCACAGCAAGAGCTGTGATTGATGTTGACAGAGGTGAAATAGTCCTTCAATGGAATGAGAACTCCCTTGTATTCAAAACTCAAGGATCTCCCTCTGCAACCATGGAGAGGAAGCAGGAAAAGCTTCTCTCCAAGCAGAGCCAACCAGAGCCCCCACAGTCAAACTCTAAGTTTGGTGTTGGGAGGCCACAACTAAACTCTAAGTTTGGTGTTGAACTCCCATATCTAAACTCTAAGTTTGGTGTTGGAGAGTCTCAACAAAGCTCTGCACATCTGTGAGGCTCCATGAGAGCCCACTGTCAAGCTATTGACATTAAAGAAGCGCTTGTTGGGAGGCAACCCAATGTTTATCTAATTCTTATTTTTATTGTTTTTCATGTTTTCTTAGGTTCATGATCATGTGGAGTCACAAAATAAATATAAAAATTGAAAACGAAATCAAAAATAGCAGAAGAAAAATCACACCCTGGAGGAGCATCTGTCTGGCGTTCAAACGCCAGAACAGAGCATGGTTTTGGCGCTGAACGCCCAGAATGGGCAGCATCCTGGCGCTGAACGCCCAGAACAAGCATGGTTCTGGCGTTCAACGCCCAAAAAGGGCACCAACCGGGCGCTGAACGCCCAGAGTTGTGTGCAAGGGCATTTTGCATGCCTAAATTGGTGCAGGGATGTAAATGCCTTGACACATCAAGATCTGTGGACCTCACAGGATCACCTCAGGATCTGTGGACCCCACAGGATCCCCACCTACCTCATCATCTCTCTTCCCATTCATGATCATCCCTTCTGTTTTCCATTGACCACTCACATCCATACACCCGCTTTCCTTCAAAATTCAACATCTCTTCCCCACCCAATCCCACCCATATGGCCGAATACACATCTCCCTCCATCTCCTCCATATCTTCTTCTTATTCTTCTATTCTTTCTTCTTTTGCTCGAGGGCGAGCAACATTCTAAGTTTGGTGTGGTAAAAGCATAGCTTTTTTTGTTTTTTCCATAACCATTGATGGCACCTAAGGCCAGAGAAACCTCTAGAAAGAGGAAAGGGAAGACAAAAGCTTCCATCAAGGGTCTATAGCTCAGTGGTAGAACATTTGACTGCAAATCAAGAGATCCCTGAGATACCTCAGGGGATACATTTTCTTCCACACAATTATTGGAAGCAACTAAGGGTGGAACATCAAGAGCACTCCATCATCCTTCATGAAATCAGAGAAGATCTAAAAGCAATGAAGGAGGAGCAGCAAAGACAAGGAAGAGACACAGAAGAGCTCAAGAACATCACTAAGGTGGACTCATTCCTTGTTCTTACTTTCTCTGTTTTTCGTTTTCTATGTTATGTGCTTATCTATGTTTGTGTCTTCATTACATGATCATTAGTAGTTAGTAACTTTGTCTTAAAGATATGAATGTCCTATGAATCCATCACCTCTCTTAAATAAAAAATGTTTTAACAAGAAGTACATGAGTTTCGAATTTATCCTTGAACTTAGTTTAATTATATTGATGTGGTGACAATGCTTCTTGTTTTCTGAATGTATGCTTGAACAGTGCATATGTCTTTTGAAGTTGTTGTTTAAGAATGTTAAATATGTTGGCTCTTGAAAGAATGATGACTAGGAGACATGTTATTTGATAATCTGAAAAATCATAAAAATGATTCTTGAAGCAAGAAAAAGCAGCAAAGAACAAAGCTTGCAAAAAAAAAAAAAAGAGAGAAAAAACAAAAAAATAGGCGAAAAAAAAATGTAGAAAAAAAAAGCTAAAAAAAAATAGAAAGAAAAAGCAAGCAGAAAAAGCCAATAACCCTTAAAACCAAAAGGCAAGGGCAAATAAAAAGGATCCCAAGGCTTTGAGCATCAGTGGATAGGAGGACCTAAAGGAATAAAATCCTGGTCTAAGCGGCTAAACCAAGCTGTCCCTAACCATGTGCTTGTGGCGTGTAGGTGTCAAGTGAAAACTTGAGACTGAGCGGTTAAAGTCAAGGTCCAAAGCAAAAAAAGAGTGTGCTTAAGAACCCTGGACACCTCTAATTGGGGACTTTAGCAAAGCTGAGTCACAATCTGAAAAGGTTCACCCAATTATGTGTCTGTGGCATTTATGTATCCGGTAGTAATACTGGAAAACAAAATGCTTAGGGCCACGGCCAAGACTCATAAAATAGCTGTGTTCAAGAATCATCATACTGAACTAGGAGAATCAATAACACTATCTGAACTCTGAGTTCCTATAGATGCCAATCATTCTGAACCTCAATGGATAAAGTGAGATGCCAAAACTGTTCAAGAGGCAAAAAGCTATAAGTCCCGCTCATTTGATTGGAGCTATGTTTCATTGATAGTTTGGAATTTATAGTATATTCTATTCTTTTTATCCTATTTTGATTCTCAGTTGCTTGGGGACAAGCAACAATTTAAGTTTTGTGTTGTGATGAGCGGATAATTTATACGCTTTTTGACATTGTTTTTAGTATGTTTTTAGTAGGATCTAGTTACTTTTAGGGATGTTTTTAATAGATTTTGTGTTAAATTCACATTTCTGGACTTTACTATGAGTTTGTGTGTTTTTCTGTGATTTCAGGTATTTTCTGGCTGAAATTGAGGGACTTGAGCAAAAATCAGATTCAGAGGTTGAAAAAGGACTGCTGATGCTGTTGGATTCTGACCTCCCTGCACTCAAAGTGGATTTTCTGGAGCTACAGAACTCGAAATGGCGCGCTTCCAATTGCGTTGGAAAGTAGACATCCAGGGCTTTCCAGCAATATATAATAGTCCATACTTTGGCCAAGAATTGACAACGTAAACTGGCGTTCAACGCCAGCCTTCTACCCAAATCTGGCGTCCAGCGCCAGAAAAGGATCCAAAACCAGAGTTGAACGCCCAAACTGGCACAGATACTGGCGTTCAACTCCACAAATGGCCTCTGCACGTGCAACACTTAGGCTCAGCCCAAACACACACCAAGTGGGCCCCGGAAGTGGATTTATTCATCAATTACTTACTCATGTAAACCCTAGTGACTAGTTTATTATAAATAGGACCTCTTACTATTGTATTAGGCATCTTTGGACGCCTGGTTCTTAGATCAGAGGGGCTGGCATCTCGGCCATGCCTGGACCTTCACTTATGTATTTTTAACGGTAGAGTTTCTACACTCCATAGATTAAGGTGTGGAGCTCTGCTGTTCCTCAAAGATTAATGCAAAGTACTACTGTTTTCTATTCAATTCTCCTTATTTCTCTTCTAAGATATCCATTCGCACCCAAGAACGTGATGAAGGTGATGATTATGTGTGACGCTCATCATCCTTCTCCCTTATGAACGCATGCCTGACAAACACTTCTGTTCTACATGAATTAAGCTAGAATGAATATCTCTTAGATCTCTTAACCGGAATCTTCGTGGCGTAAGCTAGAATGATGGCGGCATTCAAGAGAATCCGGAAAGTCTAAACCTTGTCTGTGGTATTCCGAGTAGGATTCAATGATTGAATGACTGTGACGAGCTTCAAACTCGCGAGTGCTGGGCGTTGGTGACAGACGCAAAAGGAGGGTGAATCCTATTCCAGCATGATCGAGAACCGACAGATGAATGGCCGTGCTGTGACAGAGCATGTGAGCATATCTTTCACTGAGAGGAGGGGATGTAGCCACTGACAACGGTGATGCCCTTGCATAAATCCAGCCATGGAAAGGAGTAAGATTGATTGGATGAAGATAGCAGGAAAGCAGAGGTTCAGAGGAACGAAAAGCATCTCCATTCGCTTATCTGAAATTCCTACCAATGAATTACATAAGTATCTCTATCCCTATTCTATTATATAATATTCGAAAACACCATTATCACTTTATATCTGCCTGACTGAGATTTACAAGGTGACCATAGCTTGCTTCATACCAACAATCTCCGTGGGATTCGACCCTTACTCACGTAAGGTATTACTTGGACGACCCAGTGCACTTGCTGGTTAGTTGTATCGAAGTTGTGACAATTATGAATTAAGATCAGAGCACCAAGCTTTGGATCCATTACCAGGATTTGTTCGAGCCTGGAGATCACAATTTCGTGCACCAATCATCCTTTCCAACAATGTGATCAATGCGATCTATACCACAGTGGAGATAAAAACCAACAAAGACACAATAAATCAGCCACAAACAAAATAACATAACTAAATAATCGAATAAATTATTTTATCAATGATCTCATCAATATATTACCTAGGAGGATGTTCAGATTGACAGCATCAATTGCTTCAATTTTCGAAAAGGAGACAAATCGGAAAGGATTCAGTTGAAAAGTCTCACTGGAGGGAGCACTGACAGAAGTTTTCATATAAAAACTCAACTTGAACTTGTGTGCAGTTGTCCTCACATCTTTTGAATTTGGTTGAACAATGAAATTTCTCATTGATTAAATTCCAAATTCACGAACAACAATCTTAAAAATCACCACATTTGCCTTCGGAATGGAGCAATGTATATGATTACTCTTAACAGACACAGATACAAATATATACAAAATAACATGCATAAACTTCACAAATTAATATCACCATATCTTAAAATAAATAGTAGGATACACACCATTTCAATCTGGAGTACCAACTCTAAGCTACATATATCTGTGGGATTCCATGAGCTAGGAATCTCATATACATGAACAATTCCAACAACCAAATTTCAAGCCAATTTCGTTGTATTGATGTCTGCAATACGATCAAACTTTTGATTAAAAGCATTTGTTAAAGCCATACGGAGGACATAAAGTATTCAAAGCTTTGGGGATGGTGGGATGAAAGATTCAATAGACAAAATAGTTATGGTAAAATAAAACTACCGGCATCCAATATATAAAGACCATATCATAAGAAAAGTTCTTCACCTAGTTTTAAATTTCACGAAGTAGCGTCAAAATTAGGTCATTGTTTAAACTAATAGACTAAATTTTTCAATCGAGCAAAACCTATTAGGAATCCGGGATTAAGCCCACTCAACTAATGAGAGCAAAGTATCAATCGTTAATCTCATCATTTTGGGATTACTAATGCTCTAACATGTGCTAAACACAATGGATAAAAGGGGTACCTTAGAATTTGGAAAAAAGATTGCTGCTTCTTTTTGTCTTCTCCATCACACACAATGAGTTCTCAATTCATTGTTTACCCTAATCATTCAATCAAAAAGTAGCATTTCTATTTTCTTCCTCTAGATAGTGATTTTAGAATTGCTGCAAGATTCACTTTCTTCAACTCATTGGACAAATGCCTCCCCCGATAACCTTCCACTAGGTAAGAAGCTTTTGTTGATGAGGAGCAAAACACAAAATTGAAATAACTTTGTTTCCACGCGTCGAGCTTATGGAGGCGGAATTGGGGACACACGTTAGAATTCCAGAACGGGGGTAAATGTTTTGCGGCTCATTTTTTATATATTAAAAGATAATAATAGATTTCTTCATATTTTTATTTAATATAATTAGCATGGCCATGATTAGAATTCTAGAATAATGCATAGTTGGGTACGAGAAACATCTGAAATCTTCATGCATGCATATTCTTGTTTTTCATAGTAAGGCATGAAAAATTCCTAGCATAAAGATTTTTTCTTGGGAGACTATTTGGACGTGGCACTGTCCCAAGATACTTCATGAATTCATGTGGCTTTCTTTTGATCGTACCATGGAACTTATGATCACTGGTTCGGTTTCATTTACATATGTAACAAAAGACTGAAAGACACAACTACTAGTTTCAGAGAATTAATAAATGATAATTACAATTTGTTCGTTCTAAAACTATCACTCTTAGATTTGTGCTAATGTCAATTGTGTATGCTTCGCAATTGTTGCTAAAACTTGTGACACATAGGGTTTGGAAGCAATAAGATCTGCATTCCTTTATCCAGAAATTTCAAAGCATCCACATGGCTGCTTATGATGCTTTTTATGCGGAAGCCCTTCTTCTGTGTCAGATTCCTTTGCCTATAGAAGTACTCATTCTCCTTGGCAGAAACTTCATCTTTTCTTCTGCAAAAAATGTAGTGTGTTTGATGTTAGTTGAAGAGTAAGATATAAGTAAATTTTGTAACAGGGAAGATATTTTTCTTTAGTACTTGTCTATGATGTGTAAAAGGAACATGATTACTATACCTCATTAACAAGGCAGACCAACCTCTAAACCCTGCTGAGACAAGATGATTAATGGTGTTATTTCGTTGTGTTTCAGACTCTCTTGATAACAAAATTATGGACCATCCAGCAGTTTGAAGATTAAGGTATAATCTTAACAAAAGCCTGAGCTTTAAATTCTTAGCCTCTTTGATACAGTTGCTAATGTTGTCATTTTGAAACCTATATCAAGAGTGAAAACACCAAACTTTGAGTACCTAGTATATATAAGTAACTAATATCGGTTGTTGTAACAAGCCACCAACACCAGATTGCTGTAGGCCAAGGCTAGCAATCCGGCCGCAATTGGAGGGAAAAAAAAGAAAACAATTTCCAGTGGCAGAAGATCACCTATGAAACAAATTGGAGGAATGAGGATTCATAGCAAAAATGTTATCAATGTCCATCAAGACTGAATCCAAACCATGATCTGAAGGCTTAACACTGTTGAAGTAATCATCAATCATAGAACTAGCTAACTCCATGTCTCTTCCATATTGTCCTTCTTTGACATAATTTATAGCCAGGTCTCTGCATATGTTAGGAAGATAATTGCCTTCCAAGTTATTAAGCTCAGCATGCAGAAAATGCATCTTGCAATAACTGTAATAATCATTCACATTCTGAAGCTTAATAACTCCACTGCTTTTACTTTGACAAGATTGCAACATAATTGTCAATGAAACCACCAAAGTTATTAACAGAACTCCAACGGTCACAAGCGAAGCGACGAAGATTATGGCGGTACAGGATGTCATGTAAAATCTTGATTCTAGCTCATAATGGCTTCCAGATTCTGTAACAAGCAAGAAAGAAAGAAAAAGTTGAAATTCCTAGAAAGCCTATCATATAACAACTAAGAATCTAAGATATACACTTTATTTAAAAGCTTAATTAACCAGCAAAAGAAGAACAAGATAAAAGTTTTAGTAGCTTACAATTGATGACCACCATAATTAAAAAATAAAAAATAAAAAAGGTACTAATTAAGTAAGAAATGATAATTACTGAAGTTGGATTGTAATTCAAAGTACTACAAACATTAAGATATCTATGAGAACTATCTGAGATGAAGAAAGATGGTTAATTACCTACCAGAACTATCTGAGAGATTCCTTGTAGAATATTGCTGCTCAATTTGATGGCCATTAGTAGACATAACTTGAAAACTTTAGAAGCTAACCTCTAACCTACAATTTAACAGAAGATTTTATCACAATTCATGCATGAGATAAGTAGTATGCAGAATGGGAAGCAAAACATATATTTGAAGGAAAAGTGAGGTTAAGAAAGAAGAACAACATTTGTAAATTGCATTGTACTAGAATGTACGGGGAAGATATTGTTGCAGGAGTCACACCACCCCATCAGAGGAAGCTTCCTATGATGTTTATGTGTTTTTCTTTGTTTTGTAATTTTCCTACTTGATTTTCATGTGTGAACAGTGAGAAATAATTTTTTTTAGTTCTAGTCCAATTATTTATTCATTTTGTTAAAGTAGCTTTTCTCATAAAAGCGGTGTTATAATTATAAAATTCGGTTTTGTTAGATAGATAATGATTTTTATAAATAATGGATTTTAGAATTAAAAAATAAAAAAATATTCTATCTCAAATTATTTTTTAAATTTAAATATTAAAATAATTATTCATATACCTAGTAAATTGAATATCTAGTTATTGTTAATTGTACATGAGTAAACCGAATTAAAAGAAATAATCACCAAACAACTAAAAATCAACATAATTATCTACATATTCATTAAATTGAACATTTAATATATCTATCGTTTACATTATTTAGAATTTTCATTGCCTTTATATACTTTTTTTTTTATTTTCAAAAAGTAAAAAACAGTTTGGTTTAGTACTTTACTCGCTAAAATCTTTCGATGAGTCGGTTTCAAAACGCCAAACTATTAATGGAAAGGACTTAAAATCAGATTTTTATCAAGTACTGAAGGACGACATAAAACAAACATACTACCTTAGTGTATGAAAAAAAAAAATCAAAATAAAATAACGGAGATACTTAGACAAAATATCAAGTGACCAAAATATAAGGGTGTATTTGATTTGTATTTTTTGTTTTTATTTTTAATATTTTTTATTTTTAAAATTTTATAATAAAAATAAAAATTTTTTGTTCTTTTTTTATTATAAAATTTTAAAAATAAAAAATACTAAAAATAAACAAAAAATAAAAATACAAATTAAATGTACTATTTTTTTTTCTCTTTTCTCGTCAAAGAAAAAATAATTATATTTGGATGTAAACTAAATTAAATATCTTTTATAGCGGGCCGAAAAAAAAGTACATTTTTTCATACATAAAATATATTTAAGTCTTAAAAATATGGAAAAAATTCTACATCTATGTAAAAATTACATCAATGATATTCAAATAATTTTCACTCCATGTCTCACACACTCGTTTGTTTTACACGCGCTTCTTATAACGTATATAACGAATCCTTATTTTGCGTTATCAACGTTTCTCAACGTAAACCTCTTTCGCGTTCTTCTTCATGTTCTTTTTCTTCCTGTTCTCCTTCTTCTTTTTCAACTTAATTAAATTTGTTATTTTCCTCTTTCGCGTTTTTCTTCTCTGCATTATGGATCTGGATTGATTCAACGCAATTAGCTTCGTCGTTCATCTTCTTCTTCGTTTTCTTCTTCGATCTGCACTTTTGAATTAAAACAATGAATGAATCAACTTCAAATCAGTTGAATGAGTGCGATTTTGATGATTCTTCTGAAACGCATCAATTTAATGAGGTTTGGATTATTGAATTTTGAATCGAATTTAATTGAATGAAATTGCTAATTTTATTTGAAGTGAATTGAATGGAATGAGGTGATCTACATTTGAATTGAATTGAATTGAATTGATAACATGTAACTGTGAGTGTCAGTAATTGTGATTAACTCTGAGTAAATGTGAGTAACTTTTCAGTTCGGTAAGTACTAAAGAGGTGGTTCATCACGTGCATGTTTTCGGTTCGATCCGCAGAAAGGAGTCTAAAAAAATTAGACGAATCTGTTCTGTTTTCTTTCCTAAGCACTATATAATTGTTTCACCGTAATTAAGATTTCGGTTCACCATAATTAAGATTTCGGTTCACCGTGCAGACCAGCTGTGTTGTGGATGAAAAATTTATCCCAAAGGTGGGAATAATTTTCAAGACACTAGAAGAAGCTGGAAAGTTCTACAAACATTATTCCAAACTTGCCGGTTTTTCTACGAAAATAAGGAACACAACTCGGGACGGAGACAAGATTAAGAATCAACTAATTGTATGCACCAGAGAGGGGAGGTGAAAATTCAAGATATCTCCAACTTTGAAGACAAACCCTTCAGCTAGGTTAAATTGTCCGGATCATCGATTCAGTCAAGCTCCACTCTTTACAATACACTAGATATGAATTATCCAAGAGAGAATTGTACAAGTTTTAGTTTTTATTAATGTAAATTTTTGTTCACTCAAGAGAAAATTTTGGTTCACCATGTTATAGCAGATTTAATTTCTGAATGTTGATAGTCTTTAATGAATAGTCACTTTTTTTGTGAAATTCTATATTAATATATATAGTTTTTCAATTCGTCTAGTATATTAATTTCTAAGTTGAATAATTAGAAATTGTTTTTTGGTTCATGGTTCAGAGTTCAGAGTTCAGGGTTTAGGGTTTAGGGTTTAAGGTTTAGGGTTTAGGGTTTCAGGGTTTAGAGTTTTAGAGTTTAGGGTTTATGGGTTCAGGGTTCAGTTTACAGGGGTTCAGTGTGTTTCAAATTTTCGGTTCGTACCGTGTATTAATTTCGGTTCACCATGTTCATGGTTGAGGGTTTAGGGTTTAGAGGGTCTAGGGTTTAGGGTTCAGGGTTTCAGGGGTTTACGGTTTACAGTAGGGTTCAAGGTTTAGGGTTTAGGGTTTAGCATTCAGGGTTCAGAGTTCAGGGTTCGGATTTAGGGTTTAGGATTGAATCGAATTGAATGTAATGCAATTTCTAATTTGAATTAAATTAAATGGACGGAGGTGTACTGAATTGAATTGATAATATATAAATTGTAGGCAGAGTTATTTGAATTTGATTTTATATAATAGATTATGTTTCATTCACTCAGTACTATACAATTATTCCACCATGAGTACTGTGTTCGGTTCACCATGAGTATTATGTTCGGTTCATTCTGCAGAAAGATGTTTGAATTTGATTTTATATAATGGATTATGTTTCGTTCACTCAGTACTATACAATTATATTGTGTTCGGTTCACCATGAGTAATGTTCGGTTCACCATGAGTACTGTGTTTGGTTCACCATGAATACTGTGTTCGGTTCATTCTGCGCTATTCAAAACTCTTCTTCCTCACCTTCTACTACTTCTTCACTAGAGAGAGAAGGAGGAAAAGACAAAAAAATACAGTAGCAACAACAACAAAAGAACGACGATAAGGAGAAAACACGTGAAGAAGAAGGAATGTGAAAATTGCTTGAATTTGATATTATATAATGGATTATGTTTCATTCACTCAATACTATACAATTGTATTGTGTTCGGTTCACCATGAGTACTATGTTCGATTTACCATGAGTATTGTGTTCGGTTCACCATGAGTACTGTGTTCGGTTCACCATGAGTACTGTGTTCGATTCATTCTGCACTATTCAAAATTCTTCTTCCTCACCTTCTACTGCTTCTTCACCAGAGAGAGAAGGAGGAAAAGACAAAAAAATACACCAGCAACAACAACAAAAGAATAACGATAAGGAGAAAACACATGAAGAATAAGGAACGCGAAAAAGGAGGAGAAGGAGGAGAAGAAGGAACGCGAAGAAGAAGGCGAAGAAGAAGAAGACGCTCCGTGCGTAAACGAGTGTGAGAAGAAGAAGAAGAAGAAGAAGAAGAAGAAAAAGAAGAAGAAGCACGGGTGAAGAAGAAGAAGCATGGGGGAGAAGAAGAGTTGGGCAAGAGCGATTTTCGTGTGTGTTGGGCGCGTGTATTTCACGTTTCATTTAATGGTATTGGATTTTTTTAGTGTTGGGTCAACTTGGTTACATGGCTATATGGATGTGTAGCATCCCCGTAAAAATATTATCACTATAAAATACAAAAAAAAAATGGTAAACTTTCTAATAAGTTACTCTATGAATTTTTTTAACCTTCTTAAACGAATAGATTAATTCATCTAAATCTAAAATTCAAAAGAATAAGATTAAACAGATTTAGTAGGTCAATAAAATTTAAAATTGGCTCGTAAATCTAATCACACAATATATTTATCTTTTGCTTCAAATAAAAATCTCATGCTCATTTGACACATTTAAAGTATACTTTTTGAAATTTTAAAAATCTTTTCAAAATTTTTTAAAAATTTTAAATATACAAAATATATTTTATCCCTAATTACAATCACTAACTTGATGAAGTGATAAATATTAGAGTAAATAGTCATTTTTGACCATGAAAGATTTGGACGTGGAAAAAATTGACTATAAAAGATTGAAACTAAAGTTATACTCATACAAGATAATTTTCGTCTGACAAAAATGACTAATTGTTAATCAATTAAAGTTGTCCATAAATTGAATCTTTGTATGATTAAAGTAATTGATAAGAATTATTAATTCGGAAATTCAACATCTTCAAGGCCTTAACTGTTTTTTTATATTAATTTCACAACTCATTTACTGTTTGCTTTCTTGAATTCTCTGAATTATTGTTTTATGCTATTTGTTTGGAACTCACAATATTCGTTTTAACTTGTCTGACTAGTCTAATCACTCAACTATTGTTACTTAATTCCTTAATTCTTGTGGGATCAATACTTACTCACTTGAGTTATTATTTGATACGATCTGTTACACTTACCACTTAATTTGTGACATTTAAAATCTCATATATATATATATATGCTCATATTTTAATTCATTAAGCTATATTTGTTTGAGAGGAAATGGAAAACAAAGAAAAGAAAAGAAAGAAAATTAAAAGAAAAATGATTATTGTAAACTCCGCTAAAATCGGTAAATAATTAGTTAATAAAGATAAAAAAAATACAGTAGCAACAATAACAAAAGAACAACGATAAGGAGAAAACACGTGAAAAAGAAGGAATGCGAAAACTGCTTGAATATGATATTATATAATGGATTATGTTTCATTCACTTGATACTATACAATTATTTTGTGTTCGGTTCACCATGAGTACTATGTTCGATTCACCATGAGTACTGTGTTCGGTTCACCATGAGTACTGTGTTCGGTTCATTCTGCACTATTCAAAATTCTTCTTCCTCACCTTCTACTGCTTCTTCACCAGAGAGAGATGGAGGAAAAGACAAAAAAATACACCAGCAACAACAACAAAAGAATGACGATAAGGAGAAAACACGTGAAGAAGAAAAGAATGACGATGAGGAGAAAATACGTGAAGAATAAGGAACGCGAAAAAGGAGGAGAAGGAGGAGAAGGAGGAACGCAAAGAAGAAGGCGAAGAAGAAGACGAAGACGCTTCGTGCATAAACGAGCGTGAGAAGAAGAAGAAGAAGAAGAAGAAGAAGAAGAAGAAGAAGAAGAAGAAGAAGAAGAAGAAGAAGAAGAAGAAGAAGAAGAAGAAGAAGAAGCGTGGGGGAGAAGAAGAGTTGGGCAAGAGCGATTTTCGTGTGTGTTGGGTGCGTGTATTTCACGTTTTATTTAATGGTATTGTATTTTTTTAGTGTTGGGTCAACTTGATTACATGGTTAAATGGATGTGTAGCATCCCCGTAAAAATATTATCACTATAAAATACAAAAAAAAAGAATCGGTAAACTATCTAATAAGTTACTCTATGAATTTTTTTTAACCTTCTTAAACGAGTAGATTAATTCATCTAAATCTAAAATTCAAAAGAATAAGACTAAACAGATTTAGTAGGTCAATAAAATTTAAAATTGGCTCATAAATCTAATCACACAATATATTTATCTTTTGCTTCAAATAAAAATCTCATGCTCATTTGACACATTTAAAGTATACTTTTTGAAATTTTAAAAATCTTTTCAAAATTTTTTAAAAATTTTAAATATACAAAATATATTTTATCCCTAATTACAATCACTAACTTGATGAAGTGATAAATATTAGAGTAAATAGTCATTTTTTACTATGAAAGATTTGGACGTGGACAAAATTGACTATAAAAGATTGAAACTAAAGTTATACTCATAGAAGATAAGTTTCGTCTGACAAAAATGACTAATTGTTAATCAATTAAAGTTGTCCATAAATTGAATCTTTGCATGATTAAAGTAATTGATAAAAATTATTAATTCAGAAATTCAACATCTTCAAGGCCTTAACTGTTTTTTTATATTAATTTCACAACTCATTTACTGTTTACTTTCTTGAATTATCTGAATTATTGTTTTATGCTATTTGTTTGGAACTCACAATATTCGTTTTAACTTGTCTGACTAGCCTAATCACTTAACTATTGTTACTTAATCCCTTAATTCTTGTGGGATCATTATTTACTCACTTGAGTTATTATTTGATACGATCTGTTACATTTACCACTTAATTTGTGACATTTAAATTCTCATATATATACTATATTTTATATGATATATATAATGTATATATATATATATATATATATATTGGTGATGGCACCCAGTGCCCATCCCTTTCATATATATATTTAACGGGCATCCGTGCTCATATTTTAATTCATTAAGCTATATTTGTTTGAGAGAAAATGGAAAACAAAGAAAAGAAAAGAAAGAAAATTAAAAGAAAAATGATTATTGTAAATCCCGCTAAAATTGGTAAATAATTAGTTAATAAAGATAAAAAAATACAATAGCAACAACAACAAAAGAACGACGATAAGGAGAAAACACGTGAAGAAGAAGGAATGCGAAAACTGCTTGAATTTGATATTATATAATGGATTGTGTTTCATTCACTCAATACTATACAATTGTATTGTGTTCGGTTCACCATAAGTACTATGTTCGATTCACCATGAGTACTGTGTTCGGTTCATTCTGCACTATTTAAAATTCTTCTTCCTCACCTTCTACTGCTTCTTCACCAGAGAGAGAAGGAGGAAAAGACAAAAAAATACACCAGCAACAACAACAAAAGAATGACAATAAGAAGAAAATACGTGAAGAAGAAAAGAATGACGATGAGGAGAAAACACGTGAAGAATAAGGAACGCAAAAAAGGAGGAGAAGGAGGAGAAGGAGGAACGCAAAGAAGAAGGCGAAGAAGAAGAAAACGCTTCGTGCATAAACCAGCGTGAGAAGAAGAAAAAGAACGGGAGAAGAAGAAGAAGCGTGGGGGAGAAGAAGAGTTGGGCAAGAGCGATTTTCGTGTGTATTGGGTGCGTGTATTTCACGTTTCATTTAATGGTATTGGATTTTTTTAATGTTGGGTCAACTTGATTACATGGTTACATGGATGTGTAGCATTCCCGTAAAAATATTATCACTATAAAATATATATAAAAAAAAGAATTGGTAAACTTTCCAATAAGTTACTCTATGTAGTTTTTTTAACCTTCTTAAACGAGTAGATTAATTCATCCAAATCTAAAATTCAAAAGAATAAGATTAAACAGATTTAGTAGGTCAATAAAATTTAAAATTGGCTCGTAAATCTAATCACACAATATATTTATCTTTTGCTTCAAATAAAAATTTCATGCTCATTTGACACATTTAAAGTATACTTTTTGAAATTTTAAAAATCTTTTCAAAATTTTTTAAAAATTTTAAATATACAAAATATATTTTATCCCTAATTACAATCACTAACTTGATGAAGTGATAAATATTAGAGTAAATAGTCATTTTTGACCATGAAAGATTCGGACGTGGATAAAATTGACTATAAAAGATTGAAACTAAAGTTATACCCATACAAGATAAGTTTCGTCCGACAAAAATGACTAATTGTTAATCAATTAAAGTTGTCCATAAATTGAATCTTTGCATGATTAAAGTAATTGATAAGAATTATTAATTCGGAAATTCAACATCTTCAAGGCCTTAACTATTTTTTTATATTAATTTCACAACTCATTTACTATTTGCTTTCTTGAATTCTCTGAATTATTGTTTTATGCTGTTTGTTTGGAACTCACAATATTCGTTTTAACTTGTCTGACTAGCCTAATCACTCAACTATTGTTACTTAATCCCTTAATTCTTGTGGGATCAATACTTACTCACTTGAGTTATTATTTGATACGATTTGTTACACTTACCACTTAATTTGTGACATTTAAAATCTCATATATATATATATATATATATATATATATATATATATATATAATGTATATATATATTGGTTATGGCACCCAGTGCCCATCCCTTTCATATATATTTAACGGGCATCCCGTGCTCATATTTTAATTTATTAAGCTATATTTGTTTGAGAGGAAATGGAAAACAAAGAAAATAAAAGAAAGAAAATTAAAAGGAAAATGATTATTGTAAATTCTGCTAAAATTGGTAAATAATTAGTTAATAAAGATAAAAAATACAGTAGCAACAACAACAAAAGAACGACGATAAGGAGAAAATACGTGAAAAAGAAGGAATGCGAAAACTGCTTGAATTTGATATTATATAATGGATTATGTTTCATTCACTCAATACTATACAATTGTATTGTGTTCGATTCACCATGAGTACTATGTTCGATTCAACATGAGTACTGTGTTCGGTTCACCATGAGTACTGTGTTTTGGTTCATTCTGCACTATTCAAAATTCTTCTTCCTCACCTTCTACTGCTTCTTCACCAGAGAGAGAAGGAGGAAAAGACAAAAAAATACACCAGCAACAACAACAAAAGAATGACGATAAGGAGAAAACACGTGAAGAAGAAAAGAATGACGATGAGGAGAAAACACGTGAAGAAGAAAGAACGCGAAAAAGGAGGGGAAGGAGGAGAATGAGGAACGCGAAGAAGAAGGCGAAGAAGAAGAAGACGCTTTGTGCATAAACGAGCGTGAGAAGAAGAAGAAGAAGAAGAAGAAGAAGCGTGGGGGAGAAGAAGAGTTGGGCAAGAGCGATTTTTGTGTGTGTTGGGTGCGTGTATTTCACGTTTCATTTAATGGTATTGGGATTTTTTAGTGTTGGGTCAACTTGATTACATGGTTACATGGATGTGTAGCATCCCCGTAAAAATATTATCACTATAAAATACAAAAAAAAAAAAAAAGAATTGGTAAACTTTCTAATAAGTTACTCTATGCATTTTTTTTAACCTTCTTAAACGAGTAGATTAATTCATCTAAATCTAAAATTCAAAAGAATAAGATTAAACAGATTTAGTAGGTCAATAAAATTTAAAATTGGCTCGTAAATCTAATCACACAATATATTTATCTTTTGCTTCAAATAAAAATCTCATGCTCATTTGACACATTTAAAGTATACTTTTTGAAATTTTAAAAATCTTTTCAAAATTTTTTAAAAATTTTTAATATCCAAAATATATTTTATCTCTAATTACAATCACTAACTTGATGAAGTGATAAATATTAGAGTAAATAGTCATTTTTGACTATGAAAGATTCGAACGTGGACAAAATTGACTATAAAAGATTGAAACTAAAGTTATACCCATACAAAATAAGTTTCGTCTGACAAAAATGACTAATTGTTAATCAATTAAAGTTTTTCATAAATTGAATCTTTGCATGATTAAAATAATTGATAAGAATTATTAATTTGGAAATTCAACATCTTCAAAACCTTAACTGTTTTTTATCTTAATTTCACAACTTATTTACTGTTTACTTTCTTGAATTCTCTGAATTATTGTTTTATGCTATTTATTTGGAACTCACAATATTCGTTTTAGCTTGTCTGACTAGCCTAACCACTCAACTATTGTTATTTGATCCTTTAATTCTTATGGGATCAATACTTACTCACTTGAGTTATTATTTGATACGATCCGTTACACTTACCACTTAATTTGTGACATTTAAAATCTCAGATATATATATTATATATTATATTTTATATGATATATATAATGTATATATATATTGGTGATGGCACCCAGTGCCCATCCCTTTCATATATATTTAACGGGCATCCCGTGCTCATATTTTAATTCATTAAGCTATATTTGTTTGAGAGGAAATGGAAAACAAAGAAAAGAGAAGAAAGAAAATTAAAAGGAAAATGATTATTGTAAACTCTGCTAAAATCGATAAATAATTAATTAATAAATTGAATTTTAATTAGGAAAGCTAAAAATGCAAAACTAATATTAAAATAGCATAGAGCTCGTCGAAACGAAAATTTTGATACTAATTTCAAAAATTTGACCCAAAATCAAACCGAAAAAATTAAACCGGTTGAACCGAGGCCCAAACTGGACCCAAACATTTAAAAGAAGCAGCAACTCTTTTCTTCCTCATAAGCTACTGCGACGCCATAACAGCAACAGGGGGCGGGGGAGAGGAGATTCCCAAACCCTCACCATTCCTTTCAACTACCATAACTTCCTCATCCGGGCTCCAATCGCCGCACCGTTCGCGGCCACGCACTCAGCGCGTCGAGCTCTACCTTTCTATCTGAACAATTTTACTGGTAAGCTTCCTATTAGGTTCAGAATCTCTATCCCTCTTTCTTGATAAACTTGAAAAACCTATGGTGAATCTTGCCCAATTTTTGTGTTTTAGGTTCAAGTTAGCTTCCGGAATTTGTGGGCTCAAGCTATTGAGCATATGGGTATGGTAAGAGCACCCTAACCCTAGCTCAATCTTGTAATTGTGATAGAAAACTGAATTGGAACATATATATATATATATATATATATATATATGTATTAGGTGTAGGTTAAGTGGGTGTTTATGCATTGGAATTGAATTGGGGTCACTTGGAGGTTTGTTGGTGACCAAGGCTTGCTTTGAGGCTGTTTGATTGAGCTTGGAAGGGCTGTAATTTTTTGTTGAGATGCTGCCTTGGATGAATTAAGTGATCAGTCAATGTATGGTTTAAGTTTCGCACGTTTAATATTTACGGTGTTGTGAAAACTTAGGTTAGAGGAACCATAGGATAATTTGAATTGTTAATGGCATTTAATGAGTAGCTTTGTATTGTTGTTAGTATAATTGTTGGTGAACATATATTGGGAATATGAGGCCTTGAGGTTATTAATTTTATGCCCTTGGACTTGCTTATGATGGGTTTTGTTGGTGTTGGTATAGATTGATGATTATGGTTGATGTTTGTTCTTGAAAAGTTGTTATGTGAGTTGATGGTTTAATGTATGTATGAGGGTTGATGATGGTATTAATGGATTGGTAATATGTTGGTGGAATATTGTGTGTGAAAGGTTGATATTGCATAAGTGGAATGGTAATTTTGAAGGGTTGTTCATATATTTACATATGATTTATGCTAAATGCAAGCTAAGATTATGGCTTATTGGATTGGTTAAAAATAGCTTGAAATGGTTGTTGATGAGGTAGAAATGGATGTGTTAGCAAATGTATGTGTTATAAGTAAGGAATTGTGAATTTGGTGAAAATGAGGTTTTGAAAGTGCTTTTGTAAAAATGATTTTGGGTGAACTTTGAAGGTCCATAATTTACTCCACAAATTCTTGTTTGAGTTGTGATTTGTTGCAAATAATAGATGGTTTTAAGAGCTTTTGATTGATATCAACTTTGTGGAAAACGGAATTTTTTGGAGAAAGTTATGGACGTTGCAAGTTTAGTGTTTAAATCTGCGTTCAGGCTGACCAAACAAGTTTGCTGCAAGCATTCTAGGCATTCTGCCCATTTTTAAGAAAACGCACACCCACGCGTGGCATGGAAATGTGGCGACGCATGCGCGAGAGGCATGCATACGCGTGTGTGCATATCCACGCGTACGCATGACTCAGGTGTACGCGTGACTTGATGTACACCCACGCGTGTGCGTGGCCTACGCGTACGCGTGGATGCCGCCTGCTGCAAAAACCAGTTTTGGCCATTTTTAAACCAATTTTCCACTTCTAAACCTCTATTTTCCTCTCTTTAAGGCTTTAAGTATGGTTCTAGGTCCAGTAGATAAAAGAAGCTAGGAAAACAAGATAACTTGAGGGTGAAGAAAGTTGTAAACAGTGGCTTTTATGAAGAAAATAAGAATGGTAATGAAGTTTAAAGTTAAGGCTTGTTATTTGATGATGTATTGATGATAATTGCCATGGCTTATGAATAATGATATCTAAGATACGAGTTTTCCTGGGTAAAAACCGTGGCTCGCCACCACATGTTCCAGGTTGAATCTCGACACTCTGTTAACCCTACGTCGTAAGGGTGACCGGGCACGTATAAATTTCCGGGTATGGATAGCCCCCATTGAGTAATTATATGATAAATAAATGTGAACTCTATGCATAGACTCTTGGGGATGCGCGATGGGGGACAGTCTAAGATTTTCGGACTTGTCGGGTTGGCTGGATAACCGACAGATGGGCCCCATCAGCCATAGGACAGGCATGCGTCATATGCATTTGTTTGTATTGGTTGCGATGCATTTTCTAGGTATGCCTAATTGATATATATCACTTGCTTTACTACTATCTGCTCACTACTTGTGCGTGAACTTGTTTGGTTGCTTGTTTCTGTTGCATTATGAATGACGAAGGAATGGAGGAAATGGAGAAATGGTTTGGCGTTAGATTAGGATTAAACTAGATTAAGTTAGGTAGATTTAGAATACATGCCCCTGTTTATGGCTTCTGTTTAGTACTTAAGTTGGATAATTGAATAACGGAGTTCTAGGATTGCCTATGACATTCCCAGGACCGTATCTATTATACGCGTGGCACTTTTACCATGCTGAGAACCTCCGGTTCTCATTCCATATTATATTGTTATTTTTCAGATACAGGTCGAGAGGCTCCTCGCTAGGAGTCTGGATCCTGGGAAGTGAAGTAGTCCTTGGGTGTATTTCGGCTTTCTGTTTGTATATATGTATATATGTATTTAGCTTACTCTCCAAGTAACTTATGTATGTTGCTCCTCTTAGCTTCACAGGCTGAGTCAGGGGTTAGTTATGCTGTTTTCTTGGCTGTCCTTTATTCTTTGGCTTGTCTTTATCATGTTCCTATTAGGTTTCTTAGCACGCAAGTAATCCTTTCCGTTGAGCGTTGCGCTTTTAGTTTTCGCGATTTTGTCTACCGCTTTAATTTTCGCGATTTTGTCTACCGCTTTGTTTCAAGACTCCTAGTATATTACCCTCTTCTCTATTATGTATTTATTATGCTGTTTAGAGGTCCGTAATACCACACTACCTCTGTTCTACGACTTAAGCGTAAAACCCTGTGTAGTAGGGTGTTACAATTATTTTTTATTGTTTAGTTGAGAGAAAATAGAGGAAAGAAAATTTAAAAAAAAAGTGAGACTATTATTTTTTTCTCTCCAATATTAAAAAAAAATTATTATGTTTTTTTACTTTCAATTTTATTTCTTCTTTTTTTAAATATATTTTATAATACAAAAAAATTATCTTTTTTTAATATTTCTTTTCTTCTTATTTAACAAAAAGAACTAAATATATAAACTAACTTATAATAATATATAAACTTAACAAATAGTAATAAATTAAGTAAATAATAAAATATATAAAAAATATAAAAAATTAAGCAAGACTAACGAAAAAATAAAATTAATATATTTAAATAAAAAAATAAAACATGCTTTATTTATTTTATTATATATGATTATGTGTCTTAATTATTGATTCAATATAGTTCTCTTATAATACAAAAGAGAATAAAAATAGATTTTTTTTTATAAAAGAAAAGTGAAAGACTACTTGTTGAACTGAAATATTTAAAAAAAAAAAGTCAAAGAGTAGAAGATAAAAAGATGGTTTATATTTTATTTTTTAAATAAATTGGACTAAAACTATTATTTTTTATTAGCATTATACAAGAATATTGGACTTCTTTTGTGGGTTTGTTCTAAATTATTAATGAATTATATTTATCTATTATAGTTTAAAAAGGAGATTTTTTTCGTAGAGCGAGAGACTGGGTAAGAAAAGGAGGGGGACTATTTCCATATTTTTTTTTTTTTTTTAGCAAAAATTAAAATTTTGGGGCACCGTCCCCTTCAATCCTTAGAGCCTCCGTGCTTGCCTGTTTTCAATTCATTTCGAGCAACTCAGTATATGTTTTCAATAGCTTGACCTTTTTGTAATTTATTATGTCTTTTTGAAGAAGTAGTGAAGTACTAATAATAATCACAATAATTTTTTTTTTAATTTTTGGTGACTAAACAATAAAATTTAATTGAATAAAAAAATTATGAATTTGAAGTACCTTTCTTAATTTCACTCACTCCACATGTTATTAGTACTATCATACTCTTAACTCCTAAAATAATATCAATGAAATATTAAATTTTCTAAAATTTGAAAAATAAAAAATGATATTTAAAAATATTTTCTGCAATCAGAAGTTAAATTCAAAAATTCTAATCAGTAAATTTGTCTGAACGCTATTGCAGATGGTAGAATTGTTATGTATCTTTTTAATAAATATTATTTTTATTGTCTTAATTTTGGATTGATGTCTTGTTCGTCAATATAAAAAGAAAATTAGTTATAAAACTATAAAAGTATTTATTATATTATGATATTTTTTTATAACTCTGAAAGTGAATTTTTTTTTTTCATTGAAAAAAAAATAGTTCTCTTCAGTTCTATGTTTATGCCAAATAAAATATAAAAATATATTAAATATCATTAGTGATAATAAGTGTACCTGCAAAGATACTCTGATGCTCAAATTAAAATGGATCTAAGAGGTATGAAGTGTGTAGAATGAATGACATATCCGATGGGGCCTATGGCTCCCTTTTATATAAGTGATGACAATTATCTTATTTTATCTTATTTTATCTTATTTGACCAAAATAAGGAAAGTATTCGTATTTGAATGCGGAGGTCTAGTAGGCCGATTTTGAGCCTTCTAAAAATACGAAAGCCAGGTCCGTAACCGTAACAAAAGTAAATAGTATTTTCTAACTAACAAGAATATATATATTTTATATCAAAAGTTCAAAACTAAAACTAAATAGTATATATAAATATATTTAGTTTTTTTCTAAATTTTTCTAAATATTTAAATAGTTTAAATAGTCAACTTAATGTCTTAAGCTTTACATTTAAATTTGGGAGTTAAACCCTAAAATGGTTCCTGAGATTGGCGTCGTGCACTAAAATCGTTCCTGAGATTCCAATTGCACTAATTACGTCAATGAGATTGACAAAAGTGCACCATATTAGTCCCTGACCCATTTTCCATTAACGACGTGATGACATGGCTTGATGACATGGACTGTAAGTGACACGTGTCACTCCATGATTTGACCACGTGTAATGATATGATATGGTGACCAGTGACACGTGGCATGTTGATGTGGATGGTTGTGTCATGTGTCACAATGTTATTTGGCCAGGTGTCCGTTTGTGTCACGTGTTGCAACAGTATTCGTCCACGTGTCGTCCATTATGTCAGCATTGTAGATGCACCAAATTAGTCCCTCACTTTGCATTAAGTGACTCATTTTAGTCCATGAAATTGAATGTCGTGCACCAAACTAGTCATTTCACCAGTTTTTTCTCATTTTTTTTATAAATTCAAAATTCTCAATATTTTTGAATGCATTAATTTCAATTCTATTTTTTCACATGTTAATCAAATAAAAGTGCTTTTATAAAATATTTTTTCTCTTGCGAATACCTTAACCGCCAACTTGGAGTTGACGTGAAGCCGTGAAGGCATTTCAAGAACCTTCACTACCATCTCCGACCTCTTTTAGTGCTTTTATAAAATGTTTTTCTTTTGCGGATATCCATAACCGCCGTTTTGGAGCTAACGTGAAGGAATATCAAGCTTCCCTCGTTACCATCTTCGACCTCTTTCGTCTAGAATGCAGAGGTCGGAGGTGGTAGTGAGGGTGCTTGAAGTGCCTTCAATCTAGCTCATTTACACATAACGAAAACGTGTATTTCATAAGAACAAAAAAAGATTTTTATTTTAATTATTGCTTTCTTGTTAAAAACACATGTTTTTTTATGAAAAAAAAGTGTCTAATCAATCATATAATTATTTTTTATATAATAACATACTTATATATTACAAAATTTACTAATATAAAATTATTAAAAAATTATATAATTAAAACTAAAATCTTAAAACTTTTTATGAAGGCACTTGTATTTAAACGATATATGAAAAAATAGAAATGAAATTAGTGCATCCAAGATATTGAAAATTTTAAATTTAAAAAATGAGAAAAAATTAGTGAAGGGACTAGTTTGGTGCATGACATTCAATTTCAGGGACTAAAATGAGTCACTTAATGCAAAGTGAGGGACTAATTTGGTGCATCTACAATGATGACATAATGGACGACACGTGGACGAATACTATTGCAACACGTGGCACAACCATCCACATCAGCATGCCATGTGTCACTGGTCGCCACATCATCATATCATTACACATGGCCAAATCATGGAGTGACATGTGTCACTTACAATCCACGTCATCAAGCTATGTCATCACGTCGTTAATGGAAAATGAGTCAGGGACTAATATGGTGCATTTTTCTTAATTTCAGGGACATAATTGGTACAATTGAAATCTCATGGACGATTTTAGTACACGACGCCAATCTCAAGGAACATTTTGGAGTTTAACTCTAAATTAGGACTTGGTCTAAACGTTAAAGACCAAAATTAGAATTTAATCTAAATATTAGAAACCAAAAGAATACTTTACCCTTTAACCCAATTGATTTCTATCCTATTAGTATCTTGACATTTTAGGTACAAAAAGAATTGTGAAACTTTGTTATTCAAAATTCCTTCTTCATAAAACATTGGAGCCTCTCATGGTTTATATATGAATAATTCTTTTTCATAAATCGTTTTTGTCTACTATAATTTATGGAATTTTTTTCAGAAATAAAATAAAAAAATTCATATTTTTTCAAACACCATTTTTGAATTTTAATTCCCCAAATACGTTTTTTTTAGAGCAAGTTCGCCGCAACTCCGGCGAACTCCCTTCAAATATTATAAACCCCACGTTTAAAATATTTAACAATGGCAACCATTATCATCATCTCCAGAAATACACAGATACACCGGAATAAGTCATATTTAACAATGATTTTTTAATTATAAGTCGTATTTTATTTTGAAATAAATTTTAAAAAATATAAATAAATTTTTTCAAAATAAAATACGATTTATAATTAAAAAATTCTTGTTAAATATGGCTTATTCCGGTATACTTGTGTATTTCTGGAGACGATGATAATGGTTGCCATTGGTAAATATGGTTTATTTTTTTAATTTATAATTAAAAAAATTCTTGAAGAAGCCATACTTGTTGTGTGTGTATTTTTGTGTACTCTTATCAAGTATCAACTGTTTGTAGATCTATATACTATTTGGAGATGATGATAATGGATTAAAAACGTGAGGTTTAAAATATTTGAAGGGAATTCGCTGGGAGTAAGGCAAACTCTAAAATTTTTATAGAGTTTGCCAGGGTGCGGCGAACTTGCTTTAAAAAAGAAAAATCGTATTTAGAGAATTAAAGTTTAAAAATAGTATTTGAGAAAATATAATTTTTTTTTTATTTTATTTCTGAAAAAAATCACAATTTATGTGTTGTTTTAATTTATGTGTAAACCGTGTTAGATTCCATGATTTGTGTGCAAATTTTGAATTCACTTTAACGTTTACATAGAATTAACAAAGACCGAAATATAAACATTATAACAAAGTTATAAATGAGTATGTTGGCATAACGCATGTATCCATGTAACAACATAGATAACATGAATAAGGAATTTTGACCGAAGTAAAATATAAAAAAAAAAACTTTTTTTTAAAAAAAATTATTCCATCTTTATTTTTTAGAATTTAATTTTTTTTTGTTACGAAAAGTTTGTCCAAATGTTATGCAAATTTTAGCATTTTGAAAAAAGTTCGCCTAATTTCTCGACGAACTTCATGTACTTCACTTGCGTGAATTTTGCCTAACTCCTGCTAACTGTGATAAAGTTCGCCGAAGGATTAGGCAAACCTCATCTAAAATCTCTCGTAAACAAAAAAAATTAGATTCCAAAGAATAAAGATAAAATAAATTTTTTTCAAATAATTTTTTTTTTTATTTTACTTCATAAAAAATTCTTCCGAAATAATAAAGGAATTTTTTAGAATAAAATAAAAAATTATTTTCAATTGGGTGGGGACAAGTTTGTCGTGCTCTTTGGCAAACTCAATAAAAAATGTATGGCGAACTTGAAAGTTTATGTGCCTTCAATTTGAGAAGAATAGAAACTATGACTAAAATTTTTAATTCTAAAAAAAATTGTTTAGTTTGGATGGAAAGAAAAGTTGGATAAACGACAAGTATGACTTTTTCAAGTTATTATTTATTTAATTGTATATGACACATACATGCAGATATAACAATGATATAGTAAGAGTGGTGCTCTCCAACACTAAAAATAAAGTGACACATATATACAGAAAACCTTATGAATTTGACGAGATTTGTTGAGGACACGGCAAATTTTTCCTCTACAAAAAAAAATTGTGAAGGAGATAAAGGAAATTAGCTTATTGTTAGCTTATTGTTAGGATTACTAATAGTTTGTTAGTGAGTTTGTTACGGTCCTAGTCAGCATTCCCTATAACTATATATTATGAGATACACATGTAATTACAGTGGATTTTCAGTTTTGTTATCAATTCATTCCTAACACACTTCCTAGAACTTTACTCTTTTCCTATTCTCTCTCTCTCTCTCTCTGGCCTGATACCTATATGGTATCAGAGCTTTCTCTCTCCCATGGCTTCCGCAACAATGTCTCTGGCACAAGTAGCGCAAGCCTTCTCTAGTCCAATAGCTATGAAATTGGATGAGGATAATTACCTACCATGGAAGGATCAAGTAGAATCCATGATCGAAGGATACGAGATGCTTGACCACATCACAGGACAATCAATTCCAGTGAAGTATCTCTCCAACGAAGATGAAGCTGCCAATGTAATAAATCCAGCATATTCGAAGTGGAAGAAGTAGGATGCATTGTTGAAGACTTGGTTACTAGTGTCGATGAGCAAGAGGTTAACGACGAGAATGGTCGGTTGTGTCTTCTCGCATGAAATCTAGTGCAGGTTAGAAACGTTCTTCGCATCTCAAATTATAACAAAAATTAGGCAATTAAAGAACAAGTTAGTCAATACGAAAAAGGAAGGATCTGTTTCAGATTATTTGCTTGAAATCAAGAAAATAGTTGATTCATTAGTATGTGTTGGAGCTGCAATTAGTGATGCTGATAATGTTGAAGCTGTGTTGAATGGTTTGCCTGAGGAGTATACCTCTTTTATCATAATAATCATGGCAAGATCCAAGCCTGTGTCCATAGAAAAATTAGAAGCTTTGCTAATGGCACATGAGGAGTTGTTAGAAAAGTACAAGAAACCAGATCACCTTGTGCAAGCACACTTGGCTCACGCTCAATCAAACTTCTATCACTCAAAAGATGGTTTTCGTGGAAGCAGAGGTGTCTTTCGTGGCAGAGGTGGTGCAAGATTTATGAGAGGAGCAAGAACGGCGCAGTCTCAATTTCAAAATTACAGAAGAGGTGGTCCTAGACCGTTGCAATGCCAAGTTTGCAACAAACTTGGGCACATGACTCTCAATTGTTGGTACATGTATGATGGTTATGGTAATGGAAGAGTTGAAGCTCCATCACATTCGCACAGCCCTACTGCAAATTTGTCATACAAAAATGCCTTGGTTAAGAATGATGCTGAATTTGCTACTCCAACAACGTTGCAAGATCCATATTGGTTTCCAGATTCAGGAGCTACGCACCACATGACTACCGATGCTCACAACTTTGGCGAAAAGACTGAATACGCTGGTTCAGAAAGAGTCACCATCGGCAATGGTTCAGGTTTGCCAATTAGTCACATTGGAAGTTCAATTTTCATTTCAGATCTGAATAGAAAACAATTCTTGCTTAGCAAATTACTGCTAGTTCCAGAAATTTCAAAGAATTTGTTAAGTGTCTATCAGTTTACAAAAGATAATAGGGTATTTTTTGAATTTCATGATGATCATTGTGTTGTCAAATGCAAGATTTCTAAGGAGGTCATACTCCAAGGAACAATTGATAAATAATTGTACAAATTCTCTGGATTCCGTCCAAAATCAAGAGATAATGTTGCTACTGGCCTACTATCTTCAGTACCTGTGTCAGGAAATAATGACTGCTTGTTATGGCATGCTCGTCTTAGGCATCCATCAGTTTTGGTAGTTAGTCAAGTTCTTAAGTCATGACATATTCCTTTGAAATCAATAAATTTTGTGTGTTCTTCTTGTTGTATTGGAAGGGCACATTAACTTTCTTTCCCTAAATCTGATTCCCTTTACATAAAACCTTTAGAATTGGTCTTTATAGATGTTTGGGGACCTGTCCCGGTTGCTTCAGTCAATAATTACAAATACTATGTTCATTTTATTGATGCCTTCTCACGTTTCACTTGGATTTATCTGCTGTCCTCTAAGTCTCAAATCAGATCTACATTTAAAAATTTCTAATCTATGGTTGAGTTGCAACTTGGAACTAAGATTAAATGTGTGCAAAGTGATAACGCTAAAGAATATGTTAGTTTGGCAAAGTTTGTGTAGGATACAGGTATTATGTGGAGATTTTCCTGCCCATATGAACACCAAAAAAATGGTGCCACTGAGCACAAACACAAACACATTGTAGAAACTGGATTGACATTATTGGCAGCTGCGTCTATGCCAAAAAGGTTCTGGGGGATGCCTTCATAACTGCCGTCAGGTTAATAAACTCTCTACCAACTTCGGTGCTAAACAACGTTACACCTTATGAAAGACTGTTTAACTCCAAACTTGATTACCTGTCTTTTAAAATCTTTGGATGTCTGTGCTTTCCTTATACCAGGCCCAACAACTCCCATAAAATTGATGACCGATCTGAACCTTGTGTATTTCTTGGTTATGGAGTGCAACACAAAGGCTACAAATGTTTGACTGCCGTTGAAAAAATTATCCTCAGCACTCATGTCTTTTTTTATGAAACAAAGTTTCCCTTCAAGACTGGTTTTGCTTCATTCGATGACGTCTCACCCTTCTCCCCTTCGGCAAATCCTCCTCTTCCTATTATTTCTAATAATCCTATGTCACAACCCCAAATTGTTTTACGAGCCACAACTAACTCCTTCACTGTCATGCCTTCATCAATCAACTCCAGCAATCTATCACCACCTACCCCTGTCCCTGCCCCTGCCCCTGCCCCTTCTCAACAACCTATTCAGGCCTCTCTTGCACCTCCACAACCCTGACATCCCATGGTTACACGGTCGAAGAATGGTATTTTTAAACCCAAAGTATATTAAGTTTAGCTCACCCCTTCTTTGAAGCCAAAGTATTACAAAGAGGCTCTCATCATACCTCGTTGGATGCAAGCAATGGATGAAGAATATGGAGCTCTTATGCAAACCAAAACCTGAAGTTTGGCACCGCTGCCAGAAGGAAGAGAACCGATTGGGTGTCGATGGGTGTTTCAAGTTAAGTACAACTCGGATGGCTCTTTGCAGAAGTACAAAACCCGCTTAGTTGCTCAGGGCTTTAGCCAATGACCTAGGGTGGATTTTAAAGAGACTTTCAGCCCTATCATTCACCCCACATCAATTCGAATGGTGTTATCTCTTGCTGTCTCCAAAGGGTGGAATATTAGGCAATTGGATGTGAACAACGCCTTCCATAATGGTTGATGACAAGTCATCTTATGCTAGTTTTTCAAGAAATTTTTCACTTGTTTAATAGGTTTTATACACTTTCTTGAGTTACAAGTAAGCCATTTGGGTAGAAATTCATGTGTATTTGGATTCAATCAACCATGAGTAAATTGATGCATTTTCATGAGATTTTATGCTATAATTGCTTATATGTCAAGGATGAGAAGAAGTCTCATGATTTTAGCATAGCTTTGATGCATTTGTTGATTAATGACAGGTGACCAAAAGGCTTGGAGGAAGGTTGAAGAAAGGGGATATCAACAATGGAAATGAAGGCAGCAAAGCCACCCTGGGAAGAGCTCACGTTTGTGCCAACGTTTGCCTCAAACGTGAGGTCAAACGTTGGCTTAAGAAGAACCCTGGAGGAAGCCAACGTTTGCGCCAACGTTTGCCTCAAACTTGAAGTCAAACATTGGCTCAAAAATACACCCAGGAGAAGCCAACGTTTGCGCCAACGTTTGCCTCAAACTTGAGGTCAAACGTTGGCTCAATAACACACCCAGGAGGACTTAACGTTTGCGCCAACGTTTGCCTCAAACGTGAGGTCAAATGCTGGCTGAAAAATTACCCTGGAGAGAATCACGTTTGAGCTCACGTTTGACCTCAAACGTGAACTCAAATTAAACGTGAGTGACAGCAAAACTCTATTCTGCATAATTCTAATACAAGACGTTTGAGTCAACGTTTGTCTCAAACGTTGACTCAAACGTGAATGATCCTAAAGCCCATAATGTAACAGAGTTCTTCTCAAGACCAAGAGCAATCAACCGGGGCTATCTTCAACCCAATTCCATCAAGGCCAAGGCCCAAATTCAAGGCTTAATGATCAATAGAAGGAAGTGTATAAATAGAATCTAGTTTGATTTAGAAAGGACCGGAACTTTTACTTTGAAAGTTTTACCTCTTTTAGAATTTTTCATTCTGTAACTTTGATTTTGGATCTTGGAGAATTGGGAGGAGAATTGAGTTCTCTTCCTCTCTGGGTTTTCTGTTTTCTTTTCTGCAAAGCTTGCTTGAGTCTTGATAGTGAAGAGTTGAGGAAATTCTGTCTCAACCTCAACCTTGAGATCTCTTTGTTTCCTTTTCTTGCATAATTCAAGTTTCTTTACTGATTTCCATTTTTCATTTTGTTTGCAATTGTGTTCTTAGTTGGATCAAGGAAGGATTGAGATCTAGACTTGTTCTCTAGTCTCTTCTAACCATGAGATCTGTGATTTCTTTTAAACCATTGCAATTGATGTTACATTTTGCTTGTTGTTTGAATTTTCAAGCAATTGTTCTCTTCCGATTTGATTTGTTGCAATTTTAATTCATATTCCACTTCTCTGTTTAATGCCATTTTACTTTCTCTTGTCTAATTTCTACAATCCAAATTCCCAATTCCCTTTATAATTCAAGCAATTTACATTTCTTGCACTTTAAGCTTCAGTCATTTACATTTCTTGCAATCTAAGTTTCTGCAATTTACATTACTTGCACTTTAAGATTCAGCTCTTTTAATTATCTGCACTTTAAATTCTTGTCAATTATCTCTCTCCCTTTAATTTCATGCAATTTAGCTTCTGTTGGATATAAATCACTCAAATCAACTCTTGTTCGCTTGACTAAATCAACCACTAAACTAAAATTGCTCAATCCTTCAATCCCTGTGGGATCGACCTCACTCACGTGAGTTATTATTACTTGATGCGACCCGGTACACTTGCCGGTGAGTTTTGTGTTGGATCGTTTTTCACACATCAAGTTTTTGGTGCCGTTGCCGGGGATTGATTAGGTTGACAATGATAAAGTGAGTGGTGATCTAGATTAAGCAATTTTTCTTTATTTTTGAATAACACATTAACTGTTTGAATTTTTGCTTAAGCTAACTAGAACTTCACTTTAGCAATAGAGTGGAGTTTTCCTGGTTTTTCTGGTTCTGTGCGTTTCTTGTATTTTTGCTTGCTAAGTAAACGACAGAAGCAATTTTCTCCTATTGATCTTTCAAGCCTATTAACTGTTTGACATATTGTGTCAACTAATCCTCTAACCACATTTTGGCATGAGTATATTCAATCTTCATTTGGACTGTTTGTGATTGTGCAGATCATGGAGGAGAACCTACCGAATCTCAATCATTGTGGGAGTAGTGTCCTCACCCCAAATGATAATACAACCCATGAATTGAAGCATCCGCTCACCACCATGAACGAAGTTGCTCAATGGCTTGAAGCCTTCCCACAAGGAAGCATCACCAGATGGGAGGATCTAGTGAGTGAATTCCTAGCCAAGTTAAAACCACCCCAGGAAATTGGTAAGCTAGAGGCAGAAGTGCAACCATCCACACAAGAGAGGGGAGTGATGGAAATTGAAGGTGTAAGTGCAATCATGGCCCACAACAAGCAGATACACCAACAACTTCAGTAACAAATGGAGCTGATGGTCAGAAAAATCAATGAGCTGCGAACTGCTGTAGTAAATGCACACAACCTACCTCAACACTCACATAGTTGGAATCAATCTGAAAAAAATTTTGGAGCAAGTAACTATGAGCAACAAAGTCCTGAGCGATTACACTCTCCAAACAGTACCTCAAGCTTGTTCCAACACAAGTCTCAGGGTGATGTGTACAACCCACCCTGGAGGACTCATTCCAACTAGAGGAGGAGTGAGCACCAAAATCAAGGATCAAGGGACCTCAATTACAACAACTCCAACTTCACAAACCAGCACAAACACCACCTTACCACCAACAACCACTACACACCATCACAACACACATACTTCCAACCCTATCACACCTCACAATTCTCCCAAAATAACTTTCATCAACCATCCCATTTGATGCAACCACAACCAAATCCAAACTTCCAAAGAATCTCTAGTCTAGAGATAATGATGGAGAAATTCATAAAAATTCAAGAGATGGCAAGACAAGATCAGGAAGCAGCAAGGAAAGATCAAGCCATAATAAGTAGAGACCAAGAAGCCTCAATCAGAAAACTTGAGAGGCAAATGGAACAAATGGCTAAACACATTACAGAAATGGGAGAGAAAAGGGAAAATACCATCCCCAGAGTCATTGAAGATGACCCAAAAGACAACGAAAAAGCTGCTAGATGGGAGAAATAGAAAGCAATCATAGAGGAAAGTGAGAGGGCTATGGAAAAAGAAACAAAGGAAAGGAAGCCCATAGTGAAAGGAGAAAATCAAAGGCAACAAAATTTTCAACTTACATGATCAAAGAAAGAAGGATGTCAAGCTAATGACAATAAAGAAGTGCTTGTTGGGAGGCAACCCAACCTGAGGTAGTTCTCTTTCCATTCAATAAAAAGGCTAAGTAACTTTCTCTATATTGCAAGGAGTTAAGTTTGGTGTTGCACACCAAAACAATTTAAGGGAGAATGAAGAATGCTAAGTTTTGTGTTCCACCAAAAATCTCATTTAAAAACACATTCTCACCTTCTGCATAAATGGTTGCTAGCTCCAAGCAAGTAGAGACACTACTTAACCAATGTCTGTTTTATAGTTTTTAGTCTTATTACCTTTAGCAAAGAAAAAGAGTTCCACATATGGTCAATTTGATGCATGAGAACCATTGGCAAGGTACTAAGTTTGGTGTTTCCATACCAAAGTAAGTTCAAAAGCCCACAAATAATTCATGCATGCTAACCATTTTTCAAGTGCTTGGGGAACAAGCAACTTTCAATATCATTGCAGAGTATCATACAAGTTTTTGGAAGGATTAAGCGTCATCAACCAAAGAGATGAAAGAGGAATGTGAAGGCCAGCAATGATGATGATGAGGAGTAAAGCAAGTAAACTCCAAAAGGTTGTATTGTTAAGTGATTATTTTACATCAGACACTGCTATGATTGGAAGTGATATTGTATCCCTATCTGTCTGTCTGTCTAGTATAGTTTCTCTATAATTCAATAATTGAGATGCATGATTATTCACAACCCTATACTCTCCAAACTTGCTTGCACTCAATGTCTCAAAAAGGCATCACATGATAGTTCTTTGAAAAGAAGGGTTGAAGAATTAAACAGTTTTGAGGCAAGCAAAAGATTAGGAGAAGTGGTGGTTCTAGTTGTATGATTATGCATTAAGGTTGCATGCTTATGAAAACTTGCATGGGAGCTCATAGGCAGGACATAGAATTCAAAGAAGTATTGTGGAGATTCTCAAACATTTATTGATCCAAGAAGCAACAAACAAAAGAAAATAAAGAAAAAAAAAACAAAAACAAAAGAACATGGCCCAAAGTTCTGAGCATCAATTACTAGGCAAAAAAAAAAAAGGAAGAAACAAGAACTCAAAGAGTTATTATCCTAGTAAATGCTTGTGGTCGAATTGTGTCAAAGAGAGAGGCTTGAGCAAGTAAATCCTTAGGGGTACTTTATGATAAACCCATATTTTATGATATATTTTGTGCTTAATTTGAGTGATTTATTCAATCCTTCACCCACTTATTCATATTAATTGCATGGTTTTACTTTCCCTTCCTTATTATGTGATGTATGTGAAAAACATGTTTTCTATGCTTTAAAATTAATTATTTTAATTACCTTTATTTCCATTCGATGCCGTGATTAGTGTGTTGAGTATTCAGATCTTCTAAGGTAGGAATGACTTAAAGGATGGAAAAAGGAAACATACAAAAATGGAAGGAAAGCACAAAATGGAGTTTCTGAAGAAACTGGCATCCACGCGATCGCATGGGCGACGCGGACGCATGCCAAGCGCGAATCAACAGCGACGCGGTCGCATGACTGACGCGACCGCGCGCCTTAAGCAAAACATATATGACGCGGTCACATGACTGACGCGACCGCATGACAAGGAAAGCTCCGAATGACGCGACCGCGTGACCCACGCGGACGCGTGACAGAGGCCACACACCAGAAATTGCAGAAAACGCTTCCAGCAATTTCTGAAGCTCTTTTTGGCCCAAATCCAAGTCCAAAAGGCATAGACAAGAGGTTATAAAGTGTGGGAATGCATCCATTCAAGGGAGTTCATGAATTTAGTTACTTCTCATGTTTTAGATCTAGTTTTGAGAGAGGTTCTCTCCTCTCTCTCTCGTAGGATTTAGAACTTCTCCTAGTTTTAGGAGTAACTCTCAATCCCAGGTTCTTTATTTTTATTTATTCTTCCAATTTAGTTTATGAACTCTTCATGTTAGATTATAATTTCCCTTATTAATGTTATTTGAGGTATTTCAATTCATGATTGCTTTCTTTAATTTATGTTATTGTTGCTTTACATCCGAAGGCATTTTTATTCCAGCAAATTTACTTTTTCCTCTTTTGGTCTTGGTTAAGAAAGCAGTAACTCAGGAGTTATCTTATCTCAACATAATCGATAACTATTATCTTTGCTAATTGAACTGAGCTTCAATAATCCCAACCTTTTCTTAGGAAATAAATAGGATTCGAAGATCAAACTAATTAGTCCTTTGACTTTCCTTTACTTTAGTAAAGGTTGACTAAGTGGAATTAAGATTCAACTTTCATTGTTATTGATAAGAATAACTAAGTCTGGACTTCCAATTTCTCATACCTTGCCAAAAGTTTGCTTTGCAGTTATTTATTTATTTTAATTGCCATTTAATTTACCCGCCATTAAGTTACTTGTTCCTCATTCTTGAAACCCCAATTTACAATCTCCATAACCAATAATAAGAACATACTTTCCTGCAGTTCCTTGAGAAGACGACCCGAGGTTTAAATACTCGGTTATCAATTTTAAGGGGTTTGTTACTTGTGACAACCAAAACGTTTGTACGAAGGGATTTCTGTCGGTTTAGAGACTATATCTACAACGCGAATGTTTTTATGAAATTCTTTACTGGCAAAAATCTTAACATCACTTTAACACCTAATACCTTAAAACCAACTGGTTTAGGAGTATTGATTGAAAGCTTATTTAAAGAGCCGCTTTGAGACATGACACTTAGAGTCAATGCCAAAACACAGAAATTATAAGTTGCTTCAAGGTGATTACCTATAGAGAGATCTCCATGATATCATTTGGATGAAAGTCCTAGGACCTAAGACTTCCAAGATGTAGGAACTAGTAAGCACTGAAGCCCTTGCATGAGCATATAATTTAGAGTTCACCCCACTGTCACTTAATCACTTCACTCACAGGATAGTACAAGTTATTCTTCAATCCACTTCTAATTAAAAGAACCTTTGAGCATAATTCTTTTCTTGCTTGGGGACAAACAAGGTTTAAGTTTGGTGTTGTGATGACAACTCATCTTATGCTAGTTTTTCAAGCAATTTTTCACTTGTTTAATAGGTTTTATACACTTTCTTGAGTTACAAGTAAGCCATTTGGGTAGAAATTCATGTGTATTTGGATTCAATCAACCATGAGTAAATTGATGCATTTTCATGAGATTTTGTGCTATAATTGCTTATATGTCAAGGATGAGAAGAAGTCTCATGATTTTAGCATAGCTTTGATGCATTTGTTGATTGATGACATGTGACCAAAAGGCTTGGAGGAAGGTTGAAGAAAAGGGATAGCAGCAATGGAAATGAAGGCAGCAAAGCCACCCTGGGAAGAGCTCACGTTTGTGCTAACGTTTACCTCAAACGTGAGGTCAAACGTTGGCTTAAGAAGAACCCTGGAGGAAGCCAACGTTTGTGCCAACGTTTGCCTCAAACTTGAGGTCAAACGTTGGCTCAAAAATACACCCAGGAGAAGCCAACGTTTGCGCCAATGTTTGCCTTAAACTTGAGGTCAAACGTTGGCTCAAAAATACACCCAAGAGAAGCCAACGTTTGCGCCAACGTTTGCCTCAAACTTGAGGTCAAACATTGGCTCAATAACACACCCAAGAGGACTTAACGTTTGCGCCAACGTTTGCCTCAAACGTGAGGTCAAACGTTGGCTGCAAAATTACCCTGGAGAGAATCATGTTTGAGCTCACGTTTGACCTCAAACGTGAGTGACAGCAAAACTCTATTCTGCATAATTCTAATACAAGACGTTTGAGTCAACGTTTGCCTCAAACGTTGACTCAAACGTGAATGATCCTAAAGCCCATAATGTAACAGAGTTCTTCTCAAGACCAAGAGCAATCAACCGGGGCTATCTTCAACCCAATTCCATCAAGGCCAAGGCCCAAATTCAAGGCTTAATGATCAATAGAAGGAAGTGTATAAATAGAATCTAGTTTGATTTAGAAAGGACCGGAACTTTTACTTTGAAAGTTTTACCTCTTTTAGAATTTTTCATTCTGTAACTTTGATTTTGGATCTTGGAGAATTGGGAGGAGAATTGAGTTCTCTTCCTCTCTGGGTTTTCTGTTTTCTTTTCTGCAAAGCTTGCTTGAGTCTTGATAGTGAAGAGTTGAGGAAATTCTGTCTCAACCTCAACCTTGAGATCTCTTTGTTTCCTTTTCTTGCATAATTCAAGTTTCTTTACTGATTTCCATTTTTCATTTTGTTTGCAATTGTGTTCTTAGTTGGATCAAGGAAGGATTGAGATCTAGACTTGTTCTCTAGTCTCTTCTAACCATGAGATCTGTGATTTCTTTTAAACCATTGCAATTGATGTTACATTTTGCTTGTTGTTTGAATTTTCAAGCAATTGTTCTCTTCCGATTTGATTTGTTGCAATTTTGATTCATATTCCACTTCTCTGTTTAATGCCATTTTACTTTCTCTTGTCTAATTTCTACAATCCAAATTCCCAATTCCCTTTATAATTCAAGCAATTTACATTTCTTGCACTTTAAGCTTCAGTCATTTACATTTCTTGCAATCTAAGTTTCTGCAATTTACATTACTTGCACTTTAAGATTCAGCTCTTTTAATTCTCTGCACTTTAAATTCTTGTCAATTATCTCTCTCCCTTTAATTTCATGCAATTTAGCTTCTGTTGGATATAAATCACTCAAATCAACTCTTGTTCGCTTGACTAAATCAACCACTAAACTAAAATTGTTGAATCCTTCAATCCCTGTGGGATCGACCTCACTCACGTGACTTATTATTACTTGATGCGACCCGGTACACTTGCCGGTGAGTTTTGTGTTGGATCATTTTTCACACATCAATGGTGATCTCTTTGAGGAAGTTTATATGAAACAGCCCCCTGGTTACGAAGAAAATTCGACTTTAGTTTGCAAGCTATTCAAGTCCTCTGGTACACAAAGGTTTCTGGGGTACTGCAACAGCATGGGTTTACTACCACAAAGGCTGATACATCCCTGTTTACAAAACTCTCTACTGAACATTTGACTTATGTGCTCATATACGTTGATGACATCATTGTTACTGGCAGCTTAAATCAGTGTATCGATGAGGTAATTACTCAACTCAGCTCTCATTTTGCCTTGAAAGACATGGGAAACCTGCATTATTTTCTTGGATTAGAAGTAGCACACACTACTGATGGCAGTCTTCTGTTATCTCAAACTAAGTATGTCAATGACATCTTAAGGAAAGCCAATATGGTTGGCTGTAAGCCATATGCAACTCCAATCCCTTCCTTTCTAAAACTTAGCAAAACTGGCAGTCCTCCCTTCGGTGATACAGCCCTGTATCGTGCAGTTGTTGGGAGTCTTTAGTACCTAACAATCATGCGATCAGAGTTAGCTTATTGCATAAATCGAGTGTGTCAATTCATGCAGCAGCCCCTTGAAGCACATTGGAAGGTGGTTAAGCGCATTTTGCGGTACATCAGTGGCACTACTAGCTTTGGTTTGCGGATTCATCCGGCTAAAGAGCTCACTCTCACAGTTTATACCAATTTTGATTGGGGGTCTGATCCTGATGATCGAAAATCAACCAATGGTTATTGTGTATATTAATTTTTTGGTCTTCAAAGAAACACCATGTAGTTTGTCGGTCGAGCACAGATGCCGAATATCGGGGTGTGGTTGATGTAGTTGCAGAAGCAGTCTCCATTCAAAATTTGTTGCATGCTATTCATGCCCTAGTGACCAAACCGCCTATAATTTACTGTGATAATCTCAGTGCGGTTATGTTAGCTGCGAATCCAGTTTTGCACTTCAAATATAAACATGTTGGGTTAGACATTCATTTTGCTAGGAATTATGTCATGAAAGGTCGAGTTCAGGTTGTTCATGTCCCTACTGTGCAGCAGATCGCAAATACTTTCACGAAACCCATTTCTTCTTTCTTGTTCAGTGAATTTCGAAACAAACTCAGGATTGTTGACAAAACAACCCTTCGTTTAAGGGGGAATGAAGGAGATAAAGGAAGTTAGTTTATTGTTAGCTTATTGTTAGGATTACTAATAGTTTGTTAGTGAATTTGTTACAGTCCTAGTCAGCATTCTCTATAATTATACATTATGATGTAATCACAGTGGGTTTTCAATTTTGTTATCAATTCATTCCTAACACACTTTCAGAACTTTACTCTTTTCCTATTCTCTCTCTCTTTCTCTCTCTGGCCTGATACCTATAAATTGGATTTCAGATATAATCTCAGAATGATTTTTCTGTAAAATAATATCAAGAAAAAAATTAAATTAAATGCTTACTTGCGACTTTTTTCATTGTAAAATAATAAGAAGAAAAATAGTTTGAAAAGAAAGGGAGAACGAAAAATTACTTTGAAGTGAGACACGAACATTGAAAAAAATTGAATGCTTCTTGCCAAATTCTATTGGCAGCAATAAAATATATTTATATGGGTATAGAAAATCTATCTTTTGTAACAACTTAAAAAAGATAACATTAAATTTAACTATCTAAATATGTAGCGGATTTATATTTTTCCCAATTTGATGGCTAGAAGTTAGCAGGGACGGAGGCTCTAAAGATTCGGCGGAGCCCAAAATTTTAATTTTTGTTTAAAAAAAAATTGATGGAGATAACTCATCTTTTTTTTTATTATCTCATTTTTCTTCTAAAAAAATATTTTCTTAAAATTATAATAGATAAATATAATTCATTAATAATTTAGAGTAAGTCTAGCAAAAAAAGTTTAGATATTTTTGTATAGGTTAATAAGATATAGTTGTTCTAGTTTAATTTATTTAGAAAATAAAATATAAACTTTTATTTTTCTTTTAATGTCCTCCTCCATTTAAAGAATTTCTCACTTTTACTTTTGTGCAGTAATAACTTTTCTATTCCTCTCTTTTTTTATCTTTTTAATCTTTTTATCTTTTATTTTTTTATTTTTGTTTTTTTTTCTTACCGATTAAAAGAAAAGATTCTAATTCAACAACTTGTCTCTCATTTTTCTTTCACAAAAAAAATTTATTTTTACTCTCTTTTCTATTACAAGAGAACCATTAAACCAACAATTAAGACACATAGTCATACATGATAAAATAAGTAAAACATATCTTATTTCTTTTCTTGATTTAAATAAATTAATTTTATTTTTCTGTTAGTCTTGCTTAATTTTTTTATATATTTGGTTATTTACTTAATTTATTATTATTTGTTAAGTTTGTAATTATAAGTTAGTTTGTATATTCAGTTTTTTTGTTAATCGATTATGGGTAAAATACTAAATTAGTCATCTACGTTTGGACGTAATCCTGTTTTAGTCTTTAAAGTTTAAAATGTCCTATTTGAATCCAAAAAAGTTTCATTTAACTTCAATATAGTTCCACCGTGAGATCAAAGTTAAATAATTAACAGAATATCCTACGTGACAACAGTATAAGAACAAAATCAATAATCTGGAGAACAAGTACAAGCTCCAAAGGCACAAAATCAACCGTAGATACATCAATACATTTATTTATCATTTTTTTACAATTTAAATAAAATATTTTCTATAGAACTAAGGAGAATGATAAATAAATGTATTGATACATTCACGGTTGATTTTGTGCCTTTGGAGCTTGTATTTGTTCTCCAAATTATCGACTTTATTCTTGTACTGCTCTCATGTAATTATTTAACTTTGATCTTATGATAAACTAAATTGAAGTTAAATGAAATATTTTTGGATTCAAATAGGACACTTTAAACTTTAAGGAGCAAAACAGGATTATGCCCAAACGTAAGAGACCTATTTAGTACTTTACCCATCAATTATTTAATTATAATTTTGTATTATTGATACTACAATACTAGTATTTATTGTTCTGAATTTTAATATCTTATTTTAAATTGAAATATAATTTTTATATTTTATAAAGATTATAGATTGTAACTTGTACTTTTTGCTAAATACATTTTTTATTATACGAACTTATTTGGCCATTTGAATTATGGGTAAGTTCAAAACTATTGATACACTTCTTAAAATAAAATGATCAAGGGAATGAAGATACTTCTACTATTACTACTCTAACACTTGAGGGTCATCAAATTTTATTACTTCAAGTTCTCCATTGAATAGCTTAAAGCATCCACGACTTCTTCCTAATTAACTAGATGTTTTTCATTTAGAAAGAGATTATGGAATGCGACCAATGATTTAAAAGTTTCATCCAAATTAAAGAGATAAAATTCGTCGGGCTTATATTAAAGTTGGGCCAAATCAACCAATTCTTGATAACTATTCATTTTCTGGTGATAAAAATTATTGACACTTTCAAGCTTCATGGTTTAAATTATTTTCATCTTGGTTAGAATATTTTATAGAAGATGATGTCATATATTATTTTTTATGCTTTCTTTTTGCTAAGAAACATTCAATCAACACAAGTTCAATTGCTTTTATTGAGAATGGTTTCAGGAATTGGAAGAAAATAAATAATGAAAAAGAATGTGCTCTTCTGAATCACATTGGCAAAGGTCCCAACTCATTTTATCATAAGGGGCTAAAATCGTGTGATAATTTGATAAAAGGTTATGTTACGTGTACACCAAAATTAGCCACTAAAGTCAGCCACCAGTATAAAATACATGCTGGAATACAAATACACATTGAAAATAAATTAAACCACAGATGTATTTATACACAAATACATTGATGACTGATTTTAGTAACTGGTTTTGGTATACAAATAGCATTTCTCTTTGATAAAATAATCACAACATATTGACAGACTTCTTCATAAGCAAACATCAGAAGAGATTAAAAATAATCAAATTTGACTAGGAGCATCTATAGATTACATTAGATGGTTGACATTTGAAGATTGCGCTTACAAAAAACATGATAAAAGTCAAAGTTCAAACAATAGAGATAATTTTTTAGAAATGTTAAAACTTTTGGGATCTTACAATGAAAGAATGAAAAAGAATGTATTTGAAAAATGTTCAAAAAATTGCTAAGTATATTTCAATTGATGTCTAAAAAGAAGTTCTACATTTTCTTACTACTAAGGTGAGAAATTCAATTAGAGAATAGATTGGAGATGCCAAATTTTATATTATTGTTAATAAAGCTAGAGATAAATCTAAAAAAGAGCAAATGATCGTTGTTTTGAGATTTGTTATTCTAGATGAGTTTCTTAAAATGGGATTCTCTGATCTTGTGCATATCATTAATACTTGTGCGATAACTTTAAAGAAAGAATTAATTTTTGTTCTTTCTCATTATAATTTCCAAGTTAAAACTTGAAGTTCTTATTTGAGATTTCTTTTTTAAAAAGTAATTTGAATCTTTTTTTAACACTATTCTTTTGTTCACATGCATTCTCGTTAATCTTAACTTTATTTCATGCATTCACTTTATCTTCTTTGTGCATAATTAGTGGCAAAAATATCTCACAATTTCATTTTTTATTTTTATAGAATTATGGGTATCTAAATTCTATTTTAAGAATTTTATTAATTTTAGATTACTTGATTGTGATATCTTAAATAAAATAAGAATTCAATAATTTTTTTTAAAACTTGTAAGTTGAATACTTTCATGTTGTTAAAAATATGGGGTAAATGAAATTTTCAAAAGTAATTAATTCAATATCATAAAAAAGTTTGCATCAAATTGCTCCAGACAATCTGGCCACTATTTTAATTCGCAAGTTCCCGATCCATCTTACAATCCGTACCGAAAACATCCAGTACAACTTTTAAAGATTTTGTGAATTTACATATATTTATATATACTAACGCACTTTGTATGCTTTTATTTTTGGCTAAAATTTCCGCACCCCCATACCTATATCCCTACAACTTAGAACTATTTTATGTAACACCAATCCTAAATCAAACATGTTCTTGGTTATTTTTATAGTTTCTAACAGTAATAATCTTCTTTTGTGGTTTAGTAAGACAAGGTTCAAAACTGCATTCAACACAAATTCTTCAAAACATGGTGCCGAAACCATTTTTTGTTCCCAACTATTCTTCATTATCTTGTACTTCTTCTAGCTATGGTAGAAAGAGACCTGCAACAGCTATGGAAGAGAAGGAGGTTGTCCATGGAACCCAGAAGAACGCAAGTGAGTTTCATATAAGAACATTAAAACCAATGACTATTTTATAATTTGAATTCCTATACTATTAAATTCTTTTAATCTCTTGTAATATTTGCTTAACATGATTATATTTCTGGTTTTAGGCTATTTTTGAAGGGAGTTGAAAAATATGGTAAAGGAAAGTGGAAAAGAATATCTCGCGAGTTTGTACCGTCGAAGACTCCAAAGCAAGTTGCCAGCCATGCTCAAAAGTACTTTTTAAAACAAGAAGAATCTGAAGAGAACACTAATAAAAGAAGGTGCAATAATATCCATGATATGAATAATGCTTCCAATGTTGGAGAAACTGAACCATTGACCATTAGGGAGCCACAACTGCAACATGGTACCATTGATCAGCACAATGATGTAGAGCCAATAATAAGTTTGGGGAGTGCCAACAATAATCAATTTGAGGTCATTCCGAATTCTGGTAATTTGCATAGCGATGATCCTTATGAATGTGATCAGTGTTTCCGTGAGGCTTTAGATAGCTTAGTTGCTCAGGGTGTGACCTTTGACGGTAATTCTTGGTGCATACCACCCCATACAATAATTCCGAGGATTCTTTTATAAAGAGACACACTACCAACTGTTCGTATACCATTAGTTCTAAAACGTAGGAATTATGATTAGTCTATATTTATCTTATCTTAGTAGGATAAAACTAATTTTTCACTTTTCAGCATAGTTTACTCTACTCCTCTGCCAAATTTGCTTTTAAGTCGATAGTTGTAAGGAATTTTGGATAGAATGTCAAATGAGAATCTTATTATATCTATTCTTGTATAAGAGAATTCTTTTGTTGATTATTAATTAATAATAGTTTTTACCCATGTTCATTTGACTTGATATTTAAGCTTGTTTAATATAGAACGCGCTCCATAGTAAGGAGTTTTCATGTAAACTAGTAAATTAAGGATATTGTATTTGATATTTAAGCTTGTACAATGTGAAGACAATTTTGAACACATTAGTTTTACATTAAAATTGTTTTCTTAATTGCAAGTTAAACTCTGCTAAGCATCATAAGAAAGTTAAGGTACTAATTCCATATGTTTATATTAATATCTAATTTCCACTATTTTTTCCAAAATCACTGTCACTAAACATTCCAAACAAAAAGACAAATGTTTAATATTAAATAGAAAAAAGTTCAAAAGTTCTCTTTAAGAAATATTATCTAACTAAAGAAGTAAAGACTTTTTTCTAAGAATTTAGATTTAGGTAAATTCGACCTCTATTGTTTCATCAAAGACGTGTCCTCCGAATCAGAGAGAGACTGAGATTCACTTGGGAAACCTGTCTTGAACCTACGATCTTGTTATATACATTCAGAATTTCAGACAATGAAGCAAATGATTCAATATAACATTTATAGTCTCCCAATTTGTTCAATCAAAGGTGTCAACAATGGCACAGAATAGAGAAAATAACAGTTGCATCTTTCAAGAAAAAGGATTATACACGTGTGGTAGAATCCAGAGGTACAACAGAATCTGGAAAATCAGATCTCTGTCCTGCAAGAGAGAAATATGCAAGAATGTGTGCCGGATGCTCAACAGCTACAGGGCCTCGAGATTCATCATTGGCGATCACACGCCTCGAAGGAATCAACTCAATATTCCAAAAGGGGCGAGCCATAGCCACAAGATCACCTCTGGAAGTAGATTGCCCACATCCTTGCACCCACAAGTACCTAAGCGAAGCCAGTTGCGTCGCAGCAGCAGCTAGTGCACGCTCGCTGAAATGATAACAACCTCTCATTTCAAGTTTCTGAAGATTAGGACATCCCTTAGAGAATTCCAAAAGCCCTGCATCAGACTCCCCAAGGTAACCAAGCAGCATCCACCTAACATTTTGGCTGTATTTCCCAATATAGCCAAGACCCTTGTCGGTCAAGCCCCCAGGACGCAGATATAGTGCAAATCTTATAAGCTTGTCGCAACCCATGAGTAAAGCCCTTACTCCATTGTCAAGTGGCAAATCAGTTATTTTTTCACGGTGATCAAGCAAGACAAGCCGAAAATCATAGAGATTTTTGCAGTGAGTACCGATGTGTTCGAGACAGGCATTCGTCATGTCAGATACATAAACAGCCAAATATTCTAGTTCTGGACATCCCTGTGACAAAGCAATTAATCCTTTATGGGTAACACTAGTACCAACTTCATCACTGTCTCGTTCAATCCTAAGCCTTTTAAACCTCTTACAACAGCGAGCAAGAACTTCCAATCCTCTATCTCCAATCACATTCCTCGACTGTCCATGGGGAAATATAATATTAAAAATACAATTCTGGCCATCCAAAATAAACTATTTTGTCTCAAGATGTTGTTATGAATAAACAGTTAAACACCCAAATTGGTCCATAAGGAATTTTAAATCCTGACGCTTTGGTCCCCAATAAGTTTTTATTTCCTCAAGAATTACTCTTGTTGAACAAATTGGTCCCTTCGTTGTTTTGGAAATGACTAATTTGTCTTATAATGATAATTTTTGGGACCTAATTGTCTTAGGATTAAATTTGTTAGAGAATTATTTGTCCACATGCATATAAAAAACTTGATTGAAAGTGATGGAGAGACTAACCTGTCTGATCTGAAATTATTTGGGGACCAAATTGGGTATTTACTCGTGTTGTTATCGACTTAAAATTATTTTCTTTTTCGGAGTTTCTACATTTCCCTTTATGCTTGATCAAAGAAGTTCAATTCAAAACAATATATGCAAACATCAACCCAGTAGAGAAGTAGACAGGTAAATTAAGATATCTCAAATGGCAAGATCTCTGGAACTTACCTCAAGGACCTCCAAATTGGGGCACCTCTCGATTAACATACAATGATCCTCGGAATCCAAAAATGAATAAAGCAGATCCAATTTTGTAAGCCCAGATGCACAACTGAACACCACCGGCAACTCATTCCCTCCGATATATGTCAAACCCAATCGGTGTAATTTTTCTGGTAACACAACAGCATTGTACTTATCCGGTTCGCAGTTGTAGGAACCTCCACTAAATTCTTCTAGAGCAGAGGCATAGCAAAAGAAGTTCACAAGATCCAAGACTTCAGAATCAGTAATTTTCACAGAGACTAAGTTAGGACAATTTTTGGCTATAAGTTCCAGGTCCTGAAATTTGACAGCAGCAATGTCTGTCAAGTAAAAATTCAGCGTCTCAAGTACAGTATTGTTCAAAGCAAGCTCATGCAGCCATTCACAATCTTTCTCAACAATTGTGCTTTCCTCCAAAAACAAGACTCTTAAATTCCTGCAAATTTCGAATTTCACATTCAGAGCTGCACAATAACTATGTTGGCATGAATTCAATTATTATTATCGCATCAGGTTTAAGAAACGGATCAGTACATTCAGCATACTCCAAACATCAGTCAACTAAAAATTGCTATCAGTTTGAAACAGGAAGACTAGGTTAAATCTTCCCATCACTCGGCATTTTGCCTAATTATCAGAAAAAAAAATTAAAAAAAAATCTTGGATATTGGTCTAAAATGAAATAAGGCAGAATTTATCATTCCAAGGGTATGAAACAAAAGCCTCCTACCGAGTAAACAGCCATTTTGCATCCTGGAATATTACGATTTTGACAAAATTGACCCCAAAAGATGCAAATGAGAAAATGACCAAAGATATTCTCTATTTGATAAAATGAACCAAACTTATACAAGTAAATTAACTAAACGTTTGGTTCAATTTGACAGACGCAACATATCTTTGGAAATCATTTTGTCATGTACATCTTTTGAAATTTAATTTGTCAAAAATTGTAATCTTTTAGGGTCAAAATGGTTATTAACTCCTGCCAAACAATTGGAATAGCAGAGTGATAGTACAAGCACAACGGACTGGGAAAATAAATGAGAATTTCTAATTTAACCGTTGAAAATTCGCAAAGTGAAGTACCGAATTTAGTTATGAAAGATCATACCATGACAAATTTAACTATAAAAGAACAAAAATTTCCCTGGTATACCAAAAGGCTTGATTCGTTCGTCAAATCTACGCAAAAATTATAAAAATTTTGAAGCGAACATTATCTTTTGTTAATAATTTTCGTTATATTTGAATTTCCTTCTTCTTCTACGGATAATTTTGTACTTTACTCAAGAAAACCTAAAAGATAAAATAAAATAATAAAATTAGGGCATGCTCAGTTTACAGGTCCCAAAATAGAAATATGATTCCAACGTTCCAACTTCGAACGAGAGTCAAAATAGAAAAAGAAAAAACGACTTATGCTTTAAATGATTGAAAACTTAGTCTTTTCTATTTTAGGAAAAAAAGAAACAAAAATGAAAAAAAAAAAAGGAATAGTGCAGAGTTCAGAGCATACCTGCAAAACCTAGTAACAAAGAGAAGGCCATCAGTGGAGAAACCAGAACACTTATCAAGCTTCAAAGCCTCAAGCACGTGACCACGTGACCTCGCAAGAAGCTCAAGATCCGAATCCCTAACAATCATTCGCCGGAAATGAACGCTCTTCAGAAACTCGAAACCCTCCGAGATTTCCCTCACCCAAGGTGTCACGTGACCACCCCAATCCTCCGGTATGAGGTTGAACATCGCCGCCCTCGGCTTCCCCTTCAGCTTCAGGGACTCCAGCCGCGGGAACCGCCCCCTAAGGCGCTCCGGAGTGGTGGTGTAGCAGAAGGCGACGGTGACGTGCTTGCGTGTGAGGGAATCGAGCTTGTGCCATCGACGGCAGACAAGGGAGACGGCGCTGCGGTCTTTGGGGTCGTCGATGTAGCGAATGACGCATTCCATGGCAGCGTCGATGTGGCAGGTCTTGGGTCTCGCTCCGGATCTGACCAAACTATCAGCCATGGGGTTCAGGTGAGAGTGAGAGCATGGAGCCTATGGAATCTTTTGTACGGTCCCATCTTCTTTGCTGTGTAATATTCTCATGTATATAGCGGAGCCTATGAAAATAAAATCTATCCTATTACATATAAAAATCGATTTTCTGCACTTATTAACATGGAGCTGACGTGGTATGTTTCTTTGTTTTTTGATTTATTTCTTTTAACTCATTAAATACAAGTTATTACAACAAACTAATTATATCAACTAATTGATTTAATTAGATATTTAAATATTATATAATTTATTATAATTTATATTATTTCGATTTGGTAATATTTCTTAATTCATTTATTTTAATATTTTATTAGTATTTTTTAATTTAATTCTTTTAATTTATTAAGTCAAATTTATTGTGTGTACTAATTAATTAATTTGATTAATTTATTTGTCATTAAATAATAAATTTATGAATAAAATAGATAACTAAGATATTTTTAACTAATAATTAAATCATCAAATAATATATATTAAACTAAATTCAAATCATATGAATTAAAAACTAAATTAAAATAAGATAATTTATTACTTATTCAAGTTGAGTGCAATAAATACAAATTAATTTTGTTAGATAATCATAGTTGTCTGATCTACTATATAGATGGTCACACAAATTATAAGAATCATAATTTTTATTACTTTTACTATTTCAACTCTTCTTTTCTTTTTTTTTAATGTATAATTTCTTTTATGTATAAATATATTTCAACTCTTCTGATGAGTGTTTTATTGATTGTTTGTTTGATGAATATATCTCAATTTAGACATTCTACTAATGTGGATGGAAATTGACCTGTAGCAATTCAAAGTGGCCCATGTATTTTTTTATAGTATTAGATAGAAGAATATTTGTTAAAATGAATATACCCATTGTAATGAAATTTTTTTTCAATTGTTATATTTTTATGTTAGTCGTGTAAATTCTTTGAAGGCACAAGATAATAAAATAGGTTGACTTTAATATCATTAGAAGCTAAATTTAATGGTTCAAACAAGCACCACTAATTATATTTAAAAAGTAATTTGTAATAATAATGTGATTTACATATTAATTTTTTTGAGTAAATTCATTTCAAAATGTAGAAATTAGAGTCAATTACGCTAAAATTTGAAAGGTAATATAGAATTTGACAACAAAGTTAACACTCGTTAAGAAAATAAATTTATTTATGGCTATTTTCTAATTATAAATAATAACAAGACTTATGAAAAAATATTAATGTCATCATTCTTATTAATTAAATCATAATATTAGGTAGTTGATAGTTTTATAGGCATAAATTATTAAGTAATTACGTAAAAATTAGCAACGAACAAGCAATAAGAATTTAGAAAAAATATATTATATAATACCAATTTCATAATTAAAATATGTCTCATATCATATTCTCATATATTCTATTTATTATATATTTTATTATATAAAAATCAGATTTCTCCACTTAATAATGGAGTTGACGTGACATGTAGGGGTGTGCATGGCCCGGCCCGGCCCGAAGGCCCGGCCCGGTCCCGAACACTTTAGGGGCTAATTTGGTGTGATTTCATCGGGTCTAGGGCCGGGTAAGGGTCTCAAAAATAGACCCGGTCATTATTTTGGATCGGGTCCGGGCCATAGCTCGGGTCACCCGAAATCGGCCCGGTGGCCCGGCCACTATACACAATAAATATTTTGTATTATTAGTGATGGATGATGGCTATTATTATGTAGAATTTAAGTATTGTAAACCTTAATATTTTGTGTTATTAGTCATTATATATAAGACTATAAGTTAATGTTTTATATTTAAAATGCATAAGACTTTAGACTAATGCATAATATTGTGTTATTTGTATTTATTTAAATATTTGGTGTTATTAGGCAATATTAATATTATTGATTATGGTTATGCTTTAATTTTAGAGAAGAGTTGGTTCTTGTTATATTTTTCTAAGTGAATTTTACCATGTCAAATAATGGTTGGAGTCTTGCAAATTTGGATATTTTTACATGCTAACTTACAAGAAGGTATCAAGGTAATATAATGTTAACGGCCCGGTTTTCACCCGATATAGTTGTGGCCCGAAAGGGTATAGGTTTCATCGGGTCTAGGGTCGGGTTCGGGTCTCATAAATGGGCCCGGTACATATTTCGGGCCGGGTCTGGGTCACATCAAACCCGGTTTCACCCGACCCATGCACACCCCTAGTGACATGCATGCTTACGAGAGTGTTTAGCGATTTGTTTCTTTTAACTCATTAAATACAATTTATTATGATAAATCAACTATATCAACTAATTGATTTCGTAGCATTTTTAATTTATTTCTTTTAATGTTTTGTTAGTATTTTTTAATTTATTTTTTTAATTTATTAAATCAAATTAATTATACTAATTATGCATAAAATAGGTTTTCAATATATTTTTTACTAATAATTAAATCAAATCAAATCATATCATATATATTGAGCTAAATTTAAATAATGTGAATTAAGGACTAAAATAAAATAAGATTATTTTTTACTTATTAAAATTAAATGCAATAAATAAAATTAATTTTATTAGATAATCATAGTCTTTTGATCTTTTATATATATATATATATAGCCACACAAAATTATAAAAATCATTATTTTTATCACTTTTTCTATTTCAATTTTTTTTATGTATAAATATACTCAAAATGAGAAGGTATAGATGAGTGTTTCATTAATTGTTTGTTTGACAAATATTATAGTCTGAAAATGTCTCAATTTAGGCATTCTACCGCTGTCGATGAAAGTTGAACCTGTAGTAATTCAGGGTGATCATGATATTTTTATAGTATTATATAAAAAAATATATTTTAAAATAATATACCCATTGTAATTAATTTTCTTTGTCAATCTGTTATCTTTTACCTAACAAACAATATTAATGTTAAATATATCATTTTCATCAGAAGCCATACATAATTGATTGATAATTCTATATATAAAAATACTCATGTGGTAACTAAATACCATATTGTTATCTCGCTAAAGTTAATTCTCCTATAATTATGCGAATGTGATTTTTCTATGATTATGCGAATGTATAGCACTATCAGATGAAATTGATTGGATTACATTTATGTCCAACGAGGTAGGTGATCTTTTAAGCCTAATCACGATCAGAGTTAAGGAAGGATTGAAAAATGCTAACAATACAAATACTTTTTATTTTTAATACCCAATAATAAATATATAAATTAAAATTAATATTGTTCCGTACAAAATCATAAAATGTATAGCATACTCAAAACATATCCAATCCGTATTAACTGTCATTGTTTATTAGTTACATTATGACAAATCTAGTTATTAAAAAAGATTAAAATTAACTTAAATATACACAATATTATTTTATACTTTTTTATTTTCTTTATTATCATAAAAAGTCATACATATTATAAGAGAACCTCATCTTTTTACTAACGGTCCTTCCATTCAATGGTTTCTATTAAAAAAAAAAAAAGACATAATAATATTGTGTTTGGCAAGAATATATGGGATTTTGAAAAGTTGAAGCATAGGTTTAGTCCTTAATATATTCGTAGATGAAGTGCAGAGTAGATAAAAAGATAGCTAATAAAAAAGAATAAATTACCATTTGTATCCATGAAAGATACAAACGCTGACAAATGTATCCATATAAGAATAAAACGACAATTGTACTCACGGAAGATAGCTTCCGTGTGCTAAGAATACCCTAACGGACCAATTGTGTAACCAACGTTTGGGTACTCTTGGCACACGGAAGTCATCTTCCGTGGTTATAATTGTCGTTTTATTCTTATATGGGTACATTTGTCAGCATCTGTATCTTTTATGGGTACAAATGGTAATTTATTCAATAAAAAAATAAATGATTAAAACTTTCTCAATACTAACCGTCGTAGTGCATGACAGATGTTCTATAATTTTTTTGGATTTGATTGTTTCTTTATTCTTATATGTTGTTCTATTTAATTTATGCTAAAAAGACTTGTAATAATCATCTTATTGTGGTAGTGTAAAAATTGTAAGTATTATATTTACTTTGTATGCTCTTAAATCTCATGTCCTTGATGGATATTTGTAACTGAGTAATTATTAAAAGAAATAATTGGTTTAATATCTATTTTATATTCTATTTAAATTATAATAATGAGTAAATATTTTTTTAAAATAAATAATGCGATTTTTCATAAAAACAACGTTTAAATAATTGTAAAATTAGATTATACCACAGATCCTGATATATCTTGATATTAGATCTGCTATAAAACAAATTTTTAGAAATATTATGTTGTATTATATAATTTAGTTATATTTTTTTATCTTCAATCTATATTATTTAGATTGGCATATTTCTAAAAACGGTTATTCAATTTTTTTTAAATCAAATCAATTACAATTTATATTATGGTTAAACTCAAACTTTTATTTATTTCATCATATTATTATATATATAAATATTAAATTCTTTGATTAAACACTTATTTGATTATGAAATGATATTATATGTTACTTTTATATTGGCAATTAAATTTCAATTACTATATAAATATTATATTTTAAGTAATTGTATATTTTATTGTTATTTTAAAAATTATTATATAATTTTAAGATTATTTAATTATGTTTATTTTTTTAAAAATTATTGTCATTATTGGAGAGTAACTAATGTTTGTGATAGTCTAAAATTAAAAAATAATAATACAAAATATTAATATACTGAGTTTTGAGGTATATATCTTGAAGTAAATATATGTGATTATAATTAATGATCATAATTAAATGTCTTTATTTTATTTCAATTTGTTCAGGACATGTTTATCTTAAATTTTATTTCTTTATTAATTAGTATTTTTTTACATTTAATTGTCATTAATTTATATAAATTAAAATGTATAACTTAAAAAAAATAAATATGTGTCTAAAAAATGAAAAAAAAAATTTGTTAGTAAAAAATTTATGTCACTTTAATTTTTTTGGCATCATATCTTACATTTTTACTATAATTAAAAGTTAGAGGTAAATTATTAAATATAAATTAGTAAAAAAAATATAATGCTTAATGAATTATCATAATCACATTTAAAAGTATTTAAGTTATTTTTATATAATAAAAATGATATACTTATTTTTGTATATAATTTACTAATAAATATATAAGATATTTATCATAATTTTTATTTTTAATAAAAATATCATTGTATCAAAGTGATGCATTTTAAAGATGTATAAATAAAATTTTTATTAAAAAAAATTTCAAGATAGCAAATGTAATTTTATTTTTTTTTATTTTATCCTTAACATTTAGTTTTAATTTTACCTTTAGAGTTTTAATATGTTTCAATTAAACCATTAGGTGAACAACATTAATTATAACTAATTAATTATATTATCTGATTTGACCAAAATTAAATAAACATTAAATTATTTAATAAATAATAAACAAATAAATAAAATAAATGAATTTAATTTGAATTATTTTCTTATTATTTTTTATATCTAGAAATCAAAATGTGCTTTTATATGTATTTTGATTAATAATTCTTAAAGGAGTTATTATTTTATTTACTAATATTTTAAATTTTTTATAATATTTTCATAAAACTTGATTAATAGGTTCTTCTTCATAATGTTTTTTTTTGAATTTTTTAACAAAAATATATCTTAATTTTTGTCTTTCATCTTTTATATTCATTGATTATACTAATTTTTTTACAGTATATTTTTATCAACTACATGCATCATTTTTCTGCTTTTTTTTTTTTACTTTTTTAATTATTTTATTATCTTATTTTAATTTCACTCTTCAGATGTTTATTGTATTTCACTTCATCTTAGCTTAAATTTCATAATTAACTTTTAATTATATAAAATTCAATAGTTTCTTTCAAATCATGCTTAAATATATTATCTATTATATACAATCATTAGGATAAATAAATAAATATAAATTTAATATATAATTTAATTTTAATTTAAACTAAAAACTAAATGAATTGTTAGAAAAATAGCAACCAATTTTATTTTTAATTTCTCTATAATTTATTTAAAGGTAAAAATCTCTCTATAACCACTAACATCGCCGATAACAAAATTATAAGTCTCTATAAAATAAAAATAAAAATATATATAATTTTAAAATTATTAATCATAGACTATGGACAAAATTTTTTTAAAAAAATTTATGGATCAACATGTAATTTTTTTATATTGTTATTTTTTCTAAAATTTTTCAGACTTATCAACATTTAAGTTGTCTATACATCACTTCTCAAAATATTATGATTTCACAAGTGACAATATGTGGAGTAAATCACCTTTATAAACCATTTGCAAACCAATTTTTATGTATATCTGCCAATATAAAAAAAATTACGAGCATGTCTCAATTTACATATCTATGTAAATCAAATATATGGAGTCCGAATTATGTGTTTTCATAGTAAATCGAATTTATAAGATTCAAATTACTTGGATGCTATCTATGCTACTAAATCGAATGAAGGAGATTTGATTTACAATGAGTTGGATTGCTATTAAGTGAGTATAAATCGAATCTTATTGCTTTGATTTAGCATTGACCATATAAATCGAAATTTATAGATTCGATTTAGTAGGAGATGACATAATTCGAATTCATTGAATTCAATTTACTTTCGAATCATAATGTTAAGTCATTCGAATCCTATAGATTCGCTTTATTACTTATTACCCTAATTCAAATTCCTTAAATTCGATTTATATAGAAATGTAAAGGGAGATAATTAGGTAACATTTTTGGGTTTGGGGGATTTAGGTAATTTTGGGGTGGCTTTGATTTATCAACATAAATTAACCTAATATGTGATATTAGTTATTGTTATATATATATATATGAAAAATGTGACTTATTTATGCATTGTTTGGATTAAAAAAAATTGTAGGAAAATAAAATGCTGGAGAAGAAAATAGATGAAAAAATCATTTTTTTATTATTTGGATCAACAAAAAAATTGAATGAAAAACATAAAAATGTATGTGGAGCTCATGTAAATTTTTTCTCTTCAAAGTTGTGAAGAAAACTTATGCAGAAGTGCAAACATGGGTTAAAATATAGAGTTACCGTTTGAATTATAATTTATATATATTATATAAAAACATTAATATAATTTTACTCTATTATAATTTTTTCTTTTCTTTCTTTTTCTTCCATCCAAGAAAAATAAATTTTTTCTTCTATTTTCTTTCTATTCATTTTTTCTTCATCTAAACACACACACAAAAATATATTTTTCTTTCCATTTTGTTTTCTCTCATTTCTTTCTTTCTATTTTCTTTCCTCTTATTTTTTATCTTATATTCAAACAATAGTTTAGTGTTTATCTATTTATCTTCTATTAATATTGTTATAACAAGGATACATGTGATTATATAAAAATGTTATAACCTAAACTTTGATTATTTAAAAATTTATTGAGTGGGTAGAATAGCTCCACGTCACAAACCAATGGATGCTAGTAATAGGGATGATCACAAAAACAGCCAAAAAAGGTATTTGCAGAAATTACTCGTATTTTGGGATTAGATAGGGACTCTGAAATCCTCATGACCTGCCACCCGAAAATGGATGGAGACTTGGAGTGGCAAACAGGCCAAAATCCGTCAGGCTGACTCGCATAACCCGACAAAAAAGGAGGGTGGGGCTGGAAATTTGAGACTGCCAAACTTAAAAAGTCCGCCTACCCCGCACTGCCTAATCCATGAGCTTTGGCGGGTTTTGGTAGGACGGTGTAGGTTTTTCCGCTGGGCCAAGCTTTTATTTTGCAAGACCATTTTTTTACAAATTTTTATGATGTTATTAATCTACAAGAGGATGAAGATGATAATTGAAGATGTTTTAAGTTATATTTTGGATTACATTTTTATGTTTGATCGATTATAAACTTGAAGATGTTTAATTATATATTTTGGACAATATTTGTTTTGCTTTGGACATTATTGATTTTATTATTTTGTTTCAAAAAATTTGGTTTATAATTATGTTTATTATATATTTATAATTATAATTTTTTTATATTTTTAAAAATTATAAATTTATTGAAATTATTATGAAATTATATATATTGTTTAATATTTAATAATTTATAAAAAAAAGAGAGCCCGCCAACCCGCCAGCCTACTATTAGGCGGGGCAGGAGAGAAATTTAAGACCGCCTTACTAGGCGGGGCGGGGCAGGTTAGCCCACCAAATTGCGGACTTTTGGAGAGACAGGGCAGACTTTCCTATTTGCCACCCCTAATCCGGACACAGACATAAGTATTGCCCCATGGAATAAAATTGTTAATTTATCCTAATTTATATATACATAAATTCGTTTCTTGAATTTAGTAACCCTAATTTTTTCCTCCAATTCAAATTTTTCCTTTTTCTTTCATACTCATTCTGAGCCTCGATCCTCTCTCTTTCTAACTCACTTTCTATGCCTCTCAAGTTCGTCACTACGTTGCTCAGTATCATCCCAAAAAATTATATTATGTTATTATGTTGGAATATATTTTTATGTTTTCTCCTTTTGAAATGTTATTTTTCATAATGAATATGTTATAAATTGTGTTGAATTATATTGAACTGATTATTTTATGATTGTTATATTATGTCTTTTGTGTTAATTTTTTTCAAAAGTTTACCGAGTAGATCTGCATTCCCTAATTAAAGAAGAACTTGCAATGATGGAGAAGGAACGAACGGTGGCATTTTTTTTTAAATAGGAGTGAGGGATGGGAAGGGAGCTTCTCACGCTCCTCTGAGTACTCATTACCATATCTAACTAGCAATGGAGATCCAATCTGAGTCGATTTAAGAGGGGATACGTGGACTTCATCTGCATTGGGCCTTTAAGGTAATGAACCTAAGTCGGATTTGGGACCCTAACAATGAATTTTAGTTGATCTTGCTTGCATTGAGGCCTTACTAGGCCCAAATATATGTTGAATTAATATTTTGAGTCTTTGTTATAGCAAATACTATACTATTTAATATTATAACACTTAGTATATGTAAAAGTTGAAGATATTTACAAGATATTTTTTTAATTCAAATTAAAAAAATTAATTATCTCTTTTTTAGTTTTAAATATTATTTTTTAATGTTACAAAAAAGTAAAAATAACAATAATAACTCACATAATTAAAAATTTAAAATAGATCATTTTAATATATACATGACACTATATATCAAGGATTATTAGATATGATATATAATTTTTTTTTCTGTAATGACTATTTATATAATTTATTGAACAATTTTTTCATCTTAATATTTAATAAATTAACATACAAAATATTATTTAATATATAAAATAAGTAACTTAAGTCATCATCTAGGATAATAAATATAATAATGTAAATATTTATTTATTTATTAGTAGTGAAAAATATGTAAATAGTATAAACTGATATTTTTTTAGTATAAAACAATAATAAAGGTTATTAATTAAGTTAATTACCTAATTAAAAAATTATGAAAAATTATTTAAATAATAATAACAAATAAAATCACTATTTTTACATATTACAAAGTTTATGAAAATAATTTTGGATAATAAATCAATCCTCAATAGATTATACATTAATTCTGTTAAAAAAATAAATAATTAATACATTGGATATTATTATTTATGTACTAATATAATATATATATTATCAATTATTATGTTTATAATTAATTTTTAATCCAATTTTTGGTAATTAAAATTTAAATGATTGAAATTATTAAATGCTAAATATTTTACATCTAACCAATTTATTTTTTATTAAAATTAAAAAAATTGAGTCATAATCAATTCTAAATTTGAGTAAGAAAATAAAAAATATTTTAAATTTTATCTCACTAACTAGAATTAATTTCAAGATAAGAAATTATTTTGCACATCATATATATATATATATATTGTGGGATAGTATGGTCATTTGCTATTTTTTAATGGTAAATATTGTCAAATAAAATGGTGTAAAAAATTAGAAGAAAATATATTTATAAATTTAGGAAATATTAATTTATTTTTTAATAGAATAAATTATATATTGAATAACAAAAATTATTATTGGTTTCTCTTCACACTAACTAATACTCAACGATGGTGTTTTAATACACCATATTATCAAGAAATATTAACCGATCTAATAACTTTTGTAATGACATAAGTTTATGAATTTGAAAATTTAAAAATTATTTCATAAAATGTAAAGTTTTAACAAGTAACAATGTTGATCATATTGTTTTGACTTCAAGAATGAATACGATACCAATAAATAAAATTGTACTAAGTAAATTTCAACAAAGACAAAAGTCTATAAATATTGCTATTAATGAAAAATTAATCTATTTTAAAGATAAATACATTTTTTTTCTACGGATTTTCTAATTTGGCAAGTCGATGATTAATCCACCACATATTGATGTTCTATTTATTAAGGGTGAGATTTGAACTCCAAATACTTGCTTAAGCAAACAAATGAGATAACCATTCAACCAATCTAAATTAATTAAAATAAATATTAATTATTTTTAATATTTTAAATTGTAAAATATTTGTAATAATAATTACTATATATATTTTTTATTTAAATTTTAATAAAATTTTTTTATATAATTTTATGTATTACCCCGTATAAGGCACGAAAACATACACTAGTTTGGACAATAATTAGACAATTTTTTAAAACATAAATATTTAAAAAAAATTATTATCGACCTATTTAAAATATAGTTAAAAAAAATTCTTATTTATACATCACATCTTCGTGTAAAATATAAGAATATTTAATTATTTTAATTATAAAAAGATAAAATATTATTAATATTTTGTAAAGATCTACAATGACATAATATAAGGAAGTGGTTTTTATATGGCAATGTATTTGAGCGAAATGTCATATTACAATCATTTTAATAGAAATTATTTTTCTTATGGAACTTAGTTTGGTATATTGACTGCATATTGATGAAGGAGGAGTATTGTCGAAGTGTGGAGTTTGCAGCCAACACATTAGAAGCGTTGTGTCTGAGCCGGTGAGCGACGTGTCAGCACCTCTTCAACACGCCAAGAGCATGCTGATGTGGCGACTAGGAATAGACTGCAAACAACACGCCAGGAACGTGGTACGTTGAAACCCGTGACGCGGTGCAGGATTTTGCAGAGTTCTAACGTTGCAACAGCACTATAGGGGGCGTGTTGCAGGTCTGCCTGCATGCAGGAACAGCCCTCCACTCCGGTAACCAATGAGCTCCCCTTCAACCTATATAAATTCACTCTTCTTCCCTTCTATTGTGCACACAGAGAGTTGAAGCAAAGAACTGAGAGAGAAAGAAAGGAGTGTATGAGCATGTAGATAGTGAAGAGAGTATTGGTAGCAGTAGTGTGTAGTGAGTAGTGATATAGAAGAAAAAAAATCTTGAAAAAAAATTATTAGTTTAAAGGGATTGAAAAAAAATGGTACGTAATTATACGGCGCCCGAAGAATATATTATCAATTATTTGGATTATCCAATTTTTGTAAGTTGGTAAAATTTTTTTTTTATGTATTTAAAGTTTGTTTTTTTATGTATTTAAATTTTTTAAATTTTTTTACGTATAAATATATATGTAATGAGAATATTATTTTGTGTATTTTATGAATATTTTAAGAATATAACTATAATTTGTAAATTATAGTTATATTCTATTTATTTATAAACGTTAATATATAATTTTTTTATTATAATGAGATTAATTATCTATTATAAAAATATTATAATGAAATATATATTTTATAATTTTTGTTATAAATATACTAATGAATAAAAAAATAAATATTTTGATTTTTTAAAAATAAATATGTGGCTGCGTATATTAATAAATAAATATTATAATAAATATGTAAATATATATAAAATATATTGTTATTAAATATTGAAAAAATAAATAATTTGATAAATAAAGATTATTAAATACTTTATTTAAAGTGATAAATGTTATTAAATATTATTAAATATTATTATCGCTTAAATATTTTTTTTGTAAGAATTAAATATTTTATTCAATAAATAAATATTTTAATATTTCAATAAATAAATAAATATGCTAATATTTGTTAAATATTTTAATAAATAAGATATTAAAATAAATATGTGAATATTTATTAAAATATTTATAAGAATTATTATTTAATTAATGTAACGTATATCTTTGTTGATGCAGCCTAACAGGAATTTGTTGGTGCGTAAACTGGATCTGCCACAGATGTGGAATTCGATGGTCGAAAACTACTTACGCGCCACGGAATTCTACCACGTCTCTAGGATTGGGGTGATAAGAGGATTTCACCCCTTATTAGCTGCTCTGGTTGAAATGTGGAGGCCAAAAACTCACACTTTTGTATTGCCGGTCGGTGAGGTTACAGTGACATTGGAAGATGTCGCTCATATATTTGGCCTACCCATTGATGGAGAGCCTGTGAGTGGATGGACAGATAGTAGTGTCGACTTCCTTCAGAGTCAGAGTATCGCGATATTCGGTCGTGAACCAGTAGTCAGTCATTCTTCGAAATCCTATATAAAGCTGGGTTGAGTTCGACGTATCAGAGACGCAGAGCTGTTAGACACTGAGGAGTCCATTAGGAGATACGTCAGATGTCAGATCTTCTATTTGTTAGGGTCGACCCTATTCACGGATAAGTCGACCGCATACGCCCATGCGAAATATCTACCATTGCTTCACGATTTCGAGCGGATCCATACTTATAGTCAGCATGTCTCGTACATCTTTACAGAGCACTTTACCGTGCATCACGATATGATACAAAGGAGATGGATGGGCCTCTGAATCTGTTGTTTGTTTGGGCATGGGAGCGAATGCCGTGTATTGCTCCCGTAGCGAGATTCAGGCATGATATAGACTACATGCAGGAGGTAAATAGTTATGATTCTTGTGATTCGTATTTCCAACCATTAATGTTAGGGTTCTAATATACCAATAATACGTGGCAGTTTGAGTGGCGGCCGTACGACGGATTGATCATACCCGACAAGTTGTATAGTGATAGGAGAGAATTTATACCAATTCGGAATTAAATAGAATTCCGTTGTAAGTATAGTCCGAACCGGCAATGAATCCTCTCAATCAAATTTAATTCAAAATAATAATCACAATCAAAACACAATTAACTGGGAGTTTTAAATCCCGGGTCGTTCTCCCTAGGAACTAATGTCAAAGAGTGCACACAATTTTGGTTGTGGGAAACAAGAGGTGTTTTCAATAATAAGGAAACAATAAAGAAATAAAGAGATAAAAGAACAAGGCAAAATTACAATTAATAAACTAATGAAAGAACAAAAGAACTATGTATGCAATATGGACAAGTAAAGCTATAAAGTAATGACAAAGTAGTTCAAAACATAAATGAAACCTTGACTTGGGTTGAGTCATGGAATCCCTTCCTTGCCATAACCACAACTATGATAATTAACATGAGTTAATCTCGCCTAGTTAACCCCAAACATCGAGGAGTAAGTCAAGCAAGCATAATTGACCTTAATCCATAAGTTCTAACCAACTTATCAAACTAGTTGATAAAAGGCTAGCTTTAATGGAAACAAGAATCAACTAACTTCCCAAGAATTATCACTAAATGTTGGACATTATGGCTCTAGTAATCCATAGACTCATTTTTCCTAAGTCAAGGGGTGAAAATTTACCCCATAGCTAGGGTTGACATTTCATCAAACACCTAGTATGCATATTCACAAAACATGGCAAAATTGGTAAATTAATGAAAGCTATGAACCATAAATGACCAAAATCAATAAAGACAACTCAAGCAAACATATAAAAGCCATCAACATCAAATTAAACAACTAGAACATCAAAATCGCAAGACTATGTAAATTGACAAAGGAAATTAAAATAGATGAAAATATAGAACAAGTAGTGTAATTAAAAGAGAAATTAAAGAAATACTTACAATGCAATTGGTATAATCCAAAATCAAACTTGAAGTATAAAATGCTACAAAACCTAATTAAAACCTAAGAGAGAATTTCCTAATCTACACTACTCCTACTCCTACTATATGTTTCTACTATTCTAAGATGGCTCCCTTCATATGTGTTGCATTCTCCTTCATATAGCCTCTCAAACCAGCCTCCAACAATTCAGAAATGGGCCAAGAAAGCCCCAAAATCGCGAGTCACGTGCGTTTTTAATGGAGGCATATGCGTCCGCACACTTCACGAAAATCTCTTCCTGTGCGTACGCACAAGTAGCTGTGCGCACGCACATTAGGCGATGCTTGTCTAGACGTGCGATGCGGCTCACGCACACGCGTGACTCTAACTCGATGGCTGTGCGCTTCTCCTTTGTTTTCTTCATGCTTTCTCCCTTTTTGCATGCTTTCTTCCACTTCTACCAAACTATTCTTGCCTCTAGGACTTGAAATCACTCAACAAACATATCATGGCATCGAATGGAATAAAAGTGGGATTAAATTGCTCAATTTAAGTACAAAAATGCATATTTTCACATTTAGGTTCAATTTAGGGATTAAACACAAAAGTATGCTATTTGAGTGCTTAAGTGTGAGTTCATGTGCTAGAATCCAGCCAATTTGAGTCAAAATACATCAACAAATATGGACTCATCACATAGACATCTTGAGGTGTGTAACATCGTTGCTCTGTTGTTGTCGTTCGAGTGTGTCGAATGGCACCCTGCGGACCGAGTGATGCGTCTGTTTGGGTATGCACAACCTCCTCCACCAGAAGCAAGGGATATTCCACTGGACCAGCATTGCATCGTTCTACATGGAGTGCAGCTTCATGACTGGATAGTTTTGCATGGGGCATGGATAGCGGAGTGGGCTAACAGGCAAAATATTCGGTTGCGGGATCTACACCCCCTTCCGACCTGGGACTTTTTACCGATAGTGGGGTACCGGGATTGGTACGTGAGCTCGTACGGACATCTGCTGAGATTGTCGGGGTATGTTCCTCATCATCGACAGCCACCTACACCACAGCCACCTACACCTCAGCCACCTGCACCGCAGGGTCCACCTCAGCATGTAGTGTTTGAGCTGTTTCCTTATTATATACCATAGCCACCGGACCACAGTCATGATAGCCATCACACTCAGGGTAGTCACCACTCTCAGCACTATCAGCATAACCAGCACTCTCAGGGCAGTCACCACTCTCAGCACTCTCAGTATAACCACCACTCTCAGCACTCACAGCACAACCACCACTCTCAGGGCAGCCACCACACTCAGCACAGTCACCAGGGTTAGTCCAGCCAGCTTCATCAATCCAAAGTATAAATTAACAAAAACTTATTATTTAGTCAACACGTACCTATGTTTGCATATTCCGGAAACTCGGGGGCATGCATGGCGTCGAGATCCAATTCACGCATAAAAGGTGGAACGTACATCGGTTGACTGCTCGAGAGATGAACCACTACATTCTCCGCTACTGCCTCAACTCCCACATCTCCATCCTCGTCTTCGTCGTCAGCTTTATAAGTGGCTTCGAAGTCCTCTTCGCTGTCACTATTCATTCCTTCGTACACGGCAGCTCTATCATCATCTATATCTAAATTATTTTGAATCATTACTGCCTCTAAGGTTTCAAACTCAACGTACAGCTCAATCTATGGGTGTCACATCTGAGTCTGCCGGTGAATTTGAAACATATTTTGCATACTCGCTTCGTTAGTAATCGGCATGGTATCAAACTGTATTAGACTACCAAAAACTACAACCAAATTCCGATACAGAATTCTGCTCACTCTCATTAATGTGCTGTTCTATATGCTTTGATAGAGGCCGTTCTGTAGCTCCATTAACGTCATGGTGCATGAAACCACAAACGAAAACAGATTCTGGCACACAAACCTCACTCCCTCATGAATATTACGTATTATCTCACAGTTGCGATACGCCACCAAATTTGCGGTGCCCTCCATTACACTAACAACACACTCAAAGCACACTCAAATCTTATTCAAAATGCAAAATAGTATCGAGCTCTGCCTTATATAGAGGGGAGCATTTAACACGCCCCCACGTGCTGCCTGCCTCAGCCAATCATGCTTTGACACGTGTCAGCACGCCCCCCCACGTGCTGCCTTAGTGAGCCAATCACGCTTTGCCACGTCCGCACACTCCCTGCGTGTTGACTCAGCACCCCTCCCCCCACGTGCTGCCTTGTTGGATCAACCAGACGGTGCCACGTGTCTTCCATGCCCCCCACGTGCTTCAGGTAACACCCCCTGCGTGTTGAGCTTTCATCTGACACGTCCACCTAGGAGTAATACACGGAATACCTCTATTTTCAGCCAAAATACCACCATGTATTTCATAACCAAATTCTTGAGCCTCATTTTGTCCATAGAAATATAAATTAAAATATATAAGCGATGCAGATTAATGTCATATTGGTTTGAGTGGACACAAAACGGTAAATTTCAAAAAGGCTTGCAACTGATTCAAAAGTTGTGTCGTATAATAGGTTAGTTAATGTCCTTTCTATCCAGCTTAAACCAGAGTTCAGTCTCTGTAGGGCTATAGACCTATGTTTCATTAAGATATATTAAGGGTAAACTGAGCCAATATGGTGTGGTACCTATTTTTTTAATCTCTTTTTATCACAAGTTTCATATACTTTATTTGATTATTATATAAATCATGAATTTAAATTAGAACGAAAAAATGAATTTATTTTGCTTACTTTTTAGAATGAATTTAATTAATAATTTGTTATATAAAATTATTTTATATTTTTAATTTTAATGAATTAAATCTAATGATATTAGTTAATAATACATAGAATAATTTTTTAAAAATAAAAAAAGTTTTATCTTATATATATATATATATATATATATATATTACCATAGTTTTTCATTCTAAAATACAGAATATGATAACATTCGTTAAGAGAGTAATTATTAATTAACCATCTGTATATTTAAAAGATAAAAATAAAAAAAACCACTTGTATTATTATATTAGAAGTAATTTTATCAAAATATTATAAATATTTAAAGAGGCATGATGTTTTTTAACTTTTTTTTTTCATAGTAAAAGTTGATAATTAATTTTTTATCAAATATAAAAATATTACGAGTAAAAAAAAAACTGAATGAAACATGTAATTTTCTAACTGTAACAATAATATTTGAACTATTTTTTTTTATAGAAAAAGTTTACGGGCCAGCAACTTTATTAAATTTTGGCTAGCATATAACTAGCAAAAGAAAAATGAGTAATCCATACCATTGGATGAAATCTCACACCATTAAAAATATCATTGATAGCTACTTGATGGCTATAAATTACGAAAATTTCTGGCCCCCTAGCACTCCTCTATCACTTAATAACAGTTTGATTTTTTATCTCACTCTCTTATCATTCCACTTATCATATTCGTATCAACTCTACTTATTAATGATATTAATTATAATATCATATTTTTTACTATTAGTCATTCTTGTAATCAATACTTAATATTCCTTTTATAATTTAATTTTTATATTTAAGAATACATTAAATATTAATAATAATAATAATAAGAATGAACGGCAATGATAATATACATTGAGTTAATTACACTTGATTCTTTGTTTCCTTTAAGGCATTTAATATCAATCAATGGAAATACAAAAAAAAATCATTAATTCTTTATTTCCGTTAAGGTATTTACTTCACTTGATTCTTTGTAATATATACCTTCCATTAATTTAATTATGATCATTCAAAAATCATGACTATAATACCATTGCAAGCAGAATAGTGTATAAGTCAAGAAATTTTACAAGAAGTCGCGTTTATCGTTGCAAATAGTATGGCATTTGAATTCGTTCTTAATACGGTACCTATGGTAAAAGGTGCTAATGAAGAATTTGAACAACAGACGGACTCACCCGACGAGGTTGTTGTCAGTCAACCAATTCTCGAGAATATGAAAAATCACACTAGCTTTGATGAGGTATGGTAATAAACTGATTTAATTTTTTTTGTGCTTTTATGTGTATTTATAATTATATTGTATACTAACTAAGTTCATACACATACACAACTAGAAAATTGATTAATACAGACAGATTTAGTCTTTATTACAGACAAATTTTTGGTTACCGACGGATTTTGTCCCTCTGTAAAAGCCCCGTCAAAAATTATTTACCGACGGATTTTTACCAGTTACCGGCGGATTTTCCTTCTGTAAATTCTCCATCCATTTCCCGCAGGCGACGAACTTTCCGACGGATTTTTCGTCTGTAATTATAGACAGATTTTCCGTCTGTAATTACAGACGGATTTCCGATGGATTTTTCACCTGTAATTACAGACGGATTTTCAGACGAATTTTCTGTCTGTAATTACAGACGAATTTTCCGACAGCTTTTCCGTCTGTAATTTGAACCTTGGAAAATCATCTCACACTCTGATTACAGACAGAAAATCCATCTATAAATCCGTCAGTAAGGTAAAATAGAATTTTTTTTTTTAATTTTTCATTGCAAAATGAATACTTTAGGTTTGTTTTCTAAATTTACTCCATCAAACACTGTAAATTGAAAAAAGAAAGCCAAAAATCACATAAATAAACATAATATTCATTACATGATACCTATAAAATTGGATGTTATTTTTCAACATCATTGGCTAATACCTCACTGTCTTAATAAAAAGATACAAAAAAAAAAAAAAAGATGACCATCCTAATGTTACATGAATGTCACAAATTACACTTAGCACTTAAAGATAGAATAATCTAAAATAATAGATAACTAAATTGCATCGGCAGCATCAAGCTTCACATTGAAAGTTAATCTTGACATCTCCTGACTGAAATAGAATCAAAACCCGAATTGGAATTGGAGTGAAATGTAATGCTTGAATAAAAATAAAGCATATTATTTAAAGCATTTTGCACTCCAGAAGTAGTCTCTTTTTGCATGCACAATTTTCTATAAAAGAATCAGTAAATAGAGAATCACATCTCTTCTTAGAAAGCAAGAACCATGAGCTTCTTAAAGGAGGAACTGTAGTAAAATTTGAAGACATAATACCTCCACATAGTAGCTGAATGCAAGCTTACTAAGTAGTAGCATTATCCAATATAAAGTATACCTGCCATAACAAAGTACAATCATATACTTTAATACCAAAATATACGAAGAGTTAAACGAAAACTCTCAATTGAACCATTATCAAATAGTGGTTGTATACTTTAATGTCCCATTATCACTACCAACTTCACTTCTCTATATTAAATGTAAACATGACAAATTTTAAATATATATAAAAAATATATACATCCTATATAAGCTACTTCAGTTATAGGCAAAAGCAGACAATACCTGTCTGAAAATAAGGGATCGAGATCTCTTTCTTCTATGACTTCCTCAACTGCATCGAGGGTGGCTCTTGCCTACGTGAAAGATGAAATTGAATGATAGAATAACTAGCAAATGAAAGAATTGGCATTTGGATATCTTGACAGAAAGGAGAAGCGAAGCTGTCGGGATTACCACCTAGACAGTTTCAGACCTTCTCGACATCGCAAAGCAGTGGGTTCTGGCAGTGGTGTCACAGGTCTTGAAAAAGATAAAAAAGCAAATGTTGTCTATAAAAGAATTTCCATGGGGAATGTTACCATTAACTGCAAAGAGAGACATAGAGATCCCTTAGGTCTCTTTGCACTCAAACAAGATCTGAGAACAACCCTATTTTAAAAAAAATATCCAAACTCTATGACATTAAGCAAATATTAAAAAACCGAAAATTGACTTAAACTCTTCCTGAAATCATAAAATAAAACAAAAGGAAAGATAGTCAGTTGTACCTTTGTTCGAAGGCAGATTGACTTAAACTCTTCCTGAAAAAATTGAATGATAGCATTTAAAATTGGAACTTTTATCATGATAATAGGAACTTGTTACATGCTTAAATTAACTGTCTAGTCTATAATGGCATAGCTGGCATAATAACTAGAGCAGGAAATTATAAGCATACCTCTATGTTTTAATGCAACAAAGTGATGAGCTAAAAGGTTCAGAATTGCGAAAGAGTGAGAGTGAGAGGCATAATTGTAAGTTGTAACAGCAAAGAAAGAATTGATATGATGATGTGATACCTGAAGAAATAGACAATGAGAAAATTGTGTTTCAGTGTCAGTAAAAGTTGAGAAAGCTTGATTGAACTCCTACAGATGGAAAGAAAGAATAAGAGATTGTGATTGGGGATGGAAAAGAAGAGAGAGAGAGAGAGAGAGAGAGAGAGAGAGAGAGAGAGAGAGTATTATTTTTATAAAAAAAAACTTCTAGAAGTGAAAAGATAATAAACATTGCATTGGTGTATTGACGAGAGGCTTCTTGCCAGTAAAGAATTTTATAAGAATAATCACGTTGTAAGTATAGTTTCTAAACCAATAGAGAATCTTTTTGTACAAAAGTTTGGTTGTCACAAGTAACAAAACCTAATAAAATTTATAACCGAAGTATTTAAACCTCAGGTCGTCTCTCAAGGAATTACAGGGAGGTGTGATGTATTATTGGTTATGGAAAAAGGTATATTTTTGGATTTTTGAAATAGGGAACAAGTAATTTAAATGGCAAGAAAAATAAATTAATAATTATAAAGACTCTTGGTAAGGTATGAGAACTGAAAATTTCATCCTAGTTATCCTTATCAGGTGTGATGAGAATTGTTATTGCTCCCACTTAGTTAACCCTTACTAAATAAAGGAAAGTCAAGTGGACTAATCAACTTGATTCCTCAAATCCTAGTCAACTCCTATGGAAAGACTAGCTTTAGAGGGATCCAAATCAATCAGCAGTTTTCAATTCTCAATCAACTGCTGAGTTTGACAACTCAAGTGTCACCAATTACTCAACCAAAGCCAAAAGAGAAAAATCTAAATTATTTATATCATAAATAGAAGGAAACAATCTTAAATCTGAAATACCTCAAATTGCATTAAATAGAATATTCAAATCTAACATGGAGAGTTTATAAGCCAATTTGGCTAAATAAATAATTAACAAGTAAAAGCATTAGAATAAATAAAAGTAGAAGAGAACATAAAGTAAAGGAAAATTGAACCTGGATTGAAGAAATAACCATAAAGTAAAAGAGATCTTAATCCTAAAACCTAAGAGAGAGGAGAGAGCATCTCTCTCTCTAAAAACTACATCTAAAACCTAAAATTGTGAATTATGAATATTGTATCAATGAATGGATAGACTCCCTCACTTTATAGCCTCTAATATGTGTTTTCTGGGCCGAAAACTGGGTCAAAAATAGCCTAGAAATCGCTCTGGTACGTACAGGTTGCTGCACTGTCACGCGTGAGCGTCGTCCACGCGTTCGCGTGGGTTGGATTTTTGCCAGGTCACGCGTCCGCGTTATCCACGTGTGCGCGTCGCCTGGCTTCGAGAAAGTTATGGCAAATTATATATTGTTGCGAAGCCCCGGACGTTAGGTTTCTAACGCAACTGGAACTGCATCATTTGGACCTCTGTAGCTCAAGTTATGGTTGATTTAGTACCAAGAGGTCAGACTGGACAGCTTTAGCAGTTCCTTCAGTTTCTTGTATTCCTTCCACTTTTGCATGCTTCCTTTCCATCTTCTAAGCCATTCCTGCCCTATAATCTCTGAAAACACTTAAAACACATATCACGGCATCGAATGGTAATAAGATAGGATTAAAATTAGTAAAATTTAAGAGCAACGAAACATGTTTTCAATCATAGCACAAAATCGGAAAGGAAATTGTAAAACCATGCATTTTGTATGAATAAGTGTGCAAAGACTTGATAAAAACCACTCAATTGAGCACAAGATAAACCATAAAATAGTGGTTTATCATGTATTAACAAGGGAATGAAAATGGTGATGCAAAGAATTAGCATGAGTTTTGGGAAGATGAGAGCAAAAACACATACCTAGGTACTAACATTCAGTTTTTGCATAACCGCACGCCCCACCCAATTGATAATAGAATTCCATGAGCGCAACCAATGCAAAAGAATGCTAAAAAAAAAAACCTTGTCAATAAATAAAATCAAGGTTTAGACTCGCGCTTTACGCGAAAGTAACAACAACAACAACAACATCTTTTGTCCATATCATGAGATAAATTAAAAATATTTTTTCATAAATATTATAAATAGGTAAAATAAAATTCGATGGCATAAGAAAAGTAAACCTTTATCTTATTAATTAGAATAGTCTTCACAAATAAAGCAAAATAATCTTATTTGATGAAGTGTATGCTGCTGCTGACCACCCTCATTACACATGAAATGGTGTAAAATCAGAATCAACAGTAACATTAATCATCCACTACAATAAAACCATACAAATACTTAAGCAAGAAAGGAGCTATCATGAAAAAGTTTAGTTTTTTGTTCTCTTTTCTAAGCATCTAGTTTATTATCCTTAAAAAAGTGAAAAAAATTGGCACCAATAAGAACTTTTCATTTTGTGCTAACAGCTAACACTCACTATTAATAAACTCTTGTAACTAAGTTGCTCTTCTTAACATCGTTTACCTTGCTTCAATTTGACCATACTAGCATCAACAATTTGACCACTCCTTGACACCCATTTACTGGCTTCAATTTGACCATACTAGCATCACAAACAGGTATACTCCAGTTGCTCTTCTTAACATCATTTACCTTGCTGCGAGTATATGAATTTTCATAATATAATAACTGCTTAAGTTGTAAAACATCTCTACCCACCTCGTACTTTTGTGTGTCCATTCATCATCTGCATCTGCTTCATCACTAGAACTCCCCGCGAGAAAAAATCATCTTCACTCAGATCCAAAAGGCCATCATCCTCACTGCCAGTCTCTGTTACAAAAACCAAAAGAAGATGAATCGTACAGAGATACCAAATAATGCAACACAAATACAAACAACAACATGCAAAGTTTAGTGCTACACGTCCATGTTCCAACTTCAATTTGAATACTTGTGCACTTGAATTTTACTTAAATGAGCTTTATATATATAGATTGGTGAATCTCAAACTTGCTCTGCTGAAAATGTCAGTAAATGTGACAAAACTAGCACAGGTATTTCTATTCAAAATTCTGGAATTTCTTGCTTAATTGATAAAAATAATGTCCAATATAAATTACTTAATCTTCTCTTTGTTCCTCAAATTACTCAAAACTTATTAAGTGTGTCAAAATTACTCAAAACTTATTAATGGTGTCAAAACTCATCTAGCATGACTAGAGATTCTATTTGTAATCAGTTTACTGCACAAACACAAACTAAATTAAGAAATGAAAATACCGAATGCATAAATTATGTATATATAATTAAAAATTATTATTTAATTATATATAATTGAAAATCTAGATTGATTATAATAAGAAAAGGAACAAGAAGAAAAAGAACAAAAGATGTGGATCGGAGGAATACAAGAATGAAAAATAAAAGAGCACATCCCTGTTGACAAAAATAAAGAAAGGTGCATCACATTAAAACTAAATAAATAAAGAAAGGTGTACATGTTCATATATAGTCCAACAGTTATGCATAAGTAATAAATACTAAGCAAGCATAAATTCACGAGAAGAGAATATAATCTAAAGGCATGAAGTCGTAAACATAAATAGCCTAAATTCTAATAATATACTAATCTATTGCTCATTATTTTCTTCAATGTAAACTTGATCAGTAGTGGGGCATATTTCTCTTCCTCTTTTTCTCTTTTTTTCCCACACACTTTTTTTACACTCATACCAACCATTGCCAAATGTGTCATTCCAAATCAATATCCCATTTTTGAGACTTTTCATCAAACATCTTACGTGCATCATTTCAAATACTTTGATTAAATAAAAAATTCATCATAGCAACTAAATAAATCAAAATCAAAGGCAAACGCTAGCTTAATCCCAAATCGAAAATGAAATTAAACAGCAATTAAACTAATACAATATGAAAATTATATTGTAATAATGTAATTTCATTATATTAAAAACTAGAAGAAAATATAGTAGAAAATTCAAATACTCACCATCGATGTTAGGTTTGAAGAGAAGAAAAAGTCGTTGAAGGATGATTAGGGTTTATCCTTGTAAAAGAGGGGAAAAGAATGGACAGGACGGGAATAGCGATGATTGATGACAAGGAGAGTGATGGAAGTCCCAAAGGTGTTGATGATGGAAGAATGCGGTGGATAAAGGCGCTGAGGAGAAAGGTTTGGAGCATGAATGGAGAGGAAGAATGGACTGTGAAGCTCTCGTTTGGAGTGTGGATCGTTAGGTTTAACTCAAAATTAGAGGGAGAGTTAGGTTTAACTCAAAATTACCGACGAAAAATTTTAAATTACAGGCGGATTTTCCGTCTGTAATAATTTAATAAAACACAGCATTTTATCTATTTAATTACAGACGAAAAAATTTTTCGTCTGTAATCATTTTCCACGAAAAAAATTAATTTTTTCGACGAAATTATCGACGGATTCTCTTTTCTGTCTGTAATTTATGCTAATTCATTTTTTTTTTGTTTTTCGACAAAAAATCCTTCTGAAATTCCGTCTGTATTTCCGTGGGATAAAATTCGTCAGAAATATCCGTCTGTAATAACTAGTTTTCTAGTAGTGATAACATTCATACGTACATATACATAACATTCATAATTACATATAACTAACATCTAAAAATTAAATTCATGTTTATTAGATATTACATCCATACACATATCATTTTTTAGTTATTGCATATGTAAATATAAAGTTAACACAGATGTTTTTTAAACTTTATCATAATTGAATTTAAAAAATATCAAATTCTTAAATTAATCTATTCAATTGATAAATTTACACATAACATCTATAAATTCATATACATAACATCCATAATTTCATGTTAATAACATCTATAATTTGTATTCATAATATTTATAATTTCATACCTATAATGTTTATAATTAATAAATTTTTATAATTAATATTATCAAATTTTAAACTATACGTCTTATTGTATTTTTTAAATTATCTCATATGTGCACTAATAAGCCATAATTTTAATTATTTTAATATTTTTATTTAATATTCATATGTATGCTTATTTATTGATTTTAATATGATGAGTTAATAATTTTTTTAAAAAATTATTTTTTAATTTTTGTTTATTTTTTATTTTTTATTTTTTATTTTTTAATAATCTATATGTAAAATATAAGATGTATAGTAGAAGTTGTTAAATTTTTTTAATTTAATTTTTATATTTTTTACAGAGAATTATTGTATTTTAATAGATAATAATGTGATTGAGAGATGTTAGGGATTTAATTTGAAAGAAACTGAAATTAATTTTGGAAAGAACATTAATAACTCTAAACATGTAGCAAAATAATAGGTGATAAGGAAGATAAGTGATAAGAAAGTGTATGTCACTTGCTTATCAAGAGAATAAGAATTTTTATGTAATATTCTTATATTATAATTATTTTTTTGCTAGCTAGCATCACCCATTTTATATATATCAAACTATACATCAGGCGGTAGTACTTTTCGAGATAAAGGTTTTCGATATACATCTAGTGGTGGTAGAATTCTCTAATGCTAAAAGAATATTATAATTATATTTTATGAAATGGTATATGATGGAAGAAGTTTTTTTTTTCTAAAAACTAAATTAGAACACAGCACAAAGCTCAATAAAAAAACATAAAGAAGCACTGCATGGTGTTATGAATCCAGCAACACATCAAATTCTGCACCATCCCTAGCCCTCTCTTTGCAAGCAGGTCAGTTGCTTTATTATATATAAATAATTATGTAGCATTCTTCTCTTAGGCAAATACAGAATACTGAGAAAGAGCAACACATACATAAGTTGCGATGCATTCGGATTAGCCATAAGACCTAAAACAATCTACCCGTTCATATGATCCTCCAGCACGTAAAAGGACGACCAATCAGCTGGCCCACGGAGTTATACGACAACAAACACTATTTAATTGGTTTTGGATTTAACAGTTGCAAGCAGCTCACTTTTAAGTTTTGACTCAACCGTTATTTAGTCACGACTCTGCGATTTTGTTATAGAATTGGTCAATTGTGATAAATCACGTTCTATCAAGGCTAATTTGGTCGTTTCACCATTAGCTAGAAGACAAATTGGTGCTAGGCTACTTGATCGAACAGAGAATACGTGATAATTTTCCTATAACACATAGAATTAATCTCTACATACAAGTGTTTTGCCCTTACAAACTTTACAAGCCTGAAAAAAAAAAGCTCCTAAACGCGCTGCTTATGTTACGTGCCTCTTTAACAGACTTTTAAATCAATCCAAATCAATTAACGCGTGAATATATAACTTCCATTTTTAAAAAGATTTCGTTTCATTTTTCGAGTTTCTTGCCAAATTTGTTCGATCTCCTTTGTGCGTTCTCTCCTTGCCTTCGATCTCCTTCTGTTTTTTTTTTCGATTTTCATGATTTATGAAATCAAGCTTTGAAATTGTTTTGAAAATAATAGAACTTCAGAAATACACCCAAACGATTACAGAAATACACCCAAACGATTTAAGAAATATACCCAAAGGATTTAAGAAATACACCCAATATCAAGGGGGAGCCAATATATTTCTTCTTGAAATCTTTTAATGTTTTGCTGGTTAAGGATGAGGCACATGACAGAGACAATCTAGAAAAAAAAAACTTAGAAGAACAGTAAAACAGTATCTTGAATAATATTTTTTCGTTTTTTCTGGTGATTTTTTATGGAGATTTGTATCTTTTCTTCTTGATTTCTTCTACTCTTTGCAGAATCGTAGTTTGTTTAAAATGTCGCTTGAATCTTGACGGTTTGCATTTTGATTGAGGAAGAAGAGGAAGAGTGCGGCATAATGAACGTGTTGTAAGACGCGTGCGTTGGACGCTCAATTTAAAGAAGTGGTGCGCGTGTTTTTTTCTTGAACTTGGGTCAACTTGTATAGCTTGTAAACCAAAAATGCTTATATGTATAGCAGACCTCTAAAACATATTGTGTTTGATTATTCATCTCTAGTAATTCAATATAAAAAAAATTCATATAAGTTATTTATTTTTACTAAAAGACTGTGGTATTTATGTCACTTCTATTAACTAAAATTAGTTTCATTACCAAATATTACTTATTCTATCTAAATATCACATTTTAACTTTTTAAGAAAATAGAAGTGTTCTTGATGGTTTTACAAAATAAAAAAAAATTAAAAAATCACATAAAGACAAATTAATATTTGAAAATTATTAAATGAATTAATAAATTTAATTAAATAATTATCTAACAATTTTTAATTTTTAATATTACATAAAAATAACTGTACATAAAACTTCATCAATAAAAAAAATATATAATAAATGAGGTCATGAAAAAATTTGCAATAAACTTTAGAAGTTCTTAAAAAAAAGCATTAAATAATTCACTAAGAAATTGTGATAGACTTATAGATTTATCAATAAAAAATATATCAAATAAGTTTCTGAAAAATTATAACACTAAATACATCTGATCATTTTCTCAGTTTTTTATTGGGAACGAACTTGATTTTTTTTACTCAATAAATCTGTTGTAAAATCTTTTCAAGAACTTACTAATATTTGTTGTTTATTTTCTTAAGAATCTATATGTCTATTACAAATTTTTTAAGAGAACCTATTTGTGTTATTAATTTATTATTCTTTATAAAATGTATTCATCAGTTATTCGTTAATTTTTTTTGGAAAAAAAAAAAGCTTTTCCAAGTTTTCATAGGAAGAAATAACTAATACCATTAGGAGCTCATTTTTTTTTGTTTCAAAAGAACGAAAAAAAAAAATAGCCTGGTTTTTAACTTTTTATTAGGTAATCTTTTATTTTACATATAGTCAAAATAGGGGCTCATTTTTTTATATATTTAAAACGTGTGTGTTATGCTTCGTTATGGACATTGGAGGTGCAATACAGATATGTGGGGTAGTTTTATTTCAATCTTAAAAGAGAGAAATCGGACCGTCTAATTCCTTTGTTATAAATTTTTGGGGTTACAAATCGGACGGTCCGATTTGTATGGAAGAAAATTTTTGAATTTTGGACATTAAAACCGGACCGTCCGATTTCAGTAGAATTAATTTTTTTTTATTCGCGAAATGCAAATCGGACCGTCCGATTTTAGTATAATATAAAATATTTCAACGGACAAATAAAAATTGGGTGGTACGATTCCTTTTGTATTATGTGCGCGCCATCCGGGTTTTTAAATCTCTTCTTTTCTTTTGAGTTGTTCTTCTTCCTGGAGATGTTCTTCTTCCTTGAGGTGTATTTCCATTGTTTCAGCTGAGTGTTAAAAAATTGAGAGTGGAGTTTATAGTAATGTGAGTGAGAAATATGGATGATAGAGTCCTCTTAAAAATATATTATTTTGGTCAGATTTTGTTACAAACATCTGAAGGAGTGAAATTTGTCTGTCAAAATCCATTAGATATTGTTATTCCATTCATAATCTCATTCAAGGAACTAAAAAGTATGATTTGTGAGAAGATAGATTCAGAGGTGGCAAGAAAAATATCATGCATTTTACACAGGTATCCTATACCGGTATTTGGCGGATTCGTTCAATTTCAAACCAGATATATAACTGATGAAGAGAGCATGCAAGAGATATTTTCAGTGTATATGGAAAGTCGCGCTCAGATGGCGTTCATTGAGTTGTATATTGAGTTTGAGCAATCTGAGGCCGACCGAAATATCGAACGGGAAGATTACAATAGTGACAGTGAAGAAGAGTTTGAAAGCAATTACAAAGTTGTTGGTCCAGAGGGAGACGAAGTTCAAGGTGACGGCACTTGGGAGGCAAATGTGACAGACGTGGCAAATGCATTGGTAAACGACCATCCGTTTGAGGAACCATCTTTCATGCAAGCGTTGGATTTGGAAGCCATGCATGCTCTGGAGTTTCATGAATATATGATAATTACTTGATGTAAAATTTATTTATGTTAATATAACTGTAGTGAGTAATGATTCTTTATACTAATATTAAACTATAAAGTAACATGGTAGATATCGATTTGACATATGAAAATTTATTTTAGTATGAAATTTTTGGTATGATTGAGTTACAAGTTATAGATAGATTTGACTTTTAATGATAGTTATTAAATATTTGTTTATAAAATTTTTAAGTTACGGCTGTTTTTGTGGCAGAAATTCCTATTATCGCAGATGGTGAATTTACCGTGGGAATGGAATTCAGTTTCAGGGAAGCTGTTATTATGGCGATAAAAAATTATACTATTCGAAGAGGTGTAGACTACAGAGTGTATGAGTCGGAGCCGCTAACCTTTTACGCCAAGTGTACGCAGTATGGATCAGGTTGTGATTGACTTATCAGGGTTAGCATGATCAGCAGAAAGTACTGTTGGGTTATAAGGAGGTATAATGGTAGTCACACTTGTACTAGAGCAACCATTTTACAGGATCATTCGAAGTTGGATTCGAACACTATTGCAGAAGCGATAAAGCCGTTGGTTGAAGCTGACCCCTCGATAAAGGTGAAATCAGTTATTGCGGAAGTGCAGTCAAAGTTCAATTACACCATCAGCTATCGGAAAGCATGGTTGGCTAAGTAAAAGTCAGTGAAAAAAAATTTTGGAGGTTGGGAAGTATCATACGAAACTTTGCCCATATGGTTTGAGGCAATGTGTCATAAGGAGCCATCAGCAGTCATCCATTTTGAGACTATGCCTGCATATCAAAGTGATGACTTGGTTACTGATATCCGGGTGTTGTCTCGAGTCTTTTGGAGTTACTACGCATGTATTAGAGCATTCAGACATTGTAAACCCGTTGTCCAGGTAGATGGGACCCACTTGTACGGAAAGTATAAGGGTTGTTTATTGGTTGCAGTTTCACAGGATGGTAACAACAATATTGTCTCAATTGCATTTGCTATTGTGGAGGGAGAGACTTCTGATGCATGGCACTTTTTTCTTAGTAACCTGCGACAACATGTGGTTACTCGAGATGGTGTGAGACTGATCTCTGACCGACACAAATCCATCAATGCAGCTGTGGCCCGCAGTAACAGAGCTTGGTCGCCTCCCAGAGCCTTCCACATGTTTTGCATCAGGCATATAGAGTCGAATTTTTTGAGAAAGTTTAAGGCACCTTACCTGCAGAAACTTGTGGTCAATATAGGTAACATCTAGTAATTCGAAGTTCATAGTTAACAGAGTTATCTTCATATAGTGATTCTCATCTATTTTTTTCCTCTGTTTTTTCTTATTGCACAGGATATTCGAGGACAGTCCGCGAGTACGAGTTGCATTTCCAGCGTTTACGAGAACGGGGTGAGGCTTATACTAACTGGTTAAGCTGTATCCCCCGCGAACAGTATGCATTAGCATTCGACGGTGGTTACAGATGGGGACACATGACCACGAACCTAGTGGAAAGCATCAATTCAGTCTTGAAGGGTGCACGAAATCCCCCTATCATTGCACTTGTCAAAGCAACATTCTACAGGCTTAATGAGTTGTTCACATGAAAACGATCCGAGGCGGAGGCTCGGATTAATGCTGGACATGTTTTTTCTGAGATTGTGACCTCCAAATTGCATGCAAATCAACTTGCATCAGGAAACATCTAGGTTAGTTGCTTCGACAGGCAGAATGAGGTCTTTGAAGTGCGTGAGATGCCAAGTGGAGTGGAGTATGCCATCGACCTCCGTCGACACCGATGTGACTGTGGTGAGTTCCAGGTGGACCGTATTCCTTGTCGATATGTGTTTGCATGTTGTGCGAATCAACGGCTAGATTGGCAAGTTTATGTACATGACGTTTATAAGATGGACCAAATTTGACGTGTATACTGAGCCAGGTTTAGGCCGCCTAATCCGATTGGTTGCATGCCACTCAATACATTCAAATGATACTAATGGCACCGTAGCGCTCCACACAACTGAGTCAATGTAGATTTCTGGAGGAATTGTCTGGCTCAATGCGATCAATGGCATAGGCCTGCCACACGAACTGCACACAACAAAAGAAACGAATAATTACTAAACATCTAACATTTACACTAAAATGAAAACAAATACTCCTTTAGTCAAAACAAACCTGACTTTCCTGAAGATCATCAAATGCCTTCTTAAAGTAAGCAAGACTAAGATATCTATAGCGTCCACCTCCACGATCCCAGTTACACCACCTAATATAATTTATGTCATTAACACAATACAATGCTAAATATGAATGTACGATGTAAGTCAATAATGTTACCTGTTTGCAAGCAGAAAACTGTGGGGCTCCCTAGGAATCGGCGCAAGATGTGGTAGACGGAGCCAAGCCCAAGCTAGCAACAGTATTATTAGCGGACCATCGATTTCCTTGCAGTCAAAACGAGAAGCCCTGCATAACGACCTGTACAGGTGTGCTAGGCATGTCGATCCCCAACTATACTGTCCGATACTGCCAAAATCACGAAGCAAAGGCAGAAACTTCCAGTGCACAGCTGCCCCAAACTTGTTTCCAAACAATATCGTACCAAATAACAACATAATGTGGCATTTCACGTACCTCTGAATACTGTCTTCATCAATGCACTGTAAACGCTCCTTTAAATCCCGAAGCCATACCAATTTTATAAAGTTTCCTCTACAGTCTGACTTTCTCGACGCAACTCCAAAATGATGCAAACACTCAGCTTCTAAGACTTCCTGACTACTCATAGTCACTCCTGTCACTAGCATATCGTTGATCGAAAGACTGAGAATCAAAGCCACATCTTCTAGTGTCACAACACATTCACCAACTGGAAGGTGAAATTGTGTGTGTCTGGATGCCACCTCTCGACAAGAGCATTTATTAGTGATTTCTAGCATTGAACTATTCCAATTTGAGAAACATGATAAAAACTAGTGAACCATAAATGTTCCTCCACAGCATGATTATATCTATCCGAAGGCAACAAATAATTACATGTCAAATTTCGTGAACTCTACAAAAACATAACAAATTATTAGTAAATTAATAATAAACCCTAATTCAATACGAAAAGGCCATAATTCTCTAATAATAATAACTAATTTACCGAACTAACGCTAATTTAGTTACTAACATGCATGCATATATATAGAAACAACTAATTTACTAATTATTTAACTATCATTATTAAAAGAGGAGTGCTACACATACAAGTCTTTTTGACTTACAAGTCTTACAAGTTACTAGGCCTTTTAATGCGTTATTCAACTTTTCCTATTTTCAAAGTGCTACACTCAGAACGGTTCTTCTTCTTCTTCCTCTTCTTCTTCCTCTTCCTCTTCCTCTTTCTCTTCTTCTTCTTCTTCTTTCTTCTTCTTCTTCTTCTTCTTTTCTTCCTCTTCCTCTTCCTCTTCCTCTTCCTCTTCATTTTTTTTTTTCGATTTTCATAGTTTCTGAAATCAAGCTTTGAAATCGTTTTGAAGAAGAAGAAGCAGCAGAAGATGAGGAGAAAGAGAAAGAGTTCTGAATTATGCAACGAATTTTGGGTGTATTTCTTAAATACTTTGGGTGTATTTTTCGTAATCCTTTGGGTGTATTTCTGTAATCCTTTTGAAGATAATGGAACTTCAGAAATACACCCAAACGATTACAGAAGTACACCCAAAATGATTACAGAAATACACCCAAACAGTTACAGGAATTTACCCAAACGATTATAGAAATACACCCAAAGGATTACAGAAAATACACCCAAAGGATTTAAAGAAATACACCCAAAATTTGTTAAAATATATCTTATGCATAATTCAGAACTCTTTCTCTTTCTCCTCCTCATCTTCTACTGCTTCTTCTTCTTCAAAAATGATTTCACCATAAAAAATCGAAAAAAAAAAAGATAAAACAGAGAGAAAGAACGTAAATGAAGAAGAAGAGGAAGACGATGAAGAAGAACGTGCAGAAACGAAAGAAAAGGAGAAGAAGAAGAGTAAGAGGAAGAAGAACGTGCAGCAAGAAGAAGAAGAAGAAGGAGAAAGAGAAGGCAAGAAACGAAAGAAAAGAAGAAGGAGAAGACGAAGAGGAAGAAGAATGGTTCGAAACGTGTTTTGAGTGTTAGTTTTAATTGAACTTGTAAGGCTTACAAGCCTTAATCGCTTGTATGCCAAGAATTACTCTTATTAAAAACATTTCGATCGAACTAATTCCCTAATAATAATAGCTAATTAAATTATTATAATAATGCTAATTCAACACTTTACATAAAAAATATTAATAATACTAATTATTTAATCTAACTCCAACATACTGTTACGTAAATATTTGACTAAAATTCTTGTTACATAATTATTTATTTACATATTCATAGTTGAACGGATAATAATAATTCCTAGATCACCAATAATTATAATTACTAGCTAACTATTAATAACAACTAATAATTAAATAAATCTAATTCTTATTTAACTAATAATATTTCACTTATTAAATCCTCAACTACAATAATATATTTACATTATATCAATTTAAATATCTAACAATAAATAACAATATAAAATTAACGTAACAAAATATATCAATAATATATATCATATATTACACAAAATCTAATTCTTAACCATAATTCTCAAAATTATTAGAAATAATTAGACTAAACGTAACTAAACATATAATCTCCAAAATTGTTACAACAAGATCTAAACATATAAACTTTTGACTAACCAATCATATTAATCTAATTAAACATTATTATTCATTACAACTAATTAAATCTAAATATATATATTTTTAACTAATCCTTAAATATACATTCCTAAACTTCTAAAAAAAAAAAAAAATAAATCTGTAATAATAACATAAATTTTGAAATAAGAAAAAATTTAAAAAATTAACTTACATAATTAGAATGACAGAGATAATTGATAATATGTAATTCAGGACGATCAACATTTTTACATTTTTTTTTGGTATTGTAATTTTTTTTTACAAACAAAAATTTATGGTAGTGAAAATGAAGAAGAGAGGAAATGGTAAAAATTGAGTTGCAGGAAGAGAAAGTAACTTCTGAAAAAGAGTGGGGATTGAAGGGGAGATAGACATGGAAGGACACCGCTGCTGGGAGAGGCTGCATGCTCGACACCTAGCCTGCAACGCACAAATCGAACGGTCCGATTTGCGCCCTCTAATCAGACCGTTCGATTACTCACCCCTAATTTGGACCGTCCGATTTTAGTTATGCTGACATCACACTCTTGTATTGCACTCATGTACCCCATATACACTATTCCTAACTCCGTAACAAAAATAAAAAGCGTCAAAACTAGGTGCCCTATAAAAGTGGGAATAAAAATATGCTATGATTTAAATTTTAAAGTAATGAAAAACATGCGTACCCAACATATAATTTTGGGCAAATTACACTTTGTAGGTCTTTCGTGTCTTTTGATTAAAAGATAATACTAATATTTTTTCGTCTTTTATATTTTGCATTTTTTATTTTGTTTTGTATTTTATTATTTATTATATTCTTCAGATAATTTATAAAATATTTAATTTTATTTTATTATATATAAAATTTTTATTTTTCTTTTCTCTAAATTAAATTTAGAATTAATTTTTGAAGTGCTATTATAATTAAAATTTATTTATTTTACTTCTACATATGTTTTTCATTTAAATCTTTTATTAAAAAATTTTATACATTTTTATATATTATCTGGTACAATACACAAGAACTTACACTACTAGCATGAGCAATTTTAGATGTTATGAACTTAAATTAACTATTTAATTAAATTATATTTTCTTGTTATAACACATTTATTTTATTATATTTATCTCTACTTAGGGGGATGCTACGGTAAAGATGCCATTTTCATCTTTACGTAAAGACGTTTTTATTTTGTGGTTGTTATTGATTTAAAAGCGTATCACTAAAAGTGTTGCTTAAAAAGAAAGTGTTACCTTTAATCGTTAACTTGGCTTTGATACCAATTTTTTGGTTTGCAACCATTTCTACTATATGATACCAATTTTTTACTAGTCCTTGATGTATATTCTGATTTTATTTTTATAGTTTTCAATCTTGTTTTAGTTTATAATATTCTTTTTTGCATGGATTATTGTATATAAAATCTTTTATCTGTTTGTCTTTTTCTTTAATATAATTTCTCAAATCCTCAAAAACTTCTTTTATTTCTACACTTTCTGTTGTTTTTAAATACCTTCTTAATTTTTCAACTTCATTCTCCATTTTTTCTTTCAACAGCTTTAATTCTTTTAAGTCATAATATGGTTTTCCAGGCATTTATAAATTTTTTAAGTTTAATTCCAACTTGTTTATATTTATTCTTATTTCTATCCTTTTTATTATAAGGTCATCAATTTCGATCTGAAGGTTATTTAATTCCCTTTTATACTCTTTTATTTTACTTTTTAATTTTTCCGCCCTTTTTCTTTTTATTTTATTTTCTGGTTTTTCAATCTTTTTATGCTTCATTATTTATTTTAGAATTTCTGCAAACTCTATCATCGATTCATCACTATTTTCTAAAGATTCTATTAATTTTTCTAACTCTTCAACTTCTCTTTTTAACTTGTCATAGATTATTTTTAGAGTTTCAAATGCTCTTTGATTTATTTCAGAAAACTATAAATAATTCAAACGATTTTCTCTTTCAAAGAGCTCTTGTTTCTTGTCTTGATAAGTTACATATATTTCTTCCTTTATTTATTGTCATAATTTAGTGTCTAGAGTTTCATTTAATTTTTCGACCTTTTTTGTTAATTCTTTTATTTCAGAATTTTCTTCTTTAATCTTTAACTTAGATAAACTTAAAGGGCTATTCATTTTAGATTCTCTTATTTGAAAATTCGATGAAACTAATTTTCCTGATGGTTCTTTTAATAATAGAACTGGGTTTTCAATAGCTTTATATTTTGGTATTTCTATTTTTACAATTTTTTGAAATAATTCATCGACATAAATTCTTTCTCTATTTTTAAATATTATACTATGATGGCTATTTGTTAAAGCATAATTTATTGCATATGTAATTGAAAATGGTTCATCATCTTGTTCCATTAGATTCTTTCTGTGAAATTTATAAGCCAAACTTATAGATCTTCCAAGATTTTCAGTTGATAAAGGTATAGCATATCCAAGATGGGCATTGAATTTAACATTTACGTTTGCCAAGTTTCCATGAACAATTCCAATTATTTGATCTATTGGGTCATCAGTAATTCTTTTGTCACAAATTGCTAAGCTTATTGGTGAATTAATTCCTTTCATATATGTAGATTTGATTAAGACTTGTATAGTACTAATATGAATCCATCCAATTTTAGATCTTTTTTGTTGATCCTTAATTTTCTCAATCTGTTTACCCAATTCTTCATCATTTATCAAAGCTATTTCAAGTTCTCCATTGGCGGATTTTATCTTTATAGGGGCTTCAAGTTGAATTTTTCCATAGTATATTATATTTTTTCTATTAAAAACTTCTTTTAAAAGATTTTGTTTATTAAAATTTTCATTTGATTTGAGATTTAATTCTGTTTTTAGAACAGCCTGTTTTTCATTATCTAATAAAGCAGTTAATCTATAGTAATCAGATTCTTCTGTTAATTCTAAACTTTCTAAATAATTTATAATTGAAAGACTAGGATGAAGATGTACCTTTCTGGAGGAAAACTTCCTTTATTTAGTATATTTTACATAAGGTGTTCTTATCTCCAGAGGGGAGATTGTAGATACTAACTCCAGAGGAGAGTTTAGAATTTTTTTTCCCTAAGGGAATTCTTCGTCAGATTACAGAATCGCCTCGGCCGCTTCCTCCTTGCTCTCCTAGCATATGAGTACTCTTAGCCTCCTGCTTTCTATTGTCTGATGCCTCTACAATTGCCTGAGCAACCTATTTATAATAGTTGGGTTTGATGGACAATTCCCATCCTTACCCTTCTTATGACGTCATTGCTTACGTCATTGTTTGTTATCTTGCACCAGCTACATTGTTAGTGCTTTATGACCTAAGTGCTTACGTCACTATGCAATAATGTTGAGAGATGCTTCAGATGCACTGTCCTCCTCTTTTATCATGTGACCCTCAGATGCGTTGTCTTCTTCCTTCATCATGTGGGTTGATTCTGTTTCATTATTGCTTTCTTCAGATATCTCTGAGGCACATAGCTGGCACTTGTGGTCTTCTCTGTCTTTTATCAAATAGCAGAGATTCCTCTTTATCCCTTCAGGGAGCTTTTCTAAAAGTCCAGATAAGTTGTAGAATGCTGATTCAAATTCTACCAAGAGTCTCATCTCTCTTTCTTCAATTTCATTTCTTTTACTGGACACAAGTAGAGTATTTCTACTTTTATAATTAATCCTTGTGTGAGATTCCTTCGTTATTTTTTGAGTTCTTTCAAAGACCCTTGCTAATGTGCTGGCTAGCCTTCCTTCATGACTGTAGATTGTTAAATCTTGAATCTGATCAATTGGTTGAAAATTTTCTGGGAAGACGGACATGAATATTACTTGGTGTGCTGGAACTAAGCATTCTTCTTCTTCATTAAAATTAGGTTGACTGTTTGTAAATTTTAGGGATATATCCCTTGGATTTACATTGTCAATCATATTTTTAAATCTCTTTACTGCATCAACGAATCCTGCAGGAAACTCACTAATAATTTTTAGATCATTAAAAATTAAAATTGTATCAATTAATCCATACTAGAAAAACTGATAGGTGTCAGATGGGGAAGCATCTGGAAATATAACCAGCTTTGTTAGCTGTTCTTTGGCAATAGGATAATATCCCAAAATTGCCCTTTTTTCTTCAGTCCAATTTAGGACTATGTTAAGAGTTTCTCTGAGATTTGATCTACAGACCCTTTTCTTTTCCTTAATTTCAGCCCTTGTAGGAATGTTTCTTATTATCCCTGTTCTCTGGGTTTGAATTGGAGCTTTATCTGCTCTTTTTAGGGTTTGCTCTGGATGGAGAGCTTCATATTCCCTGAAGGATTCCTTTGCCTCTTCCAGTGTTAAAAACCCTCCTTTATGAATTATCCTTGATTGATGTGTGAATGGTGCTGCTTTTTCCCAGGCATCATATACTCCTTTCATGGGGCCATTATAAATTACATAATATTTTTTATCTTGGGTGGATTTTTTAATAATTTCAGCAATTATTTTATTTTCTGAAATTTTTTCTTCACCTGATTTGTCCACCATGTTTAGCTGGCTGAACTCTGATGGTTTTACTTGTTGTGTTGATTTCATTGCTTCAATGGCCTTCTTGAGGGATTGGATCTGTGTCCTTATTTGCTGACAATGCTTGCATTTTTCGAGCTCTTGCTCATATTTTTGAATTTCTTGATCTAATGCGTTATAGACGAACTCCATTCTCTTGTTAATGTATCTGCAATAACATTTTTGTCACCCTTAATATATTCAATTTTTATTGGATATTGTAACAAAAATAATTGCCATCTTACCAATCGTCCATGATTATAATCAACTTTTAAATTATATCGTATGAAACCTGTTAGGTAACTTGAATCTGTCCTTAATGTAAATTCTCTGGGTAGTAAATCAATTTTCCATTTCTTAAGAGATTTAATTGCTGCTAGAGTTTCCTTTTCATGAGTGGTATATCTCTGTTCTGTTGGAATAAAAGTCCCTGAAGTATACCTACAAAGTAATTCCTTTGGGAAATATTTAGAATCTAGTGATTCTTTTTCTTGTTCTAAACCTTTTATAGTTTTCTTAGCTTTTAGACATCCTGACCAGGTTATGTCTGAAGCATCTGTTTCCACTATTAAGTAGTCGTTTTCTTCTGGAATATAAAGTTCTGGAAGTTTTTCACATAACTCTTTAACTCTTTGAATTTGCATACTATCTTTTTCTTCCCATTTCCATTCTTTTTTAGTACTTATTTTTGGAAATAAGCTTTTAGTGTATTCTGTTATATTCTTTAAAAATCCTTGATCAGAAATATAATTTATACACCCTAAAAATCTTTGTAACTGTTTTCTATCTTCTATTTTATTAGGAAATAAATTTATCTTTTCTAAAACATTTGGTTGAAGTTTTAGCTTTCCTTGAGTGGATAGAATTAATCCAAGAAACTCTATTTCTTGTTTTGCTATTCTTGCTTTCTTTTTGCTAAGAACTAATCCTTTTTCTTTACATCTTTCTAAAACTATTAGTAATTTTTGAAGATGATCTTCTTTATCCTGTTTTGTAAAAATTAGTATATCATCAATGTATACTAAAACAAATTCATTTAATTCTTTTAGATTTTCTTTCATAAATCTTTGATAAATACCTGGGGCTTGTTTTAATCCGAATGGTAATACATTCCATTTATAGAGCAACACACTTGTTGATTCTTTTGTTGGGCAAGTAAAAGCAGTTAATTTCTTTGTTTCTTCGTCTAAACGAAGTTGCCAATATCCTGATTTTGCATCAAGAGATGAAAACCAAGTTGCTCCTTTGATCTTTTCTAAAATAGAATCTTTTCTTGGAAGTTTATGAGTATCACCAATGGTTGCTTCATTTATTTTCTTATAATTAATTACCATTCTTCATTTTTCCCTTTTAATTTCATTATTGTTTTCGACATAAAAGGCTGGAGCCGCATGAGGACTTTTACTTATTCTTATAATTCCTTTTTCTAAAAGATCTTTACATTCTAATGAGAACTCTTCTCTATCTCTTGCAGAATAAGGAATTTTATTTGGAACATTTATCTCTTTTGTAGGAGCTTTTAATTTAATGCTTACTAATTCTTTATTTGTATTTTTAATATCTAAAGGATTTTCAGCACAAATTTTATCTAAAAGTTCTTCTATCTTTATTTCAAGATTATTTTTTGGAATATTTATCTGAAAGTATAAATTTAAATAACATGTTTCTAAAATAGAAAATATTTTAAATTTTAAGATCTTATCTATAGTAGTAGTTGGTATTTTTATACGTTTTGATTTTTGATTTATTGAAGAATCGTGTGGAGCTTTTAAAACTATATATGTTAATTCTTGAATGAATGGATGATATAGCTTTAAAAAGTTATTTCCTATGATAAAATCCATTCCAGAATCTAACATATATATAGATGGAATAATGAACCTATAATTTTGAATAAAAATTTCAGCCATCTCTGCTTTTTGGTCAATTTTATGTATTGATTTGTCAGCTATTCTAACTCTTAATGGTTTCTTTAATTTTTTCCAATCAAGTTTTATATTTGTACTAGCAAAGCATTGTGTTGCTCCAGTATCTATGAAAGCATTTATAAACTTTTCTGTTATTTTTATAGTAATAAATGTGGCATTATTACTCAGTCTCTGAGTCTGTTTCTGAGACATATTCAAAAATATAGTCTAAGTTATCATCGGATTCTTCTAATGGTTCCATGAAACAAGACTTAGCAATTTCTATTTGTTTGGTAAGATCCTTTTTATCCTTCTTTTTTGGACATTCATTTGCACAGTGTCCTTCTTCTTGGCAATACCAACACTTACAATTTTCTTTTTTATTTGGGCAATAGTCATTTTTTTGTCTTTTATTTTTATTGTTATCTGTAACACCCTAACTATCAAAGCTCACGCTTCCGGCTGCGCGACTCTGATATGTCGGACATTACGACGACACTTATCTTATTTAATACTAAAATATGAGCCTGTTTGAAACTTTAAACCGCAATACCGCTCCCAAAAATACCTTCGTTCGATAACGTACATCCAAGATACCATACATCTTACAAAAACTCATAAAGAGTACATCCATATATATACATAAAGATATATAAATAATATTAATAACATAATACAATACAATTCCTATCCCTCTTACAGATTATATCAAGATAAAGACGAGGGTACAATAAACCATAACTAAAACAATACAGAGCATCACAACAACAATTAAATAAGCTCTTCATAACTTCTGCGCCCATATCCTGAAAGGGGAAAAATGTAGGGGGGTGAGAACATCACCCTCGAAAGGGTTCTCAGTAGAGGGTTTTTGGGAATTACTGTAATAGGATACATGAAGATAACCGCACCAGTGATTGATAACCGTCTCATGCCTCTTTTCAAAAACAACAGTTTACAATGAAAGTAAAGTCGGAAATCTTTTCGGAAAGAGAACGGTTCAATTTTCAAAAAACTCAAAAGCCTTTCAAAACGGTTTATCTATGCGGAACCAAAATAGTCTTTCATAATTTATTCCAAACCAGAAACACAAAAGTGAAATCAACCATCGGTTCACCTCATTCCAACCACGGCCCTAGGCCCAAACAATCCAACCAGCAACCAATCACCACAGTCCAACAGAGTCCCAGTAGCAAACACAAATAGAAGGATGCAAGCACAAACAAACAGTTATTACAAGTAGAGCAGTTAGCAATTAATCACATAGGCAAACCAAGTATAATATGCACACCCAACCAATGTCACACAAATGCATATGATGCATGCCTGTCCCTAGTGGCTGATGATATCATCTGTCGGTTATAGAGCCAACCCGACAAGTCCTGGTAGCTAACCATTGGACTGTCCCTCTGTCGTGCATCCCCAACTCGAGTTATACTCATCATAAACTTGATCATAATCATGATCCATATCCATCACCCTCACTGGTGAATATTTACGGGGGCGAGCTCATCCGGGACTTTCACAGTGCCCGGCCACACTTACGACATAGGGTCAACAGAGTATCAAGTCTCAACCTGGAGCACGTGGTGGCTAGCCACTGCTACTACCCAGGGAAACTCGTATCTCAGATAGTGGAAGTGCAACATTTACATTTATCAATGATTCAGCATAAACATGCATTCAATCTCATCCATGGATCAACATCCATCTCAGCCATCCGGCTCACGGTTCAGTCCAGAACCAGCCAATACTCATATCATACACAGCCATTCCGGCTCACGGTTCAATCCAGAACCAACCAATATGTATAATCATACACAGCCATTCCGGCTCACAACAAAACAGCACTTCCACCATTCAACATCATTAAATTCATAAAGTCGGCATTTAAGCCATAAATCATTTTCTCAATTCATTTCACTTTGAAATCAAGTTTCAACTCTTTTCAGCCCTGGCTTTAGAAATCTCATTTCTCAAATCATCTCGGGCTCATAAGCCGAATTTACTCAAAGTGAGTTCCCTTTTTAAAACAAAGCCACTATCGGCATTCTCTTTCCAAAACTTCCAAAACCATGGCAAGTTAAGGATTTGTTTCACAGTATTCAAAATCATCCATCCAACGATGGGATTTTATAACAAAAGTTTTTCGGCAGAGTCCCAAGTCTTTAGGGAAGGTCATCTTACATCAATTCTTTAAAATTCATTGAAACTCTTAAAATCATAGATTCTCGGTTCAAGTAAATAAAACTGAATTTATTATGAAACTGAACCATACGAAATCACAAGTTCCAACCCGGTCCAAAAATCAACTCATTTGAAACGGAACCAGTTTATTTGAATCAAACCGCTTTCAGATTTCTTTTTGGAACCCATTTTTCCAACTCTTTTAAAATGCCTCAAACTTGATTACTCAATCAAAAATCTAGGTTCCTTTAAAATCACTAAAAAAAAAAACTCCTTTTTATATTGAAATCGATATTATAGCATCATTCTTTCCTTCAGTGATTCAAACGGTAAACATAGTTCAGTTCTAAATAAACCGAACTCGACGTATAAGGTTCATCAAATAAATTAAGCTGGAAAGCATAATTATCCTCTTAATAAATCAAATAATACAATTTCTCAAATCCAAATCTTTTAAATAACCTTTCAAACAAGACTTAGATTTTATAGAAATTTCGGCAGCACCTCCCCTAAAACTTGGACTTTTGCCACCCGGTTCGGGTCCCAACTAAACCGTTTTCTCATTCCTTTTCAACAGCTCAAACCAGAAATCAATTCAACAGCAAGCTAAATCCAACAGTTGCCTCAGTGGCATATCTCAAGGCAACCATTTCAAAATCAACTCAATATCAACCAATTTAACTCATTTCCAAATCTTTAAAGAATCGGTTCACTAACAAATCATTTATCAAAACCAAATTAATTAAAGTAACCCAGGCTGGATTTCAAGAGTATTCTATCTTTCACATCATCAAATAATTGACTCAATTCAAACCAATCCTCAACGGATTAAACTCATTTCAAATATTTAAAGAATCAACTCCAAACATTACATTTCACAAGCCACACAACAATTCAGCCAAGCCAACATCCATAATCGTTCGAGTCAATCAAATAATACATAAGGCAGATACAATCACTAATTACACCATATCTCACATCAGTACCCATATGTAATAATTCCAACAATAAACTGTAGTTTTTGGAAAGCGCCCCTACCTCAAAACGCAAATCCATAATCCAAACGCCTCACAGGGTCCTTTCCGCCTCAACCCGAAATCATTGGCAGCTTGAACCACAACGTTGCTCACTTTTGCAGTAACCACATCAACTCTAATCGCAACACGTAACAAACGAGATCAACCCTCATAACAACGAATGCTACAACACCTCAACGTTTAACAGGGCAGCGACTAAAGGGGCTACCGGAACGTAAACGCTTACCGCAAATAAGAAGTGATTGAACCATGAAGCGGCAGCCCTGGTAGTGATTCCGGCAACGGCAACTTGCAGCAACTCCTAGCACACAGCCGCATCACAACTCTCATGGTAAGGATGAACTTTAATGGAGAAGGAAACTGAAGACGAGTTAAAGCTTACCAAACGACACCGATTCCAGTGGCAGTTTCCAGTGGCAGCAGTGGTGGCGTTTCTCGGCGACCAGAGGCACAGCGGCCATGGCTGACGGCGATGCGAGCTCCATCACTAGTGATCGAGAAACACAGCAGAGGCGTTTACCCCACCCATGAGCTCTTCTCTCGGCGGGCAAGAGAAACAGAAGCGGAGCGCCACCGTGACTTTCTCTCGGAAGCTGGTGAGGACGACGACAGCCCTAATAGCAGCGACGGCGGGAGCGACTTCATCAGTAGCAACCAGGAGCGGCAACGGTATGGTGGTGACGCAGCAGAGACACGCGATGGTGACAGGCGGCAATGGCTTCCCCTGTCGTGCTCCCTCTGCCCTCGATCCCCTGTTCCTGCCCGATCTCTTTCTCCCTCTCTCTTTGTGCTCGCCGACGGTGGCACAAGTGGCGGCGACAAAACCCTTGTGGTGGTGGCGGCGGTTCAACAGGGACGAGCTTCTCCGGCTCGTGTGCAGCAGTGCCGTCGGGGAACACAGAAACAGCGGCGGCGCCAAGTCCTTCTCCCTCTCTTCCTCTTCTCCGCGGTCCCTTCCCTTGTTTCCCCCTTTCTGCCCGATCGCTTCCTCTGGCGGCACGGCTGGCAACGACGCCAGTGATGGCATCGACGGTGATCAGCTGGCGGCGACAACAACCCTCCTGGCCGGCGCACTCTCCTCTGTGGGTGTGTGTTTGCGTTTTAGGGGGAGAAAGGGGTTGGAGGCTTCTGCTGCAGCTCGAGTGTGTTGCTAGGCTGAGGGAGGATGAGGCTGCTGCCTCATTTGGGGGAATGGGCTGCGACGGCTAGGTTTGGGGAAGGCTTAGGGTTTTCTTTTTTCAAAAATTAGGGTTAGGGGCATTTTAGTAATTTTACATAAAATTGGGAATAATATAGTAATTGAAACCCCAAATTAAATCCAACACTATTTGTACATAGAAAATACTATTTGCTAATCAATTTCACAAATTATTTTCAATAAAATGCCCAAATCTAAAAATTAGAAATAGTATACTTAATTTCTTCATTTTCCAAAATAGCAGTAATAATATTTAAAATATTATTTATCTAATCCAAATCATATAAAATCCTTATTATTTTCATAACTATCAACCTTATACTTTAAATATAGAAAATAATCTAATAGTTATAAAATTGGATAATAATCATAACTTATCTCAAGTTCAATAAATCAAACTTGCCTTAATTGTCCTTAATAAAATAATCTCTGAAATTAAGGCTATAAATAACTATATGATTTGAGACTTGATCATAAAAAGACTTTTCAAAGATTCTGGGTCTTACATTATCTCTTTTTCTAAAATACCTCTTTTTTCTCCAGTTTGGATAGTATTTTTTTTTCCTAAATTGATATTTTCTTTTTCTTTGAAAATTTTTATTAAGACCATATTTTTGAGGTATCTCTTCATTATCCTGACAGCAAATTCTAATTATATTTGCAAATCTTTTTTGAGTCGCTTCTTGCATACAACGTTCTTTTATTTCCTCTCTTATTGCAGAGGTTACTCCACCAAAATTATTTTCAATTGTCCCTCTATTTATTTCTCTTATAAATCTTCCCATTATAAATTCATTAGCAGGATATGGAAGTTTTGTTATATACATACTAAGATAATGATTTTTATCTTCTTCTTTTAATTTGTAATAATGTATTCTATATTCACATATATATGACTCCACATTACATAAATCATATATCTGAATATTAGCTAAATGATTTTTTTCTTCTTGATATTCTTTATTATAGACTTCTTGTCTATGATCTATAATATTTTTTCCAAAAAATTCTTTATATAGAATCATCATTATATGTAATATCTTATCATAAGCTGTTGTTTTTGTTGCTAATTCTTCTATTATTTGGTTTTCTATTGATGTCATATAATCTCTTATAGTTCCTTTAGTATGAAATCCTATGTAATTCCAAATATCTCTTCCAGACAATTCACTAAGTTTTGGATTAGTAAAGGCTTCTAATAAGAAGGAATTTAACCAGTTTTTGAAAATTTCTTTTTCATTCTTTTTACAGTCTAAATCGAGCATTCTTTCTCCTTCCATTTCCTGGATTTTAGGAACATATTTTGATGGTATTTTTGTATATTTTGAATCTTTATTTATAAACCCCTTTTTAAAAGCATAATTATCAAAACCTGTTTCCCATTTAAATTGAGATTGATTATCCTTAGATGTTCCAGCTTCATTTTTTACTTGTATTGGAATTGCTGGTTCTTCGTCACTTGAATAATCTAGGATGTGTTCTTCATTTTCTATGTTTTCAAAATTTACTAATTCTTCTTCTATTTGAAATCCCTGTTCCATAATATTATTTTCTTGAGTCATTTTTAATTGTTTAAAAAGCATTGTAACTTCTTCTAATTTTTCTTCAATATTCATAATTTCAATGGTGGTTTTACTTTTAAATCTGTTATGTTGATTATATTTTGAAATTTTTCTTCTTTGGGATTCTCTTTTTCCTTATTTCTTTGAAATTTTATGGATACTAATATTTCTTCAAGCATATCTACTATAGAATTTAATTGTGGGTTAAAAGTATGATAAAGATGCGGGGAATCATTTCCATGGTAACATTTTTTAGAAATTCCGTGTGAAAAATAAGTTTTTTCAGGTTTTTGAAGTCCTTCAATAAAACTTATAGTAAAATCATTTTGTATTGATTTTAAGAATTCGGTATCATTACAGTTAACATTAGTTAAAATCATTAATTTTTGATCTATTAATTTTGATAATTTAATTATTTCTTCTCTTAAATCTTCTAATTTACTTTTTTCCATTAGGTGACGCTTTTCTTTGTGAAGAGTTACGGTTTCAAGTGAAAAATGTGGCTTTAGAATATGTGGATCAAAACTTGCTACGTAGGCATCTTTATCATAAAGTTATTTTTGGAAACTTTATATAAGTGGTGCCCTAGATATATACATAAACGTTAATACAGTCACATATTTGGTCTATGCATTGGCCCCTAATTTAAAAAAAAAATCATAGTTTCTTAAGGGGAATACGAAGAAGGTTTATCCTAAACTGTTGTTTTTGTTTTTGGAGCTTCCATGAGAAGGTTTATCTTAAACTGTTGTTTTTGTTTTTGGAGCTTCCATGAGAGGGATCACGTGAGGTTCAGTTTACTTAAAGAGGAATGCTAGGGAGCCAGCAATATTTGGGATTTATAGCCATCAAATAGCCATTAACGAGGCTTTTAATGGTGTGAGATTAATGTGAGATTTCATCCAATAGCTTACTCTTCTTTGATGGTTACATGCTGGCCAGAATCTGATAAAATTGCTGGCCCCCTAGACTTTTCCCTACTTAAATCCTCTATCTACTTCAATTATCACCAGATCTTACTAGAAGCTTTGAGAGTAAATTGTTAGTGCAGTTCCAGGAAAGTGCTACACACACAGCAATGGCACTGCGACCAGAAGGTGATTGTTATGTGGTGTTCAGGAGAAGGACGCTGGGAATATACTCCACCTAGGAAGCCGCTTCGGCTCATGTGGAGGGCTTCTCCTGAAATCTCCATCACCGGTACCGGAATTACGAAAAGGCATTGAACTTCCAAAGGGCTGCAACAGCCATTCCTGCTCGAGAGAGCGAATTACAGCTTCTTCCATCTCCAAACACGGCGGCAATCAGTGCGCATTTGATAAGTTCCTCATCTGGTACCACCTCTCGCCTTGACGACCCGCATCAACCTCCAATTGTGGAACAACGACGCAGAGAACTCTCACCGGCTAGTTGGTTCCATCAAGTGGTTCAAATCGGAACCCATGAATCCATGGCAACACAGACTAATTTGGAAGGGCACGGTGAACAAAGTAAATTGAAAAATTATATTTTTAAGTGAAACATCTTTCGTGAATTTGGTTTTTTAGTGGGCCTCTAATTTTGTGTTTGTCGCAGTTGGTACATCAATTCATCAGCTATAGGAGGTCGTGACGTCCTTGCAAGGCTATGTATCCCTAGCTTGAGATGGAGAAATGGGAGCTCACGATTCAGATAGGAGATATTATGTAACAATTGGCCAATATTTTTCAAGAGCCGAAGATCCCTAAATAAGCGGCAGTACTCTATGTTGAAGAAGACACTTTTGGGAGAGATCTACTTTTAGTTGTTAACATGGTTTGTTGTGGCTGTTTTGTTGTCTAATACAATTTGTGTCTGGTATTATTAGTTCGTAATGGGTCTCTCAGTTGTAGACTGTTCACACTAGGTTGTTGCAATTAGTTGTTGTTCTTTAACTTGGTTCGATCCTAGTTAAGCAATAAGTATCCCACAAAATATGTATCATTGAATGGTAACCTCCCCAATTAATGTAACTCGAAACCTTTCGTGTTCATGTGCTAGTAAAGTTTAAATTATTATTTTTGAATAATGTAACGATCAAATTCTAACTGATGACATGTTTATGAATATTTTTTAATTTTCATCTTGAAGATAACAAAATTTGAAATCTCTCTCCTTCCCTCCTATTTTGAACTGTGTGATGCCACTCACTTTAGGTGACCCTATGCCTTGTGAAAATATTTAACTTTTAGGAAGCATTTCAGGTGAGGGAGGTTATTGTGCTAGAAGTTCAGTACGCCATGCTTCTAAACCATTGAAATTTAATATAAAATATATGAAAGGATGAGCTAAAGAGAAAGAGGAATGATGTGATGCTGAATCAAATAAAGTGGGTGTATGGTAGTCAGGTAACTTATTTATCCGTTGTGGAGCGAGGTGTTTAAGATGTCCATAATGCCCAATACAGTGTGATGATGTGGATTGGCTTTTGTGATGGTCTCATGTAGCTGGCTTAGAATGAAATGGTGAGCCAAGCAAAAATAATGATGGACCTGTTGTGAAAGTTTGAGTGTTTATGATGGAAATTGGGCCCAGTATATATGCATTATATATCAACACTGTATATCAAATAAAGACAATTAAGTTAGGTTGGTCTAGTGGTTAGCTCACTAATCCGCTTAAATAAGTGTCGGAAATTCGAATCTCGCCTTGTGCATGCAGCAACTTATTGGCCAGCGACAAACCCTTAAATAGAACCCAGTACCGTGGCGGATTAATCCTTGGCCTGTCGGACTGGGAGATACCGTGGAAAAAAAAAAACTATATATTAAATGAATATAAGTAAATATATTAAAATATATTTATACTATTATAAAATAAAAAAATATTATATTTAATATTTTAAAAGTCAATTCCAAAATGAAATATATAGTCTTTGAATATTTAAAATTATACAATAGTAGAAGTGTAGAACACTAGATGAGGTTTTAATAAATAAATAAATATTATAATAAAGCTGCCATAACATTAAAATAATATAATAAATAATTTAAATATTAAACAATAAAATATTTTCGTTGCTAATCCCACGGCTAGCAAACAGTGAATTAGTGAATATTGTTGAAGGAATTGAAGTGGGACATTGAGCTTTATTTTTTTTATCATGGGCCGAGTCAAAAGACTCGAACCAGAAATAGTCCATAGTGATTAGCCAGTCTGCTTACACTGCCAAGCTTGGAAGAAGGTTGGGAATCCCACAGGTTCAGCTGTCCGATTAGCCTTAGCTCGCAAAATGTCCCCCTCCCCTGCCACCGGTCAAGCCTCTATACCACTTCGCCATGAACGTTGGCGCTATTATCGGTCCAATGCTCCGTTGACCTGCCGCACATATTTACACAACTCGTCCACCTCTTTACCAACCCCTCCATGTGGCTTGATCTTTATCAATCCAGATAACGACCCTCTCTCGATCCACATTACTCAGAAACACATCACGCACTAAAGCCGACCTGCATATACCCCCTGTAAAAGTAGCTCAACTCTGTTACTTTTATATTCTCCCTTCTTTTAGCTGCCCCTTATAGTCTTTTTCTTTCTTATCTCAAGGATACAATTGTCATTGCAAGCTTGAGTGTAGACAAATCTTTTCAAGCTACCGTTTCGTACATGGTATACCAATACTCCAATGAAGTACACTCGAGTAGTACCTGAAATGTATCCTAACTTTTATATTGAAGATGTCATTTAAATCCAAAATTTGCACCTCAAGCCTTCCTTTCTCTTTTGAACTGTGTGTTGCCACTCACTTTAGATAATCCGGAGCTTCTACATCTTTGTGAAAATATTTAACTTTTATATTGAAAATGCCATTGAAATCCAAAAAATTTGCACCTCAAGCCTTCTCTCGTCTTTTGAACTATGTGTTGTCATTCACTTTAGGTGACCCTAAGCTTCTGCATCTGTATTTAATTTTTATTTTGAAGACGTCATTTAAATCTAAATATGCACCATTATCCTTTCTTCTTCTTTTGAACTGTATGTTGCCACTCACTTTAGGGTACCTTAAGCTTCTGAGCGGAGAGACATGATGTAATCAATTTTGTTGTGGGCAAAGACAAAAGTTGTTGTAGTGGCATGGTAAAGTAAATCTATTAAATTTTATTTTCTTAATGACTTTTATATTTTGTTTTATTTTCCAGTCACAAAATGTGTATCCTTTAAGTAAGAAAGTAGATAGCATCAAGCCATCTTTAGGCATCCATAGGTGTTGCTGTAGGATTATCATTATTCATCCTACCTAATCAGGTCACTCTCCTTTACACTCAAAGGATGTAGGTAATCTTTTCCAAGAAAAAATCTTTTGAAGGTTGTAGAAGGTTTAGAGAAGGGGGTTGAATCTATGACCTTCTTTTCAGTTACAGTATTAACCCTTTTAAAACAAACTTGCTGTCTGAAACTGTTTGAACTAAGTAGCGAAAAATTTATGAGACAATTCCATTTTGTCTCATGAATATCATAAAACAGGACAGAGCAGAGAAGAGAAAAGCTAACACCACCATGTATCCTGGTTCGGTTGCCTTGTGCTATGCAACCTACGTCCAGTCTCCTCCACAACAATGGAGGAATTTCCATTATAGTCAAAGTATTACATACACCAATTCCACAGGATTAACACAATCCTTTCACTCTCAAGTTCTAACCTAACTTGACATTGGCTATGCTAATATCTAACTCTTCACTCTTAGTGCTCACCCAACTAAGAAAGGGGTACCTCACTGGTACTGGATACAAGACACAAACTTACCTAAAGAAATCTGAAAATAACTCTAGGCTTTTCTCTCAAGTGTATCACTCAGCCTCTTTCCACTCATGGCTTTTACTTGAGCTCTCTCATTATGCGTTTTCACTCAAAAAATTACAGAAAGATAAACATTGAAAAGTAAATTACAATCTGTAAAATATGAAGGAGATTGATGCTTCAACAGCCTCTTTGCTATGTGATAAACCATATTAGCAAGCCTCTGATTCAGTTCTTCATTCTGGCGAAATGCTCCTTTTACTAGGAAACACTGTCCAGTTAGATGAACTTCTTCAAAGAACACTTCTCAGAACAAAACCTCTATGCTCTGGTTATCTCTCCTTGCTTTCAAAATGAACAAAAATCTTCTTTTTATCTCCCTGCCTGTTGCTTGGTTGCTCTTCCTAGGTCAACTTCTTGAGCTTTGTGCTTCACCAACCCAGCCGTTCACTTTCTTCCATTTTTACTCAAATTAGGGACTTTTCTTCTGACCTTCTCTTATTGACCGAAATCCATAGGAAAGCAGAAAACAGATATCCTCAATGGTAAACCCAGATCTTAGCCATTGAGAAACTACTTGTTCCCCAAGACTCATTTGTGACCGTAGATACACAGCAGAGTTGAACAGAAATCAACTTTTCCATGAATACCATTTTTGGACTAGCAGAGAGTTGGGAAGAAGAGAAGAAAATGAGATGCATGTAGAAGGAAATGAAAATCACCTTTAGCTTCTGACTTTTTCTTGACACAGATTGATGTGGGTGATTAGACTTCACTCTTTCTTGCTTAATCTTTCTCTTTCTTGCTTCTTTGGTGATTAGCTTAGGGAAGAAGCTCTATCTCTCTCTCTCTCTCTCTATCTCTCTCTCTCTCACTTTTCTGATTTTTGACCAAAACACAAAAGTGAATGTTGCTTTTGGTGTGAGAGTAAATTGGAGGGATTTTCTTGCTGAAACCAAATCGGGCTTGGGTTGGTTATCACTCAAGTTCAGCCCGTTAGATTTCTTTGTCTCAGCTGGTTTCAATTGTTTGAATCCTTTTGGGCTTGTTTAATGATTTGTAGCCCACCAGATTTGTTTCTTATTTTCCATCCTCTTGGGCTACTGCAATGATGAATTTTGGCCTGCAACAATAAATAATCAACCTCATATAATCATAAACAATCAACACTAATTATTTACTTTGCCCAATAAAATCATGTTTGTCATCATTAATTAATTTAGTTAATTTCTTAACTTAACATCCTTCATTACCAATGTGTTGTCACTTCAAGAAGCTTTTATGGAGGGTCACTTCCTTAATATATTTATGAGGAAGCCAAATCTCATTATCAAGGGTTCTAATTTTTTTTGAGATAAAGCTGCTGATGAGCGGATATTTTATACGCTTTTTGGTGATATTTTCATGTAGTTTTTAGTATGTTTTAGTTACTTTTTATTATATTTTTATTAGTTTTTATGCAAAAATCACATTTCTAGACTTTACTATGAGTTTGTGTGTTTTTTTTGTAATTTCAGGTATTTTCTGGCTGAAATTGAGGGACCTAAGCAAAAATCTGATTCAGAGGCTGAGAAAGGACTGTAGATGTTGTTGGATTCTGACCTCCCTGCACTCAAAATAGATTTTCTGGAGTTATAGAAATCCAATTGACGCGCTCTCAATTGCGTTGGAAAGTAGACATCTTGGGCTTTCCAGAAATATATAATAGTCCATACTTGGCCCGAGTTTTGGTAGCGCAAACTGGTGTTTAAACGCCAGCTCCTTACCCTTTTCTGGCGTTAAACGCCAGAACTGGCATAAAAGTTGGAGTTAAATGCCCAAACTGGCACAAAAGCTGGAGTTCAACGCCAGGAATAGCCTATGCACGTGAAAGCTTCAGTGCTCAGCCCAAACACACACCAAGTGGGCCCCGGAAGTGGATTTCTGCACTATCTATCTTAGCTTACTCATTTTCTGTAAACCTAGGTTACTAGTTGAGTATAAAAACTACTTTTAGAGATTTATTTTGAACATCATGACATTTTCACATCTGAATTTTGTATCTTCTACGGCATGAGTCTCTAAACTCCATGGTTGGGGGTGAGGAGCTCTGCTGTGTCTCGATGGATTAATGCAATTACTACTGTTTCCCATTCAATCACGCTTATTTCTATTCTAAGATATTCACTCGCACTTCAACATGATAAATGTGATGATCCGTGACACTCATCACCATTCTCAACCTATGAATGCGTGCCTGACAACCACTTTCGTTCTACCTTAGATTGAGTGTGTATCTCTTTGGTTCCTGGTTCACGAGTTTGATTGCCTCTCCTGACAACAGAGCATTCAAATCTGTGAGATCAGAGTCTTCGTGGTATAAGCTAGAATCAATTGGCAGCATTCTTAAGATCCGGAAAGTCTAAACCTTGTCTGTGGTATTTCGAGTAGGATCCGGGAAGGGATGGCTGTGACGAGCTTCAAACTTAAAAATGTTGGGCGCAGTGACAGTGTGCAAAAGGATCAATGGATCTTATTCCAACACTAGTGAGAACCAACAGATGATTAGCCCTACGAAACCCGTAGCTGGACCATTTTCACTGAGAGGACGGATGGTAGCCATTGACAACGGTGATCCACCAACATACAGCTTGCCATGGAAGGAGCCTTACGTGCGTGAAGAAGAAGACAGTAGGAAAGCAGAGATTTAGAAGACAAAGCATCTCCAAAACCTCAACCCGTTCTGCATTACTGCATAATAAGTATTATTTAATCCATGTTCTTTTACTCATTCCAATTAAAACTGAGAATTATTATTGATATCCTGACTAAGAGTTACAAGATAACCATAGCTTGCTTCAAGCCGACAATCTCCGTGGGATCGACCCTTACTCACGTAAGGTATTACTTGGACGACCCAGTGCACTTGCTGGTTAGTTGTGCGGAATTGCAAAAGTGTGATTGTGATTTCGTGCACCAAGTTTTTGGCGCCTTTGCCGGGGATTGTTCGAGTTTGGACAACTGACGGTTTATTTTGTTGCTTAGATTAGGAAAAATTTCTTTTTTTGGTTTAGAGTCTTCTATTATTGTTTTTGGTTAAAATTTTAAAATCCTTATTTTATTTTTCTAAATTATTTTCGACAATTTTCAAAACCAATAACTTCATAATTTAGTCTTCTATTTGAGTTTAGTTTCATATTTTAAGTTTGGTGTCAATTGCATAAGTTTATTTTTCTTTCATTTTTTTCGAACTATTAGTGCTCAGAGTATAAAAATTTTTTAAGTTTGGTGTCCTTTGTGTTTCTATTTTCTAAAAATTTTTTTTCCAAAAGTTACTCTTAGTGTTCATCTTGATATTCAAAGTTTTCCTGTTTGTTTTCTTTGTTTTGATAAAAAAAATTCTAAGTTTGGTGTCTTTTTATTGTTTTTCTCTTTCCTCATTAAATTCAAAATCCCTTTCTATCCAAGGTTTTTCTAATCTTCTTAATTAAGTAATTATTTTAGTTTTCGAATTTATTTTTTTCCTTTTTCTCTTATTTTTTGAAATTTATATTTTAATTTCTAGTTATTTTATTTTATCTTATTCCTTTTTTTATTTATTCGGTTTGTTTTTAATTAAATAAAATAAAAATAAAAATATTTTTTACTTGCAATTCACATCAATTTCCTTTTATCCATCATGGACCTAAGTGGAAATGAACAGTCCAGAAGGACTCTGGGGTCATATGCTAACCCCATTACGGCTGCATATGGGAGTAGCATCTGTATAACTTCCATCAAAGCAAGCAGTTTTGAGCTAAATCCTCAGCTCATTATCATGGTGCAGCAAAATTGCCAGTATTCCGGTCTTCCATAGGAAGAACCTACTGAGTTTCTGGCACAGTTCTTACAAATTGTTGACACAGTACATGATAAAGAAGTGGATCAGAATGTCTACAGATTATTACTGTTTTCATTTGCTGTAAAAGATCAGCTAAGAGGTGGTTAAATAACCAACCCACAGCAAGTATAAGAACATGGAAACAGTTGTCAGACAAATTCCTGAATCAATATTTCCCTCCAAAAAGGATGACACAACTAAGGCTGGACATCCAAGGCTTTAAACAAGAGGACAGTGAATCTCTTTACAATGCCTGGGAGAGGTACAGGGGGATGCTAAGGAAATGCCCCTCTGAAATGTTTTCAGAGTGGGTGTAGTTAGACATCTTTTACTATGGGCTTACAGAAAAAGCACAAATATCTCTAGATCACTCAGCTGGTGGATCTATACACATGAGAAAGACAATTAAAGAGGCTCAAGAGCTCATTGATACAGTTGCTAGAAATCATCATTTGTACTTAAGCAGTGAGTCCTCCCTGAAAGAAGAGGCTAAAGCAGTATCCACTGAACTTAGTCCTCAAGAACAAGTTGCTAAACTCAATCAGCAATTGCTTATTATAACAAAATAATTCGTCGAATTCAAGGAGATGCTCCAAGACACTAAAAATGCTAACCAGAATATGGAAGCACAATTGGATCAGACAAGACAGCAGCTATCTAAACAGATAACAGAAGAATGCCAAGTTGTTCAATTAAGGAGTGGGAAGATATTAAATGTCTCAACTCAAGGCAACAGAAAGTCAAAAAAGGAATAACTGACAGAGGATGAGCAGACCAATGCCCAAAATCCCTCTGAGGACAATAAGAGCCCAGAGAGGAATAATTCTGGCATTAAAACGCCAGAAAAGGGTGAAAAACTGGCGTTAAGTGCCCAATCCATGTCCAGTTCTAGTGTTCAAATGCCAGAAAAGGATAGGAATCTGGTGTTAAATTCCCAATCCATGTCCAGTTCTGGCGTTCAAACGCCAGAAAAGGGTAGGAATCTGGCGTTAAACGCCCATCCATCTCCCTATCCTGGCGTTCAAACGCCAATGAGGGATCAGACACTTGCAAGTACTGATAATAACTCCCTCAAGAAGGCTTCTCAGCCTGCTTCTGTAGGAAATAAACCTGCAGCAACTAAGGTTGAAGAATATAAAGCCAAAATGCCTTATCCTCAGAAACTCCGCCAAGCAAAACAGGATAAACAATCTGCCCGCTTTGCAGACTATCTCAGGACTCTTGAAATAAAGATTTCGTTTGTAGAGGCACTTGAGCAAATACCCTCTTATGATAAGTTCATGAAAGAGATCTTAAGTCATAAGAAGGATTGGAGAGAAACTGAAAAAGTTTTTCTCACTGAAGAATGCAGTGTAGTCATTCTAACAAGCTTACCAGAGAAGCTTAAGGATCCCGGAAGCTTTATGATACCATGCACATTAGAGGGTACTTGTACCAAGACAGCTCTATGTGACCTTGGGGCAAGTATCAACCTAATCCCTGCATCCACTATTAGAAAGCTTGGCTTGACTGAAGAGGTCAAACCAACCCGGATATGTCTTCAACTTGCTGATGGCTCCATTAAATACCCATCAGGCATAATTGAGGACATGATTGTCAAGGTTGGGCCATTTGCCTTTCTCACTGACTTTGTAGTGCTGGAAATGGAGGAGCACAAGAGTACAACTCTCATTCTAGGAAGACCCTTCCTAGCAACTGCACGAACTCTCATTGATGTCCAAAAAGGGAAAGTGACCATGAGAGTCAATGAGGATGAGTTCAAGTTAAATGCTGTCAAAGCTATGCAGCATCCAGACACATCAAATGACTGCATGAGCGTTGATATTATTGACTCCTTGGTGGAAGAGATCAATATGACTGAGAGTCTCGAATCAGAGTTAGAGGACATCTTTAAATATGTTCAACCTGATCTGGAGGAACCAGAGGAAACAGAAAAGCCTCTGAAAACTCTTCAGGAAGAGGATAAGCCTCCTAAACCCAAGCTCAAACTACTACCACCATCCCTGAAATATGCATTTCTGGGAGAAGATGACACTTTTCCTGTGATTATAAGCTCTGCCTTAGAGCCACAGGAAGAGAAAGCACTACTTTAGGTGCTAAGGACACACAAGACAGCTCTTGGATGGTCCATAAGTGACCTTAAGTGAATCAGCCCAGCCAGATGCATACACAAGATCCTATTAGAGGATGATGCTAAGCCAGTGGTCCAACCACAAAGGCGGCTGAATCCAGCCATGAAGGAGGTGGTATAGAAAGAGGTCACTAAATTACTAGAGGCTAGGATTATTTATCCTATTTCTGATAGCCCTTGGGTGAGCCCTGTCCAAGTTGTACCCAAAAAGGGAGGCATGACAGTGGTTCACAATGAAAAGAATGAACTGGTTCCTACAAGAACAGTTATAGGGTGGCGTATGTGTATTGACTACAGAAGGCTCAATACAGCCACGAGAAAGGATTATTTTCCTTTACCATTCATAGACCAGATGCTAGAAAGACTAGCAGGTCATGACTATTACTGCTTTTTGGATGGCTATTCAGGCTATAACCAAATTGCAGTAGATCCTTAGGATCAAGAAAAAACAGCATTCACATGTCCATCTGGAGTATTTGCCTACAGAAGGATGCCTTTTGGTTTGTGCAATGCACCTGCAACCTTTCAGAGATGCATACTCTCTATTTTCTCTGATATGGTAGAAATTTTTCTGGAAGTCTTCATGGATGACTTCTCAGTATTTGGAGACTCATTCAGCTCCTGCCTTGATCATCTAGCACTTGTTCTGAAAAGGTGCCAAGAGACTAACCTGGTTTTAAACTGGAAAAAATGTCACTTTATGGTGACTGAAGGAATTGTTCTTGGGCATAAAATTTCGAACAAAGGAATAGAAGTGGATCAAGCTAAGTTTGAAGTAATTGAAAAATTACCACCTCCCACCAATGTTAAGGCAATCAGAAGCTTTCTGGGACATGCAGGATTCTACAGGAAGTTTATAAAGAATTTTTCAAGAATCGCAAAACCTCTGAGTAATCTGCTAGCTGCTGATACACCATTTGTCTTTGACACAGAGTGTTTGCAGGCCTTTGAGACTCTGAAGGCTAAGTTGGTCACAACACCTATCATTTCTGCACCAGACTGGATATTACCATTCGAATTAATGTGTGATGCCAGTGACCATGCTATTAGTGCAGTATTGGGACAAAGGCATAACAAGCTTCTGCACGTCATTTACTATGCTAGCCGTGTTCTAAATGACGCACAGAAGAATTACACAACCACAGAAAAAGAGCTGCTTGCAGTGGTTTATGCCATTGACAAGTTTAGATCCTATTTAGTAGGATCAAAAGTGATTTTGTACACTGACCATGCTGCTCTTAAATATCTACTCACAAAGCAGGATTCAAAACCCAAGCTCATAAGATGGATGTTGCTTCTGCAAGAGTTTGATATAGAAATAAGAGACAGAAAAGGGACAGAAAATCAGGTAGCTGATCACCTGTCCCAGATAGAACCAGCAGCAGGGGCGTCTCTTCCCCTCACTGAGATCTCTAAAATATTTCTGGATGAGCAACTCTTTGCCATTCAGAAAATACCATGGTTTGCAGACATTGCAAACTATAAGGCTGTGAGATTCATACCCAAAGAGTATAGTAGACAGCAAACGAAAAAATTAATTTCTGATGCAAAGTACTACTTGTGGGATGAACCATATCTCTTTAAGAGATGTGCAGATGGAATGATCCGCAGATGTGTGCTAGAGAAGAGGCACAGAAGATCCTATGGCATTTCCATGGATCACAATATAGAGGACATTTCAGAGGTGAGCGAATAACCACAAAAGTTCTACAATGTGGCTTCTACTGGCCTACCCTCTATAGAGACTCTCGAGAGTTTGTACGTAACTGTGACAGTTGCAAGAGAGCTGGTAATCTGCCTCATGGTTATGCCATACCTCAGCAAGGGATCTTAGAGATTGAGTTGTTTGATGTATGAGGTATTGACTTCATGGGGCCTTTCCCACCATCATACTCAAACACTTATATTCTGGTGGCAGTAGACTATGTATCTAAATGGGTAGAAGCAATTTCCACACCCACTAATGATACTAAGACAGTGATGAAGTTCCTCCAGAAGCATATCTTCAGCAGATTTGGTGTCCCTAGAATACTAATCAGTGATGGGGGGACTCATTTCTGCAATAAACAGTTTGACTCTGCTCTGATTCGATATGGAATTAACCACAAAGTGGCAACTCCATATCATCCACAGACAAATGGGCAGGCTGAAGTCTCAAATAGAGAACTAAAACGAATCCTGGAATGGACTGTAAGTACCCGTAGAAAGGATTGGGCACGGAGTCTGGATGATGCTCTATGGGCATACAGAACTGTATTCAAAACTCCTATAGGGACATCTCCATACCAGCTTGTGTATGGAAAATCCTATCACCTGCCAGTGGAACTAGAACACAAGGCCTACTAGGCAACCAGATTCCTAAACCTTGATACTAAGTTAGCTGGAGAGAAAAGATTGTTCCAGTTGAATGAGCTAGAGGAATTCAGACCCAATGCTTTCGAAAATGAAAAAATTTACAAGGAAAAAGCAAAAAGGTAGCATGATAAGAAACTGTCATCCAGAGTCTTTGAGTCGGGACAGAAGGTTCTGCTGTTTAACTCTAGGCTCAGATTATTCCCTGGGAAATTAAAATTCCGGTGGAGGGGACCATATGTGATTACAAGTGTGTCACCATATGGATATGTAGAGCTTCAGGATATTGACTCTGACAAAAAAGTTCATTGTTAATGGACAGAGAGTCAAACATTATCTTGAAAACAATGTTGAGCAAGAATGCTCAAAACTGAGACTAGACTAAAGCTCAGTAAAGGTCCAGCTAAAGACAATAAAGAAGCGCTTGCTCGGAGGAAACCCAATCATTAGCAAAGGTTCTTATTATTTAAATAATAATTATAGGAGTTTGATATCAATTATCTTTAAGGTTATTTGTCCAAATGCAGAAGTTTACAGAGTTACAGAAAGTTTCAAAGCACAAAGCAGAGAAAAAGATCTCACTGGTTCGCAAACGCCAGTAAGAGGTATTTTGGGCGTTAAACGCCAGAATGGGTATCATTCTGAGCGTTTAACGCCAGAGTTGCAGCATCCTGGGTGTTTAGAAAAACGTCCAGTGATAAAAGATTTCTGGCGTTTAATGCCAGCTAGGGTACCTGGCTGGGCGTTAAACGCCCACAATGGCCAACATATGGGTGTTAAATGCCAGAATGGATACCATTCTGGGCGTTTAACGCCAGAAAAGGCAGGGGGAGGAGATTTCGTTTCCACTTCAAATTTTTTCAAACTTTCATATTTTAATTCATAATTTTCTGCATAAACATGTTACAAATTTTCATCACTCATACTCAATCTTCAAAAATTTAATAATCTTCTAAATCCCTTTTCAATTTTCTTTCAAATCCTTTCCAAATCTTTTTCAAAAACTCATTTATCTTTTCAATTCCTTTCCAAATCTTTTCCAACTCATCATATCTTCTTTTAATTCTTAGATGCATCAACAAATTTTTAGATTAAACTTCTTTATATCTTTTTCATATCTTTTGAATTTTAAAATCTCATCTTTTTCATATCATGATTCAATTTTTACCAATCATATCTTTCTATCATATCTTTTTCAAAATTTTCGAAACCCCACCCCTCCACTTTTAAATACACGTTCGGCCACCCCCTCTCCTCCACAACTCGAATTTGACTCTCCTCCTATTCCTCTCCTTTCCTTTCTTTTGCTTGAGGACAAGAAAACCTCTAAGTTTGGTGTGTTTTTCTGTGATCACCAAGCTAAGACTCATTAAGATCATGGCTCCTAAGGGAAAACAAACCACTTCAAGAGGCAAGAAAGAGAATACTCCAAAGCCACTTTAGAATCAATAGAGGTTCTTAACCAAAGAACATGCAGATCATTACCATAAAATAATGGGTCTGGGGTCAGTGATCCTGGAAGTTAAATTCGATCTGAAAGAAGATGAATATCCGGAGATCCAAGAGCAGATTCGAAACAGAGGCTGGGAAATTCTAGCTAATCCTGAGACAAAGGTGAGAAGAAACATGGTTCAGGAATTCTATTCAAATCTGTGGCTGATAGATAAGCAGAGAATGACTGGAACTGCCTTCCATACCTTTCGAACTATGGTCAGAGGGAAGATTATTTACTTCCACCTTGACAAAATAAGAGAGGTCTTCAAACTGCCTCAACTACAAGATGATCCAGAATCCTTTAATAGGAGAATGGTGAGAGAAGATAAGCGTTTGGACCAAGTTCTAGAGAACATATGCCTCCCTGGAACTAAGTGGATAACCAACTCAAAAGGTGTCCCAAACCAACTCAAGAGAGGAGATCTCAAACCAGTTGCTAGGGGCTGATTGGACTTCATTGGGCATTCTATACTGCCCACTAGCAACCGCTCTGAGATCACTGTCAAAAGAGCAGTGATGATTCATTGCATTATGCTGGGAAACGAAGTGGAGATTCATCATCTGATTTCTTGTGAGATCTACACAATTGCAAATAAGAACTCCACTGAAGCCAAATTGTCTTACCCAAGCTTAATCTCTCTGCTATGTAAAGATGCTGGGGTAAAGATGGGAGTGGATGAGTTCATCCCAATCGAGCACCCAATCACCAAGAAGTCAATGGAAGGACAACAAGTGCAAGATAACTCCATCAAAAGGAGGGCGCAGGAGTTCCTCCCAGAAATCCTACAGATTGAAGGAGCATCCATCTCCCAAAATAAAGGTTGTTGAGTCCTAATCTTAATTCTGTGATAACTTTTATTATTAGAAACCTATCTTAAGAATTATATGAATATTAGTAATTAGGGTCTTTATTTTTAATTTTATTTTTATCTCCAAGTAAGCTATAATTTATTTTTCTCTTCATCATTAAACATGAATAAAATAGTAGATTCTTTGAGTAAAGATGCAATTATTTCAAGTTTTTAAGAGAAGAATTCAAAATTATTTATTTGTGGTGGCAATACTTTTTGTTTTCTGAATGAATGCTTGAACAGTGCATATTTTTTATAGTGAAGTTTATGAATGTTAAAATTGTTGGCTCTTGAAAGAATGATGAAAAAAGAGAAATATTATTGATAATCTAAAAAAATCATGAAATTGATTCTTGAAGCAAGAAAAAGCAGTGAAGAACAAAGCTTACGAAAAAAAAAACAAAAAAAAAGGCGAAAAAGAAAAAAATAAAAGAAAAAGAAAAAGCCAATAGCCCTTTAAACCAAAAGGCAAGGGTAAAAAGGATCCAAGGCTTTGAGCATTAATGGATAGGAGAGCCTAAAGGCATAAAATCCTGGCCTAAGCGGCTGAATCAAGCTGTCCCTAACCATGTGCTTGTGGCATGCAGGTCCAAGTGAAAAGCTTGAGACTGAGTGGTTAAAGTCGTGATCCAAAGCAAAAGAGTGTGCTTAAGAACTCTGGACACCTCTAACTGGGGACTTTAGCAAAGCTGAGTCACAATCTGAAAAGGTTCATCCAGTTATGTGTCTGTGGCATTTATGTATCCTGTAGTATTACTGGAAAACAAGATGCTTAGGGTCACAGCTAAGATTCATAAAGTAGCTGTGTTCAAGAATCAACATATTAAACTAGGAGAATCAATAACACTATCTGAATTCTGAGTTCCTATAGATGCCAATCATTCTGAACTTCAAAGGATAAAGTGAGATGCCAAAACTGTTCAGAAGCAAAAAGCTACTAGCCCCGCTCATCTTATTAGAATTTGAGCTTCACTTAAAACACTGGGATTCTATTGCAACTTGATCCTCTTTTTATCCTATTTTATTTGTCTAGTTGCTTGAGGACAAGCAACAGTTTAACTTTGGTGTTGTGATGAGCGAATATTTTATACGCTTTTTGGTGATATTTTCATGTAGTTTTTAGTATGTTTTAGTTACTTTTTATTATATTTTTATTATTTTTTTATGCAAAAATCACATTTCTGGACTTTACTATGAGTTTGTGTATTTTTCTGTAATTTCAGGTATTTTCTGGCTGAAGAATTGAGGGACCTGAGCAAAAATCTGATTCAGAGGCTGAGAAAGGACTGCAGATGCTGTTGGATTCTGACCTCCCTGCACTTGAAATAGATTTTATGGAGCTACAGAAATCCAATTGACACGCTCTCAATTGTGTTGGAAAGTAGACATCTTGGGATTTCCAGAAATATATAATAGTCCATACTTGGCCCGAGATTTGGAAGCGCAAACTGGCGTTTAAACGCCAGCTCCTTACCCTTTTCTGGCGTTAAACGCCAGAACTGGCATAAAAGTTGGAGTTAAACACTCAAACTGGCACAAAAGCTGGAGTTCAATGCCAGGAATAGCCTATTCACGTGAAAGCTTCAGTGCTCAGCCCAAACACACACCAAGTGGGTCTCGGAAGTGGATTTCTGCACTATCTATCTTAGCTTACTCATTTTCTGTAAACCTAGGTTGCTAGTTGAGTATAAAAACTACTTTTAGAGATTTATTTTGAACATCATGACATTTTCACATCTAAATTTTGTATCTTCAATGGCATGAGTCTTTAAACTCCATGGTTGGGGGTGAGGAGCTCTGCTGTGTCTTGATGGATTAATGCAATTACTACTATTTCCCATTCAATCACGCTTGTTTCTATTCTAAGATATTCACTCGCACTTCAACATGATGAATGTGATGATCCGTGACACTCATCACCATTCTCAACCTATGAACGCGTGCCTGACAACCACTTACGTTCTACCTTAGATTGAGTGTGTATCTCTTTGGTTCCTGGTTCACGAGTTTGATTGCCTCTCCTGACAACAGAGCATTCAAATCTGTGAGATCAGAGTCTTCGTGATATAAGCTAGAATCAATTGGTAGCATTCTTGAGATTCGGAAAGTCTAAACCTTGTCTGTGGTATTCCGAGTAGGATTCGGGAAGGGATGACTGGGACAAGCTTCAAACTCACAAATGTTGGGCGCAGTGATAGTGTGCAAAAGGATCAATGGATCTCATTCCAACACTAGTGAGAACCGACAAATGATTAGCCCTACGAAACCCGTAGCTGGACCATTTTCACTGAGAGAACGGATGGTAGCCATTGACAACGGTGATCCACCAACATACAGGCAGAGATTCAGAAGACAAAGCATCTCCAAAACCTCAACCTGTTCTCCATTACTGCATAACAAGTATTATTTAATCCATGTTCTTTTACTCATTCCAATTAAAACTGAGAATTATTATTGATATCCTGACTAAGAGTACAAGATAACCATAGCTTGCTTCAAGCCGACAATCTCCGTGGGATCGACCCTTACTCACGTAAGGTATTACTTGGACGACCCAGTGCACTTGCTGGTTAGTTGTGCGGAATTACAAAAGTGTGATTGTGATTTCGTGCACCAGCTGCCACAGAGATTGATTCATTCTGCTTATTCAGAACCCCCTTTCACCAAGATTCACAACAAAACCATTCTCAATAGATGAAGGGGAAGACCAAAGACAAAATGAGGAGGTATGCCAAACTTACTAAACCTGTATTTCCTAATGTTAAGTTTTTAATGGATTTATAAGACCAATGTTTTGTTACTGTAGGAGGGTTTGGTAGCAGCAGTACTATTAAAGCTGAACGGCACAATAAATGCTCTAAGTAAGAACGTTGTCAAGTTGGTGAAGGTATGTGTATGTCTTCCAAGTTCATGGTAGCTTTATATACCCACGTCTCGTTCAGTCTTCATTCCTATTTACCTCACTATCTCCTTGTCTTCTAAGGTTCATGATGAGCGAATAATTTATACCCTTTTTGGCATTGTTTTTAGATAGTTTTTAGTATGTTTTAGTTACTTTTTATTATATTTTTATTAGTTTTTATGCAAAAATCACATTTCTGGACTTTACTATGAGTTTGTGTGTTTTTCTGTAATTTCAGGTATTTTCTGGCTGAAATTGAGGGTCTTGAGCAAAAATCTTATTCAGAGGCTGAAAAAGGACTGCAGATGCTGTTGGATTCTGACCCTCCTGCACTCGAAGTGGATTTTCTGGAGCTACAGAAACCCAACTAGCACGCTCTCAATTGCGTTGAAAAGTAGACATCTTGGGATTTCCAGCAATATATAATAGTCCATACTTTGCCTGAGATTTGATGGACCAAGCTGGCATTAAACGCTAGCCAGAGACCCTTTTCTGGAGTAAAACGCCAGAACTGGCACCAAAACTGGAGTTAAACGCCCAAACTGACACCCAAGCTGGCGTTTAACTCCAAGAATGGCCTATGCACGTGAAAGCTTCAATGCTCAGCCCTAGCACACACGAAGTGGGTCCCGGATGTGGATTTCTACACTATCTACACTTAGTTACTCATTTTCTGAAAACCTAAGTTACTAGTTTAGTATAAAAACTACTTTTAGAGATTCATTTTGGAACTCATGACATTTTACATTTCATATTGTAACCTTGACGACATGAGTCTCTAAACCCCATAGATGGGGGTGAGGAGCTCTGCTGTGTTTCAATGGATTAATATAATTATTACTGTTTTCTATTCAATCACGCTTGATTCTATTCTAAGATACTCACTCGTACTTCAATATAGAGAATGTGATGATCCGTGACACTCATCATTATTCTCAATTCTATGAATGCGTGCCTGACAACCACTCCCGTTCTATCCGAGCTCAACGTAGTCATTGGGCGACAGCTTGAGTGCGTATCTCTTGGGTCTCTGATCGACGGACTGAGTCCGTGAGATTAGAACCTTCGTGGTAGAGGCTAGAACCAATTGGCAGCATTCCTGGGATCCGGAAAGTCTAAACCTTGTCTGTAGTATTCCGAGTAGGATCTAGGAGGGGATGACTGTGACGAGCTTCAAACATGCGAATGTTGGGCGCAGTGATAGTGCGCAAAAGGATAGAGAGATCCTATTCCGACGCTAGTGAGAACCGACAGATGATTAGCCGTGCGGTGGCTGTACCTGATATTTTTCATCCGAGACGATAAATCCGATAGTTGATTAGCCGTGCAGACATCGTACCTGGTATTTTTCATTCGAGAGGATCATACAGGTTGCCATTGAAGGAAGCCATGCGTGTTTGGAGAAGAAGACAGTAAGAAAGCAGAGATTCAGACGGCAGAGCATCTCCAGAACTTCAACCTGTTCATCATTACTGAATCACAAGTACCATTTATTTCATGTTATTTACTTTTCATAAACAAAAATCATTTTTATCATTATCTCCTGACTAAGAATTACAAGATAACCATAGCTTGCTTCAACCCAACAATCTCCGTGGGATCGACCCTTACTCACGTAAGGTATTACTTGGACGACCCAGTGCACTTGCTGGTTAGTTGTGCGGAGTTGTGAAAAGTGTGATCACAATTTTGTGCACCAGTTCACAAGAAGGAGTCTACTCAGGTTGACCTTTTTACTGCTGTCCTTCAAAAAAGCCTAAGTTTCATTGACGAATGTTTGAATATGTATGTCCGGAAGGGAGTGAAAAAGAGGCTGAAAACCATCGTTGCAAGGTCTGACGTGACGACTGCACAAGCAAAAACCAAATGGCACGTCAGGCGGAGAGCGGACATCGTTTGCGAAGGCCAACATGGTTGACTTAACTGGAGAGACATACACTCCACACAATATTCATTTTGGCAGCGAAACTGGTTCTAAGTTGCTTCCTACACTGATGGGCCACTGAAATGACAACACCATCATGTGCAGGCTCCACGCTCTACCAAGATCTGGGTATGGCATCTCAAGTGTCGTCCCAAACGAATAACACCATGGCTCGTTGTGGCTTATCACACAACATTTCTCCTCACATCCACAATACTGTAGCTACAAAGTCAGCATAAGTGTGCCTCCATGTTCAACAATTGCCTCGACATGAACTTGCACCTGCACGATTAAGTTTGTAATGTTTTGTGTTCGGAACTGACAAGGAGGTACCATGCTTCCTTATAAGTACCTAAAACTTGGTGAAGTCCCATTTCATATGAAAATATCGTCTAGGATGCGCAGAGCCCCACGGCAACCACTTATCCAGATGAGTGGCTCATGAGTGGCTCTTATTTAGGCATTCGTTCCCAACGGTAACTAACCTTTGCTGTGTTGTATTGTACTGTTAGGTTCTAGTTGCATCCAACAACTATATGTTCCCTACATACTAACTTTGTCATTTTGTCTTCACAGTTCATATGTGCAGGTTTCAAGATCACGTGACAAATGGGTTTCCCATTGGAAGTGGCCCAGGTAATAGCATATATCTTTGCTGAATCCACACACCTTGGTGAGAAACTATTCGTCGTGGGGATCGTGAGTTGGACAAGGAGTACATTTTTCTTGTCAGTGCTTCTAGAAAATGAACCATCTGGCTACATCTTGGAACTTCTTGCGTTAAAGACTACATGGACACAGGCACGGCTCCAACAATGTACAGTGTGGTCCCTATCCCTCCTGTTCTCAGTAATATTCCAGACCCTTGCATACACACAATTTTGCTCAAGTACACCGTTGTTGGTTAACTTGAATATTTAAAACGCACTATTTTTTGATGACCTGACATGTTGAGGTACACAGAAATTTGTACTCAGTGGGGACATTGACGATGAGCAACTAATGGATTACTTTCATGGGAAGTGGCTACCAAGGCCAAACGGACTAAAATACGTAAGCATTATTGCCAACACTAGATACGAAGAATGTCTTTCTCAAATTGATTTATGCAGAAACTAATCATGTTCTCCATCTCAGATCTATGTTCAAATGAAGGAGGTCATCCAGTCAGCTAAGGTGATTCACTATTATCTCATGGCTGTCGGCATTTTTAGTGGTCGCATTTGGATATTCAATAGCTTCTCAACATTTGAGACTCGCATCGGAAGGAAGTACGCTCTGAAATCCGTCGTATGCATGCAAAGATAATCCAACTTTTTTTTGTCAACTATACTCTTCTTTTTTCACACATTCACTCTTTCTCTTATTTCTGCTTCTATTTTCAGTTAAATCGTCAATTTTTCTTTTCTTCATTAAAATATAATTTTTTTATGTTTGGGTATGATGTAATTTTGTATGTAGATGTAGTGATTTCTGGGTTCTTTTATTTTTTCATGTCAGTTATGTTTCTTTATGCCTTATTTATTATGAAAATATATTCCTTATTTCTTATGCTGTTTATAAAACAAAAGGGTCCAAACAAAAAGAAAATTTTAAGGAAAAAAATTATTTTTATTTAATATAAACTGAAAGGGGTAACTGAATTTGAAGAACTAATGTAATGTGTAGGCTTGGGGTGAATTTAATTCAAATTCAGTTTGCTAAGTGTGCTAGTTACTGCCAATGGTTTTTTTTAGATAGAGTCAATGGTTTTTAATTATTTTTTATTGCTAAGTGTGTTAGGCCTATTTTTTTACACCATTGGGCCTATTTATTGAGTGAGCTAGTTGCATAGGCCTACAATCGAAAAGGGTAACTAAATTTGAAGAATTGATGTACTAAATTATTTTGGGATAAATTTAATTCACATTCAACTTGCTAAGTGTGCTGGGTTACTGCCAATATTTTTTTTTGTTTGGACCACTGGTTTTTAATTATATTCTATTGCTAAGTGTCTTGGACCTATTTACTTTTTTGGACACCATTGAGCCTATTTATTGAGTGAAGTAGTTGCATGGGCCTATGACCAAAACGTATCATGGTGCTAAAATTTAATAGATTTTTGACTGAGTAACTTTAATATTGGGCCTTTAAATCTAAATGTTTTCTTTTTCATTTACTACATCTTCATACAAATGTAATGTACACCCCTTAACGAAGACTATAGGACCTTTCATCTTATTTCTTGAACTTCCATGTCTTTTATCTATAATGTTTTATTTACAGGCTAGAGTTTTTGACAAGATATTTATCACTATGTTTCCAGACATGGACGTGTTAGGAAAGAAGCTACCGCTGTTTGGGTGGAATCCAGTCTTTGTTCTGGGAGTACCAAATCAGAACAACTAGTAAATTTATTACTAATGTGAATATTATATGTGTTAAACTCAAAGTACGCATAACCCATTGTATTTTCTGTTTGTACCCTCTAATTTGACATAGCTACAATGACAAATTGTGGATGATGTTGTGGTTTCAAATGGAACAAATGTTCACTATCAACCCTGCTGGCCAGAAGAAGGTAAATTCATAGCTTCTGATTTTATATTTACAGTAAATATTCCGAACTCGTATAAAATTCACTGATGAGGTCCATGTTAAGATATTGTTTCATGAAATTAAATAACATAGACCAATTATCAGACAAGATACGGATTGATACTGCCATGTGCATTGTGAACGAGCACTTCAATGAGCTGAGGGACAAAATCTAGGAGCGGGCTGAGGTCGATTGGAAGAGCCGTCAGGCCATGACAGCTACATTCCCATGACCAGCTACACCATAATCACAACACCCTTTGTGTCCACTTATTTCCTTTAAGTACTTTGCTTTAAAACATGTTTTAATTATGGTTAAAGTTATGTCTTGCTTGTGTCCTATATTTTGAACATCTTGCACCCATTTGCACCTTTTGTTAAAGCCACAGGATCAACCATCACTTTGAAGTGATCTCAACTCAACCTTTGACAAAACTCCACTTCTACGTTGAGGCTATCCAACTATGCTTTTTTGTACTTATTCATATATGTCAATTCGGCCATGTTGCAACTTAATGTATATTTGCTAAATATTTTACACCACATGCAGGGAAATACGATATTCATATGTACTTTGACTTTGTTTAATGTACTTCTATTATCATAATGATGCTTTAAATCTGTTGATGTCCAACGGTACCTCCTTTTTATTGGGTTTAATTTTTGATGGGCCTTTTTAATGTTTATGTGTAGTGTATCCCCAATTTTATGGGTCTACTATCATTACAAATTTTCCACGAATAATGCATATCACTTTACACTTCGACATGCACCATTTCTTTCACACAAGTACACAACATGTGTATGAAAAATAAGGAAATTTCACATAACAATTCCATATAATCGTGTACCATTTGTATTGTCAGTAATCGCTGGTAACTAAGTTTTGTAAAACAATTCCGATTATAGCCATACTCATTATGCTCATTGATGAGAGATTTTATGTTGGTATAGAATAGGGATGGCAACGGGTCCCCATGGGGGCGGGTAGCGGGGACTCCATATCCGCCGGGGACTTGGGTCTCCGCGGATATCCGCGGATTTTTATAAAAAGTAATAAAAATTGAAAAAAATGAAAAAAAGGTAGAAAATATTAAAAAAAAACAAAGATAATCTTCAATTGTCATTACAAACATAATTTTTATTGTCTTTAAAGATTTAAATAGCAATAACCAACAAACATAAACATTCAAACATATTTATAAAACAACCAAATATTCCATAAACAACTAAACATATCTATAAACAACCAAACAAAGTTAATCACATTGTAAAAACATAATTCTAAATCCTCCTTTCATTCTTAGTGAATTGTGAGTTGTTAGTGCGGCTAGGGTTTTCAGTTTCCCTCATAATATATATATATATATATATTAAGGGTATTATAGTCTTTTTACATATTTGGGGAATAAACAGGTCTCCACGGGGCGGGTACCTCTATCCCCGCCTGATGATCGGATTTTTGACGGTTTAGAATTTCACAAATGAATTCTCGTTGTAAAGTATAGTTTCTAAACCAAGCACTAATCCTTTCATACAAAAAGTTGTTTGTCACTAGTACAAACCCCTAAAATTTATAAACCGAAGTATTGGACCTCGGGTCGTTCTCCCTAGGAATTACAATAAAGTGTCTTGTTATTGGTTATGAGTTATTTTGGGGTTTTGGATAAGAAGCATGAAAAGTAAATGGCAATGAAAATAAACTAACAACTATAAAAGGCTCTTGGCAAGATGTGAGAACTAGAAGTCCTATCCTAGTTATCCTTCTCAATTGTGATGAGAATTGTTCATTGCTACCACTTAGTTAACCCTTACTAATTAAAGGAAAGTCAAGTGGATGAATTGACTTGAGCCACAAGTCATAGCCAACTCCCAAGGAAAGACTAGCTTTAGTGCACTCCAAACCAATTAGCAATCTCTCCAATTATCAATCAACAAAGGAATTAGATAACTCAAGTGTCACTAATTACTCTACCTAGGCCAAGAGGAACAAAATCTACACTAAAACTAAAAGAGGCATTTCAACAAACACATAGAGTGCAATAGAAGTAAACATTATTAACTGCAAGGATTAAAGGAATCTACAACTACAAAGGTAAGAGATCAACAATAGAAAAGCAAAGAAGAACAATTATTATGAATTACCTCTTATTGAATTGAAAGAAAATGGAATGAACAATACTAGATCTACAACAAAGTATAAGAACAACATAAAGGAAATTACAATCAAAGGAATAGAAGAAGATTGAAGGTAACTACAAGGAATTGAGATGTAGAAGTGGAAGAAAGCAAAGATTAAAAACCTAGATTCAAGAACTAAACCTAATCCTAATCCCAATTCTAGAAAGAAGTGAGAGCTTCTCTCTCTAAAACTCTAAACTAAAAGTGATTAGTTAGTTGGGAATGATGATGATCATTCTCCTTATGCCTTCCCCTTAATCCTTCATCCTTTTATTCCTTTCCCTTAGCAATTTGGCGCCAAAAATGGGTTCAGAAAACCTCTCAAATCGCCAGGCACGTGTTGCATTAATGAGGTCATGTGCCATCATCGGCGTGTGCGCGCATAGTACGCGTGCGCGTCCCTGGTCGCTTCTGCCATGTGCGCGCGAGCGCCTTGTGCGCGTGCGCGTGCATGGCTGACTTTGCTTCTTTGACTTTTTATGCTTCTCTCCACTTGTATGCTTCCTTCCTTGCTTCCTTTGATCCATGCCTAGCCTATTTCAATCCTGGAATTACTAGCAAACACCTCAAGGCATCTTATGGAATCAAAGAAGAACTAGAATTCATCAAAATAAGGCTTAAAAAGCATGTTTTTACACTTAAGCACAAATATGGGAGAGATAACAAAATCATGCTAATTCCTAGGCTAAATGTGACAAAGGTTATCAAAATACTCTAAATTCAATGCAAAACAAACCGTCAAATTGGGGTTTGTCAACCTCCCCACACTTAAGCCTTAGCATGTCCTCATGCTAAAATAAGAAGGAACTAAGGGTTATGACATTTATTGAATGCAACTAAACTATATGAGTCCTATCTAAATGCAACTATCTAAAGCAATTGGAAATGCTTAGTTCAAACAAATCAATTCCCAAGAGAGCATGTGTAAGCACAAGAGCTAAGTAATAAGGACTAAGTCCAAACCACAATTGTATTGAATTGTCAAAAGAGTTCAAACTTGCAAGATTATAGATAATATGGGTGAACACATGTGATTGAACTTTTGAACCCTCACCGGATGTGTATCCGCTCTATTCACTCAAGTGTTTAAGGGTTAATTCACTCAATTCTCTTCTAATCGTGCTTTCCAAAATTTGATTTTCTTCTAACAATCAACATTTATTCAATGCATGCATACATTCATCATGAGGTCTTTCATTTAGGTTGTAATGGGGTTAGGGTCAAGGTAGGATCATTTATGGTCAAGTGGGCTAGGATTTGAATCTTTGATTAGCATAGACTTTCCCACCTAACCTATTTAATGACCTATACAAATGCGAGCTATTCTAACTACCCATTCTTCACTTTTTCTTACATATTCATGCATTTTTTTATTTGATTCATAACACCTATGCATTGATTCCTTTTTATTGACTTCACTTTGGGGCATTTTGTCCCCTTTTATTATTTTTTTTTCTCTTTTTTTTTCTTTCATTTTATTTTTCTTTTCATCACTTTTTTTTTTCTTTCCTTTATATATATATTTTTTTTCTTTTTCTTCTTTCAAACTAAATACAAGAACATCAATGCATAAGGTCTCTACATTTGATCAATACATGAATATGTGCCCAATTCCTAAACATAAAAGTGTATTGCCCCTTTTTATCCCATCCAATGTTCCCAAGCCTCACCAACTTGAATAATACACACTCTCACTAGCCTAGGCTAATCAAAGATCCAAACAAGGACTTTTCATTGGTTTTCCGCCTTGGGCTTGTAATGAGCTAAAATAAGAATGAGTTGGTTAAGCATAGGCTCAAAATTGGCTAACAATGGAGAGTAAAAGGTTGGCTATTTGGGTAAGTGGCAAATGAAATAATGGCCTCAATCATATAAATGCACAAACACAAGAAATAAACGGATATATAGAATCAAGCAAATCAAGGATCACAATCATGGGAAGAGAACAAATTCACACAAGAATGGAAAATAAGTGGTTATAAAATGTAACCACATCAATAGGCTCAAGTCTCACAAGCTTGTGTTCTCAATTCAATACATGCTTCACAAGGTATGAAATTCAAGCAAGTTTCAAAAATTCTTTTTCAATCAATTGGGTTAATGCCCTATATTTAAACTCCTTGAAAAACCTCAATGTTTGACTAAGCATTGTTGTGATTGAAAAGTTCAAAAATTTTCTTAGTTCACTCTTTCCTTTTTCACTTAGAACCAATATATTATGCAAAAAGGGTGCCTAAGTTTCACTTAAAACATGATTTCTAATCACAACCGCAAACTAAAAACAAAGATAATCAAAATGTATAAAGAAGAATCCAACTAAAAGTACGGAATCTATCATCCAAAAGATCTAAAAATATCCAAAAGCATCAAAATATCTAAGATCCAAAATAAGCAATAAAAGTATCCAAAGCAAACTAGAAATGGCATCAAAATATATACAAAGATGTGCAAAATAGGATAACTAGGCTGAAAAGTTCACCGGTTCCCAGATAATGCTACCGGTGCCCTCCCCACACTTAAAATCAAGCATCGTCCTCGATGCTAAACCGGAGGATCAGTGGGAGGTACAACGATAGGCTCTGGCTCTGACTGTGGCTGTGGGACCGGCTGAGTCTCCTGTGTCTGAGGTGGCTCTGTAGTGTCAGGGGCATCCTGCTGAACCGGCGCCTCCGCGTCCTCTTCCTGATGATCCTGCTCATCGGAGGCCGGAGAATCGGGAAGCGGAGGTAACTCAGCGCCAAGGGAGATGAGCGCCTGATCCATCCGATCCAGTCGGCATCTGACATGAAGCCTCTCGCGCTCCAAGAACCGGAAGAGACGCTGGACCAGGAGATAGGTAGGCTCAGGTGCTGCTGGAGGGCCTGTAGATGGTGAAGGAGCTGCGGGTGTAGAAGATGATGGACCAGCTGCAGGGGAAGGTGGTGAAGGTGTCCCTATGACAGCTCTAGCCCGAGAGCGGCGTCTAGCAGGTGGCTTCTCGTGCACCCAAACACCCCAGGGGATAGTAACCTCCCTGTCATCTACATCAACTGGTGGTGGTCGCACATCATCATCTGACCACGGGACATCAGCTAAGGCTGCCATACTCGTGACCAATGTAGGAAATGGAAGTAGGCCACGAATATGCGCCCGCCACATGCACTGTCGGATAAGTCTAGGGAAGGAGACATCCTTCCCCTCCATAACACACCCGATCAGCAGAAGCATCTCCATGGGGACCTCAGAAAAGTGGGTGGTAGGCAGGACGTAGTGGGCGAAGATCATCTGCCAAGTCCTGGCCTCCCTAGTCAAATGAGTGAATAACATCCCCTTCGGCTTGGTGTTGCCTGTGTCCATAACCCATGAAGCATCCGGTATCCCAATCACACGCCGAAGCGCCTCATAATCAAAAGTCATGGTATGGATGGCTATCTCAGCCTGATGATGGGCACACAGGTCATGCGAAATGTGTCGGCAATGTAATGCCTCCCCAATGGCGGTCTCGGTGACCATAATCTCTCTACCCCGCACCTGAACTGAATCCAAGGTCGGACGGAAGAAGTTGCAGTAGAATTACTTTACCCAAGATATATTTATGTCACCCAAATCCCGGTCAACAAAGTCAATACCTAACTCAAGGATCCGACCGGTAATGCGCCGTCTCACATCATTAGGTAGGAGCAACTTCTTCTCAATATTTAGCTTCGTTGTTCGATATCGAGAGAACCGAAGCTCACAGTAGAGATTGGGGAATTTGTCAGGATTGGTAGAAGGCAACTGCTGATTCTCTTTATCCTCGTCATGCAATGGATTCTTAGCATAGTTCTTGTAGATGGAAGGAATGGAGGGGGTAGAGTGTTTTCTCTTCTTAGAGGCGGTGGCTATGGCTTTGCCTTTATCCGACATCCTGAAAAATATGATAGAATATATAAAACATTTAGCATGTAACAAAGAAGGCATGTTCAGGATACAATTATCAAAGAGCAATCATGATGTTGCACTGAATATGTAAAAGTGAACAAGTAAGCATAAGTGAATGAACCAAGACTGTACTCTTCATTAAAGGCAACATCTCATATTCAAAAGGCAATAATATCATCATATTTTTGAAAGAATTGTTAAAGAGGGTTAAAGGTGAGTGGAAGTGAAACGGTTAAGGGATTAGTAAGTTAGAAAAGTGGATTAGTGATATGATGATATATAGGCTCAATTGAACGAGAAGTTGCGGTTCATGTTCACAATGATTGTGCAAATCCGGGAAGTCAAAAAGGAAACAGAAATGTGCCCAAAACTGAAATAAAGATCAAGATGAAACTAATTTCCTTGAAAATCGGACAGCATTCCAGCTTAAAATTGGACGTTCCCGGATAGCAAAGCACAGCAGCAAACAGATACTATTTGGCAACACATATTGCATGGAATATCAACCCAAAACCAACATACCGTACCCAAGGAAGCAAGCAGCAGATATGCACATACGGAGCAATTATCAGGCCTAGAATCATCTATCCAGCCCTAGCTACCTAATAGCAATTATATCTATCTAACCTAACATACAAAATTCTAAGCCTAACTAACTAACATGCAATAGACTAACGAACAGAAACAGATGATAAAAAGGAAGACAGAAAGGTGTAAGTTGCGTAGGAACCTGGGGGCAGAAGGGAACTAAGAATGGAAAGGGAATTCGGGAGCAGGGGGCCACAGAATCAGAAATTGCGCCGCCGTCAACGGTGGCGGTTATGGCAGAGGAGCGGCGGCGAGAGTTGCTGCGGCGGCGGAGATGGAATGGGTGGGTGAGAGAGAGAGAGAGAGGTTGAGGCCGAGTTGCCGGCGGTGATGATGGCGCGGCGGCGGAGATGGTGGCGCGGTGACGGTGAGAAACTGAGGGGAAAAGGGACGGTGAGAGGGGTGAGAGGGAGAGGAGGTCAGAGGGAGAGAGAGGACGGGTGGGTGGTGGTGAGAAGGGAAAAGGAAGTGAATGGATGAGAGAGAGAGGATTTATGGTGAACGGTGGTGGTCGGCGGCCGTTACTGCTGCTGCGACGGCAGTTGGGGGAGAGAAGAAGAAGAAGATGGACGTTGGGGAAATGGGGTGCGCGACTGCGCAGTGTGCGTCGCGTGCTAGGGTTATCCCTATTTTTGAATCGGCGCGCGCGCGCAACTTGCGCGTCCGTGTCCATTGAGAGAACGTGGGTCCTACGCGTGCGCGTACAACGCGCTTAAGCGGGGGTGAGCAAAATAGGAAAGGACGCGTGCGCGTACCGTGTGCGCACGCGTGCATGGGGTTGGGCTAGGGGCTTAGAGTTGGCCCAACTCAGGCCTAACTCTCTGGAGAATGGCCTGGGAGTCGCGCCACTAGATTTGCGCGCACACGGCAAGTACGCGTCCGCGTGCATTGAAGGGAATGGAGAACCACGCGTGAGCGTACAGTGCGCGCTAACGTGGGGTGGCATATTAGGCAGGGGCGCGTGCGCATACCTTATGCGCACGCGTACATGAGATTGGGCCTGAGGCTTAGAATGGGCTTGAGGCACGCCCAACTCTCTGGTCCATGGCCTAGTTTGGTGGCACCACGCAAGGATGCGCGCGCGGCAAGTGCGCGTCCGCGTACATTGACGAGTTGTGAAATGGCGCGCTGGCGCGATGCATACGCTCGCGCAGATCGGGTTGGGCCTGGGGCCTAGAGCTAGCCCAGAAATGGCTTAACTCTCTGGGGTTTGGCTCAATCAATTGCAGCAAAAAAAATCGGCGCGGACGCGGCAGGTGCGCGTCCGCGTGGGTCAATGTTGGGCTCAAGGCACAATGTTTGCCCAAGGGAGGCCCAACTCTCTGGAGTGTGGCTCGTGGTGGTCAATGTTGTGTTTTTTTTTTTTTTTTTTTTCAGAAGAAAAAAACTTGCTGGGTGCTCCCCTTAGTGTTCACAACTCTTATTCACTCAACCATCATACAATTCACAAAAATGCAATTTTTGACATTATTCATCTACTACTAAACGCAACATGCATGTGACTAAGCTAACAAATTATGTGAAATATCTACCTACAATGGTAACTCAAATCACTTATTAGGCAAATTCAAAAGAGAATGGAAAGAGTTTACCATGGTGGGGTGTCTCCCACCTAGCACTTTTAGTTTAAGTCCTTAAGTTGGACATTTTGAGATGCTTATTGTCATGGTGGCTTATGTTTGTACTCATCCTTGAATCTCCAAGGATCTTTGCTCCTCAATTGGTTGACAGAATTTCCAACCCTTTTCATCAAGCTTGGGCAAAGTTCTACCCAGGATATGAGTCCCCATAGTTGGTCTTCACGTAGCGAACCGGGATCCCATATCTTGTCTTCACACCCATCCGTTAGTTGAATTTCATGGTTTTGTCGGATGAGCGGTTGACATAAAGGTGATTGACACAGAGAATTCTCTTTACTCCACCAATGCTTCCTCCTAGATCCATATAAAGCAATCCTTGTCCCAACATCATCCCTATACCTTGAGGCCTTGGCCTTGATAAGCTTAACACCTATTTTCCAACCACTACACAACTCGTTTTTACGTTTAATTCCACAAAGAGTTCTAAGTTGACCATTATTTTCAAGCAAACCATATTCAAGCGAGAAAGTAAAGCCTATGGATAAGAATTTTACCCACTTGAAAGTTGTATTGGATGGTAATTTGGGGAGAGAGGCTTCCCCACACTTAGACCATGCAAGGTCTACTTCCTTGTGCTCTTCTTTGTGTATTTCCACCTCTTTGCGAGCTTCCTTGATTCCAACCTTTTCCCTTTTATCACATAGCTTGGTGTTGTCTTCAAGAACTTTGATTTCTTGCCTAATGGGAGGTGATTCAATTTTGGATAGGAACTCATTGATGAATAAATCCATTTCTTGGTCAACCTCTTCATATTCTTCAATTTCGATATACACCATGCTAATGGTATCCTCTTGGTAGCTCTCTTTCTCATTGCTCACCAAGGGTATGGGAGGTTGTGCACACTCTTTTATACTTTCAACTCCATGTCCAATGGGAGAGGATTCCATTGTAGAGATCAATTCATCTATGATTGAATCCATTTCTTGATAAACCCCTTCCAAGTCTCCAACGATGATATGTCTTGGAGATTGTGCACCTTCTTCAACTTCAATATCAAGCTCCTTGGAAGAGTGCTCCATGAGACTACATTCCCTTGGACTTTCAACATCTCCTAAATCTTCAACCACCTCTTCCTTTTCTTCAATGATCATAGGCTCTTCCAATTGTTCCAACACAAAATTTGACTTCTCCTTTTTCACCAAATTTTCCAATCTCTCCTTCATGCTTTGCTCTTCTTTTGACTTTTCCCATGTGGTCGCGGAAGTACCTTGAATATTCAAGCATTGGTGGGCTAAAGTGTGCACCACCTTGGTCAAATTGGTCACGAATTCAAGTGTATCCCGTTTCATGGCCTCTTGTTCTTGAAGTAACAAAGTGAGAGAATCGTCTATTGGGGCTTGTGGTGGGTAGGAAGGTTCGTTGTTTTGGAGAGAGAGTTCATAATAGGAAGGTGGTTCTTTTTGGTAAGGTTGTGGAGATTGTGTGTATTGAGGTGGTTCTTGGTAGTGATCTTGATATGGTTGTGGTGATTTTAGAGGTTCTTGCTCATAATGGCCATAAAAATATGGTATGGATGATTGGTTATATGATGGATATGGATCATAGGGTGGTGCTTGGTGATGAGAGGCTTGTGAGAATGGTTGAGGGTCATGTTGAGGATGAGATTCATAGGCATATGGTGGCGGTGCTTGGAAGTCGCAAGATGATTCACCATAGCCATTGGATTGGTATGCATCATAGAATGGCTCTTCTTCATAGTGCATTGGTGGAGGTTGTTGCCAAGAGGATTGATCATAAGCATATGGCTCCTCCCACCTTTGGTTATCCCATCCTTGACACACATCTTCATTGTAGCTCCCCTCACCTACAACATAGTTGTAATCACACTCATAGCCAAAATGAGAATTCATGGTGAAAAGATAAAATAAAAACAAAAGCTAATAGAAAACAAAAGAAACAAAATTCTACAACTAGCAAATAAAGCAAAAAGCAAGATATTCACACTATTCACATATGTACAATAACCAATAACATAACACCATTGCACTCCCCGGCAACGGCGCCATTTTGATGATCGGATTTTTGACGGTTTAAAATTTCACAAATGAATTCTCGTTGTAAAGTATAGTTTCTAAACCAAGCACTAATCCTTTCATACAAAAAGTTGTTTGTCACTAGTACAAACCCCTAAAATTTATAAACCGAAGTATTGGACCTCGGATCGTTCTCCCTAGGAATTACAATAAAGTGTCTTGTTATTGGTTATGAGTTATTTTGGGGTTTTGGATAAGAAGCATGAAAAGTAAATGGCAATGAAAATAAACTAACAACTATAAAAGGCTTTTGGCAAGATGTGAGAACTAGAAGTCCTATCCTAGTTATCCTTCTCAATTGTGATGAGAATTGTTCATTGCTACCACTTAGTTAACCCTTACTAATTAAAGGAAAGTCAAGTGGATGAATTGACTTGAGCCACAAGTCATAGCCAACTCCCAAGGAAAGACTAGCTTTAGTGCACTCCAAACCAATTAGCAATCTCTCCAATTATCAATCAACAAAGGAATTAGATAACTCAAGTGTCACTAATTACTCTACCTAGGCCAAGAGGAACAAAATCTACACTAAAACTAAAAGAGGCATTTCAACAAATACATAGAGTGCAATAGAAGTAAACATTATTAACTGTAAGGATTAAAGGAATCTACAACTACAAAGGTAAGAGATCAACAATAGAAAAGCAAAGAAGAACAATTATTATGAATTACCTCTTATTGAATTGAAAGAAAATGGAATGAACAATACTAGATCTACAACAAAGTATAAGAACAACATAAAGGAAATTACAATCAAAGGAATAGAAGAAGATTGAAGGTAACTACAAGGAATTGAGATGTAGAAGTGGAAGAAAGCAAAGATTAAAAACCTAGATTCAAGAACTAAACCTAATCCTAATCCCAATTCTAGAGAGAAGTGAGAGCTTCTCTCTCTAAAACTCTAAACTAAAAGTGATTAGTTAGTTGGGAATGATGATGATTATTCTCCTTATGCCTTCCCCTTAATCCTTCATCCTTTTATTCCTTTCCCTTAGCAATTTGGCGCCAAAAATGGGTTCAGAAAACCTCTCAAATCGCCAGGCACGTGTTGCATTAATGAGGTCATGTGCCATCATCGGCGCGTGCGCGCATAGTACGCGTGCGCGTCCCTGGTCGCTTCTGCCATGTGCGCGCGAGCGCCTTGTGCGCGTGCGCGTGCATGGCTGACTTTGCTTCTTTGACTTTTTATGCTTCTCTCCACTTGTATGCTTCCTTCCTTGCTTCCTTTGATCCATGCCTAGCCTATTTCAATCCTGGAATTACTAGCAAACACCTCAAGGCATCTTATGGAATCAAAGAAGAACTAGAATTCATCAAAATAAGGCTTAAAAAGCATGTTTTTACACTTAAGCACAAATATGGGAGAGATAACAAAATCATGCTAATTCCTAGGCTAAATGTGACAAAAGTTATCAAAATACTCTAAATTCAATGCAAAACAAACCGTCAAGGAAGAGTACAAGTTAATGGATCTTGAAATTGAAGAAGCTTGCAAAGAGGTAGAAGTTATCAAGGAAGAGTACAAGTTAATGGATCTTGAAATCACCTTGCCAAAGTTGTTGGAGACCTCTCCCCAAAGCCATTACTATCCAATACAACATTCAAGTGGGTAAAATTCTTATCCTTGACCTTTACATTCCCATTTGAATATGGTTTACTTGAGACAGATGGTCAACTTAGAGCTCTTTGTGGTATTAAGAGTAAAAGGGAGATGGGTAGTGGTTGGCAACACCATCCTAGGTTCGTTATGGTTGGAAGCTCAAGGCTTGATTGCAAGGGTTGGCATAATTCTCAATTAATTGGGTCTAGGAGGATGCTTGGGTGCCTAAATGAGAATTCTAAGGCTGAACCACCCAGATGGAATCATCATGATCCACTTGAAGACGGGTGTAGAAACAAGATTTGGGATCCGGGAATATATGAGGATCAAATTTGGGAGCACAAAGCTTGTGAAGAACTCCATCAAAGCTTGAGAAATTTACTTGGTATTGATAGAGCTTATTGGAAGTCCAAGCATTGGTGGAAGTTTCAAGACGAGTTCAAGCACAAGCCACCATGACAAGGAGCTCACCAAATGTCCAACTTATGGACTTTAACTAAAAGTGCTAGGTGGGAGACAACCCACCATGATATGATCGTTCTTTCTTTTCTCTCCTTAGTTTTATTTTAGTGACTCTTCTCATTAGTATTGCATATAGTCTGCATTTTCATCTGCATAAAAAAAATGAACAGAAAGTTGCGTGGGAACAGTGTAGAAAGTGTGCCAATCGCACAAGTATCACCACACGTACGCGTCCCTCACGCGTACGCGTCATCTGAGAATTTGGCACTTCACGTGTACGCGTCAATGATGCACACACGTGACCTTGCGAATTTGACGTAAAAGGTGTATTGGCCGAAAGTTATGCTGGCTTGGTGCTGGAATTGTGCTAGAAGCACAAACCCACCCACGCGTATGCATCGTTAACGTGTGCGCGTCATTTTCCACTTTTGCACTTCCACGCGTGCGCGTGCTTGACGCGCACGCGTCATATGACATTTTGGGACATATCCCAAAATGAACAGAGGGTTGTGCAAGTGCCACAATGCCCTCGCACGAATAGCACAAACATGGTCACGCGTACGCGTGAACCTTCCAATGTTAGATTTGATTTTATATTTAATGCAACTTGAGGTATTTCAGATTTATGATTTTAATTTAGCTTTTTACATTCTTAGCTTGAATTGATTAATTGGTGACGCTTGAGTTATCAAACTCTTTTGTTGATTGACAATTGGAATTTGCTGGTTGATTTGGATCCCTCTAAAGCTAGTCTTTCCTTAGGAGTTGACTAGGACTTGAGGAATCAAATTAATTAGTCCACTTGACTTTCCTTTATTTAGTAAGGGTTAACTAAGTGAGAGTAATGAACAATTCTAATCACAATTGATAAGGGTAACTAGGATAGGATTTCCAGTTTTCATACCCTGCTAAGAATTTTATTAGTTATTATTTAAATTTCTTGCAATTTACTTTTCTTGTTAATTATTCAAAAATCCCAAAAAAGATAATCTTCCATAACCAATAATAAATCACACCTCCCTGCAATTTCTTGAGAGACGACCCGAGGTTTGAATACTTCGGTTATCAATTTTATTAGGGGTTTGTTACTTGTGACAACCAAATTTTTGTACGAAAGGATTCTTTGCTGGTTTAGAAACTATACTTGCAACGAGATCTTATTTGTGAATTTCTTTACTAGAAGAAAATCCGTTCGTCAGTATGCGTAAGGCACGCGTACACGTCGCCGCTCAAGCTCCAAAGCTCCATTTTTTCCATGCTCCTTCAATTTATGCATGCTTCCTTCCTCTCTTCTAAGCCATCCTTGCCCTATAACTCCGAAATCACTTAGCAAATAGATCACGGCATCGAATGGTAATAGAAGAGGATTAAAATGTGGCATATTTAGTGTAAAAGAAGCATGTTTTCAACTATGAAGTAAAATTGGGAAAGAAACACAAAACCATGAATTATGCATGAATAAGTGTGAAAGAATATTGATAAAACCCCCCAAAATCCATACAAGATAAACCCTAAAAATGGGGTTTATCTCTCATTTTAAATTGAATAGAACAAACTAAGTGCTTTTTATGATACATGAAAATAAGACAAATTTACTGCATCACATAACAAGTTAATAAAAAGGTCACTAATTTAATACAATGGCAAAAGTCTTATACTTGAGACACAAACACCAAATGCTTCTTCACAATTTCAGCTATTTCATCACCATTGACTATTTTAAAATGTAGCATATCAGTATCATCAATAACCCAAAGAATGTCATCATCTTCAGCCCAAGCTCCCACACTAAATGTACCAATGCAACGACCTAACAACCCAAATCCATATCTGAAGAAAGTTTTTAAAGACAACAGACAAGTAATCAGGTATAAGTTAATTTCTACCATTATTTATCCAGAGGAATTTATTTATTAAAAAATAAATAAACATATCTAGAAATGCTATCAAAACTCTATAAGACAATCATGGCATTACAAAAGGTACAAATATCAAATTTTGGGTGTTAATTACTATAGAAGCCTCAACATTCCAATGCAAAACTTAATCATTGTTAATTACTATATAAGCCTCAATATTCTATCACTTATTAGTTTTTTTTAAATACATAAAGCTCACATACATCTACAACAAAAGTCTTATACTTGAGAGACACACACCACAAAACTGCCCCTAAACACAAGCTAAAATAAAGGTTCAATATACCCACACAATAACTAATTCAAGTCAACTTAATTAAAGATTCCTTCATAGTACATATATATACCAAATTTTCAGAGAAAGGCATTATTAAGTAACTAAAGAAAGACATTGTTACATGGTCACACCTAATGGTGAATTACCTCTGGGAATTGAGCTTTAAGCAATCGAACCTACATCAAAGTAGTCGTCACTTTCTTCTTCTACAACCATATTTTCATAAGCAGGAACTACCTTAGAATCCTCCATGTTCTCCTCCAATTGTAATTTAGGACACTTTCGTGCATTATGCACAGCCTTTTCGCACTTCTGGCACCTCTTAACATAGCGGAACTTACCCCTTGTCGTGACAACTCTACGGCTGCATCCTTTGTATCTTGCTCGTAATGGATCTCGAACAAAAAGCCTACTTCTTTCTTCAACATTGCCTAACCTTTGGCGATATTTCTCCCTCAGGGATAGCCGCTCCTTGGCTAATATTTTTTTCATGTCGAAGTAATCCTCAAAGAACCGGCAAGACAAGTTCACCAATTCCCTGCAATCATCCAACATTGTCGCATGCATACTCATGTATGCTGCGTCAGGAATCTCCCCAACACGGATGTCATCGTTGCTCACACCTGCTTATTTTTCCCTCTTTGTCTAGCGATCAAGAATGAGACTTCTGGGGATAATAGTCATGTTCAAATATACCAACACCCCTACGTTGTGTACACAAGGAAGCCCAAACGGCTACATACGCTGACAAGAGAAACTGAATTCTTCGTCTTCCTCAGCCCATGCCACAACCCATGCTCTCTGCTTGTAGTACATCGCAACCTCAAACAATGTACAAGCACCAATCTTCTTGCTGGACACAAATCTGACATTGCTAGCTAGCATTAGTATTTCCAAAAACAATTTAAAAACCTCTTTCATATAAACTACCCTTGTGAACTGCTTAATGGCTTCAGTTTTTGTTTTTACTACAGGATCCCCATATGTAGACTTATAATCTGCCACCATTTGTCTTCTTATTATGAACTCAAGATAGTGTTGAAAGTGCTCCACAAATTCTCTCAAATTGTAACGCCTCGCACCTCGACATTGTCTTCAGTCTTGCAAAGAATTCCCCTGATATGCATATTAGACTACGAATGTTTTCTTGCATGCATGTCAGCTACCCATGGATGGTGCTCTAACCCAAACTTTGCCACACTATCCTTCCATATTCTCTCAAATTCATCAACCTCAAGATCTCCCATCAAGCATAAATAGAATTTTCAAATAAAATCAGACCGTCCAACCTTAGCAGTGTCATTCCTTAACGAATGCCAGCTGCATAACCTATGATGTACGCCAGGAAAAGTTGTACTAATTGCACTCTTCATTGCAAGATCCCCGTCCTTCATAACAGACTTCAGTGCTTTTCTTTTCAGTGCCTCAAGAAATGACCATAATAACCACACATAGCTATCTTCGCTTTCATTGTTCAAAATCGTGTAACCGAACACCATGGTCCTCGTATGATGATCCACCCCTGAGAATATTACCAACGGGCATCTAAATTTATGTTGCATCAAACCCCAGACATCCCCGAAGACACTGTAGTCATAATGACTTGCGCCGTCGCACCAAAAAAGATTTTGAAGCCTTTTCTCACTATCGAGCGAGTACTTCTAAAACATTCCATAATTATTACTCCTTAAACCAAACAAAACCTTCAATGTGTCCTTAGCATTTATCGCACCAGCCCGCTTTTGCTTCTCTATTGCATTATAGATATCTTTTATTTCAATCCCAACCGTCTCAAAACCGCCTGACTGATTGGCAAAAGCGCGGAATATTGTTGGCACTCACAACCCAACTTTCCTTATCGAGTTGATTTGGCTCAAATCACCTTTCTTGACTGATCCGTTTGACCACATCAGTCCCCAAAACCTCGCATCCATCATGGTATGATTGTGGTTATCACAAAATTTTTCAACATACCATTACCAACTAGTATCATTGATGAAACCATATTTGATGATGATTTTTGGTTGAAATTGAATGAATTTCATCATATAAACTTGCACTTATTCTATTAAATAGCATGCTTTTGAGCTTTCTTCCTAATTTGTGCTTGATTATGAAAACATGCTCTTTTGTGCCTAATTTGATTAATTTTATACGATTTTCCTTCCATGATGCCTTGATGTTGTTTGTGAGTGATTTCAGATGTATAAGGTACGAATGGCTAGGAGGAAATGGAATAGGAGCATGCAAAGAGGAGGAAGCATGAAGAATCAAAGGAGAAGAGCACAACGATGTGTGTGTACGCACAGACCTACGTGCGTACGCACAGACCTACATGCGTATGCACAGGAATCAAAGTAGAGCGAGGCGTGCGCGTGAGCTGCATCGTACGCGTCGCGCGACCATTCAGAGCATCGCCTAGTGTGCGTGCGCACAGCTACTTGTGCATACGCACAGATAGAGATTTTGGCAGAGTGTGCATGCACACATGTCTGTGCGTACGCATAGGTACCCGCACATGCCTTCATTAAAATTGCACGTGACTCGCGATTTTGGTGGATTGGAGGCCCATTTCTGAAGCCAATAGCTCATAATGAAGGGAAAAATAAAGACCATACCATAGCATAACATGAGGGTAGCTTAGGAGTAGTAGTAGGAAGCTTTAGAGTAGTTTTTCTCTAAGTTTTTCATCATCTCCATTAGGGTTTATATTAGAGTTTTACATTCAAGTGCCATTTTCATTTTTGATCTTGGATTTTGCTAGCTTCCATTGTAAGTATCTCTTTGTTACTACTCTTTATAGCTACATTGTTCACACTCTTTCTTGTAATTGAAGTCATAGTTCATATATACATTTACTTTTTGCAATTTCAATTTCTTGTTGATGAATTTGATGATTGATGATTGCTATATGCTTAATTGAGTTATTATTGTTGATTGAGCTCATTTATTGCATTTAGTCTCAAGCATTTTCTCATTTTTCCTATGTCTAGTGTTTTTGCCCACCAAGTATTTGACAAAATGTCAATTATGGTTATGGGCTAATTTTCTACATCTTGGCTTGGGAAAAATGAGCAATTGGATTTCTAGAGTTGGAATGTCCAACATTTAGTGGCAATTCTTGGATTGTTAATTGTTCTTGTTTCCACTAACGTTAATTTGTTGCTAAGGTAATTAGCAAACAATTTAGGATTTATGGGTTAAGAACACTTATGCTCATTTGACTTACTCTCCAATGTGAGGGTTAATCAAGTGAGATTAATCCATTCTAATTGTCATAGTTGTGGTTTCAACAAGGAAAGGACCCTTAGCTCATTCCAAGCTAAGATCCCATTTATGCTTTGAATCTTTCACACACATTTACATTAATCTGTTTCATACCTTACTTGTCTATATTACATAGTTAGTTTCTTTAATTCCTTCATTAGTTCATTTATTATAATTTTGAATGTTCTTTTATTTCTTTATATGTTCATCTCTTCATTGAAAACCCCTTGAGCATCACAACCGGAATTGTACACTCATTGGTCTCAAGTGTCCTTGGGAGACGACCCAGGAACTAAACACTCTCGGAATTGAATTGGTTTTGAATAGTGATATCTTTGAATTCAAACTTTGATGTTGGTTGATTATGGGTTTGGGACTATCCTTGAAACGCCAATTCTATTTTGAGGAAAATTTCTAACCCATTTTCGGTCATCGTCAAGTTTTTGGCGCCGTTGCCGGGGAATCACTTTAAGTGCAATGAGTGCTATAATTTTGGTTGTTGTAAATATGTGAATAATGTGAATACTTGATTTTCGTTTGTTACTTGGCACTAATTGTAGATAGCGCTTCTATCTAGCTAGTCTTAGTAGTTATTAATTATTAAGTTGGTTTTCGTTTATTTGCCTATTCTTGTTTTTCTTTTCTGTAATTGCATGCTTTCATTGCTTCTTCAGTTGAATGACACGGTTGCTTCCAGACCCGAGCTTGTTCCCTTTTGATCTAGAAATAGAAAGAACTTTAACTCATATTAGGCAAGCTTGGCGCCAGCTAGCATTTGTGAATAGTGAATCGGGCTCTCTTGAAGAGCACACCAATTCACTATCACTATCAACCCGTGACCATCATTCTTCAAATAATGAGGAAACCTTATATTCATCTGTGGGGAGTGCTGAAATCTCTTTGAGTGAATCAGGTGACAGCATCATGGCGGAGCCACCACATAGAATCATCTTAAGGGAAGCCGGAGCTCCTGATATCAACTTAAAACCGATACAAATTTGGTATCCGGATTTGGATCCAAACTTTGAGCTCAAGACTGGCATGATAAACTTACTCACCAAGTACAATGGACTACCTGGAGAAGACCCTCTTAAGCATCTAAAGGACTTTCAAGTTGTATGCTTCACTGCCAGGAGACATGGGTCGGATGAAGTAGCGGTAATGGTTTTCACTTTTTCTTTCTCTTTGGAGGGAAAAGCGAAAGAATGGTTTTATACTCAACCAGAAGATGTGATTTTCAATTGGGACTTGATGCGTAAGGAATTTCTGGAAAAGTTCTATCCACCTCAGAAAACAGATCGGATGCGAAAGGAAATCTCTTGCATTATGCAAAGAGATGGGGAGACTCTTTATGAGTACTGGGAGAGATTCAAAAAGTTGTTGGAAGCTTGCCCCCACCACCATATTGACAAGTTGGTGTTTATCAGTTACTTTTGTCAAGGGATGAACCCCCAAGACAAGCTTCTTTTAGATGCCTCAAGTGGAGGATCCCTCACCAAAAACAAGACCGCTGAGGAAGCTTGGAAAGTCATAGCGGACTTGGCAGAATCAACTCAATACTCAAGGGAAAGAAATCCACAACCAAAAGCTATAAGCGAAGTTTCTCCTTCCGGAGATGCCATTTTGACCAAGACCCTCGGTGAGATGACAATTTTGTTGAGACAAATCACCCAAGGACAGCAAATTCTCCAAGCTTTGCTATCTCCTCCACCTCAACCTCCAAGAATCGAAGGACCACCAAGATCATGTGGTATTTGTGCGTGTAACGGCCATTACACTGATGAGTGCCCTCAACTTCAAGAGGACACAACATTGTCAGTAGCCAATCCATACCCACAAAGGTCCAACTACAATCAAGGGGCTCCTCAACATGGAGGAAATCAAAACCAAGGATGGAGGGATAATTCTAATCAAAGGTAGAACCAAGCCTCTCAAGCTCAACCATACCCAAACGCGCAAGCCTACTATCATCAACATCCCCAAGGTCAACCACAATACCAACAACTCTACCAACAACCACCACACTCTCAACCTCAAGGGAGGTATCAACACCCGAATAGTAGATCTAACCCTCCTCAAGGCAATCAAGCCCCTTCTCCAAATCAACCTTACATGAATGACACACTTCAAGCCTTTATGCAAGAGCAACGGGAGTTTCACAAGAAGCAAGAAACATATATGGCTACTATTGCCGAAACTCTCTCCCGTTTGACTCTTTCTCCTCTGACTATACGAAATGCCCAGCAAGCCTCAACTTCTAGTGGTCTAACTTTTCAACCCTAACTAAATCCAAAGGGGAGCATCAATGCTATCACCCTTAGGAGTGGCACCAAGTTGGATGAAATTGGTGTTGTGCCTACAAATTTGAGCGAGGAAACCCAGAATGAAGAGATAGAGGATGATGTGGAAGTGATGAAAGATGAGGAGAAAAATATTGCAAGAGGTGAAGAGGAACCACTCAAGGTCAAGGAGCTAAAAAGGAAGAATCCTCTTGAAGAGCCTATGCCAATTCCCTTTCCAACTTTAGCTAAGAAGGCTAATAAGCAAGAAGAACTTGACCCCAACATGGTGAAAATTTTTAAGAATGTGGAAGTCACCGTCCCTCTCTTTCAAGCTATTCAACAAGTACCCAAGTATGCCAAGTTTCTCAAAGAAGTTTTCACACATAAGGACAAAATTGGCAAACTCAACAAAAGGCCGGTGGATGATTCTATCTCCTCTCTAATCTCGAAAAAGTACAATGATCCCGGTCCATATTTGGTTACTTGTGTGATGGGTGGGATGAAGTTCATGGATTGTATGTGCGACTTGGGGGCGTGCGTAAGCATTATGCCACTCCCCATTTATGAGAGATTGAGCTTGTCACCACTAAAGAGATCCGGGGCGAGATTTGTGTTGGCAGATAAGAGCATTGTATGAGTTGTAGGGATTGTGGAAAATGTCCTAGTTGACATCCGATGATTACTCTTCCCGATAGATTTTCACATCCTGGAGACCCCTCCCATTGACTCAGACAAGCCATCATCTATTCTCCTTGGATGGCCATTTTTGAAGACATCCCGGTTCAAGCTGGATGCATATTCGGGAGTCTACTCTTTTGAATCCGATGGCAAGGTGGTAAAATTTACTTTGGAGGAATCCAAGAAGCCCGTTCGCGAAGCCTATTCCATCTTTGGGTGCGATATAATTGAAGATCAAGTGATTAAGGTTAGCAAGGAGCAAGAAGAAGAGAATGTTGCCAAGAAGTCTAGTTCAATGGATCACACTCAATCCAAAATAGCCAAGGAGTTGGAGATTTTCCTCCTTGGAGAGGTTTCAAATTGATCATGAAGTCATGCAAGTCCAACTTAGACTCTAAACCAAAGTGCTTGGTGGGAGATACCCCACTGTGGTAACATTGTTCCAACTTTCCCTTTTGTTTATAGCTTTTTGATTTAGTTACTTTCTTTTGATATAATGATTAGCTTAGGATTGGTTTGATGTTTTGAGTTAGATAAGTTGAATTGCTTGTGGATCATGAATTTATGAATGTTTGTATGATTTGGGGTTGATGTGCTAAGGTTTGGTACCTTAGTTTGAAAAGAAATTTTTTTTGTGGAACAGGGCATCTATGCATACGCACGTTGCTGTGCGTGCGCACACAACGGCGATTTTCACTATCTGTGCACGCGCACAAGCCTATGCGCCCGCACACGCCTTATAGTGCCCTCTGCTCGCAGCGCCAGCACGGTCTGTGCGTGGGCGCTGCCCTATTTTCCATGATCTGTACGCGCGCACCACCTTGTGCGCACGCACGCTTACCTCTTATCGCGCTCTTTGTGCGGTCGCACAAGCCTGTGCGTCCGCACACCAATATGCAGCCCCTTTTGTGGGAGCGTTGGCATGGCTTGTGCGCGTGAATACACCTTGTCTTTGCTTCTGTGCGTGCGCACGGACCTGTGTGCGCATGCACACATGATTTTCTTCCTCAAGCAATTTCTTTTCGTAAAAAAAAAGGAGAGAGAACCCATCTGCGTGAGCGCATGACCTTGTGCGTCCGCACACTCTGATGCAGTCCCTCTGTTGGGAGCAATCGCACGCTTTGTGCGCTCGCATCCCTCTCTTTTTCGCGTCTTGTGGGTGCGCACCCGCTTGTGCGTATGCACAAACCCCTCTTTCTAGCGACCCCTGTGCGCGCGCTCACATCTATGCTCCCGCACACCCCTTTTCACACCCTCTGTTTGCAGCGATCGGATGCTGTGTGCGTTCGCACCCCTCTATTTTTCGCCTTCTGTTGCATCCGCACAGATCTTTGTGCGTATGCACGCGACTCGATTTGGGCGTTAACAGGGCAAATTCCCCTGTTGAGATAGCAGCTTCTTCACTTCTTCTCTCCATTGTTGCTACTCACTTCCCAGCTCCCTCAAGCGACTCTACCGCCACCATCAGCCACCACATTCACTCTCTCTCTCTCTCTCTCTCTCTCTCTCTCTCTCTCTCTCTCTCTCTCTCTCTCTCACATACTCTCTTTTACTTATCTTTTCTTTCATTCTTTCTTTTCTTTCTCTTTCTTTCTTCACCACCAGTGAATTTTCCTACTCCGGTGCATCTCCGGCGAAGCTAATCGCCGCAAGCTCGCAGTGGCTATAAGAAGTGCCATTGTTTCCCCCCCAATTGTTGCTTTTCTTCAACCTTCAATTTTCAGGTTCTTACTTTATTTTTATGTTGATTTTTGAAGTTGTTCTTATTTTCTTTTCATGTTGCTTAGATTAAGTTTATTGCTTTCTTTGTTTCTCTTTGTATTGCAAGTATTGATACTTGATTATTGGGTTGATTATGATTAAATATGAGCTTCATTGTGATAAGTTTGCACATTGCATACCATATGTTTGATAAAATGCCTCAATGAACATTTTGTTTGATTCATATGACATGGCCATCATATGCGTTCAACTTATCTCTTGTTAGGCATATTATATGAATTGTGCAACTTTAATTATGACTTTTGATGATAATCAAGTTGAATTTACCAATACATTTCCTTGTTCGTATGCTTTAAGTTCCAAACACCCACATCTTTCATGACTTGTGTATTTTGTTGATGGGTGATTTTGGTTGCAAATGCATTGTGCTTGGTGGAATTCAAATTTCATTGTTCATCTTGGAATTTGATTAAGTAATCACTTTACAAATGTTCAATCTTTGATGATGTCTTGATCAAACATCTTTTGGATTTAAATCAAGAACATTGTACATGTGATTACAACTTCTTGAGGATGAACAATTGACATTTCACTTTGAGTGAATGGTTATTGTTGTTGTACGACCTTTTCACTAATGACTTTCACACCGACAACCTCAGTGACCATTCCATTCAAAGAATTCATATGAATCATTTGGTGCTTGCTTGAAGTTGCTTTCATATCCATGCTTTAGATTTGCAACTTAAGCACTTAATTGTGAAGCATTGAGCTTTGATTGGTTAAGAGTGTGATTGCTGTTGTATCCGACCGGTGTGTGTATTCTAACTGCGCGCACCCTTGGAATATACACACTGTCTTTCTTGTAAATCACACTATTTTAAAAGCTTCTAATTAAGAATTTTTTTTTTAAAATTTTCTTGACTTTATTTGTGCTTCCTCGTTACTTTTATTTTATTGTTGCCCTATGATCTCGAAAATCTTTTGTTCTCATTTTTTTTAGGATGCGAAAGAAAGGTAAAGCCCCGGTCACTCCACCGGTTCTGCAACCTACAATCCGCCCACCTAGACCTTACTTCATGGATCGCCCGAGTGAAAGACCAAATGTCTTGGTTAACCAAAGAGCCGACTTTCGATATGAAAAATTTGAGACGAGGTCAATCCATTGGGAGAGGACGCTAAAGGTTCCAAGCAAATACAAGGCGGTCATCCATGAACGGATTGCCTCGCTTCATTGGGAATTTCCTGAGCAAGACCCAATTGAAGTTAATGAATCCATGGTGCGGAAATTCTATGCCAACTACCAAGCTTGGGAAGCGGAGTCAGTATTCTTCCGGGGAAAAAGGTTGGACACTTCCAACCGAGCTCTAGAAGCTATTCTGAAGATCCCCCACATTCTGCCTGAGAAAAATGATTATCTAAGAATCAAAGCGAATGTGTTCAAGGGGAGGATGCCTTTGGCTCCTATTCTTGAGAAAATTGGCCGTCCCGGTGCGTCTTAAGAGTTTAGCAAAGGGAGAAAATATGTTCCCACTAGTATTGCTTACTCCAATTTAAATGTCGAGGCTCGTACTTGGCATCAAATTATGGTGGACTACGTCATTCCTAGCACCCATGCTACCCATGTCAGATTCAAAACTGCTTTGCTACTTTGGGCTATTATGGAAGGAAAGAACATAGCCATTGTGCTTTTGATACGCACATCGATTTTGAAACTCGTTGAGAAGAAGAAGATCAACATTCCTTTTCCATCGATGGTGATGCGTTTAGCAATAGCAGTGGGGGTAGAGAGGCAACCGACGAACATTATGTTCGAGATTCTAAGAAGCAACAAGTTCATTCCGAGGGAAGAATTGGAAGGATCAACAAAGACAACACCCTCCAAGAGGAAGGCACCCACAGCATCACCATCAAGTCTACCAACTTCATCAACTCCTTTACCATTTCTCTGGTCTCTTCCGAATTTATTCCAAGATATCTTGCACGATATCCACCACATGGAGCAACTGGAGCACAAGCGTTTCGAGTGGATAGCGGCAAAGCTAGAAGGAAGAGACCCCGGCCCAACTCTTAAGGCTTCATCCAAGCTAGTTGGGAAGGAGCATGATGAAGGTGACCAACCCACGTCCGAGACCACCGGCTAAAGGTGGACCCCTGAAGTTATCTTTCTCCCAGATTATAAGCATGCACGGAGGACCGTGCAGAACTAAGTGTGGGGGAGGATCGACGACTTCGAGGGGGTAAAAAACTCTTTTATCAAAACACTTTGTAATACCTTTTTAGTTCTTTTCTTTATTTTTAGTAGCTTTATTTCTATTGCACCTTGTCTAGTTTGTTTGTATATATCTCTTTATTGTTTATAGTTATATGGTAGTTAATGTTTGCATGTTGCATGATAGAGTGAATAAGTTTGGTGAAACACCAAGAAATTTCCATGAAATCTTCTTAGGGCGAGCCATTGATTGAATTGAAGAAAAATTTTGTATTTTTCAACTTGCTTGGAGTATTCTGTTTATAGAGCATAGAAAAAAGAGCTAGAACAACATACCTTGTGAGATTTGAGCTCTAATGGATGGTTGCATTTTTCAACCATAATGTTTGTTCTTGTATGATTATACTCCTTTTTTATTGTGATCTTGGATTTGCATGATTCTTTATGTCCTGTATTTGTTGTTTGGATGCATTTAGCGTGATTGAGGCCATCTTTGATGTTTAACTCACCAACCTATATGGCCAACCCTTGCATTCACCTTTGTGAACCCCTTTTGAGCCTGTAATCCCCTTTTGTTCTGATGTTAAGTACATTATTCTCCCTTAAGCGAAAAACCATTGATGTCCCTGAATTACTCTTTGATTAGCTTGGGTGAATTAGTGTGTATATTCTAAGTGTGGGAGAAATTGTTGGGAAGCATTGGTCATAAAGGCATGGAACTCATTGTGAAAAATGGGCAATTGGATAATGTTCATGCATTCATTGTTTAAGTCATATGCATCTCTTGTGCTAACAAAGACAAGAAATAAAAAAAAACTTGTGCATAATAGAATATGAAATAAAAAAAAAGTTAAATAAGGATGCATATGCTTGTATTTTAGAAGGAAAATGCATGAGTAAGGTGAGATAGGAGAAAAAATGGGTAGATAGGTTGTATTGTTATGTGTGTATAGGTGATATAGGATTAGGTGGACACTTAAGCTAATCAAAGAACTAATTCTTTAAGTCCACTTAACCATATTTATCCTACATAAACCTTAGCCCCATTACAACCCTCCAAAGACCTCATGATATTTGTTCTTCATGCATCAAATACTAGTTGATTGTTAGATGACTTGCAAATCTTTGAAAAGCATGATTAAAGGAGAATTGAGTGATTAAGTCTTAAACACTGATCGAATTGAGTGAATACACATCCGGTGAGGGGTTCGATCGCTCAATTCTATGTTCTTAAATCTCATATTGTATCTTCTTGCAAGTTGTTTGATTGGATAGTTTTGAAAATTTCAATTCAACTCTTTGAACATTGATCTTAGTGCATGTACTCTTTGCATTGGCCCTAAAGCTTTCTTGTGATAGATTGGAACTTCATGGTTTGTTTTACCAACTTTCAGCATAGTACATATTAGTAAGTAGCCTCTAGGATAGTTGCATGTATTTAGGTAGTACATAGAATAAATTGTTGTCCCTTTCATCTATCTCCTTTGAGTGTGATTAGCATGAGGACATGCTAGTGTTTAAGTGTGGGGGAATTGATGAAACCATATTTGATGATGATTTTTGGTTGAAATTGAATGGATTTCATCATATAAACTTGCACTTATTCCCTTAAATAGCATGCTTTTGAGCTTTTCTCCTAATTTGTGCTTGATTATGAAAACATGCTCTTTTGTGCCTAATTTGATCAATTTTATCCCATTTGCCTTCCATTCGATGCCTTGATGTTGTTTGTGAGTGATTTCAGATGTATAAGGTAGAAATGGCTAGGAGGGAATGGAAAAAGAGCATGCAAAGAGGAGGAAGCATGAAAAATCAAAGGAGAAGAGCACAGCGATGTGTGCGTACGCACAGACCTGCGTGCGTACGCACAGGAATCAAAGCAGAGTGAGGCGTGCGCGTGAGCTGCATCGTATGTGTCACGCGACCATTCAAAGCATCGCCTAGTGTGCGTGCACACAGCTACTTGTGCGTACGCACAGATAGAGATTTTGGCAGAGTGTGCGTGCGCACACGTCTATGCGTACGCACAGGTACCCGCACATGCCTTCATTAAAATTACACGTGACTCACAATTTTGGTGGATTAGAGGCCCATTTCTGAAGCCAATAGATCATAATGAAGGGGAAAATGAAGACCATACCATAGCATAACATGAGGGTAGCTTAGGAGTAGTAGTAGGAAGCTTTAGAGTAGTTTTTCTCTAAGTTTTTCATCATCTCCATTAGGGTTTATATTAGGGTTTTACATTCAAGTGCCATTTCCATTTTTGATCTTGGATTTTGCTAGCTTCCATTGTGAGTATCTCTTTGTTACTACTCTTTATAGCTACATTGTTCACACTCTTTCTTGTAATTGAAGTCATAGTTCATATATACATTTACTTTTTGCAATTTCAATTTCTTGTTGATGAATTTGATGATTGATGATTTCTATATGCTTGATTGAGTTATTATTGTTGATTGAGATCATTTATTGCTTATAGTCTCAAGCATTTCTCATTTTTCCTATGTCTAGTGTTTTTGCCCACCAAGTGTTTGACAAAATGTCAATTATAGTTATGGGCTAATTTTCTACCTCTTGGCTTGGAAAAATGAGCAAGTGGGTTCCTATAGTTGGAATGTCCAACATTTAGTGTCAATTCTTGGATTGTTAATTGTTCTTGTTTCCACTAACGCTAATTTGTTGCTAAGGTAATTAGCAAGCAATTTAGGATTTGTGGGTTAAGAACACTTATGCTCATTTAACTTACTCTCCGATGTGAGGGTTAATCAAGTGAGATTAATCCATTCTAATTGTCATAGTTGTGGTTTCAACAAGGAAAAGAACCTTAGCTCATTCCAAGCTAAGATCCCATTTATGCTTTGAATCTTTCACACACATTTACATTAATCCTTTTCATACCTTACATGTCTATATTACATAGTTAGTTTCTTTAATTCCTTCATTAGTTCATTTATTACAATTTTGAATGTTCTTTTATTTCTTTAGATGTTCATCTCTTCATTGAAAATCCCTTGAGCATCACAACCGGAATTGTACACTTGTTGGTCTCAAATGTCCTTGGGAGATGACTCGGGATTTAAACACTCACGGAATTGAATTGGTTTTGAATAGTGACATCTTTGAATTCAAACTTTGATGTTGGTTGATTGTGGGTTTGGGACTATGCATGCAACGCCAATTCTATTTTAAGGAAAATTTCTAACCCATTTTCGGTCACGGATGAAAAATCAATTGCATCGAACAACCCAATTCCGTCAACAATCATCGCTGATTCTTCTACTTCTATCTCTACAGCTCCTTCTGACAACTTCATCGCTTTTGTTTCCTCCATAGGAATGGTATCACCACTCATCCCATCTTTTCCAACCTAACACACAACATTGGCCATGAGTTATACCAAGCTATGGACCAACACATTGTCACAACAACATACTTTGGACAATAACATATACTTGCGGTGCATGGACTCGGCAAAAATTAGAGGACACCTTATAGCTTTGTTCTACAAAGCCATTTGCATGAAAATGTTTAGATATAACAATAAATGAAACTTGGCATTATCAATCAATCACAATCAAAACCTAGCATTATTGCACTAATGATCCAAAAAATAATACCCAATGAAGCCTAACTCAAAACCCCCGTGATGGACAACAAATGAAACTTGTCATTGATCTTTTCTGCTTCCACAATGATATCACGCACATAAGTAAAGACCTCGTATATATAGCAGATCCATCTCCAGTTCATAAATAAAAACACAGCAATTTGAATACATCTTTTAATAATTTTAAATTCGTGTGTATAAGACATGGGGCAACAATAACAACATATGATGGAAGCTTAAGAAAGTTAAAACCTTAGTCATCATAATCATATAAATTAGAGACAGCGTACTGTGTGGAGAAGTAAAGAAAAATGAAGACAAATGTATTCGTTATTTAATTGATTAATTGATATGAGAGAAAAGTTTCAAAGCTAAACACATTTTATTAATTTTCTGTCAATTTCTCTTTTTTGTTTTTAATATTAATCTCAACAAATTAAAAATAGCAATTACATTACATACATAACAAATCAGACATTTAAACCCCAAAGCTTCCTACCTACAACGCACACCATAAACATTGCAACATAAAAATTGTCGTCCCTGCAGAACCACTGTCAAGGCACGATTCCCCCCTCCCAATTGAAACCATTTTTGGGAGTATACCTTCACCGTGGTTCCGGACACATTAGTGCTAATGTGACCCTAAACAACTAAAGATGATCGACACAATATACTTACGACGCTAGTTGCCCCATGTCATCCATTGTCTCCCTTGTAGTGAACCTCAACACGAATGGTGCACGAAATTGTGATTATCAACAATGGCGCCAAAGGTCTTGGAGCTCTTAAACGTGAATCACACTTTGTCACAATTTCGCACAACTAACCAGCAAGTGCACTGGGTCGTCCAAGTAATACCTTACGTGAGTAAGGGTCGATCCCACAGAGACTGTCGGCTTGAAGCAAGCTATGGTCACCTTGTAAATCTCAGTCAGGCGAATTCAGATGGTGATGGAGAATTGATAATTAAAAGATAAATAAAACATAAAATAAAGATAGAGATACTTATGTAATTCTTTGGTTGAAATTTCAGATAAGTGTATGAAGATGCTTTGTTCCCCCTGAACCTCTGCTTTCCTATTGCCTTCTTCCAATCATTTATACTCCTATCCATGGCAAGCTTTATGTTGGGCATCACCGTTGTCAATGGCTACTTCCCGTCCTCTCAGTGAAAACGTTCCAAATGCGCTGTCACCGCACGGCTAATCATCTGTCGGTTCTCGATCATGTCGGAATAGGATCCATTGATCCTTTTGCGTCTGTCACACGCCCCACAATCGCGAGTTTGAAGCTCGTCACAGTCATCCCTTCCCAGGTCCTACTCAGAATACCACAGACAATGTTTAGACGTTCCGGATCTCAGGGATGGCCGCCAATAATTCTAGCCTATACCACGAAGGTTCCAATCTTAAATTAGAAATCCAAGAGATACGCATTCAAGCCATTGCTAGTAGAACAGAGGTGGTTGTCAGGCACATGTTCATAGGTGAGAATGATGATGAGTGTCACAGATCATCACATTCATCAAGTTGAAGAACGAATGAATATCTTGGAGAAGAAATAGACTTGAGTTGAATAGAAAAATAATAGTACTTTGTATTAATTCATGAAGAACAGCAGAGCTCCACACCTTAATCTATGGTGTGTAGAAACTCCACCGTTGAAAATACATAAGAACAAGGTCTAGGCATGGCCGAATGGCCAGCCTCCAAACGTGTCTAAGATAGCATAAGACTTATCAAAGATCCCCCAAGTACAATAGTATAAGGTTCTATTTATAGAGAACTAGTAGCCTAGGGTTTACAGAAATCAGTAATTAATGCAGAAATCTTCTTCCGGGCCCACTTGGTGTGTGCTTAGACTGAGCATTGAAGCTTCCATATATAGAGACTTTTCTTGGAGTTAAACGCCAGCTTTTGTGCCAGTTTGGGCGTTTAACTCCAGCTTTTGTGCCAGTTTTGGAGTTAAACGCCAAAATTCTTGAGCTGACTTGGAACACCTATTTGGGCCATCAAATCTTGGGCAAAGTATGGACTATTATATATTTCTGGAAAGCCCAGGATGTCTAATTTCCAACGCAATTAAGAGCGTGCCAATTGGACTTTTGTAGTTCTAGAAAATCCACTTTGAGTGCAGGGAGGTCAGAATCCAATAGCATCTGCAGTCCTTTTTCAGCCTCTGAATCAGATTTTTGCTCAGGTCCCTCAATTTCAGCCAGAAAATACCTGAAATCACAGAAAAATACACAAACTCATAGTAAAGTCCAGAAGAGTGATTTTTATTTAAAAACTAATAAAAATATAATAAAAACTAATTAAAATATACTAAAAACATACTAAAAACAATGCCAAAAAGCGTATAAATTATCCGCTCATCACAACACCAAACTTAAATTGTTGCTTGTCCCCAAGAAACTGAAAATCAAATAGGATCAAAAGAAGAGAATATACAATGAATTCCAAAAACATCTATGAAGATCAGTATTAATTAGATGAGCGGGGCTTTTAGCTTTTTGCTTCTGAACAGTTTTGGCATCTCACTTTATTCCTTGAAGTTTAGAATGATTGGCGTCTATAGGAACTCAGAATCCAGATAGTGTTATTGATTCTCCTAGTTAAGTATGTTGATTCTTGAATACAACTACTTTATGAGTCTTAGTCGTGGCCCTAAGCACTTTGTTTTCCAGTATTACCACCGGATACATAAATGCCACAGACACATAACTGGGTGAACCTTTTCAGATTGTGACTCAGCTTTGCTAGAGTCCCCAATTAGAGGTGTCCAGGGTTCTTAAGCACACTCTTCTTTTTGCTTTGGACCTCGACTTTAACCGCTCAATCTCAAGTTTTCACTTGACACCTTCACGCCACAAGCACATGGTTAGGGACAGCTTGGTTTAGCCGCTTAGGCCAGGATTTTATTCCTGTGGGCCCTCCTATCCACTGATGCTCAAAGCCTTGGATCCTTTTTATCACCCTTGCCTTTTGGTTTAAAGGGGTATTGGCTTTTTCTGCTTGCTTTTCTTTTTTCTTTCTTTTTCTTTTCTTCTCTTTTTTTTCGCATATATCCTTTTTCTGCAAGCTTTTCACTGCTTTTTCTTGCTTCAAGAATCAATTTTATGATTTTTCAGATCATCAGATAACATTTCTCCTTTTCCCATCATTCTTTCAAGAGCCAACAATTTTAACATTCTTTAAACAACAAATTCAAAAAAATATGCACTGTTCAAGCATTCATTCAGAAAAACAATAGTATTGCCACTACATCAAAATAATTAAACTGTTTTAAAATTTGAAATTCATGCACTTCTTTTTCTTTTTCAATTAAAAACATTTTTCATTTAAGAAGGTTGATAGATTCGTTTTCATAGCTTTAAGGCATAGACACTAAGACACTAATGATCATGACAAAAACATGAATAAACATAAAGCATAAAAATTCGAAAAACAGAAAATAAAGAACAAGGAAGTTAAAGAACCGGTCCACCTTAGAGATGGCGGCTTGTTCTTCCTCTTGAAGATCTTATGGAGTGCTTGAGCTCCTCAATGTCTCTTCCTTGCCTTTGTTGCTCCTCTCTCATGGTTATTTGGTCTTCTCTAATTTCATGGAGGAGGATGGAATGCTCTTGGTGCTCCACCCTTAGTTGTCCCATGTTGGAACTTAATTCTCCTAGGGAAGTGTTGATTTGCTCCCAATAGTTTTGTGGAGGAAAATGCATCCCTTGAGGCATCTCAGGGATTTCATGATGAGGAGTTTCCTCATGCTCTTGGTGAGGTTCTCTCATTTGCTCCATCCTTTTCTTAGTGATGGGCTTGTCCTCATCAATGAGGATGTCTTCCTCTATGTCAATTCCAGCTGAATTGCAGAGGTGACAAATGAGATGATGGAAGGCTAACCTTGCCACAGTGGAGGACTTGTCCGCCACCTTGTAGAGTTCTTGGGATATAACCTCATGAACTTCTACTTCCTCTCTAATCATGATGCTATGAATCATGATAGCCCGGTCTATAGTAACTTCAGACCGGTTGCTAGTAGGAATGATTGAGCGTTGGATGAACTCCAACCATCCCCTAGCCACGGGCTTGAGGTCATGCCTTCTCAGTTGAACCGGCTTCCCTCTTGAATCTCTCTTCCATTGAGAGCCCTCTTCACAGATGTTTATGAGGACTTGGTCCAACCTTTGATCAAAGTTGACCCTTCTAGTGTATGGGTGTGCATCTCCTTGCATCATAGGCAAATTGAATGCCAACCTTACATTTTCCGGACTAAAGTCCAAGTATTTCCCTCGGACCATTGTAAGCCAATTCTTAGGGTCTGGGTTCACACTTTGATCATGGTTCTTGGTGATCCATGCATTGGCATAGAACTCTTGAACCATTAAGATTCCGACTTGTTGAATGGGGTTGATGAGAACTTCCCAACCTCTTCTTCGGATTTCATGTCGGATCTCCAGATATTCTCCCTTCTTGAGCTTAAAAGGGACCTCGGGGATCACCTTCTTCTTGGCCACAACTTCATAGAAGTGGTCTTGATGCACCCTTGAGAGGAATCTCTCCATCTCCCATGACTCGGAGGTGGAAGCTTTTGCCTTCCCTTTCCTCTTTCTAGAGGTTTCTCCGGCCTTTGGTGCATAAATGGTTATGGAAAAACAAAAAAGCTTTAGCTTTTACCACACCAAACTTAGAAGGTTGCTCGTCCTCGAGCAAAAGAAGAAAGAAGAGAGTAGAAGAAGAAGAAGTAGAGGAGATGGAGGGGGCTATGTGTGTCGGCCAAGGGGGATGGGTGGTGTGTATGTTGTGTGAAAATGAAGGAGTGAAGATGGGTTTATATAGGAAAGGAAAGGGGGTTTGGGTTCGGCCATATAGGGTGGGTTTGGGAGGGAAAGTGGTTTGAATTTGAATGGTGAGGTAGGTGGGGTTTTATGAAGGATGGATGTGAGTGGTGAAGAGAATGGTGGGATTTGATAGGTGAGGGTTTTTTGGGAAAGAGGTATTGAGGTGATTGGTGAATGGGTGAAGAAGAGAGAGAGAGAGAGGTGGGGTAGGTGGGGATCCTGTGGGGTCTACAGATCCTGAGGTGTCAAGGATTTCTCATCCCTGCATCATGTGGCATGTAAAACGCCCCTTTATGCCAATCCTGGCATTAAACGCCAGGCTGCTGTCCATTTCTGGCGTTTGACGCCAGCTTCTTGCCCATTCCTGGCGTTAAACGCCAGTCTGGTGCCCATTTCTGGCGTTAAACGCCCAGAATGGTGCCAGACTGGGCGTTTAACGCCCATTCTGCTACTCTTACTGGCGTTTAAACGCCAGTAAGTTTCTCCTCCAGGGTGTTCTGTTTTTCATTCTATTTTTCCTTCTGTTTTTGCTTTTTCAATTGTTTTTGTGACTTCACATGATCATCAACCTATAGAAAACATAAAATAACAAAAGAAAAGAGAAATTTAGCATAGATAAGTAAAAATTGGGTTGCCTCCCAACAAGCGCTTCTTTAATGTCAATAGCTTGACAGTAGGCTCTCATGGAGCCTCACAAATGTTTAGAGCAATGTTGGAACCTCCCAACACCAAACTTAAAGTTTGGTTGTGGCCTCCCAACACCAAACTTAGAGTTTGACTGTGGGGGCTCTGTTTGACTCTGTATTGAGAGAAGCTCTTCATGCTTCCTCTCCATGGTGACAGAGGGATATCCTTGAGCTTTAAACACAAGGGAGTCTTCATTCACTTGAATGATTAATTCTCTCTGTCAACATCAATCACAGCTTTTGCTGTGACTAGGAAGGGTCTGCCCAAGATGATGGATTCATCCATACACTTCCCAGTCTCTAGGATTATGAAGTCAGTAGGGATGTAGTGGCCTTCAACCTTTACCAAGACATCCTCTACAAGTCCATAAGCCTGTTTCTTTGAATTGTCTGCCATCTCCAGTGAGATTCTTGCAGCTTGTACCTCAATGATCCCTAGCTTCTCCATTACAGAGAGAGGCATAAGGTTTATACTTGATCCCAGGTCACACAGAGCCTTCTCAAAGGTCATGGTGCCTATGGTACAAGGTATTGAGAACTTTTCAGGATCTTGTCTCTTCAGAGGTAATCTCTGCCTAGTCAAGTCATCCAGTTCTTTGGTGAGCAATGGAGGTTCATCCTCCCAAGTCTCATTACCAAACAACTTGGCATTTAGCTTCATGATTGCTCCAAGGTACTTAGCAACTTGCTCTTCAGTAACATCTTCACCCTCTTCAGGGGAAGAATACTCATCAGAGCTCATGAATGGCAGAAGTAAATTCACTGGAATCTCTATGGTCTCAGTGTGAGCCTCAGATTCCCATGGTTCCTCTTTAGGGAACTCCATGGAGGTCAGTGGACGTCCATTGAGGTCTTCCTCAGTGGAGATCACTGCCTCTTCCTCCTCTCCAGGTTCGGCCGTGTGGGTTGTGGTTATGGCCTTGCACTCTCTTTTTGGATTCTCTTCTGTGTTGCTTGGGAGAGTGCTAGGAGGGAGTTCAGTAATTTTCTTACTCAGTTGACCCACTTTTGCCTCCAAATTTCTAATGGAGGACCTTGTTTCAGTCATGAAACTTTGAGTGGTTTTGATTAGATCAGAGACAATGGTTGCTAAGTCAGAGTGGCTCTGCTTAGAATTCTCTATTTGTTGCTGAGAAGATGATGGAAAAGGCTTGCTATTGCTAAACCTGTTTCTTCCACCATTATTGTTGTTGAAACCTTGTTGAGGCCTCTGTTGATCCTTCCATGAGAGATTTGGATGATTTCTCCATGAAGGGTTATAGGTGTTTCCATAGGGTTCTCCCCTGTAATTCACCTCTTCCATTGCTAGGTTCTCAGGATCATAAGCTTCTTCTTCAAAGGAAGCTTCCTTAGTACTGCCTGGTGCAGCTTGCATTCCAGACAGACTCTAAAAAATCATATTGACTTGTTGGGTCAATATTTTATTCTGAGCCAATATGGCATTCAGAGTATCAATCTCAAGAACTCCTTTCTTCTGAGCTATCCCATTATTCACAGGATTCCTTTCAGAGGTGTACATGAATTGGTTATTTGCAACTATTTCAATGAGTTCCTGAGCTTCTGCAAGCGTCTTCTTCAGATGAAGAGATCCTCCAGCAGAGCTATCCAATGACATCTTGGATAGTTCAGATAGACCATCATAGAAAATACCTATGATGCTCCATTCTGAAAGCATGTCAAAAGGGCATCTTCTGATTAATTGCTTGTATCTTTCCCAAGCTTCATAGAGGGATTCTCCTTCCTTCTGTCTGAAGATTTGGACTTCCACTCTAAGCTTGCTCAATTTTTGAGGTGGAAAGAACTTTGCCAAGAAGGCATTAACTAGCTTTTCCCAAGAGTTCAGGCTTTTTTTAGGTTGTGAATCCAACCATGTCCTAGCTCTGTCTCTTACAGCAAAAGGAAAAAGCCTAAGTCTGTAGACTTCAGGGTCAACCCCATTGGTTTTGACAGTGTCACAGATTTGCAAGAATTCAGCTAAGAACTGATGAGGATCTTCCTATGGAAGTCCATGAAACTTCCTATTCTGTTGCATTAGAGAAACTAATTGAGGCTTAAGCTCAAAGTTGTTTGCTCCAATGGCAGGGATTGAGATGCTTCTCCCATAGAAATCGGGAGTAGGTGCAGTAAAGTCACCAAGCACCTTCCTTGCATTGTTGGCATTGTTGTTTTTGGCTTCCATGGTTTCTTCTTCCTTGAAAAGCTCTGTTAGGCCCTCTAAAGAGAATTGTTCTTTAGCTTCTCTTAGCTTTCTCTTCAAGGTCCTTTCAGGTTCAGGATCAACTTGAACAAGTATGCCTTTATCTTTGTTCCTGCTCATATGAAAGAGAAGAGAACAAGAAAGTAGGGAATCCTCTATGTCACAGTATAGAGATTCCTGGAGGTGTCAGAGGAAAAGAAGAATAGAAGGAAGAGGTGGATAGAAGAGAATTCGAACATACAAAGAAGGAGGGAGTTCGAATTGTACCTTGAAGAGGAGTGTTAGTCCTTTAAATAGAAGGATGTGAGAAGAGGGGAAGAATTTTCGAAAATTAAAGTAAAATATTTTGAAATAATTAAAAGAAAATTTTGAAAATTTGATTGATGATTTTCGAAAACTAAGATTGGGAAAGAAATTAAGTGATTTTTGAAAAAGATTTTGAAATTAGAAATCAAAAAGATATGATTGAGAGTTAATTTTGAAAAAGATGTGATTGAGAAGATATGATTGAGAAGATATGATTGAAAATCAATTTAAAAAGAGAAAGTTTTAAAAGTAAAGTTGATTACTTGACTAACAAGAAATTAAAAGATATGATTCTTAAAATTTAAAATCTGATCATTTCTTAATAGGCAAGTAACAACTTGAAAATTTTGAAGTAAATCATTAATTTTTTAGCAAGGATTTCCGAAAATAGTAATAAATAAAAAAATGGAAAGAAATTGATTTTGAAGAGATATGATTGAAAAGATATAATTTGAAAAAGATTTGTTGAAAAATTATGAAGATTTGAAAAAAATCTAAATTAAAAACAAAATCTTCCCTCTAGTGTCATCCTGGCGTTAAACGCCCAGAATGGCATCCATTCTGGCGTTTAACGCCCACAATCCTACCTTTTTGGGCGTTAAATGCCCAGCCAGGTACCCTGGCTGGCGTTTAAACGCCAGTTTTCCTTCTTCACTGGGCGTTTTGAACGCCCAGCTTTTTCTGTTTGATTCCTCTGCTGACTGTTCTGAATCTTCAATTCTCTATATTATTGACTTGAAAAGACACAATTTTGAAAATATTTTTGGATTTTTAATGATGAGAAACAATAAAAATTTTAACTATAAACAATGCATGCAAGACACCAAACTTAAATATTTTCATATAAGAGACATTAACAGATTGAGAATGCATATGAGAAACAATAAAACACACAAAACAAGAGAATTTAAAGATCAGAGCAATGAAATCATCAAGAACAACTTGAAGATTAATGAAGAACATATTGCATGTTTTCGAAAAATGCAAGAAGAATGCAATTGACACCAAACTTAAAAATTGATACTAGACTCAAACAAGAAACATAAAATATTTTTTGGTTTTTTTTATGGTTTTATAAAATTTTTTTGTGATTTTCGAAACTTATATGGAAAAGAAAATAAAGAGATTCAAAACTTTTAATGAGAATTCCAGGAATCATGCAATGTTAGTCTAAAGCTTCAGTCTAAAAAGATTAGACATGTTTGGCCAAGCTTCAGCAGGACATTACATTCAGCAGCTAAATTGATGAGAATCAATCAGCTTTTGTGATGATAAGAACATCACCTTGAAACTCTAAATCCATTCTTAAAAATTCTGAAAAGTACCTAATCTAAGCAACAAGATGAACCGCCAGTTGTCCAAACTTGAACAATCCCCGGCAACGGCGCCAAAAACTTGGTGCACGAAATTGTGATTATCAACAATGGCGCCAAAAGACTTGGAGCTCTTAAACGTGAATCACACTTTGTCACAATTCCACACAACTAACCAGCAAGTGCACTGGGTCATCCAAGTAATACCTTACGTGAGTAAGGGTCGATCCCACGGAGACTGTCGGCTTGAAGCAAGCTATGGTCACCTTGTAAATCTCAGTCAGGCGAATTCAGATGGTGATGGAGAATTGATAATTAAAAGATAAATAAAACATAAAATAAAGATAGAGATACTTATGTAATTCTTTGGTTGGAATTTCAGATAAGCGTATGAAGATGCTTTGTTCCCCCTGAACCTCTGCTTTCATATTGCCTTCTTCCAATCATTCATACTCCTTTCCATAGCAAGCTTTATGTTGGGCATCACCGTTGTCAATGGCTACTTCCCGTCCTCTCAATGAAAACGTTCCAAATGCGCTGTCACCGCATGGCTAATCATCTGTCGGTTCTCGATCATGTCGGAATAGGATCCATTGATCCTTTTGCGTCTGTCACACGCCCCACAATCGTGAGTTTGAAGCTCGTCACAGTCATCCCTTCCCAGGTCCTACTCAGAATACCACAGACAAGGTTTAGACGTTCCGGATCTCAGGGATGGCCGCCAATAATTCTAGCCTATACCACGAAGGTTCCAATCTTAAATTAGAAACCCAAGAGATACGCATTCAAGCCATTGCTAGTAGAACAGAGGTGATTGTCAGGCACATGTTCATAGGTGAGAATGATGATGAATGTCACGGATCATCACATTCATCAAGTTGAAGAACGAATGAATATCTTGGAGAAGAAATAGACTTGAGTTGAATAGAAAAACAATAGTACTTTGTATTAATTCATGAAGAACAGCAGAGCTCCACACCTTAATCTATGTTGTGTAGAAACTCTACCGTTGAAAATACATAAGAACAAGGTCTAGGCATGGCCGAATGGCCAGCCTCCAAACGTGTCTAAGATAGCATAAGACTTATCAAAGATCCCCCAAGTACAATAGTATAAGGTTCTATTTATAGAGAACTAGTAGCCTAGGGTTTACAGAAATCAGTAATTAATGCAGAAATCTTCTTCCAGGTCCACTTGGTCTGTGCTTGGGCTGAGCATTGAAGCTTCCATGTGTAGAGACTTTTCTTGGAGTTAAACACCAGCTTTTGTGCTAGTTTGGGCGTTTAACTCCGGCTTTTGTGCCAGTTTTGGAGTTAAACGCCAGAATTCTTGAGCTGACTTGAAACGCCTGTTTGGGCCATCAAATCTTGGACGAAGTATAGACTATTATATATTGCTGAAAAGCCCAAGATGTCTACTTTCCAACGCAATTGAGAGCGCGCCAATTTGGCTTCTATAGCTCCAGAAAATCCACTTTGAGCGCAGGGAGGTCAGAATCCAATAGCATATGCAGTCCTTTTTCAGCCTCTGAATCAGATTTTTGGTCAGGTCCCTCAATTTCAGCCAGAAAATACCTGAAATCACAGAAAAACACACAAACTCATAGTAAAGTCCAGAAGAGTGATTTTTATTTAAAAACTAATAAAAATATAATAAAAACTAATTAAAATATACTAAAAACATACTAAAAATAATGCCAAAAAGCGTATAAATTATCCGCTCATCAACGAACAAGGCTCGATTTACACCTCTACTTCGGCGGCTTTCAACCCCTCGCTTTCCTTCGTTGTGCAACACCGTCTGCTTCTCAATGGTCCAAACGAAGCTTCCCCCTCCCCCAACCTAAGTTAACCCTACCTATTAATGAGCTTCTATTTAGAATGTTGATCCAATGAAATTGAGTTCATTAACTGTAAAAATTTTTGACTGATAAATAACTTAGTATTTTTATATCCAAATTGTCCAAATTGCTACAATTCCTTATTTGTGAATTGAACCCGGTGTTTCTGATTATTTTTATTTACTACTTGGTCCTTCAAGGTCCAAATTATACTTTTTTCTTTATCGAAAAAAACTCCTTCTAACAATAGCACAATACTACTATTACTAAATATACTACTACTACTACTAATCTGCTATTACAGTACTACTACTGCTGCTAATAATAGTAACACAGTTGCTAACAATATAAACAAAATTAAGGATTATAAATACTCAATAATAATAATAATAATAATAATAATTTAAAGACCAACAAAATTTATTTAGTATTTTTAGTCATAAATCCAATTATTTTAGTCTAATAATCTCTAACAATATATTTTTAATTCATATTTTTAAACATTGAGCTAACTGCTGCCTAAAAATAATAAATCCTCTTGGTTTTCTAGTATTTCTCTAATAATAATAAGAATTTTTTATAAACAAATAAAATAAATATAAAAAATGACATATTTAAAAGATAAGAATTAATATAATTTATTACGATTTGAATTATGTTACTTTATTTTTAATCTACAGTTTAATTTAGTCTCATTAAAAAATTAAAATTTTATTGTATTAATTTGAATTTATTTTTTAAGTTGACGTGAGTTGATACAACGTTAATCAATAAAATTTAATATTTAAATTTTCTCACAATTTCTACATTACCTAAAGCCACAATTTCTATTTATCAACACTACAATCTTATTAATTAGCACTACAATCTCTATCCTCTTCTTAAAAAATTTAAAATTTAAATGATAAGTACTCTTTTAGTCTCTAAAATTTGGGTCAAAATCAAAATCATTCCTAACCTTTTTTTATTCAAAATAGTCCTTAACATTAAATTATTTTTGAAATCATCCTGTTCCGGCCCAGCCTGCTAAGAACTTGGGTTCGATCACGAGCCACCAACCTGACGGTTCCTCTGACCCGAACCAAGAGGAGACCCGCGCGTCACCTCCTTTTCCCCCAGGAACTTGGACAGTTGGCCGAAGCTTCTAAGCGAGTGGGCTTGCTCACAAGGGCCCTACCCAAGTACAAAGTATAAAAGGGAGGGGACCTACCCCTTCCAGAGGTACGTCATTATTCCTACCTTAATTAATTGTCTTTGTACGGACACTGATTTAAACTTCGGAGTGTCCTTACAGGTGGCTCCCACCCCCCATCCAGTCGACGTCCTAACCAGACTCCATCGTCCAAGCTCGCGCTCAGGTCCCAACTCTAACTCACACCTGCTCCGCAACTGCTTTAACATGATTCGTGAAGAACCCGAGCAGACGAACATTGATGCCGTCTGTGGGAACTGAGGAGCGAGGATGGACGACTTTCTCCTTGGTGAAGGAGGAGGGGAGGAAGGGGGACCCCGCCTGAGAAGCAGGATAGGCTCCGCAGCCTCCTCTCATGAACCATCAGAACCGCGTTCCCGTCGAACCCCCCTCCAAATCTATCGAGAGACACCCATTCGGCGGAATTGGAGATAGCAACGCAAGGATCATGCAAGAACTCTGCCACCGAGTACAACATTTGGAAAGAGAGCTAGCGGCAAGGGACCGTTACCACCCTGAACACAGTAAGGACCCTCGCCCCAGCCTGTCCCGCACCCGATCCCCCTCCAGGAGATCGGAAGACCGAGGAGAAGTCCCAGGAGGGACAATAAGAGAAAGCGAACCGACGCTCGGTCTCGTTCTACCCGTAACAAGTCGAAAGGCCACGGGGAGACCAGGAGAGATAGACCGAGGAGATGACGTGACCCCATCATCATGGGTGCCACCCCTTTTCATCCCTCGATCCTCAAGGTCCAGCTGTCAAAGAACTTTGACAAGCCCACGAACATGAGGTATAATAGGACGAAGGACCCCTAGGAACATCTGACGGCCTTCGAAGCCAGGTTGTACTTGAAGGGAGTTGGCGATGCAGTCAGGTGCCGAGCTTTCCTGGTAACTCTGGAAGGCCCTGCGATACGTTTGTTCAATGCGCTCCCGCAGGAGTCCATCACCACCTTCGTGGATATCTCTCACAGCTTTTTGGCACAGTTCACTACCTGCATACCCAAGGCTAAGCACCCAATCAATCTGTTGGGGATTATCCAGTAGGCCGACGAGTTGACGAGAAAATTTCTCGACCGATTCAATGATGAATGTCTAGAGGTCGACGGCCTGACGAACTCTGTGGCGAGCCTGTGCCTGACGAACGGCCTATTGAACGAATACTTCAGGAAACACCTCACTACCAAGCCCATTTGGACCATGTAGGAAATCCAAAATGTAGCAAGAGAATACATCGATGAGGAGGGAGTCAAGAGGTGGCAGCCAATAAGCGGCAGCCACCCAACCCGCCTACACGTCAGCCCAGATCCACCGGGAGACCAAAGGAGACTCCCAAGGAAGGGACCTCGGGGAAACAGTTCAAGCTGTTTCCCCAGGTAGGCAAGTTCACTAACTATACCCCCCTCACAGCACCCATAGTAGGAGTCTACCAACAGATCGCGGACAAAGGCATCCTATCGAAGCCTTGTCAATTGAAAGACAGGGAAGGCAGAAATAAAAGCCTCTACTGTGATTATTACAAGGGCTTTAGCCACAAAACTCAGAACTGTTTGGACCTGAAGGATGCTCTTGAACAAGCCATTCGTGAGGGCAAGCTAACTGAGTTCTCATAGTTTATATGATAACCAAGGAGGAGAGAGCGAAAGTGATCTGATGAAGACCGTAGCTGAACAGTGAAGCTGAGGCAGGGCGCCCCCGAAGGCGCCGACAACGCTCCCACCGTAGTCATTAATGTCGTGATAGGGTGAGACACCCCCCAAATCAAAGTCGGCAGCAAAGCAGGACGCTAAAGTCCTTGTCGTTTCATCAGGAAACCCTAAAGCTCAGTCCAAAGAACCCCCCAAGATATCGTTTGGCCCAGAGGATCAATGGTGCCACGATCTCCCTGAAAACCCACCCATGGTGATTACAGCAATGATTAGGACTGGCCTAGTCAAATGGATTCTCGTTGATACCGGAGTTGATTCCAATATCATATTTAGAAACGTGTTTGACACCTTGGGGCTCAGAGAAACCGACCTCAAAACCCACCAACACGGGGATGTTGGTCTTAGTGATAACTACATAAAACCCAACGAATTAATCATACTACCAATCTGTGTGGGAACCGGGGAGAGCAAGAGGTCAGAAATGGCCGAGTTTGTTGTTTTAAGGGATTCCATGGCCTACAAGGTTATCCTGGGGAGGAAGATCATCAATGAATTCTTAGCTATCGTACACACAAAGTACCTGACAATGAAGTTTGTGTCAGACGACGAAACCGTTGGTACCATTAGAGGATATTTAGAAATGGAAGTCACTTGCGACAATGCCAGTCTCTCATTAAAGAAGAGGTCGAAAGAGGCATCCGGAGTGTTTCTGGCTGACTTAGACGCAAGGATAGATGACAAGCCGAGGCCAAAACCTCAGAGGGACCTAGAGAAGTTCAGAATAGGAAACACGGAGGATAAGTTCACCTTCGTGGACCAAAATCTCCCCCATGAGTTAAAGGAACCCCTCATGGAGGCCGTCAAAGCAAACAACAACTTGTTCGCCAGCCAGTACCTACTATTACATGGTTATGCCGTTCGGATTAAAGAATGCAGGAGCCACATATCAAAGGCTAATGAGTAATGTCTTCAAAGATCTTATCGGCAAGTTGGTGGAGGTCTACGTTGATGATGTGTTAGTAAAGATAGCCGAGCCACGCAACCTAGTTGCGGACCTAGAGGCTGTCTTCGGGTCGCTCTAGAAGCACAACATGAGGCTCAACCCGCTCAAGTGCGCATTTGCCATAGAAGCTGGGAAGTTCTTAGGATTCATGATCACGTAAAGAGTGGAAGCCAACTCAGATAAATGCGAGGCCGTCATGTGGATGACGAGCCCTGGTGGTGTTAAAGATATGCAAAGGTTGGCCGAAAGACTCACGGTTTTGTCTCACTTCCTCGGAGCTTCAGCTATAAAGGCCCTTCTTTATTTTAACTTAATGAAAAAAGGAATTGCTTTCGAATGGACTCTGGCTTGCGAGGAGGCTTTTAACCATTTCAAGAGGATTCTATCAAAATCCCCAGTCCTCAGGAAACCAAAAGAAGGGGAGACCTTATACCTCTATCTGTCCGTAACGGAGGAAGCCATGGCAGCCGTCCTCATTCGGGAAGAGGATAAGGCCCAACAACCGGTGTATTTCATTAGCAAGATTTTCGAAGGTGCGGAGCTAAGGTGCACCAAGTTGGAGAAAATGGCCTACGCTTTGTTAGTCTCATCTCGGAGATTAAGGCAGTACTTCCAGTGGCACCCGATCACTTTAAGAACCAACCAAGCGATCCTCCAAATCCTGCAAAAACCTGACTTGGCAGGATGCATGATGACCTAGGTGATAGAGTTATCTCAGTACGACATACAATACGAGCCCAAACATGTAATCAAGTCCCAGGCAATGGCGGACTTCCTGGTAGAAGTAACAGGGGACTCCTTTGAAAACTTGAAAATATGATGGAAGCTCCATGTGGATGAATCCTCCAACCAAGTGTTTGGGGGAGCAAGTATAATCCTTGAGAGCTCAGAGGATATAACATATGAGCAGTCAATAAAGTTCAAGTTTCCGATTTTTAACAACCAGGAAGAGTATGAAGCTTTGATAAGGGGCTTAACCTTAGCTAAAGAGGTCAGAGCATTGTAAATTTGAATCTAATATAATCTTAAAGAAAAAATAATAATCTAATACAAATTTGAATTAGACTGAATTAAAAAATAAATTTAAATTGATAACGTACGAATTATATTTTTTTTAATAAAATTAAAGTGATACGATCCAAACTAAATTTTAAAAAAATCAAAATCAAAACAATACCATCTAAATTGTAACATTATATCAATTTTTTATTTTTTAAATCGATTCAAACTGTACCGTAGAATATAAACTTATTGTTAGCACCGAAAACAAGATAATTATGAAAGTATCTCATTTACCTACCAACAAAATATGTTTAAAAAAAATTAGAGCCATTATTATTATTATTTATCCTTAAAGTTTGTCAAAAGTTTAAAAATACCCCAAAATTTTATTGTCTAAAAAATTTTCGATTTGTATCAAATATACCTCTAACAACTAAATTTTCAAAAGAATTAGGACTTCCAGCAATAATACATTACAACTATCTCTAATTTGCTTGTGTTGGGTTATTCTTATAAAATTGTTGCTAAATTGGTCCTAAATTTTTTGAAAAAATTAGCCGTTAAGGGATATATTTAATGCAAATCGAAAATTTATAGGACAAATTTGAAAGAAAATAAATCTTAGGAATATTTTTAGAACTTTTAGCAAATTTCAAAACAAAAAATATACTTTACCCTTATTATTATTAAGTAGTAATAGTAGTAGTATATTTTTTTTTAATCCATGGTATCCCCCAACCTAATAGACTAGAGACTAATCTGTCGCACATCTGAGCTCCATTTACGAGTATGCCGCTGGCTAATGAGTTGCTGCATGCACAGGGCAGAATTTAAACTCCCGGCACTTGTTTAAGCGGACGAGTAAGCTGACCACTCAACCAATCCAAATTAATTATAGTAGTAGTATATTTAGTAGTAGCATTGTTTATAAACACTGCACTAAAAATGCACCTGATATGGCCATTTCGTGGGCATTTGGCTTGAGACAAAATTTAAATTCATTTTGTGGAAGGAGACTGCGAAATGAAATTGTACAAATTTAAAAATCTTTTCAGCCGAACGTATTCTGATAATAAATCATTTTTTGTTATTTATTAAAAAAAGGAGAATAAATTGTCGAGTTCGTAGAACCCTAATACTACAACCTTATTACAAACAAGAACACAACAGAACCCTGATTTACCATACGAAGTAAGAACATAACCTTGTTAAAAAGACACTACTGTCTAGGAATTGCATTGAAAAGTCAAAAATGAGAACCCTGATACTACAAATACAGCAAAAATTTACAAGACAGAAAAAGTAAGGGGAAGTTTGAGGGGAAAAAAAGGTTTATGCACATATGGTGAATTCCAAAGGTATACTAACAATGGTATCCGAAAAATCATCTGTTTGTTCTTCAAGAGAGTAATATGCAAGAACATGAACTGGATGCTTCATGCTTCATTACTAGAAGGAATCAACTCAACAGCCAAAAGACCGCATCTAGAAGAAGAGACACCATGACCTTGCACCCAAAAGTACCTAAGCCAGGAACATCGCAGCAATGGCTAGGGCGCGCTCGGTAAAAGAGAAACTTTATTAAAGAAGCATTGTTATAAGTTAAACTCCGATCCAAAGGAACATACTAACATAATATTAGAGCTGATCGAATGTGTTGATCATTTATTTCTTCACTACACGAATTTTGTGCCCTGTAGTTTCATTAAGGGTACTGGTTAGTATAGGCCATGTAACTATGAGTGGCTAATATGGCATTTAATTATATAACAATATGTTAAGTATCTAAGGAAAGTGGGAAATCACACCTTAAAAGCTAGCTGATAAGGGAAAAGAATCACTCTCCTTGTATACAACATCAAACATCCCATACTACCCATGTGGGACTTTGAGCACTCCATAATACCCAAGTCCCTAACACAATATGATAGAATATGAGGTTTGAGTTTCAGAATTGAAACTGATGCATTAGTGTATTACTTACTCAACATTGGAACCATCTCGTAGTTGATTAGACCCATTGCAGGAGTTAAATGCCTGAAACACTTGGTAGGGGAGATCAAGAATCTAGATTTGTCAGTGAATTAAGGCATTGGTACTGCAGATGAACATTGAGGAGTTAAGGTTCAATAATGCTCAGGTCATCATCGGGTGTTGCATCTTCATCTCTGATAAAGTTATCGACAAATTATCCTTTCATTTTTCCTTTACCACTGCAAGAGGCAAAGGAAATATTCCCATATAGAACATGTTAGTAATTTACTTCAAGTATCTATGCAATGTAACAAAGTACAGGATGTTACCCTCTTGGCATATTCTGAAAAATTTGACACCGTAAAGGATGTTACAGGAAACCAATAACCAAATGGCTCATACATGAATAACAATATTCTCATAAATTGCATGATGTATGGTCACTATCAACTATAAAATATGAAAAATAATGAAGAATAAAGTTCTATATCAATAATGTCTAACAGCAACTGTAATTGAGCTACCTCGAAAGAAAAAAGCAGCAAAATTAACTTGATCTTTCACACTATGCTTTTGGTGTATCCATGAACATAATTCAAATTTACCTTAAGAGGCAAGCAATTAACACTGCCACAAGATTGAGTTACATGTAGACACAGTACATGTCACAAGGAACCTCTAGTCTGAATCGAGCAGGTTCTACATGTGACAAAGACCTCTAGTCTGGATCAAGTTATGGGGATTTGATAGTTTTCTTGACTCTCTTTCTTCAAGGTCCATTCTTGATTAATGGATTCAAAGAGTATACTTGCTTCCTAGCCCAACACATTGTGTCATCCCAAGAAATTTTCTAAAGGCATTCCCGTGCTATACAGCTGCTCCAATCTATTGAGTCCACGTTTACATATAGATTTAATTTTCCCTTCTATTGCCAGCACCATTCCTTTTCAAAACAATTAAAAATGCACAGGATATCATTATCTGGATTAAGACTTTACCAATGGTCCTTGCAAGAGCACTTCCCACCAAAGAAATGATGGAATTTGTTTGAATCTCTCAGAATGATTGTCCTTCCAATATGGACTGATGCAAATTTCATAAACACATGGCAGTCATCACAGACACGTATATTTTTTATGATCCTGATAGGTGCAATTCCATTGGGCTTTCTGATTAAAGCAAAAGCAAGAGCAAGTTTCTCACTGTGGTATGAGATGGATTTAAATTTTTCCTCCTGTCCCACATTATGCAGAACAATGTTTGTATCTGGATTATACCCAATTCGTTGCAATATTGAAATCAATCTATTCAATTCATCATAGATTTTTTCCACTGCTGGATGAGTACGATCTTCTGAAACAAATTTGTGGACTTCACTCTCAACCTCAACCAAACTATAAGCAGCAAACTTTTTTGCATTGTTTTTATTCATGAGAGATCGTACATCACCTACTTCTTCCCATCTCCCGCAAGCAGCGTATAAGTTGGAAAGCATGATATAAGGTCCTGCATTACGTGGATCCAACTTGAAGAGATGACCAGCTGCCAATTCTGCATTCTTGATATCACCCTTCTTTGCACAAATAGAGAGTAGAGTGGACCAAATCAGGTAATCTGGTTCATGAGGCATGCATTTGATCAAATCCACAGCTTTATCAACACTACTAGAGCGACCAATGAGAGTGACCATACATGCATAGTGATCCAATGTTGGTGTCATCCCATGTTCACTTATTGAATTAAAATATTCCTGTCCCTTTGCGACCATGTCAGCACTGATACAAGCAGATAATACGCCCACAAAACTAATGCTATCAGGTTTGATATTTTCCTGAAGCATCCTTTCATAAAGAGCCAGTGCTTCATGTGGTTGACCATTTTGTGCATAACCATGGATCATAGAATTCCAAGTAATCACATTCCGAATAGGCATTATCCAAAAAATGCTCCAAGCATCCAAAGTAACTCCACACTTGCAGTACATATCAACAAGAGCACTTGACACAAGCATGCTATGATCAACACCCATTACTATTACTTTTCCATGGACAACCTGACCATGACACAAAGAAGCTAGCTTGGCGCAGGAGCTGACCACACTTGAAATGGTGTAACTGTCAGGTCTAACGTCTCCACGCAGCATGTCGCCAAACAACATCAATGCATCCTCTTCTCTTCCATTATGTGCATAACCAACTATCATTGTTGTCCAACAAATCTCATCCTTTCTAGGTATTTCACTGAACATCCTCCTTGCATCATCCACATGTCCACACTGAAAGTAAGCATTGATAACAATTGATGCTGTAACTTGGTCAGGTTTCAAACCCAATAACTTCATCTTATTAAACAATCGAATGCACTCATCATGATGCCCCAATTTGACATATCCATAGATCATAAGATTCCAGGAAACAACATTCTTATGTGTCATTCGATCAAAGAACCACCGTGCCCTGTGAATATCACCACACTTTGCATAGACACCAGTGATAGCATTCCATACAAAAGTGTTATCCCCACAACCACTAATAACAACTCTCCCGTGAATCTGCTTACCAAGCTTCAAATCCAAGAGCGTAGAACATGCTTGCAATGCATTCACATAGGAGTACTGGGTGGGCTGAAACCCATCTTCTTGCATCCTCACTAAAATCTTCAATGCCTTGCCTGAATGCCCAGTAGTTGCAAAACACGCAATCAAGGTGTTATAAGAAACGGAATCACGAGAAGGCATTTGATCAAAGACAGTGCACAAATCCTCAACCAAACCCAACTTAGCATAAGCAGAAAGCAACGCATTCCAAGAATAAACATCTCTGTGGGTCATATTATCAAACAGGTCTTGTGCATTGGAGAGTTTGCCGCATTTGGCATACAAATGGAGGAGCTGGTTGTGGATGAAGGAGTCTTTGGGTTGGAAAAGGTGAAGTTGCATGTGAGACTGCAATCTCTTGGCTTGAACAAAGTCATTTGCTCGAACGCAGTGAAGGACATGGCGCGTATAGGAATCAGCAGTAGCAAGGCCCCGAGAATACAAAAAATCAATGGCTTGCCTAAGATTTTGTTTAGCCATTGAAGAAGAAAGTGCAATGCCCAACCTTTCAAAATGCGACTAGCTTCAAGATGCTGATGTCATTTTGGGGGTTGACTCCTTGAATGGCTTCCCAGTGCATGCTCCTATTGCTCCTGCATCAATGCCCTTCTTGCTGAAAAGTTTGAAAAAAAATCCAAAACGAATTCAAAGAGCAGTAGGTGCAATGATATCTGTCATGCTCAAAATTAACATGTTCTGGCTTTTGTTTGGACATATATGTGACATGTTATGTTCTCCAATCAAATACATGGCTGCCAATTGGCAATGAAAGCTATAGCATCTTAATAGGTTGCAATGCAGCAGCATTGGTTCATGTTGAAGGTATGTACAGTATTTTACAATGCATCAAGTATTTTACAATGCTAGCTTTATACTGCTGTTTATAAAAGACTAATAAAAAAATGGCTTCATTGTTTACTTTTACAGAAAGTAGTTCACACCTATGGTTGCATTACATTATAATTATATTACCTGCCACTTGCCAACATATCTCACCGACAAAACAAACCAACTTCAAAATTTGAAAACTCGAAACTAATAATTTATATGTTCATAATCATTATACTGACATGACTTAATTACTCAACAACTTTTAACTTTTAAAAACAAAATCAAACATGTATGTTTGCTTTAGGGAAAAAATGGCTTCACCCCCTTCATTTACTCTATCTCATTCTCCTTCATTGTGAACCCAAGGCCAGCTCCATTGGCTGTGACATCTTAGCTTCAGACTTGGCAACCTCCACAAGTACGTCGAAAGAAGCACATTGCCACCAAATGGCTCATTGGCTCGGCATCATCACTGGCTTTGAGGAGAAGAGGGAAAAGATGATGTAGAAACACGAAAGCTGGCCAGGTGAGCTTACCTGTGTTTCAAAGCAAAACCCCATTGAATGTTATGAACGTAAAGATTATCTCATATCTCTCTATCTATCCATATCCACATAAGGATTATCTATCTACCTTCGATCTTCTTTCTTTCTATCTAATATGTATCTATCTATCTAATTATCTATGCAAGGTAATGTTTACTTCCGCCGCAGGAAGAACAATTAGAGATAAAGTGTATGGCATCACGAAATGGTAGCCTAATTCCTTGCAATTCTTCACCAATAGACTACACTACCAACACTAAAAGTAAGCCTCACTTGGACTCTAATTTATTACAATTTTTATATTTATAGTATGTACATTTTTCAGTTCAAAACAAGGTGTTATACTTTAAGCCCTTTTGGTTCAGTTATTTATTCATAACAGTATAATGTTATGATCCTTTCAACTCCAAATTTATTTGTGGCATAGCAGTATTTTACTTTTCTATTTCACTTTAAATATAATACTCAAGAAAACTGTATATACATCAAAACAAAAATGTCTTCAACAAGTTCTAAGATGAGATGCATGAAAGAAACTAAATTGTGTAAGATAATAACATAAAGAATAGGACATCTGTGAACTCAACATTATTAAAGCAAGGAGAGTAATCCATCAACTAGAAAATAAAATAACAAAATGACGAAATTTAATTTTTATTAAATTTTAATATTGTATCATTTGAATAAGTTTTTTTTTGGATTAAAGTTTAATAAAAATAGATCCATATCGCACACTCTTTAAGAATTGTTTTCATTTTATACGTACAAATTATAAACATTTCAATTTTCCAAGAAATAACTAGCCAAAAAAGTATGTAAAGGAGAAGGGTGTTCATGGAATATAGAGGAATTTTATGACAATTACTAGAAAGAAACAAAAGCAATATTGCATGAAATATACAAAGGGGCATCAAAAAACCCTCCCCTTCCCTGCAACGGGTAAGGGGGACCCTGCATCCGAGGATCGTTAAAAAATTAAAGAAAAAATCGAAAAAAAAAAAAAAGATTAAAAAAAGATAATCCTCAAGGTAATATATGTTCTTTAATATTAAATCCAATCTTGCTGATTAAATTGTATTAAGAATCAGGGTAATATATGTTCTCTTTATCAATTATAACAACATTAGTACTGGTCTTTTTTAAAAGAACCAATTTAAAAAAGAAAATATAACACTTAAAATAAAGATATTAAAATAAGTCAAGGGAACACCAAAATCATATGAATTGCTGCAAGTTCTTCTTTAATATCTACATTGCATATACAAAACACACCTACACACATACGTATGTCACGAGAGGCACAAGTTAGTTGTTTACACAGCAGCTCACTAATTTTGTAATTTAAATTCAACAATGGCACAAGAGGTGCACACACTGAGCAATTTTATTTAATCATCCTTAACTCTATTTGAAAACAACAAACACAAGTAATAGTGCTTCTTCAGCAACAACACCCACAATCATCTCATCATCATCATCATCATCAATCACTAAAACTAATTAGCACCCTCAACAACATTCTCGCTATAATAATGGTTCCAATCTTCTTCATCAGCATTCCTTTGTCTTCAATTACCACACTCCATCAAGTTCAGAAGACACACACAAGAGGCACACACACATTGAATAAGATCACAGAAGACTTACCGGACGGAAGAGCGGCGAATGGCGAAGAGGCTGACGGACAAGCTGCGACTAAGACCGGCCAAGATGATGCTGCAGCGGCGATGAAGACCGGCCAAGATCTTGCTGGAGGCGGCGACGGAGACCGGACTAGAAGCGGCGACTAAGACCGGGCTGGAGGCGGCGACGAGAGAAAGCGACGACGATTCTGCCTCAGCCCTCAGACGCGGGAAGACGACGATTTTGCAGTGAGACCGTGAGAGTGAGAGACGGTGGCGGTAAGAGGGGAGGATTGTGGCGGTGGAGGGTGGCGGACGGCGGTGAGAGTAGAGCCGGAGAGGTGAGAATTTCTGAAATTGTGAGAGGATTTGAATTTTGGAACTGGAGAGAGTACAGGCAGGTGAGCTTCTCTATCTTTTTTTAGAGTTGTCTTTCTCAAGGTTCTGAAAACCGAACCGGTCATCGAACCGCTTTAATCACTGGTTCACTGGTTTAGTGGTCCAACCGGTCTAACATGGTCCAACCAAAAAAATCGGTTTATATTAAAATAATAAATAAATTATAAATAAACACTTTAAAACATAATTATAGTCTAGTATAAACTTTAAAATATCTTCAACCACAATCTTAAGATCTTTAGATAGTACAAACTTAAATATTTTAATGAATTGAAGCTTTTGCTTTCAAAGTTTGCTAAGAAAAACCAAAATTCTTTCTTCATCCTATAAATGTTTGCTTTGATAACATTAATCAATAAAGCAATTACATCCAAAAAATATCAAACCATTTCCAACTCTGGTTTAAATTTGTCCAAGCAACAAAGAAAAATAATGAAGGTTTCGTCACCAAAAAGAAAAAGAATGAAGGTTCCTCGAAGTAGCAGCTGTACAATCCACATCATTTAACACAAACTAGAAGTTCAGAAATCCTGTTCTTCCATAGCTGCAGGCTCAAAGCTATCGCCACCTAAATCTAACCTGCCACCTAACATATCACAAATTTCTAATCAAGAGGAGACTCAAACTTGCAGGCTCACAATAAAATTGTATTCACTTGAGGAGACTCAAAACAAATCAGAAAAGCAAAAGGATTTCACAATAACCCAAAGCTAAACTTGACATTTTAATGCTCCTTCATTGTGTTACTCAATAAATCATCAAAACAGCCACAATCCAAGCACATGTAAATCACAAAACTTGACCCTACACTTGTCTACTTTGCCATTGAACAGAGCTGGAAACACAAAACAAAGTTACAGGTAAATTCTAGTTTCTAACCCTGCCAACCCAAATTCCAGCACCTCTAAATTCTATTAAAAGCTCAGTTACTAATATGCAAGGTCAATTATTAGAGCGTGATCCTCAAAATCTTAGTAAAACAACACATAATTTCGATTCAGCAACATTAAACTAAGATAATCCATATTGATCAGCATCATGCCATAATTCATCTTTACTGACTGAGGTATTATTATCAGCAACACATTGACACACAAAACAGCAGCATAGAAGAACCAAAGCTAATCAATAATCACAACACATTCAATAATCAATAATCAGTAAATTAAAATAATAAAATCACAACACACAAAACAGCGGCATAGCAGAACCAAACAGAGAATAAATTTAACACATCAGAAATTACCAAAACACACAAAGAAATTAAAAGAAGAAAGCTACAAACCCTAAGATGGAAGACGTGGCGTGACTGAGTGTCGCGGACGACAAGGACCGCAGCGAGTAGGACGGCTGAGAAGTAGACAGCGGCGCAGCTGAGAAGCGGATGATGGCTTGACCGAGAGTTGGAGGAAATGGCGGCGCTTGCGATGATTCTTCCTCTATGTGAGCGCAATGGCGGCGTAAGAGAGCACCTTCGAAGATAGAAGCTTTGAACAGAGCACGAAAGAGGGAGACACCGAGACAAGGAGCACCTTCGAACGGGACAGTGGCTGCGGTGGAACAGAGCTAGCGCCAGCAGAACCGTGGCTGCGCGAAAGGGAGGGACTGAGCTCGCCGGCGTTGAGAGAAACGGCTAGCTCGTGGGTGATGGCAGGGACGAGGCAGGGTGTGCTGCTGCGCCGTTGGAGAGTTGGAGTGAGTTAGGGTTGGTAACGTAGGAATTGCGTGTTCGCGGTGCGGTTTGGTTCGGTTTTTGAGAGAAAGGTCATCCGATCCGATCGTCTAATTAAACTGCGGTTCGGTTTGTTCGGTTTTTTCAATCAATTCAAAAAAATACTACCATACTTGTCTGGTCTGACACAGCTAGCACTGAATGTTTGTTTAAATTGAAGTAATCCCAAATACAAGCCTAACATAATTTTTAACCAGGAAAAGAAAAGAAAGACGAAAGGGGAAAGCATTATTGATTACAGATGAGGGAAAAAGAAAGCAAAACATAACTACATAAGAAAAAAATATAAAAATAAATAAATAAGCACCTTTTTTTGTTCTACTCCTTTGATTTTGCACACCAATTCATATAGTTCCCTTATGTTCGCCTAAAATATATTAGAGAAACAGAAAAGCAATAATCAGAACTACGTTGGTCTAACATTTCAATTATCACATTATGCCAAGTTAGAACCAAAGTAGATGGCCTTGGAAAATATGCTAATAAGAAAGAATAGAAGAACTTTACATATAATAGCAAATCATGTTCTTTACTTGCAATAGGCTATCAAGTAATGTCAGAGTTCCAATGTCTTCCTCACATAAAAATACTCAACAGTATTTTTTCTTTTTGGATAAAAGATGAATATCATTGACATAGTAATGCCAATGTGTATTACATATGCTTTTAAAATTGAATAGGTGTCATACTTTAACGGATTCGATACTCATCTATACTTAGTGCAACATAACCGCAAAACCAACAAGACAACCCCATATGAAATCAATTGGTACCTTTTTGCTTAATTTTACAGTTAACACACTGTTATCTCTGGCATCAGTCAACTTCAAAATGAGTGGGTGAACCTCAACACTATTGCTTCTGTGCAGCACCCTGCGAGATCAACTTCCTCGGTAATGCTGGTCCACCTTTTAGACCTAGACCATGGTAAACAGAAATCTGTTACATATTCTACAAATCATGAAATATAACCTTAACTGCTCAAGTTCCAAGACTTCTCCATTCATATGTTACCTTCATGATGTCAATACTAAACCTATTAAAAGATAGCAGATACAATGACGGAGGTAATCTAATACTTCAAATCTGCTTCCATTTTCTCATTATTCAAATTTATCTTATCATACTGATTTCAATCTCTTCCTATCAGGATCCAGAACCTCCAAGACTTGATAAATCATACTAAATCACTTCAAAAGTAAATTTTTATTTTATATTATTTTTCCAGAAAAACTAATAATAATAATAATAAACCAGAAGCAGTTCCAGATAAAGTTTTCAGATATTATCACTTTATCATATAACAGATATTCAACAATACTAACAATACAAAGTACAAACCAAAGCATTTTCAGTAATTCAACAGAACAGCAATTGAAAATTAACAACAAACAGAACAGCAATTTCAGTCAAATTACATACCTGACTCAGTGGCTCGGGCTCCATCTCTGACCTGAATCGGTGACTGGGTGGGAGGTGTTGTGTTGTGGGTGGCCAGAAACGCTGCTGGGTGGTGGCGTGGTGCTCTGTCCGCTGGGTGGTCCTGGGTGAGTGGGTGGTGCTGTGCTACTGCTGGCCTGCTGGGTGCGACTGCACGAGGGTGGTGCTGGGCTGCTGGGCGCTGGCGGTGGCTGGGGCTTCGTGGTGCTCTCTCTGTCCGCGAGGAGGTCCTGGGAGCAGTGGGAGGAAAGATTCGGTGGCGCTGGGAGGAAGGCTTCGCGGCGCTGCGAGGTGGTGGGAGGAACGGTCTCGCCGGCGCTGAGGGTGTAGAGAGCGAGACTGTGAGAACTGAGAAGAGAGGGGCTTGGTTTCGTTTGGGGGTGGGGCGTGGGGGTTACTGGGTTAGAAGAAGTTAGGTCACGTTCATTTGGGGGTGGGGTGGGGGGCTTGGTTTTTTTACGTTTTTTACTTTACCAGTTCGGTTCAGTTCGGTTCCGTTGAAGTTTTTATTGTCAGAACTCAGAACCAAAAATCGAATCGAACCGCAATAAAAACAACAAAATATATTTTTTCAGTTTTTTTGGTTTCCATTTATTTGGTTTTCGATTTTTTCGATTCGGTTGATCGATTTAGTTCGGTCCGAATCGGTTTTAACACCTCTATTATAAATTATAATTTTTAAAAATAATGTTATTTTATTATTTAATATTTTTATTTTAATTATTAAAAATTTATCAAACATATTAAAAAATAAAAAATATTAAATTTTTTTTAATAATTTAGTGACACCAAAATAAACTCTATAAAAATAACGGCATTGCAAAAAAGGGTGATAGAATTAGAGTTTTCCTTTTTCAAAACTAATATATATATATAGAGAAGGGTGAATAGTCAAATTCATCTTTAAAAGATTACTTATTTTTTAAATTAGTTTTCAAATGATTTTTTAGTCATATTAGTCCTTGAAAGATTAAATGTAAGTTAAATTGGTCCTTCTGTTCGTTAGATGATGATGTGTCACATTAAGTGTCACGGGTCATGATTACGTGGTAGGTTAATACCATGTGTCAGCTGATCATTAGTTGACGTGTCAAGTCAGTGACACCTAGCACAGCACGTGTCATTTGACATATAGAGAATAAAAATAAAATGACTGAGAGTACTTAAAGAGAATACTAAAAAAAAATTATTGATTTATTCATATATTATTTTTATTTTTAATATAAAGTATATTTTTTCAATTTTTATATGTTATTTTTAATTTAATAAATAAATATTAATTTTTATTATAATAGTAAAAAATTATAACATTCTAAAATAAAATGCTAAAAAAATATTATATAAAAAATATAGTAAAAAGTATAAAAAGAATTAAATATACTTAAAAAGATAACATTATAATTTAATATCATGTTTTTTTAGTAATTATATATATAAAAATAATTTTAACTAATATTACCCAAACAACATTCATTTTATCAAAATCAATTTTGGTATAAAATTGCCAAACATAAATTATGTTGGCATAAACTCACTTCTACCCAAAGAACTTGTTTAAAATGCTAGGAATTAAAATTCAGTCAAGAGTTGAATTCTTTTTCTTACTTTGAAATAACTAAAAATGAATGATTTGAATTCTTTTAAGAATTTCAATTCTCTTTTTTCTTTCATTTGTAAATCAGATTAAAAGAGATCTAATTTCCAAATCTACTCACATTCTTCAAAATTGAATTCTACTCTATTAATGTATTAATATATCATACACACCTCATACTTGAAAATTTTCCACCCAACAAAACCACCTATTTACAAACAAATTCAACATCGAACTTAGAGCCATCTAACCATCTAACAAATTTAAAGACAAAATCAGAAGTTCACATTCTAACAAATTAGTCAAAATCAGAATAAATTCAAACAGATATATTAATTCAATATCAAGTTCTTTAACATAAGAACAATCAACTAACAAATATATCAAACTAACAATTAACCAACCGCAACAAAATTTCATGATAAAAAATAAATGTCATTACAGAGATTTTATATTAAAAATTATTAATCTTATGAGCTCGAATAAAGAATGTTAATAAAAAATATCAAATCTGGCTGTGGTATATATTTACTGCATAACATCAATTCAGAACCAAAATAAAGTTATTCAAAGCACATGATGACAACTCCGTACTCTGTACAATTTTGAAAATCGAAGATGAGCGCTGGAGTGAGCGGGGAAGAGACTTTGAGGGTGAAACACGGTGAGGCAGCCGATAATGCCGGCGGAAGAGATAAGGGGGAGAGTGGGGGAGGGATTGCATCAGGGAAAAAGGAGGATCATATTTCGGGAGGGGTTTCTAAGCCTTTGAAGGTTTCTTTCAGGGACAAAGTTGTGGGTTCCAAGATTGCTAAAGCTTTTTCACTTGTTGAAACTTTATCGGGAGATAACATTGCGGTAGTTTCTGGGAAGCAAGGAGATCTCTTGCCACCGAGTGTCACGTTTACCCAAGAAGCTAAGAATTGCTTGGCAGAACCTTATAAGGATGCTATAGTAATTAAGGTGCTAGGTAAACATTATAGCTACACTGCATTGTCTCATAAACTCCGAACGGTATGGAGGATTAAGGGAGGTTTTGGTTTATTGGACGTGGGATTTGACTACTTTCTTGTGAAGTTTGATGTAGCTGAGGAGCGAGAAAAAGTTCTCTTAGGAGGTCCATGGATGATCGAGGGAAATTATGTGGCTGTGAAGCCTTGGGATCAAGAGTTTAGATCAAGTGAAAACTGTTTTGGAGCAACTTTAGTGTGGATTAGAATTTCTGGATTACCAATCTGGTGCTACCAAGAAGATGCAATGCTCCGTGTTGCGGCTGCAGTTGGCATTCCCGTTAAGGTTGATTTGGCAACAAAATTAGCTGAAAGAGGACGATATGCTCGAGCATGTGTTCAGATAGATTTAGGATTGCCAGTGACTAAGAAGATTCTTGTTGAAGGTGTTGAATATGAGGTTGAATATGAAAGTCTTCACCTTATTTGTGGCTCCTGTCTCAAGTTTGGTCATGATATGAAGGTGTGCAAGACTGACAGCAATGCAGGAGGAGGAACTAATGCCAAGGTGATCAGCGATGTAGCAAAGCAGCCAGAAAGCTCAAATTCAAAAAATCCAGTACATGTAGAAAAGGCAAGTTTTTATTTTGGCAAGAATCTTGGAGATGAGACCCTAAAAGTTACTGTCCCGGATTTGGTGGAGAGTGATTTGCATGCTGTTCATGTAGACCATGCACAACATGAGGATTTGGAAGGTTGGACTCAAGTGATTAGGAAAGGAAAGTATAAAATGGGTCAAAAGCCTTCTCTTAGCACCCATCAGGTCCAACCAAAAGTAAAGAAGACTCCTAACAAGGCTACCAATACTTGGACAAGGCCTAATCACCAACGTACAACACATGCTACTGGATCCAAAGCAAAATTAAGCAGGGGCATCAATATTGGAAAACCGGTTAGTGTGGCTTCTTCGGGGACCCGGCACAATGTTCATCATCAGCAGCAAGGTGAGACAACAAATGGCACTGTGCGAAAGCGTCCTCGCCCAAACTCTTTGCAGAATTCACCAGTAGATAAGGATGGAGCATCGACGGCGGGTATGGTGCAAGTTTCGACGGAGAAAATTGGGCTGCAACTTGAGAGTCCATTAAAGGCAGGATCGTCGAAGACAGGGACATCATGTTGAGTCTCGGGTTTGTTATTGGAGCTCCCTTTTTGCTATGTTATGGATAGTTTCAATATCATAGCCTGGAATGTGAGGGGTGCGTCTAACAAGATGGCCCGTGTGCATTGCAAAAATTTGGTGAGAATATATAAACCATCTTTTTTCTTTCTCTTTGAGACTCATACCATGTTTAATAATTTGAAGAATTTTTGGGATAAGTTGGGTTTTCATTGTGTTGGTATTGAGGAAGCAGTAGGACACAGGGGTGGCATTTGGTTTCTATCTTCTATTGCTAATGCTTCTTGTGTGGTTATTGATCAAATTGACCAATGTATCACAGTGAAAGTGAGTGTGGGTAACTTAGTTTGGCTTTGTAGTGCAGTATATGGGAGTCCTCAATTCGAAAAAAGATGTATGCTTTGGGATCATTTGCGTTCTATTAATTCAGGCCATAATAGACCATGGATGGCAGTTGGTGATTTTAATGAGATTGTGGCACCAGATGAGAGTACAGGTGCTTATTTTTCTTCTCACAGAGCTAGTCTATTAGCTACTACTCTAGATGACTGTGAGCTCTTTGATCTTAAAGTGACTGGTAGGAGATATACTTGGTATAGAGCAGTTCAGGCTGGCAGGGACTTGGCTAAAAGGTTGGATAGAGCTATAGTTAATGAGGCGTGGATGACAATGTTTCCTGAGGGTTATTCTGAAATTCTTAGCAGGCTTCATTCTGATCATTGTCCTATTTTAGTTCGTTGTCATGGTAGCCCCAGAGTGAAAGGTTCACGTCCTTTTAGGTTCCAAGCTGCGTGGGCAACACATCCTTCTTATAAACATGTTATTAGTAAGGCTTGGAATCAAGAGTTTGGAGGCGTTACCGAAAGGCTTAAGATGGTTCAACAGGCTTCTTTGGACTTCAACTCAAAGATTTTTGGAAATATTTTTGTGCGAAAAAATAAGCTGGAATATCAGATTGATCAGATTCAACGGCGTTTAGAGGTTACCGATGTGTTATCTCTGAGAATTAAAGAAGCTGAACTGAGGGAAGATTACAATAGGCTTTTGTTGCAAGAGGAACTTTTTTGGTACCAAAAATCTAGAGAGCAGTGGGTCAAGTATGGGGATAGAAACACTAAATTCTTTCATCTTCAGACTTTGGTGCGTAGAAACCATAATAGAGTACATGGATTATATGTTAAAGATGGGTCTTGGTCTACTGATCCAGATATTCTCCAAGATGAAGCCCTCTCTTTTTACAAGAATCTCTTTGGTACAACGGAAGAGGTTGAGGTTGATTGTTTAGGGGATGTTCCGATGCCCACTCTAAGCACTGAGGCTTGTGCTAGGTTAATTGACCCTGTCTCTTTTGCGGAAGTCAAGTCAGCAGTATTCAGTATGAGCCCTTTTAAGGCTCCTGGTCCAGATGGCTTTTAAGCTTATTTTTTTAAAGAATATTGGGAGATAGTAGGCACTGAGATTTGGAATATTGTCCGGAGCGCTTTTTAGGGAGAGTTCTTAAATCCTAGCATCATGGAAACTCTGATTGTGCTTATTCCTAAAATTGATAACCCTACCTTTATGAAGGATTTCAGGCCTATTAGCTTGTGTAATGTTGTTTATAAAATTATCACCAAAGTATTGACTAACCGACTTCGGCCTTTTCTTCCAGATATTGTTAGTCCTTTACAAGGAGGTTTTATTCCAGGTCGTGGTGCTCCTGATAATATTATTGTGGCCCAAGAAATTCTGAATTTCATGAAGCACACAAAATCCAAGAAAGGTACTCTTGCTTTTAAAATTGATCTTGAAAAAGCTTATGATAGGGTGGATTGGAGGTTTTTGGAGAGTACTCTCATTGCTTTTGGTTTTCCTATCATCACTGTTAATTTGATTATGACTTGTGTCCGTGCATCATCTCTTTCTATTATGTGGAATGGGAATAGATTGGATAGTTTTGCTCCTAGAAGGGGGCTTAGACAGGGCGATCCAATGTCTCCTTACTTATTTGTGCTTTGTATGGAAAGACTTGCTTGCTATATATCTCATAAGGTGGTTGAGGGTGTGTGGAAACCAGTTTCTATCACTAGGGGTGGCCCAAAATTTTCTCATTTGATGTTTGCAGATGATCTCTTACTCTTCTGTCAGGCTACAAAGAGTCAGGTCCAAATGGTCATGCATTCTCTTAACATTTTTTGCAAGGCATCTGGCATGAAAGTGAATCTTGAAAAGTCTAAAGCTTTTTGTTCTAAAAATGTGACTGCTCGTAGAAGAGATATTTTTACTAATGTTTCTTCAATACGTTTTGCTTTGGACTTAGGAAGATATCTTGGAGTTAACCTTAATCATTCCCGTACCAGTAGGGCTTCTTTTCATTCGGTGATTGAAAAGGTGAGGGGAAGATTAGCTAATTGGAAAGGAAGGCTTCTAAATAAAGCAGGGAGACTTTGCTTGATCAATTCTGTTGCAGCATCCATTCCTGTTTATCATATGCAGGTATCTTTTTTTCCAAATTGGGTTTGCGATAAATTATCTTCTATGATGAGACAGTTCCTTTGGAAGGGTCAAGTTGATGGTAAAGGTCTTTCTCTTGTTAATTGGAGGACCGTGATCACTCCAAAAAAATTTGGTGGCCTGGGTGTTAGAGATCCTGCGTGTGTTAATATATCTTTACTTGGTAAATTGGTGTGGCAACTTTTTCATTGTCAGGACAAGCCTTGGGTTGCTCTATTGAGGGCGAAGTATCTGAGGAATGAGGGAGTTTTAGATGGCCCTGTCCCTTGCAATGCTTCTCATGTTTGGAAGAGTATCTCAAAGGCTTTTGGTGCTCTTAAGGATGCCTTCTCTTGGTGCGTTGGGTCACTTGATCAATCTTTTTGGTTTGACAATTGGAGTATTGAGGGCCCAATTGCTCAAGATGTCCCTTTTGTACATATATCTGACTCTGATTTAACTATTAGAGACGTTTGGAAAGATGGTCAATGGAATCTCCATGATATTTTCTCTACCATTCCAGAAGATGTCAAACAGCGTTTGAATGCTTATAATCCGGATTTGAATGCTGGAGAGAGTTCGGGTTGGTCGTGGGGTGTGGCATCTTCTAGACTTTACTCAGCTAGGAGTGGGTACAGTTGGCTAGCCAAAAGAAAGTTTGACTGGAATGAGCATGATAATTGGTTGTGGGTATGGCGACTGCATATTCCTGAGAAGTACAAGTTCTTGATTTGGCTCAGTCTTCATAATGCTATTCCTACGGCAGAGTTTCGTTTGGGTCGTGGTTTAGCTTTATCTAGCACCTGTCATCGGTGTCAGAATGGTTCTGAATCAATTCTTCATTGTCTTCGGGAGTGCCCTAGTGCCAAGGAGGTCTGGAACCTTTTAGGCCTGTATTCAAATAACTCGAATTTACATGATTGACTCTACAGAGGTGCAAGGAGTGAAAATGTTTTTCTTTTCTTTTCGACCATCTGGTGGATTTGGAGAAGCAGGAATCAGGACTTATTTAATATAGATGATTCATGGAGTGCTAGTAAAGTGGTGAGTTTGATTCGTAGTTCAGTAAGGGAGTTTCACACTATTTTTGCTATGCATCAATCTCTGTCTCCTCCTTCACTTTGTTTGCATTGGGTTCCACCTCCAGTTTATTCTGTTAAATTGAATTGTGATGCTAGTTGGTTTGCTCCTTCTGGCTATGCTGGTTTTGGTTGTATCATTCGCAATCCTGATGGATGTTGGTTGAAAGGTTGCACTGGGAAAGTCGAAGTGTGCAGTGTTCTTTTTGCTGAATTGTATGCAATTTGGAGAGGTTTACTTCTTGCTTGGGAGAGTGGATTTCGTGAGGTTATTTGTGAAACAGACTGTTTAGAAGCTCTTTTCTTGGTAAACCAAAGAATGCTTGGTAAGGATATTCCGGAATGGGATTTGGCAAAGCATATACAGGAGGTTATGAATTGGAATTGGAGAGTCTCTATTCTTTTAATTCAGAGGACTGCAAATAGTGTTGCAGATTGTATGGCTAAAGCAGCTGCTTCTGTCGCGGACATTCACTCGAATTGGAGCCAACCATGGAGTGAGCTTCAACATCTAATAGATTTAGATATGACCCTAGCCAATTAATTTGGTTTTGTATCTTTTTTTTTTCTTTCTTTTATATTTAGTCACCAAAAAAAAAAAGCACATGATGACAAGATTTTCATTTGGAGAGGTGGACGGTGATCCATTTAACAGAGTTTTGAACTCATGGAGATGCATGACATAAAGTTTCAGTAACTAGGATTGAACCTTTTCTTGAAGAACAAGATCAGTACTTGGAGATTATATAATCATCAGTACAAGAAAGAGCCAAAGGGCCTGTGGTTACTAAGGTATTGGAGGCTGCTTTTGAAGGGCCATTGTTAATTTCGTTAATGTTTCTGCTATGATAGAGGAAGACTTAAAAAATTTCTGGTTCAATGGTTCGGCAAGTCTCAGCTTCAAGCATTTCCCTCAACCTGTTCAAGATCTGGTCAATGGAATCAGTATAACCATTCAAGCTATTACGAGTTTTGCCGATGACACTTCGAAGTTCCTTAAAAGAATTAGAATTTGCCAACCAAAATCTAACTAGTCATAAATTAAACATGTAATAATTGTCTGCATATATGATATAATACTAGTATGCTGAATGGATACTACAGAAAACAAATATTTACTTGCTATGGATAATTTTCAATGAATCTGAAGACGATCATTAAATTACATCCTCCTGTTTATAAGGTGAGGTAGCTCGACATAACATTAACACAGCAAAAGAAAACGTTACTCAAAAAATTGTCTGCTACATAAACATGATAAAACAAAAGTGTTCCGCAAAACAAGAAACATATAACAAGCATATTCATTTTACTAGTAAGTAGTAAACAATGGTAATCCCACATAAACTTGTCCTATGACTGTTACGCATATGCTCTTCAGGTGGACACAGCCAAATCATCAATCTTTCAAACCAGGATCTGCATGCATGACAGAAAGGCATCAAAGATATCAACAAAATCTGCAATCTAAAAGGCAGCTATTAACCATTCATAGAATATATAAAACTTACAAATGAATGTGAAGCGACAAAGTTTAAATGCTACCAATTTCTGAAAAAGCTTAAAGCCAAGAAACTTCTAAGAGAATATTTCAGAATCAATTTGTTGGATGTTGGGGAAGATCTCCCTCAGGATGGCAGTATAGTTGGGTGTCTTAGCCTGCATGACAACGGAAGGATTAGTTCTTACATAAATAGTGATATACTTCATTTAACTGCGAAGGGGAAAAAAGGATAAATAGTGATAATAAGGAAAGCATTACTCAGAATCTACAATTGAGCTGGGGATGTGTGTATGTGCGTGTGGAAAAAGTAAAGAGATGATACATTATATTGGGAAAGGAAAAACCATATTCACATAGAACCTATGAAACACGGACACTGACAAGTGATATGGATATGCCATAGACATACGAATATATGACAATGTTTAGACTATGCGACATGTAGGGCTAGAAATGATCCGAGCTGAGTCAAGTCAAACCAAGCCAAGCTCGGCTGATGAAAATTAAGCTTGGCTAACGACTCGACTCATTCATAATCAATCAATTATATATATTGTATATCTATCAATTATAATTTATGTGCTCTATCAAAATCATATATAAAAGATGAATAACAAATTTGTTAGCAAAACACTAATATATAAATATGTTGCTTTCTTTTATCATAAATAATTTAATTAGACCTGTTATCCATTCGACCTACAATAAAATAAATAAAGATATTACAATTTAGATATGACATACATTAAAAACAATACACCTTCATATATTTAACAAACATGAATGTTATAGTTGTACGTGTGAAATTATATATTATCATTATAAATTAAAAGTATAAAATACATAATATATGTATTAATATAAATAATTATAACAAGTAATATATAGTTATAACTTTATATGCATATATAATCGAGCCAGTGAGTTGAGCTTACCCAAGCTCAAATTCGGCTCATTTAATATGAGCTCAAATTCAAGCTCAAACTCGGCCCACAAGCTCAGCTTCTTGAGCTGTTAACGAGTCGAATTCGAGCTAGCTTGACTCACTTTCAGTTCTAGCGACATGATATGCTATAATACAATATATGTAATTAATATAAATTTAAGAGAAAAACATAATTCTTAAACGAGAGGAGCAATGATAAAACTACCTAGGGCCAGTTTGGGTAAACAACTTAATTAAGTGCTTGTTTGGGCGCCATTATTTTGATAAAAAAAGATCTTTTTTCAATGAAAAAATATCTTTTTTTATTTTTTGGTGTGTTTGGCAAATTTCTAGTAGTAAAAGTAAAAACACTAGAAAAATCAGAAAAACATCTTTTTTGAGAAGTTGTAATTTACATCTTTTTTTAAAAGATCTTTTTTCCGTAAAAAAAAGATGTTTTTCATGTAATAAATAAACAAAAAAGTACTTTTATATTGTTATACCCAAACATAATAATTGATAAATAAAAAGATCTTTTTGTATGAGATACCCAAAACTAAAATTACTTTTACTTTTCTATAAGATCATTTAAAAAAAAAATAACTCGAAAAAAGATCTTTTCTTAGAAACTCACCCAAACAAACCCTAAGTTCTTTTGGAAAAAGAACTTAAAACATAAGGACTTATATTAAAAACAGCTTATAAATAAGTTATTTTGTATTGAGACCTGCTACACATACAAGTCTTTTTGACATACAAGTTTATACAAGTTAACCCTAATTCAATAAAATTCACTTTTATAATGCAAGGAAGAAGAGGAAGAGTTTTGAATTATATAGAACTTATCAATACACATACATAAAAAATTCTTAAACAATACAATATAAATGACTTGTATGGACTTGTATGCGTAAATGACTTGTATGTAGAGAATAATCCTTTTGTATTTGAAAAGTTATCATAGAAGTATTTATTTTAAAGATATGTAATAAATAGGAGTGATAAAATAGCTTTTGAGAATGAGAGAAGTTAAATTTTTTGACTTCTTCAAAAGCTCTTAAACAACTTTTCGAGAAGTTAAAAGTATATCTAAAAAACTGTACCAAACACCATTAATGTGACTTTTAATAAGTCAAAAGCCCAAAAAAAGTAGCTTATGTCATGAAGCTTTCCAAATGGACCCTAAATCTCAGTTATTCACTTGAATTTATATTTATATACGAGTAAGTATAACTATATAAAAATTCTAAAAATATAAATTTTAAAACATAATTCGAAGTTGTTGAAAGTATAGATAAGACAACTGTGACAAAAAAAAAAGGCAGACCCAATTTCCACCAAAACTTGTAAGGCTGAAATACTAAAACATACACATGGGTTATTTTCTAGGTAGAGAGTGGTAAGCTTTTCTTTTGAACCAGCAACAGCCCCAGCAATCCCTTCAAGCGAATCTATTTGGTTGTCATTCAGCCACAAATCTTCTAATCTGTATAGTAGATTAAATGGAGCAATAAAATTAAGAACATAAGGCTAGCAACTACCAAGGATTATATTGTGTAAAAAATGAAGGTGTATATACATACTTTGTGAGGTTCTGAATGTCATCCACAGAGGTTAGCTTATTTGATGATACATCTAAAACCCGAAGGTTGACCAGAGAAGACAAGCCTTCCATTTTAGTGATACCATTATGGCTCAGGTATAGTTCTTCTAACGCTACGCAACCCTAAATCCAAAACACGATCCAAAGATATTAACTTCAAATTAAAACAATGAGGAAAAGAAAACGTGTCATAAACAAGTTTCAGTTTGAGTAATGACTCTTCGCTAAACTAAACAATTTTGCTTGATGCAATACCTCGAATCCTGCCATCGAAGTGAGGCGATTGCTTTGCAAACTAAGCTTCTTGATGGATTTGAGACCACACAGGTTTACAACTTTGATCCGATTCCGGCCAAGCCACAGCTCCTGCAAATTCGTCAAGTTCTGCAGATTCTCCATCACCTGAACCAAAAATCGAAATCAAAATCAATCAATCAATCACAGCACAGTTCAAGTACATTCCACGAACCAACTAAGTAACTAACTAACCCGCAACTTGTTGGAACCGAGTTCAAGAATCTGCAAGTCAAGGAAGTGATCAATCTCTTCAATCTTAGGAACTTCATTTTTCGAGACATAGAGCTCCTTGAGGGTGTTGGAGACAGCGGACAAGCCATGAAGAGAGTTGATTTCGTTGAAGGAAACATCGAAAACCAAAAGGCTCTTAAATATCTTCATATCAGGAATCTTCCTCAATTGATTATCCCGCAGCACAAGCTCCTACGTATTGCACCACACCCGATTATTCCAATTCCACGTAAATTTACACGCCAAACTCAATTAGGTTAAGTTGACGCCCAATTTTACCCTAAATGGAGAGAGAGAGAGAGAGAGAGAGAGAGAGAGAGAGAGAGAGTACCTGGAGATCGGAGAGAGCGTTCCAGGAAGAAAGGGGCAAAACGGCGTCGTCTGTGATGAGATTCTGACGAAAAGAGAGCTTCTTGAGATGAGAGAGGTTCCCAATGCGAGGGTCCAACGAAGACAAACGATTCGCGGTGAGGTCCAACTCGGTCAGGTTAGGGGGTAACTCGACCGAGTCGAGGTCGTGCATCTGGCAGCTCGTGAGATCCAGCACCGTCGCTGAAGGATCCCCTTCCTCCCCATCCCTTCCGGCCGATGATGCTTCCACCTCCGACGATGTTTCCTCCGCCATTCTTTTCTCGGCCACGAATATTTTCAGCCCTCTTACTGCAGCTTACGATCAACTAAAACATTGTTTTTTTATTTATTTTTTTTGTCAAGAACATGGTTTTGTTTTTAATTGATGAACAGAAAAGAGGAAGTCAGCGTATTCGGCCGTTATGTCCAGCCCAATAATATTTTTTCCCAAGCCCTGAAACTGGCCTTTCGATAGTAAGCATACCTTTTACACAAACTGATTGGTAGAGCAATCAAAACAAACTGACTCGTCACTTGTAAAAATGGGCAGAGTATAAAATCACAACTCATTTAAAAGTTGATTAATTAAACTTAGTTTGTATAACTTGCGATTTAAACAAAAATAGATGAGCTTGTCTAATCCTTTTTTTTAGACATTTGCTACACATTCAAATTTTTTTCACAAGCAAGTCCAATTAAATTGATATAAATTTAATAAAAATCAGTTTTATTAGTGAAGTGTGAATACATATTCTAACTGACTAAATCCCAAAATGGTCCCTTAGATTGGGTTTCTGTACCAATTTTATTTCTAAATTTTCAATTACACTATTTTAGTCTTTAAGATTGAACTCCGGGCACCATAAAAGTCCCCAGGCCTATTTCCAACCTAAGTAAGCAAATCGGAGTGCTAATTTGGCAAGTAGCTACCACGGTGGATGTGGAAACGGCTATATGAAGTGGACATTTGGTGAATTTGCTCCAATATAGTCCCTACTCCCATTTATAAACCCTAAACTCAATGTGAACCCTATCTTCTTCATCTTCTTCTTCCACTTCTGTCTTCTTTCTTCTTCTTCTTCTTGTGACAAATGATGGGTGGTGCTAGTTACGCAGTAGGGAGTTCGAGCCGCTCCTCTTCAACCAGGAACTGGACAATAACATCAAGTGCAAAGTCTTTTTCCCAAATCAACATGGTTTGTAGGATGACCATGCACTTTGAATTTCTCATAACCATTATCACCAGCCCAAATTGGATGTCAGTTTTTAGACTCCTTCCTAACCTTCTCAAGCCTACTTTTGATAACTGGTGGTAGTATTCCCACATGATTTTCCAACTTCACCTTATTCTTAGGGTTTGTGCGCATTACAAACATTCTGATTTTCTCGAGCAGTGTGATGATTGTCTTTCCTCGTGCTTCCTTTATCTTTGAGTTAAATACTTCACATGCGTTATTGCAAATAAAGTCCAATTTCAGCTTGTGACTGAACTTTAACCTTGTCCATGAATCCCTTGACCATTTTTCTAGATATGTCCAGACATCCTCATTAAGCCTCTTAATCTTATCCATTAACTCCTTGAACTCCTGGTACGTAGTGGCCCGTGCACAATCCCACAACAATCTCCTTAGCTCCAAGTCTTTCCATTGTTTGTTGAAATTACACCACAAATGCCACACACAAAAACGGTGATGCACATTAGGCATTACCTCCCTCACGGCTGGAATCAGACCCTGCAACAGAAATTGAGATAACATAGCCATGTTGAGTGAGAACACATAATGATTCACCATAACAGTCCCTAACTTTTACCTCGTGCACCATAATAGACCCTGACTTTTAAAAAAATGCACCATAACAGTTCCTAACTTTCACACTGATTCACCATAATAGAACTTAACATTTATATCGTGCAAACAACATGGTCCCATTCCAATTTTACAGAATCAGTTCATACTCAACCCAAATAAAATTCACCAAATTGATTTCAAGAACAACTCATAAACGGTTGCTTATGCTATTATGCAGACTTCCTGATTTCAAGAATCAATAATCAATATATCATCATCATTAACCAATGTTAGTCACACACATACAAAATCAAATAAATAATCATTATTTCAATAATCATTAAGCTTTTTGGTGAACAAGCCACCAACATTCCTTCATCTTGTCATACCCAAGCTCTTTATGGTAATTCCTAATATAGAAAATATCTAATGTATCTTCATCAATATCAGCCAAATAACTTTTTTTATTAGGAGAATAAACCATCCTTCCTTCTTTATTTTTTACAAAGCTACCCCCATGATGGAACATAATGTCAATTAGATTTTTCATCTGCATCAGAAATAAAAATTGTACACATTAACTCAATGACCATGGTCATAACCCAAAAATCAACAGATTGCATTTCATGGATGGTAAAAAAAAAAAAAACTTTCCCTTGTTTCATTAGGTAAAAACAGAGCATGTTTAAAACCCATATCCTAACAGAACAATATATGAAACCTTAAACCTTTATCAACGATGAAAACACCCCACCACAAACAAACAGAAAGCCAACTAAACCCTTGAAAGTCAAACTATGATTATCGAAAAAGAAAAAATAAGGGCACTATGTACTCACCTCAATAACAACAACAATGGTGTTTCCTCAATAACGGCACTGTGAACTCCACGACGACACTAGCAGTCCCGCAAAACTGTTGAACTCGCAAACCCTAAACCACTACACTAAGCCTTCACCATTGTCAGAGGAAGAGGGAGTCTAAGTGTTTTGGTGTTGGAGAAAGGAAGGAGAAGATTGTGAGTGATCAAAACCCATATGGCTCTAACGTTTTGTTTTCTTCATTCATGTAAAACGGTGACGTTTTACTCTCCTTAGGCGCCAAAACCCTAAACGACACCGTATGGAACATCCACCGTGGCAGTCACTTGCCAGATCAGCATTCCGATTTGCTGACTCAGGCCGGAAATAGGTTTCGGGACTTTTATGGTGCCCGGAGTTCAATCTCGATGACCAAAATGGTACAATTGGAAACTCAGGGGTGAAATTGGTGCAGGGGCCCAATCTGAGGGACCATTTTGGGGATTTAGTCCACTCCAACTACATAAAATTTTTCGCGTTTCTCTCCTCCTCCTCTTTCTTCTACTACTTCTTCATGTTTCTTCTCTTTTTTCTTTGAATTCCTCTTTCTTTTTTGCGTTTTTTTTTTTTGAAAAGAAAGCTCAACACAAACAGTGGAGCGGAAAGAAGCTAACAAACAAGTAGCCTGTAAAAACATAGAAACAGAAACTTGTCCCTAGTGTTATCTCCAGCATTGCCATCAACAATAAAAGGGGTCCAAACTACACCATTCTCTATAACATACTACCGATTTATGGAACATCTCATCTGCACCTCCTTTCGCATTTCTTTTTCTTGGTTTTATTCTTCTCAAGAGAGTAAATCAAGAAAAAATTTGAGAAAATAAAATAAGAAAGAGAAGATGAAGAAAAAAAGATAAAAAAGAAGAAGAAAATGAAGCGAAAAATGAGGAGGAGAAATTCAAGTAAAACGAAACTAAATGAACCTAAATTAAAATAAGAAATGAACCGAAATTTCTTAAAGAATAAAAAATTTGGTCAATACTTAACCGCAACATCAAGTGAACCTCAGTTAATTCATAAATGAACCGAAATTAGTTTAGATTTGAACAAAAACTAACTAAACAACCACACATGAACAAGTTCAGCAAATTCAAGCGAAATGAAAACCAAATGAACTTAAATTAAACTAAAAAATGCACCGAAATTCTTTAAGGAATAAAAATTTGGTCAATACTTAACAGAAGCAGCAAATAAATCTCAATTAATTTACAAATGAACTGAAATTAGTTTAGATTTGAACAAAAATTAACTAAACAACTACACATAAACAAATTTAGCAAATTCAAGCGAAACAAAACCAAATGAACTTAAAGTAAACTAAGAAATGAATCAAAAATTTTGAAAGAATAAAAAATTTGGTCAATACTTAACAGCAGCATCAAGTAAACCTTAGTTAATTTATAAATGAACCGAAATTAGTTCAGATTCGAACAAAAACTAACTAAACAAATACATATGAACAAGCTCAGTAAATTCAAGCGAAACGAAACCAAATGAACCTAAATTAAACTAAGAAATGAACTTAAATTTCTTAAGGAATAAAAAATTTGGTCAATAGTTAACAGTAGTATCAAGTGAACTTCAATTAATTCACAAATGAACAAAAATTAGTTCTGTTCTTGTATGGATACCTGGAGGGACAGCTCGGTCTCTGGAAATTGACGCCGAGTTGTTATCTTCGGTGCCGACCTTTGAGATTTGTGGTAATCCGAGCTTTACTCCAAGAGGATGTCCAATCGCGTAGAGCTTTGAGCAAGAAACAGGGGGGGGGGAGTGTACATGCAAAGGCACTCCGAAGCTTAAGTCAGTATTGAGAATTCAATGTATCCTTTGAAGATAAAATATCATACCTTTATAGATGAGATAAAATAGTCGGTTACGTTTCTATTGATCATCTGAATTGAAGAGCAATTAATAGGTTTTAATAAGTGATAATGTCTGGTCGGACATTTTTATTCCAGGATGTAGTCCGTTGAGTCTGATTGTAACGTATAACGCCGAGTTATAACGTAAAGTGCCGAGTTATAGTGCATAATGCCGAGTTATTGTATATAATGCCGAATTATGACATCGGATTTGTAACGGCCGTATCAAGTTCAAATTTGAACAAAATAGTAAAAAAACTCAATCATCAATAAAAATATATTGGATTTATTTTTAGATTCAAATGAACCTTAAATAAACTGAGAAATAAACTGAAATTATTTAATAATGGCACTAAAAAAAATCGGAACCAATAAAGATCTTAGCAAAAAATATTGATGTTGTTGGTAATAACAATAACGAAAGAGAACGATAACGAAAAAGAAAAAGAAGAAGAAGAACTGACGTGCGTGAATTTAAAAGAAGAAGAAAAAGACGACGTAGTATCAAGAAAAAGAAGAAAAAGAAGAAGTGACAGCAATAAAATATACATGTGTAAATTTAAAATAATATGTTGAACTTGATTAGGATTATGACTTGAATGTAAGATTTTATTCTTTTTATATATATATATATAAATTCTCTCTTGATATATAAAATTATCTTCTGTTAATTATTTTTTTGATTCTAAATAATTATTCTAAAATTATATAAATATATGATATTTTTATTTATATGAGTATCAAATAAAAAGAGAATTTTTCACTAAAATAAAATAAAAAATAATTATTTTTTAAAATTTTATTTTTTAATTTTAATCTTTTAAATACGATTTTTTTTAGTTAGGGCGAGTTTATCACACTCCCAGCAAACTCTATATTTTTTATAATATTCGCTTAATCCCGACGAACTTGTTTTAAATAAAAAAAAATCGTATTAAAAAATTAAAGTTGAAAAATGAAATTTTGAAAAATAATTATTTATTTTATTTTATTTTAGTAAAAAATCCAATAAAAAGATTGTTAAAACCTTAAAATTATATAGTAATTTATTTTAAAACAAAATAAAAAAGTTTTAAAATATGGACCTAACTTATTTTTCTTATTTTGTGGTTGCGACAAGGCCGCTGTAACTAGACCGCCATTCATTTGACCCTTCTACTACTGGAAGCAGCTTTGGAACTGTGTAAGAATCCTGCGGTTTGTGCACCTTTGTGCACCACAGTTTAAAGAGGAAAAACAAAACTATACAAAACTACATATCTTATGATTTGGATTCAAACTTGGCTAATGCGGTAATGCCAAGGTTGTTCCATCTCAAAGGTTCCATTTTTGCTGTCATTTCTCGTTGTTTTTCTGCAACAACAAAAAACGAAAACAATGTTGTAGCATTGGTAGCTACCCAGCTATCTAATTGTAGTGGGATACGTCAACTGAACCAACTATATGCCCATGTATTAACAACCCACTTTCTCGAATCAAATCCTGCACCTTTTAATTGGAACAATATCATCAGGGCCTATGTTAGATTAGATGCTCCACGCAAGGCACTTCACATCCATGTTGCAATGCTTCGAGAAGGGGTTTTGCCCGATCATTATACCATGCCCATTGTTCTTAAGGCTGTGTGTCAGTGTTTCGCTGTTGAGCTTGGAAAGCAGCTGCATTCTGTTGCCGTGAAGCTTGGTTTGCAATCCAATGAGTATTGTGAAACAGGGTTCTTGGGTTTGTATTGTAAAGCTGGTGAATTTGGAAGTGCACGTAAGGTGTTTGATGAAAATCCTCAACCGAAGCTTGGTTCTTGGAATGCCATAATAGGTGGCCTTTCGCAGGCTGGGCTTGCCCAGGATGCAATAGACATGTTTATCAATATGAGGAGACATGGGTTTGTGCCGGACGGTGTCACCATGGTTAGCTTGACATCAGCTTGTGGGAGCATTGGTGACTTGAATTTGGCAATCCAGCTGCACAAATGTGTTTTCCAGGCTAAGAATTTGGAGAAGACGGATATTTTGTTGTTGAATTCGCTGATTGACATGTATGGAAAGTGTGGCCGGATGGACTTGGCATATAGAGTTTTTGCATCAATGGAGGATCGAAATGTTTCGTCATGGACATCCATGATTGTAGGATATGGGATGCATGGACATGTTAAGGAAGCACTAGATTGCTTCTGGTGTATGATAAAGGCAGGAGTAAATCCCAATTATGTGACTTTTATTGGACTACTCAGTGCTTGCGTGCATGGTGGGACAGTTCAAGAGGGAAGATACTATTTTGATATGATGAAGAATGTTTATGGAATAACACCCCAAATGCAACACTATGGATGCATGGTAGACCTGTTGGGTCGAGCAGGATTGCTTGATGAGGCTAGAAAAATGGTGGAGGAGATGCCTATGAAGCCAAATTCTATAGTATGGGGGTGTTTGATGGGTGCATGTGAAAAACATGGGAATGTGGATATGGCAGAATGGGTAACTAAGCATTTGCAAGAATTGGAACCTTGGAATGATGGTGCTTATGTGGTATTGTGCAATATCTATGCAAATCACGGATTGTGGAAGGAGGTGGAGAGAATAAGATCTTTCATGAAAGAAGGAAAGGTTGCTAAGGTTCCTGGTTATAGCCTCACAACAAATTCAAATTGAGGAGTCAACAATAAATTAATTTGGCATTGGGAATTTTTCAGTCACTTCAACTTTTGTTTTGTATGGTTCATGACTTGAAATTTTGCCCTTTCTTCTTATGATTATTTTTTTTTTTTAATTTCTGGCAATATGCTCGAAACCAAAGATAGTACCATAGCATTGACAAGTATTTGTTGTGTTAGGAGCTTAAGGCCAGGCGAAGAATGAATTTAGGATGGATAGCTTATTTAGGAAGGAGGGAAACTTTGTTATGTAATTTGTCTGTCGTTCATTACAGAATTGATAAGCTTTTTATTTTAAGAAGTCAGAAATTAAATTTTGGATTTGTAACTGAGGATTGAGAAAGATAGTGATTTGCCCAATCTGTAATGTGTGAAGAAAAAATACATTCACTTTATTATGGATAAAAAGAAAGGGAAAAGAGACTTTATTATGCAAGAAGCCAAGCTACCCAATAGCAGTGCTCACGAAGAATAAGAAATATCAAAGGTTGCTGATGATAAATTGAGAACCAACTGATGTTTGGATTTTAGGGTAAAAAATGGTCACTAGTCCGATTATCAATTTATCATCGATATGTAAGTGTAAAGATGAGAGTTTTGATGAAGAGTAAAGATTACTTTTTTTTTTTAAGTAAAAAAATACACATTCTTCTTTAAATTTAATAAATATCTTCATTCTTCACTTGATTCTATTCCACCAAAGAAAATTATGAAATACCCCACAAACGAAAAATGCAGAAATTATTTTTAATATGGTGATAAAGATGGTATTTTAGTTGAATGCTGATATTTAAAGTGTATTACAATACTGTAGAAATGCAAAAAAAATGTCCAACACCGTGTTGCCAGAATGATAACACGTGTCCAACACGCATCCTGTATATTGCAACACGCATCTTGTATGTTGACTCTCTACCTACAAAATCCACCCACATGTAATTACATCAAATAATTCTATTTTCAACAAAAACACCAATATTTTTTTCATATAAAAAAATTAACATCTATAAAAAAATACATTTCAAAAATTAAAAGCTCATGAGATTTGATTTCATCATTTTTTCTTGTGTGTTTTATAAGTCAAAAGTATTCAAAGAATTTAAACTCACTATCGTAGCCCTTTGTTGAGTACTTTAATTTCTATTTTATTTGTTTGTTTCCTTAGTATTCTATTATAATAAGATTTACGTTTAAGTTTAATGTGTTGAGTTTTTTTTTTTCAAAAGAAAACTTCTCATAGTTTAAATTAAAAAATTAGCTATTTTAATTAGAATATATTCTCTGACCCAAAAATAAAAAAGTAAAATATGATTTGAACTATGATTTGAATTTATTATAGACGTGATGTAAAAATAAGTGTCCTATGAGTGGTCTCTTTTCATTAGAAAATATTAACGTATTCAAAATTTCAATGATTTGAACTATGATTTGAATTTATTATAGACGTGATGTAAAAACTTCGTCGTTATATAATTGTTTCAATTGCCAAATTTCCGTAGAATTCTAGCTTTTTGTCTCATTTTTATTGGCCGGAATATTCTGTGTATCCAATCAAAATCCAAGATAGTCAACCAAATCATACATTGGTAACATACTAACATCTTGTATCCTATTTACTTCGGTACGACGATAAATTTATACGTACAGTACAATAAAAATATAGACAAATTAAAATACGACATATAAATTATGTTTTTCACGTCAATAATTAATTTTTTTTAAATACATATCATATCAATGATTTTATTAAATCACCCTTATACTTTAATAAAAATAAAAAGAAATTTTATTTAATTTTTATAAAAAAACTTAAATATTCTTTTTTTGTATTGGACAAAAACAACCCTAATTCTTTAATTTAATCAAAATTCAATTAACTTTAGTTTTATAATTTTAAATCTGAATCAATTTAAAAATCAAAACTAAAATACATTTCATTATTTATATACACTCAAAAATTACTTTGTTGATCATGAACCCTAATTTAATCTCTCCTACCCCTTAGTACCAAAAAGAAAAATATATCTAAAAAATTTTTGGTTTGTGTTGCACATCGCTCGTTTCGTTCATTCATTAATATTAATGTTTGTTATTCAGCGCGTCGCCTGCTTGTTGAGAAAAGTTTCCAGGAGCTTTAGCGCTGCATGTCAGCCCAAGCAAAACATTCAAGAACTGCATGCCAAATACACTTATTACTACTTTGACTTGTTTTTCTTTCTGCATTGATTTCATCATATCACTTTGTTTCCCTGTCCTATGCCATCAGCAAAGCAATCTTTTCAAGGTTAGTGAAGAAAAGTATCAATCCAGAATTAGAGCACTTGAGGCAAAAAAACACTTGAATTAAAATGCTCACTATTAGAAGTAGAGGCTATGGAAGCTAAAGCAGAAATAGTGCAGAAAACTAAAGCAATTTTTTAGATATATATTTTTTTTGGTATTAAGGGGTAAGAGAGATTAGATTAGGGTTCATGATCAACAAAGTAATTTTTGAATATATGAATAATGAAATGTATTTTGGTTTTGATTTTTAAATTGATTCAGATTTAAAATTATAAAACTAAAGTTAATTGAATTTTGATTAAATTAAAGAATTAGGGTTGTTTTTGTCCAATACAAAAAAAAAAATATTTAAGTCTTTTTATAAAAATTAAATAAAATTTATTTTTATTTTTATTAAAGTATAAGGGTGATTTAGTAAAATTATTGATATAATGTTTTTAAAAAAAGAAAAATTAATTATTGACGTGTAAAAATAATTCACATGTCGTGTTTTAATTTGTCCATGTGTTTTAATTTGTCCATATTTTTATTGTACTGATACGTATAAATTTATCGTCGAAGCAAACACCTTAGATTAAAGGTCTGATTAAGAGTTCAAATAGAAAAATTAGGTCTGATTAAGAGTTCAAATAGAAAAATTAACTCTCGCATCATCTTATTCACAAAATTGAGCATCATCAGCTAAGAGAGAACCGAATTACTGAGTTGGTAGAACAGTAGAACGGTAGAAGAGTTTCAAAATTACAAGTAAGAAGACAACCTTACTGTAAGACTATTGTCTAGGAACTGCAGTGAAAAAATGAAAACCCCTGATACTACAAATAGAGCAAGTTGTTACAAGCCAAACTTGGAAAGGGGAAAGATGAGTGAGAAAAGGTTTATGCACATACCGTGGATTCCAAAGGTACAACGCTATCCGGAAAATCATCTCTTTGCCCCGCAAGAGAGTAATATGCAAGAATGTGAGCCGGATGCTCAATGATTACTGGCATTTCCGGATTATTATTTACCGCCACGTGTCTAGAAGGAATCAACTCGATATTCCAAAAGGGGCGAGCCATAGCCAAAAGATCGCGTCCAGAAGGAGAGGCACCATAGCCTTGCACCCACAAGTACCTAAGAGAAGCCAGGCGCATTGCAGCAATGGCTAGTGCACGCTCACTAAAAAAGGAACAGCCTCTCATTTCGAGTTTCTGGAGATTCGGACAGCCCTTAGAGAATTCCAAAAGCCCTGCATCGGACTGTCCAACATAGCCAAGTAGCATCCATCTTACATTTTGGCTGTATTGCCCAATGTAGCCAAGACCCTGGTCAGTCAAGCCCCCGGGTCGGAGATAAAGAGCAAATCTTCTAAGCTTGTCACAACCCATAAGTAAAGTCCTTACTCCATTGTCAAGTGGCAAATCGGTTATTTCTGCTTCATGATCAAGCAGGACAAGGCGAAAATCACAAAGGTTTCTCAAGTGAGTTCCAATCTGTTCCAAACATGCATTTGTGATGTCAGATACATAAACAGCCAAATATTCGAGTTTTGGACATCCCTGTGCCAAAGCAGTTAATCCTCTATGGGAAACAACACCATCTTCATCTTCCATTCCTTGATCATCATCACCTCTATCAATCCTAAGCCTTTTTAACTTTGTACAACAGCGAGCAAGAACCTCCAATCCTCTATCTCCAATTACATTTCTTGACTGTTCATAAGCAAAGATATCAATTTTAAAGACCAAAGGAAATATTTTAAATGAATCTCTATTTGTTCAAAATAATGTATTGTCTTAAGCTCTAAACCGTATAAATTGATTTATCTTACAGTTTTCAAGTTTCCTTTGGTAGATGTGGCAATTTCAAATCAATATATGCAAACATAGTAATGATTGCTCGAGGAGCATACATATGTAATTATGCACGATACACATGTAAACATTCGAGAAGTAGACAGGTAAATTATGAGCTTTTCAAAGAACAAGCATTCTGGAATTTACCTCGAGGACTTCCAAATTGGGGCACTTTTCAATTAACTTGCAATGATCCTCTGTATCCAGCATTGCATACATGAGGTCCAACTTTTTTAGTATGGATGCATAAACAAACACCATTGGCAACTCATTGCTTTCAATATTTGTCAAACCCAATCGGCATAACCTGGCTGGTAATGTTACAGCATTGTACCTATCTGGTTCCTCAGTATAGGCACCTCCACAAAATTCTTCTAGAGAAGTAGCATAGCGAAAGAAGTTCACAAGATCCAAGATTTCGGAATCAGTAACTTTCACGGAGACTAAGTTGGGGCAATTTTTGGCTATAAGTTCAAGGTCCTGAATTCCTACAGCCGCAATTTCCGTCAAGTAAAAATTGAGTGACTCAAGAACCGTATTATTTGAAGCAAGCTCATGCAACCATTCACCATCTTTCTCAACAATTGTGCTTTCCTCCAAAAACAAGACTCTTAAATTCCTGCCAAATGCAAAATTTAAATTTAGAGATGCACTCAAATTCTGCAGGCATACATTTCAAATGATATCAGCCGAAAATTCTTTCAAAAATTGGTCAATAGATGTTTAGTTGATGGATATATGAAATTCATCCTACTTATTATCCCATCAATTATCAATCAATCAATTAAACTTTAAAAATGTTTTTGAAGGATTGAAGCTCTACCAGCATGAACAAGCTATTTCAGTTTAACGCTCCAATCACTAAATATTATGGAAGATTATCATACAAGTTACAAAAGAATTCACTTGACACCAGGACTAAAATGAAATTAGAGTTGCCATGTCTGCCACACAATGAATACACCTATAAACCATAATAGATAATGTAGAAAGCTGCATTAGATAGTTGAGGCACAACACTGGGTGCTGCTACTTTCATCATAGAAAATTCATGAAAAATCAGACAAGACTTGCGATCCCCAAAACACTTCCATCAATCGCACAGGTAGCGGCTATCAGTTACTTATTAGAATCATTAACCACTCCCCACCAGAATCCTCCAACTAAACAACCAAACAAAGTTACCCTAAACACACACTCACGTAGGAACAACATGAACATGCCAATTTGCCAATTAGTAATGATCTCAAGTCAACTCACTACTTTAAACATATTCATTCATCTAACAACCTTATAATTCACAACCAAAACTAACCAAGTTATATTATGCAAATAAGCAACATCAATATTGATTTTTTTTTTAATTAAAAATCATGATAATGATAAGCCTAGATTAATTAATATGATATATTATTGAATATTCATTACACATATCAAATCATCATCCTCAGAAATAAGTTATGTAAAACACTTTCTTTCTTTTCTTTTCTCTTCTTCTTCTTCTTCTTCTTCTTCTATTTTTTTCATTTTTTATTTTTTATTTTTTTACTTTTTTTGCGCTTAAACCTTGAAAATTATCATGCTACAGTAATATGCGAAACTGAAACGTGGAAGCATACCTGCAAAACCTGCCAACAAAGAAAAGGCCATCTGTGGAGAAACCAGAACACTTATCAAGCTTCAGAGCTTGAAGCACGTGACCACGTGACTTAGCAAGAACCTCAAGATCGGAGTCCTTAACAATCATGCGCCGGAAATGGAGGCTCCTGAGGCATCCAAAGTGCTGCGAGATCTCCGTCACCCAAGGCGTCACGTGACCGCCCCAATCCTCCGGTATGAGGTTGAACATCGCCGCCCTAGGCTTCCCCTTCAGCTTCAGAGACTCCAGGTGAGGGAACCGCCGCCTGAGGCGGTCCGGCGTGGTTGTGTAGCATAGCGCGATGGTGACGTGCTTACGTGTCATGGAATCGAGCTCGTACCACCGCCGACACACCTGAGACACGGCGTCGCGGTCTTTCGGGTCATCGATGTACGGAATCACGCAGTCCATCACCACGTCCACCTGGCGCGTCCTCCTCACGCTCCTGTCCTCCATCGAGATCGGTTCAGAGTCTCCAAAAATTGGAGAACTTTTTTATTATTTATTTTTCTTAAAAAAAAGAGAAGTCAGAAAGAAAAGACTATGGTGTCAGGGTGAGTGTGTTAGAAGAGGGTTGAAGTGTGAGGAGTGAGAATTGGATGTGTTTGGACATGGCGGGGACGGTTGATATTTCTGTGGTGAAAGGAATCGGACGGTGACGATTGATTTGAGTGTTTTGGATCGGAAGGGAAGCTAAAGAAAATGGTTACTAATTTAGAGGGTGAAGAGGGGGAAACGGAGAAAGGGTAGTGTTTTCTGGGTTAAGTGAATGTAAAGAGGGAAGGGGAAAGAGAAAGAGAAGAAATTTTGTTGTTGATGATGATGATGGTGATTTGATGAGTGTGTTTGTGCTTTGTGTTGGGAGAGAGTGGAAAATGGTGGGGTCAGTATGTGGTGGTGCTGATGGAGTGATGGTGGTGGTGGGGGACTCTAGCCAGGACGAAAGACAATCTGAAACGGCAAAAATTGTTCCCAAATTTATCCACTTATCTATTTATTTTCTGAATTTAACAAACTTTTTTTTTTGGTGACTTGAATTTAACTAACTTGTACATTAATTAACTTGTACATTTGAGTAAATATCCATAGTAGTCTCTGAGATTCACGCAATTACTCATAGTAATCCCTAAGATTCCGATTTTCCTATTGTAGTCCTCCAGATAGAGCTCCGAGCACTCAAACTAGTCCCTGGCCATATTTCAGGTGATGACTCATCACCGGAGCGTTGACGTGGCCTCGGATTGCCACGCTGGAGGGCTCCCAACGGCTAGCTGAGCTGGCTAAGTTCCAATTTTTACCCATATTAGTCCCCCTAATATATGTAACCCTAAATCCCCAAATTCTCATACACTTCCCCTCTTCATCTTGTTCACCTCTTCTTCTTCTTCTTCTATAACTTCTTCCTAAACACTGATGAAACATGATGTAGTAGCCCAAAAGAATACACACCATGCATCCAAGTACTTCCGAGTCTAAAAACACATGGATAAAACATGAGGATCAAAATTAATAAGATAGTAATCAATTAAATTATGCCGTTGTTGAACACTAGCTCAGTGGGTTTCAATGAAAATTTTTCAGTTTCACTTCTAAAGATGTAAATCAAAATTTAAAGCATTACAGCTAGGTGTTTCACTTCCAAAAATCTTGTCTCCATCAACCAACCAGAAAAAATAAGTTCCCATCCATACATCTTCAAAGTGCGAATATATGTCAAAAGTTCTCCTGTTCTACGAATTCTGTAAGAACCACAATTTTAGGATTGTAAATATGCACCAACAGCTTTGAAAAATATTAACCCATTTTTGTAATATGCTACAACTGGCTAGAAAATGGAAAACTGTTGATCCTGAATGCAGAAAAACAAGAACATGGAAATCTAACAACTGTAAAGAAGCAGGGAACAACTGGAAAAATATTGCATCATGTTTGTAACAAATATGAAAAGATTACATGCCAAAACTTTTAGAAACTCCAAAGGTTCATTTAGCAATTGAAAAAGAAATCAATGGATACCTTTCATTCTTCTCCTTCATTTGTTCAGTGGCAATTGCAATTAATTGTGATATCCATTTATTCACTACATCAATTCAAATATCATAGTTTTCAAAATAATAAGAAAACAAAAGCAGTGACAACAACGATAATTTAAATACATAAATTAAACCTTTTAAAAGAAGGAATTGAAGGTAAAGTATACATTTATGAAATGGAAACTGGCTTCTAGGTCTAGAACATTGTTAAATCAAAAGAAATATTAAGCAATCTTCCCTGAAGGTACGACCAAATACACATTCATTGATAACAAATTAGAACAGAGTTCCCGCTTAGGATTTAGAAAACAAACTCAGTTACTGATAATACTTATAATAAACAAGCCTTGTTGTCCGGAGAATATATCATAATCCCTTCTGAATTTTTTTTGAAGTCACCTCCATGATGAAACATAATGTCCAACTTCTCCTCTATCTGCAAGAAATTTAAAATGTTTACAATATACAAGGAGAATTTGAAAGCCTACTCATGCATTAAAAAGGAAAAATAATCACCACAAGAAAACATATTTTTCCAAACCTTCATACATCTCCCTGTGTCATCCCTGTTTTATTCAGGTATTACAGCAACCCCACAAACCCCAACCAAGATTCAAACCCTAGACACTACAATGACACCAAAACTCCAGAACCTCAACTACACTGACCAATGCTATCATCAACCAACATTGTATTCAAAATGCAGAGTAAAAAAAAATAAAGGTTACCTTGAGTCCGATCACAACGTCAGAACCTCGTGTTTGTGGTGAAGGAAGGGAAGGGAAGAGCGATAACAACTTCTGATCAGATGAATTCTTTTCTCAAATTTTTGTAAACCCAGCAAATACAACCCTAACGCTACGCCATTGATGGGGAGATGAAGAAGAAGTCACAGGGTGGAAGAAGAAGAGACGAAGTGTTTGTGTTGGGGGGAGAAAACTGTTTTTCATACTAAGTAACAACTATACGGTGTCGTTTTTGGCTTTCAAGGGCACCAAATCCAAAACGACGTTGTTTTGAACACGTTCCACGTGGCAATCCGAGGCCACGTCAGCACTCCGGTGATGAGTCATCACCTGAAATATGGCCAGGGACTAGTTTGAGTGCTCGGAGCTCTATCTGGAGGACTACAATAGGGAAATCGGGATCTTAGGGATTACTATGGGTAATTGCGTGAATCTCAGGGACTACTATGGGTATTTACTCTGTACATTTGAACTCATTCGTCCCATTAAACAAGGGTTAATTTAGTCACCAAAAAAACAAAGGTTAATTTGTAGAGCCCTCCATGAGTGGAGCTTGTTTACCTAATAGTGTATTTTTTTTTTTTTTTATTTTTTTGTCTTTATCAAGTCTTGACATTTGGTTAAAGAAAATGAAACTCATTGTTTGTAAATTTTTTTTAACAAAATACTATCTATACAACAAAAATTAATCACAAAATTATTTATAATATATATTTTATATTTTGATATATATTTTATATATATAGCTGATTATTTTTTACATATATCTAAGATAATTATTTTTTTAAGAATTTAGTTAATATATGCCCTAAAAATACATAACAAATTTATTATTAGTAAAAAACTTTAAATATTTTATTTAAAAAATAAAAAATAAATACATTATAAATTTAAATTTTTTATTAAAAATATTATTTGTATATTAAAATTAACTACTAAAATTAGTCATCAGTATATTTTTATATAAATATATGTGTGGTTTAATTTATTTTCAATATATATTTATATTTTAACATGTATTTTACACTTGTGACTCACTTTAGTGACTAATTTTAGTGTACACATAAAGTGATCGATTTTTTATATATTCAATAAAAACTTTCTTAATTTATAAATTTAATATATACTTTTAGGACACAAGATTTTAGGACACAAGATAGATAAAAAATTTTTAATATAATTATAAATGAAAGAATTATTTACGATAACATTTGTGTAAAAAAAAATATAAATCAGTACTGAATATCATTATTTTTTTAGGGTAAAACACATGCATAAATCAAACATATACTAATATTATACGAAAGTCGCAAAACAAATAACGTTACATGTATGTCTTCATTTATATATCTATATAAATTGAATTTATTGAATTCGATTTAGGTCCTCTACTACTAAATCAAATTAAACATAATTAGTAGTGTTTAATATATCTACATAAATCAAATATATTGAATTCGAATTAGCCATTATAGCGCTTTATTACTGCACATCACATCTATAGTAAATCCAATTAACTTAATTCAATTGTTTATTTATTCTATATTAATTTTAAAACATAAATATCAATAAAAAAAAACCCTCATTTGAATTCAAATAAAATAGCAAAAAAAAAAAAAATCAAAATGAATAAGAATAGAAATTCAATTTTTATATTTTAGTTCAAATTTCAGAAAATCTACATTTTTATAAACTTATGAATTTAAAACGATACAGTAAACAATTTCTAAAAAATTGTATAAATGTAGATAATACATGGAACAATAATACAATTAGGTTAGATATAAATGGAGAAAAGATTCAGACCTACGCGCTTTCTTTTCCTCTCTCTTCCTTATTTCGCACTTTACACACTTTTGGAATCCTAGTTTTCTCTGAACCATGAGCAACGAAACCTCCTCCATTAAGGTTAGGAGCTCTGTTTATTTTGATGGAATAACACTATTGTCATTCTATTTTGATTAATGTATTGATTTAAATTCAAAGATTACTTTCGTTATTCATTTTAGGAATTAGAGTATATTGCAAGATAACTCTTTTTCTACTTGAATTCTTGTTGAATCTTGAAGAAGTTAACTCACTTGAATAAAAGCTTGAAAGTAATTCCTCCTAATTCTCTAATTACTTGGACTTAACGTGATACGTGATATATAATCACTTTATCTCTGGGTATTTAGGGTTTATGTGGCTAATAAACTAAAATTGAACTTAACCCTTTAATCTAAATTAAGTGATCAAGGAGTTGACAGTTGATTATGTTAGAGGAGATTAAATCACTAAGGAATTAGGGTTTAATTAATTAAAGTTTGCCATGAATTGAATCTTGCATGATTAAAGTAGTTAGTAAGAATTATTAATTCGAAAAAAATAAATATCTCTGAACCTTTAACTGATTTTTCACATACTTTTCACAACCCGTTTACCGTTTGCTTTCGTAATTTCTCTGAGTACTGTTTAATGCATTTGACCCTAAAACATTCTTTTGTGATTGTCTGACTAAGTAAATTATTCAATCATTGTTGCTTGATCCATCAATCCTCGTGGGATCGACCTTCACTCACATGAGGTATTACTTGGTACGACCCAGTGCACTTGCCGTTAGTTTGTGGTTTTAGAATTTTGTACCAAGTTTTTGGCGCCGTTGCCCAGAATTGACTACAATTGACAACTACACGTTGTTTGATTGCATAGATCAGACGCTTTTGCTTTAATTTTATTTAACTTTCTCTTTTCATTTTCGAAAATTTAGTTTAATTTGTTTAAAATTTTTTCTTTAATTTTTGAAATTAAGTTTGGTGTTCCTTAGTTGTTTATTTTATTTTTTTATTTCTCTTCTTGATTATTTTCGAATTTTCTTGCTTCCATTTTTCTTATGAATTTTTGAAAATTTTAATTCAATTTATTTAGTTTATTTTGTTTTATTTCTTTTACTCAGGGTACCTCACGGGAAATTCTCTTCATTCTGACATAGATATTTTTAATTTTTTTTGTTTTTTGTTTGTTTATTTTGTTTGTTTACTGCAGGCTAGAGCTTAAAAAGATGCTGAGAATCTCAAGAATAATTTTGAGAAGGAATTTGAAGAGTCTACTATGGATCCAAACAATAACAACAATGTTATTAATCCTAATGCTCTCAATGCTCCTAATTTGCCTGAGCAACTTAGAAAGATATTTGGCTCATACACTGCTCCTAGCCCTACCTTTTATGGCAATAGCATTGTTGTACCTCCTATGGCTGCTAATAATTATGAGTTGAAGTCTCAGCTCATCACTTTAGTGCAACAAAATTGTCAGTTTTATGGACTCCCACAGAAAGACCCAAACTTATTCATCTCCAATTTTCTACAAATCTGTGATACGGTGAAGACCAATAGAGTTCATCCTAATGTCTATAGGTTGTTGCTCTTTCCGTTTGCTGTACGGGACAAAGCCAAACAGTGGCTTGACACACAACCCAAGGAGAGCTTGGATACATGGGACAAGTTGGTCAATCGATTTTTGACTAAATTCTTTTTACCTCAAAAGCTGACTAAACTGGGGACTGATGTTCAGACTTTCAGGCAGAGAGAGGGTAAATCTCTCTATGAAGCTTGGAAAAGGTACAAGCTGATGCTCAGAAAATGTCCTCATAACATGTTTTCAAACTTGATTCAGTTGTAGATTTTCTATGATGGAGTTATTGAGGCCGTCAAAATGTCTTTGGACAATTCTGCAGGCGAGTCTCTTCACATGAAAAAGACTCCTGAGGAAGCTCTTGATTTGATTGAGATAGTTGCTAACAACCAATATCTATATTCTTTTGAGAGGACCTCTGTGGGAAAACGAGTCATGGAATTGGATATTTTGGACACAATTCTTGCTCAGAACAAGGCTATATCTCAACAGATTAATGCTATTACTCAACACTTGAGTGGATTGCAAGTCTCAACAATTAATATATAAGATACTTCCTATGACATGAGTGGCAACTTTTCTCAAGGTGAGAGTTATGATTATGGCCAATTTCTCCTGAATAGGTTAATTACATAGGCAATTCCTCTAGACCCCTCAATAATGATCCATTCTCTAAAACTTATAATCCGGGGTGGAGGAATCACCCTAATTTTGGTTGGAGAAATCAACCACAGAGGCACAGAATTTTAGCAACAATTCTCAGGGCAATTTTAATCAGAACAACTCCAACAACTACCATTTTCAGCCCTCTCAACCACAACAAGCATCTTCCCATTCTCAGAAATCATCTGACTTAGAATCTATAGTTGCAAAACTTTCCAAGAGCACTCATAGTTTTATGCAGAAAACCAGAGCTTCACTCAAGAACTTGGAGATCCAAATGGGTCAGTTGAGTAAGCAAGCATCTGAGAGGCCTCCTAATACCTTACCCAGTGATATAGCGCGTAATCCAAGGGAAGAGTACAAGGCCATACATTTGAGAAGTGGTAGGGTAACAGGTTCAGAAGCAAAAGTTAGTGAGGATCCGGTTAAAAAAGAAACTCTGGAGGAGGCTAAGAGCCAAGAAGAACACTCCCCTCCAAGGCATCCGGATAACCCTTTTCTGGTTGATCTTTTGCAATATCCGGCAAAGCCTAAAGCACCTAAGTACAAGCCTAAGATGCCATATCCTCAGAGACTTTAGAAAGCCTCCAAAGACAAGCAGTTTTCCATATTTTTAGAGGTTTTCAAGAAGTTTCAGATCAACATTTCTTTTGCAGAGGCCCTTGAGCAAATGCCTCTTTATGCTAAGTTTATGAAGGAGTTGTTGACCAATAAGAGGAATTGGAAGGAGAGTGAAACCATGGTGCTTACAAAAGAATGTAGTGCTATTATTCAGAAGGATCTCTCTAAGAAGATGCAAGATCCTAGAAGCCTTTTTATTCCTTGTACCATTGGTGATATCACTATTCAGAGGACACTATATGATCTTGGAGCTAGCATCAATTTCATGCCACTTTTCTTGATGAAAAAGCTCCAAATTGATGAGGTAAAATCCACTAGCTCGTATTTCTCTTCAACTTGTTGACCTTTCAATTAAGTTTCCTTTGGGAGTTGTTGAGAATTTACTTGTGAAAGTAGGACCATTTATTTTTCTTACTGATTTTGTAATACTTGATATGGAAGAGGACAAAAATGCCTTTATTATTTTGGGGAGACCCTTTTTAGCTACATGAAGAGCCCTTATTGATGTGCAAAAGGGTGAATTGACTTTAAGGGTCAAGTGCTTGAGGCTCTGCAATATCCTAGTGATTCCAAGGGATGTATGAGAGTTGGTCTTATTGAGCTACTAATTCAAGAGGTTTTTGAATCTAAAGAGCTTGATGGTGTTTTGGAACCCTCTTCAGAGGATGGTTTACTTGAGATTGATGATTTACCACCTCAAGAGAGGGAACCTAATGCCATTAGCAAAGAGGAAGGGCTTCCAAAGCTTGATTTGAAGCCATTTCCTCCCTCTTTGAAGTATGTATTCCTAGGCAAGCATGATTTTTATCCAGTGATTATTAGCTCCTCTCTAAGGTATGAGGAAGAGAAATCATTGCTACAAGTGCTCAAGAGTTATAAAATAGCTCTTGGGTGGACTATTAGTGTGAAGGGGATTAGTCCGGCTAAGTGTATGCACAAGATCCTACTTGAAGAAGATACTAAACCAGTAGTGCAACCACAATGGTGGCTCAATCCAACCATGAAAGAAGTGGTCTAAAAAGAGGCTATAAAGCTTTGGGAAGTCAGGATAATTTATCCAATTTCTGACAGTCCATGGGTGAGTCCTGTGCAAGTGGTTCCCAAGAAAGGAGGGGTGACAATGGTCAAGAATGAGCTTATTCTCACAAGAACCATCACTGGGTGGCGTATGTGTATTGATTATAGGAGGCTCAATAGTGCAACAAGGAAGGATCACTTTCCCTTGCCTTTCATTGATTAGATGCTTGAGAGGTTAGCCAGACATGCATTCTATTATTTTCTAGATGGTTATTCTGGCTATAATCAGATTGCATTGGACCCTAAAGATAAAAAAAAGATGGCATTCACATGCCCTTTTGGTGTATTTGCTTACCGGAGGATGCCGTTTGGACTGTGTAATGTCCCAATAACTTTTCAGAGGTGCATGCTTTCCATATTTTCTGACATGGTTGAAAAGTTTATTGAGTACCTTCTAACCAAACAGGATGCTAAGCCAAGGTTGATTAGGTGGGTGCTCCTTCTTCAAGAGTTTGATATTGAGATTAGAGTCAGGAAAAGGTTAGAGAATCAAGTGGTTGACCATCTTTCTAGGATTAAGCCTGAGGAGGGAATGCAACAACCCACTCCTGTGACTAAGACCTTTTCAGATAAGCAAATCTTTATGATTCAGAGGGCTCCATGGTTTGCAGATATTGCAAATTACAAAGCCATGAGGTTCATCTCCAAGGAAACAGCAGGTTAAAAAGCTTTTAAATGATGCCAAGTACTTCTTGTGGGAAGAACCTTATCTTTTCAAGAGATTCTCAAATGGTATTATCCGGCGTTGTGTCTCATATGAGAAAACACAGCAGATTCTCTGGCATTGTCATGGTTCTGAGTATGGTGGCCACTTAGGTGGTAAGAGGATGGCTACTAAGGTCCTCTAGAGCGGTTTTTATTGACCGACTCTCTTTAGAGATGCTCGGGATTTTGTGAGGAACTACAACAAGTGCTAGAGAGCAGAGAATCTTCCCCACAACCATAAGATGCCACAGTAAGGAATACTAGTGATTGAGTTGTTTGATGTGTGGGGTATTGACTTCATGGGTCCTTTCCCACGCTCATACTCAAACACTTATATTTTGGTGACGGTTGATTATGTGTCCAAGTGGGTGGAAGCAGTGGCTTTACCCACTTATGATTCTAAAGTGGTACTGAACTTTCTTCAGAGATATATTTTTAGTCGATTTGGTGTCCCAATGATACTAATTAGTGATGGAGGAAGCCACTTCTGGAACAAACAGCTAGACTCACTTCTTCAGAGGTATGGAGTCTATCATAAAGTGAAAACCTCTTATCATCCTCAAACAAGTGGACAGGTTAAGGTCTCTAACAGAGAACTCAAAAAGATTCTGGAAAAGACCATTAGTACTTCAAGGAAGGATTGGGCTAGGAAGTTTGATGATGCTCTTTGGGCATATTGGACAGCATTCAAGACTCCTATTAGCATGTTCCCATATCAGTTGGTCTATGGTAAAGCCTGTCACTCGCCAGTGGAGTTAGAGCACAGAACATATTGGGCAACAAAGCTCCTGAACTTTGATGCTAAGGCTACAGGAGAAAAGGGGCTCCTTTAACTGAATGGGCTTGATGAATTCAGAAATTTAGCTTATGAGAACGCTAAGCTCTATAAAGAGAAGACAAAGATATGGCATGACAAGAAAATAGCCACTAGAGTATTTGAGCCAAGCCAGAAAGTCTTATTGTTCAACTCAAGGCTCAAGCTCTTACCTGGGAAGCTGAAGTCCCAGTGGTTAGGATCATTTGTGGTGACTAAAGTGTCTTAGTTTGGCCATGTGGAGCTCTAGGAAGAGAACTCTGATAGGAGAGTCACTATCAATGGTCAGAGACTGAAGAACTATCTTGGAGGCAAGGTTGATTGTCAGAGGTCCGCTCATCTGCTAACTTAGTAGAGCTGGCCTTAAGCTAGTGACGTTAAAGAAGCCCTTGTTGGGAGGCAACCCAACTATCTGTATCCTTAGTTTACAGTTATTTTGATTTTGGATTTTATTTATTTCATTATAGTTTTCTATACTTTTCCTACTTTTTATGTATGTTTTAGTCATGCAAAGTGTTAAAAAAGGAACATGTGGAATTAGAAGGGAAAACAACACACTCTGGAGAGAATTTGCTTCGGGTGCTGATAAACCCATATTTTATGATATATTTTGTGCTTAGTTTGAGTGATTTATTCAATCCTTCACCCACTTATTCATGTTAATTGCATGGTTTTACTTTCCCTTCCTTATTATGTGATGTATGTGAAAAACATGTTTCCTATGCTTTTAAATTAATTATTTTAATGACCTTTAATTCCATTCGATGCCGTGATTAGTGTGTTGAGTAGTTTCAGATCTTCTAAGGCAGGAATGACTTAAAGGATGGAAAGGAAACATACAAAAATGGAAGGAAAGTGCAAAACAGAGTTATGAAGAAACTGGCATCCACGCGATCGCATGGATGACGCGATCGCGTGCCAAGCGTGAATCAACAGCGACGCGGCCGCATGACTAACGCGACCGTGCGTCTTAAGCAGAACGCATATGGCGCGGTCGCATGACTGACACGACCGCGTGGCAAGAAAAAGCTCCGAACGACGCGACTGCGTGATCCACGCGGACGCGTGACAGAGGCCACGCACCAGAAATTACAGAAAACGCTCCCAGCGATTTCTGAAGCCCTTTTTGGCCCAAATCCAAGTCCAGAAGGCATAGACCAGAGGTTATGAAGTGAGGGAATACATCCATTCAGAGAGTCACCACTTTAGTTTAGTTTTCATGATTTAGATTTAGTTTTGAGAGAGGTTCTCTCCTCTCTCTCTTAGGATTATGATTTAGGACTTCTCTTAGTTTTAAGAGTGACTCTCAATCCCAGGTTTAATGCTCCTTTACTTTAAGCTTCCCTTTTACTTTTATTCATGCCATTATTTTAGTGGATTGACTACTTTTGCTATTTAATTTATGAATTTTTCCATGTTACAGATCACTATTTTGAATTAATGTTATTTGAGGTATTTCAGTTTATGATTGCTTTAGTTTATTTATTAGTTCCAATTATTCCCATCTGAGGATAGTTTTATTCCAGTAATTTTACTCTTTTCCCTTTTGGTCCTGGTTAAGAAATCAGTAACTCAGGAGTTATCTTAGCTCAATATAATTGATAACTGTTATCTTTGCTAATTGAACTGAACTTCAATAATCCCAATCTTTTCTTAGGAAATAAATAGGATTCGAAGGTCAAACTAATTAGTCCCTTGACTTTCCTTTGCTTTAGCAAAGGTTGACTAAGTGGAATTAAGATTCAACTTTCATTGTTGTTGATAAGGATAATTAAGTCTGGATTTCCAATTTCTCATACCTTTCCAAAAGTTTGCTTTACAGTATTTATTTATTTTAATTGCCATTTAAATTATTTGTCATATTTATTCCTTACTCTCAACCCCGATTTACAACCTTCAGATCCAATAATAAGAACATACTTCCCTGCAGTTCCTTGAGAAGACGACCCGAGGTTTGAATACTTCGGTTAACAATTTAAAAAGGGGTTTGTTACTTGTGACAACCAAAACGTTTGCACGAAAGGGATTTTTGTTGGTTTAGAGACTATATCTACAACGCGACTGTTTTTATGACATTCTTTACTGGCAAAAATCCCGATCGTCAAAATGGCCCTAGCGCTAAACGCTGGACCTGGCGTTTGGCGCTAGGGGGCACAATTTTGAGGGGAGCTTACTGAAGGTATGGTGCTAAACACCTCGACCTGGCGTTTAGCACCAGATCACACGTAATTCAAGGCAAGCCCTCTGTGGAGCTAGCGTTAAACACCAGGCTGGGCATTTAGCGTCGAGGAGCACGCAACCCAAGAATTAGCCACTGTCTTAGTAGCGCTAAATGCCATGCTGGGCGTTTTGCGCCAAGGAGGCTAAAATATGTGAAACCTTTTTTGTCCCAATGGTGCTAAACACGAGTTCCAGCGTTTAGTGCCAAGGCCTCATCCTAAAAAAAAAAGGTGAAACACGCTAGCGGCGCTAAACGCTAAGATCGGCGTTTAGTGCCAATAGCGCCTGCAGGTCTGACTCGAAGGGGGATTTAAATTTTGAAAATTGAAAAGCGTGGGCCCCACTCTACCGCACCACTCCCCATTCAGTTTCCCCACTTCCCCTATATCTCTCCCTTCATTAACCCTCTTTTTTTTTCACTGTTACATACATTCTCCTCCCCATATCATTTTATTCTATTCCCCATTTAACCATCTACCCCCCATTAAATTCCCGCCAATCCTCTTCCCTTATATTTTTCTTTTTTGCTCAGGGATGAGCAAAACTCTTAAGTTTGGTGTGGTTGCGCCGCTTTTCTTCTTCATTGATTTTCACTGATGGCACCCAAGACAGGAGAATCTTCCTCTAGGAAGAGGAAAGAGAAGGCCCCAGTGACCGGACCTTTTGACTCGACCCGGTTCAGCTCCAAGGTCTACGAGGACCATTTTCATGAGATCACTGGGCAGAAGAAGGTTATTCTGGAGGTCCGGTTTGATTTCAAGCTGGTCGAGTATCCAGAGATTCAGGCTGAGATCCGGAGGAGGGGCTGGGACACATAATCCAATCAAGCTACCGAGGTGGGCCAACTGATGGTCCAAGAGTTTTACACCAATGCTTGGGTCACATACAAGCATATGAAGGGCATAAATCCTAACCCTAAGAATTGGCGCACGATGGTTAGAGGTCGGATCCTTGAGTTTGGTCCACAGAGGGTGAGAGAGGTGGTCTGCTTGCCATAAACTAGAAAGGATCCTCATTCTTATACAGAGAGAATCAGCAATGAACAGAAGCCAGACCAGATACTTGTAGATATATGCCTTCCAGGAGCCTAGTGGAGGCTCAACTCTGAGGGCCAGCCTTACCAGTTGGAGTTTATTCAGCGCTCCATCATCTCGATGAGCAATCATTCTGAGGTTACCATAGACCGAGTAGCGATGATCCATTGTATCATGCTCGGAAACGAGGTGGAGGTGGAGCAGGTGATTCCACAGGAGATCTATAGCATTGCTTCCAATGCCTCTACCTACGCCAAGCTGGCATTGCCGTACCTTATCTATCTCCTCTGTGATGCTGCCAGAGTGCATATTGAGCATGATACACTTATCTCCATAGAGAGGCCCATCTCTAAGAAGACTATGGAGTATGCTTGGGAGTATGTTAGAGCCTCGAGGGAGGAGCCGGTTCCACCACCTCAGCCAGAGCAGCCAGTGATGCCTCAGAAAAAGTATTTCCCTTCACAGGAGTATTAACAGCAGCTAACCTCATCCATTGATCAACTGAGGGTGAGTCATGAGGGCCATACTGCCCTTCTTCAGCAGCTATTGGAGGAGCAGTAGAGTCAGTGTTAGGAGCTCTCACAGATGAGGCGCGACTTTGGGTTTCAGAGAGGATTCCCAGGAGCTCCATCAGAGGGAGGAGGCAGCCACCAAGACGACTGAGTTCATTGAGTTCTTTTATGTTATTTCCCTATTTTTGCTTTTATTTTATTATTTCATGTTTTTTGTTATATGTTTCCAATCCTTTGCATGAGTATTAGCAGTTTTAGTCTTTTTATTTCTAGTTAATTGTTTTAGTATTTTAATTTTAGTTGAAAAAGTTGTCTCATGCATCACCCATTAAGCCTGAATTCAAAAAAGAAAAAGAAATGATATAATACATGAGAATTTGAATTTATATTCTGAATTATCTTATTTATCTTGATGTGGTGGTATTTAACTGTGATTTTGAATACATGAAAAGAATAGTGCATATTTGATCTTAGAGTTAAGGTTGTTAATTCTTGAGGTACAGGAATTTAGAGAAGTATTATGAATTCTCTAAATTAAACAAGAAATTGATCCTTGAAGCAAAATAAACAGCAAGAAAAGAAGAAAGAAAATAAAAAGCAAGGCCCAAGACTCTGAGCATCAATGGCTAGGGAGGTTAAATTTGATGAAAAGCTCAAAAGAGTTGTTTTTCTAGCTGGTGCGATGATGAGCGGATAATTTATACGCTTTTTGGCATTGTTTTTAGTATGTTTTTAGTAGGATCTAGTTACTTTTAGGGATGTTTTCATTAGTTTTTATGTTAAATTCACATTTCTGGACTTTACTATGAGTTTGTGTGTTTTTCTGTGATTTCAGGTATTTTCTGGCTGAAATTGAGGGACTTGAGCAAAAATCAGATTCAGAGGTTGAAGAAGGACTGCTGATGCTGTTGGATTCTGACCTCCCTGCACTCAAAGTGGATTTTCTGGAGCTACAGAACTCAAAATGGCGCGCTTCCAATTGCGTTGGAAAGTAGACATCCAGGGCTTTCCAGCAATATATAATAGTCCATACTTTGGCCAAGAATAGACGACGTAAACTGGCGTTCAACGCAAGCTTTCTACCCAAATCTGGCGTCCAGCGCCAGAAAAGGAGCCAAAACCAGAGTTGAACGCCCAAACTGGCACTAAAGCTGGCGTTCAACTCCAAGGAGGACCTCTACACGTGTAACACTCAAAGCCCAGCCCAAGCACACACCAAGTGGGCCCCAGAAGTGGATTTATGCATCAATTACTTACTCATGTAAACCCTAGTAGCTAGTTTATTATAAATAGGACCTTTTACTATTGTATTTGGCATCCCGGATTGTATTTTGATCCTGTGATATCGTTTAGGGGGCTGGCCATCTCGGCCATGCCTGGACCTACACTTATGTATTTTCATACGGTAGAGTTTCTACACTCCATAGATTAAGGTGTGGAGCTCTGCTGTTCCTCAAAGATTAATGCAAAGTACTACTGTTTTCTATTCAATTCATCTTATTTCGCTTCTAAGATATCCATTCGCACCCAAGAACGTGATGAAGGTGATGATTATGTGTGACGCTCATCATCCTTCTCCCTTATGAACGCGTGCCTGACAAACACTTCTGTTCTACATGAATTAACTAGAATGAGTATCTCTTAGATCTCCTAACCAGAATCTTCGTGGCGTAAGCTAGAATGATGGCGGCATTCAAGAGAATCCGGAAAGTCTAAACCTTGTCTGTGGTATTCCGAGTAGGATTCAATGATTGAATGACTGTGACGAGCTCCGAACTCGCGATTGCAGGGCGTTAGTGACAGACGCAAAAGGATAGTAAATCCTATTCCAGCATGATCGAGAACCGACAGATGAATAGCCGTGCCGTGACAGGGTGCGTGAGCATATTATTCACTGAGAGGATAAGATGAAGCCATTGGCAAGGGTGATGCCTCCAGACGATTAGCCGTGCCGTGACAGGGCATTGGATCATTTTCCCGAGAGATGACCGAAAGTAGCCATTGACAGTGGTGATGTATCACATAAAGCCAGCCATGGAAAGGAGTGAGACTGATTGGATGAAGATAGCAGGAAAGCAGAGGTTCAGAGGAACGAAAAGCATCTCCATTCGCCTATCTGAAATTCCTACCAATGATTTACATAAGTATCTCTATCCCTATTTTATTATATAATATTCGAAAACACCATTATCACTTTACATCTGCCTGACTGAGATATACAAGGTGACCATAGCTTGATTCATACCAACAATCTCCGTGGGATTCGACCCTTACTCACGTAAGGTATTACTTGGACGACCCAGTGCACTTGCTGGTTAGTTGTATCGAAGTTGTGAACCATGGTATTGGCACCATGTTCTTGGCGCCATTGCCAGGGAAAGAAAGAGCTATGAATTTTACATAATTAAAGTGTAATCACGATTACGCGTACCAAGTTGCTCACGTTGCCAGGGATTGTTCGAGTCTGGACATCACAATTTCGTGCACCATGCGAGAATTTATGCCGATCGGAATTTCACGAAGTAATTCCATTGTAAATATAGTCCAAACCGACAATCGATCCTCGCAATCAAAGTTTAAATAAAGAATTGTCACAATTTAAATCAATTAACTGAGAGTTTGAATTCCCGGATCATCTCCCACGAAACTAGTGATCATGAGTGCACAAGTTTGTTTGTGAAAACGGGGGTTTCAATTATAGAGCATTGATTAAAGGAATTAAAAAACAATAAAAGTGCAATGAATAAACTAATGAATGAGTTAAAGAATAATTAATGCAAATGGGGAGAAACCAAGGTTGAAGCTAGTGGAAATGTAGTTCAAGGCATAAATGGAACCTTGGCTTGGGTTAAGTTAAGGAATTCTTTCCTTGTTATAACCACAACTATGGTAATTATAATGGATTAATCTCACCTAGTTAACCCTTAACATCGAAGAATAAGTCAAGTGAGCATAATTGTTCTCAATCCACAAATCCTAGCTAACTTACTAATTATCTTAGTAAAAAGCTAGCGTTAGTGGAAATAAGAACAACTAACAACCCAAGAATTACCACTAAATGTCGGACATTATGACTCTAGTATCCTATATACTCATTTTCCCAAGGCAAGGAGTGAAAATTTACTCCATGTTTAAAATTGACATTTCAACAAATACTTGGTAGGCATATTCACAAAAATAGCAAAATTTCAAAAATACTTAAAACTATAAATAATCAATGAACAAAATTAACAATGGCAGCTTAAACAAACATATAATAACTACGAAACATTAAATTCATCAACTAGAACTCAAAATTGCAAAAGTATATATATATATATATATATATATATATATATATATATATATATATATATATATATATATATAAAAGAAAGTGTAGCACAAATGTTGCAATTAAAGAGAAATTCAAGAAATACTTACAATAAAAGCAAGTTAAAATTCATGATCAAAATGAAAATTATAAGCTTGTAATATAAAACCTAATTAAATCCTAAGAAAGTTGAGAGAAAACCTAAGAAAAACTAAACTAAAATTTCCTAAAAATTATCTAAAAAGGCCTAAGTGGCTTATGTGTGTTCACCCCTTGCTTGCCCTTCCATATAAGCTTCAGGCTATGCAGAATTGGGCCTCCAAGCTTCCAAAATCGTGAGCCACGTGACTTTTTAATGAAGTCACGCATTGGGACTCGTGACATGCTATTTAAGTGAATAAATTTGTGTTTATATGATGAAATCCACTCAATTCAATCCAAAATTTATCATCAAATATGGATTCATCAATTTCTCTACACTTAAACAATAGCATGTCCTCATACTAGTCACAATAAAAAAAAGAAGGGTAAAAAAGCAAGCAACTTATTCAATGCACTACCTACATGCATGCAACTATACTAAATGCCAACTACTTATAGCTATACTATGGTTTCCAATTGAGTTTAGCAAAAACAAACAAATAAATTCTAATCAATTCAAAATAGATCATTAGGGTTAAAGCAAAGAAATAGTGCAATATGATCAAAATCCAAAGAGTTGATTCAAAATTTTTAAAATTAACGAGGCTACTTGCAAGAAAACACAAGATAAGAGGTGGAAACATAGGATTGAGCAATCGAACCCCTCACCAGATGTGTATATGCACTCTAGTTGCTCAAGTGTTTAAGGTCAATTTACTCAATTCTCCTCTAATCATGTTCTCCAAGTTTTATTTTTCATCTAACAATCAACAATTATTCAATGCATAAATACAATTATCACGAGGACTTTTCATAAGGTTGTAATGGGGTTAGGGTCAAAGTAAGGGTGTATATGGCTAAGTGAGATAGAATTTGAATCTTTAATCACTTAAGCTCTCACCTAACATATAACAACCTATGTAATTCCAACACAATACCTAGCTACCCATAATCTCACTTTTTCACATACTCATGCATTCTTTCCAATCACAACACATATGCATTGTTATTACTTTTCTTTGGGGCTAATATTCGTCCCCTCTTTATTGCTTTCAATTTCTTTTTTTTTTCTTTTTCCTTTCCTTCTTTTTAATTTTTTTTTCAAAATAAAATATATACAAAAATATCAATGCATATAGTTTAAATATTTAATGTATGAGTATGTACCCAATTTCTAAAATTTTAACAAAGCTACAAAATACACTTTTATCTCTACCAATGTTCCCAAACTTTCCCCACACTTGAATGATATGCACTCTCACTAGCCTAAGCTAATCAAAGATCCAAATTAAGGACATTAATTGTTTTTCACTTAAGGGTAATGATGTGCTAAAATAAAGAATAAAAGGAGATTAAAATAGGCTCAAATAGGCTCAAAATTGGCTAATCACTAGCCAATTTTCTTGTGGTGTGAATGTGTCAAGTAAAACTTAAGACAGAACACTTAGAGTCAAAGCCAAGTGTAAATAAAGAATATACCAAAGCTCTGAGCACCACTGACTGGGAAATTACAAAAAGAAAAAATCAAAACTAAAACAGTTCCCCAGTTAAGTGCTTGTGGTATTTTTGTGTCAAGTAAATCTTGAGACAAAACATTTAGAGTTTGATAGAGTTCGTGCAGAAAAAAAATGAGAAAATTCGACTCTGTTGAGCTGGCGCTAAACACTGCTACCTGGCGTTTAGCGCTAAACAGCTCGTGTTGCGTGCAAGCCTTCTGTTGAGTTGGTGCTAAACTCCACGACCCGACATTTAGCGCTAGGTGATTTGTAAAATGTTCCAGAGCCATACGCTAGTGGCGCTAAACATCGAGCCTGGCGTTTAGTGCCAGTAGCACGAATATGAATTTAGAGAAAGGGCTTCGTAGCTTTAGTTTTAGTTTTTATTTATTTATTTATTTATTTATTTTATATTCATTATTTTTAAAACAAAACATGATCATTTAGGGTTTAGATTTTATTATTTTATTTTATTTTATTTCCAAATCAATTAGGTTAGATATAAAAGGAGAAAAGATTCATCCCTTCGTGCTCTCTTCTCCTCTCTCTTCCTCATTCCACACTTTACACATTTGGAACCCTAGTTTTCTCTGAGTCATGAGCAACTAAACCTCCTTTGTGAAGGTTAGGAGCTCTGGTTATTTGGATGGAATAACACTATTGTTATTCTACTTTGATTAATGTATTGATTTCAATTCAAGGATTACTTTCGTTCTTCATTTTAGGAATTAGAGTATATTGGAAAATAAATCTTTTTCTACTTGAATTCTTGTTAAATCTTGAAAAAGTTAACTCACTTGAATAACAGCTTGAAAGTAATTCCTCATAATTCTCTAATAACTTGGACTTAACGTGATACGTAATATATAATCACCTTATCTCTGGGTATTTAGGGTTTGTGTGGCTAATAAACTAGAATTGAACTTAACCCTTTAATCTAAATTAAGTGATCAAGAAATTGGCGGTTGATTAGGTTAGAGGAGATTAAATCACTAAGGAATTAGGGTTTAATCAATTAAAGTTTGCCATGAATTGAATCTTGCATGATTAAAGTAGTTGGTAAGAATTGTTAATCCGGAAAAATAAATATCTCTGAATCCTTAACTAATTTCTCACATACTTTTCACAACCCGTTTACCATTTGCTTTCGTAATTTCTCTGAGTACTGTTTAATGCATTTGACCCTAGAACACTCTTTTGTGCTTGTTTGACTAAGTAAATCACTCAATCATTGTTGCTTGATCCATCAATCCTCTTGTGATCGACCCTCATTCACCTGATATATTACTTGGTACAACCTGTTGCACTTGCCAGTTAGTTTGTGGTTTTAGAATTCCGCACCAGCTGCGACAAATGATTGATATGTTTTGCTTGGTCCAACTTCATCGTTACTCTTAATTGTATGGCATACAAACATGCTTAACTGCCTGTATTGTTTAAGCATCTCTGCTTGATTTAGACAGCGTGGATGTGAATGATGCAAAACAACCTTTGAAATAGCCCAAACACCAACGTCCTTTAATATATGTATATAAATTCTTGTAAGACAATTTAATCCAGCTGAGGGATTTGCCTTCTGAGTTGGAGATATATTCAATTTTTATTTCTCCTCTCTATTACATGTAATCAATTGGTTTTTAATTTCTTTTTCCTTCTTATATGTGTTTTGAATTTTCATAGAAAAACTTGCAAGTTCAGAATAATTTTCGTAGAATTTTTCAACTTCTTCAAATGTGTTAAAAGTCTTCCCAACCTTTAGCACAAACTGTTAATCAGCATCACAGGAAAACTGAAAAAACACCAAAAATTATTCCTGATTAAACCAAAATGTCTTTCCAAATGCATCGAAAGTAGGAACAAAAACAGATTCAACGAAAGAAAAAATTCAAAAATTCTATATTACATTAAAATTCAAACCTTCACCTATGAACACCAATTTTCATAAACAGAAACGAAATTATTCAACTACAGGAGCATCAAATACTAACAAATTAAACTACATTAATGAGGTTCGAACCAAACCTCATTCACTTGATTCGTTTCAAAATAATAATCCAATTCGCCCTGATTTAACTGACAGTCTAAATTTGTATCATTTATTGTCTTCGAAAATAAAATACCTATTCAAACCTGATTTCACAATTTAATTTCAAAAAAAAAATTTGATCCAAATCTTCAAATCAGATCAAAGAGCATTGATCGTGAACGTGAACGAAGAGAACGCAGAGAAGAAAGGGAACATAGAGAAGGAAGAGAACACATAAAATACAGAAAAAAAAAGAACGCAGAGAATACTAAAAAATTTAAAAAATAAAAACGAAATCTCCATAAAAAAGACAGTTATATATAGTTGCGCGTGAAGTCAAAAGGTTGTTAGAAGTAGTAACGCCTGGAACGATATTAAATTATAACAATTGAACTTAATAATTTAAATGTAAAATTTTATTATAAAGAATAACTTAAACAAAAGTAAAAGTCATTGTAGAATTGTCCTAACTAAATTGATGCTTGTAGCTGTAATTTAAATAGATAACGTAGTAATATTCTAAATTCAAAAAGTCGAAAAAATAATAAAAGTGAATAAAAGTTATGATCTAATAATAGTTGTGAGTTAGGAATTTAAAATTTAAAAACAAAACACTTATTTAGGATACAAAAGAATAAGCAAAGGAAAAAGAAAATATTAATCAATCTTAATTCTTAAATGTACGACAGTAATGTAGAAGATGACATGATTATTGGATAAGCACGACCCACACGGAGCGTTTTCTTCTACTTTAAGAACATGCCGTTTCAGGAAAAACACTAAAGGCAGGCCAGTATTTTGGCTATGCAAGAAAAGAGAAAACCCTTACCAGCTGATTTAAGTCGTTTAACAAATTTTAAACAAAGAATTTCATGCACACACTAATTAGTTACATTTGGCGCTGCGTCCCCTACTAAACTCGACCCTCAACGTTAGCAATATCATAATCACAATATATAAAATGGGAATTTTGAAATCAATGATGGAGAATATATTTATTGTTTAGGAGGCATTTCTGAGTCACCTTTTGACATTAGTGAAGTCTACTTTATGTAAATTAAAGTTATTTTTAGATTCTGAAGGCTCTAAAGTATGATTATAGTTGCTCCATTTGCTTCATAGGGTCCACAAGAGGTCAGAGATCCTCAGGTAGCTAAATTATTGGAATTATTTTATTTATATTAGGGACTTTTGTTTTTTTTTGGACAAGATTTATATTAGGGACTTGTTAGACACTATACACCTAACAAATATACTTATATATGTAAATATAGTATATTTTATATAAGCAGATTTTAGTATAACTATGTTATAGTGGCTATAATGTAACTATTCTTAAAATTATAGTCATTTTTTAATAGTTTGATAGTATTCTTTTAAATAATATTTTTTAAAAAGTATTATTTAATAATAAAAGAATATTATTTTAATTTTAATAATATTTTTTAAAATATTATAGTCGCTGTAATATAATCATACTAAAATGATTCTTATATATAATATAAAATATAAAATCAATTATATTCTTTAAAAAATCTTAAAAATAAATAAATTATAATTTCTAAAAATATAAATATATTTTTTAACGATTTTATTTTTACTAAAAAAACTTTGACAAACATTAAAAATTAAAAAAAAATTTCAAGTTAATGACATCCAAAGATGCATTCATTCTTTAATACTATATTGTATATTATAGATAGGGTTAAAACTGAGATAAACTAAATGAGTTGAATTTGAGTTTAAAAAAATTTTACTCATTAACTCGTTAACTAATTCAATAATAATAATAATAATAATAATAATAATAATAATAATAATAATAATAATAATAGTCTATAACATGTCTATATACTGATATTTTGAAATATTGATGATATATACTATATGACCAAGTCAATTTAATAAATAAATTCAAGCAAACTTGATAACGAAGGACAACTAATGATAAATAAGAAGATAAAAATTGAAATAGCAAAAGATACATTAAAATTGAAATAGCAATAAAAGGGATAGATTGAAGTTGAATACAAAAAAAATTATTACTTTTTACCCAATTTTTTGACGTAACAAGAAAAAAACTCCTCAATGATGAGCGAAAAATAAAGTTGACGGATATCAGCAAGTGCACTAGATTGTTCAAGTAATACCATGGTTAATATTGTGTATATTTAAGTTAATTTTAATTTTTAATAATTAGATTTGTCATAACATAACCGATAAATAATGACTGTTGATACGAGTTGGATATGCTTTGAGTATAATATACATTTTATTATTTGTACAGAATAATATTAATTTTAATTTATATATTTATTATTATTAAGTATTAAAAATAATCAGTATTTGTATTATTAGCATTTTTTGACATTCTTCAACTTTAACTATGATTAGGCCCAAAAGCTGGTCCATCTCATTGGAAATAAATTTGAAACAAATGTAATCTAATTTTCTGACAAAAAAAAAATTGTAATCTAATCAGTTTCATCTGATAGTGCTATAAATTAATATAATCATGGGAGAATTAACTTTAGCGAGTTAATGATATGGTGTTTGATCATCACAGAAATACTTTTACATAGAATTATTAATCAATCATGTATGACTTCTCATAAAAATAATATATTCAACATAGATATTTTTTGTCAGGTAAAAGATAAAAAATTGACCAAAAAAATTCATTACAATGGGTATATTTATTTTAACAAATATTGTAAGACCCAAATTTTTTGAAGTTAGATTAAGAACTAGTTTTGATATATTTTAATGGGTCAAAGCTCAATTTTCAAAAATTATTTTATTAAAGGTAATTATTTTAACAAATTATTTTCACTGCTGCCACATCGTTGAGTCGCACACAGGAGGGAGGCCGAGAGAGAACGGCGCTAGGAGAGAGGAAGACGCGAGCCAACGTCGAGAGGAAGAAGACGCCGCCGAGCGTTGAGGTCATCGTCGCCGTTGTGGAGCTGTCCCGTTGCCGCTATCATTGAGCACGAATCGAAGAAAGGGAAGATGCGTGAGAAGAGGCACAGTTCTTGCGCCGTCGTGCTTCTGTCACTGAATCTCACCCCATCGTCACCGTTCGGTTGTCATCCCGAGTGTCATCGTAGTCGTTGTCGAGTTCAGGAGCCGCTGTTGCAATGGTGAAGGCCTAGGGAGAGAAAGGCGAACCAGGAGCTTATAGTGGAGAGAGAGGAGACGCCGCCGTGCTGTGCGAAGCCACCACCGCCATTGCGCGCTCCATCATCGCTCTAGAGATGCGGTTGCCAAGCCTCTGACTACCGGAGAACGACGGTATTGTCACCGAGATCCACTGCCGGTAAGGGTGTTCTTGCTTCTAGTTTCCATTATTTTGAATTCTTGGAACATTAGTGTCACTGCATGGTTGTTACAGCCACCATAATCAAGTTTCATATAGTTATCAGAACCATTCCTTACCAACACCACTGCTGCCAAACTGCCGAAGCTCTGTCGCCGTTCTTCTTGCCAGAAAAGTATCGACAGCATCATTGCCTTGTTTCCCTTGGTAAAAATGATTATTTGGCTCTTTTTTGTTTACTGCAATACTCTATTACTAATTCTATTCTAATTTTGCTTAATATCAATCTCACGTTAAATCCAAATTATGTCAGATATGAGTTGTTGCTACTGTATTTATTGTGGTTGCTTGAAAATTATCAAAGTTACTGCTTCATTCTTTTGTTGCAGTAAGTTAAACCTGTTCCGAAACTATCACTATTAGAATTCTTGTTAATGGTTATTAAGGATTTTGAGATTCTAATGTCTCAAGGTCAAAGTGCTATAACCGCAAATGGTGAATGTTTTTGTTGCTACCGCGGATCGATAGGAAAGGGATTTATTGCATTTTATTTGCGGCTAATCGAGGTAGAGAATTATTTTAAAATAGAAATATTTTGAGCTTGAATATCTGACAAGTTTAGTAGGTTAATGCAAATGAATGAACACCTGTGATGCAAATGATTTTTCTGTTGTGATTGAATATGTTGTGTTGTTAGTGATTAGTTGATTTTTAAATTTCTGGTAAAAATGATGGAATATGTTGATTTTGATTTTTAGATTGAAATTGATAATGATTGGTTCTAAATAATGGACTTGAAAATGTTAATTTGAAATGTTGATTTTGTTGGGTTGAGGTTGAATTGAGGTAATCCGCGAAGGGTGGTAAACTCTGATTTTTAGGGGAGGTTTTGCTAGAATTTTTGTAAGAATTTAAAGAGTTTTAAAAATTTGGTTTAATTGAAAAATGAGTTCTATGATTTCAATTTGTGAAAATGATTTATAATTTAACTTATCTAATTTTGAATAATGACGAAAAGAGGTTTATTTAATTAGTTAAAGTTTTAGAAAGGCAAATTACTTTATTAAACCACGAGTTTGGGTTTAGAAAGTGTGAGAAGAGATAGTGTTAATAGAGTTAGGTAATGGAGTTGAAGGAAAAAGATATACTTAGAGAATGATGCAGTAAGTTTTGATTTATAGGAATTTTGAGATAATGGTTGAGGAACTATGGGATTATTAAATTGAAATTGACGATTAGGAAAGTTTGGTTTGTCAATCTATAAAGTGATTAATTAAAGAAATGTAATTCGATGAGATTGAATGGATTATGCCGTGTTTGAGTTAGACTATTGTTGGCTTTAAATGATTATGTTCTAATTGAGTTAGTATATAACCTTGACCTCGAGTCTAGGGTGTCGCATTAGAGACCTTATACTCGCAAGCCATATATAGCGGCCCAAGTCCAACTCGATGCATGTTAAAGTGTGCAGAGTAGAGTTCTCGCGTTGAGTTATTAATGAGTATGATGAGAATTATGATTTAAGTTGAGACATGTGCGAGAGATTATGATTGATGATGATTATGTTATTGATGAATTGATTAGTAATGATTAAGAATGTTGTGTTTGTTCCGGTTGATTATATTTACGTGGGATGATGATTGTGATTAGTGATGATTATGATTATGCTAAATGATAAATTTGGTGATGATATTAACTGTTGTGATCTATTTCACTGTTTATGGTGGATTGGCTGAGTTGGCAAGATCTGGGTATTATCCCGCTTGTGTAATGAAATGAATTGATTGATATGATATGTGATTTAAAATATATGAGTCACGAGTCTCCTGGGTAGTGCAGTGGTTCGCCTCCATTTGCTCTAGGTTGAGATTTGTCGAACACTTATACCTTTCCGAATGATTCTCCCGATGCTATTGATAAATGATTATGAATATGAATATGAGTATGAGCTTGGGATGTGCACGCGCAGGGACTGTCCAGGGTTCTCTACCGGACATGTCAGGTTTGCCTGTATAACCGACAGATGAGCTCATTAGCCACAGGATAGACATGCATCATTTGCATTTGTGTGTATTGTTTGGGTGTGAATCTTGTATTTGGTTTGCCTAATTGAATAATTGCATCTATCTGCTATTTGATCTAATTGCTCTATCTGTACTCTCTATTTGTGTATTCTTTGTATTATTTTGTCTGTGTTTGAAAACTAAGAGATCTCTAATGTTGACGGTGGTGACGCTGAGGGTTATTCCTGATATGATGATGGAGGTTGAGGTAGATTGAACTTGGCATTGCCCTGATACTCTAGATTATGTACTGGATGGATAGGAGTGAGCGATGTAAGTTGGTTGGGCAGGAAGACCATAGGCACACCCTTAGTCTCTTCCCTTTTAATCGATTTACTATAAGGATTTGTAAACTAAAGAAAGATTCTTTACGACCTTTCGAAAGTAAGATTTCTTATAAAGCCTTTCCAAAGTGTATTTTAAAAAGAAACTGTTTTTATAATGGGATTCTTTCTATTTGCAAGTATTTCTTCACTTTGATGGTATTCCATTCCTTACTGAGAATCTGCGAGGACGGTGTTCTCCCCCTACAGATTTTCTTTTTCAGTGACAGGTTCAGGAAGCTTTGGTGCGAAGCCGTGACCGAACTACAGAGCTATATGTATTTGTATTTTTTGTTTTTTTTTAGTTGAGATTTTTTCCCTCGCCTTTTTGTCATTTTGAGTTTTAAAAGAGCATGACTTGTCTTCGAGAATTTTTGAATAAGTCTATATATTTAATACTATGAGAATATACTTATGTAATTAAGTGGTTTAAAATAAAGAATTTTCAATTTCTTAATTAAAATCCGGTTATATTTTTGCAAAAGCTCAATATTAAATAAATATAGTACTAAATTAAAGGAGTAGAGGTAGGTAGCGCTTGGACTTTTAGTGCGATTGATGGTGAGGATTTGTGCCGGTCTAGAAATTTCTCTTAATAAAAAAATCTCTTCATTTCAAGCATAGCCTAGACCGATGACTAACCCTCACAATCAAAGTTTAAATAAAGGTTGTCACAATACAAACCAAAATAACCGGGAGTTTTAAATCTCGGGTCGTTCTCTCTAGAAATTTTAATTAAGTGCTCAGTTATTGGCTATAAGGAAATGGGGTCGTGATGACAACTAATAAAAAATGTAAATGACAAGAAAGTAAAAGAAGCATGCAAGGAATTAAATGAAAAGCAAGTAAAGCAATAAAAATGGAATTCAAGTGGCAAAAAAGAACTCTTGGCAAGGGTTGAGATTTAAGGATTTCTATCCTAGTCGTTGACCACAAACATGGTAATTGTGAAGAATTACTCTCACCTAGTCAACCCTAACATTGAGGATAAGTCAAATAGGCATAATTGATCTCAATCTACAAATCCTAGCCAACTCACTAATTAACTTAGTGAACGACTAGCGTTAGTGGAAACCAAATCAACTAACAATCCTAGTCACAATTAAGAATGGACACCAATAACTCAAGGTCACCAAAGTCCTTAATTTCAAGCCAAGAGTGTGAAAAACTACACTAAAACTAAGCCAAGTATTTTATCAAACACTTGTTGTACATAGAAAAAAAGACATATTAAATTGCAATAATAATAAAATCTAAAGCTACTAAATATAAGATAACAATAATAACAACTCAATTAAACAACAATTAACATAAGAACATCAATTTGCATTAAATGGAAAATAAAATCAACAAGAGTCAATAAGATCAAAAGTAACAAAATAAAGGAAATAACAAGCAAAACTAAGAGAGCAAGGATGTAATAACAACAAATTGTAAGGAATACTAAATCAAGACAAATATCAAAACCTAAATCTAAGAGAAATTTAACTATCTACCCTAAATTCTAGATAGAAGAGAGAGCTTCTCTCTGTCTAAAATGACCTAAAATATGTTCTAAACTAAACCTAATTGCTCCTCCTTGTTCCTCTTGATTTAAGTTTGACATAGCTTTAGAAACGAGTTAGATTAGGCTCTGAAAGCCCAGAAATCGATGCCCCTATTTTGCATTTAATGAAGTCACGTGTCAGGACTTATGCGTACGCACACTATCCGAATCTTGTCTCATGCGTACGCATGCATGACCGTGTGTACACATGATTGCACAAACTTCTAAACGTGCGTACGCACGCATCGTTGTGCGTACGTACAACCCTGAAAAGCTCCAAACTCTATTTCTTCATGAATTCTCCACTTTTTCATGCTTTTTCTCACTTTTTCAATCCATATTTGCCTTGTAATCCTGAAATCACTCAACAAATACATTAAGGCATCGAATGGGATTAAAGTGAATAAAAATTAGCAATTATAAGGCCTAAAAAATATATTTTTACTTTCAAGCACAATTTAGGAAGAAATCATGAAACTATGCTATTTCAAGGAATAAATGCGAAAAAAGTCAATAAAATCTACTCAATTAAAGCAAATAAATACTATGAAATGTTGATTCATCACATCTCCACACTTAAACAATAGAAGAAGGATACAAGAAAGGGGTACCAATATTTATTCAATACAGGTAAGCTACCTATATGCAATCTATCTAAATGCATGTAACTACTTGGTTAAAATAAATCAATTTCCAAGAATACCTATATAAACATAAGGGCTAAAGCAAGCACAACTAAGTCAAATCCACAATTGAATTGAGTCCTAGAAAATAGTTTATAAACTTGCAAGATGAGAAATAGTTATTGGTGGAAACATAGAATTGAGCAATCGAACCCCTCACTAGATATGTATATGCTCTAATCGCTCAAGTGTATAGGGTTGATTCACTCAATTCTCCTTTAATCATGCTTTCTAAAATTTATTTTCATCTCCAATCAATAATTATTCAATGCATGCATAAAAATATCATGAGGACTTTTCATGGGTTATAACGGGGCTAGGGTCAAGCTAAGGATGCATATGGTCAAGTGAGCTTGAAATTTGAATCATTGATTAACTTAAACTTTTCACCTAACCTATGACAACCTATTTAGTTCTACTACAAAACTAGCTACCAATTATTCACTTTTTACACACATGCATTCCTTTTTTAATCACAACACATATGCATTGTTGTTATTACTTTACTTTGGGGTTAATATTTGTCCCCTTTTTATTTTTTTTTCTTTCTTCTCTTTTTTTTTTCAAAATAAAATATATACAAAAGTATCAATACATATGGTTTAAACATCTAATGTATGAGTATGTACCCAATTTCCAAGATTTTTCAACAAAGCTACAAGATACACTTTTATCTCAACTAATGTTCCCAAACTTCTCCACACTTAAACAATACACACTCTCACTAGTCTAAACTAATCGAAGATCTAAATTAAGAATATTTATTATTTTTCACTTAGGGGTAGTGATATGCTAAAATAAAGAACAAAAGGGGATTAAAATAGGCTCAAAATTGGTTAACAAAGATGGATAAAAGGGTAAGGCTATTTAGGTAAGTGAGCTATTTGAAATAAAGGCCTCAATCATATAAATGCATTCATACACAGAATAATAGACATAAAGAATCAAACAAATTAAGGATTATAATCATAGAAAGAGAATAACGCACACAAGAATGAAAATAGTGGTTAATATGATGTAATCACACAATTAGGCTCAAAACTCACATGATTGTGTGTTCTTAGCTTAAAAACCATGTTCCACAATATATAATTCAAGCAAATTTCAATGCAAAATATTTTAACTCAAATCAATTTGGGATGTCAATGTCCTATATAGGAATGGTCTTGGAAATTTTCATTATTTTGACTAAGCTTATTATTTATATGAAAGAAAATGCAATAAACTAAGAAAAATATAATTAAAGCTCTAAAATAGATACAAATTAAGAAAAAATAAAATATGAAAGTGTTTGGGATTAGAATTTTTCACGTAAGATTGTCGATCGGTCGGACGACCTCCCCACACTTAAAGGTTTGCACCGTTTTCGGTGCATTCAGAGATAAGCAAGGGGGTACGGCGACTATACGGATTGCCACCTTCAGCTGGTGGGTCAACCAGCTGCTGCATATTCTTTCTTCTACTTCTCTTATTGCTAATGATGAGTTACCCGTAAAAGATAGAAAATAGGATAGTAAGATGAGTAAATTGAAAAGCAAGGAAGCATAGATTGTTGGAATGAGGTAAGAATCAATAAAATAAAGTGAGTAATCAGTGCGTGTCATGGATAAAAACAAGTGTGTGAAATCTAAGTTGCGCGCGGTTTAGAATACACACACTAGCATTAAAAACTATGTCACCATTACACAAAAGAAGTATGCATTTTACTCATTCTAGTGTGCTTGAGATACTTTAAAAGAAACTTGTAGGTTAAGATAAATAAACAAGTAATAAAGGAGCATAAAAGTATTCAAGCAAGAATCAAGCAATTGTGAAAGGATAATGGATGAAAATTGGTTGTTGTGCAAGAGAATTCAATAAACCAAATGAAATATAGAACTCACACATCAAGCAATGACACACTTTAAAGTTTTTTTACATCACCTAATTGACATGAAGTGGGAAACATGGTTGCTATGTAACTTAGGAAAAGAGAGATATAAGTGAAATCAATCACAGAGCAAGCATGGTCCACATAGCTTAAAAAGCTAAAAAAATGTCACTAGGTAAGCTTACGATCAAATTTCACAATTCCAATTTCAATGTATCAACTAGGTGACATAAATAAAAATCAATCATAAACAAGCATCACCTAACAAAAAATGCATCAACTATATACAATTGCCCAATAATAGATAGTGAAGCAATTTAGAAATCCATCAATATTCTTGTAGGCAATGTCGTAAGTACTTGGTATGTACAAATGTCCAACATTCAAAATTCAATACCAAGCAACAAAGTATGACCTCAATAAAGATATCCAACAATAAACAGCAACAACAATTCAGCAGCAATATCTCAACACAATCAGCAAATCAAATCAATAATCCAATACTTATCACCAAAATCTAACCTATACTAACAACCTAATCTACTAAAATAGAAAATTAAACTAACTAACTAATAAATGGAGATGGTGGTGGGTGGTGAGTGATGATGAAGTGGGAGAGAAGAGAAGGAATGACATGGGAAAAGAAGAACAGAGAGGAAGAAGAAGAAAAGAAGTGGGGTGATGGTAATAATGGAGTTGTGTGTACGCATACATGGCCTTGCGTACGCAAAAAAGGTGAAAAATTGAGGGTATGCGTATGCACAATGGTGCACGAATCCCCACACTTCGTACAACTGAACCAGGAAGTGCACTGGGTCATCCAAGTAATACCTGAGCGAGTTAGGGTCGATCCCATGAGGATTGTAGTTTGAAGCAAGCTATGGTTATCTTGCAGATCTTAGTCAGGTGGATAGAAGAGTTGTTGGATTTGTGAGATCTAAACTAGGTTAACCTGTTTACAATAATAAGAAGATGGTTAAGGCTTGGAGATGCTTTCTCCTTCTGGATTAACTCTGGTATTACTTTCTTCTTCAATTGTGAATGATTTCTTCTATGGAAGGCTATATGTGATTGACGTTGGTTTGAGCAGCCGCCAATACTCCTCCAGATCTGAACCCCAGGGTTAGTGCGGATCCATTCTGATTGAGGGTGAAGTTCCTGCAGTCCATTCTCCTTAATGATTCCACTCAAAATGCCACAGACAAGGTCGGATCTTCCAGATCGGAGAATGATGCGTTTTTGGATTCTAGCCTCTACCACAGAGACCCTAATCTCCCCATACTTCGGCTGAACTGGTGTCTCGAGAAATCCCCAACGAAGTCATGGATTAGCCGTCTAAGAGATGTATAATCAAGCTGGTAGTTCATCATTGTCCAATGAAAGTCTCACTCTGAACCCATGTAGAACGTGATAACCTTATACCAGTTCAACACATTCATATTGATGAAAAATGAAGATACATCTTAGAATAGAGAATTAAACATGAATTGAGAAAGAACAGTAGTAGTTTTATTAATCCATAAAACTCAGCAGGGCTCCTCCCCTCAACCTAGGAGGTTTAAAAACTCATACTGATAGAAAATACAATGTGAAATTCGAAATATGCTGGAAGTGATCCTAAACAAGTGTGATCTTCTCCCTTTAATATTAGACTAATGACTAAGGATTACATAAAAAGGGTAAAACAGTCTTTTAGAGCTAAAATCCACTTCTGGAGCCCACCTGGTGAATGTTTGGGCTGAGCTTTGATGAGATCCACGTGCTAGGCGGCCTCTAGGGTGTTGAACATTGGCTAGGGGGTTCTCTTTGGGCATTTGGATGCTGGTTTCCTCCTTTGGGCGCTGGACGCTTGGATTGGGGGCAGGAAGCTGGCGTTGGACGCCAGTTTTGGGCCTTCAATTCTAAAGTGAAGTATAGACTATTATCCATTTCTGGAAAGCTCTGGCAATTATCTTTCCATAGCCGTTGAGAATGCTCCATTTGGATTTTCATAGCTCCAGAAAAGCTCTTTCGAGTGCAAGAATGTCAGATCTGGACAGCATCTGCAGTGCTTTCTCTGTCTCTGAATTAGACTTTTGCTCCAGCTCCTCAATTTCAGCTAGAAAATACCTGAAATTGCATAAAAACACACAAACTCAAAGTAAAATCCAAAAATGTAAATTTTACATTAAAACCTATGAAAACTTAATAAAACTTAATCAAAACATGCTAAAAACTATATGAAAATGATGCCAAAAAGCGCATAAAATATCCGCTCATCACAACACCAAACTTAAACTGATGCTTGTCCCCAAGCAACTAAAAACACGGTAGGATAAAAAGAAGAGTCAGATACCATAAATCTCAGAGTTTCTAATGAAGCTCAGTTTCAATTAGATGAGCGGGACTTAGTAGCTTTTTGCTTCTGAATAGTTTTGGCATCTCACTTTCCATTAAAACTCAGAAGTGTTGGTCTCTTTAGGAGCTTATAATCTAGATGATATTATTGACTCTCCTAGTTCAGTTCTTTTTTATTCTTGAACACAGCTTTCAGAGTCTTGGCTGTGTGATGGGTGGAAAAATGCCGGTTAAGATTTTTTGGTAAAAGTAGCGTTGTAAGTACAGTTCTTAACTGACGAAAATTTCACTATCAATTTAAAAGGATGTCACAATTTAGAATAAAATAACTGGGAGTAGAATTCCTAGGTCGTTGATGAGCGGATAATTTATACGCTTTTTGGGGATAATTTCATATAGTTTAGAGTATGTTTTAGTTAGTTTTTAGTCTATTTCTAGTAGTTTTTAGGAAAAATTCATATTTCTGGACTTTACTATGAGTTGTGTGTTTTTCTGTAATTTCAGGTATTTTTCTGGCTGAAATTGAAGGAGCTGAGCAAAAATCTGATTCAGGCTGAAAAAGGACTGCTGATGCTGTTGGATTCTGACCTCCCTGCACTCAAAGTAGATTTTCTGGAGCTACAGAACTCGAAATGGCATGCTTCCAATTGCGTTGGAAAGTAGACATCCAGGGCTTTCCAGCAATATATAATAGTCCATACTTTTCACAAGGAATAACGACGTAAACTGGCGTTCAACGCCAGTTCTCTGCCCAATTCTGGCGTCCAGCGCCAGAAAAGGATCAAAAACTGGAGTTGAACGCCCAAACTGGCACAAAAACTGGCGTTCAACTCCACAAATGGCCTCTGCACGTGAATTGCTTAAAATCTCAGCCCCAGCACACACCAAGTGGGCCCCAGCACACCAGGTGGGCCCCAGAAGTGGATCTCTGCATCATCCATCATAGTCCACTCATATTTTGTAACCCTAGGCTACTAGTTTAGTATTTAAACAACTTTTAGAGACTTATTTTGTATCTCATGATATTTCAGATCTAAACTTTGTATTCTCTGACGGCATGAGTCTATAAACCCCATTGTTGGGGGTGAGGAGCTCTGCTGTGTCTCGATGAATTAATGCAAGTATTTCTGTTTTCCATTCAATTACGCTTGTTCCTATCTAAGATGTTCATTCGCGCTTAACTGTGATGAAGGTGATGATCTGTGACATTCATCACCTTCCTCAACCCACAAACGTGTGCCTGACAACCACCTCCGTTCTATATCCGATTGAATGAGTGTCTCTTAGATTCCTTAATCAGAATCTCCGTGGTATAAGCTAGAACTGATGGCGGCATTCATGAGAATCCGGAAAGTCTAAACCTTGTCTGTGATATTCCGAGTAGGATTCAAGGATTGAATGACTGTGACGAGCTTCAAACTCCTGAAGGCTGGGCGTTAGTGACAGACGCAAAAGGATAGTAAATCCTATTCCAACCGGATCGAGAACCAACCGGTGATTAGCCGTGCTGTGACAGAGTGCGTGAGCGTAGTTTTCACTGGAAGGATGGAAGGTAGCCATTGACAACGGTGATCCACCAACACACAGCTTGCCATAGGAGGACGTGCGTGCGTGAATCAGAAGACAGAGGAAAGCAGAGATTCAGAAGACAAAGCATCTCCAAAACTCCAACATATTCTCCATCACTGCACAACCAGTAACCTTTAATTTATGCTCTCTTGGTTATTCATAATTCAACTGATAAACATAATTGACTTCCTGACTAAGATTTACAAAATAACCATAGATTGCTTCAAACCAACAATCTCCGTGGGATTCGACCCTTACTCACGTAAGGTATTACTTGGACGACCCAGTGCACTTGCTGGTTAGTGGTACGCGTTGTGAAAAGTGTGATTCACAATTCGTGCACCAGTCGTTTCTCAAAGAGTTGACACAAGGTGCAATTTATTGGTTAGGAATTTTCTGAGTAATTTTTGAAGTTTGAAAATGGAAAAATAAATAACTAGAAATTAACGCAAGGAGCAATTAACAAGAGATGTTGTGTATTTGAAATAAAAGGCCTTGGCTAGGAGAAGATCAATTGGAGTTTCTATCCTTGTTAGTTTTCCCAAGTATAATAGTAAAAGTTTATTACTTCCACTCAATTATCCTCTTGCAGTTGCAAAGAAAGGTTAAGTGGATAGCACTAACTCTGACTCACAAGTCCTAGTCACTTCCTAGGGAAGGACTAGAGTTAGTGATAATAGAGTTAGCCAGCAATTCCAATTACAGATTAATACTTGAGTATTCTAACTCAAGGGTTTCTAATTAATCAACTCCCAAGCCAAGTTGGGAGTTTTAAATCATTAAGATGAATGCCATTTTCAACAACATGGAGTAAGAAGAAATAGGAGACATGGTAATTAAAATAAATTTATAAAAGCAAAATTAAGACTGATAATTAATTAAAAGAAACTAACAAGCAATAGAATTACATATAAAATTAGTTCATTGTATTAATAAATTCAACTTAACAAAATCCGAACATGAATTGAAGCAACTAACTGGAAAGTAAAAGAGTGGAGTGATAGAAAGGCAAACTATAACGACGAAAACTTCAATCGAAGGTAGTATCAACTCTCTCAAGATCCAATCCAAGCAAAACTTAGAAAAATGCTAAGAACCCTAGGAGAAGTAGTGTTTCTCCTTCTAGAATTCAAAAACTAAAACTAAACTAAAACTGAAAATTGAAGTATCCTCAGTCTCAGCTACACCCCTGCCTCTAATCTATGTTTTCGGGCTTGAAACTGGGTCTAAATTGGCCCAGAAATCGCCTCCAGCGACTTTTGATATCTGCAGCATGTGACGCTCTGTCACGCGTACGCCTCGGCCACGCGTACGCGTCACTGGACTTCTGCGCGGGTCACCGTACGCATCGCTGTGAAATGCGCCAATGCGCGCTCACGCGTCAGCCATGCGTGCGCATCACTCCTCTCTTTCAATCTCTCTAGTTTCTTGTGTTCCTTCCACTTTGACATGCTTCCTCTTCATCTTTTCAGCCATTCATGCCCTATAAACCTAGAAACACTCCACAAACACATCACAGCACCAAATGGTAATAAAGGAGAATCAAAAATTAATAATTTAAAGGCTTAGGAAGCAGGTTTTCAATCGTGGAACAAAATTTGGAAGGATTTGTAAAACCATGCCGTTTGTATGAATAAGTGTATGAAAAATTGATAAAATTCACTCAATTTAGCAGAAGATAAACCATAAAATAGTGGTTTATCAATCTTCCCACAGTTACACATTAGCATGTCCTCATGCTAAGCTCAAGGAAACCAAAAGAGTGATGGAAGACAAAGGTGAGACCTATGCAATGCAACCTATCTATATAAATGCAACTATATACTAAAATGCTTCTACCTACTTGGTTAAAAGTAAACAAATTCCCCAAGAAAAATATAAAATGGATTCCACTAATTCGAATCACACAATAAGATACAAGTAAACTTGTAAGAAGAGAGCTCATGAAAGCCGGAAACATAGAATCGAGCATCGAACCCTCACTGGAACTGTATACACTCTAATCACTCTAGTGTTTGAGGGTTGAGTCTCTCGGTTCTCTACTAATCTTGCTCTCTAAGGCTTGCTTTTCTTCTACCAATCAACACAATTTAATGCAAAAATACACATATCAAGAGGTCTTTCCAAGGGTTATAATAGGGTTAGGGTCAAGATAAGAATGTATTTGGTTAAGTGGACTAAAATCCAAATCCTTGATCAACCTAAACTTGTCACCTAACCTAAGGCATTCCAATTCATTACAATGCAAAACTTAGCCATCCATTGACTATTTTTTTCCACAAATTCTTGCACCTTGATATCTTATAAGTACAAGTCATATGCATTAGTTCACTTATTAGCTTTGGGGCATTTTGTCCCCTTTTTATTTATTTGCTTTTTTCTTTTCTTTTCTTTTCTTTTCTTTTCTTTTCTTTATTTTTTTCAGTGAATTAATGCATATGATTTATGTGCTAGATGCATGAACAAGTGCTCAAATTGTTCTCACATTTTCATATAAGCATATAAAGTACCTAATCTCCTAAACATGTATTCCCCAATTCAATTTTCCCACACTTAATTCATGTGCACCTCACTAGTCTAAGCTAATCAAGGATTCAAATTAGGGACAATTATTGTTTTACACCTAGAGTTAATGATGTGCTTTAATAAAGAACAAAAGGGGTAATATAGGCTCAATATGTGGTTGCAAGGGTAATGATAGGGTAAGGCCATATGGATATGTAAGCTATAGTGAAACAAGGCCTCAATCATATAGGTGTATGCATACATTAAACCATGAAAATATAGAATCAAGCAAGATATAGATCACAACTTTAGGGAGAATAACACACACCAAAATAAAATATTGGTTGATAAAATGCAACCAATCAAGTAGTCTCAAAATCTCACTGGTTTTGTGTGTTCGAGCTCTAAAACCATGTTCCAAATTAAAAATCTTCAAACAAGATTAACAAAAATTTTGATTTAAATTAGTGAAATACTATGAAATAGTGTCTTGAAAAAGAATTTATCAGTCAACCAAGTAGTACTTAAATGCAAGAACCTACTACTTATGCAAGTTATTCTATCTAACAAGAGAAAAATAAAATATTGGTGTTGAGAGAGAGAGATGTTACTTTCGGAAGTCAGTTACCGACCTCCCCACACTTAAGGATTGGCACGGTCCTCCATGCCATCAGTGATGAGCAAAGTGGGGTTAGTGGCATCACTGCCACTGTCCGGCTCGTCATGGCTCGCCATGATGTCATATGAAGTAGAGTCCGGGGTATCTTTCTCTTCCGGAGGTGGGTGAGTGCTAACAAGGAGCTCTTTCAAGTAGTTGTATCGGCGCTTGTTACGGCACTCCATTTGCTCAGCCCGCCGGTCTTGCCGGTCCAACTCTCAAGGATGGTGGAGCGGAGGAGGAAGGGGAGTCGAAGGATGGGCCCTCAGCCCGGCTCGCGGAAGGTACTGGAGGTCTGATATACTTTCCATTCGGGACATACTGATCATCTCTAGGAATCATGGCCTTCGTATCTCCATCCCGATAGGAGACTCCCGCCGAGAGACCAAATCTGAAACCAATGCGGGAAAAGGTAGGTTGCCCGCAATCTGCACGTGTCCTATAGCTTGCCGGATGAGTCGGGGCAAGTTGAGGGGTTGCTCTGTGAGAATGCACCAGGTGAGAACGGCCTTATCAGCAGTGAAGGTGGACTCGTGAGTGCTCAAAAAGATGTAGTGGGACATAATCTGTGTCCACACGCGAGCCTCCAAGGTGAGTGTTTGGGCGGAGATGCTCTTGGGTCTAGCCCGGTGTTGTCCATAGATCCAGTTGCTGTCAGGTAGCGCGATGATGCCAAGGACGCTGTCCCAGTCAAACTGGTATGTCTGGCGCTCTAGCTGGCTGCTTGATATGCGTCCAACCCCTCTGGGCTAGATGGGAGATCCAATACTCTCTGAATGGCACCTTCGAAGATAGAGACTTGCTTTTGGCAAACATAGACAGACTGTAAGGTAGGTGAGTGGTAGTTGGAATAGAATTCAACTACCCAAGATAGATTGGCTTCTCGCGGCTGCCTTCTTAATAATTCTCACTGCCTCCTTTCAATGCGGGGCTCCACAAAGTCAACGAAGTGCGTCGGAAGGATGAGAAGGTGCTCATTATTGTAGTTCCACTCTGCTAAGATGGGAGACATCTGCTCACAGTAACGGTTGGTGAACCGTGCAGAGTCCCGTGCGGGAAATGCCTTTTCCAGTTCATCAACATGAATAGTCCTCTTCACCCGCTTAGTAGGTGGCTTGACTGTTGTGGATGGTTGTGCCTTAGCCGGTGCTCTTTTAGTTCCTCTCTTCGCCGGTGTCTTGTCAGAAGCCTTCTCTTTTTCTTTTTTGGTGGCCATCCTAAAAAAGAGAGAAAGAGAACGGATATTAAATATGGATAGTTACGAACCGGAAGGAAGAGAGTCCAAGTGCTAATGAATGCCAAAGGAGAAAGGATAATATCTTAAATACATGGTAGCTACAACATACAAGTAAGACATCAAGTAAACTCATGAAGGCATATCATAACAACTAGATGCAAGAGGGTTAAAGGCATGCAAGTAACAAGCATGAGAAGCATAGCTCAAGCATCAATATCAACAATAATTATCACATGGAGAAACATAATGAGCACTTTTATGATGAAAATTAATGACTAATATACTCAATACACATGGATTGCAAGGGTTGTGAAAAAAGGGCATTAAAGTGTAAGTATAAAATAGAAGAGGAATCACAATGCCATGAGAGCTTTTTCACAAACACTTGGTGTGCAATTTAAAAATAGAAAGTAAGGTGAGAGATATATGGACATTTCAGAAAACTAAAGTAATGCCACCACATCAAAATAATTGAACTATTCTTATTATATAACTTGAAATTCATGTATCTCTCAATTCTTTTCAAATAAAATTTTCTTTTTAAGCAAGGTGAGAGATATATGGATATTTTTCAACTTTAAGACATAAATGGAAATGATCATGCAATAAGAACAAGAGAACAGACAATACAACATAACAGAAAATAGAAAAATAACATAAGAAAAGGAGATTAAGAGAACAAATCCACCTTTAATGGTGACAGCTAGTACTCCTCCTTGAGGACCCAATGTAGTGCTTGATGTCTTCAATGTCACTCCTTTGTCTCTGTTGTTCTTCCCAAATAGCCTTTTGGTCTTCTCTAATTTCATTGAGGATGGTGCAATGCTCTTGATGCTCCATCTTCAACTGATTCATGTTAGAGCTCAATTCTCACATGGAAGTATGCCATTGGTCCCAATAGCTTTGAGGAAGAAAATACATCTCTTGAGGCATCTCAGGGTTCTCATACTGAGGCGGCTGCACAGGCTCATGTGCATGCTCTCTAGTTTGCTCCATCCTTTTCTTAGTGATGGGCTTGTCCTCCTCAATGAAGATGTCTCCTTCTATGACAATTCCAGCTGAATTGCATAGATGACAGATGAGGTGTGGGAATGCCAACCTTGCTTTGGTGTAAGGCTTCTCAGCTATCTTCTACAATTCTTGAGGGATCACCTCATGTACTTCCACCTCACTTCCAATCATGATGCAATGGATCATGATAGCTCTTTCAATAGTCACTTCTAACCGGTTGCTAGCGGGGATGATAGAGCGTTGGATGAATTCCAACCATCCTCTAGCTATGGACTTGAGGTCAAGCCTTCTTAGTTGAATGAGCTTGCCTTGGGAATCCCTTTTTCATTGTGCTCCTTCTACACAGATGTCTGAGAACACTTGATCTAGTCTTTGATTAAAGTTGACTCTTCTAGTGTAAGGATGTGGGTCTTCTTGCATCAAGGGCAAGTTGAACGCCAACCTCACACTTTTCGGGATAAAATCTAAGGTTCTCCCTCGAACCATGGTGTTCCAATTCTTGGGATTTGGGTTCACACTAATGTCATGATTTTTCGTGCCCATGCATTAGCATAGAACTCTTGCACCATTAAGATCCCAACCTCTTGGATGAGATTGGTTAAGACTTCCCAACCTCTTTTCCGAATCTCTCTTCGAATTTCCAGATACTCATTCTTCTTGAGCCTAAAAGGGACCTCAGGGATCACTTTTTTCTCTGCCACTACTTCATAGAAGTGTTCTTGATGGGCTTTGATGATGAATCTCTCCATCTGCCAAGATTTAGAGGTGGCAGCTACTACCTTTCCTTTCCTCTTTCTAGAGGATTCTCCAACCTTGGGTGCCATAAGTGGTAATGGAAAGCAAAAAGCAATGCTTTTCCCACACCAAACTTAAAAGCTTTTCTCATCCTCGAGCAAAAATAAAGAAAAGAGAAGAATGGAGTAGAAGAAGAAGAAAATAGAAGGAGAAGGAGGGTAGAAGGCAATTCGGCCAAGGGGGGTTTTGTTGTGTATGAGAGGTGTGTGTATGAAGAGTTAGAATAGGAGTGGGCTAGGGTAGGTTCGGTCATGGGTGGGGTAAATGGGAGGGAAATTTGATTTTGAAGTGGGTGAGGGTTGGTGGGATTTATTATGGTTTTGGAGAAGTGATATGGATGTGATTGGGCTACGGTTTATAGGAAAGAGTGTACGGGAAAGTGTAAAAGTAAGAAGGAAGAAGTGGGGTATGTAAAGATGTTGTGGGACCTACTGGTCCTGAAAGGTTCGGGAATTCAGATTCCCTGCTCTCTGCATTGGCATTGAACACCCAAGGTTTGCTCCCTGGCTGGCGTTCAACGCTAGCAACACTCCATCCAGAGTGTTCTGTTTTCACTGCTAAATTTTTCTGTCTCTGTTCTGACTGCTGCACATGATCATGAACCTAAAAAAAATAACTTAAGAAAAAGAAAGTAAAAGAAAATAGAAATAATTAATTAAGGTTGGGTTGCCTCCCAACAAGCGCTTCTTTAACGTCATTAACTTGACGGTTAGCTCTTACGAAGGTGAGTATGGGCTCAGAATTTTGCCCCTTACAGTGAAATTTCTTTCTGTCTTCTCATGAATGAGCTCCACATGCTCTAGAGATAGGATACGACTCACTGTGTGTGGTATGACTGGTTTCTTAATGAAGACAACTCTCATGCCAGGTGAGAGGCCTTCAGTGGGAACTTTCTTGTCCTTCCAGCCTTTAGGTACTTTCTTCCTAGTACCTTTGTTCTCAGTGCTTGTTAACGGCTGCCCAACACCAAACTTAGAATTGATGTTTGGGGTTTAGTACAGCTTTGCACTGAAAGAGATGGTTGGAACATTAAGTGTTGCACAGTTATCTCAGAGGGAGAATTGGGATTGGACATCTTGAACAAGATTTAGTCCTCTCCTAGTTGAAAAACCATTTCTCCCTTAGCAACATTTATCATGGCTTTTGCAGTGGCTAGGAAAGATCTTCCGAGAATGATAGAGTCATCCTCATCCTCTCCAATATCCAAGACTATGAAGTTTGCAGGGATGTAGTGGTCTTCAACCTTTACCAAGGCATACTTTACTAGGCCATATGGCTTCTTCATTGACTTGTCTGCCATCTCTAGTGAGATGTTTGCAACTTGTACCCTAAAGATTCCCAACTTCTCTATCACAGAGAGTGGCATGAGATTTATACTTGATCCTAAGTCACACAGAGCCTTCTCAAAGGTCATGGTGCCTATGGTGCAAAGAATTAGGAAGCATCCAGGATCTGGAAGCTTCTAAGGTAGCTTCTGCTGAACCAAAGCATTGAGTTTTTTGGAAAGCACTGAAGGTTCTTCCTCCAATGGCTTTGTACCAAATAACTTGGCTTTCAGCTTCATGAGAGCTCCTAGGTACCGAGCAACTTGCTCTTTCCTAGTGTCTTCATCCTCTTCAGAAGATGAATGTTCATCAGAACTCATGCATTGCAGGATTGCATGCAAGGGAACCTCTATGGTCTCTATATGAGCCTTGGCTTTCTTTAGTTCTTGGGTAGGGATTTCTTGAGTAGGTATTGAGCACTCAGAGGGTGTGCCATTACTGGCATTCAACGCTAGCTCTGATGGCTCTTTGGGCGTTGAACGCCCAGTGAGTCCTCACTGGGCGTTCAGCGCCAGCTTTACTGGCTGGTTGGGCGTTGAACGCCTAGTGAGGGCTTCCTCACTAGTGTTTAGTGCCAGGCTCTTATACATTTTGGGCGTTGGACGCCCAGTGAGATCTTCCTCACTGGCGTTCAATGCCTTCCCAGTCTCTCCAGATTCGGCCTCAGCCTTAGACCTTAGTGGTGACGGCCTTGCACTCTTCTCTTGGGTTCACTTCAGTGTTACCTGGAAGAGTGTCAGAAGGAGTCTCAGGGATTCTCTTGCTCAGTTGACCAACTTGTATCTCCAAATTTCTGATGGAGGACCTTGTTTCAGTTATGAAACTATGAGTGGTCTTAGAGAGGTTGAAAACTATAGTTGGTGCAGAATTTATAAACTACAAACTAACCGGCAAGTGCACCGGGTCGTACCAAGTAGTACTTCAAGTGAATGAGGGTCGATCCCACGAGGATTAATGGACTAAGCAACAATGGTTGATTAATTTACTTAGTCAGACAAGCAGAGAATAGTGTTTAAGTTTTCAAAAGCATTAAACAGTAAATCAAAAAATCAGAATAGCAAGCAGTAAATTGATGTAAATAATATATGGAGAAATAGTTAAGCCTTCAGAGATATCTATTTTTCGGATTGACTTTTCTTACTAATTATTTTAATCATGCAAGATTCAATTCATGGCAAACTATATGTGACTAAACCCTAATTCCTTAGACCTTTTTAGTCTCCTCTAAAATTCATCAACCGCCAATTCCTTGGTCACTTAATTCCAATTAGAGGGTGAAGTTCAATTCTAGTTTATATGCCACAGAAATCCTAATTACCCAAATATAAGAGGATTATATGTCACATATACCGTTAAGTCAAGATAATTAGAAATTTAAGAGAATATGTTTTCAAGCTGTTGTTCAAGTAAAGAGCTTTTCCAAGTTATACAAGAACTCAATTAGAACAAGGGTCATACTTCCGTTCCTCCCAGATTCATAAGATAAAGAACGAAAACAATTCTTGAAATATAAATCAGTACATGAATTAAAATAGAAAAATAATAGTATCAATTCATACAATAGATAGAGCTCCTAACCTTAACAGTGGAGGTTTAGTTGCTCATGGTTCAGAGAGAAAACTAGGTTTCATGTAAACTATAAAGTACGGAATGAGGTAGAAGAGAAGAGAAAAGCTCGAAGGGCTGATTCTTTTTCCTTTTATATCTAATCCTCATTAATGTAAAATATATTTTCTAAAACTAAATAATATCTTTTCCTATTTGTAATTAAAATAAAGTTTTGATCAAAAAATAAATAATATCTTCGCTGCCATCATAAATTTGGACACGGGACCACTTTTTCCTTGTTAATTGGCTGGGTTTGGCACCTAACTTCATGAAATTGAAGTTGGGCACTGTTGAGGCAGCAAATAACTCGTCACTTGATGTGCATCTGGCGTGTGGAGCTTTCCTTTGGCTCCTAACTTGGTGAAATCCAAGTTAGGCGCTACCTTGACCGTACAGGATGAAGAGAAAGGGTAGACTATTATATATCGTTGGAAATCCCTGGAAGTTAGCTTTCCAATGCCACTGGAATCACGTCAATTAGATTTCTATAGCTCAAGTCATTCCTATTTGAGTGCAAGGAGGTCGGGGTTGACAGCATCATTCGCTTTCTCCCTTTTCTGCTACAAAACTCTGTCAAATCCATCTGAATGCTACTTGAAATAAACAAAAATTGCAAACAACTCAAAGTAGCATTTATAGTAGCTAAAGATAATTAAATCTTGATTAAACTTAATAATTCAAATGCAAATTCATTAGGAAAAGATAGAAAAGATGCTCACGCAACACAACACCAAACTTGAATTGTTGCTTGTCCTCAAGCAACCAAAACTAACATAGGCTTAGGATGTGAATTTGCATGAGAGTGAGAGTTCAATTAGCTCATGTCTCTTTCTGAAGTGGAGTTTACAACTACAATCCTGAATAGTTTTGGCATCTCACTCTCCCTTGAATCAGAAGGATATTACTGTCATTAGGAGTTAGAATTTGGATAATATTATGAATTCTCTAATCTTCTACACTTTAGTTTAATCCTTGAACATAGCAAATTTCTTTTAATTCTCTTTTCTTTGGTGCTTTGCACCCTGAGCCTAGTCGTGACTTTAAAAGCTTTGTCTCAAGCTTCACTTGACACAAAAACACCACAAGCACTTAACTTGGGAACTCTCTGTAAGTTCTGATTTTTTTTTCAGTTACTCCCAGACAGTGGTGCTCAAAGCCTTTGGCATACTCTGCTAAATGCATTTGATCTCGACTCTAAATGTTATGTCTCAAGGATTACTTGACACAAGAACACCACAAGCATATGACTAGGGAAACAACTCTTTGAGCTTTTAATCATGTCTGACCTCCCTAATCATTGATGCTCAGAGCCTTGGACCTTGCTTTTATTTTTCTTTTGCTGTTTCTTTTACTTCAAGGATTAAGCTTTCACTAACTTAAGAGAATTCATAATATTTTTCTAAATTCTTGTTCCTCATACATCAACATCCTTTGATTCAAATTCAAATATGCACTGTTCATATCATGCATTCAAAATTACAAATAATACCACCACATCTAAGTAAATAAGACTACTCTTCAATATAAACTCAATTTCTCATGAAATACATCACTTCTTTTTCTTTTTCTTTTTAGATTCAAGCTCAGTGAATAGTACAGGAGACAATTTTTTTTAGCAAATAACAAAATGAAACTAAATCTAAAATCTGAAAGTACTAAAGATCATGCAGGCAATCAAAGCAACAGAAAACAGAAGACAACAAAATAAGAACGGAAGGAGAATTAGAATGAAAGGAACTCAACCACCTCAGTTATGCTGGTGGCTATCTCATTCTTCAGGCTGTGCTCTTCCATGAAGATTATTTGCCTCCCTTTGGTGCCATTAAAATAAACAGAAAAACCACAAGTGAAGAGACAACACCAAACTTAAAATTTTGCTTGTCCTCAAGCAAAAAAAAAAAAGCTCAAGGGTGTCAAAATTTATTTTTAATTGCTCCTATTCCTGTTCTAATCACTCTGCATGACCAAAACACATGTAAAACAAGAAAAATTCTAAAAAATAGTGAGATAAAATAATTTAAAACCAGAACTAAAATAACTATAATGCTAAAATCAAAATAACTATAAAATTAAAACCAAAGTAACTGCAAAACCAAGGATACTAGTAGTTGGGTTGCCTCTCAAAAAGCGCTTCTTTAATGTCATTAGCTTGACACTTGATTGTTGAATTTTCTTCCTCTTCTTCCAGTTGGTTAAAAGAAATGTCTCCAAGGGGGGAGAGGTAAAAATTAGTGCCCCCTGATATAAATTCCTCCTAATAAGCTTTCTTGTATTGTGATTAGCTTGATTCACATTGCTTGTTGGGGTAGAGGTTGGATTATTTTTTGCTAACCTTCTCTTTTTCATGGATATTTTCTTCTATTTCTTGGTCACAATCCCCTTTTTAATACTTTCCTTGGTTGCCTTCACTTCTTTGATTTCAAAATATGGGTGTTGTGTGATGGTTTGAGTGTACCCTCCATCAAGAACTTCTTGAATTGGTGGTTCAATAAACTCACCCTCTATGCCACTCTCTGCTTCATTGGAGTGTAGATTCCCATAATTATTTTCATCCCTTACAACCCCCTTTGTTTGTGCATCTTCCTTCTTTGTTGGTGCATCTTCCTCCTTTGTTTTCGCATCTTTCTCTTTATCCATGTGTGAGGGTGGAAAGTTCTCTAATTCACTGGAGTATGAACTCTTTTGAATGATTTCCTCACTTTCTTCCATAGGATCTTGCATTATATCTCTTGGGAAGAAATTTACTTGTTCCTCTTCATGGGGCTTGATAATCAACTGCACATATTTCTCAACATTTTTGACACTCGTCCTTATATCTTGTATAAATTCTTTCATGAGAAGCTCAAGAGATTATGGTTCTTGATATGAATAAGGAGATGATGGCTCTTGATATGGGTAAGAAGGAGATGTTGGTTTTTGATAAGAGTAAAAAGAGGATGGTTCTTGGTATGAATAGGAAGATGGTGGCTCTTGATATGGGTAGAACGATGATGGTTCTTGATATGGATAGAGAGGTGGTGGTTCTTGGTATGAATAGAGAGGTGGTGGTTCTTGGTATGAATATGGAGATGGTGGTTCTTCATAGTTGGAACATGGAGCATTGAAGTTTCTTTGATTTTGACTTTGCCAACCAAATTTCGGATAGTTCCTCCATCCACAATAATATGAATCACTAGTAGTAACCCATGTGATCTCTTTCCATTATTTTTCCTTAGCACAAAATACCAATCAACATTAAATTCACCATGTGGTAAACAGGCAAGCAAAGAAGAAAGAACATAAAAAAATAAAAATAAATAAAAATAAATAAAAATAAAATAAAGTATAAAAGAAAGCAAAATAAAAGAAAAATAAAATAAAGAAAATAAACTGAAAAAAATAAAACAACTAATAAGCAAAACGGAGTATAAAATTCAAACTCAATAAGTAAAATAACTAGGAAGAATAAAACAACTAAAGGGACACCAAACTTAATTTCAGAAATTAAGAGAAAAAAATAAAATAAAACCAATAAAATATAAAAAGATAAAAAAAATAGTAATGGACAAAAGCAAAACGAAAATAAAAGAAAATAAAAATAATAAAAAAATATTGGAAAGGAGAATAAATATATATATATATATATATATATATATATATATATATATATATATATATATATATATATATATATATATATATAATGCAATTTTTCGGAACTAGTGACAAAAATCAAATAAAACTAAAAATAAAAAAGGAAACGGAAGTTAAAAAAAAAGAGAAACAACGTAAAAGAATAAATAAAATAAATAAAATAAAATAAAAACAAAAAAATTGAAATAAAAAGAAAGAATGCAAAAAGAAATTTAAACTGAAACCTAACGAAAGAAAAAAAAAACGGAAAAGGAAATTTAGAAAGGAAGATAAAAATAGAAATCAACGGTGGTTTTTTTTAATAATAAAAAGAAAAAAAAAGATAAATAGAGAAAAGTAAACGAAAAAAGAAAAGAATAAAGAAAAAAAAAACGGAAAATAAAATTAAAATTAATAATACTAAAAAGAAACTAATTAAAGAAAAAATTATTTAATCTAAGCAATCAAACAACGAGTAGTTGTTAACCACAGTCAATTCCCGGCAACGGCGTCAAAAATTTGGTGCGGAATTTATAATCCACAAATTAATCGGCAAGTGCACCGGGTCGTACCAAGTAGTACCTCAAGTGAATGAGGGTCGATCCCACGAAGATTGATGGACTAAGCAACAATGGTTGATTAATTTACTTAGTTAGACAAGCAGAGAATAGTGTTTGAGTGTTCAAAAGTATTAAACAGTAAATCAGAAAATCAGAATAGCAAGCAGTAAATTGATGTAAATAATATATGGAGAAACAGTTAAGGCTTCAGAGATATCTATTTTTCGGATTGACTTTTCTTACTAATTATTTTAATCATGCAAGATTCAATTCATGGCAAACTATAAGTGACTAAACCCTAATTTCTTAAACCTTTTTAGTCTCCTCTAAAATTCATCAACCAACAATTCCTTGGTCACTTAATTCCAATTAGAGGGTGAAGTTCAATTCTAGTTTATATGCCACAGAAATCCTAATTACCCAAATATAAGAGGATTATATGTCACGTATCCCGTTAAGTCCAGATAATTAGAAATTTAGGAGAATATGTTTTCAAGCTGTTGTTCAAGTAAAGAGCTTTTCCAAGTTATACAAGAACTCAATTAGAATAAGGGTCATACTTCCATTCCACCCAGATTCATAAGATAAAAAATGAAAACAATTCCTGAAATATAAATCAGTACATAAATTAAAATAGAAAAATAATAGTATCAATCCATACAATAGACAGAGCTCCTAACCTTAACAGTGGAGGTTTAGTTGCTCATGGTTCAGATAGAAAACAAGGATTCAGGTAAACTGTAAAGTGCGGAATGAGGTAGAAGAGAAGAGAAAAGCCCGAAGGGCTGATTCTTTTTCCTTTTATATCTAATCCTAATTAATGTAAAATATATTTTCTAAAACTAAATAATATCTTTTTTTATTTGTAATTAAGATAAAGTTTTGATCAAAAAATAAATAATATCTTCGCTGCCATCATAAATTTGGACACGGGACCACTTCTTCCCTTGTTAATTGGCTGGGTTTGGCGCCTACTGTTGAAGCAGCAAATAACTCGTCACTTGATGTGCATCTGGCGTGTGGAGCTTTCCTTTGGTGCCTAATTTGGTGAAATCCAAGTTAGGCGCTACCTTGACCATACAGGATGAAGAGAAAGGGTAGATTATTATATATCGTTGGAAATACCTGGAAGTTAGCTTTCCAATGCCGCTGAAATCACGTCAATTGGACTTCTGTAACTCAAGTCATTCCTGTTTGAGTGCAAGGAAGTCGGGGTTGACAGCATCATTCGCTTTCTCCCTTTTCTGCTACAAAACTCCGTCAAATCCATCTGAATGCTACTTGAAATAAACAAAAATTGCAAACAACTCAAAGTAGCATTCATAGTAGCTAAAGATAATTAAATCTTGATTAAACTTAATAATTCAAATGCAAATTCATTAGGAAAAGATAGAAAAGATGCTCACGCATCATAACACCAAACTTGAATTGTTGCTTGTCCTCAAGCAACCAAAACTAACATAGGCTTAGGATGTGAATTTGCATGAGAGTGAGAGTTCAATTAGCTCATGTCTCTTCTTGAAGTTGGGTTTACAACTGCAATCCTGAATAGTTTTGGCATCTCACTCTCCCTTGAATCAGAAGGATGTTACTGTTATTAGGAGTTAGAATCCGGATAATATTATGAATTCTCTAATCTTCTACACTTCAGTTTAATCCTTGAACATAGCAAATTTCCTTTAATTCTCTTTTCTTTGGTGCTTTGCACCCTGAGTCTAGTCGTGACTTTAAAAGCTTTGTCTCAAATTTCACTTGACACAAAAACACCATAAGCACTTAACTGGGGAACTCTCTGTAAGTTCTGATTTTTCTTTCAGTTACTCACAGACAGTGGTGCTCAAAGCCTTTGGCATACTTTGCTAAATGCATTTGATCTCGACTCTAAATGTTCTGTCTCAAGGATTACTTGACACAAGAACACCACAAGCATATGACTAGGAAAACAACTCTTTGAGCTTTTAATCATGTCTGACCTCCCTAGTTATTGATGCTCAGAGCTTTGGACCTTGCTTTTATTTTTCTTTTGCTGTTACTTTTGGTTCAAGGATTAAGCTTTCACTAACTTAAGAGAATTCATAATATTTTTCTAAATTCTTGTTCCTCATACATCAAAATCCTTTGATTCAAATTCAAATATGCACTGTTCATATCATGCATTCAAAATTACAAATAATACCACCACATCTAAGTAAATAAGACTATTCTTCAATATAAACTTAATTTCTCATGCAATACATCACTTCTTTTTCTTTTTTTTTTTAGATTCAAGCTCAGTGAGCGGTACAAGAGACAATTTTTTTTTGCAAATAACAGAATGAAACTAAATCTAAAAACTGAAAGTACTAAAGATCATGCAGGCAATCAAAGCAACAGAAAACAGAAGACAACAAAATAAGAACGGAAGGAGAATTAGAATGAAAGAAACTCAACCACCTCAGTTATGCTGGTGGCTGTCTCATTCTTCAGGCTGTGCTCCTCCGTGAAGATGATTTGTCTCCCTTTGGTGCCATTAAAATAAACAGAAAAACCACAAGTGAAGAGACAACACCAAACTCAATAAAAGAAAACGAAATAAAAGAAAAATAAAGTATAAAAGAAAACGAAATAAAAGAAAAATAAAATAAAGAAAATAAACTGAAAAAAAAATAACTAATAAGTAAAACGGAGTATAAAATTCAAACTCAATAAGTAAAATAATTAGGAAGAATAAAACAACTAAAGGGACACCAAACTTAATTTTAGAAATTAAGAGAAAAAAATTAAATAAAATAAATTAAAATACTTTTTTAATTAATGATAAAAATAAAATAAAACCAGTAAAATATAAAAAGATAAAAAAAATAGTAGTGGACAGAAGCAAAACGAAAATAAAAGAAAATAAAAATAATAAAAAAATATTGGGAAGGAGAATAAAAAAATATATATAATGCAATTTTTCGGAACTAATGACAAAAATCAAATAAAACTAAAAATAAAAAAAGAAACGGAAGTTAAAAAAAAAAAAAAAAGAAAAACAACGTAAAAGAATAAAAATATTAAATAAAATAAAACAAAAACAAAAAAATTGAAATAAAAAGAAAGAATGCAAAAAGAAATTTAAGGAAAGAAAAAAAACGGAAAGGGAAATTTAGAAAGGAAGATAAAAATAGAAATCAAGGGTGGTTTTTTTTTTAATAATAAAAAAAAAAAAAAGAAAAATAAACAGAGGAAAGTAAACGAAAAAGGAAAAGAATAAAGAAAAAAATGGAAAATAAAAATAAAATTAATAATACTAAAAAGAAACTAATTAAAGAAAAAATTATCTAATATAAGCAATCAAACACCGAATAGTTGTTAATCACAGTCAATTTCCGGCAATGACACCAAAAACATGGTGCGAAATTTATAATCCACAGACTAACCGATAAGTGCACCGGGTCGTACCAAGTAGTACCTCAAGTGAATGAGGGTTGATCCCACGAGGATTGATGGACTAAGCAACAATGGTTGATTAATTTACTTAGTTAGACAAGCAGAGAATAGTGTTTGAGTGTTCAAAAGCATTAAACAGTAAATCAGAAAATCAGAATAGCAAGCAGTAAATTGATGTAAATAATATATGGAGAAACAGTTAAGGTTTCAGAGATATATATTTTCCGGATTGACTTTTTTTACTAATTTTTTTAATCATGCAAGATTCAATTCATGGCAAACTATATGTAACTAAACCCTAATTCCTTAGACCTTTTTAGTCTCCTCTAAAATTTATCAACTGCCAATTCCTTGGTCACTTAATTCCAATTAGAGAGTGAAGTTCAATTCTAGTTTATATGCCACAGAAATCCTAATTACCCAAATATAAGAGGATTATATGTCATGTATCCCGTTAAGTCCAGATAATTAGAAATTTAGGAGAATATGTTTTCAAGCTGTTGTTCAAGTAAAGAGCTTTTCCAAGTTATACAAGAACTCAATTAGAACAAGGATCATACTTCCGTTCCACCCAGATTCATAAGATAAAGAACGAAAACAATTCTTGAAATATAAACCAGTACATGAATTAAAATAGAAAAATAATAGTATCAATCCATACAATAGACAGAGCTCCTAACCTTAACAGTGGAGGTTTAGTTGCTCAAGGTTCAGAGAGAAAACTAGGATTCAGGTAAACTGCAAAGTGTGAAATGAGGTAGAAGAGAAGAGAAGAGCCCGAAGGGCTAATTCTTTTACCTTTTATATCTAATCCTAATTAATGTAAAATATATTTTCTAAAACTAAATAATATCTTTTCCTATTTGTAATTAAAATAAAGTTTTGATAAAAAAATAAATAATATCTTTGCTGCCATCATAAATTGGGAAGCGGGACCACTTCTTCCCTTGTTAATTGGCTGGGTTTGGCGCCTAACTTGAGGCAGCAAATAACTCGTCACTTGATGTGCATCTGGCGTGTGGCGCTTTCCTTTGGCGCCTAACTTGGTGAAATCCAAGTTAGGCGCTTCCTTGACCGTACAGGATGAAGAGAAAGGGTATACTGTTATATATCGTTTGAAAGCCCTGGAAGTTAGTTTTCCAATGCCGCTGGAATCATGTCAATTAGATTTCTGTATCTCAAGTTATTTTTGTTTGAGTGCAAGAAGGTCAGAGTTCACAGCATCATTCGCTTTCTCCCTTTTCTGCTACAAAACTCCGTCAAATCCATCTGAATGTTACTTGAAATAAACAGAAATTGCAAACAACTCAAAGTAGCATTCATAATGGCTAAAGATAATTAAATCTTGATTAAACTTAATAATTCAAATGCAAATTCATTAGGAAAAGATAGAAAAGATGTTCACGCATCAATAGTCACTAAGTCAGAAAGGCTCTGCTTAGGAGTCTCCACATTCCCTTGAGAAGATGGGAATGGTGGCCTGTTGTTGAACCTATTCTGGGTTCTTCCACCTTGATTGTTATTGAAACCTTGCTGAGGTTTCTGTTGATCCTTCCATGAAAGGTTAGGATGGTTCCTTCATGAGGGGTTGTAGGTGTTTCCATAGGATTCTCCCATGTAATTCACCTCCTCCATGGTGGGTTGATCAGGATCATAAGCTTCTCCTTCAAAAAAAGCTTCCTGGGTGCTGCCAGCTGCAGCTTGTATTCCAGTCAAATGCTGAGAGATCATATTGACCTCCTCGGTCAAGATCTTGTTCTGAGCCAATATGGCATTCAGCGTGTCAACTTCAAGAACTCCTTTCTTCTGAGGGACCCCATTGCTTACAGGATTTCTCTTAGAGGTGTACATGAATTGGTTGTTTGCAACCATCTCAATGAGTTCTCTTGCTTCTGCAGGCGTTTTCTTCAAGTGGAGTGATCCACCTGTAGAGCTTTCCAATGATATTTTGGACATCTCAGACAGACCATCATAGAAAATTCTTATGATATATCATTCTGAGAGCATGTCAGGAGGACACCTCCTGATCAATTACTTGTATCTTTCCCAAGTTTCATAGAAGGATTCACCTTCTCTTTGTCTGAAGGTTTGAACTTCCACTCTAATTTTGCTCATCTTTTGAGGAGGAAAGAATTTAGCCAAAAAAGCATTGATCAGCTTTTCCCAAGAGTCTAGGCTCTCTTTAGGTTGAGAATCCAACCATATCTTAGCTCTATTTCTAACAGCAAAGGAAAAGAGCATATGTTTGTAGACCTCAGGATCCACTCCATTGGTCTTAACAGTGTCACAGATTTTCAAAAATTCAGCTAGGAACTGATGTGAATCTTCCAGTGGAAGTCCATAGAACTTGCAATTCTGTTGCAGAAGAGAGACTAACTGAGGCTTAAGCTCAAAATTGTTAGCTCCAATGGTAGGTACAGAGATGCTTCTGCCATAAAAATTAGAGGTAGGCATGGTGAAGTCACCAAGAACCTTTCTTGCCTCTCCTTCATGATTAGGCTCGGCTGCCATATCTTCTTCTTCTTGTTCGAAATTTTTTGAAAGATTTCTTCCGGAGTGTTGTGCTTTAATTTGTTGCAAGCTCCTCCTTAAAGTCCTCTCAGGTTTAGGATCAAGATTAAAGAGAGGCTCTTTATCCCTGTTCCTGGTCATAAACAAGAAAACATAGATACAACAAGAAAGGAAGCTTCTATGCCAGAGGATAGAGAACTCTCAGTGAGATGTGAGGGATAAAAGAAAGAAGAATGAAGATAAAAGAAGGAGAAGAAGAATTCGAATAATAGAAGTAGAAAGATAAACAAGAATTAAAATATTTTTGTTTTTGTTTTATTTATTTATTTATTTCGAAAATAAAAGTTAATTAATTAAAAAGAATTGAAAATTAATTAATAAATTTCGAAAAAGAAGAGAGAGAAATAGAAGAAGAAATTTCAAAAATTAGAAGAGAGAGGAATTAGTTAGGAAGTTTTGAAAAAGAAGAGAGAGAAAAGAAGTAACTAATTAAGAAAAGATTTGAAAACAAGATACGATAAAAGATTAGAAAAGATTTGATTTTAAAATTTGAAACAAGATAAGATAAAGATTTGAAAAAGATTTGAATTTTGAAAAGGTTTGTGGTGCACGAAATTGTGATGTCCAGGCTCAAACAAACCCTAGCAACGTGAGCAACTTGGTATGCGTAATCGTGATTACACTTTAATTATGTAAAATTCATGGCTCTTTCTTCCCCTGGCAATGGCGCCAAGAACTTGGTGCCAATACCATGGTTCACAACTTCGATACAACTAACCAGCAAGTGCACTGGGTCGTCCAAGTAATACCTTACGTGAGTAAGGGTCGAATCCCACGGAGATTGTCGGTATGAAGCAAGCTATGGTCACCTTGCAAATCTCAGTTAGGTAGATATAAATTGATAATGATGTTTTCGAATAATAAATAATAGAATAGGGATAGAGGTACTTATGTAAATCATTGGTAGGAATTTCAGATAAGCGAATGGAGATGCTTTTCGTTCCTCTGAACCTCTGGTTTCCTGCTATCTTCATCCAGTCAGTCTTACTCCTTTCCATGGCTGGCTTTATGCAAGGGCATCACCGTTGTCAGTGGCTACATCCCCTCCTCTCAGTGAAAAATATGCTCACATGCTCTGTCACAGCACGGCTAATCATCTGTCGGTTCTCGATCATGCTGGAATAGGATTCACCCTCCTTTTGCGTCTGTCACTAACGCCCAGCACTCGCGAGTTTGAAGCTCGTCACAGTCATTCAATCATTGAATCCTACTCGGAATACCACAGACAAGGTTTAGACTTTCTGGATTCTCTTGAATGCCGCCATCATTCTAGCTTACGCCACGAAGATTCCGGTTAAGAGATCTAAGAGATATTCATTCTAGCTTATTTCATGTAGAACGGAAGTGTTTGTCAGGCACGTGTTCATAGGGGAGAATGGTGATGAGCATCACACATAATCATCACCTTCATCACGTTCTTGGGTGCGAATGGATATCTTAGAAGCGAAATAAGATGAATTGAATAGAAAACAGAAGTACTTTGCATTAATCTTTGAGGAACAGCAGAGCTCCACACCTTAATCTATGGAGTGTAGAAACTCTACCGTATGAAAATACATAAGTGAAGGTCCAGGCATGGCCGAGATGGCCAGCCCCCTAAAACGTGATCAATAGATCAAAAGATAATCCAAAGATCCAAAGATATCTAATACAATAGTAAGAGGTCCTATTTATAATAAACTAGCTACTAGGGTTTACAGAAGTATGTAATTGATGCATAAATCCACTTCCGGGGCCTACTTGGTGTGTGTTTAGGCTGAGCTTGAGTGTTACACGTGTAGAGGTCATTCCTGGAGTTGAACACCAGTTTCTGTGCCAGTTTGGGCGTTCAACTCTGGTTTTGGCTCCTTTTCTGGCGCTGGACACCAGATTTGGGCAGAAAGCTGGCGTTGAATCCAGTTTACGTCATCTATTCTTGGCCAAATTATAGACTATTATATATTTCTGGAAAGCCCTGGATGTCTACTTTCCAACGCAATTGGAAGCGCACCATTTCGAGTTCTGTAGCTCCAAAAAATTCACTTTGAGTGCAGGGAGGTCAGAATCCAACAGCATTAGCAGTCCTTCTTCAACCTCTGAATCTGATTTCTCCTCAAGTCCCTCAATTTCAGCCAGAAAATACCTGAAATCACAGAAAAACACACAAACTCATAGTAAAGTCCAGAAATGTGAATTTAACATAAAAACTAATGAAAACATCCCTAAAAGTAACTAGATCCTACTAAAAACATACTAAAAACAATGCCAAAAAGCGTATAAATTATCCGCTCATCACAACACCAAACTTAAATTGTTGCTTGTCCCCAAGCAACTGAAAATCAAATAGGATAAAAAGAAGAGAATATACTATAAATTCCAAACTATCAATGAAACATAGCTTCAATCAAATGAGCGGGACTTATAGCTTTTTGCTTCTTGAATAGTTTTGGCATCTCACTTTATCCATTGAGGTTCAGAATGATTGGCATCTATAGGAACTCAGAGTTCAGATAGTGTTATTGATTCTCCTAGTTCAGTATGATGATTCTTGAACACAGCTTCTTTATGAGTCTTGGCCGTGGCCCTAAGAACTTTGTTTTCCAGTATTACCACCGGATACATAAATGCCACAGACACATAATTGGGTGAACCTTTTCAGATTGTGACTCAGCTTTGCTAAAGTCCCCAATTAGAGGTGTCTAGGGTTCTTAAGCACACTTTTTTTTTGCTTTGGACCTTGACTTTAACCGCTCAGTCTCAAGTTTTCACTTGAAACCTTCACGCCACAAGCACATGGTTAGGGACAGCTTGGTTTAGCCGCTTAGACCAGGATTTTATTCCTTTAGGCCCTCCTATCCACTGATGCTCAAAGCCTTGGGATCTTTTTTATTTGCCCTTGCCTTTTGGTTTTAAGGGTTATTGGCTTTTTGCTCTTGCCTCTTGATTTTAAGAGCTTTTGGCTTTTTTCTGCTTGCTTTTTCTTTCTATATTTTTTTTTCGCCTATTTTTTTTTGCAAGCTTTATTCTTTGCTGCTTTTTCTTGCTTCAAGAATCATTTTTATGATTTTTCAGATTATCAAATAACATGTCTCCTAGTCATCATTCTTTCAAGAGCCAACATATTTAACATTCTTAAACAACAACTTCACAAGACATATGCACTGTTCAAGCATACATTCAGAAAACAAGAAGCATTGTCACCACATCAATATAATTAAGCTAAGTTCAAGGATAAATTCGAAACTCATGTACTTCTTGTTCTTTTGAATTAAAACAGTTTTTATTTTAAGAGAGGTGATGGATTCATAGGACATTCATAACTTTAAGACAAAGTTACTAACTACTAATGATCATGTAATGAAGACACAAACATAGATAAGCACATAACATAGAAAACGAAAAACAGAAGAAACAAGAGCAAGGAATGAATCCACCTTAGTGATGGTGGCGTTTCCTTCTTGAGGAACCAATGATGTCCTTGAGCTCTTCTATGTCTCTTCCTTGTCTTTGTTGCTCCTCCCTCATTGCTTTTTGATCTTCTCTTATTTCATGGAGCATGATGGAGTGCTCTTGATGTTCCACCCTTAGTTGTCCCATATTGGAACTCAATTCTCCTAGGGAGGTGTTGATTTGCTCCCAATAGTTTTGTGGAGGAAAGTGCATTTGAGGCATCTCCGGGATCTCATGGTGATGAGCTTCATACGCCTCTTGAGCTCCATGACTGGGCTCTCTTGCTTGCTCCATCTTTTTCTTAGTGATGGGCTTGTCCTCTTTAATGAGGATATCTCCCTCTATGTCAATCCCAGCTGAATTGCATAGGTGGCAAATGAGGTGAGGAAAGGCTAACCTTGCCATAGTGGAGGACTTGTCAGCCACCTTGTAGAGTTCTTAAGGTATAATCTCATGAACTTCCACCTCTTCTCCAATCATGATGCTATGGATCATGATGGCCCGGTCTATAGTAACTTCAGACCGGTTGCTAGTGGGAATGATTGAGCATTGAATGAACTCCAACCATCCTCTAGCTACAGACTTGAGGTCCAATCTTCTTAGTTGAACCGACTTGCCTTTGGAGTCAATCTTCCATTGAGCTCCTTCTACACATATATCCATAAGGACTTGGTCCAACCTTTGATCAAAGTTGACTCTCCTTGTGTAGGGGCGTGCGTTCTCTTCCATGTTTGGCAAGTTGAACGCCAACCTCACATTTTTCGGACTAAAATCTAAGTATTTCCCCCGAACCATTGTAACATAGTTCTTTGGATCCGGGTTCTTACTTTGATCATGGTTCTTGGTGATCCATGCATTGGCATAGAACTCTTGAACCATTAGGATGCCGACTTGTTGGATGGGATTTGTTAGAACTTCCCACCCTCTTTTTTGAATTTCATGTCGGATCTCCGGATACTCATTTCTTTTGAGTTTGAAAGGGACCTCAGGGATCACCTTCTTCTTGGCCACAACATCATAGAAGTGGTCTTGATGGGCTTTGGAGATGAACCTTTTCATCTCCCATGACTCGGATGTGGAAGCTCTTGTCTTCCCTTTCCCCTTTCTAGAGGATTCTCCGGTCTTAGGTGCCATCAATGGTAATGGAAAAACAAAAAGCTTATGCTTTTACCACACCAAACTTAGAATATTGCTCGCCCTCGAGCAATAAACAAAAGAATAGAAGAAGAAGAAGAAGAAATATGGAGAGGGAGAGGGAGAGGTGGTTTCGGCCAAGAGGAGTGTAGAGGGGTGTGTTGTGTGAATTTGATGAAAAATGGAGGTCTTTATATAGGGAAGGGAGGGGGGAAAGGTTTCGGCCATATGGGTGGGTTTGGGTGGGAAATTGGTTTTGAATTTTTGAAGGTAGGTGGAGTTTATGAGGTAGGTTTATGGGGAAGAGTGTTTATGGGGTTGTGTGAAAGAGAGTGGTGAGAAGAAGTGAGTGGAGGTAAGTGGGGATCCTGTGGGGTCCACAGATCCTGAGGTGTTTAAGGATTTACATCCCTGCACCCATTAGGCATGTGAAAATGCCTTTGCACCCAACTCTGGGCGTTCAGCGCCAGGTTGGTGGCCATTTTGGGCGTTCAACGCCCATTTGTGTGCCATTTCTGGCGTTGAACGCCAGAACCATGCCTGTTCTGGCGTTCAGCGCCCAGAAGCTGCCCATTTTGGGCGTTCAGCGCCAGAACCATGCTCTGTTCTGGCGCTGAACGCCAGACAGATGCTCCTCCAGGGTGTGATTTTTCTTCTGCTGTTTTTGATTCCGTTTTCAATTTTTATATTTATTTTATGACTCCACATGATCATGAACCTATAAAGACATATAACTAAGAAAAATATAGTTAGATAAATAAACATTGGGTTGCCTCCCAACAAGCACTTCTTTAATGTCAATAGTTTGACAGTGGGCTCTCTTGGAGCCTCACAGATGTGCAGAGCTTTGTTGAGACTCTCCAACACCAAACTTAGAGTTTGGATATGGGAGTTCAACACCAAACTTAGAGTTTGGTTGTCGCCTCCCAACATCAAACTTAGAGTTTGACTGTGGGGGCTCTGGTTGACTCTGCTTTGAGAGAAGCTTTTTCTGCTTCCTCTCCATGGTTGCAGAGGGAGATCCTTGAGTTTTAAACACAAGGGAGTCCTCATTCCATTGAAGGACTATTTCACCTCTGTCAACATCAATCACAGCTCTTGCTGTGGCCAGGAAAGGTCTTCCTAGGATGATGGATTCATCCTCTTCCTTTCCAGTATCCAGGACTATGAAATCAGCAGGGATGTAAAGGCCTTCAACCTTTACTAACACGTCCTCTACTTGTCCATAAGCCTGTTTTCTTGAACTGTCTGCCATCTCTAATGAGATTTTAGCAGCTTGCACCCCATAGATTCCCAGTTTCTCTATTACAGAGAGGGGCATGAGGTTTATTCCCGAACCAAGGTCACACAGAGCCTTAAAGATCATGGTGCCTATAGTACAAGGTATTATGAACTTTCCAGGATCCTGTCTCTTCTGAGGCAATGTCAGTTGATCCAGATCACTTAGTTCATTGATGAACAAGGGAGGTTCAACTTCCCAAGTATCAATGCCAAATAATTTGGCATTCAGCTTCATGATTGCACCAAGAAACTTGGCAGTTTGCTCTTCAGTAACATCCTCATTCTTTTCAGAAGAGGAATACTCATCAGAGCTCATGAAGGGCATAAGGAGGTTCAATGGAATCTCTATGGTCTATAAATGAGCCTCAGAGTCCTTTGGTTCCTCAGAGGGAAGCTCCTTATTGATCACTGGACGTCCCAGGAGGTCTTCCTCCCTGGGATTCACGTCCTCCACTCCCCTTGTAGGTTCGGCTATGGTGCTTATGTCAATGGCCTTGCACTTTCCTTTTGGATTCTCTTCTGTATTGCTTGGGAGAGTACTGGGAGGGATTTCAGTGATCCTTTTACTCAGCTGGCCCACTTGTGCTTCCAAATTTCTAATGGAAGACCTTGTTTCATTCATGAAACTCACAGTGGCCTTGGACAGATCAGAGACTAGATTTGCTAAATTAGAAGTATTTTGTTCAGAGTTCTCTGTCTGTTGCTGAGTGGATGATGGAAAAGGTTTATTATTGTTAAACCTGTTTCTTCCACCATTATTAAAGCCTTGTTGGGGCTTTTGATCCTTCCATGAGAAATTTGGATGATTTCTCCATGATGAGTTATAGGTGTTTCCATAAGGTTCACCTAAATAATTTACCTCTGCTATTGCAGGGTTTTCAAGATCATAAGCTTCTTCTTCAGAAGATGCCTCTTGAGTACTGTTGGATGCAGCTTGCATTCCATGCAGACTCTGAGAGATCATATTGACTTGCTGAGTCAATATTTTATTCTGAGCCAGTATGGCATTCAGAGTATCAACTTCAAGAACTCCCTTCTTCATAGGCGTCCCATTGCTCACAGGATTCCTTTTAGAAGTGTACATGAACTGGTTATTAGCAACCATGTCAATGAGTTCTTGAGCTTCTGCAGGCGTTTTCTTTAGGTGAATGGATCCACCTGCAGAAGTGTCCAGTGACATCTTTGATAGCTCAGATAAACCATCATAGAATATATCCAAGATGGTCCATTCTGAAAGCATGTCAGAAGGACACTTTTTGGTCAATTGTTTGTATCTTTCCCAAGCTTCATAGAGGGATTCACCTTCTTTCTGTCTGAAGGTTTAAACATCATCTCTAAGCTTGCTCAACTTTTGAGGAGGAAAGTACTTGGCTAAGAAAGCCGTGACCAGCTTATCCCAAGAGTTCAGGCTGTCTTTGGGTTGAGAATCCAACCATAATCTAGCTCTGTCTCTTACAGCAAAAGGGAAAAGCATGAGCCTGTAGACTTCAGGATCTACTCCATTAGTCTTAACAGTATCACATATTTGCAAGAATTCAGTTAAGAACTGAAATGGATCTTCAGATGGAAGTCCATGAAACTTGCAGTTCTGCTGCATCAGAGAAACTAATTGAGGTTTCAGCTCAAAGTTGTTTGCTCCAATGGCAGGAATGGAGATGCTTCTTCCATGTAAATTGGAATTAGGTGCAGTAAAGTCACCAAGCATCTTCCTTACATTATTATTATTTTCGGCTGCCATCTCCTCTTCCTGTTCGAAAATTTCTGAAAGGTTATCTCTGGATTATTGTATTTTAGCTTCTCTTAGTTTCCTTTTCAGAGTCTTTTCAGGTTCTGGATCTGCTTCCACAAGAATGTTCTTATCCTTGCTCCTGCTCATATGACAAAGAAGAGGGCACAGAAAAATAATAATAATAATAATAGAGATCCTTTATACCACAGTATAGGGATCCCTGTGTGAGTAGAAGAAAAGAGGGGGAGACAAAGAATGTAATATAATGGAAAAAACACAACTGTGAGGATGGCAGAGATGTGAGATGAGATGTTAGTAAATGAATGAATAAATAGAATAAAATGGGAGAGGGAGAATTTTCGAAAAATATTTTTGAAAAAGAGTTAGTGATTTTCGAAAATGGTTTTTGAAAGATGTTAGTAATTTTCGAAAATTAAGATTTAAAAATTAAAATAATTAATAAATTAAAAAGAAATTTTGAAAAAGGGGGAAGATATTTTCGAAAATGAGAGAGAGAGAATTAGTTAGGTAGTTTTGAAAAAGTTAAGAAACAAACAAAAAGTTAGTTAGTTAGTTGAAACAAATTTTGAAAATCAATTTTGAAAAGATAAGAAGTTAGGAAATTAGAAAAGATATTTTGAAAATCAAATTTTTGAAAAAGATAAGATTGAAATTAGTTTTGAAAAAAGATTTGATTTTTAAAATCACAATTAATGACTTGATTCACAAGAAATCACAAGATATGATTCTAGAACTCAAAGTTTGAATCTTTCTTAACAAGCAAGTAACAAACTTGAAATTTTTGAATCAAAACATTAATTGTTATTGTTATTTTCGAAAATTTGGTATAAAAATAAGAAAAAGATTTTTGAAAAATATTTTTGGAATTTTTGAAAATAACTAAGAATTTTGAAAAAGATTTGATTTTTGAAAAAGATTTTGAAAAAGATAAGATTTTCAAATTGAAAATTTGATTTGACTCATGAGAAACAATTTGATTTTAAAATTTTTTGAAAAAGTCAATCCAAATTTTCGAATTTGATGAGAGAAAAAGGAAAAGATATATTTTTTTGATTTTTGAATTTTTATGATGAGAGAGAAAAATAACAAAAAGACTCAATGCATGAAAATTTTGAATCAAAACAATGAATGCATGCATGAATGATATGAATGTCAAGATGAACACCAAGAACACTTTGAATGTCAAGATGAACATCAAGACACAATTTTGAAAAATTTTTAATGCAAGGAAAACATGTAAGACACCAAACTTAGAAATCTTTCATGTTTAGACTCTAAGAAACGAAAAATGCACATGTAAAACAAGAAAAGACACAAAACCTGAAAACATCAAGATCAAACAAGAAGACTTACCAAGAACAACTTGAAGATCATGAAGAACACTATGAATGCATGATATTTTCGAAAAATGCAAGATGCATATGCAAGTGACACCAAACTTATGATATGACTCAAGACTCAAACAAGAAACATAAAAAATATTTTTGATTTTTATGATTTTCTAATTTTTTTGGATTTTTTCGAAAATTAATTGAGAAAGGAAAATAAGGATTCCAAAATTTTTAATATGAATTCCAGGAATCTTGAATTCTTAGTCTAAAGCTTCAGTCCAGGAATTAGACATGGCTCATGAGCCAGCCAAGCTTTCAATGAAAGCTCCAGTCCAAAATACTAGACATGGCCAATGGCCAGCCAAGCTTCAGCATGTAATTCAGACATGACACGCCTGACATACTCATTCCCAAAGGAATTAGACATGGCTTTACAGCCAGCCAGGCTTCACATGCTTCATGAAACACTAGAACTCATTCTTAAAAATTTTGAAGCCATAGAATAATTTATTTTTTTGAAAACATTTTTATTATTTTCGAAAACAAAGGAAAAATTTTTGAAATATTTTTGAAAAGAAAACAAAAAAAAAGTTACCTAATCTGAGCAACAAGATGAACCGTCAGTTGTCCAAACTCAAACAATCCCCGGCAACGGCAACAAAAACTTGGTGCACGAAATTGTGATGTCCAGGCTCAAACAAACCCTAGCAACGTGAGCAACTTGGTATGTGTAATCGTGATTACACTTTAATTATGTAAAATTCATGGCTCTTTCTTCCCCTGGCAATGGCGCCAAGAACTTGGTGCCAATACCATGGTTCACAACTTCGATACAACTAACCAGCAAGTGCACTGGGTCGTCCAAGTAATACCTTACGTGAGTAAGAGTCGAATCCCACGGAGATTGTCGGTATGAAGCAAGCTATGGTCACCTTGCAAATCTCAGTTAGGCAGATATAAATTGATAATGATGTTTTCGAATAATAAATAATAACGAATAGAGGTACTTATGTAAATCATTGGTAGGAATTTCAGATAAGCGAATGGAGATGCTTTTCGTTCCTCTGAACCTCTGCTTTCCTACTATCTTCATCCAGTCAGTCTTACTCCTTTCCATGGCTAGCTTTATGCAAGGGCATTACCGTTGTCAGTGGCTACATCCCCTCCTCTCAGTGAAAAATATGCTCACATGCTCTGTCACAGCACGGCTAATCATCTGTCGGTTCTCGATCATGCTGGAATAGGATTCACCCTCCTTTTGCGTCTGTCACTAACGCCCAGCACTCGCGAGTTTGAAGCTCGTCACAGTCATTCAATCATTGAATCCTACTCGGAATACCACAGACAAGGTTTAGACTTTTCGGATTCTCTTGAATGCCGCCATCATTCTAACTTACGCCACGAAGATTCCAGTTAAGAGATCTAAGAGATATTCATTCTAGCTTATTTCATGTAGAACGGAAGTGTTTGTCAGGCACGTGTTCATAGGGGAGAATGGTGATGAGCGTCACACATAATCATCACCTTCATCACGTTCTTGGGTGCGAATGGATATCTTAGAAGAGAAATAAGATGAATTGAATAGAAAACAGAAGTACTTTGCATTAATCTTTGAGGAACAGCAGAGCTCCACACCTTAATCTATGGAGTGTAGAAACTCTACTGTATGAAAATACATAAGTGAAGGTCCAGGCATGGCCGAGATGGCCAGCCCCCTAAAACGTGATCAATAGATCAAAAGATAATCCAAAGATCCAAAGATATCTAATACAATAGTAAGAGGTCCTATTTATAATAAACTAGCTACTAGGGTTTACAGAAGTAAGTAATTGATGCATAAATCCACTTACGGGGCCTACTTGGTGTGTGTTTGGGCTGAGCTTGAGTGTTACACGTGTAGAGGTCATTCCTGGAGTTGAACGCCAGTTTCTGTGCCAGTTTGGGCGTTCAACTCTAGTTTTGGCTCCTTTTCTGGCGCTGGACGCCAGATTTGGGAAGAAAGCTGGCGTTGAACGCCAGTTTACGTCGTCTATTCTTGGCCAAAGTATGGATTATTATATATTGATGGAAAGCCCTGGATGGCTACTTTCTAACGCAATTGGAAGCGCGCCATTTCGAGTTCTGTAGCTTCAGAAAATCCACTTTGAGTGAAGGGAGGTCAGAATCCAACAGCATCAGCAGTCCTTCTTCAACCTCTGAATCTGATTTCTGCTCAAGTCCCTCAATTTCAGCCAGAAAATACCTGAAATCACAGAAAAACACACAAACTCATAGTAAAGTCCAGAAATGTGAATTTAACATAAAAACTAATGAAAACATCCCTAAAAGTAACTAGATCCTACTAAAAACATACTAAAAACAATGCCAAAAAGCGTATAAATTATCCACTCATCAGTTTGATTTTAAAATTTTGAACTTGAAATAAGATAAGATAATATTTTTGAATTTTAAAGAAAGATAAAAAGATACGAGAAGATTTTGAAAAGATTTAAATTTTGAAATTTAAAACTAAGATAAGATAAGATAATGATTTTGAAATTAAAATTTGAAATTTTGGTTGTAATTTTTGAAAATTGCAATTAAAGATAAGAAAGGATATTTTATTTTTTTGATTTTTTAATTTAATGAAGAAAGAAAAAAACAACAAAAAGACATCAAACTTAAAATTTTTAGATCTAAGAACACCTAGTGTGCGAAAATTATAAGGAAAAACACAAAGGGATACGAAACTTAAAAATTTTAAGATCAAAACAAAAAGAAAAACAAGAACACTTTAAAGATCAAGAAGAACACCAAGAACAAAACTCAAAGAATTCAAAGAAAACAAGAACATGCAAAAGACACCAAACAAAAAAATTTGAAAACTAAAGACACACTTTTAGAAAATTATAAAGAAAAGACACAAGAAGACACCAAACTTAAAGATTGATACAAGATTCAAACAAAAGACACTATTTTTGAAAATTTTTATAAAAAGACTCAAAGAGATTCGAACAAGAACAAGAACAAAATCAAAAGACTCAAACCAAAAATAAAGATAAAGAAAAGAAAAGGTTTTTGAAATTTTTTTTTGAAATTTTCGAAAAAAAAGAAGAAGAAAATAAAAGACTCAAACAAAATTAAAAACAATACCTAATCTAAGCAATAAGATAATCCGTCAGTTGTCCAAACTCAAACAATCCCCGGCAACGGCGCCAAAAACTTGGTGCGCACGAATCTCCACACTTTGTATAACTGAACCAGCAAGTGCACTGGGTCGTCGAAGTAATACCTGAGCGAGTCAGGGTCGATCCCACGAGGATTGTGGTTTGAAGCAAGCTATGGTTATCTTGCAGATCTTAGTCAGGCGGATAGAAGAGTTGTTGGATTTGTGAGATCTAAACCTGGTTGACCTATGTACAATAATAAGAAGATGGTTAAGGCTTGGAGACGCTTTGTCCTTCTGGATTAACTCTGGTATTACTGTCTTCTTCAATTATGAATGATTTCTTCTATGGCAGGCTGTATGCGATTGACGCTAGTTTGAGTAGCCGCCAATACTCCTCCAGCTCTGAACCCCAGGGTTAGTACGGATCCATTCTGATTGAGGGTGATGTTTCTGCAGTCCATTCTCCTTAATGATCCTACTCAAAATGCCACAGACAAGGTCGGATCTTCCAGATCAGAGAATGCTACACCTTTGGGTTCTAGCCTCTACCACAGAGACCCTAATCTCCCTATACTTCAACTGAACTGGTGTCTCGAGAAGTCCCCAACGAAGTCGTGGATTAGCTGTCTAAGAGATGTATAATCAAGCTGGTGGTTCATCATTGTCCGATGAAAGACTCACTCCGAACCCATGTAGAATGTGATAACCTTATGCCAGTTCAACGTATTCATATTGATGAAGAACGAAGATACATCTTAGAATAGAGAATCAAACACAAATTGAGAAAGAACACCAGTACTTTTATTAAACCATAAAACTCAGCAGGGCTCCTCCCTTCAACCTAGGAGGTTTAGAAACTCATACTGATAGAAAATACAACGTGAAATTCGAAATATGCTGGAAGAGATCCTAAACAAGTGTGATCTTCTCCCTTTAATACTAGACTAATGACTAAGGATTACATAAAAAGGTAAAAGAGTCTTTTAGTGCTGAAATCCACTTCTGGGACCCACTTGGTGAGTGTTTGGGCTGAACTTTGATGAGATCCACATGCTAGGAGGCCTCTAGGGCGTTGAACGCTAGCTATGGGGTCCTCTTTGGGCGTTTGGACGCTGGTCTCCTCCTTTGGGCGCTAGACGCCTGGATTGGGGTAGGAAGCTGGCGTTGGACGCCGGTTTTGGGCCTTCAATTCTGAATCAAAGCATGGACTATTATACATTGCTGAAAAGCTCTAGAATTAGCTTTCTATATCCATTGAGAAAGCTCTATTTGGATGTATTTATCTCTAGAAAAGCTCTTTTGAGTGCAAGGAGGTCAGATCCAGACAGCATCTGCAGTGCTTTCTCTGTCTCTGAATCAGACTTTTGCTCCAGCTCCTCAATGTTAGCTAGAAAATACCTAAAATTGCATAAAAACACACAAAATCAAAGTAAAATCCAAAAATGTAAATTTTACACTAAAACCTATGAAAACTTAATAAAACTTAATTAAAACATGCTAAAAACTATATGAAAATGATGCCAAAAAGCGTATAAAATATACGTTCGTCACACAACAGCGTGTGTGGGCACCCGGCAGAGGGTGAAAAACTATTTGTGCATACGGACAGATGCATGCGTATGCACACTAAGTTTTTTTTTATAAGAAAAGGGTCATGCATACGCACAAAACTCTGTTTCTCAAAAATATTTTAAAGCTGTAAGGCACCAAACATGACATCTAACAAAGGTTTTCAACCTCAAAACATGTAGCACTTCACAAACACATGATCCATACTAAAATCTAATCCAACTATTCTCAAAATTAAACTAAACCTAAGCTAGCTAGATGAGGCAAGAGTCAATAAATTAAAACTATGAACAAAGAGAGGGTTAGAAAGATGTTACCATGGTGGGGTGTCTTCCACCTAGCACTTTTGTTTATTGTCCTTAAGTTGGAAATTTGGGTGAAGCCTTTGTCAAGGTGACTTATGATTCTAATCCTCCTTGAATTGCCACCCATGTTTGCTCTTCCAATGTCCTCCGGGATCCCACATGAAGCACATCAAACTCTCAAGCAACCTCAAGCAAGCAATTGGGACCCAAGATTGTTGGTTGTTGAAGTATATGCCCGGATCCCATACTTTAATCGTCCATCCACTTTCTTGTTGATCGTTATGCCTTAATTTGGATGAACTAACTCCAACATTCACATTAAAGCACCTAAATAAATCCCGGAGTCCTCTCAATTGAGCCTTGCACCACACTTGAACTCCAAATGTTGATTTGGCTTCTTTGATAAATTTTGAACCCTTTTTGTAAGTAACCTTCAATTCTTCATCCCTTTCTAGGCCGATGAAGCTCATTGGTGATATTGTTACCCACTTAATTTGCTCTTGGAATGGAGTTACTCCTTTGGACTCTTGCATAAAAGCTTTCACTTCTCGGTTGTCTACCTCTTCCTCACCATCTTCATCTAGCTCTTCCTCACCAACCTTCTATAAGTTTTCCTCATCATCACTCAAATCATATTTTGGAGGTTGTGTGAAGTCCACATCAATATCTCCTTCAAATCCCATGGAGAGAGGTTCATCAAGATCATTGAGGAGATTGACCGAGGTGGACAAAAAATTATTAATGATGGAATCTACTTCATGATCAATTTTCCTCAATTCTCCCTTTATCTCTTCCGGTTCAATTGTTTCACCTTCCTCCTCTTGTTGTAATTCTTGCCTTAGCTTCATTTGTTCTACTTGAAACTCTATGTTTTCCTCCTCACTACATTCTTTAGTTGATCTTTCACATTCCTCAAGGGAAGTGCCTTGATTTCTTGAGTATAGTAAGGCTAAGCGGTTCACTGCTTTGGCTATGGTCGCCATGAATTACCTTTGCTTCTATCGAATTCTTCTTGCTGTTGGAGGAAAGCTTGAAGCTGTTGTTGTTCTTGGAGAAATGGTTGGAGAACTTCACATTTAGATGAAAAAGAAGGTTCGTTGGTTGGGAGAAAGGTTGTATAGTTGTAACGTGGTTTATGTGCGCGAGTGTATTGAGGTGGTGTGTAAGGAGGTGATAGTTCATATGGTTGGTGGCAAGGTGCATAAGCATTCGGATCCCATGGAGGTGGGTGATGTGGTGCTTGAAGGTTTGGTGGTTGAGGGTTGTATAGGGGGTATGGTTCATATCTTTGGATTTGGTATGCACATTGGGGAGGGTTTGACTCATTGTAACATGGCAGAGGTGGTTGCCATGAGTGTTGCTCATATGCATACAGTTCCTCCCTCAATTGGTTCTCCCATCCGATAATGCAATCCAAAGTCAGAGTTATCATACCCTACAATATAATCACATCCAAACTCCAAGCAACGAGCGTGATAACTCATAGAGAAAGTAGAAAATAAAAACACAAGACATTAATAAACAAGAAAGACAAATCCTAAGTACTAATAAAAAAACAAACAACCAAAAAAGTAACTATTTACAATATTAACATATTCACAACAATCAAAGATATGACACCAATTGCATAGTCTCGCAATGGCACCAAAAACTTGATGGCGAGGATTTATGCCGGTCTAGAAATTTTTCTCAATAAAAGAACCTCTTCATTACAAGCAAAGCCTAAATCGATGACTAACCCTCATAATCAAAGTTTAAATAAAGGTTGTCACAATACAAACTAAAATAACCGGGAGTTTTAAATCCCGGGTCGTTCTCCCTAGGAATTGCAATTAAGTTCTCAGCTATTGGCTATGCGAAAATGGGGGTTGTGATGACGATTTACAAAAAATGTAAATGACAAGAAAGTAAAAGAAGCATGCAAGGAATTAAATGAAAAGCAAGTAAAGTAATAAAAATGGAATTCAAGTGGAAAAAAGGAACTCTTGGTAAGGGTTGAGATTTAAGGATTTCTATCCTAGTCATTGACCACAAACATGGTAATTGTGAAGAATTAATCCCACTTAGTCAACCCTAACATCAAGGATAAGTCAAATAGGCATAATTGATCTTAATCCACAAATCCTAGCCAACTCACTAATTAAATTAGTGAAAGACTAGCGTTAGTGGAAACCAAACCAACTAACAATCCTAGTCACAATTAAGAATGAACATCAATGACTCAAGGTCCCCTAAGTCCTAAATTCCAAGCCATGAGTGTGAAAAACTACACTAAAACTAAGCCAAGCATTGTATCAAATACTTAGTATGCATAAAAAGAAAGGCATATTAAATTGCAATAATAATAAAATATAAAGCTACCAAATACAAGATAATAATAATAACAACTCAATTAAATAACAATTAACATAAGAACATCAATTTGCATTAAATGGAAATTAAAATTAACAAGGGTTAATAAGATCAAAAGTTACAAAATAAAGGAAATAACAAGCAAAACTAAGAGATCAAGGATCTAATAACAAGAAATTGCAAGAAAAACTAAATTAAGACAAGTATCAAAACCTAAATCTAAGAAAAATTTAACTAATCTACCCTAAATTATAGAGAGAAGAGAGAGATTCTCTCTCTAGAAAATGAACTAAAATATGTTCTAAATTAAACCTAATTGCTCCCCCTTTGTTCTTTTTGAATTAGGCTTGAAATAGCTTCAGAAACGAGTTAGATTGAGATCTGGAAGCCTAGAAATCGCTACCCCTGTTTTGCATTTAATGAAGTCACGTGACAGGACTTGTGCGTACGCACAGGTGTGTGCATACGCACACTAGTCGAATCTCGTCTCGTTTGTACGCATGGATGACCGTGCGTACGCATGATTGCACAAACTTCCAAACGTGCGTATGCACAACCCTGAAAAGCTCCAAACTCTATTTTTTCATGAATTCTCCACTTTTGCATGCTTTTTTCTCACATCTTCAACCCATATTTTTCTTGTAAACCTGAAATCACTCAACAAACACATCAAGGCTTCGAATGTGATTAAAATGAATAAAATTTAGCAATTATAAGGCCTAAAAAATATGTTTTTACTTTCAAGTACAATTTAGGAAGAAATCATGAAACTATGCTATTTCAATGAATAAATGCAAGAAAAGTCAATAAAATCCACTCAATTAAAGCAAATAAATACCATGAAATGTGGATTTATCAGCGATCATGAGGTGCTAAAAGTTAGGGTGTTACAAATATTTTTCTATCCAATATTGTAAAAAATACATTGACCATCCTGAATTATTGCAGGTCCAACTTTCATTGGCAGAAGATAGAATGCCTAAATTGAGACCATTTTAGGCTATAGCATTCGTCAAACAAACAATCAACAAACACTCACATGTGCCTTCTTATTTTGAATACATTTATACATAAAAGAAATTAGACAAAAAACAAAGAGAAGAGTTGAAATAGCAAGAGAGATAAAAATGTTGATTCTTATAATTTTGTTTAGCCACATATATATAAAAGACCAGAAGACCATGATTATGTAACAAAATTAATTTGTATTTATTGCATTCAATTTGAATAAGTAAGAATTCATCCTAGTTTAGTTTAGTCTATAATTCACATAATTTAATTTTGGCTCAATACATATGATTTGATTAGATTTAATTATTAGTTAAAAATATATCAATTGCCTATTTTATGGATAGATTTATTATTTTAATCACTAATAAATTAATCAAATTAATTAATTAATACACATAATTAGTATAATCAATTTGGTTTAATAAATTAAAAAATAAATTAGAAAATACTATCAAAATATTGAAAAAATTAAATTAGAAAATACTACCAAAATAAATTGATATATGTAGCACCCTCACTATTAGAAATTCATGCTTCCGGCTGTGCCACTTTGATAGCGAGAATATTATGACGACTTTCATATATTTAATAATAAGATATGAGCCTTTAACTCGAAATCGTATCGGTGTTTTCTTGGAAAAATCGAAAATACTTTTAAATTTTTACCAATATGCATATACATATATACAAAATTTCTTACACAAGTATCTTATACATATTATATACATACAACTCATACAACTCCTATCCCTCTTACAAAATTATAATAACAAAGGCGAGGGAAAAACTATGACTAATATATATACAAACAAAAACAGTACAACTAAGGACTTAGCAAAAACTTCATCAGCTCCCTCGTCCATCCTGAAATGAGAAGTCTGTAGGGGATGAGAACATCGTCCTCGTTGGTTCTCAGTAGAGGGTTTTTAAGAATTGTCATAAGTATTTTAAATAAAACTATTTTCAATCACAGTGATCATTAGTTCATTATCCAAATCTAAAACTCATATTTTACTTATAAAAATTCCACGCAAAATAATATTCCATACATTTAACTGCTTTCTAAGGAACTATTTTAGCCAAAACTTATCACTGATCTAACAAATCACGGCCTCCGACTCAAACACAATCAATTCAAGGCCTTCGGCCCAACACATAATCAAATCAACAACCAAATCATCACATTAGAAAATGACCATCAGCGTCACCACCACCAGCATGAGGGATCTCTCAGATTCAAACATACACAAGACAAACAAGCAAAACACAAATATAGAAACAGATATAGCAATTAGATCACGTAGCAGTTAATTATAGTTAAGCAAATAGGCAAGCCAAAACAAATGCACACTCAAACAAAACATACAAGTGCACATGATGCATGCCTGCCCTATGGCTAATGAGCTCATCTGTCGGTTATACAGCCAAACCCGACATGTCCGGTAGCTAACTCGGACATAGTATCGTTGTTGTGCACAAATAATTTCAGCACATCGACTGACCGTTAGAGGGAGAGTGCCTTGTTACCATTAGAGAGAATATGTGTCCTGTCACCATTAGAGGAAATATGTGTTCTGTCACATGCAACCAACGAGAAATTATAGACAAGCGGGATCGACCACCATCCTTGCCAAAGTTGTCACATTCATTGTCTTTTTATCCATTTCATTCTTAGTTTCAAAACATTCCCACTTTCCTTACAACATTCCATTCAACACCTTTTTCTCAAATCCTTTTTCCTTTAAAAGTATATAAATTTAAATTCCTTTCAAAAGATTCAAGACTCATTTAAAAAACTTCAATAATTCATAAAAATTCACTAAAATGCCTTAAAACCGACTCCTCCTTTTAGTAAAATCAAAATTAAATAAAATAGTTCTTTAATCAATTTTAACCAAAACAAAACTTCCAATTTCTCATAAAATTTTGGCACCATCTCTTCTAAAACTCGAACTTTTGCCACCTTTCTCAGCTCCCAACCAAACTGTTTCTCAACCCTTTCCAACGGGTTCAAAACACAACTATTTCCAAATTTGAAATCATTTCCAAAATCAAACCGATTCTAATATTAAATCATTCCTCAATAAAACATACAAATCATATTTTCAAATCAATCTTTCATTCACTGCCACAAAGCCAACTCAATAATCAGAAACATCCATAATCAAATAATCATCATAACAACCTTAAACCAAGTACAAAACCCAACTAAACATTTTCAATCAATCAATAAACCAATAAAGCAAACAATTACATTCATTCAAGGCAACTCAATTAAATCTATAAGACTTACAAAATCATAAAAATATATTTTTCGCATTAATATCGACTTGTAACAATTCTTGAAAGTAAAACGAGTTTAAGAAAATGCCCCTATCTCGAATAGTCGAAACCCATAAACCAAACCCATCAAAGAAACCCTTTTCTCTCAGCCTGCAACTAGCGGCAGCTGCAACCACAGCTCCATTATATCCGTAGCCATAGAAACAACTTTAATTCACCAACATGAAATAACTGGGACTCTATTCTAAGACATTAATGTCGCAATTTCCTCAGTAACATATAACAGAATAGCGACTAAACTAGTTTTTGATAAAACGACTTACTGTACCAAGAAAGAACCAAGAACTGAGTAACCGCAGCTCTAACAGCTAACTCTGGCAGCGTTTCCCGACGGCCACAATGCCGTTTTTGGCGAAACAAAGCTTCTCGGAAATGCAGTGAAGGGAACACCTCTTCTATATCATAAAACATCTCAATCCTCATTATCATTATGTCATCTCTAAGCCAGAACATCTTCTAAGGCAAGCTCGATGACACAGCCTCAAAGAAACTAGTTTTTGAACCGTTTCGGTTAGGAGTTTTAGACTCTGATTTTCATAGTTACTCTCTGTTTGACGAGCCGAACTCGATTCATGAGAGAAGAGAAATAGAAATATTATTATTATTATTATATTACATTAGAGATGCTTGAATAATATTATAATATTATTTGATCTGTTTTAGTTAAAAATAGGAGATCGATTTAACCGAGTTCACAGTCTACTGGTGCAGATTAACACCAACACTCTCTGATGACCTTAACAATGCTAATGCCACATCATATACCTTCTATTCTCATGTTAATCATGTTACTAGTGTCATCTATACTAGTAGCTCAGATATTAATCTCTAGATGAGTTATTAAGTGTATGTTAAAATACAACTAGTTTTAGTAATTATACACCTGAGATATTTTTCAACCACATCCCTAACTAGCCAATCATAATCAAGCACGAATTTCCTCACCTCCAAGACCCCAAGGCTGGATTATTTTCTCCTTATGACTGAAAATATTCAAGAGAGAAAAGAGAGAAAAATTCTTGGTTCCTAATCTTCAAAGTTTGAGTTCTTCTGAACTAAATCTCAAATCAAAATTTCAATCCGACCAAAATGATCATCTATTCTTTCTCTACATAAACATGTAACATATGAAGGCTGGAAATAAGGTGATTTAGCTGTTCCCTTCCTCTTCGAATTCGGTTTTCAAGAACACATGCATAAACATGTATTTTCTTGATGTTCTTCCTAGATCTCTTGTTTAGCTTGACTTGTGGGCCAAAGATATTCAATTTTCAGCAAGTTTAAGGTGAGGATATCCTTCCTAAGCTGCTGATGAAGTTTTTTTTTAGTTGATGGTTTAGAGTTTTAAAGTTGTTCTTTATTGGATTTAGGAGAAAAAAGTGCTCTAGGAACACTTTGAAGCATAACCGAAAATAGGAGCAGCAAATCGAGATAGGATTTGGTAAAATTAATCTTGATTAATTGTGTTTGAGTTGTATGATTATGATATGGTTTGGTTATGCTTGAAATTTATTGTTTATATGAGTGATTCTTGTTGAAAATTTGGTGAAAATTTGATGAAATTTGATGATATTCAAGCTATGAATTTTGTTCTTGAGGGCTGCTGGAATTTCAAACCCTAACCCTCCAATTGGGGTTGAAATTGTGTTGTAATCAAGTGGAAATTAAGGGGTTTTAGTGGCTGCAAATTTATTATGAATTTTGGTAAAAATCAGTTACCGAAAAGATTGAAAAACGGGTAAGAACAAAGAAAGAATCTGAAACATTTACAAAGAACACTTTGAGTGTAGTGAAGAACAATGAAAACACCTTTTTGATCTATAAAAGGGCAAGGAAGTAATTGTTTTGGTGTTTGAGGGGTTATTTTGTAAATATTAAAAGTTAGGGTGGTTAAAGTAAAAATATTAAAAGTTACGGGTGATAAAAGTGAATTTAATAAGTTAAAGGTAAAAGTAAGTTAATTTTTGAAAATTTAATAATAAAATAATAAATAATAATAAAATAATATTATTTATTTAAAAATAATATTTTATTAAAAATAATAAAATAATGCGGAAAAGGCAATTTTTCGTAAAGCTTTAGAAAGACAACTTTAAGCGCAGAATCTCATAATTACCTTCACAAAATACTTAGGGAGTGGTAATAACATATTAGTAAGGCAAAGACAAAAAAAGATAAAAAAGTTGAAGAAAAGATAAAAATTAAAGAAAAAGTCAGTAAAGTTTTAATGACAGAAACAAATGGTGATTAGTGAACAAACTAGGAGCAACATAGTTAGTTTGAGTTGCGCCTAGGGTTAGGTATAATATTAAAAGTTAAACTGTTTTAATATAGACTTAATGAACCTATACTTGGGACATGCTAACTATTCATAACAAAATTTACAAAAGCTATAAATACATACATTAAACAAAGAAACTAGAGCAGAGTAAAGAGACAAAGAGAAAAGAATAATATAATAAAGAGAATAGAGAACATGCAGAGGGCTTGTTGAAAGGTCATTTATTGCATTAAGGCAACTCCAGAGATATTTGTATGTTCATCTGCTGCATTGAGGCAATCAGATAGATGGTGGTAAATTAACTCCCGAGATATTTTCCTGGGATACTTAGTTCTAATGCTATTTTGTAAGTGAGAGGACTCTTATAAAGGTATCGAGAAAATACATAACTAGCATATGCTCCTGTAAGTTAAAGGACTCTTACCGTGAGTGTGTTGGGCAGATATAAATTAACTAGCTCCACCCTACAAGTCAAAGGACTCTTGAAGTGGTTTGCCCCGCAAGTCAAAGGACTCTTGCGATGGGTATTGCCCGCATTAGGCTAGACATGCATCATACTTCGTTGTGCATTTCCTCTGTTATGATTGTTGTATGAATGTATACTTTTTTTGTTTATATTCTATTCTTTGTGTCTGTGTTTTATTTTCTTGAATTTTTCTGTTTGTGTTCTGCTTTTTGTTTTCTCTATTTTCTCTATTTATCTGTATCTTCTGTTTATTACTTTTCTGTATTCTGCTATTTGTCTGTTAAACAACATAGAATTAATGAACTTAACTAATAACCCTGGCCCTACTAAGAACTCCCCAGTTCTTATCCCTTCTCTCTCCCTTCCCCCTCCAGATGGAAGCAAGAGTATCCTTCTGTAGTCCATTGATGATTGTTCTGCAAAAAGGTTCTGCTCTGGTAGTCTTCTGAGTCTAGAGCGAGATTCGTTTTCTGTTTATACGTTTATATCGTGAGACCAGCCGACATCTACACCCCGTTTATCTATGAACTTTAGCTTAGGTCCTTCGTACGATTTTGCTAGTTTGTGGCCACTCAAAAAAGTACCAGTGAGATGCTCTTTGACGACGTATGATCGTTCCGAGGAGTAGTAGACGATCTTCTGCCCTTGATGACTTTCCACCTGACTCGAGTTTTGAAGACCTAGAACGTACTTTCCTTCGCTTTTGTAGTTTAGAAGGATTAGGTGAGTATAAAGTCTAGGTCAGCCTGGGTGCCAGCTTCGAGACTTCTTGAACAGGTCAGGGCCTGGGAGGTTGTAAGTATATATAAATACATAGTTATTATCTAGCTATATCTAGGGGTGCTCTAACTAAGATCTATACTCTGATAACGGCTGGATAACTGAATGTTGTTAACTGCTTGAAATGTATCTAAGTGTGGTTGTTTATAACTGTTGTATCTGTTATTATATGTGACATGATTGTGAATGATCCCGTATATTAATGCAAACATTTTCAAAAAAAAAAAACTACCTTGCAAAATAACGACGCTTTTAACAACGAATCAGGCTCATATAATAAATAATAGATAATAACTAGGAAGACAAGTTGGTAGTGCTCAGTTTTCAGTATGATCTAGACATACTAAAAATTGGGTCGTTACACAGTGTCCATGGCAGCAGCAACAACGGATCTCCAACAGCAGTGAAAATAGCCGTCTCCACGGTATAACTTCACGTGCTTCTCTCTCTCACATGCAGCAGCGGCAATTGGCATCTTCAGCGACAATGGAGGCACAGCGGCGACACCTTTTCTCCAACGTGGCTTGACGGCGATGGCGACGATGCCTAGCACGACGACGGCGACCCTCCAGCGTCGGTGACGGTGCAACTGTCAGTGCGAATCATTTCTCCCTCCTCGCGTCTCTCTCTCTCTTCGTGGTCTTATTTTCTCGACGGCAGCTCGCGGACGGATTGGTGGCGACGCGAGCTTGTGGCTCCATGGATGGAACGATGATTAGAGATAATCAAATTAATTTCCTTGAAATTATAAAATAAAGTTCAAATTATAATTTTTCAAATTAAAGTATATAAAATTATCATTACTTTTTGCTTATTAAAGCTTTTAAATCAATAATAAAAAAGTACTCAATTAATATAAAATCTCTGAAAATATATTTTCGAATAAATAAAATAAATCATTAAATGATTTATTATCTAATTTCCAAAAATTCAGGTCTCGCAATATAAATTATAATATATTATCTAATATTTAAATATCTAATCAAATTAATTAGTTGATATGATTAATTTATTATAATGAATTATATTTAATGAGTTGAAAAAAATAAATCGAAAAATACTCTACGAAGTATGACAGGTAAGCTCCATCATTAAGTGTAAAAATCTGATTTTTATAGAATAGAATAGATTAAGACTAAGTTGATAAAGATAATATGCATATTATATTTTTCAGGTCTGCTATGCATACAAGACTTTTTAGCTTACAAGTTATGCAAGTTGGGCCAAGCCCAAAAAAAAAACTTTCACGTATACGAGTGTGTATACACGCGCTCCACTTAACCGTTTCAATAGCGCGCTCACTCACAAAGTTACGATTATGAAAGACGGTTCTTCTTCTTCCTCAATCAAACCCCAACACTGAAGATTCAAACAACGTTCGAAATCTCTTAAGAATATGTCAAAATCGTCGCCAACACTCAACGAAATCAACAAGAAAACTCCAAAATCTCCATTAAAAAATACAAAAACAAAAGAAGAAAGATTATTCAAGGTACTGTTTCACTAATCGTCAAGGTTTTTTACTTTTCTCTTTCTCATTTCAAACAAGAAACACTATATAGTCGTATTTCTATTTAATAAGTAGATTCATTATGTGTTCTTAGTTTAAAATAGATATTACTGATCTCGTCAAACTGTTCAATCGATGATAACTGCTTTACATTCTGTTTGGCAAATAGTTTAACGTATATTTTCATGTATTTTTGTGCATGTTTGCATATTTGGAACTGAGTTTGTATAAATAGAAACTTTTGCTATATTTCAAGTAAATTTGACTGTAATTGGTGCTGTTGTTCTTGAATATTGTCCTTGCGCTTCTGGTGTCATTTTATGCATATTTGGCTGACTTGAATATCATTTTGAACTCATATTATGTCATGTAATCTAAAAAATGATAGAGGTGTATTCAAGCAAATTCTAGTGTAACTGGTGATGTTGTTCTATACCTAGTGTAACTAGAAATAGAGTATTGTCCTTGTGCTTCTGGTGACATTTTATGCATGTTTGGTTAACTTGAATATCATTTTGAACTCATATTGTGTCATGTAATCTAAAAAATAATAGAGGTGTGTGTGGCTCGTATTTGGGTGTATATCAACCGAATTCTACTGTAAATGGTGATGTTGTCCTATACCTAGTGTAACTAGAAATAGAATATTGTCCTTGTACTTCTGGTGTCATTTTATGCATGTTTGGTTGACTCGAATATCATTTTGAACTCATATTGTGTCATGTAATCCAAAAAATTATAGAAGTGTATATGGTCGGTATTTGGGTGTATATCAAGCGAATTCCACTGTAAATGGTGATCTTGTGTTATACATGGTGTAACTAGAAACAGAATATTGTTTTTGTGCTTCTGATGACAATTTATGTATGTTTGGTTGACTTGAATATCATTTCGAACTCATATTGTGTCATGTAATCTAAAAGATAATAGAGGTGTATGTGGCTGATATTTGGATGTATATCAAGCGAATTCCACTGTAAATGGTGATGTTTTTATCTATTAACCATATTTTTATTACTTATAATAAAATTGGCAAGCAAGAACCCTACTCCAAAAAAATACAATGTAAGCACACATATCTTAGACCAACTCAATTTTTCCTTGTATAAATATAGCTTATTTAAATGATTCTCATTTTTTTTGTTTACAGAAAATCAAAGAATTGAGATTCTCAACAAGACTATTAAATGAAAAGTTCCAAAACATGAGCGAAGAAAAGAAGGCCATCGTCCAAAAATTGGGATTTGGTGGTCTGATGCACATCCCTCCGATGAATCTGCCCCATAAACTCTTGAAGGAGTTGGCATATTCGTTTGATGTGGTAACAAACATATTGGACACTCGGTACGGTGTATTGACCATCAACCCGGAAAATATAAGAGTTGTCCTTGGCTTCAATGCATCTGGTAACTGATTACACAAAACCTTTATACTTGTATTCTTTGTAATCTATTCTTTTGAAATCATATTATCTCATGTATTCAAAAAATAAATAGAGGTGTATATGACTGGTATTTCGGTGTATTTCAAGTGAATTAGAGTGTAATTGGTAATCTTGTTTTGCTACTTTTTTAGGGAACCTATTTCCAAAAAAAGTTAATTTAAAGAGTTTTCTGAGGAGGAAAAAGAAGTTTATAGAAGTTATAGTCCTTTGAGAGAGATATGTTGTACACTATTTTAATTTCCCAAAATCTGTATGTCTGTATATAACTAGTCGGCTTAAACTCCGTGGGTTAAGGCTAGTATCTTATGATTATTACACTGATGTATCTACATATATCTTGTTTTCTCGTATCTCTATCTTGTGCCTTTATGCTTTTAGCTTCGTGTGAACGTTTCGCACTTCTGTAACTCTGTTTTGAGCTGATTCCTTCATGAGACTTCTAAAATTATTATTTCTTTCTATATATATTTGTATAAGCCTTAGAATTATCGTGACCTTTAATTATCCTTTACTTTACGACATGAGGTAAGATTTAGGGTAATTAGGGTGTTACATGTACCTCCATCAGAGACAATGGCATCAAGCCCCGCAAAGTCTCCCAGCGAGGGATCTAAAGAACAAACAATTAATGCATAAGAAATAATACTTTTGATGTATCTGGTTTGTCTTTGGGTCTATTTGTTCATGGTTTAATGGGTTACATCGCTTTTTATATGGAGGTATATTTGGTTCTTATTTCGGTGTATCTCTTGTGAATTGAGGTGGAATTGGTTTTTTTTCTAATTTAAAACATTTTTTGTAATCCTACAGCACTCCACAACCCCATCAACTTGTTGAAAGTACACCCACAGAGCTAGCAGCTCCTTCTAAAATGTAAGTTCTACACAATATAACTCTCTTTCAATATCTTTTGTTTATTCTTATTCTTATAGTATTTTATATGTCACCATGCAGTAATCCACCCCCTCAAGCCACTGCTGCATTAATGATGATTGCCAGGACAACATCGTTTGCTGTAAATCATAAATTTCTTGCACCATTGTTCAGCCTTGGCTTTACTGATTTGAGTAAGGAAGAAATAGTGACTCAGGAGGGGCGACCAGCTATTGAGAAGGAAAAAAGTCAAGAGAGTCCGATACTGATTAAAGATTTAGAAGAACTGGTGGAGTAGGTTGTAAACATTAGGGTTGCGGCGGCCTTAAATTTTGCTGAGGATAGAAGTCCCCCACTCCAAAAGGTGCAGCCTGCCAAGCGCTTTGTTGACAAGTTCGAAACTCCTGTGAGGCGGAGCGAAGTATCGGGCAAGCTCAAAGAAAAGTGGTTTCTCTGGGCCACAAACATGAAGACCTATGACGATGGAAGCACTAACAAGTGAGAGATAATATGCATCCTCAACCATAAACAACCGCTGGAGATTACAAAAGGCCACTTTGCATCTTTAAGAGACAACACATATATTGAAGCCCAGGTATTCTTAGAATAACATTAATGATTTTATTATGAGTTTTTGTGCCATGTATGTAATTACTTTGGATTTTTTGTTTTCCTAGATTGTGACTGCAATGTGTCTTCTTCTCAACAAAAAAAGAATTAAAAGATTTGAAGAATATGTTTACTATGTTCCCCCTGATATTGTGGTATGGTGTATAAGGCTCAAATTTTGGTGTGTTTATGAAATGTATTGTGTGTAATAACTATTTCTTTCGGTGTTATATAAATTTTGCAGAATATGGCTTCGGGGAATCATGAGGGCGAGTTTTTACATAAAAAATAAAAAATAAAAAAACCCTTCGGCGTTCAAGGCTATAGGATGTTCATCCCGTATTTGGACTTGAAAAAGTTGGCATCCCATCCATTTGTAAGTTTTCATTTCTAAAACTTCATAACGCAATTCTTCCGTTAAGTGCCAATTAAACTAAAACATTGTTCCATCTGGCGAAACTTCAGATATTTGCCCCAACTTGCTACAGGAAGCACTGGTGGATATGGATGGTGGATGTTAAAAACAAGAAATTTCATGTCCTTAACCCATATCACAAGAAGTGTCTCTCGGAAATAAAAATGAAACTTAATATATTTGTCATAAGTTTCTTCTGTTTTCTCTATAAATTCCTTGGTTTCTGTCTGTTCTTATCAATATAAGAATTGGGTGTAGTGTTGTTTTAATTAAGGTGTATTATTGGATCATCTCGGTGTAATCAGGTTTTAAAATATAGTCTTTCTTATATTTTTCTTTATTTTGGTTTTTAGGGCTACGTGATTTCTAGAATGAGGGTATTTGCCTGAGGATAACCTCTCAGAAAAAAGGTTGATCAAATTGAACCGCCATATGTCAACATTGCGGGCCAACAAACGAGGTATAAATCTTTTTCTTTGAGGAATTTCGTGTTTTCTCTTACTGTCCTATTTTATTTTGCTAATTTATTTTTGTTTTTAGCCATGATTGTGTAGTTTATCTAATGAAATGGATCGAGATAATCAAACCAGAAAGCATTAAAAAGGGCAAATATGTCAGGGACAATTGGATGCAGGTAACTATGTTTAAAAGTAGATAACTCTATATTACTTTACTAAATTAACGGAGTTTAATAAAATAAATTTTTTCAAACTGTAGGTGGAGGTAGACCATTTCATATCACAAGAAGTGTCTCTCGGAAATAAAAATGAAACTTAATATATTTGTCATAAGTTTCTTCTGTTTTCTCTATAAATTCCTTGGTTTCTGTCTGTTCTTATCAATATAAGAATTGGGTGTAGTGTTGTTTTAATTAAGGTGTATTATTGGATCATCTCGGTGTAATCAGGTTTTAAAATATAGTCTTTCTTATATTTTTCTTTATTTTGGTTTTCAGGGCTACGTGATTTCTAGAATGAGGGTATTTGCCTGAGGATAACCTCTCAGGAAAAAGGATGATCAAATTGAACCGCCATATGTCAACATTGCGGGCCAACAAACGAGGTATAAATCTTTTTCTCTGAGAAATTTCGTGTTTTCTCTTACTGTCCTATTTTATTTTGCTAATTTATTTTTGTTTTTAGCCATGATTGTGCAGTTTATCTAATGAAATGGATCGAGATAATCAAACCAGAAAGCATTAAAAAGGGCAAATATGTCAGGGACAATTGGATGCAGGTAACTATGTTTAAAAGTAGATAACTCTATATTACTTTACTAAATTAACGGAGTTTAATAAAATAAATTTCTTCAAACTGTAGGTGGAGGTAGACCATTTCATAGTTGAATACGCTTCGCTGATTCTTTTGATGAAATGAATCAACTAAGAGATAGATCCATTCGAGAAAGCGAAGCAATCAGATTGTCGAAGCCGTCTGCAGCATTGTTGAGTCCGTATTGTCAATTAAATTCAGAAGATATTGACAGTCGATAGTTTGAATGTTGTGTAGTTTGTGAATAGTTTGAACAGATACTTTTTGTATAGTTTGTGAATATTTAATCCAAGCTTATTATAATTTTTTTTTGTATAAATAAACTTCTATGAAACTGTCTATGCTATATTCAAATGCTATTAATTACAGGTTCAAAAAAATCAAGGGAACAAAATCAAATATACTAATACACCGAATTACTTTTATAATACACCAAAAAATAACCGGAATACACCAGAAATGAATGCATACATATTTCCCTGGAAAATTTAACAAGGAGTTACGGGAATTCAAAAATTTGAATTATTACCCTTCTTAACTGGTTACCCTCCTTAACTGGTGAATTGTATATGTATTGTATATTTAAAACAATCAAATCTCTTTCAGATAGTTCAAAACACTAATTTTCAAATAAACAACAACATTTCAAAAATATAAAAAAACAAAGAAACTACCAATAAGAAGAGCATGTAGAATACACCAAAAATTATTCAATGATACACCGAAATCGTGCAACGCTACACCCGAAAAACTATCCTATGCTACTGAATCTTTGAACTGATAATTCATAACATGTCCATGATATTGGCTTAAAATTGATTGCAGCACTGAACCACAATAAAAAAGGTTCAACTGCAAAAAAGAAAATTACTTATTAACAAAAATAAAATCACATATTACCCCATGTTTAAAGAACATCACTTTTACTTCGCTTAGGGCTTTCATTTTTTTTTTCTTTGAAGCATTTGCAATCTGTTTTTTCGTCTTTGAACCTAGTCTATTTTTGGGACGTCCTCTTGTTCTCACCCATGGAGGGCTTTGAAGCTCATTAATATCTTCCAAGAAAGCATCTTCATGAGATAATGAACATTTTTTCTTGCTTTTGGCTTTGTATTCTTGCATCTTAACCATAGCATTATCGTAAGCATGGTGCAAAATGGCGGCCAGATCCTCAGATTCTAGTTCAAATTCACATATATTTTGTGACCGAAATACCAAATCGTCAAATCTCTTGCTTCTTGGCTCCAAAAGAGGCTCGTCGTGGCTGCTCTTGATGTGTGTGTGCCTCCTCTTTCCGTTCTTGCTCCATCGTTCTAATATATATCTTGGTGACACTTTGTTTACCTGCTCAAAACTTAATGCGCTTAGAGAGTGATGGCACAATATCCCTCTTAACTCGAATAATAAGCACTGACATTTCACTTCAGCTACTACACTGTCGTATGTAACCACAAACTTATTGAATGTTGAGTTTAAAATTTGTTCTACAACTTCATATACCATATAGCCTAGAGCGGAGTGTGTTGATCTTGTTATGCAATTCACCTACCCTTTGAATCGTGCTTGGACTTCCCTGAACTTCTTGTGAGTATACACCTGTTGAAACTGAGCTTCTATTGAAGATTTTGTTGCACACGGTATGAGGATATGAAAATTTGCAGCATCCAATTCTCTCTTTCTGCTCCCTACTTCCTAAGCAATTATCGTACTATTTGACGAATTAGATAAGTGAGCTATTCTGCGTAATAGAACTTGTTAAAAAAAGCATACATACTCTCGCTCCTTTGTGTGCTTCTCATCCTACCCCAGAAGTAGTGATCGAGATAAATTGGTATCCATAAATGACGATCTTCGAAAAGCTATGCAAAAACACCTAAATCAGAACTAAGACACACCAAAAAACATGCAATGTACACCTCTGCTACAGATTTAAAAAAATTACCTGAAAGCCACTTGTTGTCCCGAAGACCATATTTCATCAGAAAACCATTCCAATTCCTATCAAATGATTCTTTTGTAAGACAGTTCCAATCAACATGGCTCATCTCATGTTCGATTTCTTCGTGTCTCTTGTAGCTATTTAATTTGCTTGGAATCTTCTTCATGATGTGCTAAATACACCACCTGTGAATTGTTGTGGGCATACAAGCCTCGATAGTCCTTTGCATCAATGCACATTGATCGGTGAGAATGCCTTTTGGAGTATTTTCTTCCATGCAACGAAGCTAATATTCAAATAGCCATTTGAATGATTGAGTTTCCTCTTTTTTCATCAAAGCGCATCCCAGTCACCCCAACAAAAGAACCAAAAATCATATTGTACCTGAATACGACGAAACAGAAACAACATCGTTAAATCCACCGAAAATGGTACCAAATACGCATAAACCAGAACAGCATATTACCTGTTTGTATTGTAGGTGGTATTGAATAAAATAACATATCCAAAATACTCACAGGCAGCCCAACTCCTTGCGTCGGCCCAAAAAGCAATCTTAATCGATTGATCAACCTCGAGTTCGAGCTCGAAAAAGAAATTCTGGTTCTTCTCTTTCATTCTTAATAAATATTTTCCAAATTCTTTTGCATCATCTAGTTCCAGAACATTCTGCACTTCTCTCGTGATGTAATTTCTCATATCTTTTTCGATAAAATTTTACTCACGGTGATCCCCGGCTGCTGCGACAAATGATTGGTATGTTTTGCTTGGTTTGATTTTGGCTTCCTCGTTATTCTCTATTGTACGTCGCATGGACATGCTTAGTTCCCTGTGTTGCGCACCATGGCATCCCCGACACCCAGTCCACCAAACTTTTTGGGCGCCTGCACCACCTCCTACCTGACCAAGGCCATACCATTCTTACCATCCCTCTTGCTCCATAGAAATCTTCTCTATAAAGAAATCAGTTTATCCGCAACAGCCTTTAGCATCTTATATAGACTCAAATAATATACAGGGAGACTGTTTAATAGAAATTTGATGAGCACCAACTTACTGACTTTATTGAGAACCTTAACTTTCCATATGCTAAGTTTATCTTTTATTTTGTCTATAATTGGCTTCCAAATCTTTACCAATCTCAGGTTAGCTCCTAGCGAAATCCCCAAGTATTTAATTGGGAAAGAGGCTTTTTATAGTCCAATGCGCTACATATTCGCGGTATCCACCAATCATCTTAGTTAATTAGAATCAAGCTAGATTTGTCAAAGTTAATATTTAACTCCGCCATCAATTTAAAACAACAGAAAATTTTCCTTTAACGGTCTCTTCTTTAAAGGGTAGAACAGAATAGTATCGTGCAGTTCACTTCCAACTCTATCTATTGATATACGTTAGCACTCCAGCACAAGGGACTATGCTAATAATGCTATATGAGGTTGATGTGTGGTCCCAAAGGTATGCTAGATCCACTTGTTAGCTCACTCACTGACCTCAAGCGGCAAACACCAAGTTACGATACGATGAAAATCCACACTTTAATGAGTGGACTTTTTACATCTACATTTACTTGAAAGTAATTATATTATAATTTCATTCGATCAAGAACAATTATCTAGTATGTTACTTTCACTTGGGAGCAATAGTCCACCTCTACATGTTGAACAAATTATTCAGAGTATATCCAACAGGCTTTATTGAAAAAAATGATTAAATTAAAAAAAAAAAACTAGAAATTTATTATTTTTTTTTTGTTAATAGAAAAAAAATGCAAAAACTGAAATACACTTTTTGGCCAGTGGTCCTAAACTCCAAATATATATCCACAATGAGAAATGGACAAATGGCAGTTTCAAAACCGAAACATGAAATTGATCTACAGCTATGATTTAATTTCTTTCATGTGATGGCACTAGATTCCAATCCATGGCGGTTAAGACTATGACATTTTTGTGCATCACGTATCATTGGCAACCGTAACAAGTGGCTTTAATTTTCTCCACCTCGTTATCTCGTTGGAGGTTAGTGAGATCTTTGTATGGTGTAGTGTTTATCATATTGATTTCTCGGTAACTAAATTGAGGATCTATGTCTAGCTACACTCCTATGGTTGAAACTTCTCTTGTATCCGACAATAGTAGTAGTGACAATGATCATTTTGAAAATAGTACTAGTGATCTCTCTTGGGTCGTTATAGTTTATTAATAGTCTGATATTGTGTTGCCATATGTTTTTTTTTTCATTCAACTATGCATATACATTAAAATCAACTATAATATAAAATATATGTTAAAATATAAAATATATATATAAAAAATAATTAAACAGTATATGTATTCATATAAATGCATAATAACTTATTTTAATTATTAATTTTGATGTACAATAATATTTTTTGTTTTTTAATTAATTTGACCTTATAATTTTCTTTTTTTTTTCTTTTACCTTACACTACACATACTCACACACTCTTTCTATCATTATTTATGGATTCCTAATTCTACTCCTTTGATAACTCAGATTTCTAATCCTGGTGCAGCTCTATGACTGTATTTGGAGAAGAGATAGAAATTGAAAAATAGATATTGAGATAAAGATTAAATTAAGTGTATGTATTGTATTTGGTGTAAAAAATATTTAGATTGAATTATGTCTTAGTATCATGTTGGGTTAAGATAAATATGGAGATAATAAGTAGAATTGAAATTCAACCGTTAAGTGAAAATATTTTAAAAAAAAAAGTATAAGGTACCAATATATTATCTGCCAACTTATTGTCAATAATAATTAATTATTATATTTTAAACACATATATAAAGAGACACATCCAGAAAATACATCTATAAAGACACTTCTATTAAACACAGCCATAAAAAAATATTTTTATTAGACACATCCACAAAGATACTTCCATTAAACAAAGTTATAAATATATTTTTATTAGACACATCCACAAAGATACTTCCATTAAACATAGTTATAAATAAGAGTTGGTAGAAGTTGACAGAAATACTGTTGGTAACATAGCGGAATTATTTAAAAAAAAAACGTTATTAAAGTTTCAGTCTACATATTTAGAAATGCAAGTGTCCCCCCACTTTCTACCTTTTTGGAGGTACTAAACGGATTAAAATTATGTACCTCAAGACTGAAATTTTAGTTTCAATCTCTGATCACCAAACATAATACTCAATTTCAGCCAACAAATCTCAGTTCTAATCCTAAGCTTTAGTTGTCTATAGCTTTTTTTGTCAGATCTATATTTTTAATTATTTAATATTTTTCCTTTTTTTTTTGGAAAAGAAAACTATGAATTGTGGTTCTATTTCATGAGAACAAAAAGCTCACTAGCTAGTATAGCTAGTGAATAAGTGGTCCTAACTCCTAAATTTCTATTGTGTTGAACTATGTACTCATTATTGTTTCTTCGTATAAATGAGATGTTTATTCTTTATGTGAGATATTTGTTCTTAATACAGTACTCGAAATTGGTGACGGCAGGAAATGATGGCACATGATGGCACTGAGAGAGAGTTTAGATCAGAAGAAAATGTAATTAGAGTTAAAAGGGAATAGATGGTTAAAATTTCTAATGGTAGGATTAAAAAGTTTTTTTTTTAATTTGAGTTGGGCTGATTTTTCTTTTAATCCTTAGTGGGCTAAAAGATCAGTCCATTATTCGCGTTGTTCAGATTTCCAATAGTCTACCTAACCGTTATTATAATAGAAATTCACATTTAAATATCATATGTATTAGATAAATAATTTAAATCAAATATATAAAAATATAATATTTATAAAATAAAATAAAAAATAAACAAATAAAAATATTTGTACTTTATTTTATAATAAAGATAGATTTATTATTTTACATATAATGCACACTTTAATCTACCTATAATGTAGATAAGGATATTAACGTAATTTTATTCGATTTTTTTTCCACTTTTTTTTATCCAAATAAAAAAAGTTATTTATTTATTTTTTTCTATCCATTTTTTTTTCATCTAAACAACTCATAAAAAATTCACTTCTATTTTCTTTTTTATTTTTCATCATCTATCCAAACAAAGTGTAAAGAACAAAAAAATAGTAACTCTCTCATTTTAATAAATAGATTTCTTATCTAGTACTAAAAAGCTTGCTTGTCACAAATTCTAGTTTTATTGTGTTAATATAAAATATTCTCTGTTTTTTCGTTTCAATTACTCTTGCAAAGTATGATCTCATATCATTTAAGCTAACTGACACTAAAAGAATGTGTAAAAAATATCTTATATGATATGAAATCACACATTCTAAAACAAAGAAAAAAAAATCATTTTTAAATTACAATCTAATTCTATTAATTTGTTCACTATATATTTCGACTGCCTAATAGTCAGTTCAATAAAACTTAAAAATCTCTACAATAATACAATTTGTACAAATAAAAATATGTACAAAAATATTCACTATTAAAAAAAAAAAGATCAAAGCGAAAATTATTATAAATTGTTTATGGCAGTTTATCACACTGAAAACCTTCATGCATAAAGAGGGATGAAGTTCATATTCAAAACTTGATCCCTACATTCATGCACTACCAATGCTACAAACATTCAAGAATCCATTGAAGCACAGATAAGTTTCATCCCTATCATTTCAATTACACCAATGTAAGAGTATTTGTCCTCATGACTTTGCGTGCGCTCTCTCTCTATATATAAGGACAACCAAATGCACAAGCATCATGTGCGGTTAATGCATAGTTTGAAAAAGAGCGGTGTAATGTATGACCTAAAGAAAGGGTCACACACATGACATACACTATTTCCTATGAACTAAATAACGTTCATGAAAATATAAATCTAGAGAAAAACTCTAGTGATAGCTTTTTCATCCTAGTGAGAAGTTCTAATGATGCTAATGGTCTTCACTCGAGTTTTCACTCTTGATCGATCATCATTCTTTTCGCTTTACAGCGTTAGATCCATCTTTAGCTAGAAAGGATTGAACGCCTTTAACGAGTTCTTCCTTCATCATGAACAAAACAGCAGCAGCTAGAACACTTTGTACAATTTTAGTGCCCATGCCTTTGTAGAATCCATAGATCCCTTCATAGTTTATCATCTTAACAATTGCATCCCATGTGCCTGAATTTCAAAGATTTTGCAACTTCAGAGAGGAAAGCAAATATTTTATACATATCTACTCCTTATGAGTACTAGAGATTTTGTTAAGTAATATCCCAAAATGAGTCTTCAAAGAATTTTTAGTCGAACAATTTAATCCTTAACAAATTTTATTCACTAAATCAATCTCTAACCTTTTATGTTGTGTCCCTTAACAAATTTTATTCACTAAATCAATCTCTAACCTTTTATGTTGTTAGACACAGGGGCGGAGCCACATAGTGAGGAAGCGGGCAATGACCCCCCGTAATTTTAATTTTTACATATAGATTATATGTAAATTTCAGTTTAGCCCCCCTTAAAATTTTGTTGTGTAAATATTTTTAGTCCCTTTCTATTTTATCTAGCTCCGCTCCTGGTTAGACATATCAATTCTCATGTCAAACTTTGATAAGAAGTTTGATAGCTCAGTTCCTATCGTTATTTAATAAAGACATACCAGTCCCTAATAATTTTTAACATTTTCGGATTAGTCTTTTTATATAGATGAACAATCTGATGTGATGTCTAACGAAATTAAAGTTTGGGGACTAATTTGATGATTAAAGGTTTGGGGTATTACTAGATGTTGTTTCCTTACAACATTGGGGGACCAAATTTTTTCTATAGGAACTAAAAGCATTTAAAGTTGGGGATATGTCTCCGTTGATCTTAATACTGTCGTGTCTTCATTGACAAAACAAGATCAAAGGACAAGAAATCTAACACACAATTGGATTATGGCATGCATTTATAAGAGAAGATTGGCATAACTCAAACCTGTATAATGGTGCCTGTTGTCCCCTGTTTTATCCTGTTTAGCTTGAAGCCTTGACTGTAAGAACATACAAGTGGGAATAGAAACGAAAAAAGCATTCCTTACTTATCTTGAATAATGGTGGAACCAAAACACAACTCAACCCATCACACAGCCCAAGCAAAGATACTTCAGCAGATTACTGTTTTAGTTCTTAATATTTGAGCTACGTCTTAATTTCGTTCCTTGTATTGGAAACATCTTATTTTTGTCATATACGTCTTATTTTATCCTATTTTAGTGCTTTGGTCAAAATTAAAAATTTTTCTTTTAACATATCATTTCTTTGATTATCATCTTCTTTTTGGTAACGAACACAATCATAATTATAGTAGTTGTAGCAATGGTTCTAGTAATTTGAGAATAAAAAAGACAAAAAAAATGTATTTTTGAAAGAAAAAATTTTAATATTGTCTAGAAGACAAAAATAGGACGATATAAAGATTTAGGATAAGAATATGACATTTAAAATATTAGAGATTAAATCAAGACTTAACTCAGACAATTAGAGACTAATAAGTAATTTCATTCTTTTTTAAGGATCATATTTAGCCAATTCAAACCAACATGTTGAGAAAGATAATAAAATATACCTTGAGAACTAGAAGAGGATAAATTACAACAGTAGCTCCAAGCTTAGCCAAAGCTCCAAGAAGAAATATCTAGTGCCATAAGGGAATCTTAGTCTGACAAATGTTGTAAACAATCAAAAGCAAATAAGGGAAGGAAGGTGTGAATATGATATCAGTTGGAAGTGATATACCTAGAGAAGCAAAATGAGAATAATACCTCAAATGCAGTTACCCCATTTCTACCCTTCTTATTCCCATAAGGTCTTCTTTTCATCTTTAATAACATGGTTTCATACAGCATGAACTGAATGGAAGGGTTGCATACCTGCAATTAGTGAAAAACAATCAATAATAGTTCATGTGATGATAATGAAAGAATTTATTTTCGAACGTACCATGATCAATGATGGTAACACACCATTCCAGAAACCAAGGATTCCACCTTCTTCATAGACTTCTTGTATCTGCAAACACATATTAGTACGTTGCGTTATGGTATGGGAATCGATACGCAGTATGCCACATGTAAAATATTATATAAAAAATATACTTATGATGTTCTGATACGCAGATAAATTGTAAATTGGTACGTATAAATTAGTACGTGACACGTCATCTAATTGGTGAAACATGTAACTATGGTATATTACACGTTGACATATGATGGTGTTTAGTCAAAACTAAAACAAAACATATTAACCCTTCAAGTGTCGGATGATCATTATTAATGTTTGAATGGTCTTTTTTCCAACAAAGTTAATCTTTCAAGGGTGATGATATACTTAACAAATCAATAATAATCACAATTGTCTTGGTCTATTTGTTCGAATATCACAAAGAGATCACTGATAAAGAATTTACCTACCACATGTTTAGTGTCATATGGAAGAGGCTTATCTGCAGGAAGAGGAACGCTTTCTTCACCACCAACAATTAACAATCCCAGGTCAGGATCTTTCTTATTTGACTCTTTTCTTTGTGTCTGCATAGTAAAAAGTGGTTTTCCACAAAAATTGAAAAGACAAAAACAATAATAATCAAGTTCAATGTAAGAAATCATTTCTTTCCATGATTCCTTCTCTTTAAAACAATGTTATCATGTAACTAAATTACCTGCATACGGGTGACAACAACCCATATAGGATTCGTCAAAAGCACATTAAGAGACCTACCAAAAATAAAATAAAAGAATTAAGTCATTGAGATCATATTATCTAATCATTGATTTTCACTAACATGATGTTGGAAGGTCAAATCAACAACACTTCACAAAGCATATGATTGAATTATAAGAAAACTAAAACAAACTATAACCATAGGGGATCTTTTCTGGGCAGAAGAAAAGTACCCAGATAAAGCAGCAATAAAAAGAGAGGATAGCATTCCAACTGATCCATCACTGATGCCAATCTTTTTTTGTGTTAGTGCAGCTTCTTCGGCTCTGTTCCTGAATATTTGATAGAAATAATAATAAACACCCTGTACCATAAAATTTGTGAGAAACTAAACCAATATGAAATTCAAAGAAAAACATTGAACATGTTGCTATAAAAATACATGATGCAGCAATCATGGCTAGTTGGAAAACTTCCATAGTTCATTCTGAATCAAACAAATAAGTAAAGTATGTCAATAGTTATATTCAATAAGTCTCTAAAGTTTCCTTATCCATCTTAATAAAATGTCAAAGGATAATCTTTTACCACTAACATAAGAAGAAAAATTGGAAGATGATCATTATAGGCTACCCTGTTGGCCTTCTATGAGATAAACATTTCAACACACTATTCACCAAGCTAAACTTCTACTTATTTGAGATTGGCAAAATTACACCGTATTAGTCCTTCGACCCTTTTCTATAAGTGACTCATCATGCTATTAAGGACTAGTATAGTATATTTTTGCCTATCTCTGGGACGTAATTAATGTAATTGGGATATCAAAGACTATTTTAGTGTACGCGGTCAATCTCCAATATCACTTTGGAGTTTATTTTCAATCTAATTTTCCCATTCATTTAGCACAAAAATGAAATATATCAACAAATAGTGTGATATATATTTCCTAAACATCATCCTAATCTCCTTCCTAACTTGTAAATTAAAAAAAAAATTCTTTGTTTAGAAATTAGGAAATATCAATATTGATCAACAAAGTAAACAAATAGCAGCAATGTTTTATACACTCATTTTTTCTTGTATACCGAACTGACACACCTCTCCACCATTAGAGGGAGTGTGAGATCACCTTAGAAAATCTTGCAGCAACATCAACAACAGTTACAATTACACAAGAAGAGGTGTCTGATACAAAAAATAAAAAATCTCCAAACATAATAAGCTGAAATAAGCTCACCTGAGATGCAGCAGTACCAACTAGTGATGGTATCAACCCTCCATACAATCGTTCCCACCCTTCTTCCTTCACAACCTATATCAATATTTTTTTTCCCAACAATCACGAACCCCACTTTCTTCCTTTCATAAAATACATTATTTAGCTAAAAAAAAGTTACACTATGGCATTATGATTCAAGCTGAAATAAAGACAGAAAAAAGGACCTGGCACATTTGTTCGAGGGTTCCAACTTTACTCTTGATTTTCTTTACATCACGGTCGGTTTGTTGGCGAGTGTTTAACTGCAGATCACACCAGAAAAAATAATTATAAAAATTCAAATCTTTCACGTCTTAAGAGAAAACCCACTTGAAAATTTTCACGAGAGGATCAGTTTTTGAAACCAAATTCGCACAGTTAAAAGGGGGTATGTTATGAGCTGAGAAATGATCCCTCCCCCAGCTCCGGCCAATCCATTGATCAAAGCGTCCGACATTTCTTTTCTTCTTTTCTGTTATTATTTATTTTCTTGGGAAAATGAAAATATTTCTCAGGAAAGCATGGCAACTGGTAACTAAGCAGAAAAAGAAATTAAGATTTGATAATAGAGAGTGTATAGTAATTAGTATAGTGATGGTGATTTTGCAGTTTGCACATACATGAAGGATTGTTTTCAATATGGATCAAGAGAATGGAATGGAATAAAGGCATGGAAGCACGACTTTCGGAATTTTGTGATGAAGCTTTCGTTTTGGTTGTTGTGTTTGGGAAAAAGCAAATAACGTTGACGTTGTTAACCGTTAAGGAAACAAGCTAAGGGGTGCTCAACTGCCAAGTGCACTTTCACAACTCATTTATAAAAAAAAATACAAATTAAGGCTGGTATTATTTTTAGCCTTTAAAAAAAATAAATTCAATCATGAACTCATAAAAATAAAATTTATTTAACAAAAATATTGAAATGTTAAATTTCTTAGTGTAAGACCCGTGCTACGCGCAAATTTCTTAGATGATCAAATGTATATATTGCATTAATTTTATTTTGTATTTCTGATTCATACTTGTTTTTTTTTTTAGGACACAATCGAAAAAAAAAAGGTCATTGTTGAGGATTCATCTCCTGAACAAGCTCAATCTTATCATAGGTAGAGTACTTTGTAAGCTATATTACCGTTTATCATCAAAATTATATTTGTTAACATGTTCTTTTATGCATGTACTATTAGATCTGAAATTGAAACTGAAGAATTAGAAGAAATCTTAAGAGAATCTAGGAAGAAGAAAAACAATGAAAAATCTGCTGCACAGGGATATGTCTTGTTGGGGTGTATATTTCCGATTTTAAGGTGTTTTCTTTGCTAATAATTGTTTCTGGTTTGCCAGGGAGAAGGAAGCTGACCTGCGATCGACAGAAGGTCACTATGTCTCATTTGAAACGTAAGAACCTTTATTTGATAAATCTTGTTATCCTGATTTAACAGTATGGTATTTTTACTGAATAATATCTACTCTATGTTTAGAATACCGGAGGTAAACTTAGGAAGTGATGATCATTTGTCTCAAGGACACACAGATCAAAGTAGCGTAAACAAACCGGTGGAGAGCATGTAATTTCTCTTTCTAATACCGGTTGCTTTTATCTTTTATTACCTTCTGCTTCTAATTCTTTATATATTTTTTTTAGAAAAAAAGCCTTTTAATGTTTTATTCGAGAAAAAAAAGGCAGGAAAAAAAGCCAAAACTGGAACTATGTAAGTTCTAAAAAACAAAGCCTGTCTTTCTTTTGAATGCTTCGGGTGTATTTTTGACTTTCTTTGGGTGTATTTCAGGTTGAGTCTAGTTGAAGAGAACATGATGGTCTTGCGGGTAGAGACACAGTCACAAACCGAAGCGCTTTCAATGTGAGTTTTTCAAGAAAATTTCAACCTTATAACCATTTTACTTTCACGGGCTTTGTTAACCTTTTATTTTTCTTCTTGTTTAGAGTTCCGATTCAAGTTTGTCTACCACTGTCCCAATCAACTACTGTGCTAGAAATTGAACCAACCCTTGTGTCAGAAATTGAACCAACCCCTGCAAAGTCTCCAAGTGAAAAAGTTAATGAAGAAACTACAAAAAGATCAAGAATAATCTTGGGGTGTATTTGTTTATTATTTGGGTGTATATTGTTCTTGTTAGGGTGTATTCATTTGGGTGTATTTTCTGTATTTGTTTGGGTGTATTGTCTGTATTCGTTTGGGTGTATTTTCTGTATTCATTTGGGTCTATTTTCTGTAATCATTTGTCTGTATTTTTTGTATTTTCTGTATTCATTTGGGTGTATTGTGTGTATTCGTTTGGTGTATTTTCTGTAATCTTTGAGTGTATTTGTTTATTGTTTGGGTGTATATTGTCCTTGTTGGGGTGTATATCCTCACAATTGTTCTGTAACACTGCAGCACTCCAGAACCACCGCCAAAAACTGAACAAAGCACACCCACGCTTCCACCAGCTCCATTTAAAGTGTAAGTTCAGTAGAGTAAAATTTTGTTTTCAATATCATTCATTTATTCTTATTCTTATATTATGTTATATCTCATCACGCAGTAATCCAGCCCCAGAAGATGCTGTTGCACCGATGATGATAGCACGGACAGCATCGTACATTCCTAAACAAGGTCCGATGCCATCATTCAGCCTCGACTTGACTGATTCAAGCCAAGAAGAAGCAACAACGCAAGAGAGTGCAGCAATGCAAGAGGGGGACAGAGGGCGAAAACTCCTGAAACGCCAAAACTAATAGAACAGTTAGGGAAGCTGGTGGGAAAAATTGCAGGCAGTGGGGTGAAAACAGAAGGTAAAACTCCACCTATTCATAAGCAAAGTGGTGAAGAAAGTTTTGAAAAGTTTGAAACTCCTGCGAGGACAAATGAAATGAGTGCTGAAATGAAAGAGAAATGCTACATCTGGGCCACACATGTGAAAACATACACAGATGGAAATACTAATGAGTATGACACCGTGTGCACACTCAATGCCCAAGATAAACACATTATCTCAAAAATTCACTTCGCATCTCTCCAAGCTGATACACATATAGAAGCTGAGGTAATATTAGAATAACATTAATGATTTTATCATGAAAAGTAAATACAATATCGATTTATGTAAAATTGATTTGGGCTTTTATTTCTAGATTGTCTTTGCCATATACCTCATCCTTAACCAGCAAAACATTAAAATGTTTCAAGAAGAAATATACTGTTTCTCCCCTGATATTGTGGTAAGTGGTACTTCAACAAATCTTGGGTGTATTTTCTGCATTCGTTTGGGTGTATTTTATGTATTTGTTTGGGTGTGTTTTCTGTATTCATTTGGGTGTATTTTCTGTATTCGTTTAGGTGTATTTTTTTCATTCGTTTGGGTGTATTTTCTGTATTCATTTGGTGTTTCACAATTGTTGCAGAACATGACCATTGCAAATCATCCAGAAGGGGTATTCTTACAGCCTAAAATCAATAAGCCATTTAGGGTGGAAGACTACCCAATGTTTATACCCTTCTTTGACCTTAAAAAACTTAGCATCGCATCGTTATGTAAGTTTTCGTTTCTAAATCTTCTTATTAACATTTTTTACTTATGTGCCAAATAAATTAAAAGACTGTTCAATATGGACATACTTCAGATTTTTGCACCTATTTGCCATTCACAACATTGGTGGTTATGGGTGGATGATACAAGAGAAAAAAAAAATCTTTTATACTCGACCCATATCACAAGACTTGTCCAGCCAATGAAAGAAAGAACATAAATATATTTGCTGTAAGTTGGTTCTGTGTTATGTATTTTAATATTTGGGTGTATTTCTGTTCAATATAAGGTGTAGGTTTGTGCTCCTTTGTTTATATTCCTTTATTGAATTTATTCATATATTATTGATTTATTTTGTGTTTTAAGGGACATGTAATTTCAAGAATAAGAGTATATGCTGGGGGCACCTCTGAAGAAAAATGATCACGGAATTCATACACCATACATTAATATCTCAGGCCAAAAGACAAGGTATAAATCTTTTAATCTGAAAATTAAACTTTCCTAGATGTAATTTGCTAATTTATTTCTTGTTTTTCAGCTATGACTGTGCTATATATGTAATGAAGTGGCTTGAGATAATTCAGCCCGAAAACGTTAAAAGGGGAAAGTATGAGTGAGACAACTGGACCCAGGTAATTGTGTTTAAAAACTAAATAACTCTATATTACCTTACTAAATTAACATAGTTGACTAAAAAAAATATTCTTTTAAACTTCAGGACGAGGTGGACCACTATAGAGTAGAATATGCTTCCCGGATTCTATTTCATGAAATGAATCAAGACAAGGCTGAAGCCATTAGGAGAAGTGATGCACACTATAAAAAACATTGTAATTATGGACGCTCAAAATCGACAGATGTATTTTCTATCGATATTTATCGACGGCTTGTCGTCGATAAAATAAAAAAATAATTATTTAAAATAAAATATTAAAATCGACGACTGGGTCGTCTATTATGTTAAAGATCTTATATTTTTTTTTAAAATCGACGGATGTATTGTTTATTTTAATATTTCTAATATCGACATTTGTCGCTGTTGATAAATTTAAACGGTTAAAATTTCTCTTTGAAAGTAAATGCATGGTATAAATTTTTTTATAAAATAGAAGGTTAAGAGGTTGATTTTTGTTTTAACTAAAATTAGCGTAGCTGCCGTCTATTTTAATCAATAAAAACTTACACCAGCGATTGCTTCCCGCGTCCCTAGTTTCACCCACATTTTCCCATAGAAATTAACCAACTCACCTTCTCCATTTCACCTCCGCCATTTCACCAACCTTCTCTCTCCACTGCCGCTGTGCCGTCTTTGCTCCGCTGCTCCCGCACCCGCCGTCTTCGCTCCAGTACACTAGTGTCGTTGTCTCTCTCGTTATAAATATCTTTAGGTGCAACATAATAGAGTTCTTAGCTACAATCATGATGAAGAAGAACAATAGTGCCGAAGAAGAACTACGAGATCTGACTGAAACTGCGATTGAGATCTTGTTTCAACTTGATCTCTCAGAAAATCAGATCAAGAAGCTAATCAACAATGAGTGCCTTCAGTTCCTTGAATCGTTGCTGCAAGCGTTGAAGCTTGGGAGCTGCCAATCAAGAGCGTACGCAACACTGCTTTTGAAATCGGCATTTACGGTTTCAAATCCGATCCAGTTGATCAGCGTGAAAACCGAATATTGTTTGAAATCACGAGAGTGGTACGCGACCACAGCAGGCTCATAAGGCGGCATTGAAGCTGGTGGTTGAGCTCTATCCATGGGAAAGAAACAGAATCAAAGTAGTGGAAGCTGGCGTGATGTCCGTGATCGTCAAAGTGCTTCTTGATTCAAAAGAAAGAAGAACGTGTGAGCTGTCGTTAATGGCGTTGGATCAATTTTGCGGTTGCGCAGAAGGTACTCAACAAAAATCAGTTACTATCTCTCTTTCTCTCTCTGCAGTTTCATTCTTTATTAATTTTTTTTTATCATTTTTAGGATTACAAAAATCAGTTACTCTCTCTCTTTCTCTCTGTCTCTAACTTTAGACCTAGTTCTTTTAAAGCTTTTTCTAGATAACGATTATTGCTAGTATACCTTATTTGAATGAATTGTGAAGTGTGAATGGACAAAAAGTTTGGGCATGAGAGTGTTGATTTCCAAAGATGGAGCAACAAGAAATGCAAATAGCCATTAGCCTACTTACAAGTACTGTTCAAACTTCAAAGAGAGAAGCTTCAAGCTTGCTCAACCATTATTAAATTTTCTTGATCCTGATCAAGTTCTACATATTCTAAGAGAAAACGCTTGTTGTAAGGTTCAGAATGTGTAAGAAGTTTATTTGATTGATAAACTAGAATTATGAAGGAATTGAGAAGCAATGAGTAGGACTGAGATTCGTAAGGATGAATGAACTGTATATTGATAAAATTGAGAAACTCCAGATAAAGTTCCACTAATATTTTGGATGATTCTCTCTGGTTCCATTATTGCTTTTATGACATTTTGTCACTCTAACAAACTAGACACCTCAGCTCACAGTTATAATTAAGACCAATCCAGGAATAATTACAAAATGAAGAAAATTCTAATGTTTAATGTTACCAAGAGCTCTTTTCAATTCAATTAACTTCCTCTCATAATTCTATTTTGATGATTCAGCATTTCTGAAGGCAGACTCTGAAGCTTTGAGTTTGCTACCAACCTCTTCGCTTTCTTTCACCCAAGTGGCAGCTTTCCTATTGATGCTGAGAGTTTCAACCTCACAAAGTTTCACAGTGGATTCTAACTTGTCCTTCTTCTCATATAGGGCTTTCAGTTTCAGCTCCAAGTCATTGATTTCATTTGACATTCCATTGATCTTTTCTTTTCTTTTGGAAATTGAAGAATAAAATTGGACCTGCCAGGATTTAACTGTTTCTAACTTCTTTTGAAGCTGATTCTTGGATTCTTTTGTAATAATTGTTATGGATAAATTTTTTTGTGAAAGAAATACCCTACATGCTAAAAGAGTATCACTGGGATCTGCTACAGGTTACATCTTTGCTGTCCTAAATTTAGGGATAAGTTAGTATAATGTCTTTTCTACCATAGTACTATAACAATTGTTTCTTAATGGCAATTCTAGAGCCGTTACAATACATGGCAATAGCAACATATATGATCCATGTTAATTAAAGGTAAGAGGCCAATGATTGCAAGCTAAATTAAAATGCTTGAAGGCTTCATCAAGCTCACATTGAAGATAATAAAACTAATTCTACATTGAAGGCTTCATCAAGCTTTCCTTTTTAAATTCATGCCTCAAAATGAGACTTTTGGTTTTCCTTCAGAAATTTAAGGGTGCTTTATTTTATCTTTTTTTTGTTAATCTGCTACTTATTTCAGTCTCTTGTCCAAATGCAATATGTTACTTCAGCCATTAATGCTTTACAATTTTATGCAAATGTTCAGCCAACCATAAGGTATGCACAGACTTAGCTTATTTATTCCTCCTGTCTTTAATTTGTTGTTGCCTTAACTATTGTTCTGATAATTTGGTATTATGGTATGTTATGTACTTTTCTTTTCTATTGATTGTGTGAGTTCCTAAACAATCTAGTTCTTTTGTTTTACTCTAGGGGGAGGAATGTTTATGTCCAGTTTTCCTCACATCAAGAACTAACATCAATGGATCAAAATCAAGGGCGTGGAGATGAGGATGGCATTTTAGAGTTCTCATGTTTAAGTTAAAAGTTATTACTGAAAGTTCATGGTGTCAATCGATAATTGATCCATGTAACGACTCATATGGTAGTATATATTTTGATAAATAGACTTATGAATAAGTTATCTGTGCTTGGATACATGGTTACATTAGTGCTTGTTTTGAGTGTTTTAAAATATGCTTCTTAAGAAGCTAGATAATTTATTGTGTAGTGGAATGTAGCTTCTGTTTCTATATATTATGTATAAGCAATTGCCCTGTATAATTATTAATTAGATATCAGCATTGTCATTGCATTTTTTGTTACTCCTAAAAATCGACGGAAATGTTATCCCTTTTTTAATTTAATAAGTCGACGCCATTCTTGTTGATATTTAATAATTATATCGATGGATAGGCTGTCGATTTTAATAAATCACATATCGATGAAGCGAACGTCGCTTTTTGATAATATTATCGACAGGCAGGGTGTCGCTTTTAATAAATATGTAAAAATCCAAAATTCATATTATCGACAACCTCCCAATCCGTCGATTTTATTGGATTTTTGAAAAATCGACAAGCTTATAAGCGATCGCTTTCGCCATCGATTTTGCCGTTGATTTTTAATATTATCGACAACTTTACCGTCGATTTGGCCGTCAATTTTAACGGTGCTTCTTGTAGTAGCAATAAGACTGTCCAGGCCATCCTCATTGTTATTGAGTCCATATTGTCAGATAGATTCTAATGATATTGACACTGATTAATGTAACTGTTATATAGTCTTGTAAGAAATTGAACACATGCTGTAAATATATTTGATCCGATTATAAGTAAAAATTTTTTTCATAATTAAACTCTCTCTGCTGTATTCAAAATGTCTGATTTACAGGTACTATAATATGAAGAAAAACATCAAACCAAATATACACCCATAACCTGACATTTTACACCGAAAGAAAGTTGAATATACACCCAAACATCTACCCCCTGATGATTTATCCCTAAAACCCTAAACCATAAACCCTAAACCCTACACCCTAAAACCCTAAACCCTAAAAACCTAAACCCAAAACCCAAAAACCAAAACCCTAAACACTAAACCTTAAAAACCTAAACCCTAAACCCTAAAACCTAAACCCTAAACCCTAAACCACCCAACCTACTATACACCCAAATTATTGATTTTTACACCCATAAGATCTCATTTTACACCCAAGGAAAGTTAAATATACACCAGACTTCTATCCCCTGATGCTTTATCCCTAAACCCCTAAAATCATAAACCCTAAACCCTAAAATCCTAAACCCTAAACCCTAATAAAAAACAAACAATAATTTATAACATAAACAGCAGATTCTGATATATATATATATATGTCAAACACAAGAAAATTCAAAAATACACCTAAAAAACTAAGGTTTACACCCATATTCTATAACTAAACACCCAAAAAACTATCCACTGCTGCTGGTTCCCTGAACTGATAATTCATAACGCGTCCTTGATATTGGCTGGAATTTGGATGCACCACTGATGCAGCATCAAAAAGGTTTAACTGGATATAATAAACTCACATATTAGCAAAAATATTAACAAGAAAATTAAAATCAATCACCACAAGTTTAAACAACATCACTTTTACCTTGTTTAGATCTTTTGTTTTCTTCTTCTTTGAGGCATTTGCAATCTGTTTGTCCAACTTTGAACCTAGCCTATTTTTTGGACGTCCTCTTGTTCGAATCCTTGGAGGGCTTTGAAGCTCGTTAACGGATTCCAAGTTGGCGTCTTCATGAGATAACGAACATGTCCCCTTCCTTTTGGCTTTCAATTCTTCCATCTCAACCATGACCTTATCGTACGCACGGTGCAGAATGGTAGTCAACTCGTCTGATTTTGATTTAAATTCACAAATATTTTGCAAACAAAAAACTAATTCGTCAAACCTCTTGCTTCTTGGCTCCAACAATGGCTCGTCGTGGCTGCTCTTGATGTGTGTGTGTCTCCTCTTTACCTTCTTGCTCCATCGTTCCAATATATATCTCGATGACACTTGGCTTACTCGTTCAAAGCTTAACACACTTAGTACGTGACGGCACAATATCCCTCTTGACTCAAATAATAAGCATTGACATTTTACCTCGGCCACTACTGAGTCGTAAGTAACCACAAACTTGTTGAATATTGAGCTGGAAACTTGTTCTCCAACTTCGTATACTGAATAGCCTAGAGCGGAATTCGTTAATCTAGTGATACAATTCGCCTTTTGATAAACCACTATTTTATGGTTTATCTTGTGCTCAATTGAGTGGTTTTTATCAACTCTTTACCCACTTATTCATACTATTTGCATGGTTTTACATTTGCCTTCCTAATTATGTGCTTTGATTGAAAACATGCTTCTTTGGCCTTAAGTTCCCTATGTTTAATCCTCTCCTATTACCATTAGATGCCTTGATATGTGTGTTAAGTGATTTCAGAATTTATAGGGCAGTAATGGCTCAGAGGATGGAAAGGAAGCATGCAAAAGTGGAAGGAATGCAAGAAGTTGGAGAAATTACTAAGCTGTCCAGCCTGACCTCTTCGCACTCAAATGGCTATAACTTTAGCTACTGCTCTTTTGCCACTATGTGCTTATATTGCTATTATCCTATTTGCCTACTTGCTTTCCTGCTTTTGTTCTTCAATTATATCCTGGAATTTCTGCATTTCAGGATGTCTGACCCTCAACGCAAAGGAAAAGGCAAAGCAACCACTGGTAAAAGGAAAAGAGGCGAATCCTCTATGTCCATCCTTGACATCTTGCATGACGACTCCTGGCAAAAAAAGCACTTTACCCCGCAGGAGAAGGCTGACCAGCTCCTTACTGCCACAGATCCAGTTAAATTTGTAAACAGATACTGTGAGCTTAAGTATCCAGTGTTTGCCACTTCCAGGAACCTGTACCTAGAAAGAACTCTAAAAATTCCAGAAGAACTACAGTAGTACACCTCCGAACAGATAAAACAGAGAGGCTGGTTCTTCTTGGAAAGAAACTTGACAGAGGTCAATGCTTCCTGGGTCAGAGAATTTTACTGTAACTATTTCAAGACTTCCCTGCATGCAGTGAACCTCAGAGGAAAACAGATTTTGGTCACTGAGGAAGCTATTGAGGACATCCTCCACTTTCAGCCTAAGTCAGATCAACCTGATGGTTACCAAAAAGCTGAAGAGGATATGAGATTTATGAGATTTGACTGGGAAGCTGTCAAGTAGAGAATAGCCCTTGATCCTACTATCCCTTGGGTCATGGGTAAGAACACATTGATGCCTAAGGGGATCAAGCTGATATATCTGAATGATGAGGCTCTCTGGCACCAGATTTTGAGCAACTATGTGATGCCGAGCACTCATGAGACAGAGCTGCCCGCTGCTATGATCACCGTCATCTGGTGTGTGATGGAGGGTAAGGACCTGTATCTTCCACGTTTCATCAGGCATTACATGGCCAGGGTCCATGTCAGAGGCACCCTTCCTTTCCCTTATCTGATCACCCAGCTAGGCCGTCAAGCTGACGTGCCTTGGGAGCTTGCTGATGAGACTGCAAGAAGATTATCCCTCACTGCAGGAAGTTTCAGGCTTTAGGTCACAGAACCCCATTCCTCACCGTTTTTGATGAGGCAGCCACACCTTCAGCTGCCTCTTCTTTATCCACTGCTGCACCAGCTACCACCACTGTACCTCCACCTACCTCAGAGCCCATTTACCACCTCGTGCACCGCCTTTTTCAGCGGCTAGACCAGATGGAGTGCCACAACCAGCGGCGATATGCGAGATCTGAGTGTCGCAACAAGCGACGCTATGAGCATTTAAAGTTGTTGCTCCGCACTGGCCACCATGACATTCCCTCTGAGCCCGACACACCATCAGAGCCATCTGAGGAGGAGGCGGACGAGCATGAGGAGGAGGCACCTTCCCAGGCCGAGCAGGGAGGACCAGAGCAGGCTGCGCCACAGCATGAGGAGCCTCACCAGATCCAGGCCGCAGACCCGGAGATCCCTCTCCAGTTAGCACCTCTACTGCATCAGACAGATCCCACTATACTCATAGAGACTGTAGACCCCCAGGCCACAACAGAGACACCAGCAGCCCATCCGTCCGGTGATGACACTTCTTCACGCCCAGCTTGAGTGAGCATCGAGGACAATTCTATATTTTAAGTGTGGGGAGGTCGCCATCCCTGGCTTATCTTTTTGGTGAACCTCTACAGACTCTTCTATCTTATTTTGTTTATTTTTCTGTATTTTTATTTTTATTTTTATTTTTATTTTTCAGTACTTACACATTGTTCTTTTGCTGTATTTTTACTTTATTTTTGCATTTTGCACTTTAGTTTATATCTTAGACATTTAGTTTAGTTTGCAATTCTAAACTTATTAGTTATAGAATATGTGGATTAATTAGTATAGTTTACCCTTTTAGCATATAATAGTTTGGTTTAATTGATAATAAAAGGAGTAAACTAGAAACTTTAGTAAATTAAAATAATCCACACACCTTGTATATATAGCATTACATGTTAGTTAGTTAACAACATTTCTTCAAGGAGGAACACTAAGATTTTAAAAGCCACCCTAATATTTACATTGAGAATAATGGGAACTCTTGATTTCTAATTGCATGACATACATAACTGATATATGGTTTTTGAGCTGGAGAACACACAGCCTGTGAGTTTTGAGCTTAATTGTATGGTTACATTCAAACCATAAATTTCATTCTTATGTGTTTTTCCCTTCTTTTTTCTTTCTGATGTTCTTTACTTTGTTTTAGTCTATATATCCAATATAGAATATAGATACATACCAAGAGATGATTGAGGCCATCATTTGAATCTTTCCTCACTTATCCTAAATTAGCCTACCTTTTACATCACCCTTGTTAGCCCCCTTGAGCTTTTAATCCCCTCTTGTTCTATAACCACATTACAAGCCTTAAGTAGAAAAACAAAATAACAATCCCAAGTTGAATCCTTGGTTAGCTTAAGATAGATATTGTGTACAATTTAAGTGTGGGAAATTTTATGGGAATATGGTATGATAGAAACAAAGTAGGAATTTAAAATGAATAAGTTATTTCATAAATTTAGGAAGCATGCTCATGTGAAATCAAAATAACTAAATTACCATGTGCATAAAAAAAATTTATATTTTTAGTACTCAAATAAGGGGATACAAAAATTCCCCAAGTGCAAAATAAAAAAAGAGAATCAATGCACATGGGACAAAATTTCAAAATTAAATCTAATGCATGAGCTTGTAATACAAAGTGGAAAAATTTGGGTAAATAGGTAAAAGCACTTTAAAATTATATAAAGTACGTATGTTAGGTGAGATCTTAGACTAATCAAGGATTCACTTTGTTAGCTCACTTAGCCTTATACATATACCCTTACCTTTAACTTGGCCCCAGTACAACCTTGAAAAAGACCTCATGATTTTTGTATGACTATATTCAATATTTGTTGATTGGTTAGATGAAGAACAAAGTTTTAGAAAAGCAAGGATAGAAAAAGAATAGAGTGATTAATCCAATAAACACTGAGTGACTAGAGAGTAAACACAAAAATCCAGTGAGGGTTCAATACCTCATCACCATATATCTCTGCTTAATTGTTAATTGTCTTGCAAGTTTGTGAAATACTTTTACCCATTTCAATTGTAAAAGTGCTTTAACATTATCTAGGGTTTGGCTATGCATATATGATTCCTTGAGGATATGAATTAATTTAATTATATATAAGCTTTATATACAAGTGAATAATAACTAGAATTGCATGATTCATTTAGGTAGTTGAATTTAGAATAGAATGCATTGCATGAGATTCCACCATTCTAACTTTACCCTTTCTCTTGGATTTAGCATGAGGACATGCTATTGATTAAGTGTGGGGAGGTTGATAAACCCATATTTTATGATGTATTTTGTGCTCAATTTAAGTGATTTATTCAATCCTTCACCCACTTATTCATGTAAATTGCATGGTTTTACTTTCCCTTCCTTATTATGTGATATATGTGAAAAACATGTTTCCTATGCTTTAAAAATATTAATTTTAATTACCCTTTATTACCATTCGATGCCGTGATTTGTGTGTTAAGTATTTTCAGATCTCCTAAGGCAGGAATGGCTTAGAGGGCAGAAAGGAAACATACAAAAATGGAAGGAAAGCACAAAAATGGAGTTTTGAAGAAAAGGGCAGCGACGCGAACGCGTGACTGACGCGGACGCGTGCCTTGAGCAAAACGCAAATGACGCGTACGCATGACCAAAGCGAACGCGTGACAAGGAAAACTCCCAGATGACGCGACCGCGTGACCCACGCGGACGTGTGACAGACGCCACGTGCAGAAACTGCAGAAAACGCCCCCAGCGATTTTTGAAACCCTTTCGGCCCAGATCTAAGTCCAGAAAACACAGATTAGAGGTTATAAAGTGGGGGAATGCATCAATTCATAAGGGAGGTTCTCGATTATTCACTTTTCATAATTTAGATGTAGTTTTTAGAGAGAGAGGTTCTCTCCTCTCTCTTAGGTTTTAGGATTAGGATTTCTCTTAAAGGATTTAGGATTTCAACTTCCTCTCAGGTTCAATATTCCTTTTATATTTTTATTTATTCTAATGCTTTTATTCGTATCTGACTCATGTTACCAATTTGGATTATGAATTCTTCGTATTTAGATTTGAATATTCTATTTAATATAATTTGAGGTATTTCATATTTGACTTTGCTTTGCTTTATTTATATGAATACTTTTAATTTAATTTAGAATTTTCCCTTTTGTCTTTGGTTGATTAATTGGTAACTCTTGAGTTGTCAAACTCATCGTGATTGATAATTGTTATTTTTGCTAATTGAATTGAATTCCACTAACTCTAGTCCTTTCTTAGGAATTGGCTAGGACTTGAGGATCTAACTAATTAGTTCACTTGACTTTCCTTTGCTTTAGTAAAGGTTAACTAAGTGGGATTAAAACTCAATTCTCATCACCATCGATAAGGGTAACTAGGATAGGACTTCCGAATTTTCGTACCTTGCCAAGAGTTTTATTAGATATTAATTTATTAATTCCTACAATTTATTTTCCTTGTTCAACCCTTTTGAAACCCAAAAACACTGTTTTCCATAACTAATAATAAGAACACCTCCCTGCAATTCCTTGAGAAGACGACCCGAGGTTTAAATACTCGGTTATCAATTTTATTGGGTTTGTTTAAGTGACAAACAAAACTTTTGCACGAAAGGATTCTCTGTTGGTTTAGAAACTATACTTACAACGCGATTATATTTTTGTGAATTTCTTTATCGATAGGAAATCAGATCGTCATTACACACACTCACTAGGCTAAGCTAATCAAAGATCCAAATTGAGGACATTTATTGTTTTTCACTTTAAGGCTTGTAATGTGCTAAATTAAAGAACAAAGTGGGTTAATCGTAGGCTCAAATTGGCTAACAATGGATGATAAGAGGTAAGGCTATTTGGGTAAGTGAGCTAAATGAAATGATAGCATCAATCATATAAATGCATGAATACACAAAATAATGGACATAAAGAATCAAACAAATCAAAGATTACAATCATAGAAAGAGAATAATGCACACAAGAAGAAAAATAAGTGGTTATAAGATGTAACCACACCATTAGGCTCAAATCTCACAAGCTTGTGTTCTTAGCTCAAAAACCATGTTCCACAATATATATAATTCAAGCAAGTTCTATGAAAAGTTTTCACTCAAATCAATTGAGATGCCCTATAGATAGAAATCTTGAAAGATTTCATTATTTTGACTAAGCTTATTATGTATATATATGCAAAAATAAGAAAATGAAAGTAAAAATCCTAAAAACCTATAAATGAAATGCAAAAGTGTTGGGATTAGAATTTTGTCACCCAAAATCACCGATTGGTCAGACGACCTCCACACACTTAAAAGTTTGCACCGTCCTCGGTGCATTCAAAGATGAGCAAGGGGGTACGGCGACTTGCCGGGTTGCCACCTTCAGCTGGTAGGTCAACCGGTGCTGCGTGTTCTTTCTCTCGCTTCCGTTTTTGCTTGCGGTGCATCGTTCATGAAAAACAAAAATATAACACCATAAGATGGGATAATACAAAAGCAAGGAAGCATACATTGTTGAATGAGGTAATAATCACTAGAATGGGGTGAGTGAATTAATGTGACATTAATGGCAAATAGGTGTGTGTGTCCTAAACCGCGCGCAATTTAGAACTCACACTAGCATAAAAAGCGATGTCACAAAAGAAGCATGCATTTCACTCATCATAGTGTGCTTGAGATTCTTTAAGTAAACTTGTAAGGTAAAACAAGCATTAAAGAAGCATGAAAGCATTCAAGCCATAACATATGGATGCATATGATCATGAAACACAATGCATTAAGATAAATACACAACATCCATCAAGAATTTGCCTAATCGAGGAAAAAGATTCCAATTACATGGTGGACAAATCATGCAATTCAAAAGGATGTACAAGCTTGAAGGCAATTCTCATCATTGAATTCTCAAGATTAAGTATGAAAAAGTCAAAACCAAGTAGCAATTTATAACCTCAATCAAGAGATCCAACAAAGAATATTCAAAAATAATTATGCTAAGATAGCATGCAATTATTAATAAGCAGCAATATATGGTAAACAAAATCCATAATCCAACGCTTATAATGAAAAAGAGAAAAGAAGATAAAAACTAAACTAAGTAATCAACTAACTAACCTGACTAACTAAAAGAAGTGGTTATAGATGGTGTTTAGAAGGGTTGGATGAGGGGTAGGAGAAGGGAAGAAGAAAGGAGAAGGAAAGAAATGGAAGGAGGAGAAGAAAAGAAGTGTAGTGAAAGAGGGGCATCCGCGCGTACGCGTGCATGGCGCGCGCGTGCGGATGGTGGTGAAATGGGCCCAACGCGTACGCGTACATGGCACGTCAGCGTCGATGGCTTATTTCGAGAGTGACGCGTACGCGTCATGTACGCGTGCACGCGAGTTGGTTTGTGCCTCGGGCACAGTGCTCGCCCAGCATTCACACAACTCTCGGGTCAATATATGGAGGAATGAAAATTTGGTATCCACGCGTACGCGTGCATGGCGCGTGCGCGTGGATAGGCGAAGATGCTTGATGCACGCGTACGCGTGCAGTGCGCGTACACATGGATGGTGCTCTGTTTTTCAAAATTTTTCTATATTTTTGCACCTATCCAAGCATTCCAAACCTCCAAACAGCTACCAAAACACCATAGAACCTTATTTAACATACTAAACTACCAAATAAACTCAACAAATTAATCAAAACATGAAATTAAACTACTTTTACCAATATATACAAAAGAGAAAAAAAGAAAGATTTTACCATGGTGGGGTGTCTCCCACCTAGCACTTTTGTTTATTGTCCTTAAGTTGGACTTATGGGAAGCTCCTCATCAAGGTGGCTTGTGCTTGTAACCATCTTGGAACATCCACCAATGCTTAAATCTCCAATAAGCTCTATTCTTCAAAGATGATAACTCCAAGCCTTGATGGAGTTTCACACAAGCTAAGGGCTCCCAAATTTGATCCTCATGTATGCCGGGATCCCATATCTTGTTTCTACACCCATCTTCATGTTGATCATCATTATTCCATTTGGGTGCCATAGTTTTAGAATTCTCATTCAAGTGACCAAACATCATCTTAGACCCAAGCAATCTAGTTCTACACCAACCCTCGCTTTTAAGATTTGGGCATGTAACCATCATGAACTTTGATTTACATTGCCAACCACTAACCATCTCCCTTTTACTCTTAAAGCCACAAATATATCTAAGTTGACCATCCGTTTCAAGCAAACCATATTCAAGGGGAATAATAAAGCTCAAGTATAAGGAATTTACCCACTTGAATGAAAGAATGGATGGTGGTAGCTTGGGGAGAGGTATTTCCAATGTCCTTGCAAGCTCTACTCCCTTGTGTTTTTCCTTGATTGTCTCCACCTCTTTACAAACTTCTTCCTTCTCAATCCTTTGTTCATCAATTTCATCTAACTCTTCTCCTTCACTCAAATCATAAATGGGAGGAAGAGAAAAATCTACCTCCATATTGCTTTCCATCTCATCGGGAGAAGGTTCTTCAAATTCAAAGGATTCACCACCAAGAAGATTGGATGCATGATCTTCATCTCCAAGGGAACTCAATTCTTGCTTCATTCCTTCCAAGTCTTCATTCAAAAATTGTTTTGGTGGTTGTGCACTCTCCTCTTCAACATCAAATTTAATCTTCTTGGAGAGGTTCTCTTCAACCCTAGGTTCCCAAGGAGGTTCCGCACTCTGATAAACCCCGATTTCGTGGTTTATTTTGTGCTTATTTCGGGGGATTTATCCACCTTTTTCCACATTTATTCAATGAAATGGTATGGTTTTGTAATTCTCCCTTAAATTATGCTTAAATGTAAAAACATGCTTTTTAGGCCTTAAATTGGTGATTTTAATCCACCCTAATTCCATACGATGCCTTGATGTGTTTGTTAAGTAATTTCAGGTTCATTAGGCAAGTATTGGATGGAAGAAATGAGGAGAAAAGCATGCAAAGAGGAGAATGCATGAAGAAACAAAGATTTGGAATGCACCAATGGACGCGCACGCGTACAAGGCGCGCACGCGCACATACCGCTTCCGCGCAGATTGGGAATTCACCAGCGACACGCACGCGCACAGGGCGCGCGCGCGCCGATACTCTTACTTGGCCCACTTAATGGCAAAATACTGGGGGCGATTTCTGAGCTGCCCAAGCCCAAATCCAACTTGTTTCTGAGTGTATTTCATGCAAAATTGAAGTCCAAGCAAGGGGGGAGCAATTAGTTTAGCCAACATGAGCCTTTAGTTAGTTTTCTAGAGAGAGAAGCTCCCTCTTCTCTCTAGAATTAGGATTAGGATTTCTTAGATCTAGGTTTAATTCATGCTTTGATTTACTTTTCCTTTACAATTTCTTGTTCCTCTACTCTTTCTCTCTTTAATTTTGTATCTCATTCTTGCAATTGCTTACTTTGTTGTTAATGCACTTTTTGGTTTTTTTTATTTATTTTCAATTCAATGCAATTTATGATTCATGTTCCTTTATTGTTGAGTTGGATTTGTTGTTGTTTAATTCCTTGCAATTGAGTAGTGTAGATTTACATTCTTTGCAATTTTACCATGCTTTCCTTTTATGCCTTCCAAGTATTTGATAAAATGCTTGGAAGGATGTTAGAGTAGATTTTGAGCATTCTTGGCTTGGAAAGAGTGATTGGGTAATCTTGAGTCATGAAAACCCAACTTATGTTGGTGATCTAGAGTTGTTAGCTAGTATTGTTTCCATTGACGCTAATCTTTTGCTAATTTAATTAGTAAGTTGATTAGGACTTTTGGAATATTGTTTCCATTGACGCTAATCTTTTGCTAATTAAATTAGTGAGTTGATTAGGACTTTTGGATTGAGATTAGCTATTCTTGTTAGACTTTCTCTCATGGAAGATAATATGATACCTTCTTCCAATGTTGGAGATGACGTAATAAGATAAATTCTTGTTTATATTTGTGACATGATTAATTAGTCTTGTTTGACATTCTTCCGATGTGTGAGTTAACTAAATAAGATGAATTAATCATGCATGACTAGGATAGAAAGCCTATGATCTCAATCCATTGCCATGAATGTCTCTCTTTATTACTTGCTTTCCTTTGTTGTTTACTTGATTTACTTTTCTTGCCCAATTTACTTTCCTTGCCCTCTCATAAATCAAAACCCCCTTGTCCCCTCATAGCCAATAATCATACATTTCATTGCAACTCTTCGTGAGACGACCCGGAGCCCAAAATACTCCAGTTATTTCTTATTTGGGGTTTGTACTTGTGACAAAACCAAATTTTTGATGTGGGAATTGTTTGTTGGTTTGGAACTATGCTTACAACGAAGTTATTCCTTCTATAAGAAGAAATTCTAGACCATCAAGCAAAACTCATTCATCACATTCCTAAGTCTTCAACCACTTCTTCCTCTTCTTCAATGATCATAGGTTCCTCCAATTGTTCTAACACAAAATAACATCCCTCATGTTCCACCGGAGTTTCCAATCTCTCCTTCATACTATGCTTTTCAATTAATTCTCCACATGTGACCATGGGAGTGCTTTGAGTGCTCAATTATTGGGAGGCTAAAGTGCTTACTACCTTGGTCAAGATAGCCACAAATTCTAGTGTCTCCATTTGCATTTTCTCCTTGCCCTTGAAGTATAAGGCTAAGGATTTCATCCATTGAGGATTGGGGTGGATAAGAGGCTTCATTGTCTTGGAGAAAAAGGTTCATAATAGGAAGGTGGTCCTTCTTGGTAAGGGTATGGTGGTGTGTACTAAGGTGGTTCTTGGGAGTATTGATATTGGAATGGCGGTTCCATGTATGGCTCATATGGTTCAAAAGGTGGTTGGTATGGTATATGTGGGTTAGGGTCATGTGGATGTGTTTGGTGAAAGGAGGCTTGTGAGTATGGGTGAGGTTCATGTTGAGGATATGACTCGTAGGCATATCGTGGTGGTTCTTGAAAGTCACAAGGAGATTCACTATAGCCATTGGATTGGTATGCATCATAGAATGGCTCTTCTTCATAGTGCATTGGTGGAGGTTGTTGCCATGAAGATTGATCATATGCATATGGCTCCTCCCACCTTTGATTGTCCTATCCTTGATACACATCTTCATTGAAGCCCTCATTTCCTACAACATAGTTAGAACCAAACTCATAGCCAAAGTGAGAATTCATGATAGCAAGAGAAAATGAAAATAAAATCAAATAAGAAACAAAAAAACCAAATCCTAAAACTAGCAAGAGCTAACAAAAGAAAACATATTCACATTATTCACATATATACAATAACCAATAACATAACACCATTGCAATTTCCCGGCAACGGCGCCATTTTGATGAACGGACTTTTGACGGTTTAGAATTCTCAAATGAATTCTCGTTGCAATATAGTTTCTAAACCAACACTAATCCTTTCATACAAAAATTTGTTTGTCACAAGTAACAAACCCCTAATAATCCTAATAACCGAAGTATTTAAACCTCGGGTCGTTCTCTCTAGGAATTACAATAAAGTGTCTTGTTATTGGTTATGAGATATTTTGGGGTTTTGGGATAAGAAACATGAAATGTAAATAACAATGAAGTAAACTAATAACTATGAAGGTCTTGGCAAGGTTTGGTGGTCAAGGATCTTTATCCTAATCACTAACCACAACATGAAAATTGGCAAGGATCAATCCTATTAAGTCATCCTCTAACTAATAAAGGAAAGTCAAATGAGCTATGTCAATCCAAGTCCATAAGTCCTAGTTCTCCACCAATTCAATTAGTGAGATCTAGAGTTAATGTTTCCCAATTATCAATCACTTGGACATTAGTAACTCAAGAGTTCCTAAGTTACCTTCCCAAGCCAAGAGCATAAAATTCTACTCTAAAATCCAACTAAGCATTTCATCAAACACTTAGAAGGCATAAAAGGAAAGTAAAATGAACTAAGCAATTCAACAATAGAAGAACATGAATCATAAATTGCATTGAAATAAAAATAGAAGAACAAAAATGCATCAACATAAAAGTAGAGGATTACATGAATTAAAAGCAAAACTAGAGAGAGGAAAGGTAGAAAATGAAGAATTACAAAGAGAAAAGTAAATCAAAGCATGAATTAAACCAAGATCTAAGAAATTCTAAGCTAGATCTAACCTGATCCTAACCCTAGAGAGAAGTGAGAGCTTCTATTTCTAAAACTAACTTTCCCTCCAAAAATTAAACTAAACTAAAATAGTGTGTAAAGGTATGTTGACTCCTCTTCATTCCTTGGGTTAAATAGCATCAGAAGTGAGTTGGATTTGGCCCTGGGAAGCCCAGAATTTGCCCCCAGCGTTTTGCCTTTAAGTGAGTCACGTGCGGATACCGACGCGTACGCGCACGTCACGTGTACGCGTCACTTGACAATTTTCTATCCACGCGTACGTGTCATGTGCGCGTACGCGTCGCCATGCGACGTCACAATCCACGCGTGCGCGTGGGTTTCAGCATCCCAAATCCTTGCTTTTCCATGATTTCTCCACTTTGCATGCTTTCCTCTTCATTCCTTTGATCCATTCCTAGCCTTTTCAACCTGAAATCCCTTAACAAACAAATCAAGGCATCTAGTGGAATCAAAGGTGAATTAGATTTAGCTAATTAAGGGCCTAGAAAGCATGTTTTCACACTTAAGTACAAATTAGGAGACAATCATGAAACCATGCTATTTCATTGAATAAATGTAGGTAAAATGTCATAAAATCTCCTAAATTACGCACAAGATAAACCCTACAAATGGGATTTATCAGTCCTTTCCTTGTTGGAACCACAACTATAACAATTATAATGGGTTAATCTCACTTGATCAACCTTCACATCGGAGAGTAAGTTAAATGAGCATAAGCTAAGTGTTCTTAACCCACAAATCCAAAATTGCTTGCTAATTGCCTTAGCAACAAATTAGCGTTAGTGGGAACAAGAACAATTAACAATCCAAGAATTGACACTAAATGTTGGACATTCCAACTCTAGAAACCCAATTGCTCACTTTTCCCAAGCCAAGAGCTAGAAAATTAGCCTAAAACCATGGTTGACATTTTGTCAAACACTTGGTGGGCAAAAACATTAAACATGGGAAAAATGAGAAAAGGCTTGAAACTAAAAGCAACAAATGATCTGAATCAACAAGAATAACACAATAAAGCATGAAACAAACATCAAACATCAAATTCATCAACAAGAAATTGAAATTGCAAAAGAGAAGTAAAATTGAACTATGACTTGAATTATAAGAAAGAATAAGAACAATGTAACAATAAAGAGCAATAACAAAGAGATACTTACAATGGAAGCTAGCAAAATCCAAGATCAAAAATGGAAATGGCACTTGAATGTAAAACCTAATATAAACCCTAATAGAGATGATGAAAAACTTAGAGAAAAACTATACTAAAGCTTCCTACTACTATTCCTAAGCTATCCTAATGATATGCTATCTTATGGTCTTCATTCTCCCTTCAATATGAGCTAAATGGCTTCAAAAATGGGCCTCCAATCCACCAAAATGGCGTTCGCACACTTTGCGAAAATCTTTTCCTGTGCGTACACACAAGTAGCTGTGCGCATGCACACTAGGCGATACTCTGAATGACCGCACAACGCGCTCGAAGTAATCCATGCGCACACGCGGCTCTGATTTGGTGGCTGTGCATACGCACGCAGGTCTGTGCGTACGCACACGTCTTTGTGCTTGTCTCCTTTGATTCTTCATGCTTCTTCCACTTTGCATGCTCTTCTTCCATTTTCTTCAAGCCATTCCTACCTTATACATCTGAAATCACTCACAACCAACATCAAGGCATCGAATGGAAGGCAAATGGAATAACATAGGCTAAATTAGGCACAAAAGAGCATATTTTCATAATCAAGCACAAATTGGTAGGAAAGTTCAAAAGCATGCTATTCAAGGGAATAAGTGCAATTTTATATGATGAAATCCATTCAATTCCAACCAAAAATCATCATCAAATATGAATTCATCAATTCCCCCACACTTAAACACTAGCTTGTCCTCATGCTAAACACATTCAAAAGAGATAGATGAAAGGGAAAACGACTTATTCTATACACTACTTAAATGCATGTAACTATCCTAAGGCTATTTACCAATATGTACTACGCTAAGAGTTGGTAGAAACAAACCATGAAATTCCAATCCATCACAAGAAAGCTTTAGGGCCAATGCAAAGAGTTCATGCACAAAGATCAATGTCCAAAGAATTGAATTGAAATTTTCAAAACTATCCAATCGAACAACTTGCAAGAAGATACAATATGAGATGTAAGAACATAGAATTGAGCGATCACCGGATATGTGTTCACTCAATTCGCTCAGTGTTTAGGGGTTTAACCACTCAATTATCCTTTTATCATGCTTTTCAAAGATTTGCAAGTCATCTAACAATCAACTAGTATTTAATGCATGAATAACAAATATCATGAGGCCTTTAGAGGGATGTAATGGGGCTAGGGTTAAGGTAGGATGAATATGGTTAAGTGGACTTAAAAAATTAGTTCTTTGATTAGCTTAAGTGTCCCCTCATCCTATATCATTTATATACACATAACAATACAACCTATCCACCCATTTTTTCTATCTTACCTTACTCATGCATTTTCTTTTCAAAACATGACATATGCATCCTTTATTTAACTCTTTTATTTCATACTTTATTATGCACATTTTTTTTAAATTGAACTATAGATGCACATGTCTTAATCAATGAAATGCATGAGCATTACCTAATTGCCAAAAATTTTTCACAATGAGTTCATGCCTCTATCACCAATATTTCCCAAAATTCTCCCACACTTAGAATATACACACTAATCCACTCAAGCTAATCAAAGAGTAATTTAGGGACATCTATGGTTTTTTGCTTAAGGGGAGTAATATGCTTAACATCAGAACAAAAGGGGATTCGCAGGCTCAAAGGGGTTCACAAAAGTGAATGCAAGGGTTGGCCATATAGGTTAGTGAGTTTAACATCAAAGATGACCTCAATCATGCTAAATACATCCAAACACAAATACAGGACATAAAGAATCATGCAAATCAATGATCACAATAAAAAAGGAGTATAATCACACAAGAACAGACATTATGGTTGAAAAATGCAACCATCTATCAGAGCTCAAATCTCACAAGGTATGTTGTTCTAGCTCTTTTCTATGTTCTACAAATAATTTACTCCAAGCAAGTTGGCAAACACAACCTTTTCTTCAATTAAATTAATGCTATGCCTTAGAAAAGATCTCATGGAAATTTCTTGGTGTTTCACCAACTTATTCATTCTATCATGCAACATGCAAATATTAACTATTATGAATATTAAAGAAATATTTACAAATAAGCCAAACAAGATAAAACAGAAATAAAACTACTCAAAATGAAGAAAAAGACTTGAAAGAAACATTGCAAAGTGCTTTGAAAAGAGAAATTTTACCCCCCTTGAAATCATCGATCCTCCCCCACACTTAGTTTGTGCACGGTCCTCCGTGCATGCTTACGATCCGGGAGAATGAGACCCTTGGGGGTCCACTGATAAACCACTATTTTATGGTTTATCTTGTTCTCAATTGAGTGGTTTTTATCAAGTCTTTGCACACTTATTCATACTAATTGCATGGTTTTACATTTTCCTTCCTAATCTTGTGCTATCATTAAAAACATGTTTCCTGGGCCTTTAAATTGCTAATTTTAATCCTCTCTTATTACCATTCGATGCCTTGATATATGTGTTAAGTGATTTCAAGATTTATAAGTCAGAAATGGCTTAGAGGATGGAAAGGAAGCATGCAAAACTGAAAGGAATACAAGAAGTTGAAGAAATTGCTAAGTTGTCCAACCTGACCTCTTCGTACTTAACTGACCATAACTTGAGCTACAGAGGTCCAAATGAGGTGGTTCTAGTTCCATTGGAAAGCTAACATTTGGGGCTTTGAAATGATGTATAATTTGCCATAGTTTCCCTGAAGATAAGTGATGCACACGCATGGATCTGCGTAAATCCAATGACCTGTATGTTTCTGAATTCGCCCCCAGCGATTTCTGGGCTATTTCTGACCCAGTTTTCGGCCTAGAAAAGACAGATTAGAGGCTATAAAATGGGAGAATCCATTCATTCATACATACAACTCTCTCTAGGTTTTAGAATTTAGGATTTCTCTTAGTTTTAGGATTACTTCTTCTCAAATCCAGGTTCAATGTTCCTTTAATTTAGTTCTCTTCATCTATTTCTCTTGTTAATTACTTATGTTGCCAAATTGGTTTATGAACTCTTCATGTTAGATTTGAATTTCTATTTAATGCAATTCGAGGTATTTCAGATTTATGATTTTAATCTAGCTTTTTACATTCTTAGCTTTGGTTGAGTAATTGGTGACACTTGAGTTATCAAACTCCTTTGTTAATTGATAATTGGAATTTGCTGGTTGATTTGGATCCCTCTAAAGCTAGTCTTTCTATAAGAGTTGACTAGGACTTGAGGAATCAAATTGATTAGTCCACTTGACTTTCCTATATTTAGTAAGGGTTAACTAAGTGGGAGCAATAAACAATTCCCATCACAATTGATAAGGATAACTAGGATGGGATTTCCAGTTCTTATACCTTGCAAGGGTTTTCATGATTACTTCTTGCCAATTTATTTCCTTGTTCCCTATTTCAAAAACCCAAAAAGATACTTTTCCATAACCAATAATAAATCATACTTCCCTGCAATTCCTTGAGAGATGACCAGAGGTTTAAATACTTCGGTTATCAATTTTATTGGGTTTGCTTTAGTGACAACCAAAACTTTTGTACGAAAGGATTCTTTGTTGGTTTAGAAATTATACTTTCAACGAGAACTTATTGTGAATTTCTTTACTAGCAGAAAATCCGTTCGTCATCCACCTTTAGCTGCTGGTCGCAAAAATGGGTTAGTCACCTTCATCTTGTTCCTCCACAACTAGCTTGGATAAATCCTCAAGAGTTGGGCCAGGGTCTTTTCCTTCTAGCTTTGCCACTATCCACTCGAAACACTTTTGCTCCAAATGCTCCATGTGGTGGATTTTGTGCAAGATGTCTTGGAACAAGTCCGAAGGAGATCCTAGAATCGGTAAAGGAGTTGATGAAGTTGGTAGACTTGATGGTGGTACTGTGGTTGTCTTCCTCTTGGAGGGTGCTGTGTCTGTTGATCCTTCCAAATCTTCCCTCAGAATGAACTTGTTGCTTCTTGGAACCTCAAACATTATGTTCGTCGGATGCCCCTCTACCCCCGCTGCTGTCGCTAAACGCATCACCATCGATGGAAAAGGAATGTTGATGTTCTTCTTCTCAATCAGTTTCCATATCGATGTGCATATCAAAGGCACAATGGCTATGCTCTTTCCTTCCATAATAGCCCAAAGTAGCAAAGCAGTCTTGAATCTGACATGGGTAGCATGGGTGCTGGGAATAATGTAGTCCGCCACGATTTGATGCCAAATTCGAGCCTCAGCATTCAAATCAGAGTAAGCAATGCTAGTGGGAACAGATTTTCTCCCTTTGCTAAACTCCCATGAAGCACCGGGACGGCCAATTCTCTCAAGTATAGGAGCCAAAGACATCCTGCCCTTGAACACATTCGCTTTGATCCTCAAATAATCATCCTTCTCAGGCGAAATATGGGGGATCTTCAGAATGGCTTCAAGAGCTCGGTTGGAAGTATCCAACCTCTTTCCCCAGAGGAATACCAACTCCGCTTCCCAAGTTTGGTAGTTGGCGTAGAATTCCCGCACCATGGTTTCATTAACTTCAATTGGGTCTTGCTCAAGAAACTCCCAATGAAGTGAGGAAATTCGTTCATGGATGACCGGTTTGTACTTGCTCGGAACCTTAAGCGTCCGCTCCCAATTGATTGACCTTTTCTCAAATTTTTAATATTGGAACTCGGCTCTCTGGTTGACCAAGACATTCGGGTTATCACTTGGGCGATCCATGAAATAAGGTCTGGATGTGCGGGTTGTAGGTTGCACAACTGGTAAAGTGACCGGTTTCTTACCCTTCTTCTGTATCCTAAAAGGAAAACAAAAGATTTCAAGATCATAGGACATAAATAATATAGGATCAAAGAGGAAGCACAAATAAAGTCAGGAAAACTATATTCTTAATTTGAAGCTTGAAAATAGTGTGATTCACAAGATAGGCGATGTGTATATTCCAATGGTGCGCGCGGTTGGAGCACACACACTGGCTGGAGACAACGGCAATCACACTCTTAAGCAACTCAAAGTTCAAAGCTTCGAAAATAAGTGCTCAAGTTGTAAATATAATGCATGGATATGAAAGCAACTTCAAGCAAGCACCATTTGATTCCTTGAATTCTTTGAATGAATTAGTCATTGAAGTTGTTAGCATCAAAGTTCATTGATAAAAAGTTTGTACAAAAACAATAACCAGTCACTCAAAGAGGAAATGTCAATTGTTCATCCTCAAGAAGTGGTAATCACATGTACAATGTTCTTAATTTAGATCCAAAAGATGTTTGATCAAGACATCAACAAAAGCTAAACATTTGTAAAGTGGTTACCCAATTGAGATTCTAAGATGAACAATGAAACTTAGATTCCATAAACACAATGCATTTATAACTAAAATCACCCATTAACAAAGTACACAAGTTTTGAAAGACGTGGGTGGTAGAGCTTAAAGCATACAAGCAAAGAAATGCATTGGTAAAACAATTTGATCAACATCAAAATTCACAATTGAAGTTGCATGGTTCATACAATATGCCTAACACAAGATAAGTTGAAAGCATATGATGGCCAAGTCATATGAATCAAACAAAATATTCATTGAGAAATTTCATCGAACATGTGGTATGCAATGTGCAAGTTCATCCTAATTAAGCTCAAATTTGATAATAATTAACCCGAAAATCAACACTTTGCAATACAAAGAAAGAAAAAAGAAAATAATAAATTTAATCTAAGCAACAGAAAAGAAAATGAAAACAATTGCAAAAAATTAACATAAAAAGAAAAGAAAAACAAGTACCTGAGGTATAAAGGTTGAAGAGAACAAGAATTAGGGAGGAACAATGGCACTTCTTATAGCCACTGTGAGCTCACGTCGGTTGGGTTCGCCGAAAAAAGCACCGGAGGAGAGAACTCACCGGTGGTGAAGAAAGAAAAGAGAAGGGAAAGAGAGAAAGAAAAGAAAAGAGAAGTAAGAGAAAGAGAGAGAGGTTGCCGGTGGTGGGCTGATGGTGGCGGTGGCCGGCGGCAGGGTTGCCGAAGGCTGGGCAGAGAAGAGAGAGAGCAGCGATGAAGAGAGGAAGAAAAGAAGAGAGCTGCCTCTCAACAGGGCAGGTTGCCCTGATAACACCCAAAACGAGTTGTGTGTAGGCGCACAGATGCCTGTGCGCATGCATAGAAAGCAAAACTTAGAAGGGTGCGAACGCATACAGCATGCGATCGCTGTGACCAGAGAGGATATATCAGAGTGTGCGGACACACAGAAGGCAGCGCGCGCATAGAGGTCACAAATAAGAGGGGTGTGTACGTATGCATAAGCTGATGCGTACGCACAGAATATGAAAAGGAGAGGGATGGGAGTGCACAGAGCGTGCGGTCGCTTCCAGCAGAGGGGTTGCACTAAGGCGTGCGGGCGCACAGAAAGGTTTTTTTTTTAAAAGAGATGTTGCTTGAGGACAGAATCATATGTGTGTGCGCACACAGGTCTGTGTGCACGCACAGAAGCAGAAATGGGGGAGGTTGTTCATGTGCATAGGCTGTTCCTTCGCTCCCACCAGAGGGTTTCCAATTGGTGTGCGGACGCACACATCGATGCGACTGCACAGATAACGCAAGAAGGAGAACGCGTGCGTACGCACAGAGATGTGCGCATGCATAGGTCACAGAGAATAGAGCAGCACGCACGCACGGGCTGTGCTGGCGCCACGACCAGAGGGCATTTCATGGAGTGTACGGACGCACAGGCTTGTGCAGCCGCACAGGTGGCGAAAAACGCAGTTTTGTTCGCACGCACAGATGCCCTGTTTCACAAAAAAATTTTCTTTTCAAAACTAAGGTACCTACCCTTAGCTTATCAACATACCAACCCCAAATCATTCAAACAAGCAAAAGTTCATACTCCACAAGAAATTCAACTTATTCAACTGAAAATCATTAAACCAAACCTAAGCTAATAATCATATCACAAGAGAGGAAATAATTCAAAAAGCTATAAACAAAAGATAAAGTTGGAACAATGTTACCATGGTGGGGTGTCTCCCACCAAGCACTTTGGTTTAGAGTCCTAAGTTGGACTTGCATGGCTTCATTGGTCACTTAGAAACTTTTCCAAGGAGGAAAATCTCCAACTCCTTGGCATTCTTGGGTTGAGTGTGATCCTTTGAACTTGAATTCTTGGTAATATCCTCTTCTTCTTGCTCCTTGCCATCCTCAATCACTTTATCTTCAATTATATCGCACCCAAAGATAGAATAGGCTTCGAGAACGGGCTTGTTGGACTCCTCCAAAGTGAACTTGACTGACTTGCCATTGAACTCAAAAGAATAGTCTCCCGAGTGCGCATCTAGCTTGAAACGGGAAAGAATGACCTTCCAAGGAGTATGGATGATGGCTTGTTTGAGTCAATGGGAGGGGTCTCCAAAATGTGGAAATCAACTGGGAAGAGCAATCCTTGGATGTTAACTAGGACATTTTTTGCAATCTCCACAACTGATACAATGCTCTTATCGGCCAACACAAATCTCGCTCCGGACCTCTTTAGGGGTAACAAGTTCAATCTTTCATAAATGGAGAGTGACATAATACTTACGCACGTCCCCTAAATCGCACATACAATCCATGAACTTCATCCCACCAATCAAATAAGTAACCAAACACGGGCCGGGATCATTGCATTTTTCAGGAAGTACAGAAAAGATAGAATCATCTACCGACTTTTTATTGAGCTCGCCAAGTTTGTCTTTATGAGTGCAAACATCTTTGAGGAACTTGGCATATTTGGGCACTTGTTGAATGGATTGAAAGAGGAGGACGGTGACTTTAACATTCTTAAAAACTTCCACCATGCTAGGGTCAAGTTCTTCTTGCTTTTTAGCCTTCTTGGCCAAAGTTGGAAATGGAATGGGCATAGGCTCTTCAAGTGGATTCTTCCTCTTTGGCTCCTTGACCTTGAGTGGTTCTTCTTCACCTCTTTCAACATTTTTATTCTCATCCTTTATCACTTCCACTTCATCTCCTACCTCTTCATTGTTTGTCTCCTCACTTAACTTTGTATGCACAACACCAATATCATCCAACTTAGTGCCACTCCTAAGGGTGATGGCATTGATGCTTCCCTTAGGATTGGGTTGAGGTTGAGAGGGTAAACTACTAGAAGTTGAGGCTTGTTGGGTGTTTTGCATAGTTGGAGGAGGGAGAGTCAAACGGGAGAGAGCTTCGGCTATAGTAGCCATATATGTTTCTTGTTTCTTGTGGAACTCCTGTTGTTCTTGCATAAAGGTGTGAAGTGTGTCATTCATGTGAGGTTGATTGGAAGGAAGGGCTTAGTTGACTTGAGGAGGGTTAGATCTACTATTTGGGTGTTGATACCTCCCTTGAGGTTGAGATTGTGGTGGTTGTTGGTAGGATTGTTGGTAGGGTTGTTGGTATTGTGGTTGACCTTGGGGATGTTGATAATAGTAGGCTTGCGCATTTTGGTTTGGTTGAGCTTGAGGAGCTTGGTTCCACCTTTGGTTAGAATTATCCCTCCATCCTTGGTTTTGATTTCTTCCATGTTGGTGAGATCCTTGGTTGTAGTTGGGCCTTTGTGGGCAGGGGTTAGCTACCGCCAATGTAGTGTCCTCTTGGAGTTGAGGGTACTCATCGGTGTAATGGGTATTACAAGCACAAACACTATATATTCTTGGTGGTCCTTCGATCCTTGGAGGTTGGGGTGGAGGGGTTATCAAAGCTTGAGGGATTTGTTGCCCTTGGGTGATTTGTCACAATAAAATTGTCATCTCACCGAGGGTCTTGGTCAAAATAGCATCTCCGGAAGGAGAAACTTCACTCAAAGCTTTTGGTTGTGGACTTCTTGCCCTTGAGTGTTGAGTTGAGTCCACTAAGTCCGATATAACTTTCCATGCCTCCGTAGTGGTCTTGTTTTTGGTTAGGGATCCTCCACTTGTGGCATCTAGGAGAAGCTTGTCTTGGTGGTGCATCCCTTGACAAAAATAAATGATAAGCACCAACTCATCAATACGGTAATGGGGGCAAGCCTCTAGCAACTTCTTAAATCTCTCCCAGTACTCATATAGAGTCTCCCCATCTCGTTGCACAATGCAAGAGATTTCTCTTCACAGCTTGTCTGTTTTCTGATGAGGGTAGAACTTTTCCAAAAATTCCTTACGCAGTAAGTCCCAATTGGATATCACCTCTCCCGGTTGAGTATAAAACCACTCATTCGCTTTTCCTCCCAAAGAGAAAGGGAAAGTGAAGACCAACACTGCTACTTCATCCACTCTATGCCTTCTCGCTTTGAAGCATGTAACTTAAAATTCCTTTAGATGCTTCAAAGGATCTTCCCCGGGTAGTCCATTGTATTTGGGAAGCAAGTTTATCGTGCCGGTTTTGAGCTCAAAATTCGGATCCAAATCCAGATACCGGATTTGAAGCGGTTGCAAGTTAATATCAGGAGCTCTGGCTTCCTTCAAGGTGATTCTACGAGGTGGGTCTGCCATGATGGTGTCACCTGAGTCACTCAAAGAGATTTTAGTACTCTCCACAGATGAAAATAAGGTCTCTTTGTTGATTGAAGAATGATGGTCACGAGTTGATGGTGATAGTGAATTGGTGTGCTCTTCAAGAGAGCCCGATTCACTATTCACAAAAGCTAGCCGGCGCTGAGCTTGCCTTATATGAGTTAAAGTTCTTTCAATTTCTGGATCAAAAGTGGCCAAGCTCGGGTCTGGAAGCGACCATGTCATTCAACTGAGGAGGCAATGAAAGCATGCAATTATGAAAAGCAAAACAAAAATAGGCAAGTAAACAAGAACTAACTTAATAATCAACAACTACTAGGACTAACTAGAGAGAGAAGTAGTATCTACAATTAGTGCCAAGTAGCAAACCAAAATCAAGTATTCACACTATTCACATATTTACAACAACCAAAATTATAGCACTCATTGCACTTAAAGTGAATCCCCGGCAATGGCACCAAAAACTTGGTAGGAGCTAGTAGTGGGTCTAGGAATTTTCCTTAAAAATAGAGTTGGCGTTGCAAGTATAGACCCAAACCCACAATCGACTCTCGACCAAAGTTTGAATTCAAAAATGTCACAATTCAAAACCAATTCAAAACTGGGAGCATTTAATTCTCGGGTCGTCTCCCAAGGACACTTGAGATCAATGAGTGTACAATTCTGGTTGTAGTGATCAAGGGATTTTCAATAAAGAGATGAACATATAAAGCAATAAAAGAACATGCAAAATTGTAATAATTGAACAAATGAAGGAATTAAAGAACCGACTATACACTATAAACAAGTAAAGTATAAAAGAGATTAACATAGATGTGTATGAAAGATTTAAAGCATAAAAAGAGGTCTTGACTTGGAGTGAGCTAAGGGTCCTTTTCTTGTTGGAACCATAACTATAACAATTATAATGGATTAATCTCACTTAATCAACCCTCACATCGGAGAGTAAGTCAAATGAGCATAAGTGTTCTTAACCCACAAATCCTAAATTACTTGCCAATTGCCTTAGAAACAAATTAGCATTAGTGGGAACAAGAACAATTAACAATCCAAGAATTGACACTAAATATTGGACATTCCAACTCTAGGAATCCAATTGCTCACTTTCCCTAAGCCAAGAGCTAGAAATTTAGCCTAAAACCATAGAAAATAAGAAAAGGCTTGAAACTAAAAGCAACAAATGATCTGAATCAACAAGAATGACACAAGAAAGCATGAAACAAACATCAAACATCAAATTCATCAACAAGAAATTGAAATTACAAAAGAGAAGTAAAATTGAACTATGACTTGAATTATAAGAAAGAATAAGAACAATGTAACAATAAAGAGCAATAACAAAGAGATACTTACAATGAAAGCTAGCAAAATCCAAGATGAAAAATAGAAATGGCACTTGAATGTAAAACCCTAATATAAACCCTAATAGAGAAGATGAAAAACTTAGAGAAAAACTATACTAAAGCTTCCTACTACTACTCCTAAGCTATCCTAATGATATGCTATCTTATGGTCTTCATTCTCCATTCAATATGAGCTAAATGGCTTCAGAAATGGGCCTCCAATCTACCAAAATCATGAGTCACATGCCATTTTAATGAAGGCATGTGCGGACACCTGTGCGTACGCACAGACTTGTGCGTCTGCACACTTTGCGAAAATCTCTTCCTGTACGTACGCACAAGTAGCTGTGCGCATGCACAGTAGGCGATACTCTAAATGACCGCGCGACGTGCTCAAAGCGATTCACACGCACGCGCGGCTTTGATTTGGCGGTTGTGCATATGCACGTAGGTCTGTGCATACGCACACGTCTCTGTGCTCATCTCCTTTGATTCTTCATGCTTCCTCCACTTTGCATGATCTTCTTCCATTTTCTCCAAGCCATTCCTACCTTATACATCTGAAATCACTCACAACCAACATCAAGGCATCGAATGGAAGGCAAATGGAATAACATAGGCTAAATTAGGCACAAAAGAGCATATTTTCATAATCAAGCACAAATTGGGAGGAAAGTTCAAAAGCATGCTATTCAAGGGAATAAGTGCAAGTTTATATGATAAAATCCATTCAATTCCAACCAAAAATCATAATCATATATGGATTCATTACTCTGTCAATGGTTACCTCTGACAAATTGCTAGTAGGAATGATAGAGCGTTAGATAAATTCTAACCATCCTCTAGCTATGGGCTTGAGGTCAAGCCTTCTCAGTTGGATAGGCTTGCCTTGAGCATCCCTCTTCCACTGAGCTCCTTTTACACAAATGTCTGAAAGGACTTGGTCCAGCCTCTGATCAAAATTGACTCTCCTAGTGTAAGGATGTGGATCTCCTTGCATTATTGGCAAATGGAGCGCCAACCTTACACTTTTCATGCTGAAATCCAAGGGTCACCCTCAGACCATAGTGCTCCAATTTTTGGGATGTGGGTTCACACTAGTGTCATGAATTTTAGTGACCCATGCATTAGTATAGAACTCTTGCACCATCAAGATTCTAACTTTCAGAATAGGAATGGTTAGGACTTTCCAGCCTCTCCTCCGGATTTCTCGTCGGATCTTTGGGTACTCATTCTTTTTTAGCCTAAATGGGACTTCAGGAATCACCTTTTTCTTTGCCACTACTTCATTGAAGTGGTCTTGATGAGCTTTGGTGATGAATCTCTCCATCTCCCAAGGTTCGAAGGTGGAAGAAACTGTTTTCCCTTTCCTCTTTCTAGAGGATTCTCCGACTTTGGGTGCCATAAGTGTGAATGGAAAGAAAAAAAGCAAGGACTCTTCAACACCAAACTTAAAAGCTTTGCTTGTCCTCGAGCAAAATAAGAACACAAAGAAAGAAAAGAGTAGAAGAAGAAGAGATTTGGTAGAGACATGAGAAGAGGAGGATTCGGCCAAGTAGGGCTTTAGTGTATGAATGGTGTGTGTATGAAGGGTTGGAAGAAGGGGTATTTATAAGAATGGGATGGGTTAGGGTTTGAATGAATGGGTGGGAATTGCGTGGAAAATTTTGAATTTGAAGTGGCTGGGTATTGGTGGGAGTTATGATGGTTTTGGGAAGAGATATGGATATGATTGGTTGAGGGTTTATGGGTAAGATTGTGTAGGGAAGAGTGAAAGTAAGAGAGAGAAGAAGGTGGGTAGGTGGAGATTATGTGGGACCCACCGATCTTGAGAGGCTAAGAAATTTAAATTCCCTGCCCCTTGTGGGCGTTGAATGCCCAACTCCTGCTCCTGGCTAGTGTTCAACGCCAGCTATGTGCTCCTTATAAGGCGTTGAACGCCCATTGGGGTGCTCCTTCCTGGTGTTCAATGCCAGGTCTCTACCTCTTCTGGGGCATTGAACGCCCAGTCTTTTTCCCCTGGCTGGCGTTCAACGCCAGCTTTGACTGTTTCTGTTTCTGTTCTAACTACTGCACATGATCACAAACTCAAACAAACATAAAAATTAAACTGATATAACTGAAATAAACTTAATGGAAAACAAAAATAACTTTAATTATGATTGGGTTGCCTCCTAACAAGTACTTCTTTAACGTCACTAGCTTGACGGTTAGCTCCTTACGGAGATGGATAGGGGCTCAAAATTTCACCCCTTATAGTGAACTTTTTGCCTGTGCTCTCATGGATGAGTTCCACATGCTCTAGAGACAGGATCCTATTCACAGTATGTGGAATGACTGGATTGTCAGTGAAGACAACCCTCATGCCAGGTGAGAGTCCTTCAGTGGGAATCTTATTATCTCTCTAGCCTTTAGGTACTTTCTTTTTAGTACCTTTATTCTCAGTGCTTAATGATGGCTGACCAACACCAATTGGGCACTGTATAGCTTTGCACTGAGAGAGAGGGTTAGAACACTAGGTGTTGCACAACTGTTTCTCTTTTGTCAGAGGGAGATTTAGGGTTAGGCATCTTAAACAAGATGTGATCCTCCCATAACTGTAGAATCCGCTCTCCCTTTGCTACATCAATAATGGAATTGATAGTAGCTAGGAAGGGTCTTCCAAGGATGATGGATTCATCCTCTTCCTCTCTGGTATCCAAGATTATGAAATCTGCAGGGATGTAAAGGTTCTCAACCTTTACTAAGACATCCTCTACCAGACCATAAGCCTTTTTCATTGACTTGTCTGCCATCTCTAGTGATATTCTTACAGTTTGTACCTCAAAGATTCCCAACTTCTCCATTACAGAGAGTGGCATGAGGTTTATACTTAATCCTAGGTCACACAGAGCCTTCTCAAAGGTAATAGTGCCTATGGTGCAAGGAATCAAGAAGCGTCTGAGATCCGGTAGCTTTTGAGGTAGTTTCTGTTGAACCAAGGCATTGAGTTCCTTGGTGAGCACTGGAGGTTCTTCCTCCAATGGCTCTGTGCCAAATAACTTGGCATTCATCTTCATGAGGACTCCTAGGTAACGATCAACTTACTCTTCCCTAGTTTTCTCTTCCTTATTAGAGGAGGAGTGATCCTCATAATCCATGATTTGCAACAAGGCATTCAATGAAACTTCTATAGTATCTTCATGAGCCTTAGTTGCCTTCAATTCTTTAATAGGGAATTGGTTAGTGGGCATTGAACGCCCAGTTGCCCTATTACTGGCGTTCAACGCCAGCTTTTGCACCTCTTTGGGCGTGAAATGCCCAATAAGGCCTTCCTTACTGGCGTTCAACGCCAGTGATGGTGCTTTTATGGGCGTTGAACGCCCAGTAAGGACTTCCTTACTGGCGTTCAATGCCAGATTATCCCCTTCAGATTTGGCCTCAGCTTCTATAGTGATGGCCTTGCACTCTTCTCTTGGGTTTACTTCAGTGTTACTTGGGAGAGTGTTAGAGGGGTCTCACGGATTCTCTTACTCAGCTGACCAACTTGTACCTCCAGATTTCTGATGGAGGACCTAGTTTCTGTTATAAAACTGTGAGTGGTCTTAGAGAGTTCAGAGACTATGGTTGCTAGGTCATAAAGGCTCTCCTTAAAAGTCTCCATCTGTTGCTGAGAAGATGGGAACGGTGGTCTGTTGTTGAACCTATTCTGGGTTCTTCCACCTTGATTATTGATGAAGCCTTGCTGAGGCTTCTGTTGATCCTTCCAAGAAATGTTAGGATGATTCCTCCATGAGGAGTTGTAGGTGTTTCCATCAGGTTCTCCCATGTAATTCACCTCTTCCATCATGGGTTAATCTGGATCATCGGCAGCTCCATCATAGGAGGTGTCTTGAGTGCTGCCAGCTATAGCTTGCATTCCAGTTAAATGCTGAGAGATCATATTGATCTGTTGGGTCAAAATCTTGTTCTGAGCCAATATGGCACTCAGAATGTCAACTTCTAGGACTTATTTCTTCTGAGCTACCCCATTGTTCACAGGGTTTCTCTTAGAAGTGTACATGAATTATTTGTTTGCAGCCATTTTAATGAGTTCCTATGCCTCTTCAAGCATTTTCTTCAAGTGGAATAATCTACCAGTAGAATGATCCAAAGACATCTTGGACATCTCAGATAGACCATCATAGAAGATTCCTAGGATAGACCATTCTGAGAGCATGTTAGGAGGACATCTCCTGATTAGTTGCTTGTATCTTTCCCAAGCTTCATAGAGGGATTCACCCTCCTTTTGTCTAAAAGTTTGTACTTTCACCCAGAGCTTGCTCATCTTTTGAGGTGGAAAGAACTTGGCCAAAAAAGCATTGACCAACTTTTCCCAAGAGTTAAGGCTTTCCGTAGGTTGGGAATCCAACCATATCCTAGCTCTGTCTCTAACAGCAAAGGAGAAAAGTATAAGTCTATAGACCTCATGATCCACTCCATTGGTCTTAACAGTATTACAGATTTGCAAGAAATCAGATAAGAATTGATGTGGATCTTCCAGTGAGAGCCATAAAATTTGCAATTCTGTTGCAATAGAGAGACTAACTGAGGCTTTAGCTCAAAGTTATTTGCTCTAATGGTAGGTATGGAGATACTTCTTCATAGAAGTCAAAAGTGGGTGCAGTAAAGTCACCAAGAACCTTCCTTGCATCTCCTCCATTGTTCTGTTCAGCTGCCATGCTTGTATTCTATTTTTTAGTCGAAAAGCTCTGTGAGGTCTCTTCCGGAGTGTTGTACTTTAACTTGTTGCAAACGCTTCCTTAGGATCTTCTCAGGTTCAGGATCAGGATCAAAGAGAGGTTCTTTATCTCTGTTCCTACTCATAAACAAGAAAAAGAAGAACAAGAAAGAAAGAAAATGGGAGCTCTATGTCAAAGGATAGAGAAATCCCTGTGAGATGTGAAGAAGAAAAAAGAACGAAGATAGATGAATGAGATGAATAATTCGAATTGAGGGGATAAAGAATTCGAAAATTAAGAAATAAAATATTTTTGTTTTTATTTTAATTATCTACTAAATTTAAAAAACAAGAATGAAATTAAAAGCTATTTAACTAAAAAGATTTGAAAATTGAAAGATGATTTTCAAAAAAGAAGAGAGAAAAATTAGTTAGGAAGTTTTGAAAAAGAAGAAAGGGAAAACAAGTAACTAATTAAGAAAGACTTGAAAATAAGATAAGATAGGAGATTTGAAAAAGATTTAATTTTAAAAAGTTTTGAAATTTAAAATTAGAAAAGATAAGATAAAAATTTGAAAAGATTTGAAAAAGATTTGATTTTGAATTTTGAAATTGAAACAAGATAAGTTAAAGATTTGAAAATAAGTTGAAAAGATAAGCTATGTTGAAGTTTTGAAAAAGATTTTGAAAAGATAAGATTTAAAATGTGATTTTTGAAAAAGATTTGATTTTGAAATTCGAAATTTAAATTTTTAAAATTTAAATTTTGAAATTGAGTTTTAAAAATTGAATTTGAAATAAGATAAGATTTTTGAAATTTAAAGAAAGATAAGAAAATATAAGATTTAAAATTTAAAATTCAAACTTTACTAACAAGAAAGATATTTTTTTTTATTTTTTTGAATTAATGAGGAAAGAGAAAAATACCCAAAAAACACAAAACTTAAAATTTTTAGATTAAAGACACTAATTTTTCGAAAATTTTTAAGAAAAGCACTAAAAGACACCAAACTTAAAAATTTTAAGATCAAAACAAGAAAATAAAAAAGAACAACTTGAATACCAAGAAATAACACTCAAGAACCATTCGAAAATTTTAAGAAATAAAGAACACACAAAGGACACCAAACTTAAAAACTGACACTAACTCAAATAAAAGACAATTTTTGAATTTTTTTGGAAATAGAGAATAAGAAAGTTTGGACTTTTAACACAAACAAGAACATAAGACTCACAAAAAAGACAAAGATTAATAAAGAAAAGAAAATGTTTTGAAAAATTTTTTGAAAAGAAAACAAAAGACCCAAATAAAATAGTAAAAAGTACCTAATCTAAGCAACAAGATAATCCGATAGTTTGTCAAATCCGAACAATCCCTGGCAACGGCGCTAAAAACTTGGTGCACGAAACTGACTCCGCACATTTCGCACAGATAGAATGGCAAGTATACCGGGTCGTCCAAGTAATACCTCCGGTGAGTGAGGGTTGATCGCACTGAGATTGTTGGTTTGAGCAAGCAGTGGATACATTGCAGATCTTAGTCAGGCGGATAGAAAAGATAGTTGTCATGAGAAAATGCATAAAATAGATAAATAAATAAAACGTTACTAGATAGTTGTGAAATCAATGATATGAGAACGGTTGAGGCTTCGAAGATGCTTCTTCCTTCTGAATCAAATTTTCTCACCATCTACTCCAACTTCTGATTAATTCATTCCATGGCAGGCTGTATATGATTAACGCCGGGTCAGCGGTCATTAATCTCCTCTGCTTCAAATCAAACGCCAGGTCAGCGATCATCCAATCTGAACGAGGGTGAAGCTCTAACAGTCCATTCCCTTGGTGATCCTACTCAAAACGCCATAGACAAGGTCGGATCTTCCAGATCAGAAACGCTACTCCTTTGGTTCTAGGCTATACCACAAAGGCCCTAATCGTCCCGCATCTCAGCTGCACTGATGTCTCAAGAAGTACCCAACGAAGCCGTGGATTAGCCGTCTAAGAGATGTATAATCAAGCTGGTAGTTCAATACTATCCCGTCAAGGACTCGTAAGAACCCATGTGGAATTGGAATGACGATCAAGTTACACTCCCAATCAATTAGGATGAAGAACGAAGATACATCTTAGAATAGAATCAAGCATAGATTGAAGTAGAATAGTGATATTATTAATTCATAAGAATCCGCAGAGCTTCTAACCTTAACCTTAGGAGGTTAGTGACTCATACTGTACAACGTTCGAAAATAAAGTGGGGGAGAGGAAGAAGATCCTAAACATGGGTGATCTTCTCCTATATATACTAATCTAATAACTAAGATTTACAGAAAATAAGATAAGCTAGTCTTACAGTGCGAAAATTCACTTCTGGGGCCCACTTGGTGAGTGTTTGGACTGAGCTTGAGTGAAATCCACGAGCTAGTACCCTTTTGGGGAGTTCAACGCTAGGAAGAGGGTGAAGTGCTGGCATTGAACACCGGTTTTGGACCTTCTTTCCAGAGCAAAGTATAAACTATTATATATTGCTGGAAAGCCCTGGATGTTAGCCTTTTAATGCCATTGAGAGCACACCATTTAGATTTCTGTAGCTCCAGAAATGCTCCTTCGAGTGCAGGAAGGTCAGATCTTAACAGCATCTGCATTCCTTTCTCTGTCTCTGAATCAGACTTTGCCAAAACTCCTCAATTTTAGCCAGAAAATACCTAAACTCATCATAAAACACAAAAAAAATATGAAGTTTGCACCAAAAACTATGAAAATATAATAAAACTTAAACAAAACATAATGAAAACTATATAAAAATGATGCCAAAAAGCGTATAAAATATCCGCTCATTACCGGCACACATCCTATTCACCAAGTTTTTGGCGCTGTTACCGGAGAGTTGCAATGGTGTTATATTATTGGGTATTGTGCATATGTGAATATTGTGAATATCTTACTTTTGGTTGATTAGTTGCTTGCTTTTGTTAGTTGTTAGGAGTTTGTTTTAGTTTCTCTTTTTAGCTTTTTTTTTATTTCCTCTTTGCTCTATGAATTCTTACCCCTTTGGCTTGGAGTTTGGTTATTATGATGTTGTAGGAAGTGAGAACCTCAATGATGGAATGCATCATGGATTGCGAAATCAATAGAGTGAGGAGCCATATGTTTCTAGGCAACCCTCTTGGCAAGAACCTCCTCCATAGCCTTATAGCCACTATCCACCTCTTAATGCATACCAATACCAATCAAACCCTCAACATTATGATCAACCTTACTCACAAGCCACATCATAATATCCCCAAACACCTCCATATGAGTCTAACCTAAACCCACCATACCATCAACCTTATATGCCTCATGAACAACTTTATGAACCACACTTAGAACCACCACAATTCCAGCACCAATACCCCACTCAATACTCTCATCAATATCAACCACCTTCAACATATGAGGACCTTCTTCCACATGAAGAATCTTCTTTTTTCTCATAATCTTCAATGGAGAAAGCATTCCAATTCTTTCTTTGAGAGCAAGAAGAGTATCTAAAGAGGCAAGAAAACATCATGGCCACCTTGGTCAGAGCCCTATCTCTCTTAGCCTCACTACACTCTTCTAATAATTCAAGCACCTCCATGAATGAAAGTGAATAACCAACCCCAATTGAAGCATGTGGAGTGGAGGAGAGTTTGGAACCACAAGGGAAAAAAGATGAGTTGAACCATGAGTTGCAAGTGGAAGAGGTTGAAACCAAGGAATTATAAGTGGTTGAGGAATTTGAAGAAGTTGAACAAGGAAACAAGTTTGAGAAAGCTTGTTAAGAGGTGGAGTTCATACAAGAATCACTATCACCTCCTTCATTTAAGTGGGTAACATCCTTAACCTTGAGTTTCATTATCCCACTTGAAAATAGTTTGATTGAAAATGATAGTCAATTTAGGAATCTTTGTGGATTGGAAAATAAAGGAAAATTAGGTAGTCGTTGGAAACATGATCCTAGGTTCATAGAAGTTGAAAATCTTTGAAGTTTTGCTTTAATGGTTGGTGTAATTCTCAATTGGATGGATCTCGGAGAATGTTTGGATGTTTAAGTGAGAGTTCTAATTTCTTGCCACCCGGATGGAATCACATGAGTCAACAAGAAGATCAGGTGTACAAAGTTTGGGTTCCCAGAGGCTATTGGAGAAGCAAACATCGGTGGAAATTCAAGGAAGAATTCAAGCATAAGCCACCATAGCAAGGGCATCCCCAAATTGTGCAACTTAAGGACAATAAATAAAAGTGATAGGTGGGAGACACCCTATCATGGTAACATCTTTCTTACCCTCTCTTTGTTCATAATTTCAATTCATTGCGTTTTGTTTCTTGTAAATGGCTTACATTTAATTTAATTCCAAGCTTAGTTTGATTAGATTTTAGTTTGGATCATGTGGTTGTGAAATTCTGGGTGTTTTGGGGTTGAAACCCTTTGTTGAGCTCAAGTTTGGTACCTTAGAGTTGAGGAAAAGTTTTTGGAAAAACAGAGAATGTGCGTGCGCACACCCCCTTCCAAAATCTGCATTCTGTGCGTACACACCTAGCTGTGCGTACGCACACTCATTAACACCCCCTCTGTTGGGAGCACTCGCATACACTTGTGCGTCATGCCCTAGCCTTTTACCTTCCTTGTGCGTACGCACGGCTCTGTGCGCACGTACACATGATCCATGTTAAAAAAAAAAAACCTTAGTGTGCGTACGCACGAACCTATTTTCACCCTCTGCCCAGAGCGCTCGCACACGCTTATGCTCGTGCACAACCCCCATTTTACATCTTTTGTGCGTTCGCACGGCCAGGTGTGCGTACGCATAACTCTCTTCTCACACCACCCTACTTCTTTTCTCTTTTACTCTGCATTTTCTTTCTTCTTTTCTCTTCCCCTCCCTTCTTTCCCTCCTCCAACCACCATCCACCACTATCATTCACCACCCACCATGCTCCCCTTTAGTTATTTAGTTAGTTAGTTAGTTAGTTAGCTAGTTAGTGTTTAATTAGTTAGTTAGTTTAATTTTCTATTTTAGTAGATTAGGTTATTAGCATAGGTTAGATTTTTGGTGATATGTGTTGGCTTATTGATTTAATCTGCTGTTTCTTAATGCTGAAATTATTCATTGTTGGATATATTTATTGAAGTTATACTTTGTTGCTTGGTATTGAGTTTTTCATGTTTAATTTTGTGCATAGCAAGTACTCATGACATTGCCTTCATGAATCTTGTTGGATTTCTAAATTGCATGTTGTAGCTAGCCACCATGTAATTTGAAATCACTATCTATTATGAGGCAATTGTATGCAGTTGATGCATTTTTTGTTAGATGATGCTTGTTATGATTGATTTTTATTTAAGTCACCTAGTTGATGCATTGAAATTAAGAAATTGTGAAATTGGATTATAAACCCACCTAGTGAGTTTTTTTTTAGCTTTTTAAGCTTTGTGGACTATGCTTGCCGTGTTTTCCACTTCATGTCATTTAAGTGTAGCAAACAAACTTTCTTCTATATCCTTTCACAATTGCTTGATTGTTGCTTGAATGCTTTTATGCTTCTTAAGTACTTGTTTGTTTATCTTAACCTACAAGTCTCTTTTAAGTATCTCAAGCACACTAGAATGAGTGAAGTGCATGTTTCTTTTGTGTAATTGTGACATAGCTTTCTATGCTAGTGTGTGCGTTCTAAACCGCGCCACTTAGAATTACACACTTGTTTCCTTCATGTCACAAACGTATTTACTCACTTCATTTTAGTGATTTTTACCTCATTCCAGCAATCTATGGTTCCTTGTTTTTGCATTTACTCATCTTACGGTGTTATTTTCTATTTTTCATGGATAATTCACTATAAGCAACAAAGAAAGCGGCAGAAAGAGTATGTAGCAGCCGATTGATCCACCAGCTGAGGGTGGCAATTCGGGAAGTCACCGTACCCCACTTGCTCATCTCTGATTACATCGAGGACGGTGTAAACCTTTAAGTGTGGGGAGGTCGTCGCTGATCGGCCAATCTTGGGTGACAAATTCTAATCCCAAACACTTTCACATTTTTTTCTTAGTTTGTATATATTTTAGAGCTTCAATTGCATTTTTCTTAGTTTATTGCATTTCTTTGCATATATATAATAAGCTTAGTTAAAATAATGAAATTTTCCAAGAAAAAATATTCTTGATAGGGCATTGATATCCTAATTGATTTGAGTTGAAACTTTTGATTGAAACTTGCTTGAAATATATTGTGGAACATGTTTTTGAGCTAAGAACACATAAGCATGTGCGTATTTGAGCCTAATCATGTGGTTGTATCATATTAACCACTATTTTCATTCTTGTGTGTGTTATTCTCTTTTTATGATTGCAATCTTTGATTTGTTTGATTCTTTATGTCCATTGTTTGATGTATATATGCATTTATATGATTGAGGCCTTTATTTGATTTTAGCTCACTTGTCCAAAATAGCCTACCATTTTATCTTCCTTTGTTAACCAAGTTTGAGCCTATTTCAATCCCCTTTTGTTCTTAAATTTAGCACATTACTAGCCTTAAAGCGGAGAACAATAAATGTCCTTCGTTTGGATCTTTGATTAGCTTAGGCTGGTGAGAGTGTGTATCATTGATAAACCACTATTTTATGGTTTATCTTGTGCTCAATTGAGTGGTTTCTATCTACTCTTTACCCACTTATTCATACTATTTGCATGGTTTTACATTTGCCTTCCTAATTATGTGCTTTGATTGAAAACATGCTTCTTTGATCTTACATTTGCTTATTATTAATCCTCTCTTATTACCATTAGATGCCTTGATATGTGTGTTAAGTGTTTTCAGATATTATAAGGCAGGAATGGCTTGGAGGATGAGAAGAGAGCATGCAAAAGTGGAAGGAATGCAATAAGTTGGAGAAATTGCTAAGCTGTCCAGCCTGACCTCTTTGCACTCAAACGGCTATAACTTTCGCTACAGAGGTCCAAACGACGCGGTTCCAGTTGCATTAGAAAGCTAACGTCCGGGGCTTCGATTTGATATATAATATGCTATAGTTCCCCTGACGCTAGGTGACGCGACCGCGTGATCTATGCGGCCGCATTGCAGTGACGGAAACCAGCGCATTTGAATTCGCAACTAGCGAATTCTGGGCTATTTCTGACCCAGTTTGCGGCCCAGAAAATATAGATTAGAGGCTATAAAGTGGGAGAATGCATCCATTCATCATGAGGCTCTCAATATTCACAATTTTAGGAGTAGATGTAGTTTTTAGAGAGAGAGGTTCTCTCCTCTCTCTTAGGATTAGGATTTAGGATTTCTCTTAGTTTTAGAGTGACTCTCAATCCCAGGTTCAATGTTCTTTTATTTCTTTTCTCAATTTTGTTTATGACTCTCTATGTTTAGATTGATTTTCTCTTTAATATATTTTTTGAGGTATTTCAGACTTATGATTGCTCCTTTTTATTATATAAATAATTTGGATTTTTCTCTTTTGGCTTTGGTTGAGACATTGGTAACTCTTAAGTTATCAAACTCATTGTTGATTGAAAATTGGAATTAATTTGTCCACTTAACTTACCTTCATAGTTAGAGGTTAATAAGGTGGGGGAAGAATCCAATTCTCATCACAATTGATAAGGATAACTAGGATAGGACCTCCAGTTCTCCATACCTTGCCAAGAGATTTTATTATTGTTAATTTATTTTACTTGTCATTTAAATATACCTGTGCCCATTGCCCAAACTCAACATTCCCCAAAAACACACTTTTTCATAATCAATAATAAGAACACCTCCCTGCAATTCCTTGAGAAGACGACCCGAGGTTTGAATACTCGGTTATCAATTTCAAGGGGGTTTATTACTTGTGACAACCAAAACGTTTGTAAGAAAGGTTGATTGCTTGGTTTAGTAACTATACTTACAACGAGAGTTTTTATAACCTCTAAACCATCAATCTTCAGTTCTTCAAAATGGTGCCGTTGCCGGGGAATTGCAAACGTGTGCCTTATTATTGGTTATTGTAAATATTTTATTTTTGCTTGTTTATTTGTTTTTGTTTTTTTTATTTTTGCTTTTTCTTAAGTTAAGAGGTTTTTATTTTAAAATTTTTATTTTATCTTATCTTATTTCAAAAATCAAATTTCAAAAATTCAAATTTAAAAATTTTCAAAAATTCAAATTTAAAATTTTAAAATTTCAAATTTCAAAAAAAAAATTTATCCGCTACTCGACGCGATCGCATCAGCAACGCGTCCGCGTCACAGGGAGAGTAAAGAAAAATAAAAATGAATAGAAAGTTACGCTGGAGTGTGGCTGGAGGCGTGCCAATGGCACAAATCAACCCATGCGACCGCGTGCCCCACGCGGCCGCGTGCCCTGAGTTTTCGACGTAAAAGGGTGTACAATGACATATTGTGCGAGAGTGGTGCTGGATTGGTGCTGGAAGCACAATCCTTATCACGCGACCGCGTCATCCATTTTCTGACGCCCACTCACGCGATCGCGTGACCCATGCGATCGCGTCACCCCAATTTTGACAAATAAATTAATTTGAACAGAGAGTTGTGCTGGTGCGAGGCTGCACTCGCGCCAGAACCGACGCGATCGCGTCACCATACTTGAAGCTCATCCACGCGAACGCGTGCCCCACGTGGCCACGTCACTTGCGCTGCACAGCTCAACCTAAATTGCCAACATATCTTATCTTTCTCTTCCCCAAATCCTATTTTCTCTTTTCCCTTACTTACTTCTCCTCTCTTTCTTTTCCTTCTCATTCTTCTTATCTTTCATTTTATTTTACTTTATTTATTTGTATATTTCATTCATTGCATTATTCTCATTGGTGTTGAAAATTTATTTGGGTCTTATTTTCTATATTTTTATGAATTATTAAAATGGTTTGACAATTATATATTATTTTCTTTAAAGGGTTGCTTACATGCTCAATTTAATACATTCAATAACTTATTTACCGTGCATGCTATGTATTTGTGAAAAAACCTGTATGGCATTGAACACTATTTTAAATTATTCTACTATTAATGCCTGTTGTTTTCACAAAACCCCTTTCATGTTTTATTGATTAAATATAATTATTATTACAAACATGTTGATAGTTTGAAAGATTTGGTAATCTAATTTGGACATTGAATGCTTAATCTATGCTACTCATGCCTTTGCCTGCATGCCAATAAACACCTTGCATTTAATTGTCATCATATGCACTAGCTATTTTCCATTGATGGCTTTTCACATGTACTCGCGAGCATGTGTTAATGTCACTTATATCTTAATGTGCATCCATCACCACCTTTTCCCTTCTCTTCCTTGCTATATATATTTCTTTGAATTTAATTTACTTTCTCTTCCCTTTTTCAGGATGGCCACCAAGAAAGGAAAAGAGAAAGCCATTCCCAAATCAACAGCAAGGAAAGGAACAAAAAGAGCCCCACCTGAGGAACCACAACCCACATCCACTTGTACATCTTAGCATGCACCAAGGACGGTGCAATCTTTAAGTGTGGGAAGGTCGATACTGATCTCCATGGGTTAGTACTTTCTTGTCGCAACACCAATGTTTAAATTTTCTTTGTAGTTAGTTATTGCATTTGCATGTTTGTTTGATTTTTGTGCATATGTTACCACTTGGTTAAAGTAATAAAATTCTTTTAAGACCCTATCTTTGAAAAAAATTTCACTAATTTAAATTGAAAAAATTTTTTTTTATGTTAAAACTTGTTTGAAGTTGTATTTGGAACATGGTTTTTGAGCCAAAGAACACACAACCTGTGAGATTTGAGCTTATTTACATGGTTACATTATTTAACCATAAATTTTTATTCTTGTGTGTTTTCTTCTCTATAACTACAATCTTTGCTTTGTTCCATTCTATATGTCCATTATTTAGTATATTTACATGCTTGCATATGATTGAGGCCATTATTTGTTATTAGCTCACTTATCCCAAATAAGCCTACCTTTTACATCACCTTTGTTAGCCCCTTGAGCTTTTAATCCCCTCTTGTTCTATAACCACATTACTAACCTTAAGCAGAAAAATAAATTAATTATCCCAAATTGAATCTTTGGTTAGCTTAAGTTAGAGATTGTGCATCAATTAAGTATGGGGAAATTGTGGGAACATGGGTTGATAAGGGAATGTAACATGTTTCTAATTTATTTGAATATTAGGAATTTGGGAACCTACTCATGAAAAACCAAAATAGAAAAATAATAAAAAATCCATGTGCATTGATAAGTTATGTTTATTTCTCTGCAAAAAAAAAGAAAAAAAGGAAGAAAAAAAAAGAGAAAAAGAGAAAAAGAAAAAAAATATATAAATAAATAAATAAGGGGACAAAATTACCCCAATGTTAAGTTAATAAAAGATCAATGCACATGTGATAAAAATTAAAGAAAATTTAGTACATGAGTATGGGAATTATACAAAAGTGGGAATTATGGGTAGCTAGGCATGAATTTAAAAGTGTATAGAGTATATGTATATTAGGTGAGAGCTTAGGTTAATTGAAGATTCATATTATAGCTCACTTGGCCATACATATATCCTTACCTTTACCTCAGCCCCATTACAACCTTGAAAAGACCTCATGATGTTTGCATTAGTATACTAAATATTTGTTGATTGGTTAGATAAAGAACAAGGTTTAGAAAGCATGATTAGAGAAGAATAGAGTGATTAACCCTAGACACTTGAGAGATTAGAGTAATATACACTACCAGTAAGGGTTCAATGCTTGATTCTATGTTCCCTGCTTTCATGAGCTGTCTTCTTACAAGTTTACTTGCTTTTTATTGTATGATTTGAATTAGTGGAATTTGAATTATTTTTGTCTTGGAGAACCTATTTACTTTTAACCAAGTAGGTAGAAACATTCTTGCATGTAGTTGCATTCATAGGTTGCATTTCATGCATTCTACCATTCCTCTTCATTCCTTTATAGTTTCTCTTGAGCTTAGCATGAGGACATGCTTTTGTTTAAGTGTGGGGAGGTTGATAAACCACTATTTTGTTTTTCCCCGGCAACGGCGCCATTTTGAAGAACTGAAGATTGATGGTTTAGAGGTTATAAAAACTCTCGTTGTAAGTATAGTTACTAAACCAAGCAATCAACCTTTCTTACAAACGTTTTGGTTGTCACAAGTAACAAACCCCCTTGAAATTGATAACCGAGTATTCAAACCTCGGGTCATCTTCTCAAGGAATTGCAGGGAGGTGTTCTTATTATTGATTATGAAAAAGTGTGTTTTTGGGGAATGTTGAGTTTGGGCAATGGGCACAGGTATATTTAAATGACAAGTAAAATAAATTAACAATAATAAAATCTCTTGGCAAGGTATGGAGAACTGGAGGTCCTATCCTAGTTATCCTTATCAATTGTGATGAGAATTGGATTCTTCCCCCACCTTATTAACCTCTAACTATGAAGGTAAGTTAAGTGGACAAATTAATTCCAATTTTCAATCAACAATGAGTTTGATAACTCAAGAGTTACCAATGTCTCAACCAAAGCCAAAAGAGAAAAATCCAAATTATTTATATAATAAAAAGGAGCAATCATAAGTCTGAAATACCTCAAAAAATATATTAAAGAGAAAATCAATCTAAACATAGAGAGTCATAAACAAAATTGGGAAAAGAAATAAAAGAACATTGAACCTGGGATTGAGAGTCACTCTAAAACTAAGAGAAATCCTAAATCCTAATCCTAAGAGAGAGGAGAGAACCTCTCTCTCTAAAAACTACATCTACTCCTAAAATTGTGAATATTGAGAGCCTCATGATGAATGGATGCATTCCCCCACTTTATAGCCTCTAATCTGTATTTTCTGGGCCGCAAACTGGGTCAGAAATAGCCCAGAATTCGCTGGTTGCGAATTCAAATGCGCTGGTTTCCGTCACTGCGATGCGGCCGCATAGATCACGCGGTCGCGTCACCTAGCGTCAGAGGAACTATAGCATATTATATATCAAATCAAAGTCCCGGACGTTAGCTTTCCAACGCAACTAAAACCGCATCGTTTGAACCTCTGTAGCCAAAGTTATAGCCGTTTGAGTGCGAAGAGGTCAGGCTGGACAGCTTAGCAATTTCTCCAACTTATTGCATTCCTTCCACTTTTGCATGCTCTCTTCCCATCCTCCAAGCCATTCCTGCCTTATAATATTTGTAAACACTTAACACACATATCAAGGCATCTAATGGTAATAAGAGAGGATTAATAATAAGCAAATATAAGATCAAAGAAGCATGTTTTCAATCAAAGCACATAATTAGGAAGGCAAATGTAAAACCATGCAAATAGTATGAATAAGTGGGTAAAGAGTAGATAGAAACCACTCAATTGAGCACAAGATAAATCATAAAATAGTGGTTTATCAATCATCTAAGTGTGGGAAAATTTGGGAACTTTGATTGAGGTAAAAGTGGATTTTCGTACTTTTATTGAAAATGTTGGGAATATGGTACATACTCATGCATTAAATATTTAAACCATGTGCATTGGTGCTTTTGTATATATTTTATAAAAAAAAATAGAAAAAAAAGAAAAAAGAGAGAAAAAATAAAAAAGAAAAAAAGAAAGCAATAAAAAAGTATTACAAGAAAATAAGCTTCCTACCACGCTTTTAAAGCGTGCCGAAAAGTGCTTAAAAGCGTGCCGATAGCTTTTCGCCACGCTTTTTGAGCAATTGGTACGCTTTTGAAAGGGTCAAATCTATCAGCGTGCCAGTTGCTCTATCGCCACGCTTTTGTAGATTTATCGGCATGCTTTTTTTTGCCACGCTTATGTCTCTTGCTACGCTTGAAAAGCGTACCGAAAAGGTCACATATCGCCACGCTTTTAAAGCGTCCCAGATTGTTTGTTTTGGTTACGCTTATAAAGCGTGCCGATAGGGTAAGATATGGCTACACTTTTTAAATGTGCTAATAGGATCATGTATGGCTATGCTTGGTAAACGTGGCTATTTATAACTATAGAAAGATACGGGTACGCTTATGAAGCGTGCCAATAGATGAGGATATAGGTACACTTTTAAAGCGTACCTATTGAGGCCAATAGTAAGATATAGCCACGCTTTTTAAGCGTGGCCATAAATTAGGTCACAAATTTTTGTTATTTATTTTGTGCAAAATTCATATATAATTTTAAAATCATAGACAATTTTACAGTGTATATATCAACAAATCCATCATATATATAAACTTCTCCATAAAAAAACCTTATATATAAACTTGTCACCACACAAAGTAGACTTTGATCACAAAGTACCAAAAATCAAAGTCAAAACAAGAAAATAAGAATTACAATTTCAAGTGTCACATATCTATTTCCTTATAGTTAGTTACAAAATATCAAATTTCATGAGTAGTGTGTTCATCCATTATGAGCTCCATTTCTTTTACCACTACCCTGCAAAGAATCACAAAGAATCTATGACGATTATTTGTAGTGAGAGAATGAGGAATAAAAAAATACCTACATGTCTTAAAGGGAAAGGTTGGTGGGGCTAGCAGCAATTTTTAACAAATAACAATATGGATAATGGATATGGTTGGAGAAAGCCTTTGCTAGAATAGAAAACACAGATATTTTAGCTTTAAACAAGTCTAAATAGTTTAACAATAATAGCAATAGCAATAGTAGTCAGCAGCCAGCAGCCACTAATAACTCAAACCCATAATTTGAGTGCATAAGCTCAAATAAATAAATAAAGTATGTAAGCCAAAAAATATTTTCCTTCCCTTTTTACAATAAAGGATGAACTCTAATCTTTGGTCTCTTATTTGCATCTATGAAAATGACTCCAAAAGTGTTGAAGTGAATTTTTAGAGAGAAAAAGAAATTAAACCTAGACATGATAAAGTAGCATTTAAAAATTATACTAATTTTTATCGTCATTCCATTTCATTTCATAGACTATACAATAATAATCAATTTGTACAAAGCCTAATATAGCAAGAGACAGAAATCTCATTCAAATTAATTAAGGTATAACTTCCATTTATGGCCTAGCTAGTAGCATCAAAGATGAAAAATTGCTTCTCTATTGTCCTAAATGGATCTCATTACTCACATTTAGTTAGGACCCAACAAGATAAGTACACGACTGTTCTTAATAATGAATTGAATACAAAATATTCTGTAAAATTTGATTAAAACTTGGTCAAAAATTTTAGAAGGTCTATATGATCAAAATTCAGTATATGGTTTTCTTCTTTTTTTTTTTTTTTGAAAAAAAAAGAAGAGGAAGAAGAGAGAAAGAAGAAAGCCACTAATCAAACTCTTATCAGATGCAGTGCTTTGTTTTCATAAGAAAAATTACTAAAAATCAAATAAACAAACTGTCATAAAAACTCATTTAAATCTATGAATAACTACACAACAACCGAATGGAACATATATAACCTGAAGTGCAACCCAATTCTTGATGGCTCCAAAATAGTTTCCAAGGTGAATTGACCCAGTTGGCTGCACTCCCGAGACTACCCATTTCCTGTGAGAGAGAAACAAGAAAACCACATTTTGACATTGATAAACCACTATTTTATGGTTTATCTTGTGCTCAATTGAGTGAATTTTATCAATCTTTCATATGCTTGTTCATACAAAATGCATGTTTTACATTATCCTTCCTGATTTTGTGCTATGATTGAAAACATGCTTCTTTGGCCTTTATATTTGCTAATATTAATCTTCTCTTATTACCATTCGATGTCTTGATATGTGCGTTAAGTGATTTCAGAGATTACAGGGCAGGAATGAGTCAGAGGATGGAAAGAAAGCATGCAAAATTGGAAGGAATATAAGAAATTGAAGGAACTGCAAAGCTGTCAGCCTGACCCTCTCCCACTGAAACGGTCATAACTTGAGCTACAGAGGTTCAAATGAGGCGGTTCTAGTTGCGTTGAAAAGCTAACGTCCCGGGCGTCGATTTGATATATAATTTGTCATAGTGGCCATAGAGCTAGGCGACGCGAACGCGTGCTCCACACGGATGCATCGCAGTGACGAAAATCAGCATGGCAGATTTCGTCCCTAGTGAATTCTGGGCTATTTCTGACCCAGTTCTCGGCCCAGAAACACAGATTAGAGGCTATAAAGTGGGTGAATGCATCCAAAAATAATTCATACTTTCAAATACACAATTTTAGGATTAGATGTAGTTTTAGAGAGAGAGAGGTTCTCTCCTCTCTCTTAGGATTTAGGATTAGGATTTCTCTTATTTTAGGATTGTTTTTCTACAATCATAGGTTCAAAGTTCCTTTAATTTATATTCTGCTTTTATTTATTCCAATGCTTTTACTTGTTAATGTTCCTAAATTGGCTTATGAACCTTTTCATGTTAAAATTTGAATATTCTTTTTAATTTTATTTGAGGTATTTCATACTTATGATTGCTTTCTTTAATTTATGTATCCAAATTATTTTCATTCAAGTAGATTTTCTTCCCTTTTGGCTTTGGATGAGTAATTAGCAATACTTGAGTTATCAAACTCAGCTGTTGATTGAAATTGGAATTCTCTGCTGGTTAATTTGTACTCTAATAACTCTAGTCTTTCCATAGGAGTTGACTAGGACCTGATGATCAAATTAATTTGTCCACTTGACTTTCCTTTGTTTAGCAAGGGTTAATTTAAGTGGGAGCAAAATCCAATTCTCATCACAATTGATAAGGATAACTAGGATAGGACTTCAATTTCTTATACCTTGCCAAGAGATTTTATTATTATTAATTTATTTTCCCTGTCATTTAAATTACTTGTTTCTTATTTTAAAAAACCCCAAAACATATTGATGGACGAAATTGTGATCACATTAATGTAGTACTCTTTGTTATTGTATGGAAACATTATTATGGCTCTTTACTATGTGTGGACACAACTCCGTTCAACTAACCAGCAAGTGTACTGGGTCGTCCAAGTAATAAACCTTACGTGAGTAAGGGTCGATCCGACAGAGATTGTTGACTTGAAGCAAGCTATGGTCACCTTGCAAATCTCAGTCAGGCGGATTTAAACATGATATTTTATTAGATTAAAATAAACAATAAAAGGGATAGAGATACTTATGTAGATTCATTGGCAGGGATTTCAGATAAACGAATGGAGATGCTTTTCGTTCCTCTGAACCTCTGCTTTCTTGCTATCTTCATCCAATCAGTCTTACTCCTTTCCATGGCTGGCTGTATGCAAGGGCATCACCGTTGTCAGTGGCTACATCCCCTCCTCTCAGTGAATCATATGCTCACGCACCCTGTCACGGCACGGCTATTCATCTGTCGGTTCTCGATCATGCTGGAATAGGATTCACCCTCCTTTTGCGTGCGTCTGTCACTAACGCCCAACAATCGCGAGTTTGAAGCTCGTCACAGTCATTCAATCATTGAATCCTACTCAGAATACCACAGACAAGGTTTAGACCTTCCGGATTCTCTTGAATGCCGCCATCATTCTAACGTACGCCACGAAGATTCTGGTTAGGAGATCTAAGAGATACTCATTCTAGCTTAATTCATGTAGAACAGAAGTGTTTGTCAGGCACGCGTTCATAAGGGGGAAGGATGATGAGCGTCACACATAATCATCACCTTCATCACGTTCTTGGGTGCGAATGGATATCTTAGAAGAGAAATAAGAAGAATTGAATAGAAAACAGTAGTACTTTGCATTAATCTTTGAGGAACAGCAGAGCTCCACACCTTAATCTATGGAGTGTAGAAACTCTACCGTTGAAAATACATAAGTGAAGGTCCAGGCATGGCCGAGATAGCCAGCCCCCTAAAACGTGATCAGAGGATCATAAGGTAATCAAAAGATCCAAAGATGTCTAATACAATAGTAAGAGGCCCTATTTATAATAAACTAGCTACTAGGGTTTACATGAGTAAGTAATTGATGCATAAATCCACTTCCGAGGCCCACTTGGTGTGTGTTTGGGCTGAGCCTGAGTGTTGCACGTGCAGAGGCCATTTGTGGAGTTGAACGCCAGTTTCTGTGCCAGTTTGGGCGTTCAACTCTGGTTTTGGATCCTTTTCTGGCGCTGGACGCCAGATTTGGGCAGAAGGCTGGCGTTGAACGCCAGTTTAAGTCGTCTATTCTTGGCCAAAGTATGGACTATTATACATTTCTAGAAAGCCCTGGATGTCTACTTTCCAACGAAATTGGAAGCGCGCCATTTCGAGTTCTGTAGCTCCAGAAAATCCACTTTGAGTGCAGGGAGGTCAGAATCCAACAGCATCAGCAGTCCTTTTTCAACCTCTGAATCTGATTTCTGCTCAAGTCCCTCAATTTCAGCCAGAAAATACCTGAAATCACAGAAAAACACACAAACTCATAGTAAAGTCCAGAAATGTGAATTTAACACAAAATCTATTAAAAACATCCCTAAAAGTAACTAGATCCTACTAAAAACATACTAAAAACAATGCCAAAAAGCGTATAAATTATCCGCTCATCACAACACCAAACTTAAATTGTTGCTTGTCCCCAAGCAACTGAAAATCAAAATAGGATAAAAAGAATAGAATATACTATAAATTCCAAACTATCAATGAAACAGAGCTTCAATCATATGAGCGGGACTTATAGCTTTTTGCCTCTTGAATAGTTTTGGCATCTCACTTTATCCATTGAGGTTCAGAATGATTGGCATCTATAGGAACTTCAGATTTCGAATAGTGTTATTGACTCTCCTAGTTCAGTATGATGATTCTTGAACACAGCTTCTTTATGAGTCTTGGCCATGGCCCTAAGCACTTTGTTTTCCAGTATTACCACCGGATACATAAATGCCACAGACACATAATTGGGTGAACCTTTTTAGATTGTGACTCAGCTTTGCTAGAGTCCCCAATTAGAGGTGTCCAGGGTTCTTAAGCACACTCTTCTTTTGCTTTGGACCTTGACTTTAACCGCTCAGTCTCAAGTTTTCACTTGACACCTACACGCCACAAGCACATGGATAGGGACAGCTTGGTTTAGCCGCTTAGACCAGGATTTTATTCCTTTAGGCCCTCCTATCCACTGATGCTCAAAGCCTTGGGATCCTTTTTATTTGCCCTTGCCTTTTGGTTTTAAGGGTTATTGGCTTTTTCTGCTTGCTTTTTCTTTTTCTTTCTATTTTTTTTTTCTAAATTTTTTTTTTCGCCTATATTTATTTATTTATTTTTTTTCTGCAAGCTTTGTTCTTTGCTGCTTTTTCTTGCTTCAAGAATCATTTTTATGATTTTTCAGATTATCAAATAACATGTTTCCTAGTCATCATTCTTTCAAGAGCCAATATATTTAACATTCTTAAACAACAACTTCAAAAGACATATGCACTGTTCAAGCATACATTCAGAAAACAAGAAGCATTTGTCACCACATCAATATAATTAAACTAAGTTCAAGGATAAATTCGAAACTCATGTACTTCTTGTTCTTTTGAATTAAAACATTTTTCATTTAAGAGAGGTGATGGATTCATAGGACATTTATAGCTTTAAGACATAGTTATTACTACTAATGATCATGTAATGAAGACACAAACATAGATAAGCACATAACATAGAAAACAAAAAACAGAAGAAATAAGAACAAGGAATGAATCCACCTTAGTGATGTCCTTGAGCTCTTCTATGTCTCTTCCTTGTCTTTGCTGCTCCTCCTTCATTGCTTTTAGATCTTCTCTGATTTCATGAAGGATGATGGAGTGCTCTTGATGTTCCACCCTTAGTTGCTTCCAATAATTGTGTGGAAGAAAATGTATCCCCTGAGGTATCTCAGGGATCTTCTTGATTTGCAGTCAAATGTTCTACCACTGAGCTATAGACCCTTGATGGAAGCTTTTGTCTTCCCTTTCCTCTTTCTAGAGGTTTCTCTGGCCTTAGGTGCCATCAATGGTTATGGAAAAAACAAAAAAGCTATGCTTTTACCACACCAAACTTAGAATGTTGCTCGCCCTCGAGCAAAAGAAGAAAGAATAGAAGAATAAGAAGAAGATATGGAGGAGATGGATGGGAGTGTGTATTCGGCCATATGGGTGGGATTGGGTGTTAGAGAGATGTTGAATTTTTTAAGGTAGTGGGTGTATGGATGTGAGTGGTAAATGGAAAAAAAGAAGGGATGATCATGAATGGAAAGAGAGATGATGAGGTAGGTGGGGATCCTGTGGGGTCCACAGATCCTGAGATGATCCTGTGGGGTCCACAGATCCTGAGGTGTCAAGGCATTTACATCCCTGCACCAATTTAGGCATGTAAAATGCCCTTGCACACAACTCTGGGCGTTCAGCGCCAGGTTGGTGCCCATTTTGGGCGTTCAACGCCCCTTTGCTGCCATTTCTGGCGTTGAACGCCAGAACCATGCTTGTTCTGGGCGTTCAGCGCCAGGATGCTCCCATTCTGAGCGTTCAGCGCCAGAACTATGCTCTGTTCTGGCGTTTGAACGCCAGACAGATGCTCCTCCAGGGTGTGATTTTTCTTCTGCTGTTTTTGATTCCGTTTTTGATTTTTTTGTTTATTTTGTGACTCCACATGATCATGAACCTAAGAAAACATGAAAAACAATAAAAATAAGAATTAGATAAACATTGGGTTGCCTCCCAACAAGCGCTTCTTTAATGTCAATAGCTTGACAGTGAGCTCTCATGGAGCCTCACAGATGTGCAGAGCTTTGTTGAGACTCTCCAACACCAAACTTAGAGTTTGGATATGGGAGTTCAACACCAAACTTAGAGTTTGGTTGTGGCCTCCCAACACCAAACTTAGAGTTTGACTGTGGGGGCACTGGTTGACTCTGCTTGGAGAGAATCTTTTTCTGCTTCCTCTCCATGGTTGCAGAGGGAGATCCTTGAGTTTTAAACACAAGGGAGTCCTCATTCCATTGAAGGACTATTTCACCTCTGTCAACATCAATCACAGCTCTTGCTGTGGCCAGGAAAGGTCTTCCTAGGATGATGGATTCATCCTCTTTCTTTCCAGTATCTAGGACTATGAAATCAGCATGAATGTAAAGGCCCTCAACTTTTACCAATACATCTTCTACGTGTCCATAAGCCTGTCTTATTGAGCTGTCTGCCATCTCTAGTGAGATTTTAGCAGCTTGCACCCCATAGATTCCCAGTTTCTCTGTTATAGAGAGGGGCATGAGGTTTATACCTGAACCAAGGTCACACAGAGCTTTGAAGATCATGGTGCCTATGGTACAAGGTAGTATGAACTTTCCAGGATCCTGTCTCTTCTGAGGTAATGTCAGTTGATCCAGATCACTTAGTTCATTGATGAACAAGGGAGGTTTAACTTCCCAAGCATCAATGCCAAACAATTTGGCATTTAGCTTCATGATTGCACCAAGAAACTTGGCAGTTTGCTCTTCAGTAACATCCTCATTCTCTTCAGAAGAGGAATACTCATCAGAGCTCATGAAGGGCATAAGGAGGTTCAATGGGATCTCTATGGTCTCTAGATGAGCCTCAGAGTCCTTTGGTTCCCCAGAGGGAAGCTCCTTATTGATCACTGGACGTCCCAGGAGGTCTTCCTCCTTGGGATTCACGTCCTCTCCTCTCCTCACAGGTTCGGCCATGGCGCTTATGTCAATGGCCTTGCACTCTCCTTTTGGGTTCTCTTCTGTATTGCTTGGGAGAGTACTAGGAGGGATTTCAGTGATCCTTTTACTCAGCTGGCCCACTTGTGCTTCCAGATTTCTAATGGAAGACCTTGTTTCATTCATGAAACGTACAGTGGCCTTAGATAGATCACAGACTAGATTTGCTAAATTAGAAGCATTTTGTTCAGAGTTCTCTGTCTGTTGCTGAGTTGATGATGGAAAAGGTTTGCTATTGCTAAACTTGTTTCTTCCACCATTATTAAAGCCTTGTTGGGGCTTTTGATCCTTCCATGAGAAATTTGGATGATTTCTCCATGTTGAGTTATAGGTGTTTCCATAAGGTTCACCTAAGTAATTTACCTCTGCTATTGCAGGGTTCTCAGGATCATAGGCTTCTTCTTCAGAAGATGCCTCTTGAGTACTGTTGGATGCAGCTTGCATTCCATGCAGACTCTGAGAAATCATATTGACTTGCTGAGTCAATATTTTATTCTGAGCCAATATGGCATTCAGAGTATCAACCTCAAGAACTCCCTTCTTCATAGGCGTCCCATTACTCACAGGATTCCTTTCAGAAGTGTACATGAACTGGTTATTAGCAACCATGTCAATGAGTTCTTGAGCTTCTGCAGGCGTTTTCTTTAGGTGAATGGATCCACCTGCAGAGGTGTCCAATGACATCTTAGATAACTCAGACAGACCATCATAGAATATATCCAGGATGGTCCATTCTGAAAGCATGTCAGAAGGACACTTTTTGGTCAACTGTTTGTATCTTTCCCAAGCTTCATAGAGAGATTCACCTTCTTTCTGTCTGAAGGTTTGAACATCCGCTCTAAGCTTGCTCAGCTTTTGAGGAGGAAAGTACTTGGCTAAGAAAGCCGTGACCAGCTTATCCCAAGAGTTCAGGCTCTCTTTGGGTTGAGAATCCAACCATAATCTAGCTCTGTCTCTTACAGCAAAAGGGAAAAGCATGAGCCTGTAGACTTCAGGATCTATTCCATTAGTCTTAACAGTATCACATATCTGCAAGAATTCAGTTAAGAACTGAAAAGGATCTTCAGATGGAAGTCCATGAAACTTGCAGTTCTGCTGCATCAGAGAAACTAATTGAGGTTTCAGCTCAAAATTGTTTGCTCCAATGGCAGGAATGGAGATGCTTCTTCCATGTAAATTGGAATTAGGTGCAGTAAAGTCACCAAGCATCCTCCTTTCATTATTATTATTTTCGCCTGCCATCTCCTCTGCCTGTTCGAAAATTTCTGAAAGGTTATCTCTGGATTGTTGTATTTTAGCTTCTCTTAATTTTCTCTTCAGAGTTCTTTCAGGTTCTGGATCTGCTTCCACAAGAATGTTCTTATCCTTGCTCCTGCTCATATGATAAGGAAGAATGGCCAGAAAAATGATAATAATGATAGAGATCCTTTATACCACAGTATGGGGATCCCTTTGTAAGTAGAAGAAGAGGGGGAGATAAAGGATGTGATGTAAAGGAAGAAACACAACTGTGAGGATTGGAATGTGAGATGAGATGTTAGGACATGAATGAATAAATAGAATGAGATGGGGGAGGAATAATTTTCGAAAATTATTTTGAAAAAGAGTTAGTGATTTTTGAAAATTGGTTTTTGAAAATTAGTTAGTATTTTTCGAAAATTTTTGAATTCAAAAATAAAAAATAAAAATAATTAGTTAATTAAAAAGAAATTTTTGAAAAAGGGAGGGATATTTTCGAAAATTAGAGAGAGAGAGAGAGAGTTAGTTAGGTAGTTTTGAAAAAGTTAAGAAACAAACAAAAAGTTAGTTAGTTAGTTGAAACAAATTTTGAAAAGATAAGAAGTTAGGAAGTTAGAAAAGATATTTTGAAAAGATATTTTTGAAAAAGATAAGATAAGAAGATATTTTTGAAAAGATATGATTGAAATTAGTTTTGAAAAAGATTTGATTTTTTTTTTAAAATCACAATTAATGACTTGATTCATAAGAAATCACAAGATATGATTCTAAAACTTAAAGTTTGAATCTTTCTTAACAAGCAAGTAACAAACTTCAAATTTTTGAACCAAAACATTAATTGTTTAAGTGATTTTCGAAAATTATGATTTAAAATGAGAAAAAGATTTTTGAAAAATATTTTTGGAATTTTCGAAAATAACTAAGAATTTTGAAAAAGATTTGATTTTTGAAAAAGATTTTGAAAAAGATAAGATTTTCAAATTTGAAATTTTGATTTGACTCATAAGAAACAACTTGATTTTAAAAATTTTTGAAAAAGTCAACTCAAATTTTCGAATTTGATGAGAGAAAAAGGGAAAGATATTTTTTTTGATTTTTGAAATTTTTATGAAAAACATGAAAATTATGCAATGCATGAAATTTTTAGATCAAAACATGTGATGCATGCAAGAATGCTATGAATGTCAAGATGAACACCAAGAACACTATGAATGTCAAGATGAACATCATGGACATAATTTTGAAAAAATTTTTAATGCAAAGAAAACATGCAAGACACCAAACTTAGAATTCTTTAATGCTTACGCTCTAAGAATTCAAGAATGCATATGATAAACATGAAAAGACACAAAACAAAAAATCATCAAGATCAAACAAGAAGACTTACCAAGAACAACTTGAAGATCATGAAGAACACTATGAATGCATGATATTTTCGAAAAAATGCAAGATGCATATGCAATTGACACCAGACTTATAACATGACTCAAGACTCAAACAAGAAACACAAAAATATTTTTGATTTTTATGATTTTCTAATTTTTTTGGATTTTTTCGAAAATTATATGAAAAATAACAATAAGGATTTCAAAATTTTTAATATGAATTCCAGGAATCTTGCCATGTTAGTCTTAAAGCTCCAATCAAAGGGTCAGGCATGGCTTAATAGCCAGCCAAGCTTTAATAAAAATATGAGTGTAATTCAGACATGACAAGCCTGACATACCCTATCCAGAAGGATTGGGCATGACTCCACTGAAGTGATTAGCCAATCCCAAAGCAGTTTGGGTATGGCTTTACAGCCAGATAGGCTTCAACATGCTTCATGAAACACTAGAATTCATTCTTAAAATTTTGAAGCCATAGAATAATTTATTTTTTTTTTTTTGAAAACATTTTTAATTTTTTTCGAAAACAGATGAGAAAATTTTAGAAATATTTTTGAAAAATTTTTGAAAAGAAAATAAAATAAAAAGAAAATTACCTAATCTGAGCAACAAGATGAGCCGTCAGTTGTCCAAACTCAAACAGTCCCCGGCAACGGCGCCAAAAACTTGGTGCTGTTGCCGGATCCAACTTGGCACTGATGTTACCGGACCAAAAGCTTGCCGAAAACTCAAACAATCCCCGGCAACGGCGCCAAAAACTTGATGGACGAAATTGTGATCACATTAATGTAGTACTCTTTGTTATTGTATGGAAACATTATTATGGCTCTTTACTATGTGTGGACACAACTCCGTTCAACTAACCAGCAAGTGTACTGGGTCGTCCAAGTAATAAACCTTACGTGAGTAAGGGTCGATCCCACAGAGATTGTTGGCTTGAAGCAAGCTATGGTCACCTTGCAAATCTCAGTCAGGCGGATTTAAACATGATATTTTATTAGATTAAAATAAACAATAAAAGGGATAGAGATACTTATGTAGATTCATTGGCAGGGATTTCAGATAAGCGAATGGAGATGCTTTTCGTTCCTCTGAACCTCTACTTTCTTGCTATCTTCATCCAATCAGTCTTACTCCTTTCCATGGCTGGCTGTATGCAAGGGCATCACCGTTGTCAGTGGCTACATCCCCTCCTCTCAGTGAATCATATGCTCACGCACCCTGTCACGGCACGGCTATTCATCTGTCGGTTCTCGATCATGCTGGAATAGGATTCACCCTCCTTTTGCGTCTGTCACTAACGCCCAACAATCGCGAGTTTGAAGCTCGTCACAGTCATTCAATCATTGAATCCTACTCAGAATACCACAGACAAGGTTTAGACCTTCCGGATTCTCTTGAATGCCGCCATCATTCTAGCGTACGCCACGAAGATTCTGGTTAGGAGATCTAAGAGATACTCATTCTAGCTTAATTCATGTAGAACAGAAGTATTTGTCAGGCACGCGTTCATAAGGGGGAAGGATGATGAGCGTCACACATAATCATCACCTTCATCACGTTCTTGGGTGCGAATGGATATCTTAGAAGAGAAATAAGAAGAATTGAATAGAAAACAGTAGTACTTTGCATTAATATTTGAGGAACAGCAGAGCTCCACACCTTAATCTATGGAGTGTAGAAACTCTACCGTTGAAAATACATAAGTGAAGGTCCAGGCATGGCCGAGATGGCCAGCCCCCTAAAACGTGATCAGAGGATCATAAGGTAATCAAAAGATCCAAAGATGTCTAATACAATAGTAAGAGGCCCTATTTATAATAAACTAGCTACTAGGGTTTACATGAGTAAGTAATTGATGCATAAATCCACTTCCGGGGCCCACTTGGTGTGTGTTTGGGCTGAGCCTGAGTGTTGCACGTGCAGAGGCCATTTGTGGAGTTGAACGCCAGTTTCTGTGCCAGTTTGGGCGTTCAACTCTGGTTTTGGATCCTTTTCTGGCGCTGGACGCTAGATTCGGGCAGAAGGCTGGCGTTGAACGCCAGTTTATGTCATCTATTCTTGGCCAAAGTATGGACTATTATACATTGCTGGAAAGCCCTGGATGTCTACTTTCCAACGCAATTGGAAGCGCGCCATTTCGAGTTCTGTAGCTCCAGAAAATCCACTTTGAGTGCAGGGAGGTCAGAATCCAACAGCATCAGCAGTCCTTTTTCAACCTCTGAATCTGATTTCTGCTCAAGTCCCTCAATTTCAGCCAGAAAATACCTGAAATCACAGAAAAACACACAAACTCATAGTAAAGTCCAGAAATGTGAATTTAACACAAAATCTATTAAAAACATCCCTAAAAGTAACTAGATCCTACTAAAAACATACTAAAAACAATGCCAAAAAGTGTATAAATTATTCGCTCATCACATATCTTTTTACATAACCAATAATAAATCATACCTCCCTGCAATTCCTTGAGAAGACGACCCGAGGTTTAAATACTTCGGTTATAAGTTTTATTGGGTTTTGTTACTTGTGACAACCAAACTTTTGTAAGAAAGGAATTCTTGTCGGTCTAGAAGCTATACTTACAACGCGAATTTATTTGTGAAAATTCTAGATCGCGCGAGAGTTTCGCTCTTCAAAATGGCGCCGTTGCCGGGGAATTACAAACGTGTGCCTTATTATTGATTTTTGTAAATATTTTATTTTACTTGTTTATTTGCTTTTATGTTCATTTTTAATTTTATTAGCTATTATGAGTTCTCACCCCCGTCGCTTTGAGTTTGGTTCCAATGTTGTTGTAAGGAATGGAAACTATAATGAAAATAGGCATCAAGGTTGGAAGAATCAAAGATGGGAGGAGCCACAAGGATTTGATCAACCCTCTTGGCAACAACCCCCTCCGATGTGCTATAACCAACCTCCACCAAATTACTATAGTCAAGAGCCATTCCAGGGAGCGTACCAAGATGATGGATAAGGTGGACCCCCTTGTAGTTACCAACAAGGCCCACCATATGATTATGAACCGCCTCCTCAACACAACTCTGGACCACCATACTCACAAGCCCCTTACTACCAAACATCATCACATGATTCTAACCTTTATCCACCATATCAACCACCCTATGAGCCATATGAGCCATACATAGATCCACCCCAATTCTAACCCAATTACTCCCAAGGACCACCACCTCCATATACACCACAACCATATCCATCAATCCAAGAGCCTTATGATCCTACTTATGATATCCGAGCAGAACAAGAGTCAAGGGATCGTCTCATGGAAATGATGGATCAATTTCAAGTAACCCTGCGTTAGTTGGACTGAGCGGTAAACCGAATGGCACCCGAAGCTTTCATGGCTAAAGAATCTCAACTTGAGAACAAGGAATTAAAGTGTGCTGTGCAACAAGTGAAAAAGATGGAGAGTGATGAACCACCCTCTTATCATGAACCTTTCCTCCCAAATAACGATGCCTCACATCCACCTCAACGTTCAATGCATGATATTATTGGTGTTCTTCTTCAAGGGCAAAGAGAGATGAAATGGGGAGTACTAGAATTTGTGACTGCCTTTACCGAGGTAATAAATCGATTAGCTTCCCAACATTTGAGCATTCAAAGTACTCCCATGGCTACATGTAGAGAATCTAAAGAAGAGTGTAGCATGAAAGAGACACTAGAACTTCCGGTGGACAATGAGGAACATGGCTTTGTATTAGAACAAGTGGAGGAAGCCATAATAGTTGCAGAGGAAGAAGTGGTTGAAGATTTAGGAGATGCTGAACCTCCATGGGAATCTAGAATTGTAGAGTACCCCTCCAATAAGATTGAAATTGATGTCAAGAAGGCCAGTGCACAACCTCCATGGCATATTCCTTATGAAGACTTGGATGGGATAGATCAAGAAGTAAGTTCCCTTGGTGATGAGAATTATGCATCAAGTCCTCCCAGTGATAAATCTACATCCGCAAACGAACTCCTTAAGTATGAAGACTCTTCTCTGATTGAGTCTACAAATGATGTGAAAGTAGAAGCCCTTCGAAAAGGATGGACGGGAGTTGAGTACGCTTTGTCAAGAACATTGGAGACTTCTCCACCTAGGTTGTCGTCTACTCCTTCACTTGAGTGGGTAAAACTTATCTCTGTTCGTCTTTCTATCCCACTTGAGTACGGTATTCTTGAAATGGACAGCCAACTCAGGAACCTTTGTGGCATTAAGCGTAAGAGAAGAATGTTTAGTGGTTGGAGTTGTAAATCAAGGCTTATCAAGGTTGATACTTTGAGAGAAAGATGTAAGGGCTCAACTGGTGATAATTTAGTTAAATCTAAAAGAAGAGTTTGGTACTCCGTAGAGAATTCAGGTTGCTTACCACCCGGATGGAATCATCATGTTCCACTTGAAGACGGGTACAGAAACAAGATTTGGGATCCAGGCATACACAAGGATCCACTTTGGGAGCTCAAGGCTTGTGAAGAACTCCCTCAAGGCTTGGCAAATTCACTTGAGAATAATGAAGATTATTGGAAGTCCAAGCATTGGTGGCAGTTTCAGGATGAATTCAAGCACAAGCCTCCATGACAAAGAGCTCAACAAATGTCCAACGTAAGGACTTTAACTAAAAGTGCTAGGTGGGAGACAACCCACCATGGTATGATCGTTCTCTTTCAGTTTTAGTTTTATTTTAATTTGTGGATTGCTTATTTTTATTTTATTTTTATTAGTGTTCATTCATAATCTCTGAATTTAGCTGCATATAGTTTGCATTTTCATTTGCATTCTGCATATATAAAAAAAAAATACGCACGCGACGTGGCAGCGTTGCTGATGCGTCCGCGTCACCAGTGCGTTTTGAAGAAAAAAGAATTGGACAGAGAGTCACGCGAAAGCGTGGCTGGAGGTGCGCCTTAGGCACAAACATGCCCACGTGTCCGCGTCACCCATGCGGCCGCGTCATTTTGCGAAACAGCCTCCCCACGCGTCCGCATCACCCACGCGACCGCGTGGCCCTGCAAAATCGACGTAAAGAGGTGCATGGCAGAGAGTTATGATGGAGTGGGGCTGGTACTATGCTAGAGGCACAAAATCACCCCACGCGTACGCGTCCCTGACGCGTGTGCGTCATTTTGCTTTCAGACCACCCATGCGTACGCGTGGGCAACACTTACGCGTCGCATGGCGAAAACAATTCTCACGCGCATGCGTGCCTTGCGCGCGCGCGTCACGTCCCAATTTTACACTCCCTTCTCCTTATTTCCTTCATTCTCTTTATTGCATTTAATTACTTTTCTTTTTTCAAAAATTTTTCTCTTTCATACTTAGTTATTTATGGTTTCTTTCTTTTCTTTTTCTCCATGCATTATTTTATATTGGTATTGGAGATTTATTTGGTCATATATTATTATACTTGAGCTTGTGGATATCATCAAGAGTGCTTTGACAATTAATATTAATTTTTAGGTTGCATGCATGTTTAGATTTAATATTTTCTCTAACATATTTTACATGCATACCAAGTGTTTGTGAAAAAGCCCGTATGGCATTGTGCATTATTTTAATTTATTCTATTCTACTACTTTAATGCCTGTTTTTCACAAAACACCTTTTATATTTTATTAATTAAATATGATTGTCAATACAAATAGATTGCCAGTTTGAAAGGCTTGGTAATCTAACTTGGACATTGAATGCTTGATCTATGCTACTCATGCCTTTTCCAGCATGCCAATAAACGTCTTGCATTTAATTGCCATCACATGCACTTGCTATATTACCTTTGATGAACTTTTCACATGTAGTCAAGACCATGTGTTAACGATATCCCTCTTTACAGTGCATTGATTACCACCCTTAATGTTCGCTTCCTTGCTCTAACCCTTAGTTTTAAGAAGTTACTTTCTATTTTCCTTTTCAGGATGGCCACCAAGAAGGGTAAAGAGAAAGTTACTCCCAAACCACCGGCAAGGAATGGAACAAAAAGAGCAATAGCTGCGAAACCACCCGTCCACTTGTACATCTCTGCATGCACCGAGGACAGTGCAATCTTTAAGTGTGGGGAGGTCGATACCGATCTCCATGGGTTAGTTATTTTCTTCTCAACACCAATATTCTATTTTCTTTGTTTATTCATTGTTGCATTTGCATATTTGATTGCATGTTTGTTTGATTTTATGCATTTAGTTACTACTTGGTTGAAGTAATATTTTCTTTTTCAAGAAATTTTTTATAGTATTTCACTAATTTAAATTGAAAATTTTTTTGTTAAATTTGTTTGAAGTTATATTTGGAACATAGTTTAAAGCTAGAAACACACAACCCGTGAGATTTTGAGCTTATTTATATGGTTACATTATTTAACCATAAATTTTTATTCTTGTGTGTTTTCTTCTCTATGATTGCAATCTTTGCTTTGTTCCATTCTATATGTCCACTATTTAGCGTATTTACATGCTTGCATATGATTGAGGCCATTATTTGTTATTAGCTCACTTATCCCAAATAAGCCTACCTTTTACATCACCCTTGTTAGCCACCTTGAGCCTTTTTATCCCCATTTATTCTGTTCTATAACCACATCACTAGCCTTAAGCAGAAAAACAATTAAATATCCCAATTGAATCTTTGGTTAGCTTAAGATAGGGATTGTGTAACAATTAAGTGTGGGGAAACTATGGGAACATGGGTTAATAAGGGAATGTGTTATGTTTTTACTTTGATAAAATATTGGGAATTTGGATACCTACTCATGTGAAACTAGAAAAATTAAAATTCCATGTGCATTGATAAGCTATGTTTATTTTCATGTTCAAAAAAAATGAAAAAAAAATCCAAAAAAAAATATTCAATAAATAAGTAAATAAATAAGGGGACAAAATTACCCCAATGTTAAGTTAATGAAAAATCAATGCATATGTGATAAAATTAAAGAAAAGTTGATACATGAGTATGTGATGCAAAAGTGGGAATTTTGGGTAGCTAGGCATGATTCTAGAGTTACATAGAGTATGCGTGTATGATAGGTGAAAGCTTAGGTTAGTCAAGGATTCAATTTATAGCTCACTTAGCCATATATATATACCCTCACCCTTACCTTGGCCCCATTACAACTTTGAAAAGACCTCATGATATTTGCATTGGTACACTAAATTTTTGTTGATTGGGTAGATGAAGAACAAAGTTTAGAAAGCATGACTAGAGAAGAGTAGAGTGATTAACCCTAGACACTTGAGAGTTAGAGTGATATACACTACCAGTGAGGGTTCAATGCTTGATTCTATGTTCCCTGCTTTCATGAGCTATCTTCTTACAAGTTTACTTATCTTTTATTGTATAATTTGAATTAGTGAAATCTGATTTATGTTTGTCTTGAAGAGCTTATTTACTTTTAACCAAGTAGATAGAAACATCTTAGCATATAGTTGCAGTCATATAGATAGGTTGTATTTCATACATTCTACCATTCCTCTTCACTCCCATTAAGTGTTGGGAGGTTGATAAACCACTATTTTATGGCTTATCTTGTGCTCAATTGAGTGGATTTTATCAATCTTTCATACGCTTGTTCATACAAAATGCATGTTTTACATTCTCCTTCCTGATTTTGTGCTATGATTGAAAACATGCTTCTTTGGCCTTATATTTGCTAATATTAATCTTCTCTTATTACCATTCGATGCCTTGATATGTGCGTTAAGTGATTTCAGAGATTACAGGGCAGGAATGACTCAGAGGATGGAAATGAAGCATGCAAAAGTGGAAGGAATACAAGAAATTGAAGGAACTGCAAAGTTGTCAGCCTGACCCGCTCGCACTAAAACGGTCATAACTTGAGCTACAGAGGTCCAAATGAGGCAGTTCCAGTTGCGTTGGAAAGCTAACATCTGGGGCTTCGATTTGATATATAATTTATTATAGTGGCCATAGAGCTAGGCGACGCGAACGTGTGCTCCATGTGGACACATCGCAATGACGAAAATCAGCGTGGCAGATTTCGCCCCCAGCGAATTCTGGGCTGTTTCTGACCCAGTTCTCGTCCCAGAAAATACAGATTAGAGGCTATAAAGTGGGGGAATGCATCCAAACATAATTTATACTTTCAAATGCACAATTTTAGGATTAGATGTAGTTTTAGAGAGAGAGAGGTTCTCTCCTCTCTCTTAGGATTTAAGATTAAGATTTCTCTTATTTTAGGATTGCTTCTACAATCACAGGTTCAAAGTTCCTTTAATTTATTTTATGATTTTATTTATTCCAATGCTTTTACTTGTTAATGTTCCTAAATTGGCTTATGAACCTTTTTATGTTAAGATTTGAATATTCTATTTAATATTATTTGAGGTATTTCAGACTTATGATTGCTTTCTTTAATTTATGTATCCAAATTATTTTCATTCAAGTAGATTTTCTTCCCTTTTGGCTTTAGTTGAGTAATTAGCAATACTTGAGTTATCAAACTCAGCTGTTGATTGAAATTGGAATTCTCTGCTGGTTAATTTGTACTCCAATAACTCTAGTCTTTCCATAGGAGTTGACTAGGACCTGAGGATCAAATTAATTTGTCCACTTGACTTTCCTTTGTTTAGCAAGGGTTAATTTAAGTGGGAGAAGAATCCAATTCTCATCACAATTGATAAGGATAACTAGGATATGACTTCAATTTCTTATACCTTGCCAAGAGATTTTATTATTATTAATTTATTTTTCCTGTCATTTAAATTACTTATTCCTTATTTTAAAAAACCCAAAAACATATCTTTTTACATAACCAATAATAAATCATACCTCCCTGCAATTCCTTGAGAAGATGACTCGAGGTTTAAATAATTCGGTTATAAATTTTATTGGGTTTTGTTACTTATGACAACCTGATGAGCGGATAATTTATACGCTTTTTGACATTGTTTTTAGTATGTTTTTAGTAGGATCTAGTTACTTTTAGGGATGTTTTCCTTAGTTTTTATGTTAAATTCACATTTCTGGACTTTACTATGAGTTTGTGTGTTTTTCTGTGATTTCAGGTATTTTCTGGCTGAAATTGAGGGACTTGAGCAGAAATCAGATTCAGAGGTTGAAAAAGGACTGCTGATGCTGTTGGATTCTGACCTCCCTGCACTCAAAGTGGATTTTCTGGAGCTACAGAACTCGAAATGGCGCGCTTCCAATTGCGTTGGAAAGTAGACATCCAGGGCTTTCCAGCAATATATAATAGTCCATACTTTGGCCAAGAATTGATGATGTAAACTGGCGTTCAACGCCAGCCTTCTGCCCAAATCTGGCGTCCAGCGCCAGAAAAGGATCCAAAACCAGAGTTGAACGCCCAAACTGGCACAGAAACTGGCGTTCAACTCCACAAATGGCCTCTGCACGTGCAACACTTAAGCTCAGCCCAAACACACACCAAGTGGGCCCCGGAAGTGGATTTATACATCAAATACTTACTCATGTAAACCCTATTGGCTAGTTTATTATAAATAGGACCTCTTACTATTGTATTAGACATCCTGGATTGTATTTTGATCCTGTGATCTCGTTTAGGGGGCTGGCCATCTCGGCCATGCCTGGACCTTCACTTATGTATTTTCAACGGTAGAGTTTCTACACTCCATAGATTAAGGTGTGGAGCTCTGCTGTTCCTCAAAGATTAATGCAAGTACTACTGTTTTCTATTCAATTCTTCTTATTTCGCTTCTAAGATATCCATTCGCACCCAAGAACGTGATGAAGGTGATGATTATGTGTGACGCTCATCATCCTTCCCCCTTATGAACACGTGCCTGACAAACACTTTTGTTCTACATGAATTAAGCTAGAATGAGTATCTCTTAGATCTCCTAACCAGAATCTTCGTGGCATAAGCTAGAATGATGGCGGCATTCAAGAGAATCCGGAAGGTCTAAACCTTGTCTGTGGTATTCTGAGTAGGATTCAATGATTGAATGACTGTGACGAGCTTCAAACTCGCGAGTGCTGGGCGTTAGTGACAGACGCAAAAGGAGGGTGAATCCTATTCCAGCATGATCGAGACCCGACAGATGAATAGCCGTGCCGTGACAGGGTGCATGAGCATATTATTCACTGAGAGGAGGGGATGTAGCCACTGACAACGGTGATGCCCTTGCATAAAGCCAGCCATGGAAAGGAGTAAGACTGATTGGATGAAGATAGCAGGAAAGCAGAGGTTCAGAGGAACGAAAAGCATCTCCATTCGCTTATCTGAAATTCCTACCAATGAATTACATAAGTATCTCTATCCCTATTTTATTATTTATAATTCGAAAACACCATTATCACTTTATATCCGCCTAACTGAGATTTACAAGGTGACCATAGCTTGCTTCATACCAACAATCTCCGTGGGATTCGACCCTTACTCACGTAAGGTATTACTTGGACGACCCAGTGCACTTGCTGGTTAGTTGTATCGAAGTTGTGACAATTATGAATTAAGATCAGAGCACCAAGCTCTGGAGCCATTACCAGGATTTGTTCAAGCCTGGAGATCACAATTTCATGCACCAAGTTTTTGGCGCCGTTGCCGGGGATTGTTTGAGTTTTCGGCAAGCTTTTGGTCCGGTAACATCAGTGCCAGATTCCCTTTTGATCCGGCAACAGCACCAAGTTTTTGGCGCCGTTGCCGGGGATTATTTGAGTTTGGACAACTGACAGTTCATCTTGTTGCTCAGATTAGGTAATTTTCTTTTTGTTTTCTTTTCAAAAAATTTTCAAAAATATTTTCAAAAATCTCTCATCTGTTTTCGAAAAAAAAAAATAATAATAAAAATGTTTTCAAAAATTTGATTCAAAATTTTTAAGAATGAATTCTAGTGTTTCATGAAGCATGTGAAGCCTGGCTGGCTGTAAAGCCATGTCTATTCCTTTGGGAATGAGTATGTCAGGCATGTCATATCTAAATTACATGCTGAAGCTTGGCTGGCCATTGGCCATGTCTAGTGTTTTGGACCGGAGCTTTCATTGAAAGCTTGGCTGGCTAGTGAGCCATGTCTAATTCCTGGACTGAAGCTTTAGACTAAGAATGCAAGATTCCTGGAATTCATATTAAAAATTTTGGAATCCTTATTTTCCTTTTTCAATTAATTTTCGAAAATTCAAAAAAAAAATAGAAAATCATAAAAATCAAAAATATTTTTGTGTTTCTTATTTGAGTCTTGAGTCATATCATAAGTTTGGTGTCACTTGCATATGCATCTAGCATTTTTCGAAAATCTCATGCATTCATAGTGTTCTTCATGATCTTCAAGTTGTTCTTGGTAAGTCTTCTTGTTTGATCTTGATGATTTTTTGTTTTGTGTCTTTTCATGTTTATCATATGCATTCTTGAATTCTTAGTGCGTAAGCATTAAAGAATTCTAAGTTTGGTGTCTTGCATGTTTTCTTTGCATTAAAAATTTTTCAAAAATATGTTCTTGATGTTCATCATGACATTCAAAGTGTTCTTGGTGTTCATCTTGACATTCATAGCATTCTTGCATGCATCACATGTTTTGATCTAAAAATTTCATGCATTGCATCATTTTAGTGTTTTTCTCTTGCATCATAAAAAAATTCAAAAATCAAAAAAATATCTTTCCCTTTTTCTCTCATCAAATTTGAAAATTTGAGTTGACTTTTTCAAAAATTTTTAAAATCAAGTTGTTTCTTATGAGTCAAATCAAATTTTCAATTTGAAAATCTTATCTTTTTCAAAATCTTTTTCAAAAATCAAATCTTTTTCAAAATTCTTAGTTATTTTCGAAAATTTCAAAAATATTTTTCAAAAATCTTTTTCTTATTTTTATACCAAATTTTCGAAAATAACATAATCAATTAATGTTTTGATTCAAAAATTTGAAGTTTGTTACTTGCTTGTTAAGAAAGATTCAAACTTTAAGTTCTAGAATCATATCTTGTGAATTCTTATGAATCAAGTCATTAATTGTGATTTTAAAAATCAAATCTTTTTCAAAACAAATTTCAATCATATCTTTTCAAAAATATCTTCTTATCTTATCTTTTTCAAAAATATCTTTTTAAAAATATCTTTTCTAACTTCCTAACTTCTTATCTTTTCAAAATTTGTTTCAACTAACTAACTAACTTTTTGTTTGTTTCTTAACTTTTTCAAAACTACCTAACTAACTCTCTCTCTCTAATTTTCGAAAATATCTCCCCTCTTTTTCAAAAATTTCTTTTTAATTAACTAATTATTTTTATTTTTTATTTTTGATTTCAAAAATTTTCGAAAATTACTAACATTTTTTCAAAAACCAATTTTCAAAAATCACTAACTCCTTTTTCAAAATAATTTTCGAAAATTATCCCTCCCCCATCTCATTCTATTTATTCATTCATATCCTAACATCTCATTTCACCTCCTTCCATCCTCACAGTTGTGTTTCTTCCATTATATTACATTCTTTGTCTCCCCCTCTTCTTCCACTCACACAGGGATCCCTATATTGTGGTATAAAGGATCTCTATTATTATTATCATTTTTCTGTCCATTCTTCCTTGTCATATAAGCAGGAGCAAGGATAAGAACATTCTTGTGGAAGCAGATCCAGAACCTGAAAGGACTCTGAAGAGAAAATTAAGAGAAGCTAAATTACAACAATCCAGAGAAAACCTTTCAGAAATTTTCGAACAGGCAGAGGAGATGGCAGCCGAAAATAATAATAATGCAAGGAGGATGCTTGGTGACTTTACTGCACCTAATTCCAATTTACATGGAAGAAGCATCTCCATTCCTGCCATTGGAGCAAACAACTTTGAGCTGAAACCTCAGTTAGTTTCTCTGATGCAGCAGAACTGCAAGTTTCATGGACTTCCATCTGAAGATCCTTTTCAGTTCTTAACTGAGTTCTTGCAGATATGTGATACTGTTAAGACTAATGGAATAGATCCTGAAGTCTACAGGCTCATGCTTTTCCCCTTTGCTGTAAGAGACAGAGCTAGATTATGGTTGGATTCTCAACCTAAAGACAGCCTGAACTCTTGGGATAAGCTGGTCACGGCTCTCTTAGCCAAGTACTTTCCTCCTCAAAAGCTGAGCAAGCTTAGAGCTGATGTTCAAACCTTCAGACAGAAAGAAGGTGAATCTCTCTATGAAGCTTGGGAAAGATACAAACAGTTGACCAAAAAGTGTCCTTCTGACATGCTTTCAGAATGGACCATCCTGGATATATTCTATGATGGTTTATCTGAGCTATCAAAGATGTCACTGGACACCTCTGCAGGTGGATCCATTCACCTAAAGAAAACGCCTGCAGAAGCTCAAGAACTCATTGACATGGTTGCTAATAACCAGTTCATGTACACTTCTGAAAGGAATCCTGTGAGTAATGGGACGCCTATGAAGAAGGGAGTTCTTGAGGTTGATACTCTGAATGCCATATTGGCTCAGAATAAAATATTGACTTAGCAAGTCAATATGATTTCTCAGAGTCTGCATGGAATGCAAGCTGCATCCAACAGTACTCAAGAGGCATCTTCTGAAGAAGAAGCCTATGATCCTGAGAACCCTGCAATAGCAGAGGTAAATTACTTAGGTGAACCTTATGGAAACACCTATAACTCAACATGGAGAAATCATCCAAATTTCTCATGGAAGGATCAAAAGCCTCAACAAGGCTTTAATAATGGTGGAAGAAACAGGTTTAGCAATAGCAAGCCTTTTCCATCATCAACTCAGCAACAGACAGAGAACTCTGAACAAAATGCTACTAATTTAGCAAATCTAGTCTCTGATCTATCTAAGGCCACTGTAAGTTTCATGAATGAAACAAGATCTTCCATTAGAAATCTGGAAGCACAAGTGGGCCAGCTAAGTAAAAGGATCACTGAAATCCCTCCTAATACTCTCCCAAGCAATACAGAAGAGAATCCAAAAGGAGAGTGCAAGGCCATTGACATAAGCGCCATGGCCGAACCTGTGAGGAGAGGAGAGGACGTGAATCCCAAGGAGGAAGACCTCCTGGGACGTCCAGTGATCAATAAGGAGCTTCCCTCTGAGGACCCAAAGGAATCTGAGGCTCATCTAGAGACCATAGAGATTCCATTGAACCTCCTTATGCCCTTCATGAGCTCTGATGAGTATTCCTCTTCTGAAGAGAATGAGGATGTTATTGAAGAGCAAACTGCCAAGTTTCTTGGTGCAATCATGAAGCTGAATGCCAAATTGTTTGGCATTGATGCTTGGGAAGTTGAACCTCCCTTGTTCATCAATGAACTAAGTGATCTGGATCAACTGACATTGCCTCAGAAGAGACAGGATCCTGGAAAGTTCATATTACCCTGTACTATAGGCACCATGATCTTTAAGGCTCTGTGTGACCTTGGTTCAGGAATAAACCTCATGCCCCTCTCTGTAATAGAGAAACTGGGAATCTATGGGGTGCAAGCTGCTAAAATTTCACTAGAGATGGCAGACAGCTCAAGAAGACAGGCTTATGGACAAGTAGAAGATGTTTTAGTAAAGGTTGAGGGCCTTTACATACCTACTGATTTCATAGTCCTGGATACTGGAAAGGAAGAGGATGAATCCATCATCCTAGGAAGACCTTTCCTGGCCACAGCAAGAGCTGTGATTGATGTTGACAGAGGTGAAATAGTCCTTCAATGGAATGAGAACTCCCTTGTATTCAAAACTCAAGGATCTCCCTCTGCAACCATGGAGAGGAAGCTTGAAAAGCTTCTCTCAAAGCAGAGTCAACCAGAGCCCCCACAGTCAAACTCTAAGTTTGGTGTTGGGAGGCCACAACCAAACTCTAAGTTTGGTGTTGAACTCCCATATCCAAACTCTAAGTTTGGTGTTGAAGAGTCTCAACAAAGCTCTGCACATCTGTGAGGCTCCATGAGAGCCCACTGTCAAGCTATTGACATTAAAGAAGCGCTTGTTGGGAGGCAACCCAATGTTTATCTAACTTTTATTTTCATTGTTTTTCATGTTTTCGTAGGTTCATGATCATGTGGAGTCACAAAATAAACAAAAAAATTCAAAAACAAAATCAAAAACAGCAGAAGAAAAATCACACCCAGGAGGAGCATCTGTCTGGCGTTCAAACGCCAGAACAGAGCATAGTTCTGGCGCTGAAGGCCCAGAATGGGAGCATCCTGGCACTGAATGCCCAGAACAAGCATGGTTCTGGCGTTCAACGCCAGAAATGGCAACAAAGGGGCGTTGAACGCCCAAAATGGGCACCAACCTGGCGCTGAACGCCCAGAGTCGTGTGCAAGGGCATTTTACATGCCTAAATTGGTGCAGGGATGTAAATGCCTTGACACCTCAGGATCTGTGCACCCCACAGGATCATCTCAGGATCTGTGGACCCCACAGGATCCCCACTTTACCTCCTCATAATCCTAGTTTTTATTTCCACATCTTCTTCTTCATCTATTCCTTCTTCTCTTGCTCGAGGGCAAGCAACATTCTAAGTTTGGTGTGGTAAAAGCATAGCTTTTTTGTTTTTTCCATAACCATTGATGGCACCTAAGGCCAGAGAAACCTCTAGAAAGAGGAAAGGGAAGACAAAAGCTTCCATCAAGGGTCTATAGCTCAGTGGTAGAACATTTGACTGCAAATCAAGAGATTCCTGAGATACCTCAGGGGATACATTTTCTTCCACACAATTATTGGAAGCAGCTAAGGGTGGAACATCAAGAGCACTCCATCATCCTTCATGAATGAAAAACTGTTTTAATTCAAAAGAACAAGAAGTACATGAGTTTTGAATTTATCCTTGAACTTAGTTTAATTATATTGATGTGGTGACAATGCTTCTTGTTTTCTGAATGAATGCTTGAACAGTGCATATGTCTTCTGAAGTTGTTGTTTAAGAATGTTAAATATGTTGGCTCTTGAAAGAATGATGACTAGGAGACATGTTATTTGATAATCTGAAAAATCATAAAAATGATTCTTGAAGCAAGAAAAAGCAGCAAAGAACAAAGCTTGCAGAAAAAAAAAATAGGCGAAAAAAAAATAGAAAGAAAAAGAAAAAGCAAGCAGAAGAAGCCAATAACCCTTAAAACCAAAAGGCAAGGGCAAATAAAAAGGATCCCAAGGCTTTGAGCATCAGTGGATAGGAGGGCCTAAAGGAATAAAACCCTGGTCTAAGCGGCTAAACCAAGCTGTCCCTAACCATGTGCTTGTGGCGTGTAGGTGTCAAGTGAAAACTTGAGACTGAGCGGTTAAAGTCAAGGTCCAAAGCAAAAAAAGAGTGTGCTTAAGAACCCTGGACACCTCTAATTGGGGACTTTAGCAAAGCTGAGTCACAATCTGAAAAGGTTCACCCAATTATGTGTCTGTGGCATTTATGTATCCGGTGGTAATACTGGAAAACAAAGTGCTTAGGGCCACGGCCAAGACTCATAAAATAGCTGTGTTCAAGAATCATCATACTGAACTAGGAGAATCAATAACACTATCTGAACTCTGAGTTCCTATAGATGCCAATCATTCTGAACCTCAATGGATAAAGTGAGATGCCAAAACTATTCAAGAGGCAAAAAGCTATAAGTCCCGCTCATATGATTGAAGCTATGTTTCATTGATAGTTTGGAATTTATAGTATATTCTCTTCTTATTATCCTATTTGATTTTTAGTTGCTTGGGGACAAGCAACAATTTAAGTTTGGTGTTGTGATGAGCGGATAATTTATACGCTTTTTGACATTGTTTTTAGTATGTTTTTAGTAGGATCTAGTTACTTTTAGGGATGTTTTCCTTAGTTTTTATGTTAAATTCACATTTCTGGACTTTACTATGAGTTTGTGTGTTTTTCTGTGATTTCAGATATTTTCTGGCTGAAATTGAGGGACTTGAGCAGAAATCAGATTCAGAGGTTGAAAAAGGACTGCTGATGCTGTTGGATTCTGACCTCCCTGCACTCAAAGTGGATTTTCTGGAGCTACAGAACTCGAAATGGCGCGCTTCCAATTGCGTTGGAAAGTAGACATCCAGGTCTTTCCAGCAATATATAATAGTCCATACTTTGGCCAAGAATTGAAGACGTAAACTGGCGTTCAACGCCAGCCTTCTGCCCAAATCTGGCGTCCAGCGCCAGAAAAGGATCCAAAACCAGAGTTGAACGCCCAAACTGGCACAGAAACTGGCGTTCAACTCCACAAATGGCCTCTGCACGTGCAACACTTAAGCTCATCCCAAACACACACCAAGTGGGCCCGGAAGTGGATTTATACATCAAATACTTACTCATGTAAACCCTAGTGGCTAGTTTATTTTAAATAGGACCTCTTACTATTGTATTAGACATCCTGGATTGTATTTTGATCCTGTGATCTCGTTTAGGGGGCTGTCCATCTCGGCCATGCCTGGACCTTCACTTATGTATTTTCAACGGTAGAGTTTCTACACTCCATAGATTAAGGTGTGGAGCTCTGCTGTTCCTCAAAGATTAATGCAAGTACTACTGTTTTCTATTCAATTCTTCTTATTTCGCTTCTAAGATATCCATTCGCACCCAAGAACGTGATGAAGGTGATGATTATGTGTGACGCTCATCATCCTTCCCCCTTATGAACGCGTGCCTGACAAACACTTTTGTTCTACATGAATTAAGCTAGAATGAGTATCTCTTAGATCTCCTAACCAGAATCTTCGTGGCGTAAGCTAGAATGATGGCGGCATTCAAGAGAATCCGGAAGGTCTAAACCTTGTCTGTGGTATTCTGAGTAGGATTCAATGATTGAATGACTGTGACGAGCTTCAAACTCGCGAGTGCTGGGCGTTAGTGACAGACGCAAAAGGAGGGTGAATCCTATTCCAGCATGATCGAGAACCGACAGATGAATAGCCGTGCCGTGACAGGGTGCATGAGCATATTATTCACTGAGAGGAGGGGATGTAGCCACTGACAACGGTGATGCCCTTGCATAAAGCCAGCCATGGAAAGGAGTAAGACTGATTGGATGAAGATAGCAGGAAAGCAGAGGTTCAGAGGAACGAAAAGCATCTCCATTCGCTTATCTGAAATTCCTACCAATGAATTACATAAGTATCTCTATCCCTATTCTATTATTTATAATTCGAAAACACCATTATCACTTTATATCCGCCTAACTGAGATTTACAAGGTGACCATAGCTTGCTTCATACCAACAATCTCCGTGGGATTCGACCCTTACTCACGTAAGGTATTACTTGGACGACCCAGTGCACTTGCTGGTTAGTTGTATCAAAGTTGTGACAATTATGAATTAAGATCAGAGCACCAAGCTCTGGAGCCATTACTAGGATTTGTTCAAGCCTGGAGATCACAATTTCGTGCACCACAACCAAACTTTTGTAAGAAAGGAATTCTTGTCAGTCTAGAAGCTAAACTTACAACGCAAATTTATTTGTGAAAATTCTAGATCGCGCGAGAGTTTTGCTCTTCAGACATAACCCAATTAACGAGGCAAAAAGAGAAAAAAATAGATATTTAAACTCAATTGAGCTTTAAAATAATGAAACTAAAAAGAGAAGAAAAAAAGAGTGATTTTTACCTGAGAGGGGTTGAAGGAGTGATCGTGTCTGAAGAAGTTGAAGGTGCGGCGGTGGCAGAGGAAGCGCAAGAGCAGATAGAAGGGAGTGATAAGCGAGAATGAAGGAGGGTTGAAGAAGCACATGACCTATTTGTTGAAATGAAAATGAGAATAAACTGAGAGACACAGAAATATATATTTAATAAAAAAAAAGAAAAGAGAGTGTGTTTGTTTGTACAGTGAAGAAGCAAACAAGCGGTTGGACAACTTACTTACTTGCAAGTACTAAGAATTTGAGATGCAATCAATGCAAAATGAAAATAAATGCAAGTTGAGATGAATGATATATCATTGAACTTAACATTTAAAACATTTATAAGTTAATATTCATGAAGGCAGCAACACAGCCACCGGAAACACGATAATCAGCCAAGGCTAGATTATTACAAGAAAAGTCTTTATAAGGGAAGTTTTAGGACAAAACAAGGACCTACCAGTTCACTATGTGTACTAACAGATCTCATTAGTATATTTGATATTCCATCATCTAATAAGATGTGGACTTGAATAGAAGCTGACGAAGCAGCAACAGCTGCTTGTGCTGTAGCTGCCTCTCTTGCTCTTTTTGATGAACTACCCTTGGGAAGAACAGGAAGTCTTTGGGAAATTGCTTATTCCAATATAGAAAATCTGTCACGGCATGTATCCCAAGCAAGAAGCCTTGCAGTTCCAAAGTCAACAATTGACCAATCACTAGGCATGTATACAGAGAAGTAAAGAATATCTGGCCAAACAATTGTAACATACCTGCACATATTTGTGCATTCAGAAAACAACCACAGTACTGATATTTAACAAACAAAATGCTTTTGCTTAACCATATTAAGATAAAAAGCATATAAACCACAAAACATTATAAATAAATTTTGAATCACAATAGTAACAGTTTTATGTGTTGTATATTCTATAAAGAAAAACGAAACCATCTGTTACATTTAAGAATTAAAAACATTAGTTAACTCGATTGAATTATGGAAATAAATTAAAAGTAAGAAAGAACTTACTTCCCAGAACTGCTCACAAAAAGAACAGAGTATGAATCATGTGGAACAGGTGTACTAATGTGCTTCTTCCCCTGCTTCACAAGCAATGGTTCAAAAAAATCTCCCTTTGATCTTCCAGTTTCTGACAAGGAGCTATTATTTCCAAGAGATGGATTTGCTGAGTTGTTTAACTGGAAATTTAATAGCTTTAGTTCTCTTTCAACTACAAATACAGCAGAATGTTCTCTGCTGTCTGATGGGGTTGGTAGCGGAGCTACAGGTGGAAGAGATCTAAGGTCAAACTCGTAGATAATAACACCAATATTGAATTTAATGGATAACAATAATTGAATGTAAATATTTAATAGATGTCCTAGCAGCTCTACAACAGCAGGTGGATTCAATAGAAATGACAATAATTGAATATAAATATTTAGTCATCACTTGCTCCAACTAAGCTATTATAAATAGCCAAGTTCTCATCCTTCTACGTACACCAAGAATAATAAATGAGACGTAAAGGCAACTATATTGCAGAGAACTCTCAACTCGTCACACTTTTAACATCTAATTTTTTCAATTAGTCTTTGGCATCAAATGCTAGTGGGAACAAAGTCTTTATTCTTTTACATTGTAGAGAACTCCCAACTCACTCAGATTCTTCCAAAAATTTTGTCAATTCAGCATTATTATAGAGCTGCCCTATATTTCTTTTACATTAAAAATAAAAAAATTATAAAGAACAACAAAAGCAAGCAACAATTATAAAGGAAAATTTTTTTTGAAGGTTTAAGAAAACAATGTATCCCATGTTTGAAAATTCTGAAAAGTGGAACTGATAAGTGATTTACAAGGGAAATGTAAAATTTTCAAATAGTACACTTGCAACGGTAAAATTCAGGGAGTAAGATACTATATGATATCTTTTTTCAAAATAAAAATAAAAGACATATCACTATAAAGTTATAAAGAAAAATGTTACACAAATGCAACCATATTCTTAATAAAATTTTAAACTAAGATACCTCAATATTTTGTTCACCACTCTTGAGACAGTTTCTACCAATAACACAAACTGTTCCACCAGAACCTCCACCAGTGATCTTTGCTCCACATAATGTCGTGTCTTCTGCTTTAGAGGCTACACTATGCTGCACCTCCTGCACCAAGTGTACAAGCCTATCTGTTGCGTCGGAGCCAAGTCTGCAAGCACTATAGCTATAGTGACACTGCAAATCATAATTAGTTAGATGCCAAACTATTATCCTTCTTTTTATTTTAGTTTTCTTCAATTCAAATAACAGATGCATTTCAACTAACTATATTTCGAACAATAAAAAAATAACTTAAATAACTAGGAACACAGAACACAACTCTCATCTCCATAAGCAACAATCATATCATCATCATATACCGGAGATAAAAAATGCACAGACAAGAACCCTATGCTAGTGGGGCATTTAAATAAGTTTTCAGAAAGAACTTCAAAGACAATACTCAGCTGATGTTGCAATAATAATAATAATAAATAACAAACAATTTTCAAATTCAATAAATCATGCAATCGCAATAGCTATTCCAATTCCAAAGTTAGGGAAGAAAGACATACCAGTGTTTACGGTTTCGATTGAGGGAGAGACAGCAACGACTGAGGGCTCCGAATCCAACGAGGGTTTGTGAGAGAGAGAAACCGCTGAGGGAGTAGGAGGGCACGCCGATGCATTGATGGTGGGACAGAGAGAGGGCGAACGATTGAGGGTTCCAAATCCAACGAGGGTTGCATTAATAGTGCGAGGGTTTGGTCCGAGGGTTGAGAAACAGAGAGAGGGCCGGGTGCGAGGATTAGAGGAGAGGTTGTGCGACGGTGATTGAGGGATGTGTGACAGTCATTGATGAAAATGACGATGAAGGCTGTGCCACGGTCAATGAGGGCTGGGTGCGAGGAAGATGAACATGACGGCACGGCTAGGGTTAAAAGTGAATTTGAAAACAAAGAAAATTAAAGTAAGGTGTTAAAACTGAAAACAAAGTAAAGTATGCTATTGTTATCACTTTTAGCGTTAAAAGTGAAAACTTTGAAAAAAAAAGTAAAGTGTGGACACAAATGGGTGGGAAACTAAATTTTTGGGGAGGAAATTTTATCGGCACGCTTTTGTATGGTACCAAAATAAACATAGGATATGGACACGCTTTTAAAAGGTGACTATTAGAAGACTAACTAGCCACGCTTTTCAACCGTGCCGGTTGCCTTCTATGTAAAAAAAATCATGGCCAAATTTCAAATCAATGACCACCCTCGAAAAAGCGTGCTAATTTTTCTCTATGGGCACGCTTTTTAAGCGTGGCAAAAAAGCATGGCCAAATCACAAATTAGTGGCCATCCTCACAAAAGCGTGGCCATTGACCACTTTTCGCCACACTTTAAAAGCGTGGCAAAAAAAGTGTGCCGACAGGCTTTTTTTCTTGTACTGAAGGGGACAAAATGCCCCAAAGTAAAGTAATAATAACAATGCATATGAGTTGTAATTAAAAAGAGAATGCATGAGTTTGTGAAAAACTGAGAAATGGGTAGTAAGGTTTACTTTGAATTGTATAGGTTGTTGTATATGTTTGGTGAGAGCTTAGGCTAATCAAAGATGCAAATTTCAGGCTCACTTGGCCATATATAACCTTACTTTTACCCTAGCCCCATTACAACCATGAAAAGTCCTCATGATACTTGTATCAATACATTGAACAATTGTTGATTGTTAGATGAAAAACAAATCTTAGAAAGCTTGATTAAAGGAGAATTGAGTGAATTGACCCTAAACACTTGAGCGAATAGAGTGTATACACATCCGGAAAGGGGTTTAATTGCTCTATTACATGTTTCCGCCTTTGATTATCTCCCTTCTTGAAAGTTGTTAAATTCTTTTCAATAACTCTAATCAATTATGAATTTGATTTGATTACATTTTCCTTAGTCCTTATGTTCATATATGTATTCTTGGAAATTGATTTATTTTGACTAAGTAGTTGCATTCATTTAGATAGATTGCATATAGGTAGTTTTCTTTGAATAATTAATACCCTTTTCTTGTATCCTCCTTGAGTATAGCATGAGGACATGCTATTGTTTAAGTGTGGGGATGTGATGAATCCACATTTCATGGTATTTATTTGCTTTAATTGAGTGGATTTCATTGACTTTTCTCACATTTATCTATTGAAATAGCATAGTTTCATGATTTCTTCCTAAATTATGCCTAAAAGTGAAAACAAGCCTTTTAAGCCCGTAATTGCTAAATTTTATTCACTTTTAATCTCATTCGATGCCTTGACGTATTTGTTGAGTGATTTTAAGTTTGGAAGACAAAGATTGGATTGAAGGAATGAAGAAAAAGCATGCAAAATGGGAGAATTCATGAAGAAATGGAGTTTGGAGCTTTCTAGCAAGTGTGTGTATGCACAATAAAGTGTGCATATGCACAGGTGGAAGTTCATGCAGTCATGCATACGCACAACCCTCTGTGCATATGCACAAGTGAAAAAATCAGCAAGTGTGCGTACGCACAAGTCCCAGCACGTGACCTCATTAAATGCAAAATGCTGGCAGCGATTTTTGGGCCTCCAGAACCCAATCCAACTCGTCTTCTGAGCTATTTCAACCCTAATTCAAGAGAAAATAAGGGGGGGCAATTAGGTTTTAGTCTAGTATCATGTTGTAGGTCATTTTCTAGAGAGAGAAACTTCCCCTTCTCTCTAGAAATTAGGGTTATTAGTTTAATTTCTCTTTAATTTCTCTTTTTAATTCTTGTTTTTATCTAGTTTCTTTTACCTTTCTTTGTTCTATTGCCTTAATTTTCTTAGTTTATCTTGTTAATTTCTCATTTTGGTTACTGATAAGCGGATATTTTAGTGTTAAATTCACATTTTTGGATTCTACTATAATTTTTTTGTATTTTTGGACAATTTCAGGTATTTTCTGGCTGAAATTGAGGAGCTGGAGCAGAAGTCTGATTCAGAGACAGAAAAAGCACTGCAAATGCTGTCTAGATCTGACCTACCTGTATTTGGAAGGGCTTTTCTGGAGCTCCAGAAGCCCAAATGGAGCTCTTTTAACAGCTATGGAAAGCTGACTTCCAGAACTTTCCAGAAATATATAATAGTCTATACTTTGCTTCGGATTAGAAGGCCCAAAACTGGTATTCAATGCCAGCTTCCTGCCCCCTTCCAGGCGTCTAGCGCCCAAAGAGCAGAGACCAATGTACAAACGCCCAGAGAGGACCCCCTAGCTGGCGTTCTACGCCCAAAGAGGCTCATAGCATGTGGATCTCATCAAATCTCAGCCCAAACACTCACCAAGTGGGCTGCAGAAGCAGATTTTAGCACCAAAAAGACTATTTTACCCTTACTAGTCATCTGTTTAGTATTTAAAGTGTATTTTACATAATCATTCAGACATCATAGACCTCTTTATGCTATTTTCGAGTTTTACATTGTATTTTCCTTTCAGTATGAGTTTCTAAACCTCCTAGGTTGAGGGGAGGAGTTTTGCTGAGTCCTATGAATTAATAAACGTACTACTGTTTCTCTTCGAACCGTGTTTGATTAATTCTAAGATGTATATTTGTACTTTATCATGGTGAATAGGATGATCTAACAAATTAGCTATGTTCATCACATTAAGATGAACGTGCCTGACAAACACCCACGTCTACTTAGGTTCAGAATGCGTCTATCACCGGACAAGGACGAACCAACAGCTTGAATATCCATGTCTCAGACAGCTAATCGACGACTTCGTTGGAGACTTCTCGAGACATCAGTTTAGCTGATTTCCGGGGAGATTAGGGTCTCTGTGGTAGAGGCTAGAACCTAAAGATGCAGCATTCTCAGATTCAGAAGATCCGACCTTTTCTGTGGCGTTTTGAGTAGGATCATAAAAGAGAATGGACTGTACACACTTCACCCTCAAGTAGAGATGGATCCATACAAAACCTAGGGTTCAGATCCGGAGGAATATTGGCAGCCACTTAAACCAGTGTCAATCACATACAGCCTGCCATTGAAGAAATCACTTATGAGCAAGGAGAGCAGTAGTACCAGAGTTAATTCAGAAAGACAAAGCAATTCCAATCATTAACCCTATTCCTTAACTTTATTACAATTCGGTATTCCTTTCACAATCAAACAGCATCTAAACATAAACCTTCTTATTCCGCCTGACTAAGATCTGCAAGACAACCATAGCTTGCTTCAAACCACAATCTCCGTGGGATCGACCCTGACTCGCTCAGGTATTGCTTGGACAACCCAGTGTACTTGCTGGTACAATAATACGAAAAGGTGTGGGGATTCGGGCTACCAAGTTTTTGGTGCCATTGTCAGGGATTGTTGAGTTTGGACAAACTGAAGGATTGTCTTGCTCCCTAGATCAGGTAACTTTTATTTTTGTTATGTCCTTGATTTTGATTCTCTTCTTCTTCAAATTATCGAAAAAATCAAAAACCTTTTCAAAAATATTTTTCTTTTCTTTGTTTAATTTGTGTTCTTAATTTGAGTTTTTTAATTTTTCTGTTTTCTTATTCCTAAACCTTTTACAAGAAATATTTGTCTTTTCTGTGTTTGAGTCTTGTGTTTTTGTTGAGTCTTTTATTTTTATTTTTCCTTTTCTATTTTTTTAAATTTTTTTTAAAAAAGGGTTTTTCAAAAATATTTTTATTTTCTTTGCTCAATTGGTTAGAGCCTTGCCTTATGTTCTTCGTAACTGTTGTTCCTTTGAGTCCTTCCTTCCAAAAATTTTTCAAAAATAATTCTTCTTTGTTTAAATCTTGTGTCAAGTCTTTAAGTTTGGTGTCTTCTTGTTTATTTTCACATAATTTTCGAAAATTGTGTTTTGATTTTATAAAAATTTTAAGTTTGGCGTTCTTTTTATGTTCTTGAGTTCTTTGAGTCTTTTGAATTTTGTTCTTCGTGTTCTTGTTAGTCTTCAAAGCGTTCTTGAGTCTTGTGTGTGTTTTGATTTTAAAATTTTTAAGTTTGATGTTCCCTTGTGTTTCCCTCCAAAATTTTCGAAAATTAGGCATGCTAAATCTAAAAATTTTAAGTTTTATGTCTTTTGTGTGTTTTTCTCTTTCATCATAAAATTCAAAAATAAAAAAAATATCCTTTCTAACTTAATTTTAAACATTATTTTCTAAAATTAACACAAAAAATTCAGATTTCAATTTTAAATTTTTATCTTATCTTATCTTAGTTGTCAAGTTTTCAAAAATCAAATCTTTTCAAAAATAAAAATCATATATTTTTCAAAAAATCTTATCTTTTTCAAAATCTATCCATATCTTTCTCAGAATTTAAAAATCTTATCTTATCTTTTTCAAATTTTAAATTTTAAAAATTAAATCTTTTTCAAAATTAAATTTCAAATCTTATCTTTTTAAAATATTTTTCAAATCTTTTTAGTTTCTTATCTTATCTTTTCTAACTTCCAATTTTAAAATTCAATCTTTTTCAAATCTTTTAAATTTCTTATCTTATCTTATCTTTTTCTAAATTCAAATTTTAATTTCAAATCTTTTCTTATCTTATCTTCTATCTTATTTTAAAAATTCAAATCTTTTCTTAATTAATATCTTATATTCTCTCTCATCTTTTTCAAAACTACCTAACTAACTCTTTTCTTCTTAATTTTCGAAAACAAGATCTCTTCTTCTCTCTCTTCTTTTTCAAAACCACTTAACTAACTCTCATCTCTCTTAATTTTTGAAAACTTCTTCCTCTTCTCTCTCCTCTATTTTCGAAAATTTAACATTCAAATTTTAAAATCTTTTTAAATTAATTAACTTATTTTTCAAAAATAATAAATAAAATAAAAAACAAAAATATTTTAATTCTTATTTACTTTCTCTATTTATACTGCTCTTCTTCTCACATCTATATTATTCGAACTTTACCCCCCTCTCTATTCGTCTTTTTCATCTTTCACCCTCTCTTATTTACTTCTATCCCCTATTTTCAAAGTATCCTTCTTCTACTTCTTTTATTTCTTTCCTATCTTCTTCTTCTCTCTTCACATCTCACTTTAAGGAGGAGCTTCTTGCCTATTGGCATAGAGAGTCTTTTTCTTTTCTTCTTGTTTATGACCAGGAACAGGGATAAAGAACCCCTCTTGACTCCTGATCCTGAACCTGAGAAGACTCTAAGGAGGCATTTACAACAAGCTAAAGCACAATATTTCGGAAGAGACCTTTCAGAAAGTTTTGAACAAGAACAAGGAGACATGGACGAACCTCAAGAGGAGCCTAGAAAGGTCCTTGGTGAGTTCACCATGCCTACCTCTGACTTTTATGGCAGAAGCATTGCTGTACCTACCATTGGAGCTAACAATTTTGAGCTTAAGCCTTAGTTAGTCTCTCTTCTACAGTAAAACTGCAAATTTCATAGAGCTCCAATGGAAGATCCACATCAGTTTTTAGCTGAATTCTTATAGATCTGTGATACTATAAAGACTAATGGAGTTAATCCTGAAGTCTACAAGCTTATGCTCTTTCCCTTTGCTTTAAGAGACATAGCTAAGTTCTGGTTGGATGCCCAACCAAGAGAGAGTATTGACTCTTGGGAAAAGCTGGTTAATGCTTTTCTGGCTAAGTTCTTTCCTCCTCAAAGGATGAGCAAGATTAGAGTGGAAGTTCAAACCTTCAGACAAAGAGAAGGTGAATCCCTCTATGAAGCTTGGAAAAGATACAAGCAACTGATTAGGAGATGTCCTCCTGACATGCTCTCAAAATGGTCCATCATAGGTGTGTTCTATGATGGCTTGTCTGAGATATCCAAGATTTCATTGGATAGCTCTGCAGGTGGATCACTCCACTTGAAGAAAACACCTGCAGATGCAAGAGAACTTATTGAAATGGTTGCTAACAACCAGTTCATGTACACTTCTAAAAGAAATCCTGTAAACCATGGAACCTCTCAGAAGAAAGGAGATCATGAAGTTGAGACTCTGAATGCCATCTTGGCTCAGAATAAGATCTTGACCCAACAGGTCAACATGATCTCTCAACATCTGACTGGGATGCAAACTGCAGTTGGCAGTAATCAGGAAGCTTCTTCTGAGACAGAAGCTTATGATCCTGATCAACCCACCATGGAGGAGGTAAATTACATGGGAGAATCCTATGGAAACACTTACAACCCTTCATGGAGGAATCATCCTAAGCTTTCATGGAAGGATCAAAGAAACCTAAGCAAGGTTTCAATCAAGGTGGTAAGAACCAGAATAGGTTCATTAACAGACCGCCATTCCCATCTTCTCAAGGGAATATGGAAACCTCTAAGCAAAACCTTTTTGACTTAGCTCTTCTAGACTCCAGCCTCACTAAGAGCACCCATAGTCTCATTAATGAAATAAGCTCCTCCATTAGAAACTTGGAGGTACAGGTTGGTCAATTGAGCAAGAGGATCCCTAAGACCCCTCCTGACACTCTTCCTAGTAACACTAAGGTGAATCCAAGAGAAGAGTGCAAGGCCATAACCATGGAGGTAAAGGTCGAATTAGAGGAGAATGGGAAGGTGATGAGTCCATATTTGCTGAGATATTTTGACTAGATTTGGATGGATTTCATCACATAAACCTACACTTAAACACCAAAATAGCATGCTTTTATGTTATCACCCTAATTTGGACTTAAATATGAAAACATGCGTTTTTGTGCTTAAATTAGTGATTTTTATTCCACTTTTATGCCATTTAATGCCATGACTTGTTTGTTGAGTGATTTTAGGCTCTATAGGCAAGATTGGCTAGGCAAAAGTGGAAGAAAGCATGTACAAGGGAGAAAACATGAAGAAAACAAGAAAAAGCACACACAGCAGAGCATGCGTGCGCATAAGCCAGCGTGTGTACGCACAAGACAGAATTAGCATGTGGGCGTGCGCACAAGCACCTGTGCGTATGCACAGGTTCCTGCACGTGGATTCATTAATGAAACACGTGATCCGTGAATTTGGGGGCCTTTGGCCCAGTTTTGGAGGACTTTATGCTGAATGGGAAGTGCTATATGAAGGGGAAATGACCACATATGAAGGCATTAGAGTAGGAGGCCTAATTTTTACATTTTTTAGCATAGTTAATTAGGAGTAGGAGTAGTGTAGAGTAGATTGCTCTCTTAGGGTTTATCAATTCTCAATTGTAGCATTTTATAGCAAGCTTTGATCTTTGATTTTGCTTGTTTAATTGTAAGTACTCTCAATTTCCTCTTTAATTACATTGGCTTTATTTTCATTTTCTCTTGGTTCAAGTGCTTTGTTCATATTTCCAATTTTGAGTTCTTGAGATTTTGATTAATGCATTTAATGTTTTATGCTTTCTTTATGTTTGTTTGCTTGTCTCTTGTTGTTATTGTTGATAGTTGGTTATAGTTTTCTATTTTTCCTTGCAATTTTCCATGTTTTACTTTTATGCACACAAGATGTTTGTGAAAATGCCAATTATGAGTTTTGAGTAGATTTTCACACCTTGGATTGGGGTTTGAGTTCCTAGGATACTAGAGTCATAATGTTCGACATTTAATGGTAATTCTTGGGTAGTTAGTTGACTCTTGTTTCCATTGACGCTAGCTTTTTACTAACTAGTTTGGTAAGTTAGCTAGGACTTATGGATTAAGGTTAATTATGCTTGCTTGACTTACTCCTCGATGTTTGGGGTTAACTAGGCGAGATTGACTCATTATAAATATCATAGTTGTGGTTATGAAAATGATAGGATTCCTTGGACTCTCATTCCCAAGTCAAGGCTCTCTTTTATGCATTTTAGCATTTTCACTAGTTTTGAGTTTGCATTCCTTTTACCTGCATTAATATCAATTTTGATCATTTCTTAGTTCTTTTATATCTTAGTTCTTTTAATCTTTTTTTCCTTGGTTTAAAACCCCTTTTTCCTCACAACCAATAATGTGACACTTCAATTGCATCCTAGGGAAGAACGACCCTAGATTTCATTACTCTCGGTTAATTTGAATTGAATTTTACATTTGATTAAGAGAGTTCATTGTTGGTTTAGACTATGCTACCAACGAATTGATTCTTGTCTTGATTGATTCTAAATCGAGAAAGATTCTATTATCAGAAGGCATTGAACGCTAGTAAAGAAGCCTTCACTGGGCGTTCAACACCCACAATGGCAGCAAGCCTGGCGTTAAACTCCAATGAGGAACCCCTCACTGGGTATTTAACGCCCATCCTGGCAGAAAAGCTGGCATTGAACGCCAGCCAGGTAGCACTGGCTGGGCGTTCAACGCCCAAACAGGAAGGCTTTCTGGCGCTGAACGCCAGTGAGGAACCCCTCACTGGGCGTTCAACACCCACTCACCCAGGGAAGCTGGCGTTGAATGCCAGAAAGTACATCCCTGCTGGGCGTTCAACGCATAGAATGCTAGAGGGACTGGCGTTTAACGCCAGTAAGGGTGGACAGCAAGGGTGTTCAACACCCAATAAGCTGACAGAGCTGGCGTTGAACGCCAGTGAAAGCACACCCCTTGAGAGCTTAAATCCCTCTCAAGAACCCTCTATCTTAGAACCAAAGGAAACCATAAAGACCATTGAGGTTCCTTTGAAAGCACTTCTGCAGTGTATGAGTTCTGATGACTACTCATCCTCAAGTGAGGATGAAGACACTAGGGAAGAGCAAGTTGCTCGATACCTAGGAGCTCTTATGAAGCTGAATGCCAAACTATTTGGTATAAAGCCTCTTGAGGAAGAAACTCTACTGCTCACCAAAGAACTCCATGCTTTGGTTCAGCAAGAGCTACCTCAGAAGCTTCCAGACCCTGGACGCTTTCTGATTCCTTGCACCATAGGCACTATGACCATTAAAACGGCTCTGTGTGACCTAGGATCAAGCATTAACCTCATGCCACTCTCTATAATGGAGAAGCTGGGCATTCTTGAGGTACAAGCTACGCACATCTCATTAGAGATAGCAGACAAGACCATAAAGAAGCCATATGGCTTAGTAGAAGATGTCTTGGTTAAAGTTGAAAACCACTACATCCCTGCAAACTTCATTGTCTTGGACATTGGAGAGGATGAGGATGACTGTGTCATCCATGGAAGACCTTTTCTAGCCACAGTCAATGTTATCATTGATGTGGCTAAGGGAGAACTAACCCTAAAGTTAGGGGAGGACCACATCTTATTCAAGATGCCTCATCCCAATTCTCCCTCTAAAAGAGAGATAACTGTGCAACACCTAGTGTGCCAATCCTCTCTCTCTATGTGCAGAGCATTGTAGAGCCCCAGACATCAATTCTAAGTTTGGTGTTGGGCAGCCATCAACAAGCTCTAAGCACAAAGGTACTAAAAAGAAAGTACCTAAAGGCTGGAGGAACAAGAAAGTTCCTACTGAAGGCCTCTCACTTGGCATGAGAGTTGTCTTCACTAAGAAGCCAGTCTTACCACACACAGTGAGTCGTGCCCCTATCTCTAGAGCATGTAGAGCTCATTCATGAGAGGACAGGAAGAAAATTCACTGTCAGGGGTGAAAATCTGAGCCCAAACTCACCTCCATAAGGAGCTAAAGGTCAAGCTAATGACGTTAAAAGAGCGCTTATTAGGAGGCAACCCAATTTTACTCAATTATGTTTATTTTCCACCCACAACCCACCCTATGGCCGAACTATACCCATCGCCCACTCATATAAATACACCTCTCCATACCCTTCATATACACACCTCTCATACCCTTATACACCCCACAAGGCCGAGCCCTCTCTCTCCCTCTTCGACTTTCTATTTTCTTCTTCTTCTACTCCATTCTTCTATTTCCTTTATTTTTGCTCGAGGGCGAGCAAAGTTTTAAGTTTGGTGTTGGAAAAGCATAGCTTTTTTTTCTTTCCATTACCATTCATGGAACCCAGGGTTGGAGATTTCTCTAGGAAGAGGAAAGGAAAGGCAGTAGCCAATCCCTCTGAATCTTGGGAGATGGAGAGATTTATCACCAAAGCCCACCAAGACCACTTCTATGAAGTAGTGGCTGAGAAAAAAGTGATCTCTGAGGTCCCTTTCATGCTCAAGAAGAATTAGTATCTGAAAATCCGAAGAGAGATCTAGAGAAGAGGTTGGGAAGTCCTAACCAATCCCATCCAAGATGTTGGGATTCTCGTGGTGCAAGAGTTCTATGCTAACGCATGGGTTACCAAAAACTATGACACTAGTGTGAACCCAAATCCAAGGAATTGGATTACCATGGTCCGAGGAAGAATCTTAGATTTCAGCCTGGAAAGTGTGAAGTTGGCGTTCAACTTGCCTCTATTGCAAGGAGGTCCTCATACTTACATTAGAAGAGTAAACTTTAATCAGAGATTGGATCAAGTGCTCTCAGATATCTGTGTAGAAGGCGCACAGTGGAAAAGGGATTCCAAGGCAAGCCCATTCAGTTAAGAAGGGTTGACCTAAAGCCCATAGCTAGAGAATGGCTGGAGTTCATTCAAAGATCCATCATCCCTACTAGCAATCGGTCAGAAGTGACTATTGACAGAGCCATCATGATTCATTGCATCATGATTGGAACTAAGGTGGAAGTTCATGAGTTGATTCCTCAAGAACTGTACAAGGTAGCTGAGAAGCCTCACAACAATGCAAGGTTATCATTTTCCCACCTCATCTGTCACCTATGCAATTCAGCTGGAATTGTCATAAATGGAGATGTCTCCATTGGAGAGGATAAGTCCATCACTAAGAAGCGGATGGAGCAAACCAGAGAGCATGCACAAGAGCCTATGTATCCTCCTCATCATGGATCCCTGAGATGCCTCAAGGGATGTATTTTCCTACCCAAAGCTATTGGGATCAATGGAAAACTTCTCTTGGAGAATTGAGCACTAACATAGATCAATTGAGGATGGAGCATCAAGAGCATGCTACCACCCTCAATGAAATAAGAGAAGATCAAAAAGCCATTAGGGAAGACCAAAGGGCTATGAGGGAAGAGCAACAAAGGCAAAAGGATGACATAGAAGAGATCAAGCATCACATTGGATCCTCAAGGAGGAGCACTAGACACCACCATTAAAGGTGGATTTGTTCTCTTTTACACCTCTTTCGTGTTATTTTTTTGTTTTCTATCTGTTTATTTTTCTGTTCTCTTGTTCTAGTTGTATGATCATTTGCATTGATGTCTTTAAGTTGTAAAATGTTCCATATATCTCTCACCTTGCTTAAATAAAAATTTTTATTGAAAAGAATTGAGAGATGCATGAATTTCAAGTTTAAAATAAGAATAGTTTAATTATGTTGATGTGGTGTCATTTGCTTTTGTTTTCTGAATGTATGATTAAACAGTGCATATTTGAAGTTGAAATTTATGAATGTTGGCTCTTGAAAGAATAACGATGATAGTGAAATATAAGATAATTTGAAAAATCTAAAAAATTAATTCTTGAAACATGAAAAAGCAGCAAAAAGTAAAAGAAAAAGCATGTTGCAAAAGAAAAAAATTAAATGCATGCGAAAAAGAAAGAAAAAATGGCAAAAAGAAAAAAAAAGCAGAAAAATCCATTACTGCCCAAAAATGCAGGAAAAGGAGGGCAGATTGAAAAAGCTAATAACCCTTTAAACCAAAAGGCAAGGGTAAAAGGGTCCAAGGCTTTGAGCATCAGTGGTTAGGAGGGTCAAAAGGAATAAAATCCTGGCCTAAGCGGCTAAATCAACCTGTCCCTAACCATGTGCTTGTGGCGTGAAGGTGTCAAGTGAAAAGCTTGAGATTGAGCAGTTAAAGTCGTGGTCCTGATAAACCCCATTTGTAGGGTTTATCTTGTGCTTAATTTAGGAGATTTTATGACCTTTTACCTACATTTATTCAATGAAATAGCATGGTTTTGTAAATTCTCCTTTAATTGTGCTTAAGAGTGAAAACATGCTTTTAGGACTTAAAATAGCTAAAGTTAATTCACCTTGATTCCATTATATGCCTTGATATGTTTGTTAAGTGATTTCAGATTTAGGAGGCAAAGATTGGATTGAGGGAATGAAGAAAAAGCATGTAGAAATGGAGAACTCATGAAGAAATGAAGGAATCGCAAAAGCTGTCAAGCCGACCTCTTCGCACTCAATCGATCATAACATGAGCTACAAAGGTTCAAATGATGCGGTTTCAGTTGCGTTGGAAAGCTAACATCCAGGGATTCAAAATGATATAAGATTTGCCATAGTTGCATCACGCATAGGGGCGCGCACATGCACAGTACGCGTATGTGCCGATGTTGTACGTGATTCATTAAATGCAAAATCGTGGCCAGCGAATTCTAAAGCATTTTGGGTCCAATCCAACTCATTTCTGATGCTATTTAAACCAGGAATTGAAGAGGGATGAGGCATCAAGTTAGTTATTGAGTTTTATTTTAGTTTTATCATACTTTAGTTAGTTTCTTGAGAGAGAAGATCTCTCTTCTCTCTAGAATTAGGAGTAGGTTAGATCTAGATTAGAAATTCTTAGATCTAGGTTAATTTCATACTTTGATTTACTTTTCCTTTTGTAATTCTTCTTCTTCTACATCTCTTCTTTCTAGTTTTGCATTTAATTCATGTAATTCTTTACTTTTATGTTCATGCACTTTTGTTTCATTTATTTCTTTTTCAATGCAATTTATGATTCATGTTCTTTTATTGTTCAATTGAATTATTGTTGTTTAATTCCTTGCAATTGAGTAGTGCAGATTTACTTTCTTTGCAATTTTACTATTCTTTCCTTTTATGCCTTCCAAGTGTTTGATAAAATTCTTGGTTGAATTTTAGAGTAGAATTTTATGCTCTTGGCTTGGGAAGGTAACTTAGGAACTCTTGAGTTACTAATGTCCAAGTGATTGACGATTGGGAGCCATTAACGCTAGATCTCACTAATTGATTTGGTGTAGAACTAGGACTTATGGACTTGGATTGACATAGCTCATTTGACTTTCCTTTATTAGTTAAAGGATGACTTAATGGGGTTGATCCTTGCCAATTCTCATGTTCTGGTTAGTGATTAGGATAGAGATCCTTGACCACCAACCCTTGCCAAGGCCTTTTTAGTTGTCAGTTTATTTTTCATTGTCATTTACTTCTCTTGTTTCTTATCCAAAAACCCCAAAACATACCTCATAACCAATAACAAGACACTTTGTTGCAATTCCTAGGGAGAACGACCCGAGGTTTAAATACTTCGGTTTATAAATTTAGGGGTTTGTTACTTGTGACAAACAATCTTTTGTATGAAAGGATTAATGTTGGTTTAGAAACTATATTGCAACGAGAATTTATTGTGAATTCTAGACCACACAAAAATTCATTCATCAAAATGGCGCCGTTGCTGGGGAATTGCAATGGTGTTGTGTTATTGGTTATTGTATATATGTGAATAGTGTGAATATGTTTGCTTTTGTTTGTTCTTGCTAGTTTTAGGATTTGGTTTTCTTTGTCTCTTATTTGATTTTATTTTCACTTTCGCTTGCTATCATGAATTCTCACTTTGGCTATGAGTTTGGTTCTAACTATGTTGTAGGAAATGAGCACTATAATGAGGATGTGTATCAAGGATGGGATAATCAAAGGTGGGAGGAACCTTTTGCATATGATCAATCTTCATGGCAACAACCTCCTCCAATAGACTATGAACAAGAGCCATTCTATGATGCATATCAATCAAATGGCTATGGTGATTCTCCTTGTGACTTCCAAGAACCACCACCATATGCCTATGAGTCATATCCTCAACATAAACCTCAACCATACTCACAAGCCCCCTACCACCAAGCACCTCCATATGACCCTAACCCACATCCATCCTACCAACCACCTTTTGAACCATATGAGCCATACATGGAACCACCATTCCAATATCAATACTCCAAAGAGCCACCTCAATATACACCACCATACCCTTACCAAGAAGAACCACCTTCCTATTATGAACCCTTTTTCCAAGACAATGGACCCTCTTATCCACTCCTATCCCCAATGGATGAAATCCTTAGCCTTATACTTCAAGGGAAAGGAGAAATGCAAAGGGAGACACTAAAATTTGTGGCTACCTTGACCAAGGTGGTAAGCATTTTAGCCTCCCAATGCTTGAGCACTCAAAGCACTCCCATGATCACATGTGGAGAATTAATCGAAAAGCATAGCATGAAAGAGAGATTGAAAACTCCGGTGGAACATGAGGGATGTTATTTTGTATTAGAGCAATTGGAGGAGCCTATGATCATTGAAGAAGAGGAAGAAATGGTTGAAGACCTAGGAGATGCGGAACCTCCATGGGAAGCTAAAATCATAGAAAATCTCTCCAAGATGATTAAATTTGATGTTGAGGAGGAGAGTGCACAACCTCTAAGACAATTGTTGAATGAAGACTTGGAAGAAATGGAGCAAAAATTGAGTTCCCTTGGAGATGAAGATCATGCATCCAATCTTCTTGGTGGTGAATCCTTTGAATTTGAAGAACCTTCTCCCAATGAGATGGAAAGCAATGTGGAGGTAGATTTTTCTCAACCTCCCATTTATGATTTGAGTGATGGAGAAGAGCTAGATAAAAATTGTGAACAAAAGATTGAAAGTGAAGAAGTTTGTGAAGAGGTGGAGACAATCAAAGAAAAACACAAGGGAGTAGAGCTTGCAAGGACATTGGAAATACCTCTCCCCAAGCCACCACCATCCATTCTTTTATTCAAGTGGGTAAATTCCTCATACTTGAGCTTTATTACCCCCTTGAATATGGTTTGCTTGAAACGGATGGTCAACTTAGATATATTTGTGGCTTTAAGAGAAAAAGGGAGATGGTTAGTGGTTGGCAAGGTAAATCAAAGTTCATGATGGTTGCATGCCCAAAGCTTAATAGCAAAGGTTGGTGTAGAACTAGATTGCTTGGGTCGAAGATGATGTTTGGTCACTTGAATGAGAATTCCAAAACTATGGCACCCACATGGATTAATGATAGTCAACTTCAAGACGGGTGTGAAAATAAAGTGTGAGATCCCGGATCGCACAAGGAGAATCAATCTTGGGAGCCCCAAGCTTGTGAAGAACTCCATCAACACTTGGTGCAACAAATAGGGAATCTTAGGGCACAATAGAGGACCAAGCATTGGTAGAAGTTCCAAGATGAGTTTAAGCACAAGCCACCTCGAGAAGAGCTCCCCATAAGTCCAACTTAAGGACAATAAACAAAAGTGCTAGGTGGGAGACACCCCACCATGGTAAATTCTTTTCATTTTTCCTTTTTTACATATTGGTAAAGTAGGTTTAATCCCATGTTTTGTTTAGTTTGTTGAGTATATTTGGTAGTATAATATGTTAAATAAGGTTTTAGGGTGTTTTGGTAGCTGTTTGGAGGTTTGGAAGGCTTGGTTTGGTGCAAGAACTTGGAAAAATTTTGAAAAACAGAGCACCAACCCGCGCGTGCGCGCATTTGGCGCCTACGTGCGCCTCAAGAATTTTCGACCATCCACGCGGACGCGCCAAGTACGCGTACACGTGGATGCAAAAATTTCACCCCCAGCCAAAAACCCGAGAGTTAGGCCTGCATTGTGCGAACATTGGGCCTAAGGCACAAACCAACCCGCGCGTGCGCGCACCTGGCGTGTACGCGCCCTTTGGCCAAAATGCACAACGGCGCGTAAGCGTGCATGACGCGTCCGCGCCGGTAAAAAAAAAAGAGTTTTTTCTCATCTTCCATTTTCTTTTGTCCATTGCATTCGCATACTTTTACTCTTTGCATTTTCATTTTGTTTTTATAGCATATTTTTACTTTATTTTTTTCGAGTTCCTTATTTTAATAATGGTGTTGAATTCTTTTACTCGATTGTTGAGAATTTCTTGCATTATTTTGATGCTTCATGACTTGTTTGATATTGATGGTGATGAAACTTTTAAATCAATGCTTCATCTTGTATGACTCTTGTGTCTTTGTGCATTGATATGACCTCATATTGTCTTTCATGACCCACTCTTTCTTATTTGATCTTGATGCCCGATATGATCTTTATGCTTTGACTTTACTTTTGCATCAAATATTAGATGATATGCCTTAGCTTACATTATTTTCTCACTCACATGCTTAGGTACCATGTAGTAGAGAACCATACTCTTATTTGGCATTAGCCCCCGCCTATGTTCTTTTTGCTTTGATATCTTTATTGTAGGCTTAATTTTCTTTCTTTTTCGCTCTTTTTAGGCTGGCCACCAAGAAAGGAGAAAAAGGAAAAGTTTCTAAATGGGGCAACAAACAAGTCATCCGCACAATCTTTTGAAGAAGCTCTTCTTTGCATGCACCATGGACGGTGCAATCTTCAAGTGTGGGGAAGTCGTCCGACCGATCTCCGTGGGTAACAATTTTCTTGTCCAACACTAATTTTTAGTTTTCTTTGTTAGATTAGTTATTGCATTGCATGATAGGTTGCATGATAGCTAGAATTTGTATATATTTTATCACTTCTTTTTATGCTAGGACTACTTGGTTAGGGTGATGATTTCTTTTCCAAGAAAATTATTTTAGGGCACCCTACCAATTTGAAAAATTTTTTGTTGAACTTGCTTGAAAGAATGTAATTTGGAATATGGTTTTTGAGCTAACAACACAAGCTTGTGAGATTTGAGCCTATTGGTGTAGTTACATCTTATAACCACTTATTTTCCTTCTTGTGTGCATTATTCTCTTTCTATGATTGTAATCTTTGATTTGTTTGATTCTCTATGTCCATTATTTTGTGTATTCATGCATTTATATGATTGAGGCCATCATTTCATTAGCTCACTTACCCAAATAGCTTACCTTTTATCTTCCATTGTTAGCTAATTTTGAGCCTACGCTTAACCCAATTGTTCTTTATTTTAGCACATTACAAGCCTAAAGCGGAAAATAATAAAAGTCCCTAATTTGGATCTTTGATTAGCTTAGGCTAGTGAGAGTGTTTATTATTCAAGTTTGGGAAGATTTGGGAACATTGGTGGGATAAAAAGGTGTGTGTTGTATTGTTGTTGGTAATATTGGGAATTTGGTACATGCTCATGTGTTAATTAAATGTAAAATCATATGCATTGATACTTTTGTGTATACTTTATTGCAAAAAGAAAAAAAAATGAGAAAATAAAAAAAAGAAAAGAAAAAAAAATGTATGTAGATATCAAAAGAAAAATAAAAAAATAGAAAAGAAAGAAAAAGAAAAGAAAAAAAAAACAATAAAAAGGAGACAAAATGTCCCAAAGTGAAGCTCAATAATAATCAATGCATATGTGTTGTGATCAAGGAAAAAATGCATGAGTATGTGAAAAAGTGAGGAATGGGTAGTTAGGTTTGTTTAGAATTGTATAGGTTACTATATAGGTTAGGTGGGAAGTTTAAGGTAATCAAAGATTCAATTTTCAAGTCCACTTGACCAAATATGCATCCTTACCTTGACCCTAGCCCCATTACAACCGATGAAAAGACCTCATGATACTTGTATGCATGCATGAAATAATTATTGATTGTTAGATGAAAAACAAATCTTAGAAAGCATGATTCAGGGAGAATTGAGGGAATCGACCCTATACACTTGAGCGACTAGAGTGCAAACACTTCCGGTGAGGGTTCGATGCTCAATTCCGTGATTCCCGGCTTTCATGAGCGTTCTTCTTGCAAGTCTATTTGAACTTCATTTTTATACTTGAATTGGTAGGATTCATGAATCGTTATATGATCTTGGCCCTACTTGTGCATGTATGTCTTGGAGATTGATTTACTTTTAACCAAGTAGGTAGAATCATTTTTGCATTTAGTTGCATTCATATAGATAGATGCATATAGTTTCTTTGCATTGAATAAATGTTGATACCCTTTGCTCTCGATTGGTTTAAGCATGAGGACATGCTTGGTTTAAGTGTGGGGAGGTTGATAAACCCCATTTGTAGGGTTTATCTTGCGCTTAATTTAGGAGATTTTATGACTTTTTACCCACATTTATTCAATGAAATAGAATGGTTTTGTAAATTCTCCTTTAATTGTGCTTAAGAGTGAAAACATGCTTTAGAACTTAAAATAGCTAAAGTTAATTCACCTTGATTCCATTAAATTCCTTGATATGTTTGTTAAGTGATTTCAGATTTAGGAGGCAAATATTGGATTGAGGGAATGAAGAAAAAGCATGTAGAAATGGAGAACTCATGAAGAAATGAAGGAATCACAAAAGCTGTCAAGCCGACCTCTTCGCACTCAATCGACCATAACTTGAGCTACAGAGGTCCAAATGATGCGGTTCCAGTTGCGTTGGAAAGCTAACATCCGGAGCTTCAAAATGAAATAAGATTTGTTATAGTTGCTGATGGGTGGAAATCGAAATTCCACACCAAAATCTCACCGGCAAGTGTACTGGGTCGCATCAAGTAGTAAAACTCACTTAGAGTGAGGTCGATCCCATAGGGATTGATGGATCAAGAAACTTTAGTAGGTGATTAGTTTAGTCAAGCTAACATTGGTGAATTGGATGAAATTGAGCAATAGAAAGTAAATTGCAGGAATTATAAAGTGCAGAAAGTAAAATTGGACAGAAGCTTAAAGAGCAAGAAAAGTAAAATTTCAGCAAATCTAAATTGCAGAAAGTAATTTGACAGAATCTTAATTGACAAGAAATGTAAATTGCATCAAATGTAAAGGGGGCTAGGTGCAGGGAAATTTAAAGAAAGTAATAGATCAGAACTTAGAGCACTTGCAAAAGATTAAAATTGATGAAATTAAATTGGAAGCAATGAGAACAGAAAGCAATGGGAACCAAAGATCAAAATCAAGCTCAATGTAAATTGAATTGTAAACTTGTAGCAAAAGGAGATTGTAGCAGAGGATTGCAGAAATATAAATTACAGAAGAGAGGAAATGAAAGCAGAACTCAAATCTGATCTTTAATTCTCAAATTCAAAAAGGAAAATTAAAGGAGAGAGCTCTCTACTCCTACTCCTACTGCTCCATAATGGAGGCAGCCTCCTTTAATGAAATGAAATTGATGCCTTTTACAGGCTTTGCAAAATAAAAATCAAATTAAAATTGAAAACAAATTAAAATTAAAATAAATTTCCTAATCTAATTATCTCTTGTGCCTTTGAGTGATGATGATGGGCTTTGCTTGCTTTAGATTTGAAGAAGAGTGGATTGATTTAGATTTGCCCTTTTCAAATTGGTGAAGAAGTGGATCCAAGATGGCTTTTGATTGAAAATTGGACCAAGGGCCACCTCCAGTGGAGCGTTCAGTTAACTATGGCAACGCAGCACTCAATCCTTAGCCCAGGCTCTTCAATTTGTCTCGTGCATGGCTCAATTCCCCTTGTAGCATTGGTGCTCAGTTAGATAAGTTAACTTAGTGCCCTTATTTGCTTGCTCTTGTTCCCCATTTCGAGCCCCAGTGGAGCCACTTTGGTGCCCATTTTCTTGCACACTATAGCACTCAGTGAACTATACAAATGTAGCGCTACTTGTTGCTTCCCTTGTGTTCCCCAGTTTGAACCTGGCTGCTCCCCTTTGGCTGTGTTGCGCCTTGCTTTTTATTTGTGGCAAGCCCGAAGAAGTGAAAAGATTAAACGGAGCGCCCTTGCTTCCTTGGCTTTGGCAAGCGCTCCGTGGTGACAATCAACGTAGCGCCATTGGTCTTGTGTTCATGGCATTACTAATAAGTGCTTCCATTAATGCCTTAGTATTATATGCATGCTTCCATGGTTTTAATAATAATACTAATGCATTAGCGTTGCATTCATTCATTTTCCATGGGCATAATAATTAAATGCATCATTTATACATTTCATTGGCTTTATTAATCCATAATGCCAATTAACGTAAAGCTTGTTTTCATTGCCAATTGGATTAGAAATCAAAGTAATGCCGTTGCCACTTCATGCATGCTTTCATTATTAATAATGCATGCATGAGGCATCATTAAATACCACGGCTCCATGGTCATGGGCCATGCTTTTAAAAGCGTGGCCTAAGGTTCCAAAGCGTGCCCAAAATTTCTTTTTCCACCATTTTAGCTTATTTTGTGCTTTTTTGCTTCTTTTTCCACTTATTTCCTACAAAATTTATAAAATCAAAAGATCAAGGAAATATACCATTTAAGCACAAAATAATGCAATATTTGAGCATTAATTATCAATTTCTTGTATGAAAAAGCATAGAAAAACATGACATGATGACATGTCATCACAACATCAAACTTAAACCTTGCTTGTCCCCAAGCAAGAAAAGAATCATGCAATAAAGATTGACAATCCAAGATAAGAAGAATAGCAACTCAATGTTCATGGTTAGCTAGTTTTCTATGCATGCTACAATCATAAAAGAAATGTAAATGATTGATGCTTCTATCTAGCTCAATTTATGAAATCTTTTCCTTATATTTCTTCCTTGAAACAAGCTTTTGATTTTCTTATTAGCTTCTCCTTTTGGGTGCTTTGCCCCATGAGTTGATAACAAAACTACGACTCTAAATGCTTTGTTTTCAAGTATTACCACTTGATACATAAGTACCACAAGCATTTAATTAGAGGACTTCATTAAGCTCATTTGTTTCTTTTCTTGACTCTCTAATCATTGATGCTCAGAGCCTTGAGCTTTGAGGGAGTGCTTTTGCACCTTGACCCTAAGTGTTTTGTTTTCAAGCTTTTTGCTTGATACATAAACACCACAAGTACTTAACAAATGAATTGTCATTGGTACTCAGAGCCTTCAGCTTTCTCATTCTTTCCCTTTTTCTTTTCTTGATGTAGCTGTATTTGCTTTTTTCAAGGTTTTCATGATTTCCAAAGATTTCGCAAAATGTTCTAGATGAAAACTTCAATTAACTAAAATCTAATGCAATTGAGCAACAATTAACCATACTAGCCTTCCAATACTTGTATGCACATGCTAAACTCTTCTTTAATGCCTTGTTTGTTTATGATCATGATGCTTTACTGCTTTGAACTTTACAAAACTCAAGTTGGTGGTCATAATGTCACAGTAAGATGTTACAAATCAAAATTCAAGCTATGCTTATTCATACCACGCATGCATACAGAGAATATAAAGACAATCATGCAATTTAAAGTGCTGGAAACAAATGAGAGGAAAAGGAACTTTATAACCTTGTAATTCATCTTCTCTATTGTTGTCATTTTCCTCTTATTCTTCCCTTTCCCTTACCAAACTCAGAATGCTTGTTCATCCTCAAGCAACAATTAGAACAATGGCTATGGGGCTAAGATGGATCATGAATGTCTTTGATAAACCACTATTTTATGGTTTATATTGTGTTTAATTGTGTGATTTTATCATGATCCTTACCCACTTATTCATTAAATTAGCATGAAATTATAATTCCTTCTTGAATTTATAACATGTTTGAAAACTGCTTCCTAGAGACTTTAATTATGTATTTTTAATTCTCCTTTATTCCATTCGATGTCGTGATCTGTGTGTTGAGTGTTTCAGACTTTATGGGGCATGAATGAGTTGGAGATTGGAAAGGAAGCTAGCAAAAATGGAAGGAACACAAGAATTTGAGGAGATAACCAGCGAGAAGTGACGCGGTCGCATGGCTCACGCGACCGCGCGAAGGAGAGCAAATCGCAGTGACGCGGCCGCATGGCTCATGCGGCCGCGCGGATCGGAAAAGCTCAAGCGACGCGGTAGCGTGGATGACGCGAACGCGTGGCAACGAAAAGCGCGAATGACGCGTCCGCATGGATGACGCGATCGCGTGATATGTGCGATCTGCATAATCTGCAGAAATTCGTTGGGGGCGATTTTGGACCTTATTTTGACCCAGTTTTTGGCCCGGAATAGCAGACTAGAGCCAGAGAATATGCAGAAACAAAACACAACATTCATTCTAGACAAGTTTACAGTTTTAGATCTAGTTTTTCCTCCTCTAGGTTTTTCTCTCTAGGTTTTAGAATTTTAATTTTCAATTGGTCTTAGCATTGGAACATTGAGAAGAGTTATTTCCTCATCAAGACTTCGTCATTCTAGTTCGTTCTCTTAACTTGGTTTTATTCTTCCATGTTCTTGCTTTGCTTAATTTTGTCATTTGAATATTTTCATGATTATTTAATACAAGGATTATTTCTTCCATTTTAATTTATTTTCCATTCCAATAATCATGTCTTCTTTTAATTCCCTTTCATGTGTTATGGATTTATTATTTACAATGAGTGAGTAGTTCCCTCACTTGATGGGGAGTTGATTGAAAGGAACTCTTGAGTTGGAAGGATTGAAAGAAAAATTGTAATTGGGTTAACTGTTGGATTGTTATCTAATCACTAACACCAATCCCTTTGAACTAAGTGGGTTGCAACTCATGAACAGGTCTAGCATTCCAACTTGTTTGACTTTCCTTTACCTAGTAAAGGATAACTAAAAAGAATAACCATTAATTATAAATTAATCTTGAAATCATCCCATCAACAATAGAGATTCCAACTAATCAACTCCCAGTCAAGGCTTTTATTCATATTATTTAAATTTCCTCAATTTAATTTTCCCTCTACTTAACTCAATTTTTTGGAACATCTGATTAATAAAATAGCACACTTTTCTGCAACTCGTTGGGAGACGACCTGGGACTCCAACTCCCAGTAATTTTTAATTTAAACTCTCTGTGACATATTTCTAAATTGATAGGCAGATTTTCGGTGAGTTAAGAACTATACTTGCAACGTAACTATTTTAATAATTTTTAATTCACCAACTTCTGCCCCTCATCAATTTTTGGCGCTGTTGCCGGGGAGTTGCAATAGAGTGCTAAGGTTATTAATTAGAATTTATTTATTTGCATTTTATTTTATTTTTGCTACTATAAGCTGCATGTTTCTTTCGTCAAATGACGCGTTCACTTCCTGATCCGCGCTTGCTAATATTCGATCCTAAAATTGAAAGGACTATTTCACGAATAAGGCGAGAACAGCGTCGGTTAGTCCGCTCTGAGGGCGGATCTGAAAGTGAACTTGAGGAAGAAACCAGCCCCCGTTCTACTGATTCGGTTGTTTTACGTGCAGAAGACATGGCAACTAGGAGAGTTACCATCCAGGAGGAAGGAGCCCCTGATTTTACAATGCAATCGTTTCAAGCGCATCATCCAGTGGTAGCTACGGATTTTGAAATAAAGACCGCACTGCTAAATTTGATGCCCAAGTTTCATGGCCTACCTGCTCAAAAGCTTATCAAACACTTGAGAGATTTCCAGGCAGCCTGTTCTACTGTCAAGCATGATGGTACTGATGAAACTTCAATTTTGCTGAAAGCTTTCCCGTTTTCTCTTGAGGGAAAAGCAAGAGAGTGGTACTACACTCAACCTCTAGCAAATGTATCCAACTGGGATACACTCAGAAAGGAGTTTTTGGAGAAATTCTTTCCATCTGAAGTTACTGATAAACTGAGGAAGGATATTTCCACAATTGTTCAGGATGACAATGAGACTCTCTTTGAATACTGGGAGCGCTTCAATAATCTTCTGGAAGCATGCCCCCACCACATGATTGACAAGATAGTATTACTTAGTTATATCACATAGGGCATGAGGCCCCAAGATAAGACCACATCGGAAAGTGCTAGCAATGGGTCTATGAAGAAGTACAAGACCACTGATGAGGCTTGGCAATTGATTAGTGATTTAGCTGAATCTACTAGGAACCACAGGCAAAAGCAAGGCCGTTCGAAAGCCGTTGCAGAAGTATCCTCTAACAGAGAGACTGCTGCTCTAACTCAAAGTATATGTGAGATGACCAACTTGCTGAAGCAGATGCAATTGAATCAACAACAAGCTCAGCAAGCTCAACCTCCTTCGCCACAGCAAACCCAACAACTAGTCCCACAGAGAGTTTGCGGAATCTGTGCTGATTATAGCCATTACACTGATGAATGCCCGCAGCTCCAACAAGAAGACAACATGGTGGCATCCACTCATAACTTCTATGACCGCCCCAACCAAGGGTACAATCAAAGTGGAAATAATAACCATGGATGGCAGGAAAATTCTAACCAGAATTGGAGGGACAATAATAACAGAGGAGGCAGAGATAATCAGGAAAATCAGAGATGGAATAATAACAACAACAGGCAGCAGAATCAACCTTACAGAGCACCTCACCTGAGGCAAAACCAAGGGCCACAGAACAATCAACAGCAGACCTCTCAATTTACTCATTCTTCCGTATCTCCTAATGAAGAGCTACTACAATCTTTTGAGCGAAGACAACAGACCATGGAAAGTAACATCATGAATAGTATTAATGCCAGTCTGAATGGTCTCACCTCTACTTTGTAAGCTCTTATGTCACAGATTGGATCAACGCAAAATTCCAGTAACCAACCTTCAAGCTCCACTGGAATCCCCTCTCAACCATTACCAATCCAAAGGGAGGCATTAATGCCATCACCCTAAGGTCTGGAACCACACTGCAGGAGAGGAATCAGGAGGAACCAAGCCCACCAGAACACACCTCAGCTGAAGAGGTAGTAGAAATAGAAGATGTTGAAGAGGAAGAGGACATACAGGACATAGCTGAAGAAGAAATAGCTCAACCACAGGAGAAAGCACCAAAAGGCGCAGACACCACAGAAAACACTGCTCCTATTCCATTTCCACAACTTGCAAGGAAGCCCAGGAAGCAGCTGAAACCCGACCCCGAAATGGTAGAAATATTCAAAAAGGTTGAGGTAACTGTTCCTCTTTTTGATGTTATTCAGCAGGTACCTAAATATGCAAAGTTTCTAAAAGACTTATGTATCCATAAAGACAAAATTAATGAATTAGAAACTATTCCTTTAAGTAGTTCTATATCTACTTTAATGGGAGGATTACCTGAAAAATGTAGTGATCCAGGTCCTTGTATAGTTAGCTGTACTATTGGTGGTGTAGTAATTTATGATTGCATGTGTGATTTAGGAGCATGTGTCAGTATAATGCCTTTGTCCATATATGATATTTTGAGGCTCCCTCCCTTAAAAAGGTCGGCAGCTCGTTTTGTGTTAGCAGATAAAAGTATTATTACAGTGGCTGGAGTTGCTGAAGATGTTTTGATGAACATTAAAGGGCTTACATTTCCCACTGATTTTTATATCTTGGAGATGCCCGATAATGATTCAGATAATCCATCATCAATCCTACTTGGAAGACCATTCCTGAAGAAATCAAAATTCAAATTAGATGCCTTTTCAGGAACATACTCCTTTGAAATAGATGGCCGCATAGTAATCTTCAATCTGAATGGAGTCATTGACAACCCCCCAGAAGATTGTTCTATCTTTCAGTGTGATGTCACAAATGAAAGTATAGCTGAAGTTCACAAGAAAGAGTTAGAAGAGAGGCACACTGGACAAGGTCCAAATGTGGGGATCCTCTTAACTGACAATGAGGGCACTTCGTCATTTTCACAAGCTCCAGATAATCCAGAGCCTGCCCATGATCAAAAGTTAGAATTGAAACCCCTCCCTCCATATCTCAAATATGCTTATCTTGAAGATGAGCAGAGGTTTCCAGTTATCATTGCAAGGGAACTTACTTCTCAACAAGAAGAGTAGTTACTTGATGTGCTGAGGAAGCATAAGAAGGCAATTGGGTGGAGCTTGGCAGACATAGTAGGCATCAACCCTCAAGTATGTGAGCACAGAATATTTTTAGAAGAGGGAGCAAGACCTATCCATCAACCCCAAAGAAGATTGAATCCCACCATCTTGGAAGTTATCAAAAAGGAAGTGACCAGACTATTGGAAGCCGGTATCATATATCCCATCTCAGACAGTGAATGGGTAAGCCCAGTACAAATGGTGCCCAAGAAGTCTGGAGTCACTACAGTGAAGAATGAGCATGGAGAGCTCATAGCAACTAGAGTTCAGAATGCTTGGAGAGTCTGCATTGATTACAGGCGCCTCAACCAAGCTACCCATAAGGATCACTACCCACTTCCATTCATTGATCAAATGCTGGATCGCCTGTCAGGTAAATCACATTATAGCCTTTTAGATGGTTACACAGGTTATTTCCAGATTCACATAGCTCCTGAAGATCAAGAAAAGACTACTTTTACATGTCCTTTTGGGACTTATGCTTACAAGAGAATGCCCTTTGGCTTGTGCAATGCACCAGCTACTTTTCAAAGGTGCATGATGAGTCTTTTCTCTGATCTTATTGAGGACTGTATGGAAGTTTTTATGGACGATTTTAGCGTTTATGGTGATTCTTTTAGCCTTTGCTTAGATGGATTATCTAGAGTATTAGATAGATGTGTTAATACAAACCTTGTATTAAATTTTGAAAAATGTCACTTTATGGTAAAACAAGGAATTGTATTAGGACATGTGGTATCTAATAATGGCATTTCTGTAGACCCAGCAAAGGTGAATGTTATTTCTAGTTTACCTTACCCCTCTTCTGTGAGGGAAGTCCATTCGTTCCTTGGCCATGCAGGTTTTTACAGGAGATTTATTAAGGACTTTAGTAAGGTCGCACTTCCCTTATCCAGATTACTGCAGAAGGATATTGAGTTCGAGTTCAGTGCGGATTGCAAACAAGCGTTTGGTAAGCTGAAGACTGCTCTGACTCAAGCTCCAATTGTGAGAGGACCAGACTGGAGCCAGCCATTTGATATCATGTGCGATGCTTCCAACCATGCAGTAGGAGCAACGCTGGCTCAGCGTGAAGGTAAGGATCCTTTTGTTATTGCTTATGCGTCTAAGACTTTAGACACTGCCCAGTCCAATTATACTACTACTGAGAAAGAGCTTCTTGCTATTGTTTTTGCTCTGAATAAATTCCGAGCTTATTTACTTGGTACTAGAGTAGTAGTGTATTCGGACCATGCAGCTTCAAAGTATCTATTAGCTAAAAAGGAATCCAAACCAAGACTTATACGTTGGATACTGCTGTTACAAGAATTTGATTTAGAAATAAAGGATAGGAGTGGTAATCAGAATTTAGTGGCAGACCACTTGAGTCGCCTTGAGCATATTAAGGATGATTCTACTCCTATAGATGATAATTTTCCTTTTGATAACCTGCAAGCAGTATCTGAGGTAGTCCCTTGGTATGCACTTGTTGCTAATTATTTAGTTAGCCGCACATTTCCTCCAAATTTTTCTAAGCATCAAAGAGACAAGCTGAAAAGCGAGTCTAAATATTATATATGGGATGACCCATATTTATGGAGATGTGGCGCTGATCAAGTAATTAGACGTTGTGTGGCTCAATCAGAATTCCAGTCCATTTTAGAGGCCTGTCACTCAACTGAGAGTGGAGGACATTTTGGTCCTCAAAGAACAGCTAGAAAGATCTTAGACTGTGGATTCTGGTGGCTTACTCTTTTTAGAGATGCTGCTGAGTTTTGTAAATCTTGTCTCCCATGCCAGAAATTTGGTAATATATCCAGGAGGGATGAGATGCCTCAACAAATTATGCTTTTCTATGAAATTTTTGATGTTTGGGGCATTGACTTCATGGGTCCATTTCCAAATTCTAATGGATATTTTTATATATTGTTAGCTGTGGATTATGTTTCCAAATAGGTGGAAGCAATTTCTACCCACACTGATGATGCTAACACTGTTGTTTCCTTTGTGAGAAACCATATTATATGTCGCTTCGGATCACCACGAGCAATCGTGAGCGATCAAGGCACCCATTTTTGTAACAGGAGACTGACAGGATTAATGAAGAAGCATGGGATAATTCATAAAGTTGCAACAGCTTACCATCCCCAAACTAATGGGCAAGCCGAGGTGTCAAATAGAGAAATTAAGTGTATTTTGCAAAAGATAGTAAAGCCTCATAGAAAAGACTGGAGCACCAGGCTATAAGATGCACTCTGGGCATACAGAATAGCATACAAGACACCCATTGGGATGAGTCCTTTCCGCTTGATTTATGGAAAAGCTTGTCATCTCCCAGTTGAAGTAGAACACAGAGCTTTTTGGGCAGTTAAGGAGTGCAACATGGAAATTGAGAAAACCGAAGCTGAAAGGAAGTTGCAACTGCAGGAACTGGAGAGCCTTCGCCTAGAAGCTTATGAAAACTCCAGAATATACAAGGAAAAGATGAAGGCTGTACATGACTAAAACATCAAGAAGAAAGAGTTTCAACCTGGGGATTTAGTCCTCCTTTACAAATCTCGACTAAGTCTCATGCCAGGTAAGTTGAGATCAAGATGGGAAGGTCCATACAGAGTAGAGAAGGCCAAACCGTACGGAGTTTATCACCTAAGCCATCCCTCAAGCTCTGAATTTATTAAGGTTAACGGACAACGCCTGAAGCTATACCATGGCGAGAAGATGCAGAGAAACAAGGAGCTTGAGATCTTCCTCTTGGAAGATCCCCACATAGCAGAAGATTGAGCTAGTGGAGCATCCAACTTGTGGACGTTAAAGCAAAGTGCTAGGTGGGAGACAACCCACCATGGTATGATCGTTCTTTTCTTTATTTTTAGTTTTTCCTATTCAATAACTCTTCTCTCTCTTAGTACTTTCATGCATCTGCATTTACATGTTTTTACTTAAAAAAAATTTTCGCCACGCGACGCGATCGCATCAGCGACGCATCCGCGTCACAGGGAGAGTAAAGAAAAATAAAAAAAATGAACAGAGAGTCACGCTGGAGTGTGGCTGGAGGCGTGCCAATGGCACAAATCAACCTACGCGACCGCGTCGCTGACGCGTTTGCGTCGCATGGGAATCATAGCCTCCCACGTGACCGCGTGCCCCACGCGGCCGCGTGCCCTGAGTTTTCAACATAAAAGGGTGCACAATGAAATATTGTGCGAGAGTGATGCTGGATTGGTGCTGGAAGCACAATCCTTATCACGCGACCGTGTCACCGACGCGGCTGCATCATCCATTTTCTAATGTACACTCACGCGATCGCGTGACCCACGCGATCGCGCCACCCCAATTTTGGCAAATAAATTAATTTGAACAGAGAGTTGTGCTGGAGCGAGGCTGCACTCGCGCCAGAAGCATAATATGGGTCACGCAACCGCGTGACCGACGCGATCGCGTCACCTTACTTGAAGCGCATTCATGCGAGCGCGTGCCCCACGCGGCCGCGTCGCGTGCGCCGCACAGCTCAACCTAAATTGCCAAATTATCTTATCTTTCTCTCCTCCAAATCCTAGTTTTTCTTTTCCCTCCTTATTTCTTCCTTCCTCCTTCCCCCTTCTATCTCACCTTTCACTCTTTATCTCTCTCACCTCCATTAACAAGGTTTTATTTTCTTCTTCCTTCTTTCTTTTTCTCTCATTCTTATTATTTTATATGTATTTTCTCTTTTTCTTTCTCTTTTCATTATTCTTATTTTCTTTCTTTTTCTTTTCCTTTTTACATGGTGTTAGAAATTTATTTGAGTCATTATCCCTTTTTATATGCTTGTGGATTGTTGCAAATTGTTTGACAATTATTTTTATTCTATTTAAGGGATTGCTTGCATGTTCACCTTTATATTTTCTATACCTTATTCAACATGCATGCTATGTGTTTGTGAAAAAGCTCAAATGGCATTATGCACTTCTCTATGTTGTTATACTATTCAATGCTAGCTTTTCATAACCTTCCTTTACTATTGCATTAATTGAATTTAATTGTCAATACAAACGTGATGGTTTGTTACAAAGTATTGCTTGGTCTATGCTACTCATGCCCTTTGCCGGCATGCCAATAAACACCTTGCAGTCACTTGTCTTTATATGCACTAGCTATTTTCCATTGTTGGCTTTTCACATGTACTCGCGAGCATGTGATAATGTCATTATATCTTAATGTGCATCCATCACCCTCTTTTCTGTTTCCTTCCTTGCTGTATATCTCTTTGAATTTAATTTACTTTCTCTTCCCTTCTTTCAGGATGGCCACCAAGAAAGGAAAAGAGAAAGCTACTTCCAAACCACCAGCAAGAAGAAGAACTAAAAGAGCATTAGTGGCAGAGCCTTCTTCAACCGCAGTCAATCCCTCAACAAAAAGAGTTAAGAGGATAATAAAGGTTGATGAGAAGGAGAAAGCCTTTCCAGCAAAGGACACTGTGCGATTTCCCAATCGCTACTACGAGCAGATGTTCCCTATCCTGGCAGAAAGAAACTATAACAATGAATACCTTCTTATCCTCCCGTCCAATATTGCTACATTTGTTGAGCCGCAAATTGAACGAAGACAATGGGGTTTCCTACGGAGACAGCCAAAGCAGGCCAATCTTTCTTGGGTAGTTGAGTTCTACTCTAACTTCTACATGCCAACCCTGCAGTCTGTTTATGTCCGGCAGAAGCAAGTCCCCATCACAGAAGAAGCCATTCAGCAAGCTCTGAATCTTCCCCCTATTCCAGAAAGAATGGACGCGTTTCAAGAAGCCGCACTTAAGCGCCAGAGGTACCAATTTGACTGGGACTCCGTTCTCGGAGTTATCGCATTACCTGGCAGCCGTTGGATCTACGGATACCACCGTACCCGCCCTAAGAGAATCTTGGCTTCAGCACTTACCTTGGAGGCTCGCGTATGGGCACAGATCATGTCCCATTACGTCTTTCCGAGTACTCATGAGTCCTCCTTCACTGCGGACATGGCTGTTCTACTATGGTGCATCCTTACAGACCAACCTCTGCATCTCTCAAGATATACCCGGAACGCTATGGGCCACGTACAAATTGCGGGCAACTTACCTTTCTCCGCCTTGGTCTCAGATCTTGTCTCAGCAGCCGGAGTCTCCTACAGAGCTGGGGACACCAAAGCCGTGCTTCCACGGGATGATCAGTATGTCCCTAACGGGAAATACCTCAGACTTCCAGCAGCCACTACAAGCCTTCCTACTACTCCAGTTGAAGATAATCCTTCTTCAACACCACAAGCACCTACAACTGATGAATTGCTCCAGCAGATAATCGAAAGGTTGGATCGGCAAGAACAAAAAGCAAAGATGAGAGAGCGCCGTAACGAGCGCCGATTCAAACACCTCAAGGAGCTACTCAAGGGACACTTCAGGGACTCGAATACCCCAGACTCCACTTCTTTTACCAGCACAGGGAGCCATGACGGTCCCAATTTTGGATATACTGCCACCAGCCCACCCCTGTTCCTGACAGACGGCACCGAGGATGGTGCAAAGCCTGAAGTGTGGGGAGGTCGGTCAGTACCTGACTTTCGGAGGTAATTTCTTTTCCCTAGCACCAATAATTAGGATATTTTAGTTAGATTTTCTTTCTTTTATAGAATAAAATAAATTGCATAGGTTAGGATAGTTGCATGCATGTTCTACTTGATTGAAAAGATAATAAGTTTCTTTTAAGACTCTATCTTTGGAACAAAATTTCACTAATTTTTCAAAATTTTATGATAAATTTGCTTGAGTTGTATTTGGAACATGATATTTGAGCTAAAGAACACACAACTTGTGAAAGATTTAAGCCTTTATGTATGGTTACATTATTTAACCATAATTATTTCATTCTTGTGTGTTTACTTCTCTATGATTGTAATCTATATTTTGTTTTATCTTATATGTCCAATATTTATTATATTTGCATGCTTGCACATGATTGAGGCCATTATTTGTTTAAACTCACTTATCCAAATTAAGCCTACCCTTTTCAATTACCTTTGTTAACCACTTTGAGCCTTTAAATCCCATTTGTTCTATATTTTACCATATTACTAACCTTAAGCTGAAAAATAATTGTATATCCCAAATTGAATCTTTGGTTAGCTTAAAATAGAATTGTGTGTGCTAGTTAAGTATGGGAAATTGTGGGAACAAAAGTTGTTAAGGGAATGTGTCATGAGAATTTAATGGGAATTTGGATACCTACTCATGTGAAACTATAAGAATTAAAAATCTATGTGCATTGATAAGCTATATTTATTTTAATGTTAAAAAGAAAATTTAAATAAATAAATAAGGGGACAAAATTACCCCAATGTTAAATTCAGAATTCAAAGATCAATGCACATATGATAGAATCAAATATAAAGTTGATACATGAGTATGGATAAAAAAAAGGGAATTCTGGGTAGCTAGGTATGAACTTTAAGATTACATTAAAAATATATAGGTTGGGTTGAAGCTTGGGTTAATTAAAGATTCAATTTATTAGCTCACTTGACCAAATGTATACCCCTACCTGTACCTTAGCCCCATTACAACCTTGAAAAGACCTCATGATGTTTGCATTGGTACATTAACTGTTGTTGATTGGTTAGGAGAAGAACAAAAGTTAGAAAGCATGATTAGAGAAGGATAGAGTCATTACCCTATACACTAGAGATTAGAGCGTACATACATTATCAGTGAAGGTTCAATGCTTGAATTTTCATGTTCCCTGCTTTCATGAGCTATCTTCTTGCACTTTTATCTGTTTTATTGTATAATGATAGAATTAGTGGAATTTGATTTGTAATTGTTTTGAAGAGCTTATTTACTTTTGATCAAGTGGGCAAGAATCATATAGTTGCATTTATTTATATATATATAGGCTTGCATTGCATTTCATGAGTTTCTACATGTTCATACTTATTTTCTTATCTCCTTCAATTAAACATGAGGACATGCTAATGTTTAAGTGTGGGGAGGTTGATAAACCACTATTTTATGGTTTATATTGTTTTTAATTGTGTGGTTTTATCATGATCCTTACCCACTTATTCATTAAATTAGCATGAAATTATAATTCCTTCCTGAATTTATAACATGTTTGAAAACTGCTTCCTAGAGACTTTAATTATGTATTTTTAATTCTCCTTTATTCCATTCGATGCCATGATCTGTGTGTTGAGTGTTTCAGACTTTATGGGGCATGAATGAGTTGGAGATTGGAAAGGAAGCTAGCAAAAATGGAAGGAACACAAGAATTTGAGGAGATAACCAGCGAGAAGTGACGCGGTCGCATAGCTCACGCGACCGCGCGAAGGAGAGCAAATCACAGTGACGCGGCCGCATGGCTCACGCGGCCGCGCGGATCGGAAAAGCTCAAGCGACGCGGTAGCGTGGATGACGCGAACGCATGGCAAGGAAAAGCGCGAATGACGCGTCCGCATGGATGACGCGATCGCGTGACATGTGCGATCTGCATAATCTGCAGAATTCGTTGGGGGCGATTTTGGACCTTATTTTGACCCAGTTTTCGGCCTGGAATAGCAGACTAGAGCCAGAGAATATGCAGAAACAAAACACAACATTCATTCTAGACAAGTTTACAGTTTTAGATCCAGTTTTTCCTCTTCTAGGTTTTTCTCTCTAGGTTTTAGAATTTTAATTTTCAATTGGTCTCAGCATTGGAACATTGAGAAGAGTTATTTCCTCATCAAGACTTCGTCATTCTAGTTCGTTCTCTTAACTTGGTTTTATTCTTCCATGTTCTTGCTTTGCTCAATTTTGTCATTTGAATATTTTCATGATTATTTAATACAAGGATTATTTCTTCTATTTTAATTTATTTTCCATTCCAATAATCATGTCTTCTTTTAATTCCCTTTCATGTGTTATGGATTTATTTTTTACAATGAGTGAGTAGTTCCCTCACTTGATGGGGAGTTGATTGAAAGGAACTCTTGAGTTGGAAGGATTGAAAGAAAAATTGTAATTGGATTAACTGTTGGATTGTTATCTAATCACTAACACCAATCCCTTTGAACTAAGTGGGTTGCAACTCGTGAACAGATCTAGCATTCCAACTTGTTTGACTTTCTTTTACCTAGTAAAGGATAACTAAACAGAACAACCATTAATTATAAATTAATCTTGAAATCATCCCATCAACAATAGAGATTCCAACTAATCAACTCTCAGTCAAGGCTTTTATTCATATTATTTAAATTTTCTTAATTTAATTTTCCCTCTACTTAACTCAACTTCTTGGAACATCTGATTAATAAAATAGCACACTTTTCTGCAACTCGTTGGGAGACGACCTGGGACTCCAACTCCCAGTAATTTTTAATTTAAACTCTCTGTGACATATTTCTAAATTGATAGGCAGATTTTCGGTGAGTTAAGAACTATACTTGCAACGTAACTATTTTAATAATTTTTAATTCACCAACTTCTGCCCCTCATCAGTCTTACACAATGAAATGTTAGCAGTACATGTGTTTTAAGCAAGCAAAATTAAAGATAACAATCATGGCACAAGAGACGGAGACATTGTGATTGCAAACATAAGAGGGTGTGCATGATACCTTGCATAAAGAATAAGTGGCACACCAAACTTAGTGTGACACTCTCACTTGAAATTGATGCAAGTATCTAGTATGGATTAGAAACAAATTTTGTTGCATAGCAACACCAAACTTAGAATGCAATCCTATGTCCATTTTGTTTGAACTAAGACTAAATGAAACTGTTGTATGTTAAGTACAATCACCAAGCAAAGAATCTGTCATGAATAAGGATCTCTTGGTGATGTATTGACAAAAACAGTTAATAAAAGAAAGCATTAAAAACACGTAAATGGCTAAAACAAAGAGAAAACTAAAATTGTCCAACTAAGAAGAAAAATAACACTGCAAAGGGCATTATGATTATGCAGACAAGTGGTGTTGCTGAATGAATTGCATAGAAAATTAAGTGGCACACCAAACTTAGAATCTTAGTGTGACACTTCCACATAAAATTGATGCAATCATCCAAAGAGATTGAAAATAAATTATTGCATGGCAACACCAAACTTAGAATGTAACCATATGCCAATTTATTAAAATTAAACAAAGCAGACATATGAAGTAAACAAAGCAAAGAAATGTTACCTACGGTTGACATGTTCTTCACTTTCTTCCTCTTCTTCCAGTTTGTTAAGAGGAATGACCTCAAGAGGGGAGAAGATTCAGCTATTGTCCCTTGTCTTGGCCTCTCCTCAGCAAGCTTCCTTTTGTAAATGGCTTGATTGAGCTTGCTTGCTGGATCAGGGACAGGATTGGTGCTCTTGTTAGTTGCCGTCACTTCTTTGATTTCAAGACATGGTTGCTGTGTGATTATTGGAGTTTTGTCTTCATCCAGAGCCTTTTGAATTGGTGGTTCCATGAGCTCTTCCTCTGTGTACTTCTCTGTTTCACTTGAGTTTAGAATTCTTTAGTTGTCTTCCTCACTTTCTTGCTCTTCCACTTTCTCCCTTGCACTCAACATTTGACTTAATAACTCTTTCATGGAGGAGGTTTATTGATCTTCCAAACATTTCTTCATCTCCTCTTCATATCTTTTAATCACAGATTCAATTGTTGAGACTTTTTGGTCCAGGGGAGTTTGAGGAGGTTGTGAGTTTTCATGTTCTCTTGTCATCTCAAGTGCAGTTTTAGGTTCAAATATTTCCACCACCTCTTCCTTCTTCACTGAAAATTCACTTGACTCAGTAGCCTCTTCCTCTTGCTCTTCCTCTTTCTTCTTTGCACTCAACAATTGAGCTACCCGCACTTTCATGTTTGTGAGGGAGTTTTCTTGTTTTTTCCAGAGTTTCTTTGTCTTCTCCTCATATCTTTTGAACATGGACTCAAGCTTTGAGAGTCTTTGGTTCAAGGAAGTTTGTGTGGGTGGTAAGTTTGTGGATGGCTCTTGATAAGTGGAGTTTGAACTATCAAAGGCTTTCTGGTGTTGATCCTCCCATTCACCATGAGGATAATGATATGAATTATTTTGTGGTGGTGGTTGGTATCCCATGTGATTTTCTTACTCATCTTGTGGTTCTGAAGCATATCTCCATTGATTGGAGTGCTCAGAAATTGTGATCTCTTGGTGATATTCCCAGCCACCATTAGAGATTGGTGATGGTGGGTAATATCCCATAAAATTTGTTTGATCATAAGATGAGTTGAACTCCATTTGAATTTTGTAAAACACAACAACAAGGAAAATTGAAATTCATATCTCAGATAAGAATTTTTTAGTGAGGCAAAAACACAAACACCTTGGTTTCAACTTAAAACAGAGAAAAAAAAGAAAATGTTTAATCTAGACTTCTCACCCACTTAATCATTGTTGATCTAAATCAATCCTCGGTAACGGTGCCAAAAACTTGATGGGTGAAAATCAAAATTCCACACCAAAAACTCACCGGTAAGTGTACCGGGTCATATCAAGTTGTAAAACTCACTTAGAGTGAGGTCGATTCCACAGGGATTAATGGATCAAGAAACTTTAGTGGGTGATTAGTTTAGTCAAGCTAACATTGGTGAATTGGATGAAATTGAGCAACAAAAAGTAAATTGCAGGAATTATAAAGTGCAGAAAGTAAAATTGGACAGAAGCTTGAAGAGCAAGAAAAGTAAAATTTCAGCAAATCTAAATTGCAGAAAGTAATTTGACAGAATCTTAAATGACAAGAAATGTAAATTGCATCAAATGTAAAGGGGGCTGGGTGCAGGGAAATTTAAAAAAAGTAATAGATCAGAACTTAGAGCACTTCTAGAAGATTAAAATTGCATGAAATTAAATTGGAAGCAATGTGAACAGAAAGCAATGGGAACCAAAGATCAAAATCAAGCTCAATGTAAATTGAATTCTAAACTTGCAGCAACAGGAGACTGTAGCAGAGGATTGCAGAAATTTAAATTGCAGAAGAGAGGAAATGAAAGAGAACTCAAATCTGATATTTAATTCTCAAATTCAACAAGGAAAATTAAAAGAGAGAGCTCTCTACTCCTACTCCTACTGCTCCCTAATGGAGCCAGCCTCCTTTAATGAAATGAAATTGATGCCTTTTTATAGGCTTTACAAAATGAAAATCAAATTAAAATTGAAAACAAATTAAAATTAAAATGAATTTCCTAATCTAATTATCTCTTGTGCCTTTGAGTGATGATGATGGGCTTTGCTTGCTTTGGATTTGAAGAAGAGTGGATTGATTTAGATTTGCCCTTTTCAAATTGGTGAAGAAGTGGATCCAAGATGGCTTTTGATTGAAAATTAGACCAAGGGCTACCTCCAGTGGAGTGTTCAGTTAACTATGACAACACAGCACTCAATCCTTAGCCCAGGCTCTTCAATTTTTCTCGTGCATGGCTCAATTCCCCTTGTAGCATTGGTGCTCAGTTAGATAAGTTAACTTAGTGCCCTTATTTGCTTGCTCTTGTCCCCCATTTCGAGCCCCAGTGGAGCCACTTTGGTGCCCATTTTCTTGCACACTATAGCACTCAGTGAACTATACAAACGTAGCGCTACCTGTTGCTTCCCTTGTGTTCCCCAGTTCGAACCTGGCTGCTCCCCTTTTGCTGTGTTGCGCCTTGCTTTTTATTTGTGGCAAGCCTGAAGAAGTGAAAAGATTAAACGGAGAGCCCTTGCTTCCTTGGCTTTGGCGAGCGCTCCGTGGTGACAATCAACGTAGCGCTATTGGTCTTGTGTTCATGGCATTACTAATAAGTGCTTCCATTAATGCCTTAGTATTATATGCATGCTTCCATGGTTTTAATAATAATACTAATGCATTAACGTTGCATTCATTCATTTTCCATTGGCATAATAATTAAATGCATCATGTATACATTTCATTGGCTTTATTAATCCATAATGCCAATTAACGTAAAGCTTGTTTTCATTGCCATTTGGATTAGAAATCAAAGTAATGCCGTTGCCACTTCATGCATGCTTTCATTATTAATAATGCATGCATGAGGCATCATTAAATTCCACGGCTCCATGGTCATGGGCCACGCTTTTAAAAGCGTGGCCTAAGGTTTCAAAGCGTGCTTAATCTTCAAAGCGTGCCCAAAATTTCTTTATCCACCATTTTAGCCTATTTTGTGCTTTTTTGCTTATTTTTCCACTTATTTCCTACAAAAAATTTATAAAATCAAAAGATCAAGGAAATATACCATTTAAGCACAAAAGAATGCAATATTTGAGCACTAATTATCAATTTCTTGTATGAAAAAGCATAGAAAAATATGACATGATGACATGTCATCAGTTGCATCGTGCATAGGGGTGCGCACGCGCACAGTACGCGTACGCGCCGATGTTGCACGTGATTCATTAAATGCAAAATCTTGGCAAGCGATCTATAAAGCATTTTGGGCCCAATCCAACTCATTTCTGATGCTATTTAACCCAAGGATTGAAGAGGGGTGAGGTATCTAGTTAGTTATTGAGTTTTATTTTAGTTTTATCATGCTTTAGTTAGTTTCTAGAGAGAGAAGCTCTCTCTTCTCTCTAGAATTAGGAGTAGGTTAGATCTAGATTAGGAATTCTTAGATCTAGGTTAATTTCATGCTTTGATTTACTTTTTCTTTTGTAATTCTTCTTATTCTACATCTCTTCTTTCTAGTTTTGCATTTAATTCATGTAATTCTTTACTTTTATGTTCATGCACTTTTGTTTCATCTATTTTTCTTTCAATGCAATTTATGATTCATGTTCTTTTATTGTTCAATTGAATTGTTGTTGTTTAATTCCTTGCAATTGAGTAGTGTAGATTTACTTTCCTTGCAATTTTACTATGCTTTCCTTTTATGCCTTCCAAGTGTTTGATAAAATGCTTGGTTGGATTTTAGAGTAGAATTTTATGCTCTTGGCTTGGGAAGGTAACTTAGGAACTCTTGAGTTACTAATGTCCAAGTGATTGACGATTGGGAGCTATTAATGCTAGATCTCACTAATTGATTTGGTGTAGAACTAGGACTTATGGACTTGGATTGACATAGCTCATTTGACTTTCCTTTATTAGTTAAAGGATGACTTAATGGGGTTGATCCTTGCCAATTCTCATGTTGTGGTTAGTGATTAGGATAGAGATCCTTGACCACCAACCCTTGTCAAGGCCTTTTTAGTTGTTAGTTTATTTTTCATTGTCATTTACTTCTCTCGTTTCTTATCCAAAAACCCCAAAACATACCTCATAACCAATAACAAGACACTTTGTTGCAATTCCTAGGGAGAATGACCCGAGGTTTAAATACTTCAGTTTATAAATTTAGGGGTTTGTTACGTGTGACAAACAATCTTTTGTATGAAAGGATTAATGTTGGTTTAGAAACTATATTGCAACGAGAATTTATTGTGAATTCTAGACCACACAAAAATCCATTCATCAAGTCCAAAGCAAAAAGAGTGTGCTTAAGAACTCTGGACACCTCTATTTGGGGACTCTAGCAAAGCTGAGTCACAATCTGAAAAGGTTCACCCAGTTAAAGTGTCTGTGGCATGAATGTATCCGGTGGTAATATTGGAAAACATTGTGCTTACACAGCCGTGACTCAGAAAGCTGTGTTCAAGAATCAAAATAAGCTTAACTAAGAGAATCAATAATATCATCTGGATTCTAAATTCCTAAGGATGCCAACATCTTTGAGTTTCAATGGATAGTGAGATGCCCAGACTATTTAGAAGCAAATAGCTACTAAGTCCCGCTCATTTGATTTTAACTAGGCTTCATTTGAAACTTATAAATTTATTGTATCTTAATTTTCTTTTTTATCCTACTGTATTTTTAGTTGCTTGGGGACAAGCAACAATTTAAGTTTGGTCTTATGAAGAGCAGATATTTTATACGCTCGTTGGCATCATTTTCATATAGGTTTTAGTAGTTTCTGTTTACTTTTTATTAAGTTTTTATAGATTTTAGTGTTAAATTCACATTTTTAGATTCTACTATGAGTTTGTGTTTTTAGACAATTTCAGGTATTTTCTGGCTGAAATTGAGGAGCTGGAGCAGAAGTCTGATTCAGAGACAGAGAAAGCACTGTAAATGTTGTCTAAATCTGACCTACCTGCATTCGGAAGAACTTTTCTGGAGCTACAGAAGTCCAAATGGAGCTGGCTATAGAAATCTGACTTCTAGAGATTTCCAGAAATATATAGTAGTCTATACTTTGCTTCGGATTAGAAGGCCCAAAACTGGCATCCAATGCCAGCTTCCTGCCCCCTTCAGGCATTTAGCGCCCGAAGAGCAGAGACCAATGTACAAACGCCCAGAGAGGACCCCCTAGCTGGTGTTCCACGCCCAAGAAGCCTCATAGCACGTGGATCTCATCAAAGCTCAGTCCAAACACTCACCAAGTGGGCTGCAGAAGCGGATTTTAGCACTAAAAAGACTATTTTACCCTTACTAGTCATCTGTTTAGTATTTAAAGTGTATTTTAAATAATCATTCAGACATCATAGACCTCTTTATGCTATTTTCGAGTTTTATATTGTATTTTCCTTTCAGTATGAGTTTCTAAACCTCCTAGGTTGAGGGGAGGAGTCCTGCTGAGTCCTATGAATTAATAAAAGTACTACTGTTTCTCTTTGACCTGTGTTTGATTAATTCTAAGATGTATATTCGTACTTCATCGTGGTGAATAGGATGATCTAACAAATTAGCTCTTGGGTTCAGAATGTGTCTTTCACCGGATAAGGACGAACCAACAGCTTGAATATACATCTCTCAGACGGCTAATCCACGACTTTGTTGGGGACTTCTTGAGACATCAGTTCAGCCAATTTCCGGGGAGATTAGGGTCTCTGTGGTAGAGGCTAGAACCCAAAGATGCAGCATTCTCTGATCCGGAAGATCCGACCTTGTCTGTGGCATTTTGAGTAGGATCATAAAGGAGAATGGTCTGTACGCGCTTCACCTTCAAGTAGAGATGGATCCGCACTAAACCTGGGGTTCAGATCCGAAGGAGTATTGGCAGCTACTCAAACCAGTATCAATCACATATAGCCTGCCATTGAAGAAATCACTTACAAGCAAGGAGAGCAGTAGTACTAGAGTTAATTCAGAAAGACAAAGCAACTCCAATCCTTAACCCTATTCCTTAACTTTATTACAATTCGGTATTCCTTTCACAATCAAACTGCATCTAAACATAAACCTTCTAATTTCGCCTGACTAAGACCTGCAAGATAACCATGGCTTGCTTCAAACCACAATCTCCGTGGGATGACTCGCTCAGGTATTACTTGGACGACTCAGTGCACTTGCTGGTACAATAGTACGAAAAGGTGTAGGGATTCGTGCTACCAGTTACTTTTTATGTTGATGAACCCTTGTTAATTTCCATTTTATTTAATGCAATTTATGTTTTCATGTTATTGTTGGTCTCTTTAATTCTTGGTTATCAATTTCTTGCATTTGGTAGCTTTAGGATTTATTTTTATTGCAATTTAATATGATTTTATTTTCGTACACACCAAGTGTTTGATAAAATGCCTGGCTTAGTTTTAGTATAGTTGTCCATACTCTTGGCTTGGAATTGAGGACTTTGGTGACTTTGAGTCATTGATGTCCATTCTTGATTGATATATTATAGTAGTTAGTTGATTTGGTTTCCACTAATGCTAGTCTCTCACTAAGCTAATTAGTGAGTTGGCTAGGACTTGTGGATTGAGGTCAATTATGCCTATTTGACATATCCTAGATGTAGGATTGACTAAGCAGGATTAACTCTTCATAATCATCATGAGTTTGTGGTCAGTGGCTAGGATAGGTAACCTTAACTCTCAATCCTTACCAAGAGGTTTCTAGCATTTGAATTTTCCTTTCTCTTGATTAATTGCCTTGAGGTTAATTCTTTGCATGCTTATTTACTTTCTTGCTATTTACATTTCTTGTTTGTTTGCATGTTTCTTTAATTTCTTGCTATTTATATTTCTTGTTTCTTACCATCAAAACCCCAATTCCTCAAAGCTAATAATTGAGCACTTCATTGCAATTCATAGGGAGAATGACCCGGGATTTAAAACTCCCAGTTTATATTTGTTTTGAATTATGAAAATTCTTATTTTAAACTTTGATGAGAGGATCGATTGCCGGTTTGGACTATGCTATCAACGGAATGGTTTTGTTAAATTCTGAACCGGCATAAATCCTATTCACCACTTGCCTTAAGAATCCCTCTTCCACTGAGATCCGGAGAGGCAAGTGTCCGCAAAAACTTGATCCAACCACTGGTCAGTGTTGACCCTGCGAGTGTATAAATGAGGGTCCTTTCTGGATGGTGGTAACTGTAGCACCACCCTCACACTCTCCGTGATGAAATCCATGATGTGCCTTCTGACCATACTGTGCCAGTTCTTTGGCTTCGGGTTCAAGCCTCTGACATGCTTGTAAGTGACCCAAGCATTGGTGTAGAACTCCTGCACTATCAATGCTCTAACCTCAGTCATGGGGTTGGACAGAACTTCCCAACCCCGTCTCAGAATCTGGTATAGGATCTTTGGGTACTCCTCTGGCTTCATATTGAAGCGGACCTCAGGAATCACCTTCTTCTTGTGCACTGATGAGCGGATAATTTATACACTTTTTGGCATTGTTTTTAGTATGTTTTTAGTATATTTTAATTAGTTTTTATTATATTTTTATTAGTTTTTACTTAAAAATCACATTTCTGGACTTTACTATGAGTTTGTGTGTTTTTCTGTGATTTCAGGTATTTTCTGGCTGAAATTGAGGGACCTGAGCAAAAATCTGATTCAGAGGTTGAAAAAGGACTATAGATGCTGTTGGATTCTGACCTCCCTGCACTCAAAGTCGATTTTCTGGAGCTACAGAAGCCCAATTGGCACGCTCTCAATTGCGTTGGAAAGTAGATATCCTGGGCTTTCCAGCAATATATAATAGTTCATACTTTGCCCAAGATTTGATGGCCCAAACCGACGTTCCAAGTCAGCTCAAGAATTCTGGCGTTTAACTCCAAAACTGGCACAAAAGCTAGAGTTAAACGCCCAAACTGGCACAAAAGCTGGCGTTTAACTCCAAGAAAAATCTCTACACATGGAAGCTTCAATGCTCAGCCCAAGCACACACCAAGTGGGCCCAGAAGAAGATTTCTGCATTAATTACTGATTTCTGTAAACCCTAGGCTACTAGTTCTCTATAAATAGGACCTTTTACTATTGTATTTGAACAATCTTTGGACGTTTAGTCCCTAGACCTTGGGGGCTGGCCATTCGGCCATGCTTACACCATTATCACTTTTGTATTTTCAACGGTGGAGTTTCTACACACCATAGATTAAGGTGTGGAGCTCTGCTGTTCTTCATGAATTAATACAAAGTACTATTGTTTTTCTATTCAACTCAAGTCTATTTCTTCTCCAAGATATTCATTCGTTCTTCAACTTGATGAATGTGATGATCCGTGACACTCATCATCATTCTCACCTATGAACATGTGCCTGACAACCACCTATGTTCTACTAGCAATGGCTTGAATGCGTATCTCTTGGGTTTCTATTCTAAGATTGGAACCTTCGTGGTATAGGCTAGAATTATTGGCGGTCATTCTTGAGATCCGGAAAGTCTAAACCTTGTCTGTGGTATTCCGAGTAGGATCTGGGAAGGAATGACTGTGACGAGCTTCAAACTCGCGATTGTGGGGTGTGTGACAGACGCAAAAGGATCAATGGATCCTATTCCGACATGATCGAGAACCGACAGATGATTAGCCGTGCGGTGACAGCGCATTTGGAACGTTTTCACTGAGAGGACGGGAAGTAGCCATTGACAACGGTGATGCCCAACATAAAGCTTGCCATGGAAAGGAGTATGAATGATTGGAAGAAGGCAATAAGAAAGCAGAGGTTCAGGAGGAACAAAGCATCTTCATACGCTTATCTGAAATTCCAACCAAAGAATTACATAAGTATCTCTATCTTTATTTTATGTTTTATTCATCTTTTAATTATCAATCCTCCATAACTATTTGAATCCGCCTGACTCAGATTTACAAGATGACCATAGCTTGCTTCAAGCCGACAATCTCCGTAGGATCGACCCTTACTCACGTAAGGTTTATTACTTGGACGACCCAGTGCACTTGCTGGTTAGTTGTGCGGAATTGTGACAAAGTGTGATTCATGTTTAAGAGCTCCAAGTCCTTTGGCGCCATTGTTGATGATCACAATTTCGCATACGAAGTTTTTGGCACTGTTGCCGGGGATTGTTCGAGTTTGGACAACTGACGGTTCATCTTGTTGCTTAGATTAGGTACTTTTCAGAATTTTTAAGAATGAATTCTAGAGTTTCAAGGTGATGTTCTTAGCATCACAAAAGCTGATTGATTCTCATCAATTTAGCTGCTGAATGTAATGTCCTGCTGAAGCTTGGCCAAACATGTCTAATCTTTGTAGACTGAAGCTTTAGACTAACATTGCATGATTCCTGGAATTCTCATTAAAAGTTTTGAATCTCTTTATTTTCTTTTCCATATAAGTTTCAAAAATCACAAAAAAAATTTTTAAAACCATAAAAATAAAAAATATTTTATGTTTCTTGTTTGAGTCTAGTATCAATTTTTAAGTTTGGTGTCAATTGCATGACTTTCTTCTTCTTGCATTTTTCAAATTTATACATATTGTTCTTCATTGATCTTCAAGTTGTTCTTGATGATTTCAGTGCTCTGATCTTTAAATTCTCCTGTTTTGTGTGTTTTGTTATTTTTCTTATGCATTCTCAATTTGTTAAAGCCTCTAATACAAAATTTCTAAGTTTGGTGTCTTGCATGCATTGTTCATTTGATCTTAGTTGCATTTTTTGTTATTTCTCATCATTAAAAATTCAAAAATATTTTCAAAATTGTGTCTTTTCAAGTCAATAATACAGAGAATTGAAGATTCAGAACATTCAGCAGAGGAATCAAACAGAAAAAGCTGGGCGTTCAAAACGCTCAGTGAAGAAGGAAAACTAGCGTTTAAACGCCAGCCAGGGTACCTGGCTGGGCGTTTAACGCCCAAAAAGGTAGCATTTTGGGCGTTAAATGCCAGAATGGATACCATTCTGGGCGTTTAATGCCAGAAGGACACTAGAGGGAAGATTTTGTTTTTAATCCAAATTTTTTTTCAAATCTTTATAATTTTTCAAAATCAAATCTTTTTCAAATCATATCTTTTCAATCATATCTCTTCAAAATCAATTTTTTTCCATTTTTTATTTTATTATTATTTTCGAAAATCCTTGCTATAATTAAAGATTTACTTCAAAATTTTCAAGTTGTTACTTGCCTATTAAGAAAGGATCAAACTTTAAATTTTAGAATCATATCTTTTAATTTCTTGTTAGTCAAGTAATTAACTTTAATTTTAAAAACTTTCTTTTTCTAAATCGATTTTCAATCATATCTTTTCAATCATATCTTTTCAATCACATCTTTTTCAAAATTAATTTTCAATCATATCTTTTTAATTTCTAATTTCAAAATCTTTTTCAGAAATCACTTTATTTCTTTCCCAATCTAAATTTTCGAAAATCTCAATCAAATTTTCAAATTTCTTTTTAATTATTTCAAAATCTTCTTAATTTATTTTCAAAAATTCTTCCCCTCTTCTCACATCCTTCTATTTAAAGGACTAACACTCCTCCTTAAGGTACAATTCGAACTCCCTCCTTCTTTATATGTTCGAATTCTCTTCCATCTACCTCCTCCTTCTATTCTTCTTTTCTTCCTACACCTCAAGGAATCTCTATACTGTGACATAGAGGATTCCCTACTTTCTTGTTCTTTTCTCTTTCATATGAGCAGGAACAAAGATAAAGGCATACTTGTTCAAGCTGATTCTGAACCTGAAAGGACCTTGAAGAGAAAGCTAAGAGAAGATAAAGCACAATTCTCTTTAGAGGGCCTAACAGAGCTCTTCAAGGAAGAAGAAACCATGGCAGCCGAAAACAACAATGCCAACAATGCAAGGAAGGTGCTTGGTGACTTTACTGCAAGTTTCATGGACTTCCATTGGAAGATCCTCATCAGTTCTTAGCTGAATTCTTGCAAATCTGTGACACTGTCAAGACCAATGGGGTTGACCCTGAAGTCTACAGACTTATGCTTTTTCCTTTTGCTGTAAGAGACAGAGCTAGGATATGGTTAGACTCACAACCTAAAGAAAGCCTGAACTCTTCGGAAAAGCTAGTCAATGCCTTCTTAGCAAAGTTTTTTCCACCTCAAAAATTGAGCAAGCTCAGAGTGGAAGTCCAAACCTTCAGACAGAAGGAAGGTGAATCCCTCTATGAAGCTTGGGAAAGATACAAGCAATTAATCAGAAGATGTCCTTCTGACATGCTTTCTGAATGGAGCATCATAGGAATTTTCTATGATGGTATGTCTGAACTATCCAAGATGTCATTGGATAGCTCTGCTGGAGGATCTCTTCATCTAAAGAAGATGCTTGCAGAAGCTCAGGAACTCATTGAAATGGTTGCAACTAACCAATACATGTACACTTCTGAAAGGAATCCTGTGAATAATGGGACAAATCAGAAGAAAGGAGTTCTTGAGATTGATACTCTGAATGCCATATTGGCTCAGAATAAAATATTGACCCAACAAGTCAATATGATTTCTCAGAGTCTGTCTGAAATGCAAGCAGCAACAGGCAGTACTAAGGAAGCTTCCTCTGAAGAAGAAGCTTATGATCCTGAGAACCCAACAACGGAAGAGGTGAATTACATGGGAGAACCCTATGGAAACACCTATAATCCTTCATGGAGAAATCATCCAAATCTCTCATGGAAGGATCAACAGAGACCTCAACAAGGTTTCAACAACAATAATGGTGGAAGAAACAGGTTTACCAATAGCAAACCTTTTCCATCATCTTCTCAGCAACAAACAAAGAATTCTAAACAGAGCCACTCTGATTAAGCAACCATTGTCTCTGATCTAATCAAAACCACTCAAAGTTTCATGACTGAAACAAGGTCCTCCATTAAAAATTTGGAGGCACAAGTGGGTCAGCTGAGTAAGAAAATTACTGAACTCCCTCTTAGTACTCTCCCAAGCAATACAAAAAAGAATCCAAAGAGAGAGTGCAAGGCCATAAACACGTCTCACATGGCCGAACCTGGAGAGGAAGAAGAGACAGTGATCTCCACTGAGGAATACCTCAATGGACGTCCACTGACCTCCATGGAGTTCCCTAATGAGGAACCATGGGAATCTGAGGCTCAAACAGAGACCATAGAGATTCCATTGAATCTACTTCTGCCATTCATGAGCTCTGATGAGTATTCTTCCTCTGAAGAGGATGAAGATGTTACTGAAGAGAAAGTTGTTAAGTACCTTGGAGCAATCATGAAGCTAAATGCCAAGTTGTTTGGTAATGAGACTTGGGAGGATGAACCTCCATTGCTCATCAAAGAACTGGATGACTTGACTAGGCAGAGATTACCTCTGAAGAGACAAGATCCTGGAAAGTTCTCAATACCTTGTACCATAGGCACCATGACCTTTGAGAACGGTCTGTGTGACCTAGGGTCAAGCATAAACCTCATGCCTATCTCTGTAATGGAGAAGCTAGGGATCATTGAGGTACAAGCTGCAAGAATCTCACTAGAGATGGCAGACAATTCAAAGAAACAGGCTTATGGACTTGTAGAGGATGTCTTGGTAAAGGTTGAAGACCATTACATCCCTACTGATTTCATAATCCTAGAGACTGGGAAGTGTATGGATGAATCCATCATCCTTGGCAGACCCTTCCTAGCCACAGTAAAAGCTGTGATTGATGTTGACAGAGGAGAATTGATCATTCAAGTGAATGGAGACTCCCTTATGTTTAAAGCTCAAGGATATCCCTCTGTCACCATGGAGAGGAAGCATGAAGAGCTTCTCTCAATACAGAGTCAAACAGAGCCCCCACAGTCAAACTCTATGTTTGGTGTTGGGAGGCCACAACCAAACTTTAAGTTTGGTGTTGAACCCCCACATTCAAACTCTAAGTTTGGTGTTGGAAGGTTCCAACATTGCTCTGAACACCTGTGAGGCTCCATGAGAGCCACTGTCAAGCTATTGACATTAAAGAAGTGCTTGTTGGGAGGCAATCCAATTTTTAGTTATCTATGTTAAATTTCTATTTTCTTTTGTTATTTTATGTTTTCTATAGGTTGATGATCATGTGAAGTCACAAAAATAATTGAAAAATTGCTAACAGAAGGAAAAACAGAATGAAAAATAGAACACCCTGGAGGAGAAACTTACTGGCGTTTAAACGCCAGTAAGGGTAGCAGAATGGGCGTTAAACGCCCAGTCTGGCACCATTCTGGGCGTTTAATGCCAGAAATGGGCACCAGACTGGCGTTTAATGCCAGGAATGGGCAAGAAGCTGGCGTTAAACGCCAGAAATCGGCAGCAGCCTGGCGTTTAATGCCAGGATTGACAGCAAGGGGCGTTTTGCACGCCACATGGTGCAGGGATGAGAAATCCTTGACACCTCAGGATCTGTGGACCCCACAGGATCCCTACCTACCCCACCTCTCTCTCTCTTCTTCACCCATTCACCAATCACCTCAATACCTCTTCCCCAAAAATCCCTCACCTATCAAATCCCACCATTCTCTTCACCACTCACATCTATCCTTCATAAAACCTCACCTACCTCCCCATTCAAATTCAAACCACTTTCCCTCCCAAACCCACCCTATATGGCCGAACCCAAACCCCCCTCTCCACTCCTATTTAAACCCATCTTCACTCCTTCATTTTCACACAAACATACACACTATCTATCCCCCTTGGCCGAAACACAAAGCCCACTCCATCTCCTCTATTTCTTCTTCTTCTACTCTATTCTTTCTTCTTTTGCTCGAGGACGAGCAAACCTTCTAAGTTTGGTGTGGTAAAAGCTAAAGCTTTTTTGTTTTTCCATAACCATTAATGGCAACAAAGGCCGGAAAAACCTCTAGAAAGAGGAAAGGGAAGGCAAAAGCTTCCACCTCCGAGTCATGGAAGATGGAGAGATTCCTCTCAAGGGTGCATCAAGACCACTTCTATGAAGTTGTGGCCAAGAAGAAGGTGATCCCCGAGGTCCCTTTTAAGCTCAAAAAGGGCGAATATCCGGAGATCGGACATGAGATCCGAAGAAGAGGTTGGGAAGTTCTCACCAACCCCATTCAACAAGTCAGAATCTTAATGGTTTAAGAGTTCTATGCCAATGCATGGATCACCAAGAACCATGATCGAAGTGTGAACCCGGATCCTAAGAATTGGCTTACAATGGTCCGGGGGAAATACTTAGATTTTAGTCTGGAAAATGTAAGGTTGGCATTCAACTTGCCCATGATGCAAGGAGATGCACACCCATACACTAGAAGAGTCAACTTTGATTAAAGGTTGGACCAAGTCCTCATGGACATATGTGAAGAGGGCGCTCAATGGAAGAGAGATTCAAGAGGGAAGCCAGTTCAACTAAGAAGGCATGACCTCAAGCCCGTGGCTAGGGGATGGTTGGAGTTCATCCAACGCTCAGCCATTCCTACTAGCAACTGGTCTGAAGTTACTATAGACCGGGCTATCATGATTCATAGCATCATGATTAGAGAGGAAGTAGAAGTTCATGAGGTTATATCCCAAGAACTCTACAAGGTGGTGGACAAGTCCTCCACTATGGCAAGGTAAGCCTTCCCTCATCTTATTTTTCACCTCTGCAATTCAGCAGGAATTGACATAGAGGAAGACATCCTCATTGATGAGGACAAGCCCATCACTAAGAAAAGGATGGAGCAAGTGAGAGAACCTCACCAAGAGCATGAGAAAACTCCTCATCATGAAACCCCTGAGATGCCTCAAGGGATGCATTTTCCTCCACAAAACTATTGGGAGCAAATCAACACCTCCCTAAGAGAAATAAGTTCCAACATGGAACAACTAAGGGTGGAGCACCAAGAGCATTCCATCCTCCTCCATGAAATTAGAGAAGACCAAAGAACCATGAGAGAGGAACAATAAAGGCAAGGAAGAGACATTGAGGAGCTCAAGCACTCCATAAGATCTTCAAGAGGAAGAACAAGCCGCCATCACTAAGGTGGACCCGTTCTTTAATTTCCTTGTTCTTTATTTTCTATTTTTCGAAAATTGTGCTTTATGTTTATTTATGTTTGTGTCTTTATTACATGATCATTAGTGTCTTAGTGTCTATGCATTGAAGCTATGAAAATGAATCCATCACCTTTCTTAAAAGAAAAATGTTTTTAATTGAAAAAGAAAAAGAAGTGCATGAATTTCAAATTTCAAAACAGTTTAATTATTTTGATGTGGTGGCAATACTATTGTTTTTCTGAATGAATGCTTGAACAGTGCATATTTTTGAATTTGATTGTTTATGAATGTTAAAATTGTTGGCTCTTGAAAGAATGATGGGAAAAGGAGAAATGTTATCTGATGATCTGAAAAATCATAAAATTGATTCTTGAAGCAAGAAAAAGCAGTGAAAAGCTTGCAGAAAAAAAAAGAGAGAAAAGAAAAAAAAAGAAAAGTAAGCAGAAAAAGCCAATACCCCTTTAAACCAAAAGGAAAGGGTGATAAAAAGGATCCAAGGCTTTGAGCATCAGTGGATAGGAGGGCCCACAGGAATAAAATCCTGGCCTAAGCGGCTAAACCAAGCTGTCCCTAACCATGTGCTTGTGGCGTGAAGGTGTCAAGTGAAAACTTGAGACTGAGCGGTTAAAGTCGAGGTCCAAAGCAAAAAGAAGAGTGTGCTTAAGAACCCTGGACACCTCTAATTGGGGACTCTAGCAAAGTTGAGTCACAATCTGAAAAAGGTTCACCCAGTTATTTGTCTGTGGCATTTATGTATCCGGTGGTAATACTGGAAAACAAAGTGCTTAGGGCCACGGCCAAGACTCATAAAGTAGTTGTGTTCAAGAATCAACATACTTAACTAGGAGAATCAATAACTCTATCTGGATTCTGAGTTCCTATAGATGCCAATCATTCGGAACTTCAAGGGATAAAGTGCGATGCCAAAATTGTTCAGAAGCAAAAAGCTAAAAGCCCCGCTCATCTAATTAATACTGATCTTCATAGATATTTTTGGAATTCATTGTATATTCTCTTCTTTTTATCCTATTTGATTTTTAGTTGCTTGGGGACAAGCAACAATTTAAGGGTGTTGTGATGAGCGGATAATTTATACACTTTTTGGCATTGTTTTTAGTATGTTTTTAGTATATTTTAATTAGTTTTTATTATATTTTTATTAGTTTTTATTTAAAAATCAGATTTCTGGACTTTACTATGAGTTTGTGTGTTTTTCTGTGATTTCAGGTATTTTCTGGCTGAAATTGAGGGACCTGAGCAAAAATCTGATTCAGAGGCTGAAAAAGGACTGCAGATGCTGTTGGATTCTGACCTCCCTGCACTCAAAGTGGATTTTCTGGAGCTACAGAAGCCCAATTGGCACGCTTTCAATTGCGTTGGAAAGCAGACATCCTGGGCTTTCCAGCAATATATAATAGTCCATACTTTGTCTGAGATTCGATGGCCCAAATCGGCGTTCCAAGTCAGCTTAAGAATTCTTGCGTTTAACTCCAAAACTGGCACAAAAGCTGGAGTTAAACGCCCAAACTGGCACGAAAGCTGGCGTTTAACTCCAAGAAAAATCTCTACACATGGAAGCTTCAATGCTCAGCCCAAGCACACACCAAGTGGGCCCGGAAGAAGATTTCTGCATTAATTACTAATTTCTGTAAATCCTAGGCTACTAGTTCTCTATAAATAGGACCTTTTACTATTGTATTTGAACAATCTTTGGACGTTTAGTCCCTAGACCTTGGGGGCTGGCCATTCGGCCATGCTTACACCATTATCACTTTTGTATTTTCAACGGTGGAGTTTCTACACACCATAGATTAAGGTGTGGAGCTCTGCTGTTCTTCATGAATTAATACAAAGTACTATTGTTTTTCTATTCAACTCAAGTCTATTTCTTCTCCAAGATATTCATTCGTTCTTCAACTTGATGAATGTGATGATCTGTGACACTCATCATCATTCTCACCTATGAACATGTTCCTGACAACCACCTATGTTCTACTAGCAATGGCTTGAATGCGTATCTCTTGGGTTTCTAATCTAAGATTGGAACCTTCGTGGTATAGGCTAGAATTATTGGCGGTCATTCTTGAGATCCGGAAAGTCTAAACCTTGTCTGTGGTATTCCGAGTAGGATCTGGGAAGGAATGACTGTGACGAGCTTCAAACTCGCGATTGTGGGGCGTGTGACAGACGCAAAAGGATCAATGGATCCTATTCCGACATGATCGAGAACCGACAGATGATTAGCCGTGCGGTGACAGCGCATTTGGAACGTTTTCACTGAGAGGACGGGAAGTAGCCATTGACAACGGTGATGCCCAACATAAAGCTTGCCATGGAAAGGAGTATGAATGATTGGAAGAAGGCAATAGGAAAGCAGAGGTTCAGGAGGAACAAAGCATCTTCATACGCTTATCTGAAATTCCAACCAAAGAATTACATAAGTATCTCTATCTTTATTTTATGTTTTATTCATCTTTTAATTATCAATCCTCCATAACCATTTGAATCCGCCTGACTGAGATTTACAAGATGACCATAGCTTGCTTCAAGCCGACAATCTCCGTGGGATCGACCCTTACTCACGTAAGGTTTATTACTTGGACGACCCAGTGCACTTGCTAGTTAGTTGTGCGGAATTGTGACAAAGTGTGATTCACGTTTAAGAGCTCCAAGTCCTTTGGCGCCATTGTTGATGATCACAATTTTGCATACCATGCACTGCCTCAAAAAAGTGGACCTCATGTGTCTTGGAGAAGAACTGGGTGAAGTCTAATGGATCAGAGGTAGGCACCTTCTCTTTCTTCTTCCTTTAAGAGTTCCCAATACCAAACTTAAAAGTGTTGCTCGTCCTCGAGCAAAGTAAAGATAGAAAATAAGAAAAACAAAAATAGAAATAAAATGGATAGGGGGTGAAGGTGAAGGCTTCGGCCTTGGCTAAGGGAAAGGGAAAAAGAAAGAAAAGGGAGTGTGTATGGTGAAGAGGAATGGAGTAAAGAGATAGTAGTGTGAGGTATGGTGAAAGTGGATGAAGAGGGGGGTATTTATGGGGAGGGATAGTGGTTCGGTTATGGGAAAAGGGTAGGGGAAATTGAATTTAAATTTGGGTTGTTTGGAGGAGAGATTGACAGGATAGATGAGAGTGGATTAGGTGGAGTAGGAGGTGGGTTAAGAGAATTAAGAGAAGTGATAGGTGATGGGAAGGATGAATGTGGATGAAAATGTGGGTAAGGAGGAGAGAGAGTAAATAACTTTGAATGGGTAAAGAAGGTTGGGAAATGGAGTTCAACCAATGGTGCAAAGCCTTCCTTAAATTTCAAAACTGCCCCTGCTGGGCGATAAATGCCAGTTCTGACGTTTAAGGCCAGTTCTGGAGTTTAACGCCAGCAGGGGATCATCCTCTTTTTTTTAGCACCCCTGGCATTTAGCATCCCAAGGGGGGGTGCTAAAACATGAAGTGAATGCTACCTTTGGACGTTTAACACCCAACCATTGCCTCCCTTCATGGCGCTAAATGCCAGAACCCAGCAGGTCTCCTCCAGGGTGTGCTATTTTTTTGCCTATGTTTTCTTGTTCCTGTTCTAGGTGCTGTACATAATCTCAAACGTTAGAAAAACTAGGAAAACTATGAAAATCAATGAGAAATAAAATTAAATGAAAACAAACTAAAGTAAAACTGAATTAAAACTGAAATAAAGCAAAAATAAACTAAAGGATACGTATGGTTGGGTTGCCTCCCAACAAACGCTTCTTTACTGTCATTAGCTTGACGGGCAGCTCCTCTAAGGAGGAGGATCATAGAGGCTCATATCTTCACCTCTCATTGTGAAATTCTTTCCTGTGCTCTCATGAATTAGCTCAACATGCTCTAGAGATAAGATCATGTTCACAGTATGTGGTACTTCATGCCGGATAAGAAGACTTCAGTAGGAATCTTCTTATTCCTCCAGCCCTTGGGTAATTTCTTTTTGGGGCCTCTTCCATCTTTGGTGGGTGGTGGATGCCCAACACCAAACTTAGGTTTGATGTCAGGGGGTACTGTATGGCTTTCCACCAAGTGAGAAGGCTTAAGCACTGAGCTCTCCATGGAAGTACCTTCTTTATTAGAGAGTGGTGGAGGTTTAAAGATCTTGAACAGCAAATAGTCTTCATGCATCCTCAGGCATAACTCTCCTCTCTCAGCGTCAATCAGGGCTCTTCCTTGGCTAGGAATGGACTTCCTAGGATTATGGAGTTGTTTGTATCCTCTCCCGTATCAAGTATCACAAAGTCTGCAGGGAGGTAAAGGTCTTCAACCTTTACTAGGATATTCTCCACTAATCCATATGCTTGTTTCCGAGACTTGTCAGCCATCTCCAGTGCAATTCTTGTCGGCTGCGCCTCTTGGATCCCCAGTTTCTTCATCGCAGACAAAGGCATTAGATTTATGGTTGAACCAAGATCACAGAGTGACCTCCCAAATGTGATAGTCCCTATAGTACAGAAAATCAGGAAGCTTCCGAGATCTGCCATCTTCTTGGGTAGCCTCCTCTGAACTAGTGCACTACACTCCTTGGTCAAAATGACAGTTTTATCTCCCTTCATGGCCTTCTTTTCAGAGAGTGCGCTTTTCAAACAGGCCATATATGGAGGAATTTTCTCCAACACCTCAGCAAAAGGAATATTGATGAGCAACATTTTAAAGATTTCTAGGAACTGAGTGAATTGCTCATCTTTGGTCTCCTCTTGTAGTTTCTGTGGGTGTAGTACTTTCGGCTCTTGTGCCACTAATGGGGCATGTAACAGTGCTTTTCCAGCCTCTTCTTGAGCCTTTTCTTCCTTCAAATCCTCAGCAGCATACTTTTCCTTAGGCTCGGCCTCCTTGCCCATGGTTAGGGCCTTACACTCTTCTCTTGGATTTACCTCTGTGTTACTTGGAAGAGTGTTGGGAGGTCTCTCAGGTATCCTCTTGCTCAACTGACTCACTTGCACTTTCAAGTTCCGAATTGAAGCCCTTGTCTCTTGTATAAAACTGTAGGTGGTCTTAGAAAGTTTAGATACTATTGTGGCTAAGTCAAAATTGTCTTGTCTCTAAGAGGGTCCTTGCTGCTGTTGAGAGGGCTGGAACTGATGGGTGTTAAACCTGTTCTGATTGGATCCGCCCTGGTTGTTGTTAAAGCTCTATTGGGGCTTTTGTGGCTGCTCTCTCCGTCCAAAGTTAAGGTGATTCCTCCATCCCTGATTGAAAGTATTTGAATAGATATTATTGTTGGGATTTTTGGAAGAGTTTTCCATGTAATTAACTTGCTCAGTAGTGGGTTGAGCACAGCCACAAGCATCCCCTTGGTTGTAGCTTCCAGTCATATCACAGGATGCATCTTGAGTGTTGATAGCTGAGACTTGCATCCCTGTTAAGTATTGAGAGATCATGCTAATTTGCTAGGACATGATCTTGTTCTGAGCCAAGATGGAATCGAGTGTATCCACCTTCATAACTCTTTTCTTCTGCATAAAGTCCCAGTGTTCACAGGATTTTTCTCAAAAGTGTAAAAATACTGGTTGTTGGCAACCATCTCAATAAGCTCATTCGCCTCTTCAGGAGTCTTCTTCATATACAACGAACCACTTGCAGAGTTATCCAGTGTCACAGATCTCCAGGAAGTTAGACATGAATAAATTGGGGTCCTCCTATGGTAGTCCATGAAACTGGCAGTTTTGTTGCACTAGAGTGATCAACTGCGGCTTTAGCTCAAAATTATTGGCACCAATGGCAGGTACAGCTATATTGCGCCCATAAAAGTCAGGAGTGTGTGTAGTGTATAAGCCAAGTGTCCTCCTTCCCTGCTCGTTATTGTTCACGTTTCCACCTGAAGTGTCCATGGTAGGCTCTTCAACTTCCTTCTCAAAAGTTTTCTTGAGATTCTCTCCGACTTTGTAGGCTCTGGCTTGTTGCAGAGGCTGCCTCAAGAAGGGATTCTTTGTCCCTATTCATACACATAAACAAACAAGACACACAGAAAAAGTGGGAGTCTCTATGTCAGAGTATAGAAAGCTCCCAGTGAGATGTCCTATGTAAAAAGAAATAAAATAAAATAAAGTGAGCAATTAAAATAAAAGGGGTTTGGTGAGTTTCAATTCACATAAACAATTAACAGGGAAATAAAGAAAGCAAATAATGGTTTGGTGTAAAAACAATATGAGAAAACAGTTAAGGCTTTGGAGATGTTTATCTTTTCGAATTAAAAGTTCTTACCAACTATTTTAACAATGAATGATTCATTCTATGGCAAACTGTAAATGTCTAGACTCTAATCTCTTAATGATTTAGCCTCCTCTAACCTTCATTAACGGCCACTCTCGTGGTCACTTAATTATGATTAGAGGGTTAAGTTCATAAAACTAGTTTAACGCCACAAAAACCCTAATTACCCAAAGCTAATAGGATTATATGTCACATATCCAAATTAGTTCATGTAATTAGAAATTTAGGAGCAATTTGTTTTCAAACTGTTGTTCAAGTGAGATAACTCTCTCGAGAATCACAAGAACTAATGTAGAATAAGGGTCATTTTTACACTAAAATCAAGTAAAACTAAATAAAATCTAACTAAAAACAATTAGAAAATGATAATAAAAGGGTACAAGATGCTCACGCATCAATCTTCATCATTGTTGTTGTCATTTTCCTTATATTCTTCCCCTCTCACACCAAATTTAGAATGATTGCTTGTCCTCAAGTAACAAATAAAACAGTGGTGATGAAATTTATGATTAATCATGAATGTCTTCAAGAAGATATGTGAGTAATGCATGTGTTTAAGCAAGCAAAGTTAAACATAACAGTGAAGGCCAAAGAAACAGAGACAATGTGATTACATTACTAAGTGGGTTGTGCATGGTGCTTTGCATCAAAGATAAGTGGCAACACCAAACTTAGTGTGACACTTTCATTTGAAATTGTTGCAAGTACCCAATGAAGATTTGGAAATCAAATTGTTGTATGGCAACACCAAACTTATTCTATGCAATCACATGCGAAATTATTTGAAAGTAAACTAAGCAAAGAAAGAAAATGTTACCAATGGTTGGGTTGCCTCCCAACAAGCGCTCTTTTAATGTCATTAGCTTGACATTTGATTCTTGAATTTCTTCGTCTTATTCCAGTTGATTAAGAGAAATGACTTCAAGGGGGAAGAGGAGAAAGTTGATTCTTCTGTTTTGATTTCCTCCCAGCAAGCTTTCTTTTGTTGGTTGCTTGAGTGAACTTGCTTATTGGAGCAAGGGTTGGATTTCACTTTGACCTTTTCTTCTTCATGGATATTGTCATCTGTTTCTTGGTCACAATCCTTTTTTCAGTGCTTTTCTTGGTTGCCTTCACTTCTTTGATTTCAAGATTTGGGTGTTATGTGATGGTTAGAGTGTTTCCTTCATCAAGAGCTTCTTGAATTGGTGGTTCAATTGACTCACTCTCCATGCAACTCTCTGTTTCATTAGAGTGTGGACTCCCTTGATTGACTTTCTCGCTTTCTTTTGTAGGATCTTGCATTGCTTTCTTTGGAAATGGGTTTGCATGTTCCTTTGTCACCTCTAATAGCCTCTGTGGATATGGAATCCTAGGCTTGTATACCTCTACAACCTCCTTCTTCATTGGAATTTCACTTGGTACAGGGGCTTCTTTATCTTGTTTTTCAAATTCCTCTTTTGCACCCACAAATTGGTCTTCATCCTCCTTTCTAACCACTACTCCATTCATGGCCTTCCCTTCTTCCCTGGGGATATTCTCAATGTCACCTGGGAAGATATTGGTGGATTTTGCTAAGTTTTTAGTAATTTGGTCTAAATGCACTTCAATGTTCCTCAAGACGATGTCTTGTTCTACCCTAAATTTTTGGACCATTGAATGAAATTCTCAGTTTCTTGAGAAAGTGAAGTAGTCTCTCTATATCTTTTGTCGTTCTTTATGATCTTTTTAAGGAGGAGTTCCAGCCTAGAAAGTCTTTGGGTATCTGAGGAAGGTTGTGTAGGTTGTGATGGTTGGTTGGGGTTTTCTTGAGACTGAAATTGGTTAGTTTGTGGTTGCATGTTGTTTTGGGAGTGGAATGAGTTTTGTGGGTAATGATATGAGTTTTGTGGACTCTGAAAAATTTTTTATGTATAGTGGAATGAATTTTGTGGGTGGTGGAATAAATTGTATGGATTATGGAATGAATTTTGTGCTGAGGCATACTCAAGTGATGAAGAAGTTTGATATAAAAAATTAGGAGGTGAGGTTGTACAATTAAGAGGTGATGGCTCTTGATGGATAGAATATGGATCATTAAAATCTTTTCCCCAGCCACAATTCGGGTAGTTGTCATAACAGTATGAGTTATTTTGTGGCTCTGGGAAGTATCCCATTTCATTTGATTGCTCAAACTCCATCATTCCTTGTTGATACTTCCAGGCACCATTAGCATAATAACATGAATCATTTTGTGGTGGTGGAAAGTTTTCCATGTAATTTGATTGACCAAAGGATGATGTATACTCCATTCTTCTTTGAAAATGCTCTATAGCAAATACAATCACCAAGAGAAATTGAAATTCCTTATGTCACAAATAAGAAATTCTTAGTGAGGCAATATCACAAACAATTAACTGACAAAAGAAAAGAAAGAATTAAAAGCAAGAAATAACTAAAACAAACAAAGAAAAAGTGTCTAATCTAGGTAATCAAACAACTGATAGTTTGTTAATCATAATTAATCCCCGGGAACAGCGCCAAAAACTTGGTACGAAAATTGCAAGAACAATATTCCATCGACAAGTATACTGGGTCGTAATCAAGTAATAAAACTCACTTAGAGTGAGGTCGATCCCACAAGAATTAAAGGATTAAGCAATCAATAGTTAATTGATTATTCTAGTTAGATGGTTCATATTGAGATGATGAGCAATTAAGAAATGTAAATGACATGAAAGTAAAAGGAAGCAATAAAGTACAAGAAAATAAAGAACATAAAAGTAAGGTACTGGAAAGTAAAGTGCAATAAAGTAAATGACTGAAAATGTAGATTATTAGGAATTAAATTGCATGAATATAAAGAACGGCAAGAATTAAGAATAGAAGACATTAAGGATTGGAGATGTTAATTTCTCCTGAATCAATGATTCTCAACTTCTTCTCTTGTTGATGCAATGTTTAGATCTCTAGCGGATCATAAGTAATTGAGCTCCAATTCCTTGGATACTCAATTTCTCAAATCATGATCAAATGCAAATTCCTTGATCCAATGCTCATGAAAAGAGATGAAGCATAATTTCTAATCCCATGCCACACAACTCCTAAGATCCCAATTTCAGAGAGATAACATGTCACAATATCAACTTCGAATCAAAATCAAATTCATTATGAGAAGAGAGTTTCAAACTAAATTACTATGATTCCTTTTCAAAGGTTCACATAGAATTATAATAGATCCAATTCCTCTTCTGATCGAATTGAATCTTTGAAGAACGAAAATTCTATCTTAGATAAACAAAGATAGAATCAAGAAGAGAAGAAAATAAACATCAATTCATTTAAAATTCAAATAGAGCCCCTCTTCCAAATGTAGAGAATTAGAAGCTCATAATTAAATATTTACAGGAGTGGGTATGGAAGAAAATGGAAGAGAAGAGAAGTGTGAAGTATGAAGAGAGGAGTTCGAAGACCCCCTCCCCGGATTGTGGATTCCATCAAATGATGAAACTAAGTCCTATTTATAAGCTATCCTAGATTACAAATTCAAATGAAATTAAAAACAAATTACAATCAAATAAAAATTAACTACTGTTAGATGATTCTTGTGGACTTTATTTGTTGACAATTGTGGGCTTGCTTGCATGAATTTTGAGTGGACCGTGAAGCAAAAATTGAACGAAATTGAGGGGTTCCAGATGGCTTGGGCATTATTTTCCACTAACGCCCCCCTATTGTTGGTGTTGCCAACGCCCAACTGGCATTGGTTAAATCGGGCACTCTTGATTATGGGCGTTGGTTGCACTTGTCACGCATACGTGTGGGTCATGTGTACGCGCGACCACTATCACAGGCATTATTCTGAAGGTTAGCCAGTTATATCCTTGCGTTGCCAATGCCAGGAACACTCTTCCAGGAGCCTGGTGCGCGGAATTTAACTTCACACAACTGAACCAGCAAGTGCACTGGGTCGTCCAAGTAATACCTCAGGTGAGTCAGGGTCGATCCTACGAGAATTGTTGGCTTGGATCAAACAGTGGTTATCTTGTAAATCTTAGTTAGGCGGATAGAAAAGTTGTTTAGTTGTTTAAGCACATAAAAATAAAATAAAGAAAACATTACTTAATGGTTGTGAATTCAATGATAAGAAGATGGTTAAGGCTTCAGAGATGCTTTGTTCTTCTGGATCAATACTTTCTTACTATCTACTCCAACTGTGAATGATTTCTTCTATAGCAGGTTGTATGTGATCAACGCCGGTTTGAGTGGCCACCAATCTTCCTCTAGGTTGAACACCAGGTTTAGTGCGCATCCAGTCTGAATGAGGGTGAAGCTCCTGCAGTTCATTCCCATGGTGATCCTACTCAACACGCCACAGACAAGGTTAAATCTTCCAGATTAGAGAATGTTGCGCCTTGGTTCTAGCCTTTACCACAAAGACCCTAATCTCCCCTTACCTCGGCTGAACTGATGTCTCGAGAAGTCCCCAACGAAGTCGTGGATTAGCCGTCTAAGAAATGTGTTCTCAAGCTACTGGTTCATTGATATCCGATGAAAGATGCTCGCTGAACCCATGTAGAATAGAGATAACCTTGTGCCAGTTCAACTCATTCATACGGTTGAAGAACGAAGATACATCTTAGAATAGAATCAAACACAGATTGAAAATAGAACAGTAGTACTTTTATTAATCCATAAAATTCAACAGAGCTCCTAACTTTAACCTAGGAGGTTTAGTGGCTCATACTGTACATAGAACAATGTAAAAACATGTAAAGTGGTGGAAGATTATCAAAAGTCCTTAAACAAGGGTGATCTCCTCCTATATATACTAATCTAAAAACTAAGGATTACAGAAGTATGACAGGCTTAGGCTTGTAGTGCGAAAATCTACTTCTGGGGCCCACTTGGTGAGTGTTTGGGATGAGCTTTAGTGTCTCCCATGTGCAAGGACTCCCTAGGGGCGTTGGACGTTGGCTAGGGGTCCCCTGATAAAGACCAAAAGTAGATTAGGAATTTCACAAAATAGATTTTCATTGCAAGTATAGCTCCAAACCAACAATTGATCCTAATCAAAATTTAATTCAAGAAATTGTCACAATTCAAATCAATTTAACCGAGAGTATTTAGACTCCCGAGTCGTTCTCCCTAGGAACTAGTGCCAACAAGCGCACAATTTTAGTTGTGGAAGGCAAAGAGTGTTTTCAATGATTAAAGTAAACAAATAAAGGGATAAAAGAACGATTCAAAATTGTAATTACTAAACTAATAAAAGAACTAAAGTACTATGTATGTAATATGGACAAGTAATGATATAAAGTGATGAAAATGTGGTTCAAAACATAAATGAAACCTTGACTTGGGATGAGTTATAGAATCCCTTCCTTGCCATAACTACAACTATGATAATTATGATGGATTAATCTCACTACGTCAACCCTTAGCATCAAAGGATAGGTTAAGTGAGCATAATTGTTATCAATCCACAAATCCTAGCTAACTTACTAATTACTTTAGTAAGAAGCTAGTGTTAGTGGAAACAATAACAACTAACAACCCAAGAATTATCACTAAATGTTGGACATTATGGCTCAGTAATCCATATACTTATTTTTCCCAAGCCAAGGGATGGAAATTACCCCATAATCAAAATTGGCATTTCATCAAACACCTAGTATGCATATTCACAAAACATGGCAAAATTATAAATTAATGAAAGCTATTAACCACAAATGCTCAAAATCAATAAAAGCAACTCAAACAAACATTTAATAATCATCAAGCATCAAATTAACCAACTAGAAGTCAAAATTGCAAAACTATATATGTATTGATAAAGGAAATTAAAGTAGAAAAAAGTGTAGAACAAGTAGTATAATAAAAGAGAGAATTAAAGAAATACTTACAATGAGATAGCAAGAATCCAAGATCAAAATTGACTATAAAATGCTACATTGAAAACCTAATTAAACCTAAGGAAATTCGAGAGAAAATCCTAAGCTAAACTACCCTAAAACTACTCCTAAAATGTATTCTATGAAGTATGGTGTGTAGTATGAAGTATGGTAGTGTATGTTGTGATTTGGTGTTACTTCCCCCTTCAAATATGCCTCCAAGCCATCAGAAATGGGCCAAAAGGCCTCTCCAAACACGAGCTACGTAACTTTTTAATGAAGTCACGCGCAAGGACTTGTGCGTACGCACAGGCGTGTGCGTACGCACACATGCTGATTTTCCTCCTGAGCGTATGCATAAAAGTTGTGCATGGGCACACTTGCTGATTTCCATCCTATGCGTACACACAAGTCTGTATGTGGGTATAGGTGCTGATTTTGACCCTTGTGCGTGGGCACAGAAGGTGTGCGTGGGCACACTCTGAAATGCTTCTCTCCTTTGATTTCTTCATGTTTTCTCCCAATTTCATGCTTCTCTTCCACTCTCATCAAGCCATTCCAACCTATTATACCTAAAATCACTCATCAAAACTATCAAGGCATTGATTGGAATGAAAGTGGAATAAAATTAATCAAATTAAGCACAAAATAGCATGTTTTCACAATTAGGCTCAATTTAGAGAGAAAACACTAAAGCATGCTATTTAAGGGAATAAATGTGGGTTTATTTGATGAAATCCACTCAAATCAAACTAAAATATATCGTCAAATAGGGATTCATCAATTATCCCACCCTTAAACAATAACATGTCCTCATGCTAATCATAATCAAAGGAGAAAGATGAAAGGGCAAGCAACTTATTCAATGCAACTACTTACATGCATGCAACTATGCTAAATGCTATCTATCTATATCTACACTATGGTTTCCTATTGAGTTTGGCAAAAACAAACAAGAGAATTCTAATCAATCCAAAATAAAACCTTAGGGCTAAGGTAAGAAAATATAGCAATATGACCAATGTCCAAAGAATTGAATTGAGATTTTCAAACTAACAACCAAACAACTTGCAAGAAGATATAATATAAGAGATAAGAACATAGAATTCAGCAATCAAACCCCTCACCGAATGTGTATTAGGGCTTAATCGCTCAATTCTCTTTTAATCATATTCTTCAAAGATTTGCAATTCATATAACAATCAACTAATATTTGATGCATGAAAACAAATATCATGAGGTCTTTGGAGGGTTGTAATCGGGCTAGGGTTAAGGTAGGATCAATATGGTTAAGTGGACTTAGTGAATTAGATCTTTAATTAGCTCAAGTGTCCACCTAATCCTACATCACCTATATACACATGACAAAACAACCTAACTACCCATTCACTTCCCTTTTTCTCATTCACTCGTGCATTTTTCTTTCTAATTCAACCACATATGCATCCTTTATTTACATTTTTATTGTCATTCATTTCTTTTCTTTCTCATTTTTTTCTCTCTTTTTTTTATATATATACAAAGTATGTACACCAAAATTTTTCTTTTATCATAGAAAAGATATGCATATGTTTTAAGTAATGAATGCATGAGTGACTACCCATTTTTCCAGATTTTCCCAATGAATACCCAAAGTAACTTTCTCCCAATGTCTTCCACAAATCCCCCCCACACTTGATTAACACACACACTCAACCCAAGCTAATCAAAGATACAATTCAAGGACATAATGGTCTTTCACTTAGGGTGAATGATGTGCTTAAAATTAGAACAAAAGAGGAATTAAAAGGCTCAAAAAGTGGTTTACAAAGGTAGATGTAAGGGTTAGCCATATGGGTTAGTGAGTTTAATTTCAAAAAAAGGCCTCAATCATACTAAATGCATCCAAACACCAAATACAGGATAATGATTCATGCAAATCTAAGATCACAATAAAAAAGGAGTATAATCACACAAGAACAAACTTTATGGTTGAAAATGTACAACCATCTATTAGAGCTCAAATCTCACAAGGTATGTTGTTCTAGCTCTTTTTCTATGTTATCTGAAAAAGGATGCTTGTTGAAAAACAATTTTTCAATTCAATCAATGGCACACCCTAAGAAAGATTTCAAGAAAATTTCTTGTTGTTTTACCAAACTTATTCACTCTTTCATGCAACATGTAAGTATTTACTATCATATCACTATAACCATTAAAGAAATATATACAAACAAACCAAATAAAGTGCAATTAAGAACAAAATTGCAAAAATTGAAGAAAAAGAACTAAAAGGTATTGCAAAGTGTCTAAGAATTTTTACCCCCTCAAAGTTGCCGATCCTCCCCCACACTTAATTAAAGCACGGTTCTCTGTGCATACACATGATCCGGGGGTGAAGAACTCTGAGGATCCACCTTTTAGTTGGTGGGCACGGGGGCTCGGGGTTGCTGTATAAACAAATAAACAAGAATTGAGGAAAAGTAAGATGTGTGTGGTATGATAAAAGACAATGTGTGCATTTTAGGTCTACACACAATTAGAACACACACATTGACCGAGTAAAACGGTGACCACACAATCAAAAGAAATAGCATGTGTTCCTCAATTAAGTAGCCTAGGTTGCAAGTAAAGAAACTTAAGGCACAAGCAACCTTAGGTAACCACAAAAGTGAATTGAGTATATGAGGTATTGGATATTGAAATTGTGCACGTGAAAGCACAATGAACAATAGCCAATCTAATAAGAACAGAAAACTCCTTATTCATCATGAAACATAAAGAAAAAGGTCACATGGTAAAGATACTTGTTACAAAAAGTGACAAGCTTGATAAGAATCAAGTTGAGTCACTCAAACAAATGCAAAGCATTAACAAGGAACAAGTACCGGTCATGTGATAAATTTAATATGAAAATCATGATGAACAAGTAATTTCAACTCAATTCACTTAATTCAATGCACTTATAAAAAAAATTCACCTAATATGCAACAAAATGTAAATGTGCAAATCCAATTAGGTGCTAGTAATTGAAGGCAAAGTATAAGTGCATTGATGAAATTCAATCAAGAAGCAACCCAATCAACATCAAACAAACACTTGCAACTTATTCAATTAACAAATGACTAAACCAAAAATAATATAATTACCAAAATGAAAATGAAATGCAATGAAAACTAAGTAAAATAAGTAGAAAGGAGGGCAAAATCAAGATAAGAGAAGGGTGGAGGAGGCGGAAGTGCGTTAGGGCTCAATTTAAAGTGCAATAAAAATGTTGCCCAAAACAGCACTTGTGCGTACGCACAAACAGGTCTGCGCACGCACATAAGGTGAAAAATGGAAGGTTTGCACTCGAAAAAGGTTTGCGAGTGCTCCGAACAAAGAGGGGATTAAGAAGTGTGCGCGCGAACTAGCTTGTGCGCACGCACAGAACACCTTTTTTTTTTTGCAAAAGGATCATGTGTGCGCACGCATAGGAGCAGAAATGGGGTAGGGGTTGATGCGCACAAGCTGTGCCAGTGCTCCCACCGGAGGGAGTGTAGGCTGGTGTGCGTCCACACAAATCTGTGTGGGCTCACAGAGAGTGTGAAATAGGGGTTGCGTGCGTACGCACAGGAGGGTGCGTACGCACAAGGCGCAGGAAAACAGGGGAGCGCCCATGCACAAGGCGTGCGAGCGCTCTGAACAGAGGACGCGCAGGCAAGTGTGCGAATACACAGAAGGGTGCGCACGCATAGATCACGAAATATAGCCTTTGTGTTCGTACGCACAAGTGTGTGCGCACGCACAATGCCCTATTTTTTCCAAAAAACATTTCTCACATTCTAGGGCACTCTACCTTAGCTCATCCAAAATTCAACCCCAAAATATTCAAAAATCCATAAAGGCATGATCCATACACAAGTTAACCTATCTAAATTCAAAATTAAACTAATCCTAGGCTAGCTAAAACAAGCAAAAAATGCAAGAAAACAAGACTAAAAACAAAAAGAGAGTAAGAACAATGTTACCATGGTGGGATGTATCCCACCTAGCACTTTGGTTTATAGTCCTTAAGTTGGACTTGTTGAAGAGACTTTTGTTAGGGTAGCTTGTGTTTCCACTCCTCCTTAAATCTCCATCCATGCTTGGTCCTTAATGCTCCTCCGGGATCCCATATTCTAGTTTCCTGTTCTCCTTCTTGTTGATCTTTATTCTTCAAGCCAGATGGACAAACTCTCAACTTACCCTTGTAGCACCCCAACATTCTCTGGAATCTACTCAATTGTGTCTTGTATCCTACTTGGACTCCAATTCTTGAATTGGTTCTCTTGAAGGGTTTTGGACTCCTTTGGCAACCAACACTCCTTCTTCCACCATGTACCAACCCAAGAAGGACTTGAAGTTGGTAATCCGTCTCCAAGATAGTATATTGATAGCGGCCAATGAAGCTCATAGATGAAATTTCCACCCACTCAATATGTTCTTGGAACGGACTTGCTTCCTCACCAAATTCCTCGTCCCCATCACTCAAATCATAACATGGAGGTTATGAGAAGTCTACCTCCATGTCTCTCTCAAATTCAATGGGAAGAGGCTCATTAGGATCATTAAGGGGATTGACCAAGGAGGACAAAAAATCATTAATGATGGAATCTTCATCATGATCAATCTCCCTCAATTCCCGCTTTCTCTCCTCCGATTCAAATACTCCACTTTCTTCCTCTTGTTTTAATTCATGCTCTAACTCTTCTTCTTTCCCTTGTGGCTCCATGCTCTCCTCTTCACTACACTCTTTAGTTGCTTCTCCACACTCTCTAAGAGCAGTGCCTTGATTGCATGAGTGTAGGAGGATTAAGCGGTTTACCACTTCGCTTATGGTGGCCATGAAGTGCCTTTATATCCTTCGGAATCCTTCCTGCTCTTGGAGAAAAGCTTGAAGGTCTTGTGGTTCTTGGGCTAAGGATTGGAAAGCTTCACATTGTGGTGAAAAATGAGGTTTATTGTTTGGGAGGAAGGTTGTATATGTGAGAGGTAGTTCATGTTGATAAGTATCTTGAGGTGGTATGTAAGGATGTAGTTGTTGGTAGTGGTGTGATGTTTGAAAATGTGGTGATTGAGGATTATGTTGGGGTATGGGTTATAGGCATATGGTGGTGGAGGTGCGTGAGCAAAGTGAAATCCACCATATCCTTGGGTTGGGCATGTGCATTGGGAAGGTATGGCTCATTGTAGTATAGAGGAGGTTTCTCCTTCCAAAATTGATGCTCCAATCCCATGATGTAATCCAAAATTGAAGTTATCAAGCCCTACAAAAATAATCACAACCAAACTCCAAACCAAGAGGGTGATAACTTAGAGAGAAAATTGAAAATAAAAACGAAAGACATCAAGTAAGAAAAAAAAACAAAATCCTAATTAATAGCAAAAATAATCAAATAAACCAAAAAGTATCTATTCACACTATTCACATATTCACAACAACCAAAATATAGAACTTATGACGCTAGCTCCCTGGCAACGACGCCAAAATTTTGATAAGGACCAAAAGTAGATTAGGAATTTCACAAAATAGATTTTCATTGCAAGTATAGCTCTGAACCAACAATTGACCCTAATCAAAATTTAATTTAAGAAATTGTCACAATTCAAATCAATTTAACCAAGAGTATTTAGACTCCCGGGTCATTCTCCCTAGGAACTAGTGCCAACAAGCGCACAATTTTGGTTGTGGAAGGCAAAGGGTGTTTTCAATGATTGAAGTAAACAAATAAAGGGATAAAAGAACGATTCAAAAATGCAATTAATAAAATAATAAAAGAACTAAAGAAGTATGTATGTAATATGGACAAGTAATGCAATAAAGTGATGAAAATGTGGTTCAAAACATAAATTAAACCTTGACTTGGGATGAGTTATGGAATCCCTTCCTTGCCATAACCACAACTATGATAATTATGATGGATTAATCTCACTAAGTCAACCCTTAGCATCGAAGGATAGGTTAAGTGAGCAAAATTGTTATCAATCCACAAATCCTATCTAACTTACTAATTACCTTAGTAAGAAGCTAGCGTTAGTGGAAACAATAACAACTAACAACCCAAGAATTATCACTAAATGTTGGACATTATGGCTCTAGTAATCCATATACTCATTTTTCCCAAGCCAAGGGATGAAAATTACCCCATAATCAAAATTGGCATCTCATCAAACACCTAGTATGCATATTCACAAAACATGGTAAAATTGGTAAATTAATGAAAGCTATGAACCACAAATGCTGAAAATCAATAAAAGCAACTCAAACAAACATGTAATAATCATCTAGCATCAAATTAACCAACTAGATGTCAAAATTGCAAAACTATATATGTATTGATAAAGGAAGTTAAAGTAGAAAAAAGTGTAGAACAAGTAGTATAATATAAGAGAGAATTAAAGAAATTCTTACAATGAGATAGCAAGAATCCAAGATCAAAATTGACTATAAAATGCTACATTGAAAACCTAATTAAACCTAAGGAAATTTGAGAGAAAATCCTAAGCTAAACTACCCTAAAACAATTCCTAAAATGTATTCTATGAAGTATGGTGTATAGTATGAAGTATGGTAGTGTATGTTGTGATTTGGTGTTGCTTCCCCTTACAAATATGCCTCCAAGCCATCAGAAATGGGCCAAAAAGCCTCTCCAAACGCGAGCCATGTGACTTTTTAATGAAGTCACGCGCAGGGACTTGTGCGTACGCACACATGCTGATTTTCCTCCTGTGCGTACGCACAGAAGTTGTTCATGGGCATACTTGCCAATTTCCATCCTGTGCATACGCACAAGTCTGTGCGTGGGCATAGGTGCTAATTTTGACCCTTGTGCGTGCGCACACTCTGAAATTCTTCTCTCCTTTGATTTCTTCATGTTTTTTCCTAATTCCATGCTTCTCTTCCACTCTCATCAAGCCATTTCAACCTATTATACCTTAATCACTCATCAAAACCATGAAGGCATCGAATGGAATGAAAGTAGAATAAAATTAATCAAATTAAGCACAAAATAACATGTTTTCACAATTAGGCTCAATTTAGAGAGAAAACACTAAAGCATGCTATTTAAGGGAATAAATGTGGATTTATTTGATGAAATTCACTCAAATCAAACCATGGATTTATTTGATGAAATCCACTCAAATCAAACCAAAATATATCGTCAAATGGAGATTCATCACCCCTTTTTGGGCGTTGGACGCTGGTCACCTCCTTGTGGACGTTGGACGCCAGGACTGAGGTAGATGGCTGGCGTTGAACGCCAATTTTGGGCTTTCAATTCTGAAGCAAAGTATGGACTATTATATATTTCTGGATAGCTCTGGATGTTAGCTTTCCATAGAAGTTGAGAGCGCGCCATTGGGACTTGTGTAGCTCCATAAAAGTTTCTTTGAGGTCACAGAGGTCAAATCTTGACAGCATCTGCAGTGCTTTCTCCACCTCTGAATCAGACTTTTGCTCCAGCTCCTCAATTTCAGCCAAAAAATGCTTGAAATTGCAAAAAAACATACAAACTCAAAGTAGAATAAAAAATGTGAATTTTACACTAAAACCTATGAAATTATAATAAAACATAAATAAAACATAACAAAAACTATATGAAAATGATATCAAAAAGCGTATAAAATATCCGCTCATCACAACACTAAACTTAAACTATTGCTTGTCCCCAAGCAACCAAAAATAAAGTAGGATAAAAAGAAGAGTAAGATACAACAAATCTCAGAGTTTCCAATGAAGCTCAATTTTAATTAGATGAGCGGGACTTAGTAGCTTTTTGCTTCTAAATAGTTTTGCCATCTCACTATCCATTGAAACTCAGAAGTGTTGGCCTCTTTAGGAACTTAGAGTCCAGATGATATTATTGACTCTCCTAGTTTAGTTCCTTTTGATTCTTGAACACAGCTTTTAGAGTCTTGGCCGTGGCCCTAAGCACTTTGTTTTCCAATATTACCACCGGATACATAAATGCCATAAATACTTAACTAGGTGAACCCTTTCGGATTGTGATTTAGCTTTGCTAGAATCCCCAGATAGAGGTGTCCAGAGTTCTTAAGCACACTCTTTTTGCTTTGGATCATGACTTTAATTGCTCAGTCTCAAGCTTTTTACTTGACACCTTCACACCACAAGCATATAGTTAGGGACATTATTTCTTTGGAGTGCTTAGGCTAAGATTTTTTTTCTTTTAGGCCCTCCTAACCATTGATGATCAAAGCCTTGGATCCTTTCACCCTTGCCTTTTAGTTTAAAGGGTTATTGGCTTTTTTGCTCTTGCGTTTTGGTTTAAAGAGCTATTGGCTTTTTCTACTTTTTATTTCTCTTCTCTTTTTTTTTTCGCAAGCATATATATTTTTTTCTTTTATTGCTTTTTTTTTTGCTATTTTTTCTTGCTTCAAGAATCAATTTTTGGATTTTTTTAGATTACCAATAATATTTCTCTTTTTTCATCATTCTTTCAACAGCCAACATTCTTAATTCTAATTTCAAATATACACTATTCATTCATACATTCAAAAAACAAAAGCAATGCCACCACATCAAAATAATTGACTATTCTTATTATATAACTTGAAAATTCATGCATCTCTAATTCTTCTAAAAAAAGTCACTATTTTATTTGAGTTTGATGATGATAAGAGGAATATTTTATGACTAATTAACTAAAATAAAAACTGAATTATTATTAATGCTTATGCAATTCTTTAAATTAAAAGACAGAAAAATAGAAACTTAAATATTATTAATGATCATGTAAACCTAAATATGAGAAACAAAAATTAGAATAACAGAAATATGGGAGGTGGAACTCAACCACCTTAATCCTGGGAGGCACTGGGTTCTTCAGGGGAGAGTTTCTGGCGCTTCAAAGCTTCTAATTCACGCCCTTGCTTCTCTTGCTCCTTGACCAGTTTGCAAATCATGCTAGTCTGATCTTTCTGCTCCTCTCTTAGTTGATCTAAGGTAGTTTGTAGTTGAATCACAGATGCTTTCAACTGAGTCCAATATTCAATTGGAGGGATCTCTTGTGGAGGTTTAGATGCCTTCCTTTTGGGATGATCCTCTATTACCCTGGCGCTTTCCATCACCTGTTTGGTGATTGGGCTTTCCATTGGGATAAATGTGTCTATGTGAATCAAAACTTTGGCTGCTTGACATAGGCAAAAGATAAGGTTTGGATAGGCCAGCCTGGCTTGATTGGACATCCTGTTTGCAAACTTGTACATCTCACGGGGAATTATTTGGTGAACTTCTACCTTATTCCCCATCATGATGCAGTGAATCATCACAACTCTTGCTACAGTGACTTCAGAGGGGTTACTAGTGGGAAGTATAGAATGCCCAATGAAGTCCAGCCATCCTCTAGCAATTGGCTTGAGGTCTATTCTTTTCAGCTGGTTTGGCTTGCCTTTTGCATCTTCAATCCATTGAGTTCCAAGCAGACATATGTCCTCTAGGACCTGATCCAGTTTTGGATTGCCTATCACCCTTCTATTGAAGGATTCAGGGTCATCCCTTTGTATAGGTAATTTGAAGATCTCTCTTACCTTATCAAGATGAAAATAAATGATCTTCTCTCTGACCATAGTATGAAAAGTATGGAATGCTTATCCATATTTCTTTTACTTATCTGTCATCTACAGATTTACATAAAATTCATGGATCATGTTTGCTCCAATATTGATCTCAGGATTGGCTAGAATCTCCCATCCTCTTTTTTGAATCTGCTCTTAATCTCCGAGTATTCATCTTCTCCTAATTCAAATCTTGCCTCTGGGATTATTGGCCTCTTACTCATTATTTTGTTATAATGTTCTTCATGTTGCTTGGTGTAGAATCTGATAGGTTTCAAAACAACTGTTTGGCCGTTTTCTTTCTTGTTTCTTGAAGTGAGATTTCTACTTTTTGGAGCCATGGGATTCGAATGGAGTGAGAAAGCAAGGCTCCTTCCACATAAAACTTAAAAGGTTTACTCGTCCTCGAGCAAAAGGAAGAAAAAAAGATGAAAAAAGTGAAGTAGAGGAGAAGAGGAGAAGAGTGATTCAAATAGAAGAGGTGGTGAATGAGGGAGTGGGGAATACGGTTATATCGAGGGAGGGAAGGGAGGGTTTGGAATTTTATATTTTAATAAAAGATAAGGAAGATATGATTCATATTTTAATAAAAGATAGAAAAAGATAAGTTTTAAATTAAAAAAGATATGAACAAGATAGTGAAAAAGATTTGAAAAAGAAGTTGCAAAGAATATGAAATTTGAAAAATATTTGAGAAAGAATTGAAAAATATTTGAAAAGATTATTTTAAGATTTGAAAGGTAATGATTTGAAAAAGATTTGAATTGAAAGTCATGGAATTTCAAAATCAAAATTTAAAAAGTTAGGTTGAATGAAAAAAGAAGATAAGATGAAGAAAAGATAAGCTTTTTTGAAAAGTTACCTTCCTTGCGCTCTTTCTGGCGTTAAACGCTCAGAATGGCTTGATTATGGCGTTTAACGCTGGCTGTTCCTCCCTTCTGGGCATTGAACGCCTAGCCAGTGCCCCCTAGCTGGCATTCAACGCCAGGTTTTCTTCCCTTTGTGGGCGTTGAACGCCCAGTCCAGGCTCCCTGGCTTGTGTTCAACGCCAAGCTACTACCCCTTTATGGGCGTTAAACGCCCGTTCTTCATCCTTTTCTAATGTTCAATGCCAGAAAGGTGCTTCCTCCAGGGTGTTTTGCTTTCTGTTCTACATCATTCTGTCTTTGTTTAAACACTGTTAATGATCACTAAGATTTGAAAAGCGAAATAAAACTAATTATGAAGAAAACTAACTTAAAAATGAAAATAAAAAATAGAAAATAATATTCTATTGATCATTGGGTTGCCTTCCAACAAGTGCTTCTTTAATGTCTTTTGCTGGACTTCACTGTACTTAACTTAGTATCAGTGTTGAGCCTCCTGTCTCAATATCTCCTTCAAGGTAATGCTTGACTCCCTGTCCGTTGACAGTGAACCTGTTGTCTGGGTCTTTACCTTGAAGTTCTATGTACCCATAGGGTGATACACTAGTAACCACATAGGGTCCCTTCCAACAGGATTTAAGTTTCCCTGGAAATAATCTGAGTGTTGAGTTGAACAGCAGAACCTTTTGGCCTGGTTCAAAGAATCTGGAAGCTATCTTCCTGTCATGCCACCTTTTTGCTTTTTCTTTATAGATCTTTGCATTTTCAAATGCAGCTAAGCAGAATTCATCCAACTTATTTCGTTGGAGCAGCCATTTTTCTCCTACTGCTTTAGCATCAAGGTTGAGGAATCTGGTTGCCAATAGGCCTTGTGTTCTAGTTCCACTGGCAGATGACAGGATTTTTCATATACCAATTGATTTGATGATGTTCCTATAGGGGTCTTGAAAGCTGTTCTGTATGCCCATAGAGCATCATCAAGTATTCTAGCCTAGTCCTTTCTAGAGGCACTTACTGTCCTCTCCAGGATTCACTTTAGTTCTTTATTTGAGACTTCAGCCTGCCCATTTGTCTGAGAATGGTATGGTGTGGCCACTTTATGGCGAACTCCGTAACGGCTAAGAACAGAGTTAAGCTATCTGTTGCAGAAATGAGTACCTCTATCACTAATCAATGTCTGAGGAACACCGAACCTGCTGAAGATGTTCTTCTGGAGGAACTTCATTATTACTCTAGTGTCATTAGTGGGTGATGCTATTGCTTCAACCCATTTAGACACATAATCTAATACTACCAGGATGTAGGTGTTTGAGTATGAAGGTGGGAAAGGTCCCATGAAGTCTATATCCCATACATCAAATAACTCAATCTCTAGGATTCCATACTGAGGCATGTCGTGACCATGAGGGAGATTGCTAGCCCTTTGGAAATTGTCACAATTACAGACAAACTCTCTAGAGTCCTTAAAGAGTGTGGGCCAGTAGAAGCCACTTTGGAGAACTTTTGTGGCTGTTCGCTCACGTCCAAAGTGTCCTCCATAATCGGAGCCATGGCAGTGCCATAGTTGTTGTTTGCTTCTTTTTCAGACACACAGCATCAGATGATCCCATCTAAGCATCTCTTAAAGAGATATAGTGATGCCAGGGCATTTTGGCCAGTTTCACTGACCTTTTCTTTATGGTTTTAGGGTAGTTTCATGCACTTTCTTAGAAAATAAGCAAGTTTTGGGTAAATAATCACTTACATCTTGATTCAAGCAAACATTGTGAATTTTACATGATTTTATGAGAATTATGCATGAATTAAATGACAAAATTGAATGATGCATGTCTCATAACTTGGATTAGAGCTTTGATGCACTTTATTGCTTGATTTCAGGACAAAGGAAGCAAGGAAGAACCACGTTAGTAGCCACGTTAGTCTAGCTAACGTGACCACTAACATGGAATGGAGGCTAGCTTGCAACGTTAATGAGAAAAGTGATCGCCATTAACGCCTTCGTGAGCCATCATAGCCCACGTTAGTTGCCACGTTAACTATGTTAACGTGGAAGCTAACGTGGAAGAGAAGTAGAACTCCAACATTAGTGGTAAAATTAAGTGCCACTAACGTTCCAAAGTGGCAGCTGGCCACGTTAAGAGTCACATTAACTCAGTTAACGTGAACTCTAACGTGGATGAGGAAGATAATACCAACGTTAGTGACATTCACCTTTGTCACTAACGTTGGACTAAGCTCATATTTGCCACGTTAAGAGTCACGTTAACCTAGTTAACGTGGAATCTAACGTGGAGGGAGCAAGGAATCACCAACGTTAGTGACACTCACCTTTGTCACTAACGTTGGATTAAGCCAGTATGAGCCACGTTAGTTGCCACGTTAATTACATTAACGTGGAAGCTAACGTGGAGAAGAGGGATGATGAGCCAACGTTAGTGACACTTACCTTTGTCACTAACGTTGGAGATGGCTATCAATACCACGTTAGAAGTCACGTTAACCTAGTTAACGTGAACTATAACATGGGAAGAAGGGGCGTTTTGAAGCGTTAGTGACAAAGGTAAGTGTCACTAACGTTCTCGAAGATTTGGCAAGCCTACGTTAAAGGCCACGTTAACTATACTAACGTGAAATCTAACGTAGGGAGAAAGGGGTACTCTCAACGTTATTGGAAAAGTTAAACCCCAGTAACGTTTGCGAAGGGCTAAGAAGCAACGTTAGTGGTCACGTTAGTGCCACTAACATTGAAGTTAACGTGGACCATTTTTGGGTTAGGAACGTTAGTGAAAAAGGTGATTGTCACTAACGTTCTTGACCCCACAGTTTCACTTAACGTTAACACCACTAACGCCCCAAGCTAAAGTCCATACCTACTGCACACTTTCTCTGCAAGTAAAGCTGAGCCCACTGAAGAAGATAACTGCTTCAACTCAAGATCCAAAGGCCCATATCCAAGACTTGAAGAAGCAACTAGAAGATCAGAAGAATAGTATAAATAGGGAGAACTTTGAACTAGAAAGGAGCTTTTGGCATTATTAGAATTACTCTCTGTATTATTTACTTTCTCTGCAACTTCTAGTTTAACTTTTTAGAATGCATTCTCCATCTTTGTTTTCCATTCCCAGAGCTATGAACAACTAAACCCCTTTCATTGGGTTAGGGAGCTCTGTTGTAATTTGATGGAGCAATAATAGTTTTCATTATTCTTCTTCTTTCTTTTCTCTTGATTTTACTAGAAAGCTTTCAATCTTCATCCAATTGAGTAGTTATCTTGGAAAAGAAGCTATTCATACTTGGATCTCTTCGGAACCTTGGAAGAGGAATGAAGAGATCATGCTAGAAATGCTTTCTCATGTTGGACCAAATTGGGGTTTAGATGGATATAGTGACATATAATCCTACCAACACTTTGATTTGGAAATACATGTGGTATAATCAGTGACCATACCTCATCTCTTCTCATGAGCAATTGGACCAAGGAATTGCCTATTGATCAAGATTTGAGAGATTGAATTACCAAGGAATTGGAATTCAATCACTTAAGATTGCCAAGGAGATCAATGAATGCATTGATTGAGGAAGAGATGAAAATGAACTTGATCCGGAGGATGCAACATCTCCTAAGCCCAATGAACTCCCCATTTCTGATCTTACCCATTCTCTTTAATTTCTGCCAATTACTTTTATGATCATCTCCCCCATTCCCATTTAAGATTCTGCAATTTATTTTCCGTCATCTATTTTCAGCTCTTTATTTCCAACATTTACATTTTCTGCTATTTACTTTCCCGCCATTTAATTTCCTGCAACTCTCAAACCAAATTCTGCTTAGCTCGACTAGAACATTCCTCCAATTAAAGTTGCTTGACCAATAAATCCCTGTGGGATTCGACCTCACTCTATTGTGAGTTTTTACTTGACGACAATTCGGTATACTTGCCGAGGGAGATTTGTTAAGAGACAAATTTCTGTGCATCATATAGTTCATCCCACAAGTAGTACTTAGCATCATGCATGAGTTTTCGAGCTTGCTGCCTATTGTACTCTTTAGGAATGAATCTTATAGCTTTGTAATTTACAATGTCTGCAAACCATGGCACTGTCCGAATGGCAAAGAGTTGCTCATCTGGAAAGGTTTCAGATATGTCAGTGGAGGGAAAAAAATCCCCTACTACTAATTCAATCCGAGATAAGTGGTCAGCCACTTGATTTTCTGTCCCCTTTCTGTCTCTCATTTCTATATAAAACTCTTGCAGGAGTAATACCCATCTTATAAGTCTAGGCTTAGAATCCTACTTTGTGAGGAGATATTTTAGAGCAGTATGGTCAGTATAGATAATTACTTTAGACTCTACTAAATAGGATCTAAACTTGTCAATGGCATAAACCACTGCAAGTAATTCCTTTTCTGTGATGGTATAGGTCTTCTGTGTGTCATTTAGAATACAACTGGCATAATAAATGACATGAAGAAGCTTGTCATACCTCTGCCCTAGGACTGCGCCAATGGCATGGTCACTGGTGTCACACGTTAACTCGAATGGTAAGTCCCAGTTGGGTGCAGAGATTACAAGCGCAGTGATAAGCTTAGCTTTTAGAGTCTCAAAAGCCTGCAGACAATCTTGGTCAAAGACAAAAGGAGTGTCTGTGGTGAGTAGGATGTACAGGGGTTTTGATATTTTAGAAAAATTCTTTATAAACCTCCTGTAGAATCTTGCATGTCCAAGGAAACTTCTTATTCCCTTAACATTAGTGGGTGTTGGTAATCGCTCAATTACCTCCACCTTAGCTTGATCTACTTCTATTCCCTTGTTCGAAATCCGATGCCCAAGAACAATCCCTTCTGTCACCATGAAGTGACATTTTTCCCAGTTTAAAACCAGGTTTGTCTCTTGGCATCGTTTCAGAACTAAGGCTAGATGGTCAAGCCAGGATTCAAATGAATCTCCAAAGACAGAGAAGTCATCCATGAATACTTCAAGGAACTTCTCCACCATATCAAAAAATATTGAAAGTATACACCTCTGAAAGGTGGCGGATGCATTGCACAGACCAAATAGCATCCGCCTATAAGCAAACACACCATATGGGCATGTGAATGTTATCTTTCCTTGATCCTGTGGATCTACTGCAATTTGATTGTAACCAGAATAGCCATCCAGGAAACAATAAAAAGCGTGTCCCGCTAGTCTCTCTAGCATTTGATCAATGAATGGTAAAGGAAAATGATCCTTTCTGGTGGCGTTATTAAGCCTTCTATTGTCAATGCACATACGTCACCCTGTAATTATGAACCACTGTCATGCCTCCCTTTTGGGAACAACTTGGACAAGGCTCACTCAGGGGCTGTCAGAAATGGGATAAATAATCCCAGCCTCCCATAATTTAGTGACTTCCTTCTGCACCACTTCCTTCATGGCTAGATTCAGTCGCCTTTGTGGTTGTACCACTGGTTTGGCATCATCATCTAGTAGGATTTTGTGCATGCAACGGTTTAGGCTAATGCCCTTAAGGTCACCTATAGTCCACCCAAGAGCTATATTGTGTGTCTTTAGCACTTGGTTTAGTGCTTTTTCTTCCTGTGGCTCTAAGGTAGAGCTTATAATCACAGGATAGGTGTCCTCATCCCCTAAAAATGCATATTTTAGGGATGATGGTAATGGTTTGAGCTCGAGTTTAGGAGGCTTCTCCTCTTCCTTAGGAATGGTCAAAGTCTCCTGTATTTCATCTGCTACCTCCAACTCGAGCTGGGCATCATAAAAGATGTCTGATAAACCACTATTTCATGGTTTATCTTGTGCTCAATTGAGTGGTTTTTATCAACTCTTTACCCATTTATTCATAATATTTGCATGGTTTTACATTTGCCTTCCTAATTATGTGCTTTGATTGAAAACATGCTTCTTTGGCCTTAAGTTCCCTATGTTTAATCCTCTCTTATTACCATTAGATATCTTGATATGTGTGTTAAGTGATTTCAGAGATTAATGTCATCAATCTCTTCTTCGAGCCTCTCAACCATGTTTACTTCTTCTACCAGGGAGTCGATGATATCAATGCTCAAACACTCCTCTGAGGTTTCTGGATGCTACATGGCTTTGATAACATCCAGCATAAACTCTTCGTTATTGACTCTCAGGGTTACTTCCCCTTTTTGGACGTCAATGAGAGTCTGTCCTGTTGCTAGGATGGGTATTCTTAGAATGAGGGTTGTATTCTTGTGCTCTTCTATTTCCAACACCACAAAGTCTGTGGGGAAAGAAAAAGGTCCAATCCTAACAATCATGTTTTCAATCACGCCTGATGGGAGTTTAATAGACCCATCAGCAAGTTAAAGACATATGCGAGTTGTTTTAACTTCGTGAGTTAAACAGAGCTTCTTTATGAGTGATGCAGGTATGTCTAAGATCGCACAAGGCTCTCTTTGTGCAGGCATCTCCCAAGGTGCTTGGTATCATAAAGCTGCCAGGATCTTTAAGTTTCTTTGGTAAGCTCTTTTGAATGACTGCACTGCATTCTTCAGCGAGGAGGACTATTTTTGCCTCTCTTTAATCCTTCTTATGACTTAAGATGTCCTTCATGAACTTAGCATAAGAAGGTATCTGTTCAAGAACCTATGCAAAAGGGATCTCGATCTCTAATGTTCTGAGATAATCCGCAAAGCGGGAAAACTGTTTATCTCTTTCCGCTAGACAGAGTTTCTGAGGAAATGGCATCTTGGCCATATACTCATCAATCTTAATTGATGTAGGCTGAGTGCCTAATGAACTAGAAGGGGGATTACTAACTTTCTTATGAGGGGTATTATCAGCACTTGTATGTGTCTGACTACCTTTATTTGGGCGTTCAACGCCCTTGTTGCTGCCCCCTTCCTAGCGTTCAACACTAGGAACATTGTCCCCTATTGGGCGTTCAACGCCAAGGTTGCTGCCCCCATTTGGGCATTCAACACTAGGAGTGGATACCCCTTCTTGGCGTTGAATGCCAATGACATTCCTCTTTGGGCGTTCAACGCCCTTAAAGATGTCTTGGACAGTAGTTTGATATCCCTCTATTAGGTTTTCTTCCTTTGATCTCCTGTTGCACTGAGGTTGGCTGTTTAATGATTTCCCACTCCTCAGTTGGATAGCCTGACACTTTTCTGTTATCTGCTTAGATAACTGATGCCTTGTTTGTCTCAGCTGGGCTTCTACATTCTTGTTAGAATCCTGAGTTTCTCTCAAAGCCTCTTGCAATTCTAGCAGTTACTGGGCAAGGGTGTGTAGTTGCTGAGTCAATGGGCCATCCTTTTCTAGAGGGTTAGGTTTAGTTGATATCGCCTTAACCTCTCCTTTTATAGAAGTTTCAACAGCTGAGTACAGATGCTGGTTAGTGGCAACTGTCTCAATAAGCTCGTAAGCCTCTTCAATTGTTTTCCTCATATGTATAGAGCCACCAGCTGAGTGGTCTAAAGACATCCGGGCCATGTCTGTAAGGCCATAATAGAAGATGTCTAATTGCACCCATTCTGAAAACATTTCAATGGGGCATTTCCGGAGCATTCTCCTATACCTCCCCCAGGCATCATGAAGAGATTCACTATCCTCTTGCCTGAAGCCTTGAATATCCAGTCTTAACTGGGTTAGCTTCCTTGGAGGGAAGTATTGATTTAGAAACTTATCTACTAGCTGCTTCCATGTTTTTAAGCTAGATTTGGGCTGGTTATCCAACCACCTCTTTGCTTGGTCCTTTAAAGCAAAAGAAAAGAGCAATAGTTTGTAGACATCTTGGTCTACCCCCTCACTGTGCACTGTGTCAGCAATCTGTAAGAAATCTGCCAGAAACTCAATAGGTTCTTCCTGTGGAAGTCCATAATATTGGCAGTTTTGCTGCACCAAAGTAATGAGTTGTGGGTTTAGCTCAAAGTTACTTGCTATGATGGGGGGTATGCTGATACTTCTCCCATAAAAGTCAGCAGTGGGGTTTGTGTAGGATCCCAAAGTTCTTCTTAAATGTTTATTCCCATTTGGGTTCATGGTGAAAGAAAGGTAGAAGAAGGAAGTAAAGAGAAAATAGGATTAGATCATTTTTGTTTTTATTTTATTTATTAATTGAATTCAAAAATTAAAAGCTAATTAATTAAAAAGATTTAAAAATTAAATAATGAATTTCAAAAAAGAAGAGAGAGAAATAGAGAAGATATTTTCAAAAATTAGAAGAGAGGAGAATTAGTTAGGAAGTTTTGAAAAAGAAGAAAGAGAAAACAAGTAACTAATTAAGAAAGATTTGAAAACAAGATAAGATAGAAGACTAGAAAATATTTAAATTTAAAATTTAAAATTAGAAAAGATAAGATAAGAATTTGAAAATATTTGAAAAAGAGTTGATTTTAAAATTTAGTGTTAGAAAAGATAAGATAAGAATTTGAAAAGATTTGAAAGAGATAATGTTTGAAATTTGACTTTTGAAAAAGATTTGTTTTTGAGAATTGAAATTTGAAATTTGAAATTTGAAATTTTGAAATTAAATTTTAAAATTTAAATTTGAAATGAGATAAGATAATTTTTTTAATTTTAAAGAAAGATAACAAGATAAGATAGTAAATTGAAAAAGATATAATTTTTGAAAAGATTTGAATTTGAAATTAAAAGCTAAGATAAGATAAGATAATGATTTTGAAATTAAAATTTTAAAAAATTTATTGCAATTTTTGAAAATTAAAGTAGAAAGATAAAAAAGATATTTTTTATATTTTTTTTTGAATTAATGAAGAAAGAGAAAAACAACCAAAAGACACCAAACTTAAAATTTTTAGATCTAAAGACACTAAGTTTCAAAAATTATAAAGAAAAATACCTAAAGACACCAAACTTAAAATTTTAAAGATCAAAATAAAGAAGAAAAACAAGAACAACTTGAAGGTCAAGAAGAACACCAAGAACAAACTCGAAAAATTCAAAGCAATTAAAGAACATGCAATGGACACCAAACTTAAGATTTGATACTAGACTCAAACAAAAGACACTATTTTTGAAAATTATTTTTTTTGGAAAAAGATTCAAGAAATTCGAACTTTAACAAGAACAAGGACAAACGACTCAAACAAAAGATATAGATTAATAAAGAAAAGAAAAGATTTTTGAAAAAGGTTTGAAATTTTCAAAAAAGAAAATAAAAGACTCAAACAAAATTAAAAACAATACCTAATCTAAACGACAAAATAATCCGTTAATTTGTTCAAACTCGAACAATCCCCGGAAACGGCGCCAAAAACTTGGTGCGCGGAATTTAACTTCACTCAACTGAACCAGCAAGTGCACTAGGTCATCCAAGTAATACCTAAGGTGAGTCAGGGTCGATCCCACGAGGATTGTCGGCTTGGATCAAATAGTGGTTATCTTGTAAATCTTAGCTAGGCATATAGAAAAGTTGTTTAGTTGTTTACGCGCATAAAAGTAAAATAAAGAAAACGTTACTCAGTGGTTGTGAATTCATTGATAAGAAGATGGTTAAGGCTTCAGAGATGCTTTGTTCTTCTGGATCAATACTTTTTTACTGTCTACTCCAACTGTGAATGATTTCTTCTATAGTAGGCTATATATGATCAACGCTGGTTTGAGCGGCCGCCAATCTTCCTCTAGGATGAACACCAGGTTTAGTGTGCATCCAGTCTGAATGATGGTGAAGCTCCTGCAGTTCATTCCCTTGGTGATCCTACTCAAAACACCATAGATAAGGTCGAATCTTTCGGATCAGAGAATGCTGCGCCTTGGTTCTAGCCTTTACTACAAAGACCCTAATCTCCCCATACCTCGGCTGAACTGATGTCTCGAGAAGTCCCAAACGAAGTCGTGGATTAGTGATAAACCACTATTTTATGGTTTATCTTGTACTCAATTGAGTGATTTTTATTAACTCTTTACCCACTTATTCATACTATTTGCATGGTTTTATATTTCCTTCCAAATTATGTGTTTTGATTGAAAACATGCTTCTTTGATCTTATATTTGCTTATTATTAATCCTCTCTTATTACCATTAGATGCCTTGATATATGTGTTAAGTGTTTTCAGAGATTATAGGGCAGGAATGGCTCAGAGGATGGAAAGGAAGCATGCAAAAGTGGAAGGAATACAATAAGTTGGAGAAATTGCTAAGCTGTCCAGCCTGACCTCTTCGCACTCAAACAGCTATAACTTTAGCTAAAGAGGTCCAAATGACGCGGTTTCAGTTGCGTTAGAAAGCTAACGTCCGGAGCTTCGATTTGAGATATAATATGATATAGTTTCTCTGACGCTAGGCGATGCGACTGCGTGATCCATACGGCCGCGTCGCAGTGACGAAAAACCAGCGTGGCAAAATTCGAAACCAGCAAATTCTGGACTATTTTTGACCCAGTTTGCGGCCCAGAAAACACAAATTAGAGGCTATAAAGTGGGGGAATGCATCCATTCAGAAGGAGGCTCTCATATTCACAATTTTAGGAGTAGATGTAGTTTTTAGAGAGAGAGGTTCTCTCCTCTCTCTTAGGATTTAGAATTAGGATTCTTTTCACTTCATGATTATTTCATCTTTTGCCATCACAGGTTCAATGTTCCTTTTATTTATTTTTCCAATTTAATTTATGAATTCCCATGTTAGAATTGATTTCTTTATTTAATATATTTTGAGGTATTTCAGACTTATGATTGCTCTCTTTAATTGATGTTACTGTTGCTTCCCATCTGAAGGCATTTTTATTCAAGTAGATTTTTCTTCCTTTTAGCTTTGGTTAAATAATTGGTGACGCTTGAGCTGTCAAATAAAACAGTGGTTGAAATTGGCAGATTCTGATTAAACTGGGATTGCTCTAAAGCTAGTCTCTCCACAGGAGTTGACTAGGACTTGAGAATCAAGCCAATCAATCCACATAACCTTCCTTTGTTTAGCAAAGGCTGACCAAGTGGGATTAAAATCTAATTCTCATTACAATTGATAAGGATAGGACTTCCAGTTCTTCATACCTTGCCAAGAGTTTAATTTTATTGTTATTATTTTATTTTATTTTACTTGTCATTCAACATATTCCCTCCTTACCTCTTAAACCCCAATTTACAACTCATAACCAATAATAAGAACATACCTCCCTGCAATTCCTTGAGAAGACGACCCGAGGTTTGAATACTCGGTTATCAATTTCAAAGGGGTTTGTTACTTATGACAATCAAAACGTTTGTAAGAAAGGTTGATTGCTTGGTTTAGTAACTATACTTACAACGAGAGTTTTTATAACCTCTAAACCATCAATCTTCAGTTCTTCAATTAGCCATCTAAGAAATGTATCCTCAAGCTAGTGGTTCATTGATATCCGATGAAAGATGCTCACTGAACCCATGTAGAATAGAGATAACCTTGTGCCAGTTCAACTCATTCATAAGGTTGAAGAACGAAGATACATCTTAGAATATAATCAAACACAGATTGAAAATAGAACAGTAGTACTTTTATTAATCCATAAAACTCAGCAGAGCTCCCAACCTTAACTTAGGAGGTTTTGTGGCTCATACTGTATATAGAACAATGTAAAAATGTGTAAAGTGGTGGAAGATGATCAAAAGTCCTTAAACAAGGGTGATCTCCTCCTATATATACTAATCTAATAACTAAGGATTACAGAAGTATGATAGGCTGACGCTTGTAGTGCGAAAATCCACTTCTGGGCCCAGTTGGTAAGTGTTTGGGCTAAGCTTTAGTATCTCCCATGTGCTAGGACTCCCTAGGGGCGTTGAACACTGGCTAGGGGCCCCCTTTTGGGCGTTGGACGCTGCTCACCTCCTTGTGGGCATTGGAGGCCAGGACTTGGGTAGATAGCTGGCGTTGAACGCCAGTTTTGGGCCTTTAATTCTGAAGCAAAGGATGAACTATTATATATTTCTAGAAAGCGCTAGATGTTAGCTTTCCATAGACGTTGAGAGCGCGCCATTTAGACTTGTGTAGCTCCAGAAAAGCTCTTTCGAGTACACAGAGTTCAGATCTTGACAGCATCTGCAGTGCTTTCTTTGCCTCTGAATCAGACTTTTGCTCTAGCTCCTCAATTTCAGCCAGAAAATGCCTGAAATTGCACAAAAATACACAAACTCAAAGTTGAATCCAAAAATGTGAATTTTACACTAAAACCTATGAAATTATAATAAAACTTAAATAAAACATAACAAAAACTATATGAAAATGATGTCAAAAAGTGTGTAAAATATCCGCTCATCAGGGCCAAATTTCCTCCTCAAGCATACTCATGGCCCTCATCACAGGCATTATCCTAAAGGGGTGCCAATAATAACTTGGTGTTACCAACGCGAGGGTTCTCCTTCCAATAGCAAAATTTCCTCCTCACGCGTACGCGTCGCCCACGCATACGCGTGGCCTTCGTCGCAGGTGTTATTTCAAACTAACTCCAGTTCATCCTGGCGTTGCCAACGCCAGGGTCTTCCTTCTAGGGATGCTCTTGGCGTTGTTGCGCAATAACGCTGGTGTAAGGTGGCGTTGCCAATGCCACTTTGCTTCCATAGTTGGCATTCTTTAAAGTAACGCCAGTATAAGTGGGTGTTACTAACGCCCAAGTTGGCCTGCTCCAGGGCTCTACTTCCCCTTTCTCTGCTTCACCTTGCCTCATGGTTCATTGCTTTATTACTCCGTTCATGCTTGCCTTTATCAAATCCTTCATTGATTCACGCTAATTCGACATTCACGCTGCATGCTTCATAGATTCATTAATTAACGTATCAATTGCATCCTTTCTTTGGCTTATCATATGAACACCTCAAGCATTTATTACTCACATGCTTCATGGGTCATGGGCCACGCTTTAAAAAGTGTGGCCTAAGGTTCCAAAGCGTATCCAAGCTTCAAAGCGTGTCCAGAATCTCCTCTTTTCTTCTTTTGAGGTTTTTTTGTACTTTTTGCTTCTTTTTTTGTCATTTTCTACAAAATTCATCAAATCAAGGAGATCAAAGCAATATATAACTTAAGCATTAAAATACATCATAATTAATCATTATGAATTCATTTTTTATGTGAAAAAGCACAGAAAATCATAACATGATGCGCATGCATCAGAGTTCTTGTTAAATCTTGGAAAAGTAATTTACTTGGACAAAAGCTTGAAAAAAATTCCTCCTAAAACACTAATTGGTTGGACTTAATGGGATACGTAACATATAATCCTCTTATATTTGAGTAATTAGAGTTTTTATGATTAAAAAACTAGAATTGGACTCGAACCTCTAATCAAAATTAAGTGACCAAGGAATTGGCAGTTAACTAGGTTAGAGGAGACTAATTTACTAAAGAATTAGGGTTTCGTCAATTACAGTTTGCCATGAATTGAATCTTGCATGATTAAAATAGTTGGAAAGATATAGAAATCCGGAAACTAAACAACTCTAAAACCTTAACTATTCTCTCATATAATCTTCACAATTCGTTTACTGCTTGCTTTCTTAGTTCTCCTGATTCACTATTTAATGCATTTGAACCCCAAAACACTCTTTTCTACTTGTCTGACAAAGTGAATCACTCAACCATTGTTTTTTGGTCCATAAATCCTCGTGGAATCGACCCTCACTCACCTGAGGTACTACTTAGTACGACCCGATGCACTAGTCGATTCAGTTGTGGACATTCTAATTCCGCACCAAGTTTTTGGCACCGTTGCCGGGGAGTTGACTGTGATTGAAAACTAACCGTTGTTTAATTACTTAGATTAGATGTTCTTAATTTTAGTTTTTTTATCTATTTATTCTTTTTTTCTAATTTCTTTTTTCAAAAATTTAGTTCTATTTTAAGTTTTCTCTTAATTTCTGAAATTAAGTTTGGTGTCCCCCTTAGTTTCTTTGTTTTATTTTTCCTAATTAATTTTCCTTTGTTATTTTTAAATTTTCTTTCTTTTTTTATTATTTTCAAAATTTGTTAGTTTAATTTCTTTAGTGATTGTCGAAAATTCTAGTTATATTTGTTTAGTTTATTTTATTTTATTTCTTTTATACAGGACACCTCACTGGGAATTCTCTACACTCTGGCGTAGAGATTCCCATCTTTTCTTTGTCTTCTGGTTTTTATGAGTAGGAACGGGAACAAAGAACCTCTTCTAGATTTTGATTCTGAGATTGAAAGGACCTTCAGGCTGCGTTTACAACAAGCTAGAGCTTATAAAGCCGGTGAGAATCTCAGGGACAATTTTCAGAAAGAAGCTGAAGAGTCCACTATGGAGCTCAACAATAACAACAATGCGATTAATGCCAATGTTGTTAATCCTCCTAATATGCCTGAGCAACCAAGGAGAATACTTGGATCATATACTACTCCTACCCTTGATTTCTATGGGAACATCATTGATGTACCCCCTGTTGCTGCTAAAAACTTTGAGCTGAAGCCTCAATTGATTTCTCCCGTGCAGCAGAATTGCCAGTTTCACGAACTCCCGCAGGAAGATCCAAACTTGTTTATATCTAATTTCCTATAGATCTGTGACAATGTGAAAACTAACGGAGTCCATCCTGATGTCTACAAGCTACTTCTCTTCCCATTTGCTGCACGGAACCGAGCTAAATAGTGGCTTGACACTCAACCCAAGGAGAGCTTGGACACTTAGGATAAGGTAGTCAATAGGTTTCTGACCAAGTTCTTTCCACCTTAGAGGCTGACTAAGCTGAGGACAGATATTCATACCTTCAGGCAAAGAGAGAGTGAGTCTCTCTATGAAGCCTGGGAACGGTACAAGTTGATGCTCAGGAGGAGTTCTCCTGATATGTTCTCATATTGGATTCAGCTACAGATATTTTATGATGGAGTCTCTGAGACCGCTAGAATGTCTTTGGATAATTCTGCAGGAGGGTCACTCCACATGAAAAAGACCCCTGATGAAGCTATGGAGTTGATTGAAACAGATGCTAACAACCAGTATTTATATTCTTCTGAGCGGATTTCTGTAAGGAAAAGAGTCATGGAATTGGATGCTCTTGAAGCTATTCTTACCCAGAACAAGGCTATGTCGCAACAAATTAATTCCATTACACAACACTTGAGTGGAATGTAAGTCTCAGCCATTAATACTCAAGATACATCTTATGACATGAGTGGTGGCTTTCCTCAAGGTGAGAATCAAGATTATGGTCAATCTATTCCTAGGCAGGTTAATTACATGGAAAATTCCTCTAGAAATCCCAACAATGATCCATATTCCAAGACATATAATCAAGGGTGGAGGAATCATCCTAACTTTGGATGGAGAGGTCAACCTCAGAGGCATAAGAATTTGAATAGTTCTCAGGGCGATCTTAATCAGAATAATTTCAACAACCATCAGTTCCAGCCCTCTCAGCCACAACAACCCTAGTCCCAGCCTCAGAATGCGCCTGACTTAGCATCTATTGTTGCAGAGCTCTCCAAGAATCAACATAGTTTTCTCTTAGAAACTTGGAGATGCAATTGGATCAGTTGAGCAAGCAAGTACTTGAAAGGCCTACTAATACTTTCCCAGGTGATACAGTGGTAAATCCAAGAGAAGAGTGCAAGGCCATTCACTTGAGAAGTGGTAAAGTAGTAGGTTCAGAGGCAAAAGTCAGTGAGGAGTCAGTTGAAAAAGAAGCTCTAGAGAAGGAAAAGGAGAAGGTAGAGTACGCACCCCCCAGGCGTTCAGACAACCCTTTTCTAGTCACTCTTGAGACACATCCGATATTACCTAAGGCACCTGAGTACAAGCCTAAAATTTCATATCCTCAGAGACTTCAGAAAGCGTCCAAGGACAAGCAATTTTCCAAATTTTTGGAGGTCTTTAAGAAGCTTCAGATCAACATTCCTTTTGTAGAGGCCCTTGAGCAAATGCCTCTTGATGCCAAGTTTATGAAGGAGTTATTGAGAAACAAGAGAGATTGGAAGGAAAGTGAGACAGTGGTACTAACTAAAGAAGACAGTGTAATTATCCAACAAAATCTCCCAGAGAAATTGTAGAATCCGGGAAGCTTTCTGATTCCTTGTACCATTGGAGACATCACTATTTAGAGAGCTTTATGTGATCTTGGAGATAGCATCAACTTCATGCCTCTTTCATTGATGAGAAACCTCCAAATTGATGAGGTAAAACCTAACCACATTTCTTTTCAACTTGCTGACCGTTCTATTAAATACCCCCTTGGTGTTGTTGAGAATTTACTTGTGAAAGTAGGGCCTTTTATCTTTCCTGCTGATTTTGTCATATTAGATATGGAAGAGGACAAAAATGCCTCTATTATTCTTAGAAGACCCTTTTTAGCTATAGAAATAGCCCTTATTGATGTTCAAAAGGGTGAATTGACTTTGAGGGTCAATGAAGTGGAAATTGTCGTTAATGTATTTGAGGCTTTTAAACACCTTGGTGATTCTAAGGGTTGTATGAGAGTGGATCTTGTTGAACCACTTGTTCAAGAAGTGTTTGAAGCTGAAGAGTTTGATGATGCTTTGGATTCCCTTTCTGAGGACAATTTGCTTGAGATTGATGATTCACCACCTTAGAAGGAGACAACCCACACACCTAGTAATGAGGAAGGAGCTCCAAAGCTTGAGTTGAAGCCCTTGCCTCCATCTCTGAAATATGTATTCCTAGGCGAGCATGACTCATATCCAGTGATTATTAGCTCTTCCTTGAGGCTCGTCGAGGAAGAGGCATTACTTGCAGTGCTTAAGAGTCATAAAACGGCTCTTGGGTGGACCATTAGTGATCTGAAGGGAATTAGTCCAACCAAGTGTATGCACAAGATCTTTCTTGAAGATGACGTTAAACCAATTGTGCAATCACAAAGGCGACTAAATCCAACCATGAAAGAGGTGGTCCAAAAAGAGGTAATGAAGCTTTGGGAAGTCGGGATCATATACCTTTCTGATAGCCCATGGGTGAGTCCCGTGTAGGTGGTTCCTGATAAACCCCGATTTCGTGGTTTATCTTGTGCTTATTTTGGGGAATTTTATCAATATTTCTCACACTTATTCACAAGAAATGCATGGTTTTGTGTTCACTTCCCAATATTGCTCTATGATGAAAAACATGCTTATTTTACCTTAAAATTGTCATATTTTAATCCTCTTCTATTGTCGTTCGATGCCGTGATATCTGTGTTGAGTAATTTCAGGAATTATAGGTTAGGAATGACTCAGAAGAGAGGGAGAAAGCATGTACAAAAAGGGAGGAACATGAAGAATTGAAGTCTTGGGAGCAGCAGCATCGGCGCGCCCGCGCACTCCACGCGCTCGTGTGGATGGAACTGACTAGAAGCGGCGCGCAAGGATGGACGCATCCGCGCAGATTGGAAGATTTCTATCGACGCACACGCGCAACTGGCGCGCACGCGTGGATCACAAAAGTAATCGGCGCATGCGCAAGCATGGCGCGCACGCGTGGGAAGCTGCACATGACCTCATTAAGAGAAATTGTGCCTGGCGATTTCTGAGACCAAGGAGGCCCAATTTCAAGCTGTTTCTGCATGGAAAAGACCCAAGGATGCTAAGGGGGAAAGGGGGAGAACTCATTTTGGCACTAGGACATAATTTTAGGAGTTTTTTGGTTCTTGGGTGATTCTAGAGAGAGAAACCCTTGTTCCTCTCTAGATCTAGTTTTCATTTTGATTTTTTTCTTGTTGATTTGTGAATTGGATTTTGTTAATTACAGTTTTAATTGTTCAATTTAAATTCTTTGCTACAATCTTGCTTATATCTAGTGATAGTTTCATGATTCTTGTCAATTGTCATTTTTACCCATTTCATGAATGTTGTGGATCTTGTTTTGTTGATGTTACATTGATGATTTCTATGTTTACTCTTGTTGATTGTTTGATTGTACATTGATAATTGTTAGTGGGTTTTTGTAGAATTCAATTTAATTGCTATTTTGAACATGTCTTTTGTTAGTGCTTACCAAGTGTTCGATGAATTGTTCACTTTGATTATGGAGTAGTTCCTTCTCACTCTTGGCCTAGGTCAAGGGAATTGGGTAAACTTGAGTCATTGGGTCTAATGGATTTGATGATTTGGGAGCCCTAGGTGGTCAATTTGATACTCATTGACGCCAACCCACTACTAATCTAATTAGTAAGTAGGTTGGGACTTATGGGTTGATGTGATCAGGGCCATTTGACGTACTTCAAGTCTAGGAGTAGACATCACGTACTTAAGACTTGAGAGTAGACTTAATGAGCTTGGTTCCTCATAATTGTCAAGATGTAGTCATTGGACAAGGATTGTGATCCCAATTCCCATGCCTAGCCAAGAGTTGTTTTTGTCATTCATATTCGAAAACCAATTTCCAATTTCAATTGTCTTAGTTATAGTTATTCGTTTAGTTTAAGGTAGAATTAAGTAGAATATTGCTTGTTCATTGGAATTGCTTAATTTTTGCTTACGTAGTTGAATTCGTTTACTGCAATTTAAGATTACTTGCTTGTTAAGTTTTTCCATTTATTTTCATGTTCATAACTCACAACCCCAGATTTCTAACCAATGTCGAAGTACATGTTTGCCCATTCCTTGTGAGATGACCCGAGGTTTTGAATACTTCGGTTATTTCTATTAGGGTTGAACTTGTGACAACCAAATTCCTCTTCTAAATTTGATCTCCCGAGGATTTTTGTTGGTAAAGCTATACTCACAATGAGGTGTTATTAAAGAGAATTTACCAATACACCCTTGGAGAGAACATCAAATTTTTGGCGCCGTTGCCGGAGAATGGTTGCAACATATGTCTTGATATTGGTTATGTGAATATGTGAATACTGTAGATATTTTTCTCTTTCAATACTTAGCTAGAGTTTAAATTTCTTTTGCAATTGTACTATGACTTTCAAGTTTGATGACTCGGTCTCAACCGAATTCTAGCTTAGCCAACTTTGATCCCGAGATTAAAAGAACATTGTTACACACTCGGCAAGCTAGAAGGCGATTGGACTACACGCCTAGTACTTCGGCCTCTCTTGAGGAAAACACCGAATCACTAGACGCCACCGAGGGTGACTTGGAGTCCGCTACTTCCTATTCTTCTGTTGGCACTACTAATACATCTTTGCATCCTACAGGTGAGCCACACATGGCGGAGCCACGCCGGATCACTTTGCATGAGCAAGGAGCTCCGGATATCATACTTCAACCGTTACAAGCAAGGTATCCTAACCTTGATCAAAACTCTGAGTTGAAGAGTAGCTTGATAAATCTACTTCCTAAGTATCATGGGTTGCCGAGTCAAGACCCCATCCGACATTTGAAGGATTTTCATGTTGCTTGTTCTACGGCTCGAAGGCATGGAGCCGATGAGGTAGCCATCATGGTTTTTGCCTTTCTTTTTTCTCTTGAAGCACAAGCAAAAACATGGTTTTATTCGCTACCGGATGATATTGTGACTAATTGGGATTTCTTGAGAAGGGAGTTTCTTGACAAGTTCTTCCCACCGGAGAAGACCAAGTACATCTGGAAAGAGATTTCGGGCATAATGCAAAGAGACCAAGAGAGCATGTATGAGTATTGGTCTCGGTTCAAGAGGCTATTGGAGTCATGTCCACATCACGGAATGACCACTCGCTTGCTCATTAGCTACTTTACCAGAGGTCTTTGTGCGGAAGATAGAAGATTGCTTATCGCCTCCAGTGGCGGGTCCCTTTCGAAAAACAAGACGGAAGGAGAAGCTTGGGATCTAATAAAGGATGTCGCCGAATCTACGCAACACACAAGAGTGAGGAATAACCCCCTTAAGGGTGTGGTAGAACCGTCCCCCTCTGAAGCAAGTCTAACCAAGGCACTTGGGGATATGGCCACCATCCTTACACAAATTCAAAGAGATCAAAGGGAGTATTACTCCATCAAAGCCATCCAAGCCCCTCCTCCGGTTGCTCAACTTGAAGGCCCTCCTAGGATTTGTGGGTTGTGCTCTAGCACCACACATTACACCGACCAATGCCATCAAATTCAAGAGGAACATGCCCTTGTGGTAGCCAATGTGAATTATAACAACCGTCCACCATATCCTTCTCAAGGCCAGAACAACTACCATCAAGGTAGCAATCAACATCAAGGGTGGAGAGATAATGCACAAGGAAGCAATCAGAACCAAAGATGGAACAACTCTTCTTCTCATCACAATAACAACCAATCTTCATCCCAATACCACCACAATAACACCAACTACCAAGCCAACCAAAACTCAAACAACTACACCAAGTACCAAACACCACACCATAGACAACAAAACCAAACTCCTACATCTTCCAACAATCAAGTTGATGAGCTTAGAGCCACTATGAAAAAACAAGATGAGATCAACAAGGCTCAATTCGAGGCCTTGAACACTCAATTGGCCAACCTCACCAACATACTCTCAAAGATGAACATGTCAAGCCAACCACCAACTCCCAATAACAACACCACCCAACCCTCAAGTTCCCCCAATCTTCCATCACAACCCCAACCAAACCCAAGAGGCGGTCTCAATGCCATCACCCTATGATCGGGGACTACATTAGAGGAGATACCCCCAAGAGTCATGCGAGAGATGCATGAGGAAGAGGTAGTTGTTGGAACTCCACATGAAGAAGAGGTGGTAGACAAAAGGCATGAGGAAGAAGGAGTAAAACTCAAAGAACCCAAGAGGAAAGCCGTAGTCGATGAATCAATTCCTATTCCATTTCCTTCCATGGTGAAGAAAGCAAAGAAGACATCGGAATTTGATTTAGACATGCTCCAAGTGTTCAAAAAGGTCGAGGTAACCATACCACTCCTTGACGCTATTCAACAAATCCCCAAGTATGCAAAATTTTTGAAAGACTTGTGTACACACAAGGATAGAATAGGGGAATTGGAGACACTATCCTTGGGTAGCTCGATTTCTTCCTTGATAGAGCCTATTCCAAGAAAATGTGGTGACCCTGGACCGTGCTTAGTGTCTTGTTGTATTGGTGGATACACTTTTCATGATTGTATGTGTGACTTGGGAGCTTGTGTTAGCATCATGCCGCTTTCCATCTATGTGCGGTTGAATTTAGCTCCACTGAAGAAGTCGGCGGCGAGGTTTGCCTTAGCCGATAAAAGTGTGATCACAGTAATGGGAATAGCTGAAGATGTACTTGTGGCAATTAAGGATTTGGTTTTTTCGGTTGACTTTTACATCCTTGAGATGCCCCCAACGGAAGGTAGAAGCTCATCCTCCGTCCTACTTGGTAGGCCTTTCCTCAAAACCTCCAAATTCAAGCTAGATGCCTTTACTGGTGTATATTCCTTTGGAGTTGGAGACAAGACTATCAAGTTCAATTTAGAGGAAGCTATGAAACATCCTCCCGAAGAATATTCTATGCTCCGATGCGACATAATTGATGAAGTGGTAGCGGAAGTACAAGAAGAAGATCATGACAAGTCGTGCTACCCCACCGTTGAGGAGATAGATGACCAAGAGGATGAACTTAAAGAAGTTGTCAAGAATGAGTCCCATAAGCTTGATGAAAAGGAACCTCATCTGGAGGTAGCAAGTGAATTGAAACCCCTTCCCTCCCATCTGAAATATGCATTCCTAGAAAACAACTGTGGGTTTCCAGTTATTATTGCAAGTGAACTCTCAAGTGAAGAAGAGGAGAAACTCCTAGATGTTCTAAGAAAGTACAAGAAAGCGATTGGATGGAGCCTTGCGGATATTGTGGGGATTGACCCGCATAAGTGCATGCATAGGATATTTCTCCAAGATGGAGCCAAGCCGGTTCGGCAATCGCAAAGGAGGCTCAACCCAACCATCCTTGACGTAGTGAAGAAAGAGGTCACCCGACTACTGGATGCGGATATCATATACCCTATTTCCGACAGTGAGTGGGTGAGCCCGGTTCAAGTTGTTCCCAAGAAGTCGGGCATCACAACGGTCAAGAAGGAAGACGGAGAAATGGTCACTAAAAGAGTACAAAATGCGTGGCGAGTATGTATTGACTACAGAAGATTGAATGCCGCCACACGGAAGGACCATTACCCCTTACCCTTCATCGATCAGATGCTGGACCGCTTGGCAGGTAAATCTCACTACTGTTTTCTTGATGGCTTTACTGGATATTTTCAGATACATATTGCTCCTGAAGATCAGGAGAAGACCACGTTTACATGTCCGTTTGGCACCTTTGCCTATAAAAGGATGCCATTTGGACTATGTAACGCACCTGCTACTTTTCAGAGGTGCATGATGAGTGTCTTCTCCGATCTAATGGAGAATTGTCTAGAAGTTTTTATGGACGATTTCAGCGTTTATGGTGTCCCATTTGATTGTTGTTTGGAGAGCTTGGCCAAGGTCCTAGCTAGATGTGTTGACACCAACCTTGTCTTAAATTTTGAAAAATGTCATTTTATGGTACGACAAGGCATAGTGTTGGGACATGTAGTATCTCATGAAGGCATTTTTGTGGACCCGGCCAAGGTCGATGTTATTACTACTTTGCCTCACCCCTCATCCGTGAGGGAGGTCCGCTCGTTTTTGGGACATGCAGGATTTTACAGGCGCTTTATCAAGGACTTCAGCAAGATTGCCTTGCCATTGTCGCGCCTACTCCAAAAAGATGTGGATTTTGAGTTTGACAGTGAATGTGTAAAAGCTTTTGAAGAGTTGAGGAAAATTCTCACCATAGCACCGATTGTGCGAGGCCCCAACTGGACGTTGCCGTTTGAGATAATGTGCGACGCGTCAAACTATGCTGTGGGTGCCGCGCTTGCACAGCACGAGGGTAAACTCCCTTATGTCATTGCCTACTCTTCTGAGACACTAGATGCCGCACAATCCAACTATACCACTACCAAAAAATAACTCTTAGCCATTGTTCATGCCTTAGATAAATTCATATCTTATTTGCTAGGTTCAAAGATAGTGGTATACACGGATCATGCAGCTTTGAAGTATTTATTGACAAAGAATGAGTCAAAGCCTAGACTCATACGTTGGATCTTGCTTTTGCAAGAATTCGACATTGAGATTAGGGACCGGAGTGGATCTCAAAACATGGTTGCTGATTATTTAAGCCGCATTGAGAATTTAAAAACTGATCCATTTCCGATCAATGACTCATTTCCATTGGAAAGTTTGCATGCTGTGTCGGCTAGTTTTCCTTGGTTTGCCCCAATGGCGAACTACTTGGTTGCAAGAATCTTCCCTCCGAACTTTTCGAAAAATCAAAGGGACAAGCTGAGGAATGATTCTAAATACTATATTTGGGATGACCCTCACTTGTGGAAGAGAGGTGTAGACCAAGTAATCCGAAGGTGTGTCACGGAATCCGAATTTCAACTAATTCTGGAAGCTTGTCATTCGTCCGACTATGGTGGCCACTTTGGCCCATAAAGGACCGCCAAAAAGGTGTTGGATTGCGAATTCTGATGGCCAACCTTATTCAAGGATGCTAACCGGCTATGTGTGTCTTGTCATCAGTGTCAAAAGTCAGGAAACACATCCCAAAGGGATGAAATGCCTCAGCAACCTATGTTGTTCTGTGAGATATTTGATGTGTGGGGCATTGACTTTATGGGACCGTTTCCTAACTCTAGTGGGTACCTGTACATTCTGTTAGCGGTCGACTACGTGTCAAAGTGGGTGGAGGCCGTGCCTACCCGCCTTGACGACGCCAACACCATTGTTTCTTTCATTAGGAATCACATTGTATGCCGTTATGGGTCGCCACGAGCAATCGTGAGCGACCAAGGATCCCACTTTTGTAACAAGAAGGTAGAAGCATTGCTCAAGCGCTATGGAGTATCGCATAAGGTTGCTACTGCTTATCATCCGCAAACAAATGGGCAAGCGGAAGTGTCCAACCGGGAAATCAAGAGAATCTTGGAAAAAGTGGTCAATCCACAAAGAAAGGATTGGAGCCTCCGGTTAGGAGATGCACTATGGGCATACAGAACGGCCTAAAAGACTCCGATAGGGATGAGTCCCTTTCGGATCATCTATGGTAAGGCATGCCACCTTCTGGTGGAAATTGAGCATCGAGCATATTGGGCGGTAAAGCAATGCAACATGGATTTAGCTAAGGCGGGTGAAGCTAGGAAGTTACAATTAGAAGAGCTTGAGTGTTTGAGGAACGAGTCATATGAGAATGCCCGAATTTACAAAGAAAAGACTAAAGCGTTCCATGACCATCACATTCGGAAGAAGGACTTTAAAGAAGGAGATGAAGTCCTCCTCTACAACTCAAGGCTCCGATTTATGCCTGGAAAGCTCCGTTCTCGATGGGAAGGACCTTTTAAGGTGAAAGAAATGAAGCCCTACGGAATGGTCGAATTGTTTGATCCCAAAAGTGAAGCAACTTTCAAGGTGAATGAGCATAGAGTGAAGAAATATCATGGTTGCAAACCTCCAAGGGAGCTAGAGGTGTACATATTGGAGGATGCACCAAGTAGAGATAAAACTTGAGAAGAGGACCGTCCAACTTAAGGACGTTAAAGAAAAGTGCTTGGTGGGAGGCACCCCACCGTGGTAAGATCTTCCTTGTTTATACCATCTTGTAGTATCTTTAGTTCCTTAAATTTTATGCTCTTTTGATGATTGATTGAGTGCTTAGGGATGCTAGCTTTGTTGATTCTGTTAGATAGGTAGAATGTTCATTTAGATAGGTTGTGAAAGAGATAAAGAAAACATAAATTTTTCTTTGAAAAAGAGCACCGACGCGCAAGCGCACAGTGCGCGCGCGCGCCGGTTGCGAATTTCCATTTTTAGGCCAAAAACCCGAGAGTCAGGCCAACTTTGTGCCCAACTCGTGCCAGGCACCCACGCGTTCGCGTACATGCCGCCTGCGCGCACCATTGCCATTTGACCATCGACGCGCAAGCGCACTATGCGCGTGCGCGCCGATGGAGCTATATGGAGTCTGGTACAAAAACCAGAGAGTTGTGTTACGATTGGGCCAATTTTGTGCCAAAACTGACGCGTCCGCGAGTAGTGCGCGCCCGCGCCATCTGTAGAATACCACAAGCACGCGCCCGCGCATGGTGCGCATCCGCGCGCATGCCTCCCTAGGTCACCCTGGTACAAAAACCAGAAACTTGAGCCAGGTTTATGCCACTTTTGTGCCTGGGGCACAGCTCCTTTCGTGCACGCGCGCCACTGACGCGCACCTTGCGCGCGCGCGCCATCTGCGCGAATCAGTTTTATACTTCGCGCCGTTCCACTTCCTTTCTCATTCACCCTTCTTTTTCTTTCTTAGCTCCTACTCCCTTCATCACTTCTCTTCTCTTCTCTTCTTCTCCTTCTTCCACAACCCACCGCCATTGTCTCCGGCCACTCGCCAGTGACAACAACCATTTTTCCGGTGGCGCTACACTTCTCCTATTTTCTCTCTCATTTTCACAAAAGAAGATTCAACCTTGCTTTTTCATACTCTTCAAGGTTTAACTTCTCCCTCCCCTTTACCTTTGCTTTTTCTTATACTATTTCTTCTAATTAAAAATGCTTCTTATCATCTTACTTAGTTTCTCTTTTGCTTGATAGTGATATTTCTTGTTTTTGTTTGCTTATTTTCCCTCTCTTTTCTTTGTTTCTCCATGGATGTTGAACTTGAACTTAATTTGCATTACTAGATCTTTTGTCACTCTTTTACAATTGTGTGATATTTATGTGGTGATTGATGTTCTATTTTGGGCTTTAAATTGGTTTAGTATTTCATAATTGCTCATTGCTTGATTATTGCACGGCAAGTGTTTGAGGAAATGCACAACTACCATTTTGGCTCATTTTAGTCATACACTTTCAAATTGGTGCTCCCTCCTCATTCACTTGCTTCCTCTTAAATGCATTGAGTCTAATTTGTGTGCTTAAGGTTCATACTTGCCAATTCCATATTAATTGAACATGACTTGCTTTTTACTAAGGATGCTTGAGACTACTCTTCTCATGCCTTTGCATGCCTTACTTTCTCTTGCATCACATGCCAAGTGATATAACCCTTGCTTTCATATTCATCATGGGTATGACAAATCACTTGCATGTTTTCATCAATTTGTTTCCTGGGTTTGATGTTTTCCTTCCTCCCCTTTCTTTTTAGGATGGCCACCAAAAAAAGCAAGGAGGTAGCTTTGAGGAAACCGGCCGCAAAAAGGGTACCCCAAGGATCAAATTCTAAGGCGCGTTCTTCGATAGGAGCCAAAACCTTATCAAGGAATGGAAAGACACCCGCTCCTATTGATGAGGATAACAAGGGCAACCCGGCACGAGACTCTTCAAGGTTCCCCAACCACTTTTGTGAACTCAAGTTCCCTTCCATAGTCGTAAGGAACTATCATCCTGAGCATTTGCTCGCTCCGCCGGACAAGATTACTCCTTATATTCTACCCCGTATCGAAAAGTGAGGATGGGAGTTTCTTTTGAGGAAACCAAGGGAAATCAACCTCTCTTGGGTGGAAGAATTTTACACCAACTACCACCTTCCCTCTCTTCAATCGGTATACATGCGCCGTAAGCAAGTCTTAGTTTCAGAAGAGGCTATTCAGCAAGTACTTAATGTTTTACCAGTGCCAAGTGCCATGGATGGCTACCAAAAAATCCTACGTCAGCGTGAAGAGTATGGATTCGATTGGGACTCGATACTCCGAGTCGTTGCTGAGCCTGAAACTTTTTGGATCCAAGGTCGACAGCGGATGAGGCCCAAGAGTATCAACACTCGCTTCCTCACTGTGGAAGCTAAAGCCTGGGCCCAGATCCTTTCTCACTATGTGCTACCTAGCACTCACAGGTCGTCCATCACAGCAGACCTTGCCTTGCTTTTTTGGTGTATTCTCACAGAAAAGCCGGTGAACATCCCACCTCTTGTCAAGCAAGCCGTGAGTCAAGTTCACGACCGGGGTAACCTGCCATTTCCAGCTTTGGTATCTAACTTAGTTGCTGCTGCGGGTGTTTCTTGGGAAGCCAAGGATAAGAAGATCATGGTTCCGGCTAAGGGCGATGTGGTCCCAAGCGGAAAATACCTATATCTTCCCATGAACAAACCAAGCCTTGACATGGCCCCGCCACTTCTTTTTCCCTCGAGCTCATCACCACCACCACTGAGATCCACAGATCAAAGGATAGAAGATCTTCACCGGAAGCTGGATAGGTATGAGCGGCGCAACCACCGCCGATACACCCACCTCAAGAAGCTTCTGAGTCGTGTTGCCCCGAGCATGGAGGAACCTGAGATATTCACATCCACCTCGAACCCAAGCGATGGAAGTTCTGATGGAGGGGATAGTGAAAGCTCTGGTCCCGACCGTCCCTTGAGTATTATTCATAGCATGGAGGACCGTGCTAATTTCTAAAAGTGTGGGGAGGTCGTTCGACCGATCTCCATGGGTAACACTCTCTTCTCTTCAATAACCATGGATTTATCTTTTGCGTAGATGTTAGCATATTGCATGCGTAGTTAATTTTTCTTGTAAATACCCTTGCATGGTAGTTAGTTTTAATTAGGATTACTTGGTCAAAGCAATAACTTTCTCTCCAAGAAACTGTGTTCTGGGTGACCTACCAAAATTTTGAAAATTTTCGCAGTGAACTTGCTTTAAGAATGTATTTTGGAACATAGTGATTGAGTTAAGAACACAAGCATGAAAGTTTTGAGCCTATTGCATGGTTACATCATTTAACCATTATTTCCATTCTTGTGTGCATATCTCTCTCTCCATGAATGTGATTCTTGATTTGTCTAATTCTATATGTCCATTGCTTTGTGTATGAATGCATTTGCGTGATTGAGGCCATAATTTCAATAGTCACTTTTCCCAAATAGCCTTAACCCTTATATCTACCATTGCTAACCAATTTTGAGCCTTTGATAAATCCTCTTGTTCTTAAATGGAGCACGTCAACAACCCTAAGTGAAAAACCATGAATGTCCCTGAATTTGAATCCTTGATTAGCTTAGGTAAGTTAGGATGTGTATCATTCACATAGGAGGGGTATACTTTGGAAATTCGGATAGATATATAGGCATGTAATTGTAGTGTAATTGAAAACTCTAGGATTTTGGGAACATACTCATGTGCTAAATGATTGCACCGTATGCATTGACACTTTAGTTCACTAAGAAACCCCAAGGAAAAGGGGATGATGATAATGTCATATATACAAAAAAAAAATGCCCCAAGATAAAGTAATAAAAACAATGCATATAGTAGGTGGACTGAAAAGAAGGCATGAGTATGCAAAGGGGTAGAAATTCAAGGGTAGCTAGGAATATATTGTAGTTGTATAGGTTATTTTAGGTGTCTAGTGGGATCCGAGGTTGATCAAGGACTCAAATTTTAAGCCCACTTAGCCATATACATCCTTACCTTCACCTTAGCCCCATTAAAACCCATGAATAAGACCTCATGATACTTGTACGCATGCATTAAGTAACTGTCGATTGATTAGATGAAAGACAAATCTTGGAAAGCATGATTAAGAGGATATTGAGTGACGAACCCTAGATACTTGAGCGAATAGAGCGGATACACTTCCGATGAGGGTTCGATGCTCAATGCTTGTTCCCAGCTTTCACAAGCGTTCGTTTAGCAAGTCATATGCACTCTTTAGTGATGTTCAATTTGGTAGGATTCGTGAACTGCATACTATCTTCACCCTATATGCTCACATGTATTCTTGAAGGATGGATTCACTTTTGACCAAGTATGTAGATGACTTTACATTAGTTACATGCATCCGTTTAGATACTTAGCATTTCATAAACCCTTTCCCATCATAATCTTTGGTCTTTTTATTTTAAGCATGAGGGCATGCTTGGTTTAAGTGTGGGGAGATTTGATAAACCCCAATTTCGTGGTTTATCTTGTGCTTATTTTGGGGAATTTTATCAATATTTCTCACACTTATTCACAAGAAATGCATGATTTTGTGTTCACTTTCCAATATTGCTCTATGATGAAAAACATGCTTATTTTACCTTAAAATTGTCATATTTTAATCCTCTTCTATTGTCATTCGATGCCGTGATATCTGTGTTGAGTAATTTCAGGAATTATAAGTTAGGAATGACTCAGAAGAGAGGGAGAAAGCATGTACAAAAAGGGAGGAACATGAAGAATTGAAGTCTTGGGAGTAGCAGCATCGGCGCGCCCGCGCACTCCACGCGCTTGCGTGGATGGAACTGACTAGAAGCGGCGCGCAAGGATAGACGCATCCGTACAGATTGGAAGATTTCTATCGACGCACACGCACAACTAGCGCGCACGCGTGGGAAGCTGCACGTGACCTCATTTAGAGAAATCGTGCCTGGCGATTTCTGAGGCCAAAGAGGCCCAATTTCAAGCTGTTTCTGCATGGAAAAGACCCAAGGATGCTGAGGGGGAAAGGGGGGAGAACTCATTTTGGCACTAGGACATAATTTTAGGAGTTTTTTGGTTCTTGGGTGATTCTAGAGTGAGAAACCCTTGTTCCTCTCTAGATCTAGTTTCCATTTTGATTTTTTTCTTGTTGATTTGTGAATTGAATTTTGTTAATTACAGTTTTAATTGTTCAATTTAAATTCTTTGCTACAATCTTGCTTATATCTAGTGATAGTTTTATGATTCTTGTCAATTGTCATTTTTACCCATTTCATGAATGTTGTGGATCTTGTTTTGTTGATGTTACATTGATGATTTCTATGTTTACTCTTGTTGATTGTTTGATTGTACATTGATAATTGTTAGTGGGTTTTTGTAGAATTCAATTTAATTGCTATTTTGAACATGTCTTTTGTTAGTGCTTACCAAGTGTTCGATGAATTGTTCACTTTGATTATGGAGTAGTTCCTTCTCACTCTTGGCCTAGGTCAAGGGAATTGGGTAAACTTGAGTCATTGGGTCTAATGGATTTGATGATTTGGGAGCCCTAGGTGGTCAATTTGATACTCATTGACGCCAACCCACTACTAATCTAATTAGTAGGTAGGTTGGGACTTATGGGTTGATGTGATCAGGGCCATTTGACGTACTTCAAGTCTAAGAGTAGACATCACGTACTTAAGACTTGAGAGTAGACTTAATGAGCTTGGTTCCTCATAATTGTCAAGATGTAGTCGTTGGACAAGGATTGTGATCCCAATTCCCATGCCTAGCCAAGAATTGTTTTTGTCATTCATATTCGAAAACCAATTTCCAATTTCAATTGTCTTAGTTATAGTTATTCGTTTAGTTTAAGGTAGAATTAAGTAGAATATTGCTTGTTCATTGGAATTGCTTAATTTTTGCTTACGTAGTTGAATTCGTTTAGTGCAATTTAAGATTACTTGCTTGTTAAGTTTTTCCATTTATTTTCATGTTCATAACTCACAACCCCGGATTTCTAACCAATGTCGAAGTACATGTTTGCCCATTCCTTGTGAGACGACCCGAGGTTTTGAATACTTCGGTTATTTCTATTGGGGTTGAACTTGTGACAACCAAATCCCTCTTCTAAATTTGATCTCTCTAGGATTGTTGTTGGTAAAGCTATACTCACAACGAGGTGTTATTAAAGAGAAATTTACCAATACACCCTTGGAGAGAACATCAGTCCCCAAGAAAGGAGGGATGACAGTGATCAAGAATGAAAACAATGAGCTGACTCCCACAAGGACTGTCACTGGGCGACGGATGTGTATAGATTACTGAAGGCTCAATACTGCAACAAGAAAGGATCACTTTTCGTTGCCTTTCATTGATCAGATGCTTGAGAGGTTAGCCGGTGATGCCTTTTATTATTTTCTTGATGGATATTCTAGCTATAATCAAAATATAGTGGACCCTCAAGATCAAGAGAAAATGGCATTCCCATGCCCCTTTGGAGGCTTTGCTTACCGGAGGATGCCGTTTGGACTCTGTAATGCCCCAGCAACTTTTTAGAGTTGTATGCTTTCAATTTTTTCTGATATAATTGAAAAGTTTATTGAGGTATTTATAGATGAGTTCTTTGTTTTTGGTAATTCTTTTGAATCTTGTCTTAAGCATTTGTCCCTGGTCTTGAAACGGTGCTAAGAATCAAATCTTGTTTTAAATTGGGAGAAATGTCATTTTATGGTTACAGAAGGTATTGTTCTTGGGCACTGGATTTCAAGCAAGGGAGTTGAGGTTGATAAAGCTAAAGTGGATGTGATTGAAAGATTACCGTCATCAACAAATGCTAAGGAAATTAGGAGTTTCTTGAGTCATGCAAGATTTTACAGAAGGTTTATAAAGGACTTTTCTAAAATTGCTAAACCTTTGAGTAACCTATTGGTTGCTGACATTCCTTTTAACTTTGATAATGACTATTTGTATGCCTTTGAAACTCTGAAAGCAAGGCTTGTCTCTGCTCCCATCATAGCTCCTCCTAACTGGGATCTAACATTTGAGTTAATGTGTGATACCAGTGATTATGCTATAGGAGCTGTATTGGGATAGAGAGAAGACAAGCTTATGCACATTATTTACTATGCTAGCCGCATACAAAATGATGCTCAAAGAATTATATAACTACAGAAAAGGAATTACTGGCTGTTTTGTATGCATTTGATAAGTTTAGATCCTATTTAATTGGTTCCAAGGTTATTGTTTATACTGACCATACTGCACTTAAGTACCTTCTAACCAAGTAGGATTCTAAACCAAGATTGATCAGGTAGGAGCTGCTTCTTCAGGAGTTTAACATTGAGATCAGAGATAGAAAAGGGTCAGAAAATCAAGTAGCTGACCAACTTTCACGAATTGAACCTAAAGAGGGGATGCAACCACCCACTGCTGTGACTGAAACATTCCCGGATGAGCAACTCTTTATGATTCAGAGGGCTCTGTGATTTGCAGACACTGCAAACTACAAAGTCATGAGGTTCATCCCCAAGGAGTACACTAAACAACAAGTTAAAAAGCTTTTAAATGATGCAAAGTACTACTTATGGAAAAAACCTTATCTTTTTAAGAGATGTTCAAATGGAATTATTCGGCGTTGTGTCTCAGATAAGGAAACATAGCAAATTCTCTAGTATTCTCATGATTCTAAGTATGGAGGCCACTTTGGTGCTGAAAGGACGGCTACTAAAGTCATTCAGAGCGGTTTTTATTGGCCGACCACTTTCACCCAGCATCTTGGCAGAGAGCTGGAAATCTCCCTATCAACCACGAGATGCCACAGCAGGGGATTCTAGAAATTTCGAGAAGGACTTTCAAATTTTGAATAAAAATTTTTGTCGACCCCACTACCACCCAAACTCACCCATCAAATTTCACCCCACTTCCCCAAATCCCCTCCCCTCCTAACCGTTACCCCCTCCCCCCATTAACCCTCCCCTTTATAACTCAACTATAATATCCCAAGTTTTTTGTTAATTAAATTTATTATATTTGTTGAGGATTTTATTTTAAGAAAATTATTTTACTGAAAGAAATTAAATAAAGCTTTATGATTCTTTAAATTTAAAAATAATTAGGAGTTATATGTAATTTTTATAATAATTGGATTTTAAATTAATTAAATTTTTTATATAATCTTTATTGGATATTTGGTTTGAAATTATAATTTTAGTAATTAAAAAATAAGAAATAATTATATAATTTATTTAAATAAATTCTCTATCATTATTAATTTGAACTCGTAGAAATTAATTTATTAGAAATGATTAGATTGATTTTTATAAATACTTTAAGTTTAAGTCAGTTAATATTTATGTACAATTTTTATTATAATTAGTTATTTTATAAATTGAAATTAAAGTTCCGGTGATAGAAAAATAATGAAAAGTTATATCATTTAATTTGAATAATTAATATTGAGTTTAAACTATATTTTATAAGAATGTGATTAATATGTTCATTTTATATTTTAAATTAGGGGTAAGTACGATTTTGGTCCCTAAAGTTTAGTGCCAGAATCGATTTCGTCCCTCTTCTAATTTTGGATTTAAAATCGTCCTTAACGTTTTTTTTTCGTATTAAAATCATCCTTTTAATTTTTTTGGACAAAAATACCCTCACCACTACCAATATAATTACCTCCTCCACCACCACCACTACCAACTGCCACTCCACCACCATTATCAACATCATCATCACCATCATCATCATCATCAACACCCACTGCCACTCCACCACCACCAACACCACCACTAACGCCGCCGCCATCCCCCTCCCTCCTTTCCCCTTCCCCCTCCCCCTCCCCTTCCCCCCACCCCCACCCCACGTCCCCTCCCCTCCCCCTCACTGCCTCCCCCTTCCCCCCACCCAGCGTCCCCACCCGTCCTCTCCCCCTCCCCGTCTGTCCTTCCCTCCACCTCCACCTCCACCTCCACACAGAGAAGCAGAAACAGAAAATCAACAAATCAGAAACATAAAGCAACAATAATATTCCACAAATCAGCAACAAATCAGCAACAATAATTCAGAAATCAATTAACAAACTTCTTCCATCAACAGCAAACAATTCAGAAATCAATAAAACCAACAACTCAAAACCAATAATGATTCAACAAATCAAGAAGTAGAAGAAGCAGAAGACGAAGCAGAAACAGAAATCGAAGCATGAAGCAAAGGCGGCGAGCAGCAGCGGCGACCAGCAGCGGAACAGAAGCCGACGACGACGAGGAGGTCACGGCGGCGACCTCCCTGTTTCTCCCCCCCTTCTTTCTCTCTCTACCCCCCGGTAGCGTGGTGAGGACGACGGCGGCAGCGCGGCGAGGACGCGGTGGTGATGAAGGCGCGACGGCTCCAAGCCCGTGACCCCCTCACTCACGATCAATCTCTCTTCGTGGTTCTGCTCACGATGGCACGATGCAAACGGCGCGATGGTGGCGGCGACTGAAGCACGAACGGCGGCGATAGGGTCTGACGGCAGCAACGCGAGCAGCAGCGAGCTGCTCCCTCCCGGCGCCATCCCCCTCCCCCCCTTCCCTTCCCTTCCCCTGCCCTGCCCTGCCCCTGCACCTTTGTATACCCCCCCCCCCCACCCACACGTTTCCTTCCCCCCTCCCCAAACAGGCGTTTTTTTTTTTTTTAATTTTATAAATTTTATTATTAAAATAGGAATAGAGGTAGTTTAGGAATTAAATTAAAAATTTTAATAAAAAGGACGATTTTGATACAAAAAAAATATTAAGGATGATTTTAAATCCAAAATTAGAGGAGGGACGATTTCGATTCTAACCCTAAACTTTAGGGACCAAAACAGTACTTACCCCTTTAAATTAAAAATAATTAATTGAATTTAGCAATATGTTGATAAATAATGTTCTTAAATATTTTGAATGGAATATATTTGGTGTTAAAATTAATTACTCTACCCTCTAATTTTATCAAAATATCTATCCATATCTATCCTTATTCTTTTATAAAATCCTAATTTCTAACCCTAATTCCCAAATTAATTTAAAACCCTGATTTCCCCCATTTCTAACCCTAACAGCCGCAGCCTCACCCTCCTTCAACATAAGAAACACACACACAACATACCCTTAGACACAAATACGCAAAACAGAGAAGAAGAAGACCGCGCTAGCGTCACGCCTCATCGTCGTGGAGCCGCTGTCCCACGTGTCGCCGTCCACATTGATGAAGAGGGGAGAAAGTGAGACGTTGAGACAGAGAGCTGCTGTTGCGGGAAACGCGATGGAGGAGAGGGCGCTACCAGCACTGTCGCATCTGGTCGCTACCAAGCTCGCCGTTGGAGATCGCTGTTCCTTCACCACTGATGAGTTGCCGTTGGGCTACTCTCCTTCCTAGCTCGTCGCCTCCTTTGCGTGACAGCGTCTCGCGTCGTCGTCGTCATCGTCGCGCCCTCGTTCGGCGTGGCTCACCGTCGCTGCTGCCTTCCCCTTGCTAGAATTTGCTTCGCCGTCTTGGTCTCCCTCTTCTCAGGTATTTTTTAATTTTTTTTGTTTATTTAGTTATTGACTTATTGCCTCATTGGATTTTAATTTGATTATCTGAGGAACTGATTAATCTGTTGATTCTGTAAGGGCTTTACAATGTATGATAAGAAACATTGAGATGAGAACTAACCAGACCTATAACTTATCAAATCAATTTCTAACCAATTTCCACTTATCAACCTTACTTTTCTTGTTTTGGAGTCAAGCAATTCTGCCGTGTACTAACAGATTCTTTATTGTTGTTGATTATATTTGGTTGATTGTAATTTTGTTGATTCAGGCAGATTATTCAATAGTGTAATTTATTGTTGTTTTATATTATTGTTGTTCTAGATGGCTTCATCAAATACACCATCAGAAACACCATCCTCCCAAATTTTGTTGGCAGATCATTCAAATTTTGTTGATACATTGTAATATATGTAGGTTAGTGGTTGATTGATGCTTTTGTTTTTCTAATTATTAGTGTTTAGGGTTGATTTGTTGCTGTTTTTATACCATTATGGTGAATTACAGAAGTAGATAGAACCAGCATCTGCTCCCTTGAGTGGTGGTGGTGGTGGTCTTCTTGTTTCGGCCATTAGTTCAGTTGGTCAGCTTTCCAAGTGAGCTCCCTTCGACCCAGTTTTTTCAGACTTTCAGTGTTAATTTCGATGTATCTTAGGGCTTGAAATTAGAATTTTATGATGGTGGATTGGTTGTTGTTGTTGTTGCTGTTGTTGTTGTTATTGTAGTATTTGGTATTTTAGAATTATTGCTGAACCTGAGCAAATTTTTTGTTGCTGTTAAACATCATTGAGTTGAATTTTGTTGCTGGATAACATCACTGGGTTGAATTTTGTTGCTGGATAACATCACTGGGTTGAGTTTAATACTTGAATAGTTGAATTTGTTGTTGTGTTGCTTAAAAAATCACTTGGCTAAATCTTTTGTTGTTGTAAATTTTTTTGTTCCTTTGCCAAGTATATTAATTTTTTTTGTTGAATAGAAAATTTAGGATGGGTGTATAGTTTCTGTGATGAGGATATTGATGCTTTGATAAGCATGTGCTTATGCCTTTAGTTGGTAATGCAATAGGGTTTTGAATTTCAGCAGATTTTTGATATTGGCAAAACTCTGCCATTGTTCATGGAGTTTCAAACCTTAGATGACAGGACGTGAAGAACCATACTCTGCAAAGTGTCTTGTTTTCAATGTTGCAGGTCTCATTTAATTTAAGTTGAACCGTTTGGTTATGTTGGCTGTGTGATTTCCTCACATGTTTGTGCCAATTTGAAACTATAGGTACTAGAGAAAGTAAAGCTCAAATTTTTTAGACAATTTTTTAGAATTGCATTAATTGACATCATATTATTGTTGATCTTGTCCTAGATATTAATTGCTAATTTTATTTTATAACTATCTTTTGATCTTATAGGTACTTTACATCAACAAAGTGTTGGTGCTAAAGGTTTGAAAACTGTTTTAAAGCTTAGGAGGAATGGCTCTACTGCATCTAATATAAGTAGTATTGCTTTTTTTTGTGTTGCAATATTATGCTTATTATTTCAGATTTTGTTTGTAGCTCCTTTAAAGCGCATGAGTAGCTTGTGTTTCGATGAAAAGCTATTTGTTCTGTCACTTTACAAGGTGATTTAATTTCCTAAAACTTCTATTATCTCATATTTGATAACAACCTACTATGTTACATAGATTTTGGAAAAAGAAGTTCTAAGAACATTTTCTTTGTGCAGGTCTTGGTTTCTATCTCAGAAACTGCTCCCATCATTTTATACATTAAAGATGTTGAGAGGCTTGTTCTACAATCACCAAGGTTATAGTTTTTTGTTGAATAATACGAGTATAGTTTTTTGTTTTTCCTGTGTATTTTTAAAGGAAAAACAAATCTTGTTTCTTAAGCTAGTATTTTTTGGTTGGTCGTCTTTTTAGGTGTGTGTCACTTATTAGAAGCTTCTCCATGAGAAAGGAGATGTATGAACATGATGGAGTTTGTAATTTGTAGTTTATATTTTGTAGATCTATAATTTCTTGTTTCTCTTGTCCTATGTATCTATCTAGTTCATTAGGGTTCTTCAATGTGTCTTGTTAGTTTGTACTTTAAGGTTTATAGGTTGAAGATTTATAAAACAATCTTAGTTAAATGAAAGATATTTGAACTATCTATGTTATTATATATTATATAAATGTTGACTTGCTGAGTAAATTAGTTAATATATTAATTAATTAAAAAATAATATAATCTGGCAAATTATGCGTGTAATTTGTATTAAAAAAATTATTACAAAATAAATAGTATTTTGTAACTAAAGAAAAAAAATGTTACAAAATCAAGTTGCATTTTGTAACAAAATTTTATGATAGGAAAAAATATATTGTCACAAAAAATATTTTGAAGATCAAAATTTGTTATCACTTTTGTGATGACTTTTGGTTTTTTGTATAAGAAAAATTTGTTACAAAATATTACCTTGAATTGTAACAGTTTCATTTTTTGTTACAAATTTTTTTTGTAACGGGACATATTGCAACGGCCCTTTTTTTGTTACAAAATCCTTTTGTTTCAAAATTTTAATTTTTTGTAATATTTTTTTGTTACAAATATTACTTTTTCTTTTAGTATAAAGCTTCACACGCCAAAGCAAGAAGCGTCCAACTCCGCACCAAAATAATCCAAGCACTCGAGCAACACTAATTACATCAAATTCCACACATAGTTTAACTAGGGCTCAAACATATAGGGAAAGTTTGAAGGAGAGAGACTTCTCTTACCTCATACCACAAAATCTTGTGTAAAAATTCCTCTAAAATTGGTGGTTAAGCTTCCCCTAAATATCAAAATCACAAAAATATCAACACCACGTACTGAAAATGCAAAATCAGAGGAGAAACAAAAAATGAGGCAAGAATTTTAAGGTTTCATACCACAATGTTTAGTTAGAATTGAAGAGGGAGTCGAAACAAACGCATAGCCGCAAATGGATTGTCGATCGGAGCTTCGGATTAAAAGATTTGTGAATTTTAGTGTGGTGATGAATAGTGAACAAGGATTTCCCCCTTCATTTCCTCTCTTCTTGGTGCCTCACTCCCTCTAGTTATGAAAGGAGAGTGTTTTAGAGTGAAAGAGGAAATTTTATATGGGTTTTGGAATCAAGTGAAGGTCCAAAGCAAGATTTAGCCCATTTGATCCACTTAGAGCCAATCTTTAAGATAAGAGTTTAAATTTTTATTCAAAATATTTTTTTATTATTCATAAAATAAAGATTAAATCTAAAATAGCTTATATTTTAATTTTCAACAAATCCAGAATCTTACCTCATATATAATTTTACACTTTTACATCCTTTTAAACTACTTTTAAAAAGTTAAATTAAACAAGTCCGAGGTTCTTTTATTTTTTATTGTTTTTTAAGGAAGTTCTAAAATCTGAAATTTTAATTTATATTGGATGGTATTTTTTATCAGAATCCAATATTTTTAGTCAAACAATTCAATAAAAATATTTTAACTAATATTTTTAAATATTATTTTTGATTAATTATTAATAAAAAATAATAAATTTTACTAATTTTAAAATTTTTTTTTTCAATTAAAAGAAATCATCGCAACAAAAGTAAAAATAGACAAAGAAAAAAACAGCAAAAATCATAAATTAAACTACCAACACCAAGAATTTATCCGTCATCAACAACAAAGGAGTCAAAACTTGAATGGCTCACTTTTATATCTCATTTTGAAAGATTTGCTCATTCGATCACAACCAAATGTTCTTAGTAAGGTTAGTATATCTTCCTAAAAATAAGAGCTTCTGATTCATGATCAAACTGAGTTGCTAAAGCAACATTTAATTTTGCTTATCATCAGCTTGTTCTCATTTAACAAATATTTTATGAGTAATCATCCAAATCAATCTCTAACGATTTTAAAAATAGACATTTTAGTTTTTAAAAAAAATTAATGTATGGATCAATTTTTAAAATTTTATTTCGGCAGATAAATTAGTTTATTTTTTAACAAAGTAATTACTCAAAATTGTCCCTAAAAATTTTAAAAGTTGACATTTTAGTCCTTATAAAAAATTAATACATAAATCAATCCCAACATTTTCTTCTATCAAATATAACAGTCCCTGTCCATTTTATTTTTACTATACGTCAACCTTTATTATTATTAACTTAGTTTTGTGCATGTGAATGATGACGTTAATATATTAATACATTTTTTCGTTAGAAACAATTAAGATGAATAATGATGCTTTGAAATTCAAATTAAAATATTTTCTTTTAATTATAAATATATTTTTTAAATTAGGACATCTTTTGATTATATTAAATATAAAAATATCAAATAATTTTAACCTTAAATTTCTTGTAGAATAATCTGTAATAATTTTATCGAACATTATTATTATTATTATTATTATTATTGTTGTTGTTGTTGTTGTTGTTGTTGTTGTTGTTGTTGTTGATGAGTGAATATATATATATGATGAGTTTAGAAAACTCCAAATTAAATTAATGATGATCAAACATTATTAAAATAATTAATTGCAAAATTATTAATTTGATCCTTCAATTTATATTTGCTAATTAATAATTTTGTTGCTTGCAGATTTTGTTTTGGGCCGAAAAGAAAAGGAACAATCCCAATGAGAAGCTAAAATTCAGCCTTGGAACAAAATATTTTAATTATTATGGCTGAAGCAATGCTTGGTTAGTTGGGCCAGTATATTGTTGAAACAAGCCCAATGTGATAAAGATCAGCCTTGATGCAAAATTATATATGATGAATGGCAGAATTATTGCTATGATGTTGGGCCAGATTTAATCATTATTGTTAGCCCAAATCAATTTTGGTTAGAAACCAACTAGCTTGGTCCAAAAATTAAGAGAGAAAACAAGGAATGCTTGCAACGGATATCCATCTTCATCATTTAGTGGATTTTAAATTTATTCAACTAGCATTAATAGCATTGGAAAGATGAAAGAGAAAGTTTGAAATTGATTTGATTGCTTTTATTGCTTCACACATTACTAAGCAAGGGAAGTGGAAAATTAATTCATTTTTAATTTCATTCTTCATTTACATTGAAAGTTTTCTCTCTTCTCTTTCTTCTCTCTCAAACTTTCGGTCACTTCACAGAGAAAATATGGAAGCTAAGGTAAGCTATCAGAAAGAAGAAGAAGTTAGTAGCAAGGCCATTGTGATGATGGCATCAAGAAAATGAATATTTGAAGTATGGTGTGGCTGAGAATTTTACCACAAAAGGTAAGATGTGGTGAAGTGATCTCAAGCTTTCCATAACCAAAAATGGTGAAGATCCATTTCGGTCAGAGGAAGAAGATCCCTCGGAAGTATGGCTCATCTCTACCTTTACTCAACCACTACAGAAGATAGCTACTGTAGCTACGTGGAGGATGAGGCAAAAGATTAGAGTAGGAGGAGCTGTCAAACATCAAGGAAGCATCAAGGGCTAGAAATCCATCTTGGGGAGCAAGTCAAGATGGAAAGGCCCGGATTGATGAAGCTTGGTATGAAGGGAAGACACAGAGGTAATTGTATGTTGGTTATAGCATTCGGTTTCCTCTCCTCTCTCTCTGGCCGAACCGGTTTTGCATGAAGAAGAAGAAGAAGATTAGCTCGGTTGGACCAGTTTTAACCTTGGAGGCTTCCCCTTCTATAATAAGGGTGAACAGTCAAGGCTTGAAGCAAGGAGTTAAGAGTGCAAAGCACAGAGTTCTCATAGCTACCTAAGCTAACAGAAGTTCTTCTCCTTCAATGTTCTTCATTTTGTAATTTTTCTGTTTAGTTTTGTCTGTCTTGAGTCTCATGGAAAAAGGCAAACAGTAAGGTTTGTAAGAAAAAGCCATAGAGCAGAAAAAGGCAGAGTATACAAAACTAAAAGTAAAAGCCATTGATGTCCTAGAGGTCCTTTGTACATTTGTGTTGTGTTTCATGATTCTGTGGGAATTTCCTTGCAAGTTGGGTTAGCACTTAGCAGTTGAAAGCTTGGTAGGTGACCAAGTCAAGTTCAGGATTGGGTTTAGATTCTGGACTTGTCTCGGATAGGAAGGGTAGTTCCTAGGAAGAATTGGTGTATGTAATCATGATGATTATACTAAAATTCCATCATTGTTGTGATGGAGACTGGATGTATGCTGCATTGCACTTAGCAGCTGAACCAGGATACTTCATGGTGTGATTTTCTCTCTCTCTTCTACTCCGTTTCTGTTTCTGCTGCATAGGAGATAAAACTGAAAAATATCTCTTGCCTAGTTACGAGATAAAAAGAAAAAAAAGCCTCGTAGCTAGGTACAAGACAAAAAGAAAAAAGTCTCCAGAAGTTGTTTCAAAGGCCAGCAAGCCTTAATAAGCAAAAAGGGGCTAAGATTCAACCCCCCTTCTTTTAGCCATTGATAACCATCAATTGGTATCATAGCTTAGTCTCAAAGAGATCAAGCTTTGCAGCTTGGAAAAAAGTTCCAGATGGCAAAAAACAGTGGCTCAAACCTGGTGTCCTACAATCTGACAGAATGATAGTCAAGCAACATACCTCCTCTTTTCAATGGGAAGAACTATATTTATTGGAAAGAAAGAATGAAGATTTTTGTGCAAGCAGTAGATTACAGACTGTGGAAGATCATCCTGGAGGGTCCTCAATTTCCAACTACCACAAGTGCTGAAGGAGTAGTCTCTCTTAAAGCCAAAGCCAGTTGGACCGAAGAAGACAGAAAGAAGGTGGAGCTTAATGCCAAGGCTATCAACTTGCTCAACTGTGCAATCAGCTTCGAGGAATACCGACGGGTATCACGATGCTCAACGGTAAAGGAAATCTGGGACAAACTTCAAGTCACTCATGAAGGAACCACCATAGTGAAGAAGACCAGGATAGATATGCTGAACAGAGAATATGAAATGTTCTCAATGAAGGAAGGAGAATCAATAGATGAAATGTTTGAAAGATTCAACATCATCATTGTTGGCTTGGATGCTATGGAGATTAAGTATCCTGAATCTGTCCTTGTGAGGAGAGTTTTGAGATGTCTCACAAAAGAGTGGGAAACAAAAGCATTGATAATATCTGAGAGTAGTAGTCTTGATTCTATGACATATAATGACTTGAGAGGAAATTTACTTGCTTTTGAAAATACTTATTTGAAAAAAGATTCAAAAAGAAAAGGAATAACTCTCACATCTGTTTCTAACCCTCTGGATGATTAATCCAGCAATAACTCCTCTGAAAATGAATTTGTTTTTTTTTTACCAAAAAATTTAGGAAAATGGTGAAACTCAAGGAAAGAAGCAAGGGAAGCAGCTCAAGGAAACAAAAGGAAGATTTCAGCAAAGTGATCTACTACAACTGCAAAGAGACTGGGCATTTCAAATCCGATTGTCCTAAGTTGAAGAAGGAGGAGAAGCCGAAGAAGGGAAAGAAGAAAGGACTGATGGCATCTTGGGATGACTTGGAGAACGACTCAGAAGATGATGAAGAATAAGAAACTAAGTCCCAACCATGTCTCATGGCAGATCACGTTGAACAGGTAGTCTTTCATAACCCTGATACTGAAGATCTTCATCTCATGATAGACCACCTTTCTGAAAAAATTAGATGCTTCTTGCTTGATAACCAAGATCTTGAATCACAAATCACCATTCTTAAAGCTAAAAATGGTTTTCTCAAAGATAAATTAAGAGAGGCTAAAACTGCTATTGAACTTGTTGAAGAAAACAAGCAGTTAAAAGCTCAACTTAAAAGCTGTGAAAGCAATCACTCTTTGGTTGCATATCTAAACTGTTTTAAAGAAAAATGAAGAGTTGCTTAAAGAGGTCAAAAAGCTTAAAGAAGACTTAGCCAAGTTCACTCAAAGTTCTAAAAATTTAAATCAAATCTTGGCTAGTCAAAAACCTCTTTATGATAAAGCTGGTTTGGGTTTTCACAAAACTTTCAAATCTGTTGAAAAACTTTCTTTTGAAAATGTGGCTTCATCTTCTAATGATACAAGGTTTCAAAACCCAACAAGTTTTAGCAAAACAGCAACTCCAAGATTTTGTAGACTATACAACCGGAATGCCCACTTTCCCATTCAATGTTTCTTTGGTGAAAGAATGATTGATAACAAAGTTTACAAAATTGTTTTGGACTATAATGGATTGGGACAAAGGAGATGGTTTAACATTAAAGGATCCAAAAAGATTGGATACCTAAGGTCACTTGAGCTTATTTTGTAGGTGTGCCTAGCATCTAAGCGGAAGGACAATATATGGTACATGGATAGTGGATGCTCTAGGCATATGACTGGAAAGGCAACCTTCTTCATTAAGCTTGATGAATATGATGGAGGGTTTGTCACTTTCGATGATAATGGCAAAGGAAAGATAGTGGCAATGGGCAAAGTTGGTAAAAGTTTTTCTTCTTTTATAAACGATGTTTTACTTATTGATGGGCTGAAACACAATTTACTAAGCATTATCTAATTATGTGATCTAGGATATGAAGTTATTTTTAGAAAATTGGTTTGTTTAGTTGTTGAATTAAGAAATTAACTAAATTAATTAGTGATGACAAACATTATTTTTGGGAAAAATAAATAATTTATGTTTGAGTAATTATAAATTGAATATTACTAAATTATTTATTGTTGCAGGCCAAAATTCAATTTAATAGCCTAAATGGAATCTAAAGCAAACAGCAAGGATGGTGGGCTGAAAGCAAAAATTAAGAGCCTAAGGAAAAGCAAAGAAAGAAGCCAAAGGAACCAACGGGGCCAAGCTAATCAAACCCGATTCAAGCCCGTGTCCTTCAATTCAAGTTGATCCAAGCTTCTCATACAAGATTGAAGTCCTCATTCCCTCTCACTTGCTTTTACCAAAGCAACGTTCTTCTCTCCTCTGTCTTAGTCAAATCACAAACTCAGAAAAGTGAGAAAGAGAAAGAGAAAGCTTCTTCCCTAAGGTGATCATCAAAGAAGCAAGAAAGAGAAAGTCCAAGCTTGAAACACAGAATTCTAATCAGAAAATCCAAACCAAATTAAGCTTAGGTTAAAGATAACCCATTTCCTTTTACATGCAACACACTTCCTTCTCTTCATCTTCAACTCTCTGTATCTCCATTTTGAGCTATATGAAAAAGAGGATTTCTGTTCCTCTCTGCTGTAAATCCACGGTCTTAAACATGTCTTGGGGACCAAGTTGGTTTTCAAGGGTTCAGATTAAGTTGACCATTGGAAGAATTTTGTGGTTGCTGCTTTATGGCTTTCGGTCAAGATGAAGAAGTCAGAAGCAAAGTTTCTACTCTGAGGTTTAATGAGAAAAAGTTAGTCTGTGGGTTGGTGAAGCTCAAGGCTCAAGGTGTTGACCTTGGAAGAAGAACCCAACAACATGCAAGGAGATAAAAGAGGTTTGCTGTTCATTCGAAAACGAAGGAGAGAAAACCAGAGTTTGAGAATAATGTTCTGAAAAGAAGTTCCTCTACTTGGATAATGCTTTCTTTCAAAGAAGCATTCAGCCAATACTGAAGAACTGTATATGAGGTTTGCGAATCTGGTTTTGCACATAGCAAAGAGGCTATTGAAAGATTCAATCTCCTTCATGTTTTACAGATTGTAATTTACTTTTCTATGTTTATCTTTCTGTAATTTCTTGTGAGAAAAGGCATTGTGAGAAGGCTCAAGTAAAAGTCATGAGTGGAAAAAGACTGAGTGATACACTTGAGAGAAAAGCCTAGAGTTATTTTCAGATTTCTTTAGGTATGTCTATGTCTTGTATCTTGTACCTATGAGGTATCCCTTTCTTAGTTGGGTTAGCACTAAGAGTGAATAGTTAGGTATTAGCATAGCCAATGTCAAGTTAGGTTAGAACTTGAGTGTGAAAGGATTGGGTCAATCCTGTGAAATTGGTGTATGTAATACTGTTAACTATAGTGAAAATTCTTCCACTATTGTGGAGGAGACTGGATGTAGGTTGCATAGCACAAGGCAACCGAACCAGAATACATGCTGGTGTTAGCTTTTCTCTTCTCTGTTGTGTTCTGTTTTCTGATATTCATGAGACAAAAATAAATTGTCTCATAAATTTTCGCTGCTGAGTACAAACAGAATCAGAATTGAAAGTTTATTTTAAAGGGTCATAATAGCAACTTAAAAAGGAAGACATAGATTCAACCCCCCTTCTCTAAGCCTACCACAACCTTCAGTTTAGTTGTGTGAAAAAACTGGGGATATTTTGTTTGAAGCTAAAAGGTGTAACAATGTGTAGGGACTGTGATGAGCGGATAATTTATACGCTTTTTGACATTGTTTTTAGTATGTTTTTAGTAGGATCTAGTTACTTTTAGGGATGTTTTCATTAGTTTTTATGTTAAATTCACATTTCTGGACTTTACTATGAGTTTGTGTGTTTTTCTGTGATTTCAGGTATTTTCTGGCTGAAATTGTGGGACTTGAGCAAAAATCAGATTCAGAGGTTGAAGAAGGACTGCTGTTGCTGTTGGATTCTGACCTCCCTGCACTCAAAGTGGGTTTTCTGGAGCTAAAAAACTCGAAATGGCCCGCTTCCAATTGCGTTGGAAAGTAGACATCCAGGGCTTTCCAGAAATGTATAATCGTCCATACTTTGGCCAAGTTTAGACAATGCAAACTGGCGTTCAACGCCAGTTCTCTGCCCAAATCTGGCGTCCAGCGCCAAAAAAGGATCCAAAACCAGAGTTGAACGCCCAAACTGGCACAAAAATTGGTGTTCAACTCCAAGAAGGACCTCTACATGTGCAACACTCAAGCTCAGCCCAAGCACACACCAAGTGGGCCCCGGAAGTGGATTTATGCATCAATTACTTACTTCTGTAAACCCTAGTAACTAGTTTATTATAAATAGGATATTTTACTATTGTATTAGATATCCTGGATTGTATTTTGATCCTGTGATCACGTTTTGAGGGCTGGCCTCTCGGCCATGCCTGGACCTTCACTTATGTATTTTTTAACGGTAGAGTTTCTACACTCCATAGATTAAAGTGTGGAGCTCTGCTGTTTCTCAAAGATTAATGCGAAGTACTACTGTTTTCTATTAAATTCATCTTGTTTCGCTTCCAAGCTATTTATTCGTACTTCAATCTGAATGTGATGAATGTGACAATCATCATCATTCCCTATGAACGCGTGCCTGACAACCACTTCCGTTCTACCTTAGACTGAATGAGTATCTCTTAGATCTCCTAACCAGAATCTTCGTGGCGTAAGCTAGAATGATGGCGGCATTCAAGAGAATCCGGAAGGTCTAAACCTTGTCTGTGGTATTCCGAGTAGGATTCAATGAATGAATGACTGTGACGAGCTCCAAACTCGCGATTGCGGGGCATTAGTGACAGACGCAAAAGGATAGTAAATCCTATTCCAGCATGATCGAGAACCGACAAATGAATAGCCGTGCCGTGACAGGGTGCGTTGACCATTTTCACTGAGAGGATAAGATGAAGCCATTGACAAGGGTGATGCCTCCAGACGATTAGCCGTGCCGTGACAGGGCATTGGATCATTTTCCCGAGAGATGACCGAAAGTAGCCATTGACAGTGGTGATGTATCACATAAAGCCAGCCATGGAAAGGAGTAAGACTGATTGGATGAAGATAGCAGGAAAGCAGAGGTTCAGAGGAACGAAAGCATCTCCATTCGCTTATCTGAAATTCTCACCAATGAATTACATAAGTATTTCTATCCCTATTCTATTAATTATTATTCGAAAACACCATTATCAATTTATATCTGCCTAACTGAGATTTGCAAGGTGACCATAGCTTGCTTCATACCAACAATCTCCGTGGGATTCGACCCTTACTCACGTAAGGTATTACTTGGACGACCCAGTGCACTTGCTAGTTAGTTACACGGAGTTGTGAACCATGGTCTTGGCATCATGTTTTTGGCGCCATTTCCAGGGAAAGAAAGAGAAATGAATTTTACATAATTAAAGTGTAATCACGATTCCGCGTACCAAGTTTTTGGCGCCGTTGCCGGGGATTGTTTGAGTTTGGACATTTGACGGTTCATCCTGTTGCTAAGATTAGGTAATTTTCTTTTTGTTTTGTTTTCAAAAAAATTTTTCAAAAAAATCTTTCAAAAATTTTTCTTGTGTTTTCGAAAAAAATTTTTAAAAAAAATGTTTTCAAAAATATATTTTGTCTCAAAATTTTTAAGAATGAATTCTGGTGTTTCATGAAGCCTGGCTGGCTGTAAAGCCATGTCTAAATTCTTGGACTGAGGCTTCCAAACCATCAGCATAGGGGCAAGTTACTTTGATAAGTAATGAGCAGTATATTCTGATATCTTTCTGAAGCTTGGCTGGCCATTGGCCATGTCTAGTGTTTTGGACCGGAGCTTTCATTGAAAGCTTGGCTGGCTAGTAAGCCATGTCTAATTCCTGGACTGAAGCTTTAGACTAACATGGCAAGATTCCTGGAATTCATATTAAACATTTTTGAAATCCTTATTTTTGTTTTTCAAATAATTTTCGGAAAAAAAAATCCAAAAAAAATTAGAAAATCATAAAAATCAAAAATATTTTTTGTGTTTCTTGTTTGAGTCTTGAGTCATGTTATAAGTTTGGTGTCAATTGCATGTGCATATTGCATTTTTCGAAAATTCATGCATTCATAAGTGTTCTTCATGATCTTCAAGTTGTTCTTGGTAAGTCTTCTTGTTTGATCTTTGCATTTGCATGTTTTGTGTCTTTTCTTGTTTTTCATATGCATTCTTGAATTCTTAGTGCCTAAGCATTAAAGAATTCTAAGTTTGGTGTCTTGCATGTTTTCTTTGCATTAAAAATTTTTCAAAAATGTGTTCTTGATGTTCATCATGATCTTCATAGTGTTCTTGGTGTTCATCTTGACATTCATAGCATTCTTGCATGCATTCATTGTTTTGATCTAAAAATTTCATCCATTGCATAATTTTCATGTTTTTCATAAAAATTTCAAAAATAAAAAAAAATATCTTTCCCTTTTTCTTTCATCAAATTCGAAAATTGAGTTGACTTTTTCAAAAATTTTTAAAAATCAAAGCTGTTTCTTATGAGTCAAATCAAATTTTCAATTTGAAAATCTTATCTCTTTCAAAATCTTTTTCAAAAATCAAATCTTTTTCAAAATTCTTAGTTATTTTCGAAAATTCCAAAAATATTTTTCAAAAATATTTTTCTTATTTTTATATCAAATTTTCGAAAATAACAATAACAATTAATGTTTTGATTCAAAAATTTCAAGTTTGTTACTTGCTTGTTAAGAAAGATTCAAACTTTGAGTTCTAGAATCATATCTTATGATCTCTTATGAATCAAGTCATTAATTGTGATTTTAAAAATTAAATCTTTTTCAAAAACTAATTTCTATCATATCTTTTCAAAAATATCTTCTCATCTTATCTTTTTCAAAAATCTAATTTCAAAATATATTTTCCAACTTCCTAACTTCTTATCTTTTCAAAATTTGTTTCAACTAACTAACTAACTTTTTGTTTGTTTCTTAACTTTTTCAAAACTATCTAACTAACTCTCTCTCTCTAATTTTCGAAAATATCTTCCCTCTTTTTCAAAAAAATTTCTTTTTTATTAACTAATTATTTTTATTTTTTATTTTAAAAAAAAAATTGAAAAAAATACTAACCTTTTTCAAAAACTATTTTCGAAAATCACTAACTCTTTTTCAAAAATTATTTTCGAAAATTCTCCCTCTCCCATCTTATTCTATTTATTTATTCATTTACTTACATCTCATCTCACATCTCTGCCCTCCTCACAGTTGTGTTTCTTTCTTTACATCACATTCTTTGTCTCCCTCTTTTCTTCCACTCACAAAGGGATCCTATACTGTGGTATAAAGGATCTCTATTATTATTATTTTTCTGTGTCTTCTTCTTTGTCATATGAGCAGGAGCAAGGACAAGAACATTCTTGTTGAAGCAGATCCAGAACCTGAAAGGACTCTATAGAGAAAATTAAGAGAAGATAAATTACAACAATCCAGAGATAACCTTTCAGAAATTTTCGAACAAGAAGAGGAGATGGCAGCCGAAAATAATAATAATAATGCAAGGAGGATGCTTGGTGACTTTACTGCACCTAATTCCAATTTACATGGAAGAAGCATCTCAATTCCTGCCATTGGAGCAAACAACTTTGAGCTGAAACCTCAATTAGTTTCTCTGATGCAGCAGAACTGCAAGTTTCATGGACTTTCATCTGAAGATCCTTTTTAGTTCTTAACTAAATTCTTGCAGATATGTGATACTGTTAAGACTAATGGAGTAGATCCTGAAGTCTACAGGCTCATGCTTTTCCCTTTTGCTGTAAGAGACAGAGCTAGAGTATGGTTGGACTCTCAACCTAAGGATAGCCTGAACTCTTGGGATAAGCTGGTCAAGGCCTTCCTAGCCAAGTTCTTTCCTCCTCAAAAGCTGAGCAAGCTTAGAGTGGATGTTCAAACCTTCAGACAGAAAGAAGGTGAATCCCTCTATGAAGCTTGGGAGAGATACAAAGGACTGACCAAAAAGTGTCCTTCTGACATGCTTTCAGAATGGACCATCCTGGATATATTCTATGATGGTTTATCTGAGCTATCAAAGATGTCACTGGACACTTCTGCAGGTGGATCCATTCACCTAAAGAAAACGCCTGCAGAAGCTCAAGAACTCATTGACATGGTTGCTAATAACCAGTTCATGTACACTTCTGAGAGGAATCCTGTGAGTAATGGGACGCGTATGAAGAAGGGAGTTCTTGAAATTGATACTCTGAATGCCATATTGGCTCAGAATAAAATATTGACTCAGCAAGTCAATATGATTTCTCAGAGTCTGAATGGAATGCAAGCTGCATCCAACAGTACTCAAGAGGCTTCTTATGCAGAAGAAGCTTATGATCCTGAAAACCCTGCAATAGCAGAGGTGAATTACTTAGGTGAACCTTATGGAAACACCTATAACTCATCATGGAGAAATCATCCAAATTTCTCATGGAAGGATCAAAAGCCTCAACAAGGGTTTAATAATGGTGGAAGAAACAGGTTTAACAATAATAAACCTTTTCCATCATCCACTCAGCAACAGACAGAGAACTCTGAACAAAATACTTCTAATTTAGCAAACTTAGTCTCTGATCTATCTAAGGCCACTGTAAGTTTCATGAATGAAACAAGGTCTTCCATTAGAAATTTGGAAGCACAAGTGGGCCAGCTGAGTAAGAGGATCACTGAAATCCCTCCTAGTACTCTCCCAAGCAATACAGAAGAGAACCCAAAAGGAGAGTGCAAGGCCATTGACATAAGCACCATGGCCGAACCTACAAGGGAAGGAGAGGACATGAATCCCAAGGAGGAAGACCTCCTGGGACGTCCAGTAATCAATAAGGAGCTTCCCTCTGAGGAACCAAAGGACTCTGAGGCTCATCTAGAGACCATAGAGATTCCATTGAACCTCCTTATGCCCTTCATGAGCTCTGATGAGTATTCCTCTTCTGAAGAGAATGAGGATGTTACTGAAGAGCAAAGTGCCAAGTTTTTTGGTGCAATCATGAAGCTGAATGCCAAATTATTTGGCATTGATACTTGGGAAGTTGAGCCTCCCTTATTCATCAATGAACTAAGTGATCTGGATCAACTGACATTGCCTCAGAAGAAACAAGATCCTGGAAAGTTCATAATACCTTGTACCATAGGCACCATGATCTTTAAGGCTCTATGTGACCTTGGTTCAGGAATAAACCTCATGCCCCTCTCTGTAATAGAGAAACTGGGAATCTATGGGGTGCAAGCTGCTAAAATCTCATTAGAGATGGCAGACAGTTCAAGAAAACAGGCTTATGGACAAGTAGAAGACGTGTTAGTAAAGGTTGAAGGCCTTTACATCCCTGCTGATTTCATAGTCCTGGATACTGGAAAGGAAGAGGATGAATTCATCATCCTAGGAAGACCTTTCCTGGCCACAGCAAGAGCTGTGATTGATGTTGACAGAGGTGAACTAGTCCTTCAATGGAATGAGGACTCCCTTGTGTTTAAAACTCAAGGATCTCCCTCTGCAACCATGGAGAGGAAGCATGAAATGCTTCTCTCAAAGCAGAGTCAACCCAAGCCCCCACAGTCAAACTCTAAGTTTGGTGTTGAAATCCCATATCCAAACTCTAAGTTTGGTGTTGGAGAGTCTCAACAATGCTCTGAACATCTGTGAGGCTCCATGAGAGCCCACTGTCAAGCTATTGACATTAAAGAAGCGCTTGTTGGGAGGTAACCCAATTTTTATTTATCTAACAATATTTTTCTTAGTTATATGTCTTTATAGGTTCATGATCATGTGGAGTCACAAAATAAACAAAAAAATCAAAAACGGAATCAAAAACAGCAGAAGAAAAATCACACCCTGGAGGAGCATCTGCCTGGCGTTCAACGCCAGAACAGAGCATGGTTCTGGCGCTGAACGCCCAAAATGGGCAACATCCTGGCGCTGAACGCCTAGAACAAGCATGGTTCTGGCGTTCAACGCCAGAAATGGCAACAAATGGGCGTTGAACGCCCAAAATGGGCACCAACCTGGCGCTGAACGCCCAGAGTTGTGTACAAGGGCATTTTACATGCCTAATGGGTGCAGAGATGTAAATCCTTGACACCTCAGGATCTGTGGACACCACAGGATCATCTCAGAATCTGTGAATCTCACAGGATCCCCACCCACCTCACCCTCCCTCTCTCCATTCATGATCATCCCTTCTGTTTTCCTTTCACCACTCACATCCATACACATATCCCTCCATCTCCTCCATATCCTCTTCTTCTTCTTCTTCTATTCTTTCTTCTTTTCCTCGAGGGCGAGAAACATTCTAAGTTTGGTGTGGTAAAAGCATAAGCTTTTTGTTTTTCATTACCATTGATGGCACCTAAGGCCAGAGAAACCTCTAGAAAGAGGAAAGGGAAGACAAAAGCTTCTATCAAGGGTCTATAGCTCAGTGGTAGAACATTTGACTGCAAATCAAGAGATCCCTGAGATACCTCAGGGGATACATTTTCTTCCACACAATTATTGGAAGCAATTAAGGGTGGAACATCAAGAGCACTCCATCATGCTTCATGAAATAAGAGAAGATAAAAAAGCAATGAGGGAGGAGCAACAAAGACAAGGAAGAGACATAGAAGAGCTCAAGGACATCATTGGTTCCTCAAGAAGGAAATGCCACCATCACTAAGGTGGATTCATTCCTTGTTCTTATTTCTTTTGTTTTTCGTTTTCTATGTTATGTGCTTATCTATGTTTGTGTCTTCATTACATGATCATTAGTAGTTAGTACTTATGTCTTAAAGTTATGAATGTCCTATGAATCCATCACCTCTCTTAAATGAAAAATGTTTTAATTCAAAAGAACAAGAAGTACATGAGTTTCGAATTTATCCTTGAACTTAGCTTAATTATATTGATGTGGTGACAATGCTTCTTGTTTTCTGAATGTATGCTTGAACAGTGCATATGTCTTTTGAAGTTGTTGTTTAAGAATGTTAAATATGTTGCCTCTTGAAAGAATGATGACTAGGAGACATGTTATTTGATAATCTGAAAAATCATAAAAATGATTCTTGAAGCAAGAAAAAGCAGCAAAGAACAAAGCTTGCAGAAAAAAAAATATAGGCGAAAAAAAATATAAAAAGAAAAAGAAAAAGCAAGCAGAAAAAGCCAAAAGCTCTTAAAACCAAGAGGCAAGAGCAAAAAGCCAATAACCCTTAAAACCAAAAGGCAAGGGCAAATAAAAAGGATCCCAAGGCTTTGAGCATCAGTGGATAGGAGGGCCTAAAGGAATAAAATCCTGGTCTAAGCGGCTAAACCAAGCTGTCCCTAACCATGTGCTTGTGGCGTGTAGGTGTCAAGTGAAAACTTGAGACTGAGTGGTTAAAGTCAAGGTCCAAAGCAAAAAAAGAGTGTGCTTAAGAACCCTGGACACCTCTAATTGGGGACTTTAGCAAAGCTGAGTCACAATCTGAAAAGGTTCACCCAATTATGTGTCTGTGGCATTTATGTATCCGGTGGTAATACTGAAAAACAAAGTGCTTAGGGCCACGGCCAAGACTCATAAAGAAGCTGTGTTCAAGAATCATCATACTGAACTAGGAGAATCAATAACACTATCTGAACTCTGAGTTCCTATAGATGCCAATCATTCTGAACCTCAATGGATAAAGTGAGATGCCAAAACTATTCAAGAGGCAAAAAGCTATAAGTCCCGCTCATTTGATTGGAGCTATGTTTCATTGATAGTTTGGAATTTATAGTATATTCTCTTCTTTTTATCCTATTTGATTTTCAGTTGCTTGGGGACAAGCAACAATTTAAGTTTGGTGTTGTGATGAGTGGATAATTTATACGCTTTTTGACATTATTTTTAGTATGTTTTTAGTAGGATCTAGTTACTTTTAGGGATGTTTTCATTAGTTTTTATGTTAAATTCACATTTCTGGACTTTACTATGAGTTTGTGTGTTTTTCTGTGATTTCAGGTATTTTCTGGCTAAAATTGTGGGACTTGAGCAAAAATCAGATTCAGAGGTTGAAGAAGGACTGCTGATGCTGTTGGATTCTGACCTCCCTACACTCAAAGTGGATTTTTTGGAGCTACAGAACTCGAAATGGCGCGCTTTCAATTGCGTTGGAAAGTAGACATCCAGGGCTTTCCAGCAATGTATAATAGTCCATACTTTGGCCAAGTTTATATGACGCAAACTGGCATTCAACGCCAGCTCTCTGCCCAAATCTGGCGTCCAGTGCCAGAAAAGGATCCAAAACCAGAGTTGAACGCTCAAACTGGCACAAAAACTGACGTTCAACTCCAAGAAGAACCTCTACACATGCAACACTCAAGCTCAGCCCAAGCACACACCAAGTGGGCCCCGGAAGTGGATTTATGCATCGATTACTTACTTCTGTAAACCCTAGTAACTAGTTTATTATAAATAGGATATTTTACTATTGTATTAGATATCCTGGATTGTATTTTGATCCTGTGATCACGTTTTGAGGGCTGGCCTCTCGGCCATGCCTGGACCTTCACTTATGTATTTTTTAACGGTAGAGTTTCTACACTCCATAGATTAAGGTGTGGAGCTCTGCTGTTTCTCAAAGATTAATGCGAAGTACTACTGTTTTCTATTCAATTCATCTTGTTTCGCTTCCAAGCTATTTATTCGTACTTCAATCTGAATGTGATGAACGTGACAATCATCATCATTCCCTATGAACGCGTGCTTGACAACCACTTCCGTTCTACCTTAGACTGAATGAGTATCTCTTAGATCTCCTAACCAGAATCTTCGTGGCGTAAGCTAGAATGATGGCGGCATTCAAGAGAATCTGGAAGGTCTAAACCTTGTCTGTGGTATTCCGAGTAGGATTCAATGAATGAATGACTGTGACGAGCTCCAAACTCGCGATTGCGGGGCGTTAGTGACAGACGCAAAAGGATAGTAAATCCTATTCCAGTATGATCGAGAACCGACAGATGAATAGCCGTGCCGTGACAGGGTGCGTTGACCATTTTCACTGAGAGGATAAGATGAAGCCATTGACAAGGGTGATGCCTCCAGACGATTAGCCGTGCCGTGACAGGGCATTGGATCATTTTCCCGAGAGATGATCGAAAGTAGCCATTGACAGTGGTGATGTATCACATAAAGCCAGCCATGGAAAAGAGTAAGACTGATTGGATGAAGATAGCAGGAAAGCAGAGGTTCAGAGGAACGAAAGCATCTCCATTCGCTTATCTGAAATTCTCACCAATGAATTACATAAGTATTTCTATCCCTATTCTATTAATTATTATTCGAAAACACCATTATCAATTTATATCTGCCTAACTGAGATTTGCAAGGTGACCATAGCTTGCTTCATACCAACAATCTCCGTGGGAATCGACCCTTACTCACGTAAGGTATTACTTGGACGACCCAGTGCACTTGCTGGTTAGTTACACGGAGTTGTGAACCATGGTCTTGGCATCATGTTTTTGGTGCCATTTCCAGAGAAAGAAAGAGCAATGAATTTTACATAATTAAAGTGTAATCACGATTCTGCGTACCAAACACTTGAGGATTTAAAAGATCAAAATGTGATATGTTTTACTTCACTTGAATCTGAAAAATGGCTATGGCATAAGAAATTGGTTCATGCTAGCATGTACCAAATTTCTAAGCTTGTTAAGAAAAATTTGGTAAGAGGAATTCCAAACATTAAATTTGATAAGGATATTACTTGTGATGCTTGTCAATTAGGCAAACAAGTAAAATCCTCTTTTAAACCAAAAGATGGAATATCTACAAAAAGGCCATTAGAAATGTTGCATATTGATCTTTTTGGTCCCACAAGAACTCAAAGTTTAGGAGGTAAACACTATGGTTTGATAGTGGTAGATGATTACTCTAGATTCGGTTGGGTACTTTTCCTTGCTCATAAGAATGATACTTTCCATGCTTTCTCAACCCTTTGTAAAAGAATTCAAAATGAAAAAGATTTGAAAATTGCCCACTTAAGAAGTGATCATGGAAAAGAATTTGAAAATCAATACTTTGAAAATTTTTTTGAAGATTTTGGAATTTCACACAACTTTTCTTGCCCTAGAACTCCTCAACAAAATGGGGTAGTTGAAAGAAGGAATAGGAGTCTTCAAGAAATGACTAGGGCTATGCTTTGTGAAAATGATGTTCCAAAACTTTTGTGGGCTAAAGCTGTAAATACAGCTTGTTATATTTTGAATAGGACAATCATTAAGAAGGGTTTAAAGAAAACACCTTATGAGCTATGGAAAGGAACCCATCAAATCTTAAGTATTTCTACATTTTGGATGCAAATGCTTTGTACTTAACAATAAAGAGAATCTTGGTAAATTTGATCCAAAATCCTACGAAGGAATGTTTGTTGGATACTCTACCACTAGCAAAGCGTATAAGATTTACCTCAAAGATCATAGGACCATTGAGGAATCCATACACGTTTCTTTTTGTGTTACTAATTCAATTCTCAGTGCCCCTTTAGATGATGATACAGGTAGTGAAGCAGAAACAAGCCATCAACCAAGTCAAGAAAGTCCCAATGCTGTCTCAAGTGAAGAACCAGTCTATCCAATTTTGTCTCATCAGGATGGAGGAGACATTTCTGTTCTGTCTCCTGAGCCAGTAAGAGAATCTGGAACAGAACAACCTGCTGAAGCTCATCAAAGCTCAACCTTGCTTCGAAAACCAAGAGAATGGAAGTCTATGAGGGGTTATCCCCATGATTTTATCATAGGTGATCCTTCCCATGGAGTAACAACAAGATCCTCAACCAAAAAGTAAACCGAACAAAGCAATGTTGCTTTCTTGTCCCAAATGGAGCCTAATAATGTGAAGCAAGCTCTTGAAGATCCTTCTTGGGTCAAAGCTATGCAAGAAGAGCTAGCTCAATTTGACAAGAATGAGGTTTGGACACTAGTACCTCATCTGAATGGTATAAAGGTAACGGGTACTAAGTGGGTTTTCAAAAATAAATTGGGTGAGGACGGTAAGGTTGTTCGTAACAAGGCTAGATTAGTGGCCTAAAGTTACGATCAAGAAGAGGGTATTGATTTTGATGAGTCTTTTGCTCCGGTAGCAAGAATGGAAGCAATTAGGTTGCTTCTTGCCTATGCTACCCATAAAGGTTTTAAAATGTTCCAAATGGATGTCAAATGTACTTTCCTTAATGGCTTTATAGATAGAGAAGTGTTTGTGGCACAACCCTCCGGTTTTGAAAATAAGGAATTTCCAAATCATGTTTTCAAACTTTCAAAAGCTCTTTATGGGCTTAGGCAAGCTCCAAGAGCTTGGTATGAAAGGCTTAGTGTCTTCTTATTGGAAAATTACTTTCAAAGGGGTACCACCGGTACTAATTTATTTATTAAAGTATCTAATGATGATATTCTTCTTGTTCAAGTTTATGTGGATGATATAGTGTTTGGATTGGCCAATGAGTCCTTGTGAGAAGAGTTTGGAAAACTCATGACTAGTGAGTTTGAAATGAGTTTAATAGGAGAACTAACATTCTTTCTTGGTCTCCAAATTAAACAAACTCCTAGTGGCACTTTTATTCACCAAGGAAAATATGCTAAAGAATTAATCAAAAATTTGGCCTAGAAAATTTCAAACCTATGGGAACACCAATGCATCCAAATACTAAGCTTGAAAAGGATGATGATGGCAAAGATGTGGACGAAACACGGTATAGATGAATGATAGGTTCACTCATGTATCTTACCTCCTCTAGACCAGACATTGTTCAAAGTGTGGGTGTATGTTCAAGATTTCAATCTCACCCAAAAGAATCCCACCTTTCAGCCGTCAAAAGAATCATTAGATATATTAAGGGAACTTGTGATTATGGCTTATGGTACCCAAAATCTTATGACTTTTGTGCAGTAGATTTTTGTGATGCAGATTATGCGGGAGACCGAGTGGATAGAAGGAGCACCTCCGGAATGTGTTGCTTCCTTGGAAGCTCACTTAACATGTGGTCAAGCAAGAAACAAGCCACCGTTGCTCTATCCACAGCCGAAGCTGAATATATATCTGCCTCTGCGTATTGTTCACAATTAATTTGGTTGAAAACTCAGTTGGAGGATTACAAACTAAAAATCAATAGCATACCCTTATTTTGTGATAATATGAGTGCAATAAATATTTCTAAAAATCCTGTTTTGCATTCTAGAACCAAGCACATTAAAGTGAGATATCATTTTATAAGAGAACATGTGCAAAAGGGAACTATTGATATTCAATTTGTAAAATCTGAAGAACAACTTGCAGATATTTTTACTAAACCCTTGTGTGAAGACAGATTATGTTCTCTAAGAAACAGTTTGGGAATGATAGAATTAAATTATGTTGATAATTTGTGAATTTTCTGATTCTATTTGGTTTTTGTCTCGTATGTAGGGAGGAGACAAAAAGAAGGACGTGAAGAACAGGCTATGATACAGGGGGAGACTGAACAATTTTAATAATCTTGGGCCCCACATAATCCTCTTTAACCTTTTCATGACTCTGGCATTTTTTGAATTTTTTAATCATACTTTTTAGGAAGTTGTCATATCAAATCTTGTAGGAAGGAGTTGTTGTCAAATCAAAATCTTTTTCCTTCCCTCATCCCTTGATTCTAGGAGCTAACCTTTCAATTTTAATTTTAAAATCCTTCCTTGTTGATAACCGCGCACAGCCCTCTCTCTCCACTCAACTTAATGGTCATTAACCACATAACCCTCTCTCTCCACTCAGCATTTAATGCTCCCATAACCCCCACCTCTCACCAATCCTTTCGGCCTCTTTCCGTCTTCCCTCTCCCTTCTCCATTTTTCATAACATGAAAAAGAAGGTTGCTCTAAGGAAAAGTAGCCGAATCCTCTACCCAAAAATCTGAAATGGACCCCTTTGTTCAGCATTCAAAAACCTGTGTATCCAGCCTTGGTTCGCGAATTCTATGCAAACATGAGGTTCATTGATGGTGCAATCCATTCCTATGTCAAACGGGTTCATATGTCTCTGAACAGAGAAATAATAAGTGCTACCTTGGAATATGTTGATGAAGGAGCAGCCGCTTATATGACAGAAAAATGGGATTCACAAGTTGGAGTCATATATCAGTTAGCTCTGAAAAAAACTTGCGAAAACTTCTCTATTTTGGATGGCACGATTCTGACCCACAAGGCACTCGGCCCTGAGAGAGCACTTCTTCACAGAATCATCACTCAGATTCTGATGCTTCAGAGTGGTTCATACCACAGAGTAACCGTTTCTGATACTTTAGTGCTTTTTGCTATTATTACTTCATCTCCTATCTTTTTTGTATATCTCATGGTGAGACACATGTGGGAGTGTGTTAGAAGTAACAAAAAGGCTAATCATCCTTATGGAATCTTTCTTACATGCATCTTTGAATATTTTAATGTTGATCTAACAAATGAGGATGTGGAAAATAAAGTTTCCACAATAAAGGGAGGAGGAGTTTCGGGCTCTAAAAAAAGCAAAGGGAAACACTCTGTGCCAACTGCATGTTCGGATAGTGATCTCTAAAGCCGACCTGTCGAGCCAACAAAGGTTGGAGAATCCATCAAAGAGGTCCTCACTGAATTCTCCAATATGTCAAAATTAATGGTGCAATCCTACAAAGCTGCTCGAAAACAGGCGTATGAGAATGAAAAATCCTGGATCAAATGCGAAGAAAGAATAAATCTGATGCTTCAAAATCTTGAAGAGGAAATAGGGGCTGCCAATGAGGCTGATGCATCTGGCTCTGAGTATAACCTGTCTGATGATTGATCTATTTATCTCTTGTTGAACTCTGGTTTTGTTTGGATTATTTTGATGTTTTGTAGGCTGTTGATACTTTGAACTATTGTTATTTTGTTAAACTCTTGGATATTCTGGTTATGGTTCTATTTAATTGTATATCATTGCTATTTGTTCTTGCAGGTTCCCCATTGATGACAAAAGGAGGAGAAAAAGTTAGAAAAATTGAAAAACAGGGACTGAAATCACTTTTGATTCATGATTACCCCTGTGCATAAACTATATGTTCCATTGATTATGATTTGTTTTGTTGAAATGCTTGCTGTATTTGGAACCTAGTTATGTTATGATAATTCTCTTGTGCTCTAATTTGTTGGATAATTTGTTTTTGTGCTCTGATATGATTCTGTTTGATTGAAAATATTTTCCTTACTATAAACTGATATTTTTTGCTTTGATATGATGGCTGGAAAATGTTGTTCATTTAATCAAAATATTTGGCAGCAAATTGTTGGGGAATTATCAATTGTGTCTTTGTTTGCTATGTACTCTGTACTCAAGCATTTTATTTGTTATTGAACAGAAAATCAGTTATATGATAACAAATTAGTTTTGTTTACCACTCTACTTCTGCTCATAAATCAAGCCATTCAACATTTCAAAATACCATATGTTGAATACATGGTGGCTTTAGGCTTGATAAAATATGTTACAGGTATTTCTTTCCTTGGTAAAATGGCATATATTAAGGGGAAGCTATGTAACAATTGGAAAGGGGGAGGAGTCCAAATTTTCAAAGAGAGTAATCTAAACTCTAAACCTTTTCATTTCAATTTTTAATAATATTTGTCATCAAGGGAGAGATTGATGAGTTTGGAAAACTCCAAATTAAATTAATGATGATCAAATATTATTAAAATAATTAATTGCAAAATTATTAATTTGATCCTTCAATTTGTATTTGCTAATTAATAATTTTGTTGCTTGCAGATTTTGTTTTAGACCGAAAAGAAAAGGAGCAAGCCCAATGAGAAGCTAAAATTTAGCCTTGGAACAAAATGTTTTAATTATTATGGCTGAAGCAATGCTTGGTTAGTTGGGCCAGTATATTGTTGAAACAAGCCTAATGTGATAATGATCAGCCTTGATGCAAAATTATATATGATGAGTGGTTGAATTATTGTTATGATGTTGGGCCAGATTTAATCACTATTGTTAGCCCAAATCAATTTTGGTTAGAAACCAACTAGCTTGGTCCGAAAATTAAGAGAGAAAGCAAGGAATGCTTGCAACGGATATCCATCTTCATCATTTAGTGGACTTCAAATTTATTCAACTAGCATTAATAGCATTCGAAAGATGAAAGAGAAAATTTGAAATTGATTTAATTGCTTTTATTGCTTCACACGTTACTAAACAAGGGAAGTGGGAAATTAATTCATTTTTAATTTCATTCTTCATTTACATTGAAAGTTTTCTCTCTTATCTCTCTTCTCTCTCAAACTTTCAGTCACTTCACAGAGGAAATATGGAAGCTAAGGCAAGCTATCAGAAAGAAGAAGTTAGTAGCAAGGCCATTGTGATGATGGCATCAAGAAAAAGAAAATCTGAAGTATGGTGTGGCTGAGATTTTTACTACAAAAGGTAAGATGTGGTGAAGTGATCTCAAGCTTTCCATAACCAAAAATGGTGAAGATCCATTTCAGTCAGAGGAAGAAGATCCCTTGGAAGCATGGCTCGTCTCTACCTTTGCTCAACCACTACAGAAGGTAGCTACTGTAGCTACGTGGAGGATGAGGCAGAAGATTAGAGCAGGAGGAGCTGTCAAACATCAAGGAAGCATCATGGGCTAGGAATCCGTCTTGGGGAGCAAGTCAAGATGGAAAGGCCCAGATTGATGAAGCTTGGTGTGAAGGGAAGACACAGAGGTAATTGCATGTTGGTTATAGCATTCGGTTTCTTCTCCTCTCTCTCTGGCCGAACCGGTTTTGCATGAAGAAGAAGAAGATTAGCTCGGTTGGACCGGTTTCAACCTTGGAGGCTTCTCTTTCTATAATAAGGGTGAACAGCCAAGGCTTGAAGTAAGGAGTTAAGAGTGCAAAGCACAGAGTTCTCATAGCTACCTAAGCTAATAGAAGTTCTTCTCCTTCAATGTTCTTCATTTTATAATTTTTCTATTTAGTTTTGTCTGTCTTGAGTCTAATGGAAAAAGGCAAACAGTGAAGTTTGTAAGAAAAAGCCATAGAGCGAAAAAAGACAGAGTATACAAAACTAAAAGAAAAAGCCATAGATGTCCTAGAGGTCCTTTGTACATCTGTATTGTGTTTCATGATTCTGTGGGAATCCCCTTGCAAGTTGGGTTAGCACTTAGCAGTTGAAAGCTTGGTAGGTGACCAAGTCAAGTTCAGGATTGGGATTAGATTCTGGACTTGTCCCGGATAGGAAGGGTAGTTCCTAGGGAGAATTGGTGTATGTAATCATGATGATTATAGTGAAATTCCATCATTGTTGTGATGGAGACTAGATGTAGGTTGCACGCATTGCACTTAGCAGCTAAACCAGGATACTTCGTGGTGTGATTTTCTCTCTCTCTTCTACTCCATTTCTGTTTCTGCTACATAGGAGATAAAACTGAAAAATATCTCTTGCCTGGTTACGAGATAAAAAGAAAAAAAAGTCTCGTAGCTAGTACGAGACAAAAAGTAAAAAGTCTCCAGAAGTTGTTTCAAAGGCCAGCAAGCATTAATAAGCATAAAGGGGCTAAGTGATAAACCACTATTTCATGGTTTATCTTGTGCTCGATTGAGTGGTTTTTATCAACTCTTTACCCACTTATTCATACTATTTGCATGGTTTTACATTTGCCTTCCTAATTATGTGCTTTGCTTGAAAACATGCTTCTTTGGCCTTAAGTTCCCTATGTTTAAATCCTCTCTTATTACCATTAGATGCCTTGATATGTGTGTTAAGTGATTTCAGAGATTACAGGGCAGGAATGACTTAGAGGATGGAAAGGAAGCATGCAAAAGTGGAAGGAATACAAGAAGTTGGAGAAATTGCTAAGCTGTCCAGCCTGACCTCTTCGCACTCAAACGGCTATAACTTTAGCTACAAAGATCTAAATGACGCGGTTCCAGTTGCGTTGGAAAGCTATCATCCGGGGCTTCAATTTTATATATAATATGCTATAGTTTCTCTGACACTAGGCGACGCGAACGCATGCTCTACGTGGACGCGTCGCAGTTCCGAAAATTAGCGTGGCCGTTTTTCTCTCCAACGATTTCTGGGCTGTTTTCGATCCAGTTTTCGGTCCAGAAAACACAGATTAGAGGCTATAAAGTGGAAGAATCCATTAATTCATAATAATAAGCTCACAATTCATAATTTTTAGTTTTAGATGTATTTTTTAGAGAGAGGGGTTCTCTCCTCTCTCTTAGAATTTAAGATTTCTTACTTTCAGGATTGTTTCTATTTTATCAGGTTCAATTTTTCTTTTATTTTTCCAATTTAATTTATGAACTTTTCCATGCTACATTTGATATCTTTATTAGTACAAATTGAGGTATTTCAGTTTATAAATGTTTTATTCTATTTATGAATGCTTTTAATTTAATTTAGATATTTTCTTCCTTTTGGCTTTGGTTAAGTAATTGGTAACGCTTGAGCTGTCAAATAAAGCAGTGGTTGAAATTGGGAGTTGCTCCAATAACTCTAGTCTTTCCATAGGAATTGACTAGGACCTGAGGATTAAGCTAATTAATCCACTTGATTTACCTTCATAGTTAGAGGTTAACAAAGTGGGATTAAAATCCAATTCTCACCACAATTGATAAGGATAGGACTTCCAGTTCTTATACCTTGCCAAGAGTTTATTTTATTATTACTATTTTATTTTTCTTATCATTTAACATACTGCTTCCTTATTTTCAAAACCCCCAATTTACAAGACTCATGACCAATAATAAGAACATACTTCCCTATAATTCTTTGAGAAGACGACCCAAGGTTTAAATACTCGGTTATCAATTTTAAAGGGGTTTGTTACTTGTGACAACCAAAACGTTTGTAAGAAAGGTTGATTGCTTGGTTTAGTAACTATACTTGCAACGAGTGTTTACTATAACTTCTAAACCATCAATCTTCAGTTCTTCACTAAGATTCAACCCCCTTCTCTTAGCCACTGATAACCATCAATATATAAGAATCTAATAAATGAATTTATCATTAGTTTTGTCCAAAAAATAATAATAATAATTTTTTTTGGACAGAGGACTGTTATGTCTGACGGAAAAAAATGTTGGGGATTGATCAGTATATTAATTTTTTTAGGGACTAAAATGTCTAATTTTAAAATTCTTGAGGACTGATTTGAGTAATTATTTTGTCAGAAAATGAACGAAGAACTGATTTGTCTGCTGGAATAAAACTTTAAAAATATTTTTGTGTATTAATTTTTTTAAAGACTAAAATGTCCACTTTTAAAATTTTTATAACTGATTTAGATAATTATTCATATTTTATTTATTCAAAATATTTTTCCCAGAAAATAATTCACTTTCTTTTAAGAAAATTCTCGAGACAAGTCCAAAAGAACTTAAATTTAAGCACGGTATATATATGTAACTATATTTAGGGTTAGTTTAAATTGGTTTTTTAAAAAAATACTTATTTTTTAAAGAAATTTAATAAACGAAAATTATTTTAGATTTAAATAGACTTTTAAAAATAAATTTTTAATTATATCCAAATAAATTTAAAAAAATACTTAGTTTCTATTTTCTATATTGTTTGTTTTTAAAAAATAAATTATTTATTTTTTAATAAAAATACTTTTTTTAACAAATATATCCAAATATATTTAAAACTTAATAAAAATATTTTATTTTAATACAAAATATTTTTTTATTTAAATAAGTCCATCCAAACCAACACTTAGACTTGAATTAAACTAATCTAATTCAAATTCAAATTGTGTTTAGATTGGATAAATTTAAAATTTGAAGTAAATCAAGCTATGTCGAATTTGAATAAGTTTTTGGTTTTACTCAAAACATATCTAAGCTAAAATGTAAACAAAACAATTACGTAAATAATAATAATCATAATCATAATCCTATAAATACAAAATTATTAATCATATAGCAACAAATCACCCTTATCACTTTTTTATTTCCCTCGAGTTGTTTTCACGTTAATATATATCTGCTAATCCAACCACGAATATGTATTATGTTGTGGTTAAAAAAGAAAATTGACACATTTTTTAAACGGTTCATTTATATTGAACACAAAATCAGTTAGTTTTTTTTTTTTCTTTTTAAAAATTAATTAATATTTTATTAAACCGCAAAGTATTGTTCGAATTAGTCACCAAAAAAAAAAAAAAAAAAGTATTGTTCGAATCTGCACCAAAGGCAACTCTACCTATTCCGTGTCAGTAGCCCCGTGCAGTATATATATTATTGTATAGGGAATCTACACAAACAGATTCCGGGAAAATCCATAGATCGTATAAATATAAAAGCGAGAATCTTGCCAAAGCTAAGGGTTTCGTTATCTGAAGCATAAATCTGACGTGTGAAGAAACTACTAGTAATAATGAAGGGAATATCATCACCTCCAGATTTTCAAGGTAGCTTCTTCACTCTTCTCTACCTCGAATTAGGGTTATTCAGTTTTCATGATTTCTTTTGCGTTTTTCACTTTTCAGCTCCTATTTCTAAAGATTCATTCTTTTTTCTGCATCTTTGAATTCAATTTGTTTTCTACATGTGAAGCTCTTGCGGCTCAAAACGGGAACAGGTTATTCGGATGCATGTCAAACGGATCTGACTCTTCAAGTATCCTAAGAAACAACCATGAACACAGAACCTTCGTGACGATCGACAGCGACGAGGACGACAACGATTCATACAAGAAGGACAAAGAAACAGTAGTTGACAAAGTAAGAATCGGATTACACGTCGTAATACGGAGAGCCATTGATCTCGACGATTCATCAAGAAACTTCAATAATAAGCACTACAACGTGGTGTTTTGGGTTGTTCCAGGGCAAGAGTTTCGAACAAAAATAATCGAAGGTGTGATTCCAGTGTGGAACGAAGCTGGCATGGTTGAAATCGAGAGTATCGATGACCACGTGTTCTTGAACATTGAGGTTCAGAGATTCAACTCAAAATCTGATCCTGGAACGTCGTGTGGCAGGGTTGTTGTTGGTAGAGCAAAGATTCCGATCCCGAAAGATCTTTACCGGCAAAGAAGTGGATTTATTTCTTTGGTGAAGAATGAAGAAGGTGAGATCAAACCTGCAGGGAGGATCATGGTTGGAACGAGGCTTGAGAGGATTTAGCCATGGATTTCTCTGTGTTGGTTCTTTAGGATCCAGACATTATAGGGATAGATATGATTTGATGCGAGTCTTTTCATTTTCTATGTTTCTTTTTGTTTTTTTTTTTTTTTAATCTTTTCTATTTCAAATATCGCTTGTTAATTAGGATTCTACCATTGTTTTGGGATATTGGATAAAAAGATATACAAAAATTCAACCATTTTCAATTTTAGCTCTATTCCTCTAAATTTTATTATTTGTTTTTACTGTTTTTTATATGAAAAAGTATTATTAGTTAACATTAGTTATTTTTTTAAATTCTAAACTTTTTTGAAAAAATATAAAATTTGGAGTTTATAAATTAAGGTTTAAGATTAAGAATTTATTTTTTGGGATGTATAATTTAAATTCTTTTTATATTTAGGATCCAGACATTATAGGGATAGATATGATTTGATGCGAGTCTTTTCATTTTCTATGTTTCTTTTTGTTTTTTTGTTTTTTTTTTAATCTTTTCTATTTCAAATATCGCTTGTTAATTAGGATTCTACCATTGTTTTGGGATATTGGATAAAAAGATATACAAAAATTCAACCATTTTCAATTTTAGCTCTATTCCTCTAAATTTTATTATTTGTTTTTACTGTTTTTTATATGAAAAAGTATTATTAGTTAACATTAGTTATTTTTTTAAATTCTAAACTTTTTTGAAAAAATATAAAATTTGGAGTTTATAAATTAAGGTTTAAGATTAAGAATTTATTTTTTGGGATGTATAATTTAACATAAATAAAATATTTAAAAAAAATTATTTATATTCGCTGAAAAAATTGAGTATCTTGCATCATTCTTTTTATATTTACTCACAGTATTTTCATGTTTTTTAAATGTGTATGTCGGACTCTTTATGTTAGCTCTTTCATGAAGAGTTACCATAACTAATCATGTGTTCTTGACCATTATTACGGTTCAGAGATTGAATTATTTGAGAAGTAATGACGACAAATAAGGTTTAGAAGATAGATTTTGTTGGTATGGAGTTTGGGTTATGGGAGTGGTGGAGTTGTAGTGTGTGGTGGTTAAATTAAAACAACTATTTTAACTGTAGCTTGTTTATACGTTTTATTAATCATTAGGGAGATCAGGGAGGGAGCGAGTAAGAGTGTTTGAGAGAGTAAGTAATGTCATTATTTTATGCTTCTTTCTTTACTTCAATATTTGGTTGAAAGTGAAAGTTAGACTGGAATCGAACTGTGTAACTATTTGAATTGGTAGCAGTTTTTACGGCTACTAAGATATTTATTCATATATAAATATATATTACTTAATTTATTTTTAATATATTTTTTTATACTATTAATTAATTTTAGTAGTTAATTTTAATAGATAAATTATATATTTTGAAAATATTAAATATTTTCCTAATTTATAAGTAGAGAAAATTTAATTTTTTTACTTTTATTATTTTAATAATAAAATTTAAAATTTCTATTCATTAAAGAAGCATTGAGGCTGTTTTAAGTTACAGACACCTTCAAAAAGAAGATTGCAAATGGATTGGATGGAATATAGCTTGTAGAAAGAAAGAACAAGGAGGATTAAACTTTAACAATTTAGAGAAAATAGCTTGGCTACTGACTAGGAAACTTGGTATTAGTTCTTTTCGGAGTGGAGGACGGCAGAAAATCATCAAGGAAGAAATTGTTTAGAAGATTGGTAGAAGAATTTTAATTTAGATAAGAAAAGATCATTAAAAAAATAAAGAATTTTTAAAAGATTGTTAGAGGAATTTTAATTCAGATAAGAAAAGATAATCAAAAAAAGGAATTTTTTAGATTGTTAAAAAAAATTAGTTCAAATAAGAGAAGATCATTCATTTAAACAATATGATTCCTTAGTATTGTTTTGTCGATTTTTAGCAAATCGATGGTGGTTCGATATCTAGTGGTTTGGGAGCGAAACCTACTCCTCTATGCGAGTATCAGTTTTCTAGAAGTACATCAAAGCGTTTTCGATTAGACAAGTTTTGAAAATAAAAATAAAGAAAGTTTGTAAATTGATAAACGAAACTTAGAAAGTAGAGTTTTCGAAAACTAAATACAGGGTAAACGAAAAGGTTTGCATCAAAGTAAAAAGAAAACAATCAAAATGCCTTCGATTAGATCAAAGGATTTTAACATAAGCAATAAAATGCAGAAGGATAAACTAAACAAAGAAAGTAGAAAACACTTAATAGATAAAATCAATTGAAATGTTAAGTTTACAGAAAAATAAATTGAAAGAAAGAAGAAGGTGGAAGGAACCCTACAGAAAATATAACTCGATTGCAAACTCAGGAATTCCATGGGATGTGAGTGTGTTTGAGTGTTTTTTTTTTTTTGAGTAAAAGTTCCAACCCTTATTCCCTAATACTTCCTAGTATTTATAGGCTATCTTACATAACGAACAATTAAGTTACAATTAATTACAATTAAATAAAATTATAAATTTGAAATACAATCCCTCTTGGTAATTGTTCCCGCCGCGTGATTGTAAATATTCCGCATGTTTTTCTCGTATGATAGAAGCCACTAACCTTCCCACTTCCACAACTATTCGATTAGGTCTTCGAAGGCCTTACTCGATTTAGCTTACTCAATCAACAAAACAATCGAACGCCAATTGATGTTCCATAGTTCATTCAAATTTCGAACCATTTTTCATCTTCACTAAAGGTGCAAACACCCTAGTTCGATCTGAAAGATTCGAAATGAATCTTCGAAGATAATTTACTTTACCCAAAAACGATTGTACTTCCTTCTTCGATTTGGGTGCAGACAACGCTAATATTGCATCTGCTTTATTTTTATCGATAGCTATCCCTTTTTTATGAACAACAAAACCTAAGAAATTTCCTGTCGATACCCCAAAAGCGCACTTCAAAGGATTCATTTTTAGTTTTTTTTCCTCATAGTAAGGAATGCCTTTCTTAAATGGTCAATATATGTTGACCCACAGAAATCGATTTGACCATCACGTCATTGATATATACCTCCATAAATTTTTTGATAAATTCATGGAAAATAACATTCATTGCTCGCTGATATGTTGCTCCGGCATTCTTTAAACCAAAAGGCATAACCACCCATTCATATGAACCTAATGCCCCAGGACAACAGAAGGCAGTTTTAGCCACGTCAACTTCCGTAATAAAATTTGGTTATATCCAGAATAACCGTCCATGAAACTAAGAATTTCATTTCCTGCTGCAGAATCAATTAACATATCCGCAATTTGTATAAAATATTCATCCTTTGGGGTAGCATTATTCATATCTCGAAAATTGATACATACTCTTAATTTCCCATTTTTCTTCATCACCGGGACAATATTCGATACCCACTCCACATAACGTGCAGTTCGAATAAATTTTGCCTTGATCAAGCGTTCTATTTCTTCCTTAATTTTCACATTAATTTCAGGAGCAAAACGTCTTGGAGTTTGTTTCACAGGTCGAGCATTGGGTTTCAATGCTAATCGATGTTCTACTAGTGAACCATCGAGACCGGGAATCTCATGATAATCCCATGCAAAACAATCTTTAAACTTATGTAACAGATTGAAGAGTTCAATTCGAAAAGGATCAACAAGATCTTTACAAATATATGTAATTCGAAAATCATCAGGAGTCTCCAAATTAATTTCTTCTAAGGGATCCTGAGATTCGAACCCTTTATAATGATCATCCTCTTTAATTGAATATTTTTCAAATTCCAAAGGTTCTAAATCATAGATACAATCAAAAGTAAAATCAATGGAATTATCAAAAATAGAAGAAAATTGATCTTTAATTAAATCATCACTACTTTTATTTTCTACACACTGAGCCTCTGCTATTAAATCGGCAGTCCGACTCGTATCATTAGTTTCATTACAAGAAATAGGGAAATCATAACTAAATTCTACTGGAGGTGTCGAATCGAACACATTACAATTAGTAAATTTAGTAACCCTATCTGATTCAACTTTATCAGAAAAATCATCTTTATTTTCTAAAAACTGAAAATTATTTAAATAATTATGCAATGTTACCAGGTAGTTGGAAACTTCCTCCACCTAGTCCATAGTGCAGTCTTAGAGGTCTTTAAGAGAGACAGTCCCAACCAGTCGGCACGAAGCCCAAGTCTGGATAACGCAACTTCACCGAAAGACCTTCTGAAGTCAAATAGCACCCTTCACAATTGTAAGGATACAGAGATCGATAAACATTTAAAGGCTTTAATTTACGATTATATATCCTAAAATCGACATGCATTTGTTCGACATATAGACTCGAATCTGCTTTGACAATTTCAGGTTTTCCCTCCTTAGTCCACAGAGGTATGCTCTGATGCACTGTAGAGGGTACAACACCTACGCTATGGATCCAATCTCTCCCTAACAAGGCATTGTAACTGACTTTTAATGGCACCACTACAAACACAAAATACCTTTTTGATGACCCCACTTTTACAATCAAAGTGACCAACCCTTTTGCTGGCGTAGAAGCACCACTAAAATTAGTCACAGCAATGTTTGTAGGGACCAAATCATCAGGATGCTTTCCTATCTTTCCCAACATCCTTTCAGGCAGAAGACTAATCGCTGCCCCACCATCGATCAGCACCTTGTTTATTTTAAACCCATTCAGAATGGCAATAATATAAAGAGGGAGTAGATGAGACATTTGTCTCTCAGTAGGCCGAGGAAAATATCCTGACTCATCTTCGATACGAATGAAGGAGAAAGCCCCCTCATCCTCTTGATCATAGTCCTCATCTGGATTACTTTCACTTTTTCCAAGATATTCAGTTGGAATGATCGAGATCGTCCCTACCATGTCATCATCCCCTTCATCGAAATACTCTTCATCGACATCAACATCCTTATGTTTGTCAACTCTAGAAGACTGGGCAACTGTTTTGCCTTTTTCCATCTTTACAGGTGATTGAATATCTTTAGGATAAGTTTTCCCATTAGAAGGAAAGACAATTCGAGAATGCACAAAGGGCGTTGCCCCCTTGCTTACTTCCTTTCCTGTCTCTATTTGAAGTTTCATGCTTTGATTGAAACTCCTTCTACTGTCTCTGCCTCTTGGGTAACCCCTGGCTCGCCCTCGATAGAAGGCATATTGTTTTCGAGAAGGTGCTCGATGTCCCACTGAGGATTACGTCGATATAGATGATCACGCCTTTGGAATTTTTGACAATTTCTAATCCACTGAACACCTATGGCCTGAGATCGACTTAAAGGTGTAGTCACATCATGCTGAGGGATCTTTGAATTAGAACCCTCCACACGTCGAATTGGCTACCTCTGGCGTGCTTGTTCCTCCCTATGAGCCAATTCTTTTTTCATCCTTTCTTTTTCAAAGATTGCTTCTGCCTCAGCATCAAAGACAGCATTACACCGAGGACACAGAGATACGTCCCGGTCTTTGATTTTTTGTTGAACCAAGAAATCCAACAAGCTATTTCCTGTCCTGGGGTATACAGATCTCTCCTGTGACTCAAAATCATCAAGAGCCACATCGAAATCATAAGACATGCCAACCATGTTCACCCCTAAGCAAGGTTCAACATAACTAGCATCGACTTCGAAGGGATCTACATCAACCTTCATCTCCTTCTTACCATCATCGAATTTTAACTGTCCTTCCATGATTGCTTCTTGAATCAAATCCCTAAAACGGACATAACTGTTAGTCGAATGACTTGTTGCTTGATGAAATTTACAGTAAGGCTTTCCCTTTAAATCTTTTACGGAAAGTAAAGTTCTACCCTCAGGCAAAAACAATTGTTTATCCTTAAGCAACACATCAAAAATCTTATCAGATTTTAAGATATCAAAACTATCCTTATTTCAACTTTTAAGTTTTGAATCATTCGACTTTTCATTACCAGGAAGTTTTTTCAATAAGAAGCAAACATACGGAGGACCTTTCTTAAGTTCAGCTAAATCGACTTCTGTTTCGAAATCGAATTCCTCCTCTGAGGATTCCATGGTTACATAGGCAACCTTTTCTTTTCGAGTAAATGGTTTACTCTTTGACCTCTGCTCATTTCTATATTTTTCTTTCTCCTTTTTCATAAGTTCGGTCTGTCGAACCTTTTCAGCCAAATGAGCCAGATCAGGAATATGCACATTAAGCAACTTCATGCGCATATAAAATCCTAACCCCATGGTTGCTATTTTCACTATCCCATTTTCGGGTAATGTCACGTAACATCTACTTCTAGAATTTTTAAAACGTATTAAGTAATCATCGATGGTTTCACCATCTTCACGTTTTAAATCTACTAGATCGGTAACTGCTACGTTCATCTCTCCTCGATAAAACTGAGCGTGAAAAGTAGTTTCTAACTGATTCCATGTTGTAATAGAATTTGGTCTGAGATTCAAAAACCAAGTAAATGCATTCTTCGTCAATGACGAAGAAAAAAATTTTATTTTCAAATTTTTGTCATTAGCTAGGTTCCCAATCTCGACCAAATAACGAGCAATATGTTCAGTAGTTGATTCTCCAACTTCATCAGCAAATTTTGTGGTTATCTTCGGATTTTTCACTCCTCTTGGCACTTCATCCATTTGGACCACTTGGAGAAAAGCAGACACAAAATGTGGTTGATTCATAAAACCAACATTTAGTCCAACCCGATTTAATACCTCTTTTACAACTCTAGTGACTTGATAGCATTCGCCACCACGCAATCTGGCTAAAAAGTCATCAGCATTTTGACCTCGGGGAATCACATGAGGATTTTCTCGATTTGAAATATTGTTTTCATTTTGAAAATATTTTCCATTCCTCCGTTATTTCCCCTGGCATTATGCCTCTCACCTTCATCATAATAGCCAATTCGAGCAATCCTCTCGACTTGTCTAGCAAGACAGTCGAATCTCGATTCATGATCAGTTATCATGGGATTCAGAATTGTAGTCATTTGCTGAGTCAGTAAATTGACCAAGTCATGGTGACTTTCCTCCACTTGTTGTCGATATATTGCCATCGAATTCACAGCATTCGAAGTGGAGCCCACATTATAATCACGAGAATACTCGGAGTGCTGTTGTGGGTTTTGAACATTATTCACTCCATTTACTTTCCCAAAATAGACAGATGGCACAAAACCACCCACCGATGGGGTATAACCAGGAGGAAGACCATAAGAGGGCCACCCAGCAGTTAATGGAGGTTGATATGGTGGTACAGGGCCACGTGGACGAATATTACGTCCAACATTCCTAGTTTGAATAGTCGTAATGACTATACTTTCAGTTCCAATTGCACCTTCCGAACGTAAGGATACGTCGGCTTGTTGCATGGATACTGGTATGCTATCATTGGTGGATAAACCACCATTCACATTTGATAATTCATCAGCCATGTGAATGATCTTCCCACTTCCTAATTGCATACACTAACAATTACTGGAAATATTTATTTGACATACTTCAATTTAAAAACTGTCCCACCGTGAGTGCCAATTTGTTTCGTCGATTTTTAGCAAATCGACGGTGGTTCGATATCTAGTGGTTTGGGAACGAAACCTACTCCTCTGTGTGAGTACTAGTTTTCTAGAAGTGCACCAAAGCATCTTCGATTAGACAAGTTTTGAAAATAAAAATAAAGAAAGTTTGTAAATTGATAAATGAAACTTAGAAAGTAGAGTTTTAAAAAACTAAATACATGGTAAATGAAAAGGTTCGCATCAAAGTAAAAAGAAAACAATAAAAATGCCTTCGATTAGATCAAAGGACTTTAACATAAGCAATAAAATGCATAAGGATAAACTAAACAAAGAAAGTAGAAAACACTTAATAGATAAAATCAATTGAAATGTTAAGTTTACAAAAAAATAAATTGAAAGAAAGAAGAAGGTGGAAGGAACCCTACAGAAAATATAACTCGATTGCAAACTCAGGAATTTCCTGGGATGTGAGTGTGCTTGAGTATTTTTTCTGAGTAAAAGTTCCAACCCTTATTCCCTAATACTTCCTAGTATTTATAGGCTATCTTACATAACGGACAATTAAGTTACAATTAATTACAATTAAATAAAATTATAAATTTGAAATACAATCCCTCTTGGTAACTGTTCCTGCCGCGTGATTGTAGATATTTCCCATGTTTTTCTCGTGTGATAGAAGCCACTAACCTTCCCATTTCCACAACTATTCGACCAGCTCTTCGAAGGCCTTACTCGATTTCCTGAATCGAGTCTCCTACTCGATTTAGCTTACTCGATCAACAAAACAATCGAAATCCAAGTCAACGCTGATTACTTCCAACTTCATACTCATGCGCGTGTCTTCTCGAGAAACCACACTTGACTCATTTCGATTCAACTCACTCTTATCGAAAATATTTTCAATCAACAAGTATATAAAATTTTCCTACTTCTCAATTCTCAGTCTTCAATAAATACTAATAGCATTTTTATTATCTACAGCGAAATTCGCTTATTTTTCTTGTACATAAAATTTCGTTTTTGCTCATTATCTACGTAAACTTGCTCTCTTCTACATAAAATTTTTAAAATTTATTCAATTAATCACTAACCGTACTGGACATTAAATTGGATGGTTTAAATATTTATGTATGCGATTTAGACAAATTAAAATGAAGTACAAGTAATTTTAAAAATTTTAAAAAAAATCTCAAAAATTTAAAAATTTTAAAATAGTCTCTTTAAATGTTTTTGTTCTTTTTTTAAAGTTAAACGTCTTATATATTTTTATTAATAAAAATAATAAAATATTATTAAAAAATATAAAAATAACAAAATATATACTAAAAGATAATTTTATTCATTATTAATTTTTTCTTAAAGATAGATATTATTTTATTATTATAAAATAATAATGTTTCTATAAGGAAGTACAAAAGAAGTTGGGTATTCCCAATTATCACCAAATATGATTGGAAGACAAATAGCTTAAGAAAGAGTAAAGTAAGAATAAAGAGAAATTATTAGCATTCATCAGGTATGGCTATTGAGTTCACACACTAGATTGCTAGCTTCTTGCACTATCTCTGGCGCTAGGCTTATTAGCTTTTCAAAGACACACCTATTCCTCGCTTTTCAAGTGCTCCAAAACAACGCCACGATGAAGAGGATGTTTTGTCTACCTTCGATTTGAGCCGCTGCCCAAGATAAGGCTCGTTGCCACCAATTGATGAAGGTCTCCTCTTCTCTTTACCATAAGTCAGTGGTTATTAAGCTTAGACTCCAGATTATTGAAGACAAAGGGTATTGAAACAAGGCATGAGAAATTGATTCATCTTTCAACATGCATCTTGGGCAAGTGGCGGGGATGGATGCAAACCGGCTATGGATTTGTTGCAAAACCGGAAGCTTTTCATGAAGACTGTTCCATAAAAAAATCTTTATTTTATGAGGTAATTTCAATTTCCAAATGCTATTCCATACTCTGTTGTTCTGTATGTTTTGAGGCATCAATGAAGTTGGAGAATGAAAGAACCCATAAGCAACTTTGTATCCTGACCCAACTTCGTATATACCAGATTTTGTCCAGCACCAATTAATTTCATCCTCCTCCTCTGTTGGTTTTATGGAAAAAAATTTATTGCATATATCAACTGGAAAAATTGACTCAATTAGGTTTCTGTTCCAGCTTCTATCAGGATTTAGTAGCGCACTAACATAATACACTTGCAGATTCGGTGGGATTGTGACTGCAGCTTGAGGGACATTAAAGGGCAATGGTGGTGGGAGCCAGGGATCATGGAAGATGCAGACATTAGCACCAGAGCCTATTTTCCATAACAAGCCTTTCTCAATCACCTTGTGGCCTTCAAGAACACTTCTCCAGCCCCATGACGGTATGCTTCCTATCTCTGCATGTAAGAAATTTGTATATCTGAAATATTTAGCTTTGAACATTCTTGACAGTGTAGAATTAGGGTATTTCATTAGACGCCAACATTGCTTGCCCAATGAGGCCAAATTTTGTGCCTTTAGGTCTTTAATCCCTAACCCTCCTTCTTTCTTCAGTCTCGTCATTATGTCCCATTTATTCCAAACCATTCTTCGTTCTGCGCCTTTTTGACCCCACCAAAATTGCGAGAGCATGCTATGAATTTCAGTTAACAGCGTGTCCGGGAGCTTGAAACAAGAGAGTGTGTAAATAGGAATCGCTTTTCACACCGCTCTCAATAGCGTGTGCCTGCCACCTAAGGACAATAAACTTCTTTTCCAACCCATAATCCTCTTCTGAACTTTATCCTTGATAGCTCCAAAGTTTGCTTTCTTTGATTTCTGAACTATGGAGTGCAGCCCCAAGTATTTGTCTTGGGCTCTGATATGTTAAATATTTAGTGTCTGCGCAATTGCTAGTCTTGTGTTCTGAGGTGTGTTGTGACTGAAAAAGATGGCCGACTTGTTCAAATTGACTTTTTGCCCACTGAAGCCTTCGTAGATCTCTAGCAATTCCAAAATGATTTGGCTTGTATTAGGTGAGCCCTTGCAAAAAAGGATTGAATCATCAACAAACAAAAGGTGATTAACTGTTTGGCATCTCCGATTAACTTGAACTCCTTGAATTAATCTGTTTTGCAAAAACTTGGTGCACGAATTGTGAATCACACTTTTCACAACTCCTACCACTAACCAGCAAGTGCACTGGGTCGTCCAAGTAATACCTTACGTGAGTAAGGGTCGATCCCACGGAGATTGTTGGCTTAAAGCAAGCTATGGTTATCTCGTTATTCTTAGTCAAGATATTAATGATAATTCTTTATTTCAATAGTAAAAAGTAAAAGAGCATCGAATAAATACTTGTTATGCAGTAATTGAGAACAGATTGAGGTTTTGGAGATGCTTCGTCTTCTGAATCTCTGCTTTCCTCCCATCTTCTTCTTCACACATGCAAGGTTCTTTCCATGGCAAGCTGTATGTTGGTGGATCACCGTTGTCAATGGCTACCATCTATCCTCTCAGTGAAAAGGGTCAATGTACATGGCTAATCATCTATCGGTTCTCACTTGTGTTGGAATAGGATCCATTAATCCTTTTGCGTCTGTCACTACGCCCAATACTTGTGAGTTTAAAGCTCGTCACAGTCATCCCTTTCCGGATCCTACTCAGAATACCACAGACAAAGTTTAGACGTTCCGGATATCAAGGATGCTGCCAATTGATTCTAGCTTTTACCACGAAGACTCTGGATTCATGGGATTGAACGCTCTGTTGTCAGGATAGGCAATCAAACTCTTGAACCAAGAACCCAAGAGATATACACTCAAGCTATTATAGATAGAACATAAGTGGTTGTTAGGCACGTGTTCATAGGTTGAGAATGATGATGAGTGTCACGGATCATCACATTCTTCACGGTTAGGTACGAGTGAATATCTTAGAACAGAAACAAGCGTGTTGAATAGAAATTAGAAGTAATTGCATTAATTCATCGAGACACAGTAGAGCTCCTCACCCCCAATCATGGAGTTTAGAGACTCATGCTATATAGATACAATGTAAAACGTGAAAAAATGTCATGAGATGCAAAATAAATCTCTAAAAGTAGTTTTTATACTGAACTAGTGACCTAGGGTTTACAGAAATTCACTTCTGGGGCCCACTTGGTGTGTGCTTGGGCTGAGTATTGAAGCTTCCAAGTGTAGAGACTTTATTTGGAGTTAAACACCAGGTTGTAGCCTGTTTCTGGCATTTAACTCTGGTTTGTAACCTGTTTCTGGCGTTTAACGCCAGAATAGGATAAGGACTTGGCGTTAAACGCCAATTTGCGTTGTCAAAACTTGAACAAAGTATAGACTATTATATATTGCTGGAAAGCCCTGGATGTCTACTTTCCAACGCAATTGAGAGCGCACCAATTGGGCTTCTGTAGCTCCAGAAATTCCATTTCGAGTGTAGGGAGGTCAGAATCCAACAGCATCTGCAGTCCTTCTTCAGCCTCTGAATCAGATTTTTGCTCAGGTCCCTTAATTTCAGCCCGAAAATACCTGAAATCGCAGAAAAATACACAAACTCATAGTAGAGTCCAGAATTGTGATTTTTGCATAAAATCTAATAAAAATATACTAAAAAGTAGCTAGATCCTACTAAAAACTATATGAAAATATCCCCAAAAAGCGTATAAAATATCCGCTCATCACAACACCAAACTTAAATTGTTGCTTGTCCTCAAGTAACTAGATAAATAAAATAGGATAGAAAGAAAATCAAGAGGCAATAACATCTCCGAGTTTCACATGAAGCTCAAATTCTCATTAGATGAGCGGGGCTAGTAGCTTTTTGCTTCTGAACAGTTTTGGCACCTCCATTTATCCTTTGAAGTTCAGAATGGTTGGCATCTGTAGGAACTTAGAATTCAGATAGTGTTATTGATTCTCCTAGTTTAGTATGTTGATTCTTGAACACAGCTACTTTATGAGTCTTGGTCGTGGCCCTAAGCACTTTGTTTTCCAGTATTACCACCGGATACATAAATGCCACAGACACATAACTGGGTGAACCTTTTCAGATTGTAACTTAGCTTTGCTAAAGTCCCCATTTGGAGGTGTCCAGAGTTCTTAAGCACACTCTTTTTACTTTGGACCATGACTTTAACCGCTCAGTCTCAAGTTTTTCACTTGACACCTTCACGCCACAAGCACATGGTTAGGGACAGCTTGGTTTAGCCGCTTAGGCCAGGATTTTATTCCTTTAGACCCTCCTATCCATTAATGCTCAAAGCCTTGGATCCTTTTTTCCCTTTCCTTTTGGTTTAAAGGGCTATTGGCTTTTTCTGCTTGCTTTTTCTTTTTCTCCCCCTTTTTTTATTTTTCGCATAATTTTTTTTTCGCAAGCCTTGTATTCACTGCTTTTTCTTGCTTCAAGAATCAATTTTATGATTTTTCAGATTATCAATAACATTTCTCTTTTTCATCATTCTTCAAGAGCCAACAATTTTAACATTCATAAACAACAAATTCAAAAGACATATGCACTGTTCAAGCATTCATTCAGAAACAAAAAGTATTACCACCACGTATAAATAATTTGAATTTTTCTTATTAAGAACTCAAAAATAAAATTGCATTCTTATTCTAAAAATCTGCTATTTTATTCATGTTCAATGATGATGAAAAAGATAAATTATAACTTATTTGGGGAATAAAAATAAAAAAATGAAGATACTAATTCTTACTACTCATATAACTTCTAAGGTAGATTTCTTAAAAGTAAAAGTTATCACAGAGTTAAGACTAAGATTAGGACTCAACAACCTTTATTTTGGGAGATGGATGCTCCTTTAGTCTGTGGGGTGCATGGCCCTTCAAGAGACAGCTTCTGGCACTTCAGCTCTTGTAGCTCACGCCCCTACTCCTCTTGTTCCTTCAGCAGTTTGCAGAGCATGCTATTTTGAACCTGCTGTTCTTCCTTCAGTTGATCTATAGCTTCTTGCAACTTGGTGACAGATGCTTCTAGGCGGGTCCAGTAGTCAATCTGAGGGATTTCTAGGAGAAACTCATGTGCCCTCCTTTTGATGGAGTTATCTTGCACTTGTTGTCCTTCTATTAACCTTTTGGTGATTGGTTACTCAACTGGGATATACTCATCCACTCCCATCTTCACCCCAGCATCTTTACATAGCAGAGAGATCAGGTTTGGGTAAGCTAATTTGGCGTCAGTGGAGTTCTTGTTTGCAATTGTGTAGAGCTCACAAGAAATCAGATGATGAATCTCCACTTCGTTTTCCAGCATAATGCAGTGAATCATCATTGCTCTTTTGACAGTGACTTCAGAGCGGTTGCTGGTGGGCAGTATAGAACGCCCAATGAAGTCCAGCCAAACCCTAGCAATTGGTTTGATATCTCCTCTCTTGAGTTGATTTGGGACACCTTTTGTATTGGTTATCCACTTGGTTCTAGGGATGCATATGTCCTCTAGAACTTGGTCTAAGCGCTTATCAAATCTCACCATTCTCCTATTAAAGGATTCTGGATCATCTTGTAGTTGAGGCAGCTTGAAGACCTCTCTTATTCTGTCCTGGTGGAAGTACATAATCTTCCCTCTGACCAAGATTCGAAAGGTATAGAAAGCGGCTCCAGTTAATCTCTGCTTATTTGTTTGCCACATATTTGCGTAGAATTCCTGAACCATGTTTTTACCTACCTTTGTCTCAGGATTAGCCAGAATTTCCCAGCCTCTTTTTCGAATCTGCTCTTGGATCTCCAGATATTCGTCTTCTTTCAGATCGAATTTAACTTCCGGGATCACTGACCTTAGACCCATTATTTTGTAGTAATGGTCTGCATGTTCTTTTGTTAAGAACCTCTCTTGATTCCAAAGTAGTTTTGGAATATTATCTTTCTTTCCTCTTGAAGTGGTTTGTTTTCCTTTAGAAGCTATGATCTTAGTGAGTCTTAGCTCAGTGATCATGCAAAGCACACCAAACTTAGAGGTTTGCTTGTCCTCAAGCAAAAGAAAGGAAAGGAGAGGAATAGAAGAAGAGACAAATTCGAATTGTGGAGGAGAGGGGGTGGCCGAATGTGAATTTAAAGAGGAGGGGGTGGGTTCAAAAATTTTAAAAAAGATATGCTAGAAGATATGATTTGTAAAAAGATAATTATGATATGCAAAAGATGTAGTTTAAAATTGAAAAGATAAGAGGGAGATTTGAAAAAGATAAATCTAATTTTTGAAAAGATAGTATGATGATTTGAAAAAGATTTGAAAAGAATTTAAAAAGATAGATGAGTTTTAAAAAATATTTGAAAAGAATTTAAAAAGATAGATGAGTTTTGAAAAAGATTTGAAAAGAAGTTGAAGAAGAATGAAGAAAGATATTTAGGCTTGAGACTAATTTGAAATTGAAATTGAAAAATGAGAATTTGTAACATTTTCATGCAAAAAATCATGGATGGAAATATGAAAATTTTAAAAAAAATTAAAGTGAAAAACAAACTTCCTCCCCTCCACACTTCTGGCGTTAAACGCCCATTTGTAGCTTGTTTTGGGAGTTTAACGCCCATTTGTTGCTTGTTTTGGGCGTTTAACGCCCAGCCAGGTACCCTGGCTGGCGTTAAACGCCAGAAATCCTTTGTCACTGGGCATTTTTCTAAACGCCCAGGATGCTGTAATTCTGGAGTTAAATGCCCAGAATGGTACCCATTCTGTAGGGCTGGAAGTGAGTCAAGCCAGTTCATGAGCCAGCTCAAGCTCGACTCGTTAACAGCTCGATAAGCTAAGCTCGTGAGCTGGTGAGCCAAGCTTGAACCTGAAATTGAGCTCATAAATTAAATGAGCCGAGCTTGAGCTTGGATAAGCTCAGCTCATTAGCTCATGAGCTGGCTCGATTATATATATATATATATATATATATATATATATATATATTATAACAATCTTAATTATTTAATATTTATATTTATTTTTTATATATAATTTTAATATAGGACATAAATAAAAAATTTATAATTTATTGATAGATAAACAATATATAAAATTGATCTTTTCAAATATTTTTAAAAATATATAGGTTATAATTTATTGATATAAAATTATAGATTATGTATTTATGTTTCTCTTATTTGAGCCAGCTCGTGAGCTCGAGCCAGCTCGTGAGCTTTTGGTGAGTCGAGCTTGAGCTTAAGAAATAAGCTCGATTGTTAATGAGCTGAGCCGTGAGCCAAGCTCAATTTTCGTGAGCCGAGCTTGAGCTTGGTCTAGCTCGACTCAGCTCGGCTCACTTCTAGCCCTACCATTCTGGCGTTTAACACCCAGAAAGGTATCTTTACTGGCATTAAACGCCCAGTAGATGCTTCTTTTGGGCGTTTAACGCCCAAAATTCCCTTTAATGGCGTTTTTGTGCCAGTGAGCTCCTTTTCTCTGCTTTATGCTCTGAATTCTTCTGTAACTCTCTGAACTCATGCAATTGGTACTTTACCTTGAAGATTATTTATATTAAACTCGTATAATTATTATTTAAATAACAAATAAGCTTTGCTAATGGCTGGGTTGCCTCCCAGCAAGCGCTTCTTTATTGTCTTTAGCTGGACCTTGCTGAGCTTTTAATCTAGCCTCAGCCTTGAGCATTCTTGCTCAATATTTCCTTCAAGATAATGCTTAATTCTCTGTCCATTAACAATGAACTTCTTATTAGAATCAATGTCTTGAAACTCCACATAGCCATATGGTGACACACTTGTAATCAGATATGGTCCTTTCCACCAGGATTTCAGTTTCTCGGGGAATAATCTGAGCCTAGAGTTGAACAGTAGAACCTTTTGTCCTGGTTCAAAGACTCTGGGTGACAGTTTCTTATCGTGCCACCTTTTTGCTTTCTCTTTGTAAATCTTAGCATTTTCGAAAGCATTGATTCTGAATTCCTCTAGCTCATTCAGCTGGAGCAATCTTTTCTCTCCAGCTAATTTGGCATCAAGATTTAGGAATCTGGTTGCCAAGTAGGCCTTGTGTTCTAGTTCCACGGGCAAATGACAGGCCTTACCATACACAAGCTGGTATGGAGAAGTCCCTATAGGAGTCTTGAATGCTGTTCTGTATGCCCATAGAGCCTCATCCAAGCTTCTTGCCCAATCCCTTCTACGGGTAATTACAGTCCGTTCCAGGATTCTTTTTAGTTCTCTATTAGAGACTTCAGCCTGCCCATTTGTCTGTGGATGATATGGAGTTGCTACTTTGTGGCTAATTCCATATCAAACCATAGCAGAGTAAAGCTGTTTATTGCAGAAGTGAGTGCCCCCATCACTGATTAGTGCTCTAGGGAGACCAAACCTGTTGAAGATATGTTTCTGGAGGAACTTCAACACTGTCTTAGTATCATTAGTAGGTGTTGCAATTGCCTCTACCCATTTAGATACATAGTCTACTGCCACCAGAATATATGTGTTTGAGTATGATGGTGGGAAAAGCCCCATAAAGTCAATACCCCATACATCAAACAACTCAATCTCCAAGATCCCTTGTTGAGGCATGGCGTAACCATGAGGCAGATTACCAGCTCTCTGGCAACTGTCATAGTTACGTACAAACTCTCGGGAGTCTCTATAGAGAGTAGGCCAGTAGAAGCCACATTGGAGGACCTTGATGGCTGTTCGCTCACCTCCGAAATGGCCTCCATATTGTGACCCATGGAAATGCCATAAGATCTTCTGTGCCTCTTCCTTGGGCACACATCTACGGATTATTCCGTCTGCACATCTCTTAAAGAGATATGGTTTATCCAATAGGTAGTACTTTGCATCAGAAATTAATTTCTTTATTTGCTGCCTGCTGTACTCTTTGGGTATGAATCTTACGGCTTTATAGTTTGCAATGTCTGCAAACCATGGTGTTTCCTGAACGGCAAATAGTTACTCATCCGAAAAGGTTTCAGAGATCTCAATAGAGGGGGAGGACGCCCCTTCTACTGGTTTTCTGTCCCTTTTCTGTCTCTTATTTCTATATCAAACTCTTGCAGAAGCAACACCCATCTTATGAGCTTGGGTTTTGAATCCTGCTTTGTAAGTAGATATTTAAGGGCAGCATGGTCAGTGTACACAATCACTTTTGATCCTACTAAGTATGATCTAAACTTGTCAATGGCATAAATCACTGCAAGAAACTCTTCTTCTGTGGTTGTGTAATTTTTCTGTGCATCATTTAAAACACGGCTAGCATAATAAATGACATACAGAAGCTTGTTATGCCTCTGTCCCAATACTGCACCAATGGCATGGTCATTGGCATCACACATTAGTTCGAATGGTAATGTCCAGTTTGGTGCAGAAATAACTGGTGCTGTGACCAGCTTAGCTTTCAGAGTTTCAAACGCTTGCAGACACTCTGTGTCAAACACAAATGGCATGTCAGCAGCTAGCAGATTGCTCAGAGGTTTTGCAATTTTTGAAAAATTCTTTATAAACCTCCTATAGAATCCTACATGCCCCAGAAAGCTTCTGATTGCCTTAACATTAGCAGGTGGTGGTAATTTTTCAATTACTTCCACTTTAGCTTGATCCACCTCTATTCCCTTGTTTGAAATTTTATGCCCAAGGACAATTCCTTCAGTCACCATAAAGTGACATTTTTCCCAGTTTAAAACTAGGTTGGTCTCTTGGCATCTTTTCAGAACAAGTGCTAAATGGTCAAGGCAGGAGCTGAATGAGTCTCCAAATACTGAAAAGTCATCCATGAAGACTTCCAAAAATTTCTCTACGATATCAGAGAAGATAGAGAGCATGCACTTCTGAAAGGTTGCAGGTGCATTGTACAGACCAAAAGGCATCCTTCTGTAGACAAACACTCCAGAAGGACATGTGAATGCTGTTTTCTCTTGGTCCTGAGGGTCTACTACAATTTGGTTGTAACCTGAATAACCATCCAAAAAGCATTAATATTCATGACCTGCTAGTCTCTCTAACATCTGGTCTATGAATGGTAAAGGAAAGTGATCCTTCCTGGTGGCTGTATTGAGCCTTCTGTAATTAATACACATACGCTACCCTGTAACTGTTCTTGTAGGAACCAATTCATTCTTTTCATTATGAACCACTATCATGCCTCCCTTCTTGGGGACAACTTGGACAGGGCTCACCCAGAGGCTATCAGAAATAGGATAAATAATCCCAGCCTCCAGTAACTTTGTGACCTCTTTCTGCACCACCTCCTTCATGGCTGGATTTAGCCGCCTCTGTGGTTGAACCACTGGCTTAGCATCATCCTCCAATAGGATCTTGTGCATGCATCTTACTGGGCTGATGCCCTTAAGATCACTTATGGACCACCCAATAGCTGTCTTGTGTGTTCTTAGCACTTGAAGTAGTGCTTTCTCTTCCCGTGGATTTAAAGAGGAGCTTATGATCACAGGAAAAGTGTCATCTTCTCCCAGAAATGCATATTTCAGGGATGGTGGTAGTGGTTTGAGCTCGGGTTTAGGAGGTTTCTCCTCTTCTTGAAGAATTTTCAGAGGCTCTTTTATTTCCTCTGATTCCTCCAGATCAGGCTGAACATCTTTAAAGATGTCTTCTAGCTCTGATTCGAGACTCTCAGCCATGTTGATCTCCTCTACCAGGAAGTCAATAATATCAACGCTCATGCAGTCTTTTGATGTGTCTGGATGCTTCATTGCCTCAACAGCGTTCAGCCTGAACTCATCCTCATTGACTCTCAAGGTCACTTCCCATTTTTGGACATCAATGAGGGTTTGTCCAGTTACTAGGAAAGGTCTTCCTAGAATGAGAGTTGCACTCTTGTGCTCCTCCATTTCCAGCACTACAAAGTCAGTGGGAAAGGCAAATGGCCCAACCTTGACAATCATATCCTCAATTATGCCTGATGGATATTTAATAGAGCCATCAGCAAGTTGAAGACATATCCGAGTTGGTTTGACCTCTTCAGTCAAGCCAAGCTTTCTAATAGTGGATGCATGTATTAGATTGATACTTGCTCCAAGGTCACATAGAGCTGTCTTGGTACAAGTACCCTCTAATGTGCATGGTATCATAAAGCTTCCGGGATCCTTAAGCTTTTCTGGTAAGCTTGTTAGGATGACTGCACTGCATTCTTCAGTGAGAAAAACTTTTTCTGTTTTTCTCCAATCCTTCTTATGACTTAAGATCTCTTTCATGAACTTAGCATAAGAAGGTATTTTCTCAAGTGCCTCTACAAATGGAATCTTTATTTCAAGAGTCCTGAGATAGTCTGCAAAGCGGGCAAATTGTTTATCCTATTTTGCTTGGCGGAGTTTCTGAGGATAAGGCATTTTGGCTTTATATTCTTCAACCTTAGTTGCTGCAGGCTTATTTCCTACAGAAGTAGGTTGAGAAGCCTTCTTGAGGGAGTTATTATCAGCACTTGCAGGTGTCTGATCCCTCATGGGCGTTTGAACACCAAGATTGGACGTGGATTTGGCGTTTAACGCCAGATTCCAACCCTTTTCTGGCGTTTGAACGCCAGAACCGGACATGTATTGGGCATTTAACGGTAGTTTTTCACCCTTGTCCGGCGTTTGAACGCCAGCCTTATTCCTCTCTGGGCTCTTACTATCCTCAGAGGGATTTTGGTTAGCAGGTTGCTCATCCTCTGTCAGCTGTTCCTTTCTTGGCTTTCTGCTACTTTGAGTTGAGATATTTAATGTTTTTCCACTTCTTAATTGAACTGCTTGGCACTCCTCTGTTATCTGTTTTGATAACTGCTATTTTGTCTGATTCAATTGTGATTCCATATCCTTGTTAGCAATTTTGGTTTCTTGTAGCATCTCCTTAAATTCTGCTAACTGCCTTGTTATAGAAGATAGTTGCTGATTAAGTTCAGAAACTTGTTCCTGAGGACTAAAGTTAGTTGATACTGCCTTAGCTTCTTCTTTCATGGAGGACTCATTACTTATGTACAGATGCTGATTTCTAGCAACTATATTAATAAGCTCTTGAGCCTCTTCAATAGTCTTTCTCATGTGTATAGATCCACCAGCTGAGTGGTCTAAAGATATCTGATCTTTTTCTGTAAGCCCATAGTAGAAGATGTCTAATTGTACCCACTCTGAAAATATTTCAGAGGGGCATTTCCTTAGCATCCCTCTGTACCTCTCCTAGGTGTTATAAAGGGACTCATCATCCTCTTGTTTAAATCCTTGGATGTCCAACCTTAGCTGTGTCATCCTTTTTGGAGGGAAATATTGATTCAAGAATTTGTCTGATAACTGTTTTCATGTTCTTATGCTTGCTGTAGGTTGGTTATTTAACCACCTCTTAGCTTGATCTTTTACAGCAAATAGAAACAGTAATAATCTGTAGACATCCTGATTTACTTCCTTGTCACGTACTGTGTCAGCAATTTGCAAGAACTGTGCTAGAAACTTAGTAGGTTCTTCCTGTGGAAGACCGGAATACTGGCAATTTTGCTACACTATGACAATGAGCTGAGGATTTAGCTCAAAACTGCTTGCTTTGATGGGAGGTATACAGATGCTACTCCCATATGCAGCAGTAATGGGGTTAGCATATGACCCCAGAGTCCTTCTGGACTGTTCATTTCTATTTAGGTCCATGATGGATAAAATGGAGTTGATATGAATTGCAAACAAAATATATTTTTGTTTTTATTTTATTTAAGTGGTAACAAACCGAATTATTAAAAATAATAAAATAAAATAATTAGAAATTAAAATATAAATTTCGAAAACCAAGAGAAAAATAAATTTGAAAACAAAAACAATTACTTAATTAAGAAGATTTGAAAAACTTTGGATATGATTTTTGAAAAAGATTTTGAATTTTGAAATTTTAAAACTAAGATAAGATAGAATAGAAAGTTTTTAAAATAAAAATCTGAATTTTTAAAGGAAAATTCGAAAATTAATTAAAATAAAGAGAAAAGATATTTTTGAATTTAATGAAGAAAGAGAAAAACAGTAAAAATGACACCAAACTTAAATTTTTAGATCAAAACAAAGGAAACAAACAGAAAAAACTTTGAATATCACGATGAACGCTAAGAACAATTTTTGAAAAATTTTTAAGAAAATAGAAACACAAAGGACACCAAACTTAAAAATATGAAACTAAACTCAAACAAAAAAACTCAATTATTAGTTTATAAAAATTTGCGAAAAAAATTTGAAAAAGAAAATAAGGATTTAAAAAAAGTTTCAACCAAAAATAATAATAGAAGACGTAATATTAGTGACTCTAAACTAAAAAGATAAATTTTTCCTAATCTAAGCAACAAAATAAACCGTCAGTTGTCCAAACTCGAACAATCCCCGGTAACGGTGCCAAAAACTTGGTGCACGAATTGTGAATCACACTTTTCACAACTCGTACCACTAACCAGCAAGTGCACTGAGTCGTCCAAGTAATACCTTACGTGAGTAAGGGTCGATCCCACAGAGATTGTCGGCTTGAAGCAAGCTATGGTTATCTTGTTATTCTTAGTCAGGAAATTAATGATAATTCTTTATTTCAATAGTATAAAGTAAAAGAGCATCGAATAAATACTTGTTATGCAGTAATTGAGAACATATTGAGGTTTTGGAGATGCTTCGTCTTCTGAATCTCTGCTTTCCTCCCATCTTCTTCTTCACACATGCAAAGTTCCTTCCATGGCAAGCTGTATGTTGGTGGATCACCGTTGTCAATGGCTACCATCCATCCTCTCAGTGAAAAGGGTCCATGTACATGGCTAATCATCTGTCGGTTCTCACTTGTGTTGGAATAGGATCCATTGATCCTTTTGCGTCTGTCACTACGCCCAATACTTATGAGTTTGAAGCTCGTCACAGTCATCCCTTCCCGGATCCTACTCAGAATACCACAGACAAGGTTTAGACATTCCAGATCTCAGGGATGCTGCCAATTGATTCTAGATTTTACCACGAAGACTCTGGATTCATGGGATTGAACGCTCTGTTGTCAGGAGAGGCAATCAAACTCTTGAACCAGGAACCCAAGAGATATACACTCAAGCTATTACAGATAGAACATAAGTGGTTGTGAGGCACGTGTTCATAGGTTGAGAATGATGATGAGTGTCACGGATCATCACATTCTTCACGGTTAGGTACGAGTGAATATCTTAGAACAGAAACAAGCGTGTTGAAAAGAAAATAGAAGTAATTGCATTAATTCATCGAGACACAGCAGAGCTCCTCACCCCCAATCATGGAGTTTAGAGACTCATGCTGTAGAGATACAATGTAAAACGTGAAAAAATGTCATGAGATGTAAAATAAATCTCTAAAAGTAGTTTTTATACTGAACTAGTGACCTAGGGTTTACAGAAATTGAGTAAACTAAGGTAGGTGATAAACCCATATTTCATGATATATTTTGTGCTCAATTTAAGTGATTTATTCAACCCTTCACCCACTTATTCATGTGAAATTGCATGGTTTTACTTTCCCTTCCTTATTATGTGATATATATGAAAAACATGTTTCCTATGCTTTAAAAATAATTATTTTAATTACCTTTTATTACCATTTGATGCCGTGATTTGTGTGTTGAGTATTTTCAGATCTCCTAAGGCAGGAATGATTTAAAGGATGGAAAGGAAACATACAAAAATGGAAGGAAAGCACAAAATGGAGTTTTTGAAGAAACTGGCAGCGACGCGAACGCATGGACGACGCAGCCGCATGCCCAGCGCGAAAAGCAGCGACGCGAACGCGTGACTGACGCGGACGCGTGCCTTGAGCAGAACGCACATGACGCGTACGTATGACCGAAGCGAACGCGTGATAAGGAAAACTCCAGATGATGCGACCGCGTCCACACGGACGCGTGACAGACGCCACGCACCAGAAACTGCAGAAAACGCCCCCAGCGATTTCTGAAACCCTTTTTGGCCCAGATCCAAGTACAGAAAGCACAGATTAGAGGTTATAAAGTGGGGGAATGCATCCATTCATAAGGAGGTCGATTATTATTCACTTTTTACAATTTAGATGTAGTTTTTAGAAAGAGATGTTTTCTCCTCTCTCTTAGGTTTTAGGATTAGGATTCCTCTTAAAGGATTTAGGATTTCAACTCTTCATCAGGTTCAATATTTCTTTTACTTTATATTTCTCTTTTACTTTCAGATACTTTAATGCTCTCATTTAATTATTTATGTTGCCAAATTGGCTTATGAACTCTCTATGTTTAGATTGATTTTCTCTTATTAATGCAATTGAGGTATTTCAGATTTATGATTCTTGTTTAGTTTTTTATATTCTTGGCTTTAATTGATTAACTGGAGGCTCTTGAGTTATCAACTTATTGTGATTGATTGTTATGTCGGCTAATTGACTAGAATTCCACTAACTCTAGTCTTTCCTTAGGAGTTGGCTAGGACTTGGGAATCTAACTAATTAGTTCACTTGACTTTCCCTTGCTTTCGTAAAGGTTAACTAAGTGGGATTAACTTTAATTCTCATAGGAGTAACTAGGATAGGACTTCCGAATTTTCATACCTTGCCAAGAGTTTATTTTGTTATTTATTTATTTTACTTGTCATTTAAATTACTTGTTCCTTACTTTCAAAACTCCCAATTTACAAAACTCATAACCAATAATAAGAACACCTCCCTGCAGTTCCTTGAGAAGACGACCCGAGGTTTAAATACTTCGGTTATCAATTTTAAAGGGGGTTGTTACTTGTGACAACCAAAACGTTTGTACGAAAGGATTTTCTGTTGGTTTAGAAGCTATACTTACAACACGATCATATTTTTATATTTCTTTACCGATAGAAAAACCGATCGTCAGTAGGTAGTGCAGAAATCCACTTCTGGGGCCCACTTGGTGTGTGCTTGGGCTGAGTATTGAAGCTTCCATGTGTAGAGACTTTATTTGGAGTTAAACGCCAAGTTGTAGCCTGTTTCTAGCGTTTAACTCTGGTTTGTAACCTGTTTTTGACGTTTAACGCTAGAATAGGGTAAGGACTTGGCGTTAAACGCCAATTTGTGTTGTCAAAACTTGGACAAAGTATGAACTATTATATATTTCTGGAAAGCCCTTGATGTCTACTTTCCAACGCAATTGAGAGCACGCCAATTGGGCTTTTGTAGCTCCAGAAATTCCATTTTGAGTGCAGGGAGGTCAGAATCCAACAGCATCTGCAGTCCTTCTTCAGCCTTTGAATCAGATTTTTTGCTCAGGTCCCTCAATTTCAGCTAGAAAATACCTGAAATTGCAGAAAAACACAAACTCATAGTAAAGTCCAGAATTGTGATTTTTGCATAAAAAACTAATAAAAATATACTAAAAAGTAGCTAGATCCTACTAAAAACTATATGAAAATACCCCCAAAAAGCGTATAAAATATCCGCTCATCACTCTGCCTTGTGTAGCAAGAAGGAAAGCCCTTCCGCACAAAAAAGAAATAGATATGAAGATAGGGGGTCACCCTGTCGGATGCCCCTATTTGGCCTAAAGTAGCCAAAAGGTTGCCCTTCCCCAACAACAGAGTAAGAAACAGTCGTTACCAATTCCTTAGACCAGTTAATCCATTTAGCATCAAAGCCTAGCTTTTCCATGATATACCATAAGAAGTGCCATTCAACCCTATCATAAGCCTTGCTCATATCTAGTTTAATAGCCATCTCATGATCTGCTCCACTTCTCTTATTTTTCAAATAGTGCATACATTCGTGGGCAATTAGAATATATTTTCTGAAATGAGTCTACCTTTGAGAAAAGCACTCTGATTTGGGCTTATGATTTTATTCATAATACCTTGTAGTCGGTGCACCATAAATTTAAAAATAATTTTATACATAACTGAGGACAAACTAATTGGTCGTACTTGGCATCTGGCACCTTTGGAATCAAACAAATTTGAGTATGGTTGAAGCTTTTTAAAAGTCTGCCACTGTGAAAGAAACTTTGCACTGCCTTAAAAACGTCACCTCCAATTATATCCCAGAAAAAGTGAAAAACTTAGCTGTAAAACCGTCATCACTAGGAGCATTCTGAGCATGAACACTGAACGTATCTCTTTTGACCTCGTCCATAGTTACCGGCCTTTGGAGCCTACGTTTCATGGAAGCTGTAACCTTAGGCTCCAAATCCTCCAAATATGGATTCGGATCAACCGAACAAGAAGAAGTAAAAATATCGCAGAAGTAGTCTTCAGCTACCTTTGCAATATCCTTCGATTTTGATGCAATCTTATTGTTCCTCCCAACTAATCTCCAAATTCTGTTCCTTCTCACCCTTGATTGAAATTTCTGGTGAAAGAATCTGGTGTTCTGATTTCCTTCTTTTAGCCATTTGACTCTAGATTTTTCTCTCCAATAGCTCTCTTCTTTCATATATGCTAGCTCCAACTTCTCTTCCAATCTGGTAATCTCCTTTCCCCCATTGATTCCAGCCACTCGCAGCTCCTCTAGGCTAGCTTGAAGGTCCTCATTTTCTTTCCGAGAGTTTGCTTTGTGAGTTATCTTCCATTGAACTAATCTATGTCTACATTCTTTCAACTTTTGGGCCAAGGAGAACATAGCCGAGCCTACTATCCATTTTCCACACTTCACTGACAACTCTTTTGACATCATCTTCTCCACACCAATGTTTCTGGTATTTGAAACGCCTTTTACTATGCCAGGATTGAGGTTCAGTTTCCATCAAGATAGGAGCATGATCCGAGCTTGATTCGGTGAGCCTGTGCACCACTGCATTCAGAAATTCCAGCTTCCTTCCCATCCCTACTAAATAGCGGTCAAGCCTCTCCTTCACCAAATCCTCTCCTTGTCTTCAGTTTGTCCACGTGAAAGGCCGCCCCACCATTCCAATATCCACTAATTCGTTGCTATCAATAAAATTAATGAATGTTGCAATGGTAGTTGCTGATTTTTGGCCTCCACCCTCCTTTTCCGCTTGACTTATTATAGCATTAAAATCTCCCGTTATTACAACTTTTCCTTCCAATTGTTCACACATTGTTGTAAGCTCCTCAAACTGTAAGGCTCGAATTTGTTCCGAACAGCTCAAATGGACACCAATGAACGTCCATACCCCATTGTTTCTGAACTCCTTAACTTCAGCTGCTACGAAGAATTCCCCGCTGTTTATAATTTGAACATTGATGCTGTCCTTCCAAGCTAGCGAAGTCCTTCTGCCGTTCCTGATGGGTTAACAATATGCCAGTTTTCATAGCTGCATGCCCGGATTTTTGCTTCCGCCTGTCGAGATTGGTTCTTTGTTTCACTTATGAACACAATCTCGGGGGAGTGGGATTTACATATCCCTTTTAGGGTGTGAATTGTCAGGGGTCTCCCCAAACCCTGACAATTCCAAATTATAGTTCTCATGATGCCTTGGGTGCCATTTGTAGGCTGGCACCCTCCACCCCCTGTTCAACTGTATTTTCATCCTCTGTTCTTGCTTTCTTTGTAGATTCTTCAACTATACCACTCATCAACCTTTTCTTGGATCCAGCTTTAGTATCCAACCCTCCAGCACCTTGTCTTGCTAATTTTTTTTCCACTTTCTGCCTTTCTCTGTTGTGAGACATTGCCCAATAGTGAATTGTATAGGTTGTCCTTCATCTTCCTTGGCATTGGACTGACCAGCTATGATAATCTCCATGCATTCTATTCTAGAGTTGGCTGATTGAGGTGACTCAGGTACTGCCTTGTTGCCAGTGTTTTGTGGTTTCAAACTTTGTTCCTCCTCTTGCATTGACATCCCCAAAAATTCCTCCAATAAGCAGTTTAAGACCGGGTTTTTCTTACATTGAGTAGCCTTATTCTGATTCTGGGCTGAGTTGTTGAATGTTCTTTCTCTTTCAGAGTTAATTCGTATTCCCACTTGGCTGGCTTTAACCCATTCGCCAATGTCATCCTCTTTTACCCTATCACTCTCTGTGTCCTTCAGCAGATCATGGTAGTTTTTCACCTCGTGACCCAATTTTACGCAGTAGGTACAGAACTTTCCAAGTCTCTCATAGCGCAATGCCACCTCTACCTCCTTTTTATTAGGTCCTACAACAATTAACTGATCCCTCACTTTCTTGGTAGCTTCAATATTGATCTTGGCCTTTACAATCCTAGTTTTTCTACCTCTCATCTGAAATTTACCTACCTCTAACACTGTGCCCAGCCTCTCTCCCAATTTACGTCCAACTTCGAGGGTTTTAAATGATTCTGGCAAACCCCAAAATTGAACCCAAACTGGAAAATTAAAAACAATCTCTTTATCACCGTTCTAATCTTCCTTCCATCTCTTGACATGGAGTACGTAATCCTTGAATAGCCATGGAGAACCACGTTCAACACACAAGATATCCACCTCTTTATTAAAAAAGAATTGGAAGTAATTGTCCCCTTTATCACTCATGCTAAATCCCTCCAGATTTCCCCATATAGCCTTTAAAGCATTCCCCATGGTTCCAACTGAGAAGGTTTTGGAAGCAAAGAGTCTGCCATAGAGACTATTGGAGCAAGCGTTAATACCTTCTGATATGTCTGCCTCTTCCAGCAGAATCACATTTCTATCTCCTTTTCGGTTGTCTTCCTCGGTCCGATCTTCAACCCTCCTTGCCTCAGTCATGCAGATTACGTAGATTATCTTTGTCAAACTAGTAGTCAAATATTTGTGTTGAAATTTAATTGACGTTGACAGTGTAGCCTTGACGGCAGCAAAGACTCTGTTAAAAACCCTAACAGAGCACTAAAAACCCTAACAGAGCACTTGTACTCCCATGTTAAAGTCACAAAAACTCCTTTCCTATTAATTTTATTCATTATTAGCACTAAAATGTCATAAAAATAATATTATTTAATTATTAACCTTTTATACCTACATTAAGACAACTTTAAACTGCAAGCCTATTTTGTGCAACATGAACATAATACTTAGATTTGTCAAGATATTTCTTCTATAATGTTGTAAAGTATTACGAGTTTTACATTGAAATTTTGTAAATCATCCACATTGACTTTATGGTTGACAAAAAATTACAAATTTAACTTCATAGATAACTTAGTTCACATTGCATACAAGTTTCAAAGTGTTGTCCTCATAAATATTTACATAAATATTTTTAATTAGTTATGTGAAAATTTAATATTAAATGAGAGTTCTTTTATCTCTTTAAATAACACTAGCTCATTATGTTATCTTCTTCATCATTAAAGAATGATCATAGGATATAATATCTATAAATTAAATTAATATATTACACGGTCAAAAATAAATATAAATTTAATTATTTACAATTATTTTTTAAAAAAATAATGACATTTTAAAATTGATTTATAATTTATTTTAAAAATATATAAAAAATTTTGTATGTAAATAATTAAATTTGAGACAAATAGAACAAAAATTTTAGAAATTAAAATTTATTAATTTACAAATAATTATATATAAATAATTTAAAAAAACTATTTTAAAATTTTAAAAATTTTTAAGGATTTTTTTTTTGAAAAATTTTAAATTTTGTCAAAAATTGTTTTGTACTTCATCATAGGAATTAATTTATTTAGATTACACACGTATAGGGTGGCAAAGCGGACCAGTCCGTCCCGTCCTGCCTGGGCCCTCGCTGTAAAACGGGAAAGGCCGGCCCACTCCCGCCAACTAATAAGGTGAGGTCAAAATGCTAGGCTACTCCGCTTTATGGCGGATTGGCGGACTAGTCCATTTGACTCTTTTTTTTTTTTTTGAAAAATAAAATTCATTAAAATTAATAAAAAATAATAATTAAAAAATCAAATACAAATAAAGAATAGTTAAATTATAATATAATTTTTTCACTATCTTTTTTCTATTTTTAACTTCAATAAAATTATTCAAAATAATATTTATCAATAGAATCATCTTTATTTTAAAAAAATAAGTTACATAATTTGAGTATATATACGAAATTGTAAAATAAAATAAAATAAAGTTAATAACTAAAAGAAGAATAAAAACAAAAAATAAGAAAAAAGTGTTTGAAAATTATACAATTATTAATTTTGTAGCACTAATCACTCTTTTATTTAATAAAAAAGAAAAATAAAAACCCTTGGTCTGGCGGGCTAGCCACCCCGTCCCGCCAAAATCCGCAAATTTGGCGGTGCAAGTTTAGCGGATTTTTTTTTGGCGAATTCTAAATCTTAGTCTGATATGCCATTTTTAACGGGTTTGGCGGGTCGACCCGACGGATTCGACTTGTTTTACCACCCCCACATACGTAGATATAAATGTCAAGTTGGCTATAGCCGATTCCTTCTTACTTCTGGCACCTATGCAAATCGGTAGCCTAACAGTCCCGTCCAGTTTGATGAAGAAGTGCCTTAGGCCCATTACGCCAGGTTGGTGGGTTTGGAGGTTTGCATATTTTAACCCGAGGGCATCGAATGCGTTCTGAAACAATATGTTGGAGTTAGCGCCTGTATCTACTAGGATTCTTTTCGCGAGACCCGTTCCTACCCTGGCCGTGATGACCATTGGTGGTTCGTCTGCTAGGTCCCCAAACTTGCAGTCCTGTTGACTGATGAATCCACATTTCATGATATTTATTTGCTTTAATTGAGTGAATTTTATTGACTTCTCTTGCATTTATTCATCAAAATAGCATAGTTTTGTGAATTTCTTCTAATTGTGCTTAGTGATGAAAACCATGCTTTTCATGCTTAAAATTGCTAATTTTAATTTCACTTATATTCCATTCGATGCCTCGATGTGTTTGTTTAAGTGATTGAAGTTTTAGAAGGTAAGGATGGCTTGGAAGGATGAAGGAAAAGCATGCAAAAGTGGAGAATTCATGAAGAAATGGAGTTTGGAGTGTTTTACAGCCATGTGTACGCACAAGCATTCATGCCTACGCACAACTGTAGTTTTTACATCCATGCGTATGCAAAGAAATTTATGCGTATACACGATTGCATTTTTCACAACCATGCGTACGCATGGTCAGGCATGAGTACACACGAATGCAATCATGTGACTCATTAATGAGAAGACACTAGGGGCGATTTTTGGACCTGCCAGAGCCCAATCCAACTCATTTCTGAAGCTATTTGAGACCAAATTCAAGAAGGAACAAGGGGAGAGCAATTAGTTTTAGCTAGAAACATGCTTTAGGTTATATTCTAGAGAGAGAAGCTCTCTATTCTCTCTAGAATTAGGGTAAATTTAGTTAATCCCTTCTTAGATTTAGGTTTAATTACTTGTTTGATTTAATTTCCTTTACATTTCCTTGTTTTATTGTCTTCTCTTCTTAGTTTTTCTTGTTAATTTCTTTATGTTGCGATGTTTACTTTTATGAAACCTTCTTGGATTTTCATATTCATTAATGTAATTTATGTTTTATGCTTCTTATTGTTTAATTGAGTTGTTATTGTTACTTTCTTACATTTGGTAGTCATAGATTTTATTAATTCATGCTATTTACTATGCTTTTATTTTATACTTTCCAAGTGTTTGATAAAATGCTTGGTTGAAATTTAGAGTAGAATTTTGTATTCTTGGCTTGGATTGGGTAATTGAAAACTCTTGAATTGTCAAATTCTTTTGTTGATTGGTGATTGAGGATTGTTAGTTGGCTTGAATTCCACTAAAGCTAATCCTTGATTAGGACTTATGGATTAGAGTTGATTTTGCTCACTTGACTTTCTTTCAATTGTTAGAGGATAAGTAAGTGAGGGCAAAAGACAACTACCATCATAATTGAGGATGATAATGAGGATAGGAATTTCAATTCTCACTCTTTGCTAAGACCTTTCTTAGTTGATAGCTTATTTTCTTGTTATTTACATTTCTCGCCTATCCTTCAAAACCCCAAAAATACTTTACCATAACTAATAATATGCACACTTCCTTGCAATTCCTTGAGAGAAGACCCGAGGTTTAAATACTCTCGATATTTATTAGGTTTGACTTAAGTGAAAAACAAATTAAACTTTGATTAAGGGTTAATTGTTGGTTTGGATCTATACTTTGACGGAATTATTTTGTGAAAATTCCTAACCGATGATTTTTCTCACATCAAGTTTTTGGCACCATTTTCGGGGAGTTGTAAATGTGCGCTTATTATTGGTTATTGTTAATATGTTAATACTGTGAATAACTTGATTTTTGGCTTATTTGCTAGTTATTGTTAATATGTTAGAGAATTCCAGATTCTTTGCTTCTCTGTATTGGTGTTTGAACACCCAGGGGCTGCTCCCTTGCTGGCGTTCAACGCCCAGTGAAGGCTTCCTCACTGGCGTTCAACTTTGACACTCCATTTGGAGTGCTCTGTTTTCACTACTGTGAATTCTATCTCTTGTCTGATGCACATGATCATGACTCTGACAACTAAAAGAAAAACAAAATGAAAATGAAATAAAGTTGAGTAAAGTTGGGTTGCTTCCCAACAAGTGCTCTTTTAACGTCATTAGCTTGACGGTTAGCTCCTTACGGAGGTGAGTATGGGCTCAGATTTTCGCCCCTTGCAGTGAATCTTCTTCCTGTCCTCTCATGAATGAGCTCTACATGCTCTAGAGATAGGACACGACTCACTGTGTGTGGTAAGACTGGCTTCTTAGTGAAGATAAATCTCATGCCAGGTGAGAGGCCTTCAGTAGGGACTTTCTTGTCCCTTCAGCCTTTAGGTACTTTCTTTTTAGTACCTTTGTGCTTAGAGCGTGTTGAGGGCTGCCCAACACCAAACTTAGAATTGATGTCTGGGGCTCTGCAATGCTCTGTACAGAAAGAGAGGGTTGGCACACTAGGTGTTGCACAGTTATTTCTCTTTTAGAGGGAGACTTAGGATGAGGCATCTTGAATAAGATGTTATTCTCCCCTAACTTTAGGGTTAGTTCTCCCTTAGCCATATCAATGACAGCATTGACAGTCATCCTCATCCTCTCCTATGTCCAAGACAATGAAGTTTGTAGGGATGTAGTGGTTTTCAACTTTAACCAAGACATCCTCTGGTGCACAAAATTGTGATCACACTTTTCACAACTCCGCACAACTAACCAGCAAGTGTACTGGGTCGTCCAAGTAATACCTTACGTGAGTAAGGGTCCATCCCACGGAGATTGTTGGCTTGAAGCAAGCTATGGTCATCTTGTAAATCTTAGTCAGGTGGATTCAAATGGTTGAGGTTTTGATAATTAAAAGATAAATAAAACATAAAATAAAATAAAGATACTTATGTAATTCATTGGTAGGAATTTCAGATAAGCGTTTGGAGATGCTTTGTTGCTTCTGAACCTCTGCTTTCCTATTGTCTTCTTCCAATCATGTGTGCTCCCTTCCATGGCAAGTTGTATGATCCTCTCGGTTGAAAAATACCAGGTACGGTTTCTGCACGGCAAATCAACTGTCGGATTTCTCGTCTCAGATGAAAAATACCGGGTACAGCTACCGAACGGCTAATCATCTGTCGATTCTCGCTAGCGTTGGAATAGGATCTCTCTATCCTTTTGCACACTGTCACTGCACCCAACATTCGCAAGTTTGAAGCTCGTCACAGTCATCCCTTCCCAGATCCTACTCGGAATACCACAGACAAGGTTTAGACTTTTCGGATCTCAGGAATGCTGCCAATTGGTTCTAGCCTCTTCCACGAAGGTTCTAACCTCACGGACTCGGTCCGTGGATTAGAGACCCAAGAGAATATACTCTGGCTGTCGTCCAATGACTATGTTGAACATCATGTAGACCGCTTGTGGTTATCAGGCACGCGGATCTTGGCTAAGCGAGTAACGAAGATAGTGGGTGATTGTCACGGATCACCCCTTCATTCTGACTTAACTGAATTAAGTACGAGAGTATATCTTGGAGAAGATGTAAGCGTGAATTAAAAGAGAAACAATAGTACTTGCATTAATTCATGAAGAACAGCAGAGCTCTGCACCTTAATCTATGAGGTGTAGAAACTCCACCGTAGAAAATACATAAGAGAAAAAGGTCTAGGCATGGTCGTGTGGTCAGCCTCCCAAATGTAACATAAGATGATAAAGTCTAAGGAGTAAACATCCAGAGATGCGAATACAATAGTAAAAAGTACTATTTATACTAAACTAGTTACTAGAGATTACAGAAAATAAGTAACTAAGTGCAGATAGTGCAGAAATCCACTTCCGGAGCCCACTTAGTGTGTACTTGGGCTGAGCATTGAGCTTTACACGTGCATAGGCCATTTCTAGAGTTAAACGCCAGCTTGAATGCCAGTTTGGGCGTTTAACTCCAGTTCTGGTGCCAGTTCTAGCATTTTACGCCAGAAAAGGGTCTCTGGCTGAACCATCAAATCTCAGGCAAAGTAAGGACTATTATACATCGCTGGAAAGCCCAAGATGTCTACTTTCCAAATCAATTGAGAGCATGCCAATTGAGCCTCTCTAGCTCCAGAAAATCCATTTCGAGTGCAGGAGGGTCAGAATCCAATAGCATCTGCAGTCCTTTCTCAGCCTCTGAATCAGACTTTTGCTCAGGTTCCTCAATTTCAGCCAGAAAATACCTAAAATTATAGAAAAACACACAAACTCATAGTAAAGTCCAAAAATGTGATTTTTGCATAAAAATTAATAAAAATATAAAAAAAGTAACTAAAACATACTAAAAACTATGTAAAAATAATGCCAAAAAGGGTATAAATTATCCGCTCATCACAACACCAAACTTAAATTGTTGCTTGTCCCCAAGAACCTAAAAACAAAAATAGGATAAAAAAAAGAGAAAATATAATAAATTTCAAAAATATCAATGAAGATTAGTTTCAATTAGATGAGCGGGAATAGTAGCTTTTTGCTTCTGAATAGTTTTGGCATCTCACTTTATCCTTTGAAGTTCAGAATGATTGGCATCCATAGGAACTCAGAATTCAGATAGTGTTATTGATTCTCCTAGTTCAGTATGTTGATTCTTGAATACAGCTACTTTATGAGTCTTGGTCGTGACCCTAAGCATTTTGTTTTCCAGTATTACCACCGGATACATAAAAGCCACAGACACATAACTTGGTGGACCTTTTCAGATTTTGACTCAGCTTTGCTAGAGTCCCCAGTTAGAGGTGCCCGGAGCTCTTAAGCACACTCTTTTTGCTTTGGACCACGACTTTAACCACCCAGTCTCAAGCTTTTTACTTGGACCTTCATGACACAAGCACATGGTTAGGGACAACTTGATTTAGCCGCTTAGGCCAGGATTTTATTCCTTTGGGCCCTCCTACCCATTAATGCTCAAAGCCTTGGATCCTTTTTACCCTTGCCTTTTAGTTTAAAGGGTTACTGGCTTTTTCTGCTTGCCTTTTCTTTTTTCTTTATTTTTTCTTTATTTTTTGCCATTTTTTTGCAAGCTTTGTGTTTTCACTGTTTTTTCTTGCTTCAAGAATCAATTTTATGATTTTTCAAATTATCAATAACATTTTTTTTTCATTATTCTTTCAAGAGCCAACAATTTTAACATTCATAAACTTCACTATAAAAAATATGCACTGTTCAAGCATTCATTCAGAAAACAAAAAGTATTGCCACCACATCAAAATAATTAAACTATTTTCAAGATAAAATTCGAAATTCATTGACTTCTTTTTCTTTTTTAGAAAACATTTTTCATTTAAGAAAGGTGAAGGACACATGGAACATTCATAGCTTTAAGACATAGACACTAAACACTAATGATCATGTAATAAAGACAAAAACATAGTCAAAACATAAAGCATAAAAACCAAAAAACAGAAAAATAAGAACAAGGAAATTAAAGAACGGGTCCACCTTAGTGATGACGGCTAGTTCTTCCTCTTGAAGATCCTCTGGAGTGCTTTAGCTCCTCAATATCTCTTCCTTGCCTTTGTTACTCCTCTCTCATGGCCTTTTGGTCCTCTCTGATTTCTTTGATGAGGGACTTCCTCATGCTCTTGTTGAGCTCTATGAGTGGGCTCTCTTGTTTGCTCCATCCTCTTTCTAGTGTTGGGCTTTTGAGATGAGTCTCTCCATCTCCCATGACTCAGAGGTGGAAGCAATTGCCTTCCCTTTCCTATTTCTAGAGATTTCTCCGGCCTTAGGTGCCATTAATGGTTATGAAAAAACAAAAAACAGAGCTTTTTCCCACACCAAACTTAAGAGGTTTGCTCGTCCTCGAGCAAAAGAAGAAAGAAAGGATTAGAGGAAGAAGAGATGAAAGAGATGGAGGTGTGTGAATGGTTCGGCCATGGGGGTTTTAGGTGGTTATGATGTGTGAAAATGAAGGAGTGATTAGGGGCTTATATAGGAGTGGAGTGGAGAGGGAATTCTTCTAATAGGGGTTGGGTTTGGGAGGGAGATGGTTTGAATTTGAATGGTGAGGTAGGTGGGGTTTTATGATGGGTTTTTGGGGAATAGTGGATAGATGTGAATGGTGAAGAGATTATGGGGAAGAGGTATTATTGTGATTGGTCAATGGTGTTTGGGGAATGGGTATTGATGTGATTGGTCAAGGGTATTTAGGGAAGAGTGTTATGGAAAGGTGTGAAGAGGAGAGAAGAAGAGAGTTGGGGTAGGTGGGGATCCTGTGAGATTCACAGATCCTGAGGTGTCAAGGAATTCTGGTCCCTGCACCTTTCTGGCATTTAAATGCCCTCTGTGTGCCATTTCTGGCGTTTAACGCCATCTCTGTATTAACGCCAGGCTGATGTCCCTTTCTAGCATTTAATGCCAACCAGACACTTTTTTCTAGCGTTAAACACCAGTCTGTCTGCCAATTCTGGCGTTTAACGCTAGCCAGACAGCCAGACACCCTTTTATAGTGTTAAACGCCAGTCTGTCTGCCAATTCTGGCGTTTAACGCCCAGAATGCTGCCAGACTGGGCGTTAAACGCCCATTCTGCTATCCTTACTGGCGTTTAAACGCCAGTAAGCCTGTCCTCCAGGGTGTGCTATTTTTGATGCTATTTTTGATTCTGCTTTAATTCTGCAGCTATTTTTGTGACTTCACATGATCATCTACTGGTGCACAAAATTGTTACATATTACTCTCTTACAATTTCGCACAACTAACCAGCAAGTGCACTGGGTCGTCCAAGTAATACCTTACGTGAGTAAAGGTCGAATCCCACGGAGATTGTTGGTTTGAAGCAATCTATGGTTATCTTATAACTCTTAGTCAGGATATAATATCAATAATAATTTTTAGTTTGAATTGTAAAAAGCAAAAGGGCAGAACACAAATTATACTTGTATGCAGTAATGGAGAATATGTTGGAGTTTTGGAGATGCTTTGTCTTCTGAATCTCTACTTTCCTCTGTCTTCTTGTTCACGCACGCATGTCCTCCTATGGCAAGCTGTGTGTTGGTGGATCACCGTTGTCAATGGCTACCATCCATCCTTCCAGTGAAAAAGGTCCAGGTGCGCTGTCACCGCATGGCTAATCATCTGCAGGTTCTCAATCGTACCGGAATGGGATTTACTATCCTTTTGCGTCTGTCACTACGCCCAGCACTCGCGAGTTTAAGCTCGTCACAGTCATTCAATCCTTGAATCCTACTCGGAAAACCACAGACAAGGTTTAGACTTTCCAGATTCTCTTGAATGCTGCCATCAATCTAGCTTATACCACGAAGATTCTGATTAAGAGATCCAAGAGATATTCATTCATTATACGATGAATGGAAGTGGTTGTCAGGCACGCGTTCGTGGGGGAATGATGATGATTGTCACGTTCATCACATTCATGTTGAAGTGCAAATGGATATCTTAGATAGGAACACGCATGTTTGAATGGAAAACAGAAATACTTGCATTAATTCATCGAGACACAGCAGAGCTCCTCACCCCCAACAATGTAGTTTAGAGACTCATGCTGTCAAAGAGTACAAAATTCAGATCTAAAATGTCATGAGATACAAAATAAGTCTCTAAAAGTTGTTTAAATACTAAACTAGTGACCTAGGTTTACAGAAAATGAGTAAACTATGATAGATAGTGCAGAAATCCACTTATGGGGTCCACTAGGTGTGTGCTGGGGCTGAGACTCAAGCTTCTCACGTGCCTGGGCTGTTTTGGGCATTCAACGCCAGGCTGTAACCTGTTTCTGGCGTTGAACTCCAACTTGTAACGTGTTTCTGGCGCTGGACGCCAGAATGCAACATGGAACTGGCGTTGAATGCCAGTTTATGTCGTCTATCCGTGAGCAAAGTATGAACTATTTTATATTGCTGGAAAGCCCTGGATGTCTACTTTCCAACGCAATTAGAAGCGCGTCAATTGGATTTTTGTAGCTCCAGAAATCCATTCCGAGTGCAGAGAGGTCAGGATCCAACAGCATCAGCAGTCCTTTTTCAGCCTGAATCAGATTTTTGCTCAGCTCCCTCAATTTCAGCCAGAAAATACCTGAAATTACAGAAAAAACACAAACTCATAGTAAAGTCCAGAAATATGAATTTTTCCTAGAAACTATTGAAAATAAACTAAAAACTAACTAAAACATACTAAAAACTATATGAAATTAACCCCAAAAAGCGTATAAAATATCCACTCATCACAACACCAAACTTAAACTGTTGCTTGTCCTCAAGCAACTAGATAAATAAAATAGAATACAAATGAGTCAAGAAACAATAATATCTCAGAGTTTTTGAGTGAAGCTCAGATTCTAATTAAATGAGCGGGGCTAGTAGCTTTTTGCTTTCGAACAGTTTTGGCATCTCACTTTATCCATTGAAGCTCAGAATGATTGGCATCTATAGGAACTTAAAATTCAGATAGTGTTATTGATTCTCTTAGTTCAGTATGTTGATTCTTGAACACAGCTACTTTTATGAGTCTTGGTCGTGGCCCTAAGCACTTTGTTTTCCAGTATTACCACCGGATACATAAATGCCACAAACACATAATTGGGTGAACCTTTTCAGATTGTGACTTAGCTTTGCTAAAGCCCCCAATTAGAGGTGTCCAGGGTTCTTAAGCACACTCTTCTCTTTGCTTTGGACCTTGACTTTAACCGCTCAGTCTCAAGTTTTCATTTGACACCTTCACGCCACAAGCACATGGTTAGGGACAGCTTGGTTTAGCCGCTTAGACTAGGATTTGATTCTCTCAGGCCCTCCTATCCACTGATGCTCAAAGCCTTGGATCCTTTTTATTACCCTTGCCTTTTGGTTTTAAGGGTTATTGGCTTTTTCTGCTTGCTTTCTTTTTTTTTTTTTGCAAGCTTTGTATTCACTACTTTTTCTTGCTTTAAGAATCATTTTTATGATTTTTCAGATTACCAATAACATGTCTCATGTTTATCATTCTTTCAAGAGCCAACATATTTAACATTCAAGAACATCAAATTCCAAAGACATATGCACTGTTCAAGCATTCATTCAGAAGGCAGAAAGCATTGCCACCACATGTAAACAATTAGAATTTATTTTATTAAAAACTCGAAAATTATTGCCTCCTTGTTCTAAAGAAAATCTTCTATTTTATTCATGTTTAATGATGATGAGAAAAATAAATTATAGCTTAATTGGGGATAAAATAAAAATATAAATACTAATTGCCATTATATGACTCCTAAGGTGAAACTCAAATAATAGAAAAAAAGTTATCACAGGAAGATCAGAACTCAACAACCTTGACTTTGGGAAGCGGATGCCTTTTTAGTCTGTGGGGTGCTTGGCCCTTCAAGAGATAGTTTCTGACGCTTTAGTTCTCTTAATTCACGCCCTTGCACCTCTTGTTCTCTGAGCTGTTTGCAAAGCATGCTGTTTTGATTTTGCTGTTCTTCCTTCAATTGGTCCATGGTTTCTTGCAACTTAATGACAGATGCCTCAAGATGCTCCTAGTATTCAAATTGAGGGAGTTCTAGTAGGAATTCTTGCTTCCTCCTCTTGATGGGGTCATCCTGCATTTGTTGTTTTTCCATTGTGATTTTAGTGATTGGTTGCTCCATTGAGATATACTCTGTTATTCCCATTTTTACTCCAGCATCTTTGCAGAGCATAGAGATTAGGCTTGGATAAGCCAACCTGGCATCCTTGGAGTTCTTGTTGGCAAGTATGTAGAATTCAGATGGGATCAGTTGATGAACTTCTACTTCTTTTCCCAACATAATGCAATGGATCATCACTGCTCTTCTAATATTGACTTCAGAACGGTTGCTGGTGGGCAATATAGAACGCCCAATGAAGTCCAGCCATCCTCTGGCGACTGGTTTGAGATCTTCTCTCTTGAGTTGACTTGGGACACCCTTCATGCTGGTGGTCCACCTGGCTCCAGGGATGCATATATCCTCTAGATTCTTATCCAGGCCCTTGTTTGTTCTCATCATTCTCCTATTGAAGGAGTTTGGGTCATCTTTCAGCTGAGGTAGCTTAAAGATCTCCCTGATTTTGTCAGGGTGGATGTGAACAATCTTTCCTCTGACCATAGTCCTGTAGTCATAGAGGGCAGCTCCAGATATTCTCTGCTTGTCTGTTTGCCACAGATTAGCGTAGAATTCTTGAACCATATTCCTTCCCACTTTCGTTTCAGGATTAGCTAGGACTTCCCAGTTCTTGTTTCGAATCTGCTCTTGGATCTCCGGATATTCATCTTCTTTCAGATCGAACTTGACTTCCGGGATCACAGATCTTAGACCCATTATTTTGTAGTAATGGTCTGAATGTTCTTTGGTTAAGAACCTCCCTTGATTCTAAAGTGGTTTTGGAACACTCTCTTTCTTGCCTCTTGGAGTGGGTTGTTTTCCTTTAGGAGCCATGATCTTAGTGGGTATGGTTTAGTGATCACGGATAAACACACGAAACTTAGAGGATTTCTTGTCCTCAAGTAAAAGAAAAGAAAGGAGAGGGATAGAAGGAGAGCTAGTGTTGAATGGTGGATGAGAGAAAGGAGGCCGAAGGTGTTTTTAAAAGGGAGGGGGTGGGTTTTCGAAAATAGGGAGAAAGATAAGATAGAAGATATGATTTAAAAAGAGATAAGTATGACAAGAAAAGATATAATTTAAAATTGAAAAGATATGAAAGATATTTGAAAAAGATAAATTTGGATTTTTTGAAAAAGATAATATGGAGATTTGAAAAAGATATTGATTAGTTGAAAAGATTTTTGAATGAAAAGAGATAGATTTGTTTTGAAAATTTTGAAAAAGAGTTGAATTGGATAAAAAAAAGGATTTATGCTTATGGATTAAGATACATTTGATATTTTTAAAGTGGGGTTTTTTAGAAATTAGGGATTTTAGAAATCAGGGTTTGTAACATGTTTATGCAAGAAATCATGAATTGAAACATGAAAATTAAGATTAAAATGAAAAATATGAAGAAAAAATGAATTTACCTCCTCCCCACTATCCTGGCGTTTGAACGCCCAAACGCTGCATGTTTTGGGCGTTCAACGCCCAACTGCTGCTTCTCCTGGGCGTTCAACGCCCAGCTATTGCTTCTTTCTGGCGTTGAACGCCAGGAACTCCTTTGTCACTGGGCGTTTTTCTGAACGCCCATGACGCTGTAAATCTGGCATTAAACGCCCAGAAGGAGCTTCTTTCTGGCGTTCAACGCCCAGAAGATGCTTCTTTCTGGCGTTTAATGCCCAGATGGCTATCCTTACTAGCGTTCAATGCCCAAAACAGACTTTTACTGGCATTTTCTTGCCAGTGAGCTCTTTTTCTCTGTTTTGTGTGCAGAATCCTTCTGTAACCCTATAAACTTATACAATTGACTCTTTACCTTAGTATCAATGAACTTTATATAAACAAATAAAATTAAGAATAGGGCAAAATGCTTAGAGGAAGTGATGCCCCATGGCTGGGTTGCCTCCCAGCAAGCGCTTCTTTATTGTCTTTAGCTGGACCTTGCTGAGTTTTTAATCTAGCCTCAGCCTTAAGCACTCTTGCTCAACATTGCTTTCAAGATAGTGCTTGATTCTCTGTCCATTAACAATGAACTTCTTATCAGAATCAATATCTTGAAGCTCCACATAACCATATGGTGATACACTTGTAATCACATATGGTCCTCTCCACCGGGACTTCAGTTTCCCGGGAAATAGCCTGAGCCTAGAGTTAAACAATAGAACCTTTTGTCCTAGTCCAAAGATTCTAGATGACAGCTTTCTGTCATGCCACCTTTTTTATTTCTCTTTGTAAAGCTTGGCATTTTCGAAACCAGTGAATCTGAATTCCTCTAGCTCATTCAGCTGGAGCAATCTTTTCTCTCCAGCTAATTTGGCATCAAAGTTAAGGAATCTGGTTGCCCAGTAGGCCTTATGTTCCAGTTCCACGGGCAGGTGACAAGCCTTACCATACACAAGTTGGTAAGGAGAGGTCCCTATGGGAGTCTTGAATGCTGTTCTGTAAGCCCACAGAGCATCATCCAAGTTTCGTGCCCAATCCTTTCTACGGGTACTTACAGTCCATTCCAGGATTCTTTTTAGTTCTCTGTTAGAGACTTCAGCTTGCCCATTTATCTGTGGATGATATGGAGTTGCCACCTTATGGCGAATCCCATACCGGACCATGGCAGAGTAAAGCTGTTTGTTGGAGAAGTGAGTGCCCCCATCACTGATTAGTACCCTAGGGACACCAAATCTGCTGAATATGTGTTTCTGGAGGAACTTTAGTACTGTTTTAGTATCATTGGTGGGTGTGGCAATGGCCTCTACCCATTTTGATACATAGTCAACTGCCACCAGAATATAAGTGTTTGAGTATGATGGTGGGAAAGGCCCCATGAAATCAATTCCCCATACATCAAACAACTCAATCTCCAAGATTCCTTGTTGAGGCATGGCATAACTATGAGGCAAATTACTAGCTCTCTGGCAACTGTCATAGTTACGTACAACTCTCGGGAATCTCTATAGAGTGTAGGCCAGTAGAAACCACATTGGAGGACCTTGGTGGCTGTTCGCTCACCTCCGAAATGGCCTCCATATTGTGATCCATGGCAATGCCATAGGATCCTCTGTGCTTCTTCTCTAGGCACACACCTACGGATTATTCCGTCTGCACATCTCTTAAAGAGATAGGGTTCATCCCACAAGTAGTACTTTGCATCAGTAATTAATTTTTTCTTTTGTTTCCTGCTGTACTCCTTGGGAATGAACCTTGCAGCTTTGTAGTTTGCAATGTCTGTAAATCATGGTAATTTCTGAATGGCGAACAAATGCTCATCCGGAAAAGTTTCAGAGATCTCAATAGAGGGGGAGGATACCCCTTCCACTGGTTCTATCCGGGACAGATGGTCAGCCACTTGGTTTTCTGTCCCTTTTCTGTATCTTATTTCTATATCAAACTCTTGCAGAAGTAACACCCATCTTATGAGTCTGGGTTTTAAATCCTGCTTTGTGAGTAGATATTTAAGAGTAGCATGATCTGTGTACACAATCACTTTTGATCCTACTAAGTATGATCTAAACTTGTCAATGGCATAAACCACTGCAAGCAATTCTTTTTCTGTGGTTGTGTAATTTTTCTGGGCATCATTCAAATCATGGATAGCATAATAAATGACATGCAGAAGCTTGTCATGCCTCTGCCCCAGTACTGCACCAATGGCGTGATCACTAGCATCACACATTGATTCGAACGGTAATGTTCAGTCTGGTGCAGAGATAACTGGTGCTGTGACCAGCTTAGCTTTCAGAGTTTCAAACGCCTGCAGACACTCTGTGTCAAACACAAATGGCATGTCAGCAGCTAGCAGGTTGCTTAGAGGTTTTGCAATTTTTGAAAAATCCTTTATAAACCTCCTATAGAATCCTGAATACCCCAGAAAGCTTCTGATTGCCTTAACATTGGCAGGTGGTGGTAATTTTTCAATTACCTCTATTTTAGCTTGATCCACTTCTATTCCCTTGTTTGAAATTTTATGCCCAAGGACAATCCCTTCAGTCACCATAAAGTGGCATTTTTCCCAGTTTAAAACCAGGTTGGTCTCTTGGCATCTTTTCAAAACCAGTGTCAAGTGATCAAGACAGGAGCTGAATGAGTCTCCATATACTGAGAAGTCATCCATGAAGACTTCCAGCAATTTTTCCACCATATCCGAGAAAATAGAGAGCATGCATCTCTGAAAGGTTGCAGGCGCATTACACAGCCCAAAAGGCATCCTTCTGTAAGCAAATACTCCAGATGGACATGTGAATGCTGTTTTCTCTTGATCCTGGGGATCTACTGCAATTTGGTTGTAGCCTGAATAGCCATCCAAAAAGCAGTAATAATTATGACCTGCTAGTCTTTCTAGCATCTGGTCTATGAATGGTAAAGGAAAATGATCCTTTCTGGTGGCTGTATTGAGCTTTCTGTAATCAATACACATGCGCCACCCTGTAACTGTTCTTGTAGGAACCAGTTCATTTTTTTCATTATGAACCACTGTCATGCCTCCCTTTTTAGGGACAACTTGAACAGGACTCACCCAGGGGCTATTTGAAATAGGATAAATAATCCCAGCCTCCAGTAATTTAGTGACCTCTTTCTGCACCACTTCCTTCATGGTTGGATTTAGCCGCCTCTGTGGTTGAACCACTGGCTTAGCATTGTCCTCCAATAAGATCTTGTGCATGCATCTAGCTGGGCTTATGCCCTTAAGGTCACTTATGGACCACCCAAGAGCTGTCTTGTGTGTCCTTAGCACTTGAATTAGTGCTTCCTCTTCCTGTGGATTTAAAGCAGAGCTTGTGATCACTGGAAAAATATCACCTTCTCCCAGAAATGCATAATTCAAGGATGGTGGTAATGGTTTGAGCTCGGGTTTAGGAGGTTTTTCCTCTTCCTGAGGAAATTTCAGAGACTCTTTCAATTCCTCTAAATCCTCTAGATCAGGTGGAACATCTTTAAAGATGTTTTCCAGCTCTGATTCGAGACTCTCAGCCATGTTGATCTCTTCTACCAAAGAGTCAATAAGATCAACTTTCATGCAGTCTTTTGGTGTGTCTGGATGCTGCATGGCATTGAAAGCATTCAACTTAAACTCATCTTCATTGACTCTCAGGGTGACTTCCCCCTTTTGGACATCAATGAGAGTTCGTTCAGTTTCTAGGAAAGTTCTTCCTAGAATGAGAGTAGCACTCTTGTGCTCCTCCATCTCCAGCACTACGAAGTCAGTGGGAAAGGCGAATGGCCCAACCCTGACAATCATGTCCTCAATCACGCCTGATGGGTATTTAATGGAGCCATCAGCAAGTTGGAGACATATCCGGGTTGGTTTAACTTCTTCAGTTAAACCAAGCTTTCTGATAGTGGATGCAGGTATTAGGTTGATGCTTGCCCCAAGATCGCATAAAACTGTCCTGGTGCAATTTCCCTCTAATGTGCATGGTATTAGAAAGCTTCCGGGATCTTTAAGCTTTTCAGGAAAGCTTTTCAGAATGACTGCACTGCATTCTTCAGTGAGGAGAACTCTTTCAGTTTCTCTCCAATCCTTCTTATGACTCAGGATCTCTTTCATGAACTTGGCATAAGAAGGTATTTGCTCAAGTGCCTCTGCAAACGGAATCTTAATTTCAAGGGTCCTGAGATAATCTGCAAAGCGAGCGAATTGCTTATCCTGCTCCTCTTGGCGGAGTTTTTGAGGATAAGGTATCTTGGCTTTATATTCCTCAACCTTGGTTGCTGTAGGTTTATTTCCTACAGAAATAGTTGAAGAAGCCTTTTTAGAGGGGTTGTCATCAGCACTTGTGTGTGTCTGATCCCTCTCTGGAATTTGAATGCCAGAGTTAGAAGCTAGAGTGATGTTAGACGCCAATTCCTCATCTGTTCCTGGCGTCTGAACGTCAGAACTGTGCTTCCTTTGGGCGTTCAACGCCAGTTCCTTACTTGTTTCTGGCGTTGAACGCCAGTCCTGAGCATGGTCTGGGCGTTCAGAGCCAGCCTTCCACCCAATTTCTGGCGTTTTAATGCCAGAATTATTTTTTTCTGGGCTCTTACTGTCCTCAGATGGATTTTAGGTGGTTTGCTCATTTCTTGGCTTCCTGCTGCCTTGAGGTGGGGTATTTAATGTTTTCCCACTTCTTAATTGAACTGCTTGGCATTCTTCTGTTATTTGTTTTGACAGCTGCTGTTTTGTTTGCTTCAATTGTTCTTCCATATTTATATTAGCCATCCTTGTCTCTTGTAGTCTATCTTTGAATTTGGCTAACTGTTGTGTTAGAAAGTCCAATTGCTGATTGAATTCAGCAGCTTGTTCTACAGGACTGAGTTCAGCAGTTACTGTTTTAACCTCTTCTTTCATGGAAGGGTCACTGCTTAGGTACAGATGCTGATTTCTGGCAATTGTATCAATGAGCTCTTGAGCTTCTTCAATTGTCTTTCTCATGTGGATAGATCCACCAGCTGAGTAATCTAGAGAGATCTGAGCTCTTTCTGTAAGCCCATAATAGAAGATGTCTAACTGAACCCACTCTAAAAATATTTCAGAGGGGCATTTTCGTAGCATCTCTCTGTATCTCTCCCAGGCATCATAAAGAGATTCATTATCTCCTTGTTTAAAGCTTTGGATGTCCAGCCTTAGCTGTGTCATCCGTTTTGGAGGAAAGTATTGATTCAGGAATTTTTCTGTCAGCTGTTTCCATGTCCTTATGCTAGCCGTAGGTTGGTTATTTAACCACCTCTTGGCTTGGTCTTTTACAGCAAATGGAAACAGTAATAATCTGTAGACATCCTGATCTACTTCCTTATCATGTACTGTGTCAGCAATTTGTAAAAACTGTGCCAGAAACTCTGTAGGTTCTTCCTGTGGAAGACCGGAATACTGGCAGCTTTGCTGCACCATGATAATGAGCTGAGGATTCAACTCAAAGCTATTGACTCCAATGGAGGGTATGCAGATACTACTCCCGTATGAAGCAGTAGAGGGGTTAGCATATGACCCCAGAGTCCTTCTAGACTGTTCATTTCCACTTAGATCCATGATGGAGAAAGGGAGATGATGTAATAAAAAAATTATTTTTATTTATTTATTTATTTCAAAAATAAAATAAATTAAAATAAAATAAATAAAAATGGGTGAAGATTTTCGAAAAAATGAGGAGAGAGAAAGTGGTTAGGAAGTTTTGAAAAGGATATGATGATTTTTGAAAAAGGTTTTAAATTTTGAAATAAAAATCTGAATTTTAAAGGTAAATTTCGAAAATTTGCTTTAAAATAGAGAGAAAAGATATTTTTGAATTTAAAGAGGAGAGAGAAAAACAATAAGATAGCATAAGATTTAAAATTTTTAGATCTAATGCCCCTTGTTTTCGAAAATTTTGGAGGGAAAACACCAAGGAATACCAAACTTAAAAATTTTAAGATCAAGATACAAGGAAAACTCAAGAACACTTTGAAGATTCACAAGAACATGAAGAAAGAACACCAAACTTAAAATTTTTAGAAAACAAAAATAAGATTTTTCGAAAACCAAAGAAAAATCAACAAGAAAACACCAAACTTAAAGTTTGGCACAAGATTTAATGTAAAAATTATTTTTGAAAAAGGATTTTTAAAAAGAAGGTACCCAATTTACCAAGAACACAGACCAACGCTCTAGCCAAATGGGCAGTAAATGTAACACTTGTTTTGAAAAATATTTTTAATAACTAAGAAAAAATATTATTTTTATTTTTATTTTATTATTTTTTTTGAAAAGAATATAAAAGACTCTGACCCAAAAGACAAAATTTTCCAAATCTAAGCAACAGGATTCACCGTCAGTTGTTCAAACTCAAACAATCCCCGGAAACGGCGCCAAAAACTTGGTGCACGAAATTGTTACATATTACTCTCTTACAATTTCGCACAACTAACCAGCAAGTGCACTGGGTCGTCCAAGTAATACCTTACGTGAGTAAGGGTCGAATCCCACGGAGATTGTTGGTTTGAAGCAATCTATGGTTATCTTATAACTCTTAGTCAGGATATAATATCAATAATAATTTTTAGTTTGAATTGTAAAAAGCAAAAGGGCAGAACACAAATTATACTTGTATGCAGTAATGGAGAATATGTTGGAGTTTTGGAGATGCTTTGTCTTCTGAATCTCTACTTTCCTCTGTCTTCTTGTTCACGCACGCACGTCCTCCTATGGCAAGCTGTGTGTTGGTGGATCACCGTTGTCAATGGCTACCATCCATCCTTCCAGTGAAAAGGGTCCAGGTGCGCTGTCACCGCACGGCTAATCATCTGCAGGTTCTCAATCGTACCAGAATGGGATTTACTATCCTTTTGCGTCTGTCACTACGCCCAGCACTCGCGAGTTTGAAGCTCGTCACAGTCATTCAATCCTTGAATCCTACTCGGAAAACCACAGACAAGGTTTAGACTTTCCAGATTCTCTTGAATGCTGCCATCAATCTAGCTTATACCACGAAGATTCTGATTAAGAGATCCAAGAGATATTCATTCATTATACGATGAATGGAAGTGGTTGTCAGGCACGCGTTCGTGGGGGAATGATGATGATTGTCACCTTCATCACATTCATGTTGAAGTGCGAATGGATATCTTAGATAGGAACACGCATGTTTGAATGGAAAACAGAAATACTTGCATTAATTCATCGAGACACAGCAGAGCTCCTCACCCCCAACAATGGAGTTTAGAGACTCATGCTGTCAAAGAGTAAAAAATTTAGATCTAAAATGTCATGAGATACAAAATAAGTCTCTAAAAGTTGTTTAAATACTAAACTAGTAACGTAGGTTTACAGAAAATGAGTAAACTATGATAGATAGTGCAGAAATCCACTTCTGGGGCCCACTTGGTGTGTGCTGGGTTTGAGACTCAAGCTTCTCACGTGCCTGGGCTGTTTTGGGTGTTCAACGCCAGGCTGTAACCTATTTTTGGCGTTGAACTCCAACTTGTAACGTGTTTCTGGCGCTGGACGCCAGACTGCAACATGGAACTGGCGTTGAATGCCAGTTTACATCGTCTATCCTTGAGCAAAGTATGGACTATTATATATTGCTGGAAAGCCCTGGATGTCTACTTTCCAACGCAATTGAAAGCGCGTCAATTGGGCTTCTGTAGCTCCAGAAATTTTATTCCGAGTGCAGAGAGGTCAGGATCCAACAACATCAGCAGTCCTTTTTCAGCCTGAATCAGATTTTTGCTCAACTCTCTCAATTTCAGCCAGAAAATACCTGAAATTACAGAAAAACACACAAACTCATAGTAAAGTCCAGAAATATGAATTTTGCCTAGAAACTAATGAAAATAAACTAAAAACTAACTAAAACATACTAAAAACTATATGAAATTAACCCCAAAAAGCGTATAAAATATCCGCTCATCATCTACCTAAAGAAAACATAACATGGAAATGGAAAACAAATGTCTATACAAATAAATATAATTAAATAACATTGGACTGCCTCCCAACAAGCGCTTCTTTAATGTCAATAGCTTGACAGTGAGCTCTGATAAACCCCGATTTTGTGGTTTATCTTGTGCTTATTTTGGGGGATTTTATCAATATTTCTCACACTTATTCGCAAGAAATGCATGGTTTTGTGTTCACTTCCCAATATTGTTCCATGATGGAAAACATGCTTATTTTGCCTTAAAATTGCCATATTTTAATCCTCTTCTATTGCCATTCGATGCCGTGATGTATTTGTTGAGTAATTTCAGGAATTATAGGGTAGGAATGACTTAGAAGAGAGGGAGAAAGCATATACAAAGAGGGAGGAACATGAAGAATTGAAATCTTGAGAAAAGCAGCATCGGCGCGCCCGCGCACTCCACGCGGATGCATGAATGGGATTGGCTGGAAGCGGCGCGCAAGGATGGACGCATCCACGCGGATCAGAAGATTCCTATCGACGCGCACGCGCACTTGGCGCGCACACATGGATCGCAAAAGCAATCGGCGCGCACGCACGCATGGCGCGCACGCGTGGGATGCTGCACGTGACCTCATTAAAGGAAATCGTGCCTGGCGATTTCTGAGGCTCATCAGGCCCAATTTCAAGCTGTTTCTGCATGGAAAAGACCCAAGGATGCTAGGGAGAAAGGGGGGATTAATCATTTTTACACTAAGACATAATTTTAGCTAGTTTTTGGTTCTTTTGGTTATTCTAGAGAGAGAAACCCTTGTTCCTCTCTAGATCTAGTTTTAATTTGATCTTCCCTTGTTGATTTATGAATTGGATCTTGTTAATTACTAGTTTTAATTGTTCAATTTGAATTCCTTGTTACAATTTTGCTTATATCTAGTGATAGTTTTATGAATTCTTGTCAATTGTCATTTTATACCCATTTCATGAATGTTGTGAATCTTGACTTGTTGATGTTACATTGATGATTTCTATGTTTAATCTTGTTGTTTAGATGATTGTATGTTGATAATTGTTAGTGGGTACTTGTAGATTTCAATTTAATTGCTATTTTGAACATGTTTTTTGTTAATGCTTACCAAGTATTCGATGAATTGTTTACTTTGATTATGGAGTAGTCTTCTTTACTCTTGGCCTAGGTCAAGGGAATTGGGTAAACTTGAGTCATTGGGTCTAATGGATTTGATGATTTGGGAGCCCTTGGTGGTCAATTTGATACTCATTGACGCCAACCCACTACTAATCCAATTAGTAGGTAGGTTGGGACTTATGGGTTGATGTGATCAAAGCCATTTGACGTACTTCAAGTCTAGGAGTAGATATCACGTACTTAAGACTTTGAGGGTAGACTTAATGAGCTTGGTTCCTCATAATTATCAAGATACGGTTGTTAGACAAGGATCGTGACCTCAATTCCCATGCCTAGCCAAGAGTTGCTTTTATTATTCATATTTGAAAACCAATTTTCCCAAATTATTTGCTTTAGTTACAGTTACTTGCTTGGTTTATAATAGAATTAAGTGGAATGTTGCTTGTTCATTGGAATTGCTCATGTTTTGCTTAGATAGTTGAATTAGTTTGTTGCAATTTAAGATTACTTGCTTGTTAAGATTCCCATTTATTTTCATGCTCATAACTCACAACCCCGGATTTCTAACCAATGTTGAAGCACATGTTTGCCCATTTCTTGTGAGACGACCCGAGGTTTGAATACTTCGGTTATTTCTATTGGGGTTGAACTTGTGACAACCAAATCCCTCTCTAAATTTGACCCCCGAGGATTGTTGTTGGTAGAGCTATACTTGCAAAGTGGTTTTATTAGAGAAAATCTTTACCAATACACCCTTGGGAGCCTGTCAAATTGTTGGCGCCGTTGCCAGGGAATGGTTGCAACATATGCCTTGATATTGGTTATGTGAATATGTGAATATTGTAGATATTTTACTTCTCTCAATACTTAGCTATAGTTTAGATTTCTTTTGCATTTGTGCTATGACTTTCAAGTTTGATGACTCGGTCTCAACCGAATTCTAGCTTAGCCAATTTTGATCTCGAGATCGAAAGAACTTTGTTACACACTCGGCAAGCTAGACGGCGGTTGGACTATACGCCTGATGAGAGGAACTTTTGCGTGGTCTAGAAATTTGCGGATAAATCCTCGTTGCAAGTATAGTTTCTAAACCTTCAAAAATCCTTTCATACAAACGTTTTGGTTGTCACAAGTAACAAACCCCTTTAAAATTGATAACCGAGTATTTAAACCTCGGGTCGTCTTCTCAAGGAATTGCAGGGAGGTATGTTCTTATTATTGGTTATGAGTCTTGTAAATTAGGGGTTTTAGAAAGTAAGGAAACAGTATGTTGAATGATAAGAAAAATAAAATAATAATAATAATAAAATAAATTCTTGGCAAGGTATTATAGCTGGAAGTCCTATCCTGGTTATCCTTATCAATTGTAATAAGAATTGGATTTTTCTCCCACTTTGTTAACCTCTAACTATGAAGATAAGTTAAGTGGATGAATTAATTTTTATTCCTCAGGTCCTAGTCTTTCCTTGGGAAAGGCTAGAGTTATTGGAACTCGAATTAATTCTTGAAGAATTCCAATTTTCAGTCAACAATGAGTTTGATAACTCAAGTGTCTCCAATGACTCAATCAAAGCCAAAAGGAAAAAATTTAAATTATTTATATAATAATAGAAACAAATCATAAATTTGAAAATACCTCAATTAGCACTAATAAAGATATCAAATGTAACATGGAAGAGTTCATAAATTAAATTAGGAAAATAAATAAAAAGAACATTGAACCTGGGATTGAGAGTCACTTCTAAAACTAAGAGAAATCCTAAATCCTAATCCTAAGAGAGAGGAGAGAACCTCTCTCTCTAAAAACTACATCTACTCCTAAAGTTGTGAATAATGAAAGCCTCATCATGAATGGATGCATTCTCCTACTTTATAGCTTCTAATCTGTGTTTTCTGGGCCGCAAACCGGGTCGAAAACAGCCCAGAATTCGGTGGTTGTGAATTCAAACACGCTGATTTTTCGTCACTGCAACGCGTCCGCGTGGATCACGCGACCACATCATCTAGCTTCAGGGCAACTATGACATATTATATATCAAATCGAAGCCCCGGACGTTAGCTTTCCAACGAAACTAAAATCGCATTGTTTGGACCTCTGTAGCTAAAGTTATAGCCGTTTGAGTGCAAAGAGGTCAGGCTGGACAGCTTAGCAATTTCTCCAACTCCTTGTATTCCTTCCACTTTTGCATGCTTCCTTTCTATCCTCTGAGCCATTCCTGCCCTGTAATCTCTGAAATCACTTTACACACATATCAAGGCATCTAATGGTAATAAGAGAAGATTAATAATTATCAATTTAAAGGCCAAAGAAGCATGTTTTCAATCATAGCACATAATTAGGAAGGCAAATGTAAAACCATGCAAATAGTATGAATAAGTGGGTAAAGAGTTGATAAAAACCACTCAATTGAGCACAAGATAAACCATAAAATAGTGGTTTATCAACCTCCCCACACTTAAACATTAGCATGTCCTCATGCTAAACTCAAGAGAAGCTATAAAGATGAAGAGGAATGGTAGAATATATGAAATGCAACCTATCTGTATGAATGCAACTACATGCAGAATGTTTCTACCTACTTGGTTAAAAGTAAATAAGCTCTTCAAGACAGACATAAATCAGATTTCACTAATTCAAATTATACAATAAAAGACAAGTAAACTTGTAAGAAGATAGCTGATGAAAGCAGGGAACATGGAATTAAGCACTGAACCCTTATTGGTAGTGTATATCACTCTAACTCTCAAGTGTCTAGGGTCAATCACTCTACTCTTCTCTAGTCATGCTTTCTAAAATTTGTTCTTCACCTAACCAATCAACAATATTTAATATACCAATGCAAACATCATGAGGTCTTTTCAAGGTTGTAATGGGGCTAAGGTAAGGGTAAGGGTATATGTATATGGCTAAGTGAGCTTCATAAATTGAATCTTTAATTAACCTAAGCTTTCACCTAACATACATATACTCTATATAACTCTAGAATCATGCCTAGCTACCCATAGTCTTCACTTTTGCATTACATACTCATGTATCAATTTTTCTTTAATTTTATCACATATGCATTGATCTTTTATTAACTTAACATTGGAGTAATTTTGTCCCCTTATTTATTTATTTATATTATATATTTTTTTCTCTTTTTCTTTTTCTCTCTTTTTTTTGACGTTTTTTTATTTTTTTATTTTTTTTATTTTTTTTAGAGAGACATAAAAACTAGAATAACGTATCAATGCATATGAAATTTTTAATTTTCTGTTTTACATGAGTAGGTACCCAAATTTTTTAATATTCAAAATTAGAAACATGATACATTCCCTTATTAACCTAAGTTCCCACAGTTTTCCCACACTTAATTGTTGCACAATCCCTATCTTAAGCTAACCAAAGATTCAATTGGGATATTTAATTGTTTTTCTGCTTAAGGCTGGTGATATGGTAAAATACATAACAAATGGGAATTAAAAGACTCAAAGTGGCTGACAAGGGTGATTTAAAGGGTAGGTTTATTTGGGATAAGTGAGCTAAAATCAAACAATGGCCTCAATCATATGCAAGCATGTAAATACACTAAATAATGGACATATAGATTGGAACAAAATATAGATTACAATCATAGAGAAGGAAACACACAGGAATAAAATATTTATGGTTAAATAATGTAACCATATAAATAAGCTCAAATCTCACAGGTTGTGTGTTCTTTAGCTCAAAAATCATGTTCCAAATACAACTTCAAACAAATTTAACACAAAAATTTTTATTTAAATTAGTGAAATACTATAAAATTTCTTGAAAAAGAAAATATTACTTCAACCAAGTAGTAACTAAATGCATAAAATCAAACAAATATGCAATCAAATATGCGGATGCAACAATAAACAAATAAAGAAAATAAAACAATGGTGTTGAAAAGAAGAATATGGCTAACCCATGGAGATCGGTATCGACCTCCCCACACTTAAAGATTGCACCGTTCTCGGTGCATGCTGAGATGTGCAGGTGGACGGGTTGTTCCAACTGATGCTTTTCTCCAAAGATTGTGCAGATGGACTTGTTTGTCTCCCCTTTTAGAATTTTCTCCCTTTTTCCGTCTTTGGTGGCCAGCCTGAAAGTAGAGAAAAAGAAGAAAAGTAACCCAAAAGATAGAAAATAAATAAAATATAGGTGTTAATGCCAAATGATAAGGGTCTCATTTACATGGAAGCTTCAACATGTACGTGAGAAAATAATAGAAGCCATGACATACCAGTGGTGCAAAATTTGCAACAATGGGGAAGAAAGTGGGTAATGAAAGACAATGTAAGTTCATGTCAATGCAAAAGGAATATCAGTAATATAAAAATTAGCATTGATTTAAATAATATTACCCAATCAGAATAAAATAAGTCATGAAGCACCAAAATAATACCAGAAAAGATATAACAGTTGAATAAGAACATTTGAACACCAATGGTAAAATAATAAATTTAGAAAAGAAAAATAAAAATATGCAATGAATGAAAGTATGCAAATAAATAAAATAAAATAAAAGATAAGAAGAATGAGAAGGGAAATAAATAAAGTAAGAAAGAAAGAAGAAAGAAATAAGAAAAGATAAAAAAATAAGGATTTGTAAAAGAAAAATATAAGATATTTTGGCAGAGTTGGATGAGCTGTGCGGCGCAAGCGACGCGGTCGCGTGGGGCACGCGGTCGCGCGACTTGCGCTTAAACTGATTGACACGGTCGCGTCGGTCACGCGGTCACGTGACTCGTTTTATGCTGCAGGCGCGAGGGCAGCCTCGCGCTCGCACAACTCTCTGTTCAAAATCATTTGAATGCCAAATATTGGGCGACGCGATCGCGTGGGGTATGCGATCGCGCGAGTGGTCAGATGAAGGATATGCGCGGTCGCGTCGGTCACGCGGCCGCGTGGGAAGAATTTGTGCGTTAGCACCAATCCAGCACCACTCTAGCACAACTTTCGGTCGTGCACCCTTTTTACGTCGAAGTCCAGGTCACGTGGCCGCGTGGGGCACGCGGTCACGTGGGAGGCCAATGTTCCCACTCGACGCGGACGCGTCAACGACGCTGCCGCGTCGCGTGCGTGCTTTTTTTTTATAAATCTGAAAAAGTGCAGAATGCAGTGTTAATATGAATGTGATGCAAAACTCCAGGTTCAATATAATAAAATAAAATAAAACTCGAAAACAAATAAAACCAAATAAAAGTGAAAAAGGAACGATCATACCATGGTGGGTTGTCTCCCACCTAGCACTTTTAGTTAGAGTCCTTAAGTTGGACATTTGGTGAGCTCCCTGTTATGGTGGCTTATGCTTGAACTCATCCAGGAATCTCCACCAATGTTTGTGATTCCAATGGCCTCCGGGGTCCCAAATTAGGCGTAGAAAGCCTTCAAGCAAGTTAAAACAAGTGACAAGGCCCCAAGAGTGCTGATTTCTAGATTGAATTCCGGGGTCCCAGACCTTGCCTTTGCACCCATCTTCTTGTTGATCATCATTTTTCCACTTGGGTGGTGAACAGTCGAAATTCTCACTGAGACATCCAAACAGCTTCCTAGACCCATTCAGTTGAGCTTTATACCAACCTTTGTGTTTAAACTTAAAGCTTCCAACCATAATGAACCTTGCAGGAAAATTCTTACCACTGACCATCTTCCTCTTACTCTTAATGCCACAAAGAGCTCTAAGTTGACCATCCGTCTCCAGTAGCCCATATTCAAGTGGAATTAGAAAGCTAAGGGATATGAATTTTACCCACTTGAATGTTGTGAAGGATGATGGAAACTTAGGGGGAGGGGTCTCCAATAACTTTGGCAAGGTGATTTCAAGCTTCACTCCCTTGTGCTCTTTGACAACTTCCACCTCTTTGCAAGCTTCTTCAATTTCAACCTCTTCCTCTTGGTAGCTTTCTTCTAATTCAATCTTCTCTTTACTGCTTTCCAAGGGCATGGGAGGTTGTGCTTCTTCTTCTTTAATCTCCATCTCTTGATCAACCTCTTCCAAATCTTCAACTATGATATTCCTTGGAGGTTGTACACCCTCCTCAGTATCAATTTCAATCACCTTGGAAGGAGGTTCTATGTCTTGACTTTCCCATGGAGGTTCAGCATCTCCTAAGTCTTCAACCACTTCTTTCTCTGCAACTATTATGGCTTCCTCCACTTGTTCCAATACAAAGCCACGTTCCTCATTGTCCACCGAAGTTTCTAGTGTCTCCTTCATGCTTTGCTATTCTTTTGATTCTCCACATGTAGTCATGGGAGTTCTTTGAGTGCTCAGATATTGGGAAGCTATTATATTTACGAACTCGCTTAAGGCGACCGCGAAATTTAGCACACTCTTATTCATCCTTTCTTGCCTTTGAAGAATAACACGAAGTCTGTCATCCATTGGAGGTCGGGGTGGATATGAGGATTCATTGGTTGGGAGAGAGGGTTCATAATAGGAAGGTGGTTCATCTTGATAATGATATGGAGATGGTGAATATTGAGGTGGTGGTTCATGAGAGTAGTTGTGTTGGAAAGGTGGTGGTTCTGTGTATGGTTCATTTGGCTCATAAGGTGGTTAGTATGGTGGATGAGGGTTAGGGTCATATGGAGGTGATTGGCGGAAAGGGGCTTGTGAGTATGGTAGTCCAAAGTCATGTTGAGGAGAGGGTTTATAGGCATATGGTGGTGGTTGTTGATAGTCCATTGGAGGTGGTTGTTGCCATGAGGGTTGATCAAATCCTTGTGGCTCCTCCCATCTTTGATTGTTCCAACCTTGATGCATGTTCTCATTGTAATTTTCTCTTCCTGCAACATAATTGTAACCAGACTCATAGCCTAAGGGGTGAGAGTTCATAGTAACAAATAAAAGTTAAAAACAAAAATAAAAATAATTTTAAATTAAAAGGTTATTTAAATTTTGAATTTGAAAATTAAATTTTGAAATTTGAAATTTTGAATTTTGAATTTTGAATTTTTGAATTTTAAATTTTTAAAATTTGAATTTTTGAAATTTTGAAATTTAAATATTGAATTTTGAAATTTAAATATTGAAATAAGATAAGATAAGATTTTGAAAAATATTTGAATTTTGAAATTTAAAACTAAGATAAGATAAGATAAAAATTTTAAAATCAAATTTTTTTTTTGGAAAATTCAAAAATTTAATAAAAATAAAGAGAAAAGATATTTTTGAATTAAATGAGGAAAGAGAAAAATAATAAAATGACACCAAACTTAAAATTTTTAGATCAAAACGAAGAAAACAACTAAGAACAACTTGAAGGTCAAGATGAACACGAAGAACAAATTTTTGAAAAGAATTTTTTTTAATAACTAAATAAAAACCAATAACCTCTTAATTTATGAAAAAGCAAAAATAAAAACAAATAAACAGGTAAAAGAAAATATTTACAATAACCAATAATAAGGCACACGTTTGCAATTCCCCAACAATGGCGCCATTTTGATGAGAGGAACTTTTGCGTGGTCTAGAAATTTGCGGATAAATCCTCGTTGCAAGTATAGTTTTTAAACCTTCAAAAGTCCTTTCATACAAATGTTTTGGTTGTCACAAGTAACAAACCCCTTTAAAATTGATAACCGAGTATTTAAACCTCGGGTCGTCTTCTCAAGGAATTGCAGGGAGGTATGTTCTTATTATTGGTTATGAGTCTTGTAAATTAGGGGTTTTAGAAAGTAAGGAAGCAGTATGTTGAATGATAAGAAAAATAAAATAATAATAATAAAATAAATTCTTGGCAAGGTATTATAACTGGAAGTCCTATCCTGGTTATCCTTATCAATTGTAATGAGAATTGGATTTTTCTCCCACTTTGTTAACCTCTAACTATGAAGATAAGTTAAGTGGATGAATTAATTTTTATTCCTCAGGTCCTAGTCTTTCCTTGGGAAAGGCTAGAGTTATTGGAACTCGAATTAATTCTTGAAGAATTCCAATTTTCAGTCAACAATGAGTTTGATAACTCAAGTGTCTCCAATGACTCAACCAAAGCCAAAAGGGAAAAATTCAAATTATTTATATAATAAAAGAAACAAATCATAAATCTGAAAATACCTCAATTAGCACTAATAAAGATATCAAATGTAACATGGAAGAGTTCATAAATTAAATTAGGAAAATAAATAAAAAGAACATTGAACCTGCGATTAAGAGTCACTCCTAAAACTAAGAGAAATCCTAAATCCTAATCCTAAGAGAGAGGAGAGAAACTCTCTCTCTAAAAACTACATCTACTCCTAAAGTTATAAATAATGAAAGCCTCATCATAAATGGATGCATTCTCCCACTTTATAGCCTCTAATTTGTGTTTTCTGGGCCGCAAACTGGGTCGAAAACAACCCAGAATTCGCTGGTTGCGAATTCAAACACGTTGATTTTTTGTCACTGCGACGCGTCCGCGTGAATCATGCGACCACGTCACCTAGTGTCAGGGCAACTATGGTATATTATATATCAAATCGAAGCCCCAGACGTTAGCTTTCCAACACAATTAAAACCGCGTCGTTTGGATCTCTGTAGCTAAAGTTATAGCCGTTTGAGTGAGAAGAGGTCAGGCTGGACAGCTTAGCAATTTCTCCAACTCCTTGTATTCCTTCCACTTTTGTATGCTTCCTTTCTATCCTCTGAGCCATTCCTGCCCTGTAATCTCTGAAATCACTTAACACACATATCAAGGCATCTAATGGTAATAAGAGAGGATTAATAATTAGCAATTTAAAGGCCAAAGAAGCATGTTTTCAATCATAGCACATAATTAGGAAGGCAAATGTAAAAACATGCAAATAGTATGAATAAGTGGGTAAAGAGTTGATAAAAACCACTCAATTGAGCACAAGATAAACCATAAAATAGTGGTTTATCAACGCCTAGTACTTCGGCCTCTCTTGAGGAAAATACCGAATCACTAGACGTCATCGAGAGTGACTTGGAGTCCGCTACTTCCTATTCTTCTGTTGACACTACTAATACATCTTTGCATCCTACAGGTGAGCCACACATGGCGGAGCCACGCCGGATCACTTTGCATGAGCAAGGAGCTCCGGATATCATACTTCAACCGTTGCAAGCAAGGTATCCTAACCTTGATCCAAACTTTGAGTTGAAGAGTAGTTTGATAAATCTACTTCCTAAGTATCATGGGTTGCCGGGTCAAGACCCCATCTGACATTTGAAGGATTTTCAAGTTGCTTGTTCTACGGCTCGAAGGCATGGAGCCGATGAGGTAGCTATCATGGTTTTTGCCTTCCCTTTCTCTCTTGAAGCACAAGCAAAAACATGGTTTTACTCGCTACCGGATGAGATTGTGACTAATTGGGATTTCTTGGGAAGAGAGTTTCTTGATAAGTTCTTCCCACCGGAGAAGACCGACTACATCCGGAAAGAGATTTTGGGTATAATGCAAAGAGACCAAGAGAGTTTGTACGAGTATTGGTCTCGGTTCAAGAGGCTATTGGACTCATGTCCACACCACGGAATGACCACTCACTTGCTCATTAGCTACTTTACCTGAGGTCTTTGTGCGGAAGATAGAAGATTGCTCACCGCTTCTAGTGGCGGTTCCCTTTCGAAAAACAAGACGGAGGGAGAAGCTTGGAATTTGATAAAGGATGTTGCCGAAGCTACACAACACACAAGGGTGAGAAGTAATCCTCTCAAGGGTGTGGTAGAACCATCCCCCTCCGAAGCAAGTCTAACCAAGGCACTTGGAGATATGACCACCATCCTTACACAAATCCAAAGGGATCAAAAGGAGTACTACTCCATCCAAGCCGTCCAAGCCCCACCTCCGGTTGCTCAACTTGAAGGCCCTCCTAGAATTTGTGGTTTGTGCTCTAGCACCACACATTACACCGACCAATGCCATCAAATTCAAGAGGAAGATGCCCTTGTGGTAGCCAATGTGAATTACAACAACCGTCCACCCTACCCTTCTCAAGGTCAAAACAACTACCCTCAAGGTGGTAATCAACATCAAGGGTGGAGAGATAATGCACAAGGAAGCAATCAAAACCAAAGGTGGAACAACTTTTCTTCTCATCACAACAACAACCAATCTTCATCCCAATACCACCATAACAACACCAACTACCAAGCCAACCAAGGCCACTCCAACCAAAACCAAAACAACTACACCAAGTACCAAGCACCACACCATAGACAACAAAATCAAAACCAAACTCCTCCATCTTCCAACAATCAAGTTGATGAGCTTAGAGCCGCTATGAAAAAATGAGATGAGAGCAACAAGGCTCAATTCGAGGCCTTGAATACTCAATTGGCCAACCTCACCAACATGCTTTCAAAGATGAACATGTCAAACCAATTACCAACCCCCAATAACAACACCAATCAACCCTCAAGTTCCTCTAACCTTCCATCCCAAACCCAACCAAACCCAATAGGCGGTCTCAACGCCATCACTCTACGGTCGGGGACTACATTAGAGAAGATACCTCCAAGGGTCATGGGAGAAATTCATGAGGAAGAGGTAGTTGTTGAAGCTCCACATGAAGAAGAGGTGGTAGACAAAAGGCATGAGGAAGAAGGAGTAAACCTCAAGGAATCCAAGAGGAAAGCTATAGTGGATGAGTCAATTCCTATTCCATTTCCTTCCATGGTGAAGAAGGCGAAGAAGACACCGGAGTTTGATTTTAACATGCTTCAAGTGTTCAAAAAGGTTGAGGTAACCATACCACTCCTTGATGCTATTCAAAAAATTCCAAAGTATGTAAAATTTTTGAAAGACTTGTGTACACACAAGGATAGGATAGGAGAATTGGAGACATTATCCTTGGGTAGTTCAATTTCTTCCTTGATGGAACCTATTCCAAGAAAATGTGGTGACCCTGGACCGTGTTTAGTGTCTTGTTGTATTGGTGGATACACTTTTCATGATTGTATGTGTGACTTGGGAGCTTGTGTAAGCATCATGCCACTTTCTATCTATGTGCGGTTGAATTTAGCTCCATTAAAGAAGTCGGCGGCGAGGTTTGCTTTAGCCGATAAGAGTGTGATCACAGTGATGGGGATAGCGGAAGATGTACTCATGGCAATTAAGGATTTGGTTTTTCTGGTTGACTTTTACATCCTTGAAATGCCTCCAACAGAAAATAGAAGCTCCTCCTCCATTCTACTTGGTAGACCCTTCCTCAAAACCTCCAAATTCAAGTTAGATGCCTTCACCGGTATATATTCCTTTGGGGTTGGAGACAAGACCATCAAGTTCAATTTAGAGGAAGCCATGAAACATCCTCCCGAAGAACATTCCGTGCTCCGATGTGATGTGATTGATGAAGTGGTAGCGGAAGTACAAGAAGAAGACCATAACAAGTTGTGCTACCCTATTGTTAAGGAAACGGATGACCAAGAAGATGAACATGAAGAAGTTGTCGAGAATGAATCCCATGAGATTGATGAAAAGGAACCTCAACTTGAGATAAAAAGTGAATTGAAGCCCCTTCCATCTCATTTGAAGTATGCTTTCTTAGAGGATAACCAAAGGTTTCCGGTCATTATTGCTAGTGAGCTCTCAAGTGAAGAAGAGGGAAAGCTCCTAGATGTTCTCAGAAAGTACAAGAAAGCAATAGGATGGAGTCTAGCGGATATTGTGGGAATTGACCCCCGCAAGTGCATGCATAGGATATTTCTCCAAGATGGAGCTAAGCCGGTTATGCAACCGCAAAGGAGGCTCAACCCAACCATCCTCAATGTAGTGAAGAAAGAGGTCACCCGATTACTGGATGCGGATATCATATACCCAATTTCCGACAGTGAGTGGGTGAGCCTAGTTCAAGTTGTCCCCAAGAAGTCGGGCATCACAACGGTCGAGAAGGACGACGGTGAAATGGTCACTAAAAGAGTACAAAATGCGTGGCGAGTATGTATTGACTACAGAAGATTGAACGCCGCCACACGGAAGGACCATTACCCCTTACCCTTCATCGATCAGATGCTAGACCACTTGGCAGGTAAATCTCACTACTGCTTTCTTGATGGATTTACTAGCTACTTTCAGATACATATTGCTCTTGAAGATCAGGAGAAGACCACGTTTACTTGTCCGTTTGGCACCTTTGCCTATAAAAGGATGCCATTTGGACTATGTAACGCACCCGCTACTTTTCAGCGGTGCATGACGAGTGCCTTCTCCGATCTAATGGAGAATTGCCTTGAAGTCTTTATGGATGACTTCAGCGTTTATGGTACTTCATTCGATTTTTGTTTAGAGAGCTTGGCCAAGGTCCTAGCTAGATGTGTTGACACTAACCTTGTCTTAAATTTTGAAAAATTTCACTTTATGGTACAACAAGGTATAGTGTTAGGACATGTAGTATCTCATGAAGGCATTTCTGTAGATCCGGCCAAGGTCGATGTTATCACCACTTTGCCTCACCCCTCATCCGTGAGGGAGGTCCGCTCGTTTTTGGGACATGCAGGATTTTATAGGCGCTTTATCAAGGACTTCAGCAAGATTGCTTTGCCATTGTCGCGCCTACTCCAAAAAGATGTGGATTTTGAGTTTGATGGTGAATGTGTAAAAGCTTTTGAAGAGCTAAGGAGAGTTCTTACCACGGCACCAATTGTGCGAGGCCCCAACTGGACGTTGCCATTTGAGATAATGTGCGATGCATCAAACCATGTTGTGGGTGCCGCGCTTGCACAGCGCGATGGTAAACTCCCTTATGTCATTGCTTACTCTTCTAAGACACTAGATGCGGCACAATCCAACTATACCACTACTAAAAAAGAACTCCTAGCTATTGTTCATGCTTAAGATAAATTCAGATCTTATTTGCTAGGTTCAAAGATAGTGGTATGCACGGATCATGCAGCTTTAAAGTACTTATTGACAAAGAATGAGTCAAAGCCTAGACTCATACGTTGGATCTTGCTTTTGCAAGAATTCGACATTGAGATTAGGGACCGGAGTGGATCTCAAAACCTGGTTGCGGATCATTTAAGCCGCATTGAGAATTTAAAAATTGATCCATTTCTGATCAATGACTCATTCCCATTGGATAGTTTGCATGCTGTGTCGGATAGCTTTCCTTGGTTTTCCCCAATGGCAAACTACTTGGTTGCAAGAATCTTCCCTCCCAACTTTTTGAAAAACCAAAGGGACAAGTTGAGGAGTGATTCCAAAAACTATATTTGGGATGACCCTCACTTGTGGAAGAGGGGCGTAGACCAAGTAATTTGAAGATGTGTCCCGGAGTCTGAATTCCAACCAATTCTTGAAGCTTGTCATTTGTCTGAATGTGGTGGCCACTTTGGCCCACAAAGGACCGTTAAAAAAGTGTTGGATTGTGGATTCTGGTGGCCAACCTTATTCAAGGATGCTAACCGGTTATGTGTGTCTTGCCATCAGTGTCAGAAGTTAGGAAACGCATCCCAAAGGGATGAAATGCCTCAGCAACCTATGTTGTTCTGTGAGATATTTGATTTATGGGACATTGACTTTATGGAACCGTTTCCCAACTCTAGTGGGTATCTGTATATTCTGTTAGCGGTTGACTACGTGTCAAAGTGGGTAGAGGCCGTACCTACCCGCCTTGACGACGCCAATGCCGTTGTTTCTTTCATTAGGAATCACATTGTATGCCGTTATGGGTCGCCACGAGCAATCGTGAGCGACCAAGGATCCCACTTTTGTAACAGGAAGGTAGAAGCATTGCTCAAGCACTATGGAGTGTCGCATAAGGTTGCTACTGCTTATCATCCGCAAACAAATGGACAAGCGGAAGTGTCCAACCAGGAAATCAAGAGAATCTTGGAGAAAGTGGTCAATCCACAAAGAAAGGATTGGAGCCTCCGGTTAGGAGATGCACTATGGGCGTATAGAACGGCCTACAAGACTCCGATAGGGATGAGTCCTTTCCGGATCGTCTACGGTAAGGCGTGCCACCTTCTGGTGGAGATTGAGCATCGAGCCTATTGGGCAGTAAAGCAGTGCAACATGGATTTAGCCAAGGCGGGTGAAGCTAGGAAGTTACAACTAGAAGAGCTTGAGTGTTTGAGGAACGAGTCATATGAGAATGCCCGAATTTACAAGGAAAAGACTAAGGCATTTCATGACCATCATATCCGGAAGAAGGACTTTCAAGAAGGTGATGAGGTCCTCCTCTACAACTCAAGGCTCTGATTTATGCCTGGCAAGCTCCGTTCTAGATGGGAAGGACCTTTCAAGGTGAAGGAGATGAAGCCCTACGGAGTGGTGGAATTGTTTGATCCCAAGAGTGAAGCAACTTTCAAAGTGAATGGACATAGAGTGAAGAAGTATCATGGTTGCAAGCCCCCAAGAGAGCTAGAGGTGTACATATTGGAGGATGCACCAAGGAGAGAGGAAGCTTAAGAAAAAGACCGTCCAACTTAAGGACATTAAAGAAAAGTGCTTGGTGGGAGGCACCCCATCGTGGTAAGATCTTCCTTGTTTATACCATCTTGTTTGTATCTTTAGTTTCTTGTGAATTTTGTGATCTTTTGATGATTGAGTGAGTGCATAGGAATGCTAGCTTTGTTGATTTTGTTGGATAGGTAGAATGTTCATATAGATAGGATGTGAAAAAGATAAAGAAAACAAAAATATTTCTTTGAAGAAGGGCACCGACGCGCCCGCGCACAGTGCGCGCACGCGCCAGTAGCGAAATTCTACTCCTGGGCCAAATACCCGAGAATCATGCCCACTTTGTGCCCAACTCGCGCCAGGCACCAACGCGTTCGCGTACATGCCGCCTGTGCGCACCCTTGCGAATTAACCATCGACGCGCCAGCGCACGGTGCGCGCGCGCGCCGATGGAGATATGTGGACTCTCTGGTACAAAAACCAGAGAGTTGTGCCACAATTGGGCCAACCTTGTGCCAAAACTGACGCGTTCGCGCGTTGTGCGCGTCCGTGCCAGTTGTGGAATACCTCAAGCATGCGTCCGCGCAAGGTGCGCGTCCGCGCGCCTGCCTCACTGATTCACTCTGGTACAAAAACCAGAGACTTGAGCCAACTTTGTGCCACTTCTGTGCCTGAGGCACAACTCCCCTCGCGCGCACGCGTCCCCTGCTAGCATCCTCACCGACGCGCCAGCGCACCTTGTGTGCGCGCGCCGGTTGCGCGAGTCAGTTTTATACATCGCGCCTTGCCCTATTTTTCTTTCTCTCAAACCCTTTTCTTTCTTAGTTTCTTTTCCTTCTCCCTCCATCATCTCCCTTCTCCTCTTCTTCTTCCCTACCCTACCACCACTGTCTCCGGCCACTCACCGACGACAACCAACTTTTTTCGGTGGCACTACACCTCTCCCATTTTCTTTCTCATCTTCACAAAAGAAGATTCAACCTTGTTTCTTCATACTTTTCAAGGTTTCACTTCTTCTACCTCTCTTCTTTATTTTCTCTTGCATTATTTCCTCTAGTTAGATGCTTCTTATTGCTTTACTTAGTTTCCCTTTTACTTGCATGATGATGTTTCTTGCTTTTTGTTTGCTTACCTTTCCTTTTTCCTTATTTCTCCATGGATGTTGAATTTGAGCTTAATTTGCATTAATAGATCTTTTGTCATTCTTTTTCTTATCTTTCCCATTGTGTGATATTTATGTGATGATTGATGTTCCATTTTGGGCTTTGAATTGGTTTAGTATCTCATAATTGCTCATTGCTTGATTATTGCACACCAAGTGTTCGAGGAAATGCACATATACCATTTTGGTTTATTTTAGTCATATATTTTTCAAATTGGTGCTCCCTCCTCATTCACTTACTTTCTCTTAAATGCATTGAGTCTAATTTGTGTGCTTAAAGTTTATACTTGCCAATTAGATATTAATTGAACATGACTTGCTCTTTATTATGGATGCTTGAGACTACTCTTCTCATGCCATTGCATGCTTTACTTCCTCTTGCATCCCATGCCAAGTGTTATGACCTTGCTTTTACATTCATCATGGGCACCACAAGTCACTTGCATGTTTTTTGTCAAATTGATTCTTGGGTTTAATATTTTCCTTCCTTCTCTTCCTTTTCAGAATGGCCACCAAGAAAGGCAAGGAGATAGCTTCGAGGAAACCGGCCACAAAAAGGGCACCCCAAAAGTCAAATTCTAAGGCGCGCTCTTCATTAGGAGCCAAACCCCTATCTAAGAAAGGGAAGACACCCGCTCCTTTTGATGAGAATGACAAGGGCAAACCGGCAAAAGATTTCTCAAGGTTCCCCAACCGCTTTTGTGAACTTATGTTCCCCTCCATAGCTGTAAGGAACTATCATCCTGAGCATCTACTTGCTCCGCCGGACAAGGTCGCTCCTTATATTTTGCCCCGTATTGAACAGCGAGGATGGGAGTTTCTTTTGAGGAAACCAAGGGAAATCAACCTCTCTTGGGTGGAAGAATTCTACACTAACTACCATCTTCCCTCTCTTCAATCGGTATACATGCGCCGAAAGCAAGCCTCAGTTTCAGAAGAGGCTATTGAGTAAGTGCTTAATGTCCTATCAGTGCCAAGTGACATGGATGGCTACCAAGAAGTCTTACGTCAGCGAGAGAAGTATGGATTCAATTGGGACTCGATTCTCCGAGTCATTGCTGAGCCAGGGACATTTTAGACCCAAGGTCGACTCCGGATGAGGCCCAAGAGCATTGACGTTCGCTTCCTCACTGTGGAAGCTAGAGCTTGGGCCCAGATCCTATCCCACTATGTGCTACCTAGTACCCACAAGTCGTCCCTCACGGCAGACCTCGCCTTGCTTATTTGGTGTGTTCTCACGGAGAAGCCAGTGAATATTCCGCTTCTTGTCAAGCAAGCGATGAGTCAAGTTCACGACCGGGGTAATTTGCTATTTCCAGCATTGGTGTATGACTTAGTTTCTACTGCGGGTGTTTCTTGGGAAGCCAAGGACAAAAAGATCATAGTTCTGGCTAAGGGCGATGTGGTCCCAAGCGGGAAATACCTACACCTTCCCATGAGCAAACCAAGCCTCGACATGGCCCCGCCACTTCTTTTTCCTTCTAGCTCATCATCACCACCACTGAGATCCACACATCAAAGGATAGAAGATCTTCACCGGAAGCTTGATAGATATGAGCGGCGCAACCACCGCCAGTACACTTACATCAAGAAGCTTCTGCGTTGTGTTACCCCTAGCATGGAGGAACCCGAAATGTTCACATCCACCTCAAACCCAAGTGACGGGAGCTCTGATGATGGGGATAGTGAAGGTTCCGGTCCTGACCATCCCTTGTGTATTATTCGTAGCACGGAGGACCGTGCTAATTTCTAAAGTGTGGGAGGTCGTTCGACCGATCTCCATGGGTAACATTCTTTTCCCCTCAATACCCATGGATTTATCTTTTGCTTAGAAGTTAGTATATTGCATGTGTAGTTAGTTTTGCTTGTAAATACCCTTGCATGATAGTTAGTTTCTATAGAGTTACTTGGTCAAAACAATAACTTCCTTTTCAAGAAACTGTGTCCTGGGTGACCTACCAAAATTCTGAAAAAAAAATTTTTGCAGTAAACTTGCTTTAAGAATGTATTTTGGAACATAGTGATTGAGCTAAGAACACAAGCATGAAAGTTTTGAGCCTATTGCATGGTTACATCTTTTAACCATTATTTCCATTCTTGTGTGCATATCTCTCTCTCTATGATTGTGATCCTTGCTTTGTCTGATTCTATATGTCCATTGCTTGGTGTATGAATGTATTTACATGATTGAGGCCATCATTTCAATAGTCATTTTTTCCAAATGGACTTAACCCTTTTATCTACCGTTGCTAACCAATTTTGAGCCCATGATAAACCCTTTTGTTCTTAAATAGAGCACATAAACAATCCTAAGTGAAAAACCATGAATGTCCCTAAATTTGAATTCTTGATTAGCTTAGATAAGTTAGGATGTGTGTCATTCAAATAGGAAGGTATACTTGGAAATTCCGGTAGATATATAGGTGTGTAATTGTAGTGTAATTGAAAAATTCTAGGATTTGAGAACATACTCATGTGTTGAATGACAAAACTGTATGCAGTGAAACTTTTGTTCACAAAGAAACCCCAAGAAAAAGGGGATAATAATAAAAAAAATAATAATAATAATAAAAGAGAAAAAGCAATGAAAGGTGACAAAGATACCCCAAGATAAAGTAACAAAAACAATGCATATGGGTGTGAATTGAAAAGAATACATGAGTATGCAAAAAGAGTAAAACTCAAGGGTGGCTAGGTAATATATTGTAGTTGTATAGGTTGTTCTATGTGTCTAGTGGATCCTAGGTTGATCAAGGACTCAACTTTTAAGCCCACGTGGCCATATACATCCTTACCTTCACCCTAGCCCCGTTACAACCCATGAATAAGACCTCATGATACTTGTAAGCATGCATTAAGTAATTGTCGATTGTTAGATGAAAGACAAATCTTGGAAAGCATTATTAGGAGAAGATTGAGTGACGAACCCTATACACTTGAGCGAATAGAGCGGATACACTTTCGGTGAGGGTTCGATGCTCAATGCTTGTTCCCGGCTTTCACAAGCGTTCGTTTAGCAAGTCATATGCATTCCATGGTGATGTTCAATTTGGTAGGATTCATGAATCACATACTATTTTCACCCTATATGCTCACATGTATTCTTGGAGGATAGATTTACTCTTGACCAAGTAGGTAGATGATTTTACATTAGTTGCATGCATCCATTTAGGTAGTTTGCATTTCATAAACCCTTTCCCATCATGATCTTTGGTCTTTTTATTTTAAGCATGAGGACATGCTTGGTTTAAGTGTGGGGAGATTTGATAAACTCCAATTTTGTGGTTTATCTTGTGCTTATTTTGGGGGATTTTATCAATATTTCTCACACTTATTCGCAAGAAATGCATGGTTTTGTGTTCACTTTCCAATATTGCTCCATGATGGAAAACATGCTTATTTTGCCTTAAATTTGCCATATTTTAATCCTCTTCTATTGCCATTCGATGCCGTGATATATTTGTTGAGTAATTTTAGGAATTATAGGGTAGGAATGACTTAGAAGAGAGGGAGAAAGCATGTACAAAGAAAGAGAAACATGAAGAATTGAAATCTTGGGAAAAGCAGCATCGGCGCGCCCGCGCACTCCACGCGGACGCGTGGATGGGATTGGCTGGAAGCGGCGCGCAAGAATGGATGCATCCGCGCGGATCAGAAGATTCCTATCGACGCGCACGCGCACTAGACGCGCACGCGTGGATCGCAAAAGCAATCGGCGCGCACGCACGCATGGCGCACACGCGTGGGAAGCTGCACGTGACCTCATTAAAGAAAATCGTGCCTGGCGATTTCTGAGGCTCATCAGGCCCAATTTCAAGCTGTTTCTGCATGGAAAAGACCCAAGGATGCTAGGTAAAAGGGGTGATCAATCATTTTTACACTAAGACATAATTTTAGCTAGTTTTTGGTTCTTTGGTTATTCTAGAGAGAGAAACCCTTGTTCCTCTCTAGATCTAGTTTTAATTTGATCTTCCCTTGTTGATTTATGAATTGGATCTTGTTAATTACTAGTTTTAATTGTTCAATTTGAATTCCTTGCTACAATTTTGCTTATATCTAGTGATAGTTTTATGAATTCTTGTCAATTGTCATTTTATACGCATTTCATGAATGTTGTGAATCTTGACTTATTGATGTTACATTGATGATTTCTATGTTTAATCTTGTTGTTTGGATGATTGTATGTTGATAATTGTTAGTGGGTACTTGTAGATTTCAATTTAATTGCTATTTTGAACATGTCTTTTGTTAATGCTTACCAAGTGTTCGATGAATTGTTTACTTTGATTATGGAGTAGTCTTCTTTACTCTTGGCCTAGGTCAAGGGAATTAGGTAAACTTGAGTCATTAGGTCTAATGGATTTGATGATTTGGGAGCCCTTGGTGGTCAATTTGATACTCATTGACGCCAACCCACTACTAATCCAATTAGTAGGTAGGTTGGGACTTATGGGTTGATGTGATCAAAGCCATTTAATATACTTCAAGTCTAGGAGTAGATATCACGTACTTAAGACTTTGAGGGTAGACTTAATGAGCTTGGTTCCTCATAATTGTCAAGATACGGTTGTTAGACAAGGATCGTAACCCCAATTCCCATGCCTAGCCAAGAGTTGCTTTTATTATTCATATTTGAAAACCAAATTTCCCAAATTATTTGCTTTAGTTACAGTTACTTGCTTGGTTTATAATAGAATTAAGTGGAATGTTGCTTGTTCATTGGAATTGCTCATGTTTTGCTTATATAGTTGAATTAGTTTGTTGCAATTTAAGATTACTTGCTTGTTAAGATTCCCATTTATTTTCATGCTCATAACTCACAACCCCGGATTTCTAACCAAATGTTGAAGCACATGTTTGCCCATTCCTTGTGAGACGACCCGAGGTTTGAATACTTCGGTTATTTCTATTAGGGTTGAACTTGTGACAACCAAATCCCTCTCTAAATTTGACCCCCGAGGATTGTTGTTGGTAGAGCTATACTTGCAACGTGGTTTTATTGGAGAAAATCTTTACCAATACACCCTTGGGAGCCTGTCAAGCTCTTAGAGAGCTTCACTGAGACTCAGAGCTTAATGGTGGCCTCCCAACACCAAACTTAGAAGTTGAGTGTGGAGGCTCTGTTTGACTCTGTATTGAGGGAAGCTTTTTGGTACACGAAATTGTGATCTCCAGGCTCGAACAAATCCTGGTAATGGCTCCAGAGCTTGGTGCTCTGATCTTAATTCATAATTGTCACAACTTTGGTACAACTAACCAGCAAGTGCACTGGGTCGTCCAAGTAATACCTTACGTGAGTAAGGGTCGAATCCCACGGAGATTGTTGGTATGAAGCAAGCTATGGTCACCTTGTAAATCTCAGTCAGGCAGATATAAAGTGATAATGGTGTTTTCGAATATTAATTAATAAAATAGGAATAGAGACACTTATGTAATTCATTGATAGGAATTTCAGATAAGTGAATGGAGATGCTTTCGTTCCTCTGAACCTCTGCTTTCCTGCTATCTTTATCCAGTCAGTCTTACTCCTTTCCATGGCTGGCTTTATGTGATACATCACCACTGTCAATGGCTACTTTCGGTCATCTCTCGGGAAAATAATCCAATGCCCTGTCACGGCACGGCTAATCGTCTGGAGGCATCACCCTTGTCAATGGCTTCATCTTATCCTCTCAGTGAATAATATGCTCACGCACCCTGTCACGGCACGGCTATTCATCTGTCGGTTCTCGATCATGTTGGAATAGGATTTACTATCCTTTTGCGTCTGTCACTAACGCCCTGCAATCGCGAGTTAGGAGCTCGTCACAGTCATTCAATCATTGAATCCTACTCGGAATACCACAGACAAGGTTTAGACTTTCCGGATTCTCTTGAATGCCGCCATCATTCTAGCTTACGCCACGAAGATTCTGGTTAGGAGATCTAAGAGATATTCATTCTAGCTTATTTCATGTAGAACAGAAGTGTTTGTCAGGCACGCGTTCATAAGGGAGAAGGATGATGAGCGTCACACATAATCATCACCTTCATCACGTTCTTGGGTGCGAATGGATATCTTAGAAGCGAAATAAGATGAATTGAATAGAAAACAGAAGTACTTTGCATTAATCTTTGAGGAACAGCAGAGCTCCACACCTTAGTCTATGGAGTGTAGAAACTCTACCGTATGAAAATGCATAAGTGAAGGTTCAGGCATGGCCGAGATGGCCAGCCCCCCAAAACGTGATCACAGGATCAAAATACAATCCAGGATGCCTAATACAATAGTAAGAGGTCCTATTTATAATAAACTAGCTACTAGGGTTTACATGAGTAAGTATTTGATGTATAAATCCACTTCCGGGGCCCACTTGGTGTGTGTTTGGGCTGAGCTTAAGTGTTGCACGTGCAGAGGCCATTTGTGGAGTTGAATGCCAGTTTTTGTGCCAGTTTGGGCGTTCAACTCTGGTTTTGGATCCTTTTCTGGCGCTGGACGCCAGATTTGGGTAGAAAGCTGGCGTTGAACGCCAGTTTACGACGTCAATTCTTGACCAAAGTATGGACTATTATATATTGCTGGAAAGCCCGGGATGTCTACTTTCCAAAACAATTGGAAGCGCGCCATTTAGAGTTCTGTAGCTCCAGAAAATCCACTTTGAGTGCAGGGAGGTCAGAATCCAACAGCATCAGCAGTCCTTTTTCAACCTCTGAATCTGATTTTTGCTCAAGTCCCTCAATTTCAGTCAGAAAATACCTGAAATCACAGAAAAACACACAAACTCATAGTAAAGTCCAGAAATGTGAATTTAACATAAAATCTATTAAAAATATCCCTAAAAGTAACTAGATCCTACTAAAAACATACTAAAAACAATGTCAAAAAGCGTATAAATTATCCGCTCATCACAACACCAAACTTAAATTGTTGCTTGTCCCCAAGCAACTGAAAATCAAAATAGGATAAAAAGAATAGAATATACTATAAATTCCAAACTATCAATGAAACAGAGCTTCAATCATATGAGCGGGACTTATAGCTTTTTGCCTCTTGAATAGTTTTGGCATCTCACTTTATCCATTGAGGTTCAGAATGATTGGCATCTATAGGAACTTCAGATTTCGAATAGTGTTATTGACTCTCTTAGTTCAGTATGATGATTCTTGAACACAACTTCTTTATGAGTCTTGGCCGTGGCCCTAAGCATTTTGTTTTCCAGTATTACCACCGGATACATAAATGCCACAGACACATAATTGGGTGAACCTTTTTAGATTGTGAATCAGCTTTGCTAAAGTCCCCAATTAGAGGTGTCCAGGGTTCTTAAGCACACTCTTTTTTTTTGCTTTGGACCTTGACTTTAACCGCTCAGTCTCAAGTTTTCACTTGACACCTACACGCCACAAGCACATGGTTAGGGACAGCTTGGTTTAGCCGCTTAGACCAGGATTTTATTCCTTTAGGCCCTCCTATCCACTGATGCTCAAAGCCTTGGGATCCTTTTTATTTGCCCTTGCCTTTTGGTTTTAAGGGTTATTGGCTTTTTGCTCTTGCCTCTTGGTTTTAAGAGCTTTTGGCTTTTTCTGCTTGCTTTTTCTTTTTCTTTCTATTTTTTTTCGCCTATTTATTTATTTATTTATTTATTTATTTATTTATTTATTTATTTTTTTGCAAGCTTTGTTCTTTGCTGCTTTTTCTTGCTTCAAGAATCATTTTTATGATTTTTCAGATTATCAAATAACATGTCTCCTAGTCATCATTCTTTCAAGAGCCAACATATTTAACATTCTTAAACAACAACTTCAAAAGACATATGCACTGTTCAAGCATACATTCAAAAAAAACAAGAAGCATTATCACCACATCAATATAATTGAACTAAGTTCAAGGATAAATTCAGAACTCATGTACTTCTTATTCTTTTGAATTAAAACAGTTTTTATTTTAAGAGAGGTGATGGATTCATAGGACATTCATAACTTTAAGACAGAGTTACTAACTACTAATGATCATGTAATGAAGACACAAACATAGATAAGCACATAACATAGAAAATGAAAAACAGAGAAAGTAAGAACAAGGAATGAGTCCACCTTAGTGATGTCCTTGAGCTCTTCTATGTCTCTTCCTTGCCTTGGCTGTTCCTCCTTCATTGCTTTTAGATCTTCTCTGATTTCATGAAGGATGATGGAGTGCTCTTGATGTTCCACCCTTAGTTGCTTCCAATAATTGTGTGGAAGAAAATGTATCCCTTGAGGTATCTCAGGGATCTCTTGATTTGCAGTCAAATGTTCTACCACTGAGCTATAGACCCTTGATGGAAGCTTTTGTCTTCCCTTTCCTCTTTCTAGAGGTTTCTCTGGCCTTAGGTGCCATCAATGGTTATGGAAAAAACAAAAAAGCTATGCTTTTACCACACCAAACTTAGAATGTTGCTCGCCCTCGAGCAAAAGAAGAAAGAATAGAAGAATAAGAAGAAGATATGGAGGAGATGGATGGGAGTGTGTATTCGGCCATATGGGTGGGATTGGGTGGGAGAGAGATGTTGAATTTTTGAAGGTAGTAGGTGTATGGATGTGAGTGGTAAATGGAAAAAAAAAGAAGGGATGATGAGGTAGGTGGGGATCCTGTGGGGTCCACAGATCCTGAGATGATCCTGTGGGGTCCACAGATCCTGAGGTGTCAAGGCATTTACATCCCTGCACCAATTTAGGCATGTAAAATGCCCTTGCACACAACTCTGGGCATTCAGCGCCAGGTTGGTGCCCATTTTGGGCGTTCAACGCCCCTTTGCTGCCATTTCTGGCGTTGAACGCCAGAACCATGCTTGTTCTGGGCGTTCAGCGCCAGGATGCTCCCATTCTGGGCGTTCAGCGCCAGAACTATGCTCTGTTCTGGCGTTTGAACGCCAGACAGATGCTCCTCCAAGGTGTGATTTTTCTTCTGCTGTTTTTGATTCCGTTTTCAATTTTTATATTTATTTTGTGACTCCACATGATCATGAACCTAAGAAAACATGAAAAACAATAAAAATAAGAATTAGATAAACATTGGGTTGCCTCCCAACAAGCGCTTCTTTAATGTCAATAGCTTGACAGTGAGCTCTCATGGAGCCTCACAGATGTGCAGAGCTTTGTTGAGACTCTCCAACACCAAACTTAGAGTTTGGATATGGGAGTTCAACACCAAACTTAGAGTTTGGTTGCGGCCTCCCAACACCAAACTTAGAGTTTGACTGTGGGGGCTCTGGTTGACCCTGCTTTGAGAGAAGCTTTTTCTGCTTCCTCTCCATGGTTGCAGAGGGAGATCCTTGAGTTTTAAACACAAGGGAGTTCTCATTCCATTGAAGGACTATTTCACCTCTGTCAACATCAATCACAGCTCTTGCTGTGGCCAGGAAAGGTCTTCCTAGGATGATGGATTCATCCTCTTCCTTTCCAGTATCCAGGACTATGAAATCAGCAGGGATGTAAAGGCCCTCAACCTTTACTAATACATCCTCTACTTGTCCATAAGCCTGTTTTCTTGAGCTGTCTGCCATCTCTAGTGAGATTTTAGCAGCTTGCACCCCATAGATTCCCAGTTTCTCTATTACAGAGAGGGGCATGAGGTTTATTCCTGAACCAATATCACACAGAGCCTTAAAGATCATGGTGCCTATGGTACAGGGTATTATGAACTTTCCAGGATCCTGTCTCTTCTGAGGCAATGTCAGTTGATCCAGATCACTTAGTTCATTGATGAACAAGGGAGGTTCAACTTCCCAAGCATCAATGCCAAATAATTTGGCATTCAGCTTCATGATTGCACCAAGAAACTTGGCAGTTTGCTCTTCAGTAACATCCTCATTCTCTTCAGAAGAGGAATACTCATTAGAGCTCATGAAGGGCATAAGGAGGTTCAATGGAATCTCTATGGTCTCTAGATGAGCCTCAGAGTCCTTTGGTTCCTCAGAGGGAAGCTCCTTATTGATCACTAGACGTCCCAGGAGGTCTTCCTCCTTGGAATTCACGTCCTCTCCTTCCCTTACAGGTTTGGCCATGGCGCTTATGTCAATGGCCTTGCACTCTCCTTTTGGATTCTCTTCTGTATTGCTTGGGAGAGTACTAGGAGGGATTTCAGTGATCCTTTTACTCAGCTGGCCCACTTGTGCTTCCAGATTTCTAATGGAAGACCTTGTTTCATTCATGAAACTCACAGTGGCCTTGGATAGATCAGAGACTAGATTTGCTAAATTAGAAGCATTTTGTTCAGTGTTCTCTGTCTGTTGCTGAGTGGATGATGGAAAAGGTTTATTATTGTTAAACCTGTTTCTTCCACCATTATTAAAGCCTTGTTGGGGCTTTTGATCCTTCCATGAGAAATTTGGATGATTTCTCCATGTTGAGTTATAGGTGTTTCCATAAGGTTCACCTAAGTAATTTACCTCTGCTATTGCAGGGTTCTCAGGATCATAAGCTTCTTCTTCAGAAGATGCCTCTTGAGTACTGTTGGATGCAGCTTGCATTCCATGCAGACTCTGAGAGATCATATTGACTTGCTGAGTCAATATTTTATTCTGAGCCAATATGGCATTCAGAGTATCAACTTCAAGAACTCCCTTCTTCATAGGCGTCCCATTACTCACAGGATTCCTTTCAGAAGTGTACATGAACTGGTTATTAGCAACCATGTCAATGAGTTCTTGAGCTTCTGCAGGCATTTTCTTTAGGTGAATGGATCCACCTGCAGAAGTGTCCAGTGACATCTTTGATAGCTCAGATAAACCATCATAGAATATATCCAGGATGGTCCATTCTGAAAGCATGTCAGAAGGACACTTTTTGATCAACTGTTTGTATCTTTCCCAAGCTTCATAGAGGGATTCACCTTCTTTCTGTCTGAAGGTTTGAACATCAGCTCTAAGCTTGCTCAGCTTTTGAGGAGGAAAGTACTTGGCTAAGAAAGCCGTGACTAGCTTATCCCAAGAGTTCAGGCTGTCTTTGGGTTGAGAATCCAACCATAATCTAGCTCTGTCTCTTACAGCAAAAGGGAAAAGCATGAGCCTGTAGACTTCAGGATCTACTCCATTAGTCTTAATAGTATCACATATCTACAAGAATTCAGTTAAGAACTAAAAGGGATCTTCAGATGGAAGTCCATGAAACTTGCAGTTCTGCTGCATCAGAGAAACTAATTGAGGTTTCAGCTCAAAGTTGTTTGCTCCAATGGCAGGAATGGAGATGCTTCTTCCATGTAAATTGGAATTAGGTGTAGTGAAGTCACCAAGCATTTTCCTTACATTATTATTATTTTCGGCTGCCATCTCCTCTTCTTGTTTGAAAATTCCTAACAGGTGCTTACTGGTTAGTTGTAATTCAGAGTCCTTTCAGGTTCTGGATCTGCTTCAACAAGAATATTCTTGTCCTTGCTCCTGCTCATATGACAAAGAAGAAGGCACAGAAAAATAATAATAATAGAGATTTTTTTTTTTTTGAATGAGGGAGAGATGTTAGTAGATGAATAAATAAAAAAAATAGAAGGAGATGAGAGAGAAGAGAATTTTCAAAAATAATTTTTGAAAAAGAGTTAGTGATTTTTGAAAATAGTTTTTGAAAAATGTTAGTAATTTTCGAAAATTAAGATTTAAAAATTAAAATAATTAATAAATTAAAAAGAAATTTTGAAAAAGGGGGAAGATATTTTCGAAAAATGAGAGAGAGAGAATTAGTTAGGTAGTTTTGAAAAAGTTAAGGAACAAACAAAAAGTTAGTTAGTTAGTTGAAACAAATTTTGAAAAGATAAGAAGTTAGGAAGTTAGAAAAGATATTTTGAGAAGATGTTTTTTTTGAAAAAGATAAGATAAGTAGATATTTTTGAAAAGATATGATTGAAATTAGTTTTGAAAAAGATTTGATTTTTAAAATCACAATTAATGACTTGATTCATAAGAAATCACAAGATATGATTCTAGAACTTAAAGTTTGAATCTTTCTTAACAAGCAAGTAACAAACTTCAAATTTTTGAATCAAAACATTAATTGTTTATGTTATTTTCGAAAATTTGGTATAAAAATAAGAAAAAGATTTTTGAAAAATATTTTTTTTAATTTTCGAAAATAACTAAGAATTTTGAAAAAGCTTTGATTTTTGAAAAAAAGATTTTGAAAAAGATAAGATTTTCAAATTGAAAATTTGATTTGACTCATAAGAAATAACTTGATTTTTTTTTTTAAATTTTTGAAAAATTCAACTCAAATTTTCGAATTTGATGAGAGAAAAAGGGAAAGATATTTTTTTGATTTTTGAAATTTTTATGAAAAACATGAAAATTATGCAATGCATGAAATTTTTAGATCAAAACAATGAATGCATGCAAGAATGCTATGAATGTCAAGATGAACACCAAGAACACCATGAATGTCAAGATGAACATCATAGACACAATTTTGAAAAAATTTTAATGCAAAGAAAACATGCAAGACACCAAACTTAGAATTCTTTAATGCTTACGCACTAAGAATTCAAGAAAGCATATGATAAACATGAAAAGACACAAAACAAAAAATCATCAAGATCAAACAAGAAGACTTACCAAGAACAACTTGAAGATCATGAAGAACACCATGAATGCATGAAATTTTCGAAAAATGCAAGATACACATGCAATTGACACCAAACTTATGATATGACTCAAGACTCAAACAAGAGCACAAAAATATTTTTGATTTTTATGATTTTCTAAATTTTTTTTTGGATTTTTATTTTATATTTTTCGAAAAATTATATGAAAAAGAAAAAATAAGGATTCCAAAATTTTCAACATGAATTCCAGGAATCTTATGCTCTAAAGCTCCAATCAAAGGGTCTGGCATGGCTTAACAGCCAGCCAAGCTTTAGCATATAATTACATGGGCTGGAGTGATTAGTTGAATACCAATCCCAAAGTAGTTTGGGTATGGCTTTACAGCCAGATATGATTCAACATATTTCATGAAACACTAGAATTCATTCTTAAAAATTTTGAAGCCATAGAATAATTTATTTTTGAAAACATTTTATTTTATTTTATATTTTTTTTTTCGCAAACAAAGGAAGAATTTTTTGAAAGATTTTTGAAAAATTTTTGAAAACAAAACAAAAAGAAAATTACCTAATCTGAGCAACAAGATGAACCGTCAGTTGTCCAAACTCAAACAATCCCCGGCAACGGCGCCAAAAACTTGGTGCACGAAATTGTGATCTCCAGGCTCGAACAAATCCTGGTAATGGCTCCAGAGCTTGGTGCTCTGATCTTAATTCATAATTGTCACAACTTCGATACAACTAACCAGCAAGTGCACTGGGTCGTCCAAGTAATACCTTACGTGAGTAAGGGTCGAATCCCACGGAGATTGTTGGTATGAAGCAAGCTATGGTCACCTTGTAAATCTCAGTCAGGCAGATATAAAGTGATAATGGTGTTTTCGAATATTAATTAATAAAATAGGAATAGAGACACTTATGTAATTCATTGATAGGAATTTCAGATAAGTGAATGGAGATGCTTTCGTTCCTCTGAACCTCTGCTTTCCTGCTATCTTCATCCAGTCAGTCTTACTCCTTTCCATGGCTGGCTTTATGTGATACATCACCACTGTCAATGGCTACTTTCGGTCATCTCTCGGGAAAATAATCCAATGCCCTGTCACGGCACGGCTAATCGTCTGGAGGCATCACCCTTGTCAATGGCTTCATCTTATCCTCTCAGTGAATAATATGCTCACGCACCCTGTCACGGCACGGCTATTCATCTGTCGGTTCTCGATCATGTTGGAATAGGATTTACTATCCTTTTGCGTCTGTCACTAACGCCCTGCAATCGCGAGTTAGGAGCTCGTCACAGTCATTCAATCATTGAATCCTACTCGGAATACCACAGACAAGGTTTAGACTTTCCGGATTCTCTTGAATGCCGCCATCATTCTAGCTTACGCCACGAAGATTCTGGTTAGGAGATCTAAGAGATATTCATTCTAGCTTATTTCATGTAGAACAGAAGTGTTTGTCAGGCACGCGTTCATAAGGGAGAAGGATGATGAGTGTCACACATAATCATCACCTTCATCACGTTCTTGGGTGCGAATGGATATCTTAGAAGCGAAATAAGATGAATTGAATAGAAAACAGAAGTACTTTGCATTAATCTTTGAGGAACAGCAGAGCTCCACACCTTAGTCTATGGAGTGTAGAAACTCTACCGTATGAAAATACATAAGTGAAGGTTCAGGCATGGCCGAGATGGCCAGCCCCCCAAAACGTGATCACAGGATCAAAATACAATCCAGGATACCTAATACAATAGTAAGAGGTCCTATTTATAATAAACTAGCTACTAGGGTTTACATGAGTAAGTATTTGATGTATAAATCCACTTTCGGAGCCCACTTGGTGTGTGTTTGGGCTGAGCTTAAGTGTTGCATGTGCAGAGGCCATTTGTGGAGTTGAACGCCAATTTTTGTGCCAGTTTGGGCGTTCAACTCTGGTTTTGGATCCTTTTCTGGCGCTGGACGCCAGATTTGGGTAGAAAGCTGGCGTTGAACGCCAGTTTACGTCGTCAATTCTTGGCCAAAGTATGGACTATTATATATTGCTGGAAAGCCCTGGATGTGTACTTTCCAACGCAATTGGAAGCGCGTCATTTCGAGTTCTGTAGCTCTAGAAAATCCACTTTGAGTGCAGGGAGGTCAGAATCCAACAGCATCAGCAGTCCTTTTTCAACCTCTGAATCTGATTTTTGCTCAAGTCCCTCAATTTCAGTCAGAAAATACCTGAAATCACAGAAAAACACACAAACTCATAGTAAAGTCCAGAAATGTGAATTTAACATAAAATCTATTAAAAACATCCCTAAAAGTAACTAGATCCTACTAAAAACATACTAAAAACAATGTCAAAAAGCGTATAAATTATCCGCTCATCACTTTTCATGCTTCCTCTCCATGGTTACAGAAGAAGATCCTTGAGCCTTAAACACAAGGTAGTCCTCATTCAATTGAAGGACTAACTCTCCTCTGTCCACATCAATCACAGCTCTTGCTGTGTCTAGGAAGGGTCTTCCAAGGTTAATGGATTCATCCTCATCCTTCCCAGTGTCTAGGATTATGAAATCAGCAAGGATGTACAGGTCTTCAACCCTCACTAAGACATCATCTACAAGTCCATAAGCCTATTTCCTTGATTTGTCTGCCATCTCTAGTGATATTCTTGCAGCTTGTACCTCAAAGATCCTTAGTTTCTCCATTACAGAGAGTGGCATGAGGTTTATTCTTGATCCCAGGTCACACAGAGCCTTCTCAAAGGTCATGGTGCCTATGGTACAAGGTATTAAGAACTTTCTAGGATCAGGTTTCTTCTGAGGTAATTTCTGTTGAACCAAGGCATTCAGTTCATTAATGAGCAATGGAGGTTCATCCTCCCAAGTCTCATTACCAAATAACTTAGCATTCAGCTTCATGATTGCTCCTAGATACGGAGCAACTTGCTCTTCAACACTATCTTCATCCTCTTCAGAGGAGAAATACTCATCAGAGCTCATGAATGGCAACAGTAAGTTCAATGGAATCTCTATGGTCTCTGTATGAGCCTCAGATTCCTTTGGTTCCTCAATGGGGAACTCCTTATTGGTTAGTGGACATCCATTGAGGTCTTCCTTACTTGAAATCACTGCCTCTTCCTCCTCTATAGGTTCGGCCACTTTGGAAATATTGATGGCCTTGCACTCTCTCTTTGGATTCTCTTCTGTATTGCTTAGGAGGGTACTAGGAGGGATTTCAGTAACTCTTTTACTTAGCTGACCCACTTGTGCCACCAAATTTCTGATGGAGGACCTTATTTTAGTCATGAAACTGAGAGTGGTCTTAGATAGATCAGAGACTATGGTTGCTAAGTCAGAGAGGCTCTGCTTAGAATTCTCTGTCTGTTGCTGAGAAGATGATGGAAAAGGCTTGCTATTGCCAAACTTATTTCTCCCACCATTATTATTATTGAAGCCTTGATTAGGCTTCTGCTGATCCTTCCATGAGAAATTAGGATGATTCCTCCATGAAGGAGTGTAAGTGTTTCCATAGGATTCTCCCATGTAATTCACCTCTTCCATTGCAGAATTTTCAGGGTCATAAGCTTCTCCTTCAGAGGAGGCTTCTTTAGTACTGCCAGATGCAGCTTGCATTCTAGTCAGATTTTGAGAAATCATATTGACTTGCTGAGTTAATATTTTATTCTGAGCCAATATGGCATTCAGAGTATCAATCTCAAGAACTCCTTTCTTCTGAGTCATCCCATTATTCACATGATTTCTTTCAGAAGTATACATGAACTAGTTATTTGCAACCATCTCATTGAGTTCCTGGGCTTCTACAGGGGTTTCCTTCAGATGAAGAGATCCACCAGCAGAGTGGTCCAATGACATCTTGGACAATTCAGACAGACCATCATAGAATATACATAAGATGCTCCATTCTGAAAGCATGTTAGAAGGACACCTTCTGATCAGTTGCTTGTATCTTTCCCAAGCTTCATAGAGGGATTCACCTTCCTTCTGTTTGAAGGTTTGGACTTCTACTCTAAGCTTGCTCATCTTTTGAGGTGGAAATAATTTGGCCAAAAAGGCATTGACCAACTTTTCTCAAGAGTTCATGCTTTCTTTAGGTTGTGAGTCCAACCATATCCTAGCTCTGTCTCTCACAGCAAAGGGGAAAAGCATAAGCCTGTAGACCTCGGGATTAACCCCATTGGTCTTAACAGTGTCACAGATTTGCAAGAATTCAACTAAGAATTGATGAGGATCTTCCAATGGAAGTCCATGAAACTTGCAATTCTGCTGCATTAGAGAAACTAATTGAGGTTTAAGCTCAAAGTTGTTTGCTTCAATTGCAGGAATTGAGATGCTTCTTCGATAGAAGTCGGAAGTTGGTGTAGTAAAATCACCAAGCATCTTCCTTGCATCTCCACCATTGTTGTTGGGTTCGGCTGCCATGTCTGCTTCTTTTTCGAAAATTTTTGTAAGGTCCTCTCTGGAGTGTTGTGCTTTAGCTTCTCTTAGCTTCCTCTTCAGAGTCCTTTCAGGTTCAGGATCAGCTTCAACAAGAATGTCTTTATCCTTGTTCCTGCTCATATGAAAAAGAAGAGAACAAAGGGAGAATGGGATCCTCTATGTCACAGTATAGAGATTCCTTTATGTGAGTATAAGAATGCAAGAATAGAAGAATGAGGTAGAGAGAGAATAAGAGGAATTCGAACACAGAGAGAGGGAGATGGTTCGAATTATGAGTAGAAGAGAAGTGTTAGTAAATAAATAAAATAAATAGAAAGAGATGAGAGAGAGAGAGAGTATTCGAATATTAATTAAAAGAAAAAAATATTTTAGTTTTTATTTAATTAATTAAGTTAGAATTCAAAATTTAAGAAAGGAAATAAAACAAATTGAAAACTAAATAAATTAATTAATTAAAAATATTTTTGAAAATTTTTTTATTTAGTTTTCGAAATTAATGAGAGAGAAAAAGTGGTTAGTTGTTTTCGAAAATTAGAAGTGGAATAGTAGTTAGGTGGTTTTGAAAAAGATAAGAAATAGTAAACTTTTTAAAATTAAAACAAACAAGTCAAGTGGTTAATTGAAAAAGATTTGAAAATAAATTTTGAAAAGATAAGAAGTTAGAAAAAGATTTTGAAATTAAAATTTTAAAAAGATATGATTTGAAATTTATTTTAAAAAATATTTGAAAAAGAAATTTAAAAAGATTTGATTTTTAAAATTAAAGTTGATGACTTGACTAACAAGAAACTAAAAGATATGATTCTAGAATTTAAAGATTGAACCTTTTTTAACAGGAAAGTAACAAACTTGAAATTTTTTAATCAAAACATTAATTGTTAGTAAAGTTTTCGAAAATTTGAGATAAAATTAAGAAAAAGATTTTGAAAATTTATTTAAGAAATTCGAAAATATTAAGAAGAAAAATGAAAAAGATTTGATTTTTGAAAAAGATTTGAAAAGATAAAGTTTTTAAATTGAAATTTTGACTTGACTAACAAGAAACAATTAAATTTAAAAATTTTTTTACTAAGTCAACCCAAAATTTTGAAATTTATGAGTAAATAAGGGAAATATATTATTTTTTATTTTTTTGAATTGATGAAGAAAGAGAAAAACAACAAAATGACACAAGACATAAGAATTTAAGATCAAAACAAATAATGCATGCAAGAACACTTTGAATGTCAAGATGAACACGAAGAATACTTTGAAGATCATGATGAACATCAAGAACATATTTTTGAAAATTTTTAAGAAAAGAAAGACTTGCAAGACACCAAACTTAGAAATTTTTATACTAGGGACACTAACAGTTCGAAAATGCACAAGAAAAATAAGACACAAAACAAGAAAAATTAAAGATCAAACAAGGAAAATCATCAAGAACAACCTGAAGATCAAAGAAGAACACAATGCATGAATTTTCGAAAATTTTAAGAAAATAAAAAAAAATACAATTGACACCAAACTTAAAATTTGACACTAGACTCAAACAAGAAACATAAAATTTTTTTGGTTTTTATGGTTTTATTAAATTTTTTTTATTTTTTGAAATTATTTTGGCAAAAGAAAATAAAGAAATTCAAAAAATTTTTAATAAGAATTCCATGATTCATGTAATGTTAGTCTAAAGTTTCGGTCCAAAAGAATTAGACATGGCCAAATGGCCAGCCAAGCTTTAGCATAACAAATACAGACATGTCCTTTCTACAATGAAAAGTGGAAACCTCGGTCCAAAAGATTAGACATGGCTTAACAGCCAGCCAGACTTCAACATATCTCAAGAAGCTCTAGAATTCATTCTTAAAATTTTTTTTTGTTATGAATTTTTCAAAAACACATTTTTTTTGTATTTTTTTTCGAAAATAAAAATAAAAAGCTTAAACATAAAATAAAATTACCCAATCTAAGCAACAAGATGAATCGTCAGTTGTCCAAACTCGAACAATCCCCGGCAACGGTGCCAAAAACTTGGTGCACGAAATTGTGATCACACTTTTCACAACTCCGCACAACTAACCAGCAAGTGCACTGGGTCGTCCAAGTAATACCTTACGTGAGTAAGGGTCGATCCCACAGAGATTGTCGGCTTGAAGCAAGCTATGGTCATCTTGTAAATCTTAGTCAGGCGAATTCAAATGGTTATGAGGTTTTGATAATTAAAAGATAAATAAAACATAAAATAAAATAAAGATACTTATGTAATTCATTGGTAGGAATTTCAGATAAGCGTTTTGAGATGCTTTGTTGCTTCTGAACCTCAGCTTTCCTATTGTCTTCTTCCAATCATGCGTGCTCCCTTCCATGGTAAGTTGTATGATCCTCTTGGATGAAAAATACCAGGTACGGTTTCTGCACGGCTAATCAGCTGTCAGATTTCTCGTTTCGGATGAAAAATACCAGGTACAGCTACCGCACGGCTAATGATATATCGGTTCTCACTAGAGTCGGAATAGGATCTCTCTATCCTTTTGCACACTGTCACTGCGCCCAACATTCACAAGTTTGAAGCTCGTCACAGTCATCCCTTCCCAGATCCTACTCGGAATACCACAGACAAGGTTTAGACTTTCCAGATCTTAGGAATGCTGCCAATTAGTTCTAGCCTCTACCACGAAGGTTCTAACCTCACAGACTCGGTCCATGGAGTAGAGACCTAATAGAATATACTCCGGCTGTCGTCCAATGACAATGTTGAACATCATGTAGACCGTTTGTGGTTGTCAGGCACGCGGATCTTGGCTAAGCAGGTAACGAAGATAATGGGTGATTATCACGGGTTACCCCTTCATTCTAACTTAACTGAATTAAGTACGAGAGTATATCTTGGAGATGAAGTAAGCGTGAATTGAAAGAGAAACAATAGTACTTGCATTAATTCATAAAGAACAGCAGAGCTCCGCACCTTAATCTATGAGGTGTAGAAACTCCACCATAGAAAATACATAAGAGAAAAACGTCTAGGAATGGCCGTGTGGCCAGCTTCCCAAATATAACATAGGATGATAAAGTCTGAGGACTAGACGTCCAGAGATGCGAATACAATAGTAAAAAGTGCTATTTATACTAAACTAGTTACTAGGGATTACAGAAAATAAGTAACTAAGTGCAGATAGTGCAGAAATCCACTTCTGGGGCCCACTTGGTGTGTGCTTGGGCTGAGCATTGAGCTTTACACGTGCATAGGCCATTTCTAGAGTTAAACACCAGCTTGGATGCCAGTTTGGGCGTTTATCTCCAGTTTTGGTGCCAGTTCTGGTGTTTTACGCTAGAAAAAGGGTCTCTGGCTGGCGTTTAGACGCCAGTTTTGGCCATCAAATCTCGGAAAAAGTATGGACTATTAGACATTGCTGGAAAGCCCAAGATGTCTAATTTCCAACGCAATTGAGAACGTGCCAATTGGGCTTCAGTAGCTCCAGAAAATCCATTTCGAGTGCAGGAGGGTCAGAATCCAACAGCATCTGCAGTCCTTTCTCAGCCTCTGAATCAGACTTTTGCTCAGGTCCCTCAATTTCAGCCAGAAAATACCTGAATTACAGAAAAACACACAAACTCATAGTAAAGTCTAGAAATGTGATTTTTGCATAAAAACTAATAAAAATATAATGAAAAGTAACTAAAATATACTAAAAACTATGTAAAAATAATGCCAAAAAGGGTATAAATTATCCACTCATCATCCTTCACTAAGCCATATGGCTTCTTCATGGTCTTGTTTGCCATCTCTAATGAGATTTTTGCAGCTTGTACCTCAAGGATTCCCAACTTCTCCATTACAAAGAGTGGCATGAGGTTAATGGTTGACCCTAGGTCACACAGAGCCTCATCAGAGGTCATAGTGCCTATGGTGCAAGGAATCAGAAAGCGTCTAGGATCTGGAAGCTTCTGAGGTAGCTCTTGCTGAACCAAAGCATGGAGTTCTTTGGTAACTAGTGGAGGTTCTTCCTCCAGAGGCTTTATACCAAATAGCTTGGTATTCAGTCTCATAAGGGCTCCTAGGTACCGAGCAACTTGCTCTTCCCTATTGTCTTCATCCTCACTTGAAGATGAGTAGTCATCAGAACTCATACACTTTAGAAGTGTATTCAAAGGAACCTCAATGGTCTTTAGGGTTTCTTTTGGTTCTGAGATAGAGGATTCTTGAGTGGGCTTCAAGCACTCAAGGGGTGTGCTTGGGCTGGCGTTCAACGCCAACTCTGTGAGCTTATTGGGCGTTGAACGCCCTTGCTGTCCACCCTGACTGGCGTTCAATGCCCAGCAGTGATGTCCTTGCTGGAGTTCAATGCCAGCTTCCCTAGGTGAGTGGGCGTTGAACGCCCAGTGAGGGGTTCCTCATTGGCGTTGTTGGGCATTGAACGCCCAGCCAGTGCTCCCTGGCTGGCGTTCAACGCCAGCTTTTCTATCAGGATGGGCGTTAAACGCCAAGTGAAGGGTTCCTCACTGGCGTTTAACACCAGGCTTGCTGCCATTGTGGGCATTGAACGCCCAGTGAAGGCTTCTTCACTGGCGTTCAACACCTTCCCATTCTCATCCAATTCGGCCTCTACCTCCATGGTTATGAACTTGCACTCTTCTCTAGGATTAACATCAGTATTACTAGGAAGAGTGTTAGGAGGGATCTCAAGGATCCTCTTGCTCAGTTGACCAACTTGTACTTCCAAGTTTCTAGTGGAGGACCTTGTTTAATTAATGAAACTATGAGTGGTCTTGGTGAGGCTGGAGACCAAAATGGCTAAGTCAGAAAAGCTCTGCTTAGAGGTCTCCATATTCCTTTGAGAAGATGGGACTGGTGGTCTGTTGTTGAACCTATTCTGGTTCCTACCACCTTGATTGAAACCTTGCTGAGGTTTCTGTTGATCCTTCTATGAAAGGTTAGAATGATTCATCCATGAAGGGTTGTAGGTGTTTCCATAGGACTCTCCCATGTAATTCACCTCCTCCTTGGTGGGTTGATCAGGATCATAAGCTTCTTCTTCAAGAGAAGCTTCCTGATTACTGCCAACTGCAGTTTGCATCCCAGTCAGATGTTGAGAGATCACGTTAACCTGTTAGGTCAAGATCTTATTCTGAGCCAGGATGGCATTCAGAGTCTCAACTTCATAAACTCCTTTCTTTTGAGAGGTACCATGGTTACAGAATTCCTCTCAGAGGTGTACATGAATTGGTTGTTTGCAACCATCTAAATGAGCACTCTTGCTTTTGCAGGTGTTTTCTTTAAGTGGAGAGATCCACCTGCAGAGCTATCCAATGAAATCTTGGATAATTCAGATAAGCCATCATAGAACACGCCTATGATGGACCACTCTGAGAGCATGTCAGGAGGACATCTCCTAATTAGTTGCTTGTATCTTTTCCAAGCTTCATAGAGGGATTCACCTTCTCTTTATCTGAAGGTTTGAATATCCACTCTAATTTTGCTCATCCTTTGAGGAGGAAAGAATTTAGCAAGAATAGCATTAACCAGCTTTTTCCAAGAGTCAATACTCTCTCTAGGTTGGGCTTTCAACCATAGCTTAGCTCTGTCTCTTAAAGCAAAGGGAAAGAGCATAAGCTTGTTGACTTTAGGATTAACTCCATTAGTCTTTATAGTATCACAGATCTGTAAGAACTCGGCTAAAAATTGATGTGGATCTTCCATTGGAAATCCTTGGAATTTGTAGTTCTGCTGCAAAAGAGAGACTAACTGAGGCTTAAGCTCAAAATTGTTAGCTCCAATGGCAGGTACAGCAATGCTTCCACCATAAAAGTCAGAGGTTGGCATGGTGTATTCACCAAGAACCTTTTTGGCATCTCCTTCAGGTTCGGCCATGCCTCCTACTTCTTGTTCAAAACTTTCTGAAAGGTCTCTTTCGGAGTGTTGTGATTTAACTTGTTGTAAACGCCTCCTCACAGTCTTCTCAGGCTCAGGATCAGGAGTCAAGAGGGGTTTTTTATCCCTGTTCCTGGTCATAAACAAGAAAAAAAGAAAAAGGAGAAAAGAAGAAGACTCTCCATGCCAATAGGCAAGAAGCTCCTCTTTGGAGTGAGATGTGAAGAAAGAAGAAGAAAGAAAAAAAGAAAGCTTTTTGTGCCACTTGGATCAAAGAGCTTCTAGTTAAATGTGAAAAAGAAAAGAAATAAGATAAAAAAAAGTTGAGGTAGAGGAAGAAGAGGAAGTAGAGTTTGAATAAACCGAGATGAGAAGAAAAGAAATATAAATAGAAAAATCAAATAAGAATTAAAATATTTTTGTTTTTATTTATTTATTAAATTAATTTTTGAAAATTAAGGTAAATTAATTTAAAAAGGTTTGAATTTTAATTATTAAATTTTTGAAAATAGAGGAGGGAAGAGAAGAGTAGAAGTTTTCGAAAATTAAGAGAGAAGAGAGTTAGTTAGGTAGTTTTGAAAAAGAAGAGAGAAAGAGAAGATATTATTTTTGAAAATTAAGGTAGCTAGGAGTTAGTTAGGAGGTTTTGAAAAAGAAGAGAGAGAAGAAGAGAAGTAGTTTTGGAAAATTAAGAAGAGAAAGTTAGTTAGGTGGTTTTGAAAAAGATGAGCGAAAAGATAAGATATTAATTAAGAAAAGATTTAAATTTAAAATAAAATAGAAGATAAGATAAGAAAAGATATGATTTTAAAATTTGAATTTTAAAAAAGATAAGATAAGATTTTTGAATTTTGAAAAAGATATGATTTTTATTTTTAAAAAGATTTGATTTTTGAAAACTTGACAACTAAGATATGATAAGATAAAATTTTAAAATTAAAATCTGAATTTTTAAGGTTGATTTTCGAAAATAATGGTTAGAATTAAGTTAGAAAAGATATTTTTTTGATTTTTTTGAATTTAATGATGAAAGAGAAAAACACATAAAAGACACAAGACTTAAAATTTTTAGATCTAGCATCCCTTATTTTTCAAAAATTTTGGAGGGAAACACAAGGGGACACCAAACTTAAAAATTTTAAGATCAAAACACACACAAGACTGAAGAACACTTTGAAGACTTACAAGAACACAAAGAACAAAATTTAAAAACTCAAAGAACTCAAGAACATAAAAAGAACACTAAACTTAAAATTTTTAGAAAACCAAAAAAAAATTTTCGAAAATCAAAGAAAATAAACAAGAAAACACCAAACTTAAAAATTGAAACAAGATTTAAACAAAAAAAAAATTATTTTTGAAAAGAAAAAAATTTAAAAGAAAGACTCAAAAGAACACAAATTACCAAGAATATAAGCCAACGCTCTAACCAATTGAACAAACAAAATATTTTTGAAAAGCTTTTTGATTTTTTTTTCGAAAATTTGAGGAAGAAGAAAATAAAATTAAAAGACTTAAAGACTCAAACCAAGAACACATTAAACAAAGAAAAGAAAAATGTTTTTGAAAAAGTTTTTTAGAAATTTTCGAAAATTGAGGAAGAAGAAAAAAATAAAAGACTCAAACAAAATACAAATAAAATAAATTACCTGATCTAGGGAGCAAGACAATCCGGCAGTTTGTCCAAACTCAACAATCCCCGGCAACAGCACCAAAAACTTGGTGAGCGCGTACACAAACCCCACACTTTCGTACGGCAGTGTACCAGTAAGTACACTAGGTCGTCCAAGTAATACCTGACCGAGTCAGGGTCGATCTCACGAGAATTGTGGTTTGAAGCAAGCTTATGGTTTGTCTTGCAGGTCTTAGTCAGGCAGAATCAGAAGGAGTTGGATTATATTATGTAAACCTTAAATGATTATATGTCATAAATGCTAAAAGGGGTAAAACCAATTGGATTGAATGATAGGAATAGGGTTGAGAGTCAGAGTTGCTTTATCTTTCTAAATGAACTCTGGTACTACTGTCTTCTTTGCTTGTGAATGATCTTCTTCTATGGCAGGCTGTAAGTGGTCAATGCCATGGGCCGTGGTCATTGATCTCCTCTGCTACAGATTGAACACCATTGGCCGTGGTCATCCAATCTGACGAAGGGTGAAGCGCTTAGCAAGTCGTTCTCCTGGCAATCCTACTCAAAACACCACATACAAGGTTGAATCTTCCGGATTAGAGAACGCTGCTTCTTTGGATTCTAACCTATAACACAGAAACCCTAATCTCCCCGAAAATTGGCTGAACTGGTGTCTCGAGAAGTCCCCAACAAAGTTGTGGATTAACCGTCTGAGAGATGTATAAACATAGCTGTTGGCTCGTGCTTTTCTTCCAGGTACTCACACAAACCTAAGTAGACGCGGGTGTTTGTCAGGCACGTTCGTCTTAATGTGATTAACAGAGCTAATTGGTTAGATCATCTTATTCACCACGATGAAGATCGGATATACATCTTAGAGATAAATCAAACACAGATCGAAGAAGAAATAGTAGTACTTTTATTAATTCATAGGACTCAGCAGGGCTCCTCCCCTCAACCTAGGAGGTTTAGAAACTCATACCGAAGTAAAATAACAATGATAAACAAAAATATGGCAGACCTCCTAATTATGTTTGAATGATTATGTAAAATACACTTTAAATACTAAACAGATAACTAGTAAGGGTAAAATAGTCTATGTAGTGCTAAAATCCACTTCTGGGGCCCACTTGGTGAGTGTTTGGGCTGAGATTTGATGAGATCCACATGCTATGAGGCTCCTTGGGCGTGGAACACCAGCTAGGGGATCCTCTCTGGGTGTTTGTACATTGGTCTCTGCTCTTTGGGCTGGATGCCTAGAAGGGGGCAGGAAGCTGGCGTTGGACGCCAGTTTTGAGCCTTCTAATCTGAAGCAAAGTATGGACTATTATACATTGCTGGAAATCTCTGGAAGTCAGCTTTTCATAGCCATTGAGAGCGTTCCATTTGAACTTTTGTAGCTCCAAAAAAGCTCTTCTGAATGCAGGTAGGTCAGATCCAGACAGCATCTGCAATGCTTTCTCTGTCTCTGAATCATACTTCTGCTCCAGCTCCTCAATTTCAGCTAAAAAATACCTAAAATTGTCCAAAAATACAAAAACTCATGGTAGAATCTAAAAAATGTGAATTTAACACTAAAACCTATAAAAGCTTAAAAAAACTAAATAAAAACTAATAAAAACTATATAAAAATGATGTCAAAAAGCGTATAAAATATCTGCTCATCAGTTAGCTTGAATTCCACTAAAGCTAATCTTTGATTAGGACTTGTGGACTAGAGTTGATTTTGCTCACTTGAATTTCCTTCAATTGTTAGAGGACAATTAAGTGAGAGCAAAAGACAACTGCCATCACAATTGAGGATGATAATGAGGATATGAATTTCAATTCTCACTCCTTACCGAGACCTTTCTTAGTTGATAGCTAATTTTCTTATTATTTACATTTCTTGCCTATCATTAAAAATCCCAAAAATATTTTCCCATAACCAATAATATGCACACTTCCCTGCAATTCCTTGAGAGACGACCCGAGATTTCTCTCGGTTTTTATTAGGTTTGACTTAAGTGACAAACAAATTAATCTTTGATTGAGGGTTAATTGTTGGTTTGGATCTATACTTCGATAGAATTATTTTGTGAAAATTCCTAACCGACGATTTTTCTCACATCATGGACTGAAGTTGATGTTGGGGAAAGTGGGTGGCTGTCGATTTTCCAAAGCAGTTGCCACAAGGATTTTAAGTTCTTTCTTCCTTGAGGATTTGGACTTCTCGCATGATCTTCCAGTCGCAACATTAACGATTATCATGGGTTCAATGTCATTTTTCCCTTGGTGCTTCCTTGATTGCTTTGGGATTTTACTGTTCTCCTGCTTTGCGCAAACATTCACGGGTGAACCTTCTAAGTTTGCAAATGATTTTCGTAAACTTGGATAGTTTTTCATATCAGATGGCTTGTTCGAGGGCATCCTTCAGGTCCATGCAATCTTGGATTTTGTGTCCGTAGCCTCGGTGATAGTTGCAGTACAAGGACTTATTTTTGCCAATCCTCTCTTCCATTTGCCAGGCCCTCGATATCATGCCCCAGTCGCACTATTATCTGGCTTACTTCTTCGTCATTAATATACTCCCTAGCCACATTTTGAATCTCATGCATGGTTCATACGAGTTTGGTAGTGAGGTACTTTCGAAAGTCATTGTTCATCAGCCCGTTGGTTAGGCATAGGTTGGCAACCGAGTCCATGAGGCCGACTATTTCAAAGCATTGTTGTTGAATTGACCCATATACTTTCTTATTGACTCGTTGTTTCTCTAAGTTATTCCTAGTAGGTTGATGGGGGTGTTTTGCCTTGGTGATCCATGTTGTGAATTGAGCCAAGAACTTTTGGGATATGACTGAGAAGTATATGCGATAGATCCTTGTAGCAAGAAGTTGAACCACTTGATCGCTGGGCCTGCGAGGGTTACCAAGAATGCTCGACAACGTACCACATCAGGAACCCCTTCCAGATTCATCCATGCCTCGAAGGCAATCAGACGCTCTTGGGGGCCTTGATTCTGTCATAACACATATCCGTTGGCTTATCTAAATGTTTCAGCAAAGGAACTCAGAGGACCCTTTCGTCAAAAGGTGTAGCTCCCACGACAACGGGTTCATTATGTCACCTTATTTTCCCTGTGGGGGATCAACCATTCCCCTTATGGTGATGTTTGCGCCCTTCATGACTTGGAGATCTTGTTTCTTCATTGTGGGGGTGGTATTGAGTGATCCATCGTCAACGTCTACTAGTTTCCCATTCTAGCAATTTGGAGTGATGCCTCCCTAAAAGCTGTGTCCTCGAGTGCACTTCTGAGCTTGATATCGGTTGGTAGTGATCTTCGGCAGTAACTTCTCTTTTCAAATTCTGCAGTCTATGTCACAACTCTTGAATGATTCGGGCACTATTGGTTCTTGTCTCTCCAAAGGGACATGATCCAGTTTCGGGTGTGAATTTTGGCTGTTTTGTGGCTGATGATTGGGGGTCAATGCCATGTGGACCACGCTCAGGATTCTTGCCCCGTTTAGCGCTTGATGGTTCTCAGGGGGATTGTATTTTCCGTTATGTTCAAGTGAATGTTATCCATCAGTACGGAAGCCATTAAGCTATCTTACTATGGATCCTCATATATAACACCAATATTTGTGAGTACCTAGAATAGTGGGATCTACAGTTTTTGGGGTTGACGAGCTTTACAGTCTTCGGTCCAATCGGGTGAATGGTGGAGGTTGATCTGCAAAGACACTAGTCCAATGCTCAAGTAAAAATGGATCTCAGAGATAGAGTTTTAGAGGTATGTCTATATAAAAGGTACCTGGGGAAGTCTGCAACTCCCCTTTATATAAGTTTGGTCATCTTATCTTCTAGTCAATTGGGATATAACCAATATTTGAATTTGAATATTAATTAGTGGTCTGCTAATCTGGTAGGCGCTGGGGTCTTTCGGCCTGAGAGGGATGATCTAGCTTCTAGGCGAGTCATTGTTGGGCCGTATGGGCCGGAACTCGAGTCCGTAACATGTAGCAATAACAACAACAATACAAAAAGAAGGAAGAGGAAACACACACAAAAAAACGCATAATTCACACATATGATTGTGTAAATAATTTTTGTTAAATTTAAACTAATTTAATTAAATTTAATTATCAAAAGTAAATATATATATATATATATATATATATATATATATATATATATATTAACACAAGATTTATAAGATTCAAACGCATCCATTGTTATTTTCAAAGGTTATTTATCAAAAATTGATTATTATTTTAAGACTGAAAAAGTGAAAATAGTACTTTAATCTTTGTTAAAATATATCAGAATCTTCTGGCTTGCTTTTCGAGGATTTTTTATTTTATAATTGGGGAGGAGATGGTGTTTTTCATTAAAATGGAAGAAAACGGAGTTATACAGGAGACTGGGGGTGCTGTCCTGATGGATCTGCAATACGCCCCGTTCGTAAGTACCTGCAATCCACCCCCTTGTATTGACTGCATGCATGACACATGTCTATAGCCCCCCTTTAACCTGTGAATCTCATAATCCCCTTGGTCCCTCTTCATACTCACATTCTCTCTCTTCCTCTCACTTTTAATTCTCGTCCTTTCTCTCCTGAGCACCCCACACTTAACAATTCTTTCTTCTGTAATTTAAACAACCCCTTCCTCCATACTAGAGCTTCATATTCAGATTTATTATTTTACTATATCTCCATCAACATAACCAAGTAAGTACATTTTTTAGTAATAATATTTTTAGTGAGTTAAATTATTTTAATTACTGTAAATAAAAAATAAATTAGATTAGTTTTCAGAAATGAATTTGGGTTAATTAATTCATTGTTAGTAAGAATAGTAGTGAAACAAGTATTAGTTAGGGTCACAATTTTAGTTACACTAAGATAGTACTAAAATATATTTTTAACTTGTAAACAAAAACAGTACTTAATATATTATTAAGATACTTTAAACTTTAAACATACTTCATATATTATATATTTTTGTAGAAGAATTTAAATACTTAAATATATACTGCAATACATACGAACATATGTTAAAATTTAAATATATATTTTTTGTATTTAACAATAAGTTAAACATATTTAATATAAAATATAAGATTTGATGCCATACATTGTTAAAATGTTCAGAATATATTTTATTTATTGTATTATTAAATTTATGTTGAATAAATGTTAACGTGGGGTATGTTGTTTATTTCAAACAGAACCGAAAATATTATATAATATTATTTAAATATGCTTTTATTTATTTATTTAATGTTAGAGAAATATTGGATATATGTTAGATATAATTTATATAATATAATAGTTTTTTGTTTCGGAAAGAATACAAATAGAAGATGGTTCGTGACATTACGCCTCCTAAAGATCACATTTTTGAATACCTTGAACGTCCACCATATGTAATTATTTTTATGTTTGTATATTTGTTATTATTGTTGTTGTTATTATCATAGTTAGTATTATTGTTAATATTGTCGTCGTCGTTATTATTATTATTATTATTATTATTATTATTATTATTATTATTATTATTATTATTATTATTATTATTATTATTATTATTATTATTATTATTATTATTATTTATGTTTGTTTTTTTTTTTGTTGTTGTTGCTATTGTTAATTATAATTTGTTATTTGTTTAAGAGTTCAAAAAATTTAGAATCAAGACATTTGAACCAAGATTCATATGATCCCTGAGTTGAGATCGAGTTACGAAATAGTGGATTTTATCACATATCTCAAATTGGGAAACTTGTTTTGCACAATGCACTTATAAATTCCTTAATCGAGCGATGGCGTCCAGAGACTCATACGTTTCATCTTCCACATGGTGAATGCACGATAACCTTAGAGGATGTTGCAATGATATTTGGACTCCTGATAGATGGTATGCCAATGTCAGGATTTACGGATAGCAGCACTAATGGCCTCGAAAATGTTCATGACACAATTTGGTATTGTACCTACTGCCGCTGATCATAAAAGAAGCGGTGTCAAGCTTGCATGGCTTCGCACCCTAAAGCGGCACATGCAGTTGGACACCGCACTTGGTAGACAAATGTATGTCAAGATACACTTATTATTGTTGTTTGGCACAAATTTGTTTTGCGACAAGTCAGGAATGACAATCCACCGGAAGTTCTTGCCTTTGCTCCGAAATTTTTCTGACATTAGAGGCTTTAGCTGGGGATCCGCTTGCCTGGCACATTTGTACAGGACATTATGTCGAGCATCACGTTACGATTGCAAGGAGGTGGATGGCCCATTGGCACTGCTTTGTATATAGGCTTGGGAACGGTTACCGTTCCTAGCACCGGTGCAATCGCATCCTAGTTTTCCGCTTGCGTGCAAGTAAAATTATTTCATATGTTAACATATTATCGCTTATGTATTGTTTAATTATATTATATAACATATATTGGTTCTGAGTGTTAGAGATTTATTTTATTTCAATTGGATGTTTTGGCGCTTGCAGTTTCACAGAAACCAAAAGTGGACCATTTCTCACATCAGGCGTTTACTAGATGATATTCCTGCAGATGGGGTTCGTTGTTTTGTTGTATTTAACAATATTGTTATTAATATTATCATTATATTTGTGTTTATATTTATGCAGTCATTTTGGAATGTTTTTATAGTTTGTGTGGAACCCATACAGTCCTGATCATATAGAAAATATTGTAGTTCCAAATGACATTTTGCAGCATCGATTGATGTGGAGTGTAGTTGTGCCACTAATATCATTTGAATGCATTGAATGGCATGCATCCGACCGGGTGATGAGGCAATTCGGTCTGGTGCAGGAAGTTCCTGGAGAAGCTACTCATCTTGCAGAATCTCACAACGTGGTTCTCACTGGACCAAAGAACAAAGATTGGACAGTTGAACATTCTGGATATATTATGAGATGGACAAACCATTTGAGTTCTGTTCTAGTTGGTGATCCTGCACTACACTATCAAGCATCTGATCAGGTATATGCAATGGTATACAGAAGCATATGGGGCTCACCTGCGATTGACTGGTTATATTCCACAGCCATAGCCACAACCATAGCCCATCATACACCCATACCAACTGCCAACTTCCTTTCCACACCAGTACCTGTACACACAGCCAAACCCTGAGCCTGGACCATCATTCTTTAGTCAGTTGTTCCCTGACTCACACTCATTACACATGCCGCCCTACCAGGGATATTATCGATCTTTTATGTCACAGCATGTAGACACAGCTGCACAATCATCAAACCACCAGCTATATCAGTGGGTGGCTGAAACAGAGACATCTCAATGGATAAATGACTTGTTCTTTGACCCTCAGCTACAAGTGCAGCAATCCCAACCTCAACCTCCTACAGTTAACGAGCAGGCACCACAGCATAGCCAACAATCGCCTCAAATTGCGCTGGGTCGGTCATTTGTGGATTCGAGACTAAGACGTCGCAGTCCCTCTCCATGCTCGGGGTCTAGAAGGTCTGTTGACTCGATCCAGAGTGTCGCTAGAGGGATTAGTCATAGTAATGCTGTTAATTTTCCTCAAGTGCAAGCACCAATGACTGTGGCTGATAGTGATGGTGAGGACGACAGTGAAGATGATAGTGATGGTAATAGTGTATTTAATATTGGTGTATTTAATGTTAGTGTATTTAATATTAGTGTATTTATTATTGTTAATGAATCCTAATAATTGATTAGTGTATTTATTCTTTTGGTTGTTCATGTCATGCAGCTGCGGCGAAAGATATAGATGGGGTGGAAGGTGCGAGAAGTTTCCACACTACCGATGTACAAAGTAAGGGGTATAACTTGAAGATTGACCAAACATGTAGGAGCGCAAGTAGATATACCCCTTCCACAATAAAAAAGGCAGTAAAAAAATGTACTAAATTTGTGAAAAAGACATTTAGCAAGTAATCTTTATATTTGTTGTTCACCTATTGTTGTAAGACTGCTATTGTGGTAAGATTGCTAGAGTAGTTTTTTTTTAATTTAATTCACAATGTAGTACATAATCCAATACAAGAAGTAAATAAATGCCGAAAACCCTAAGAATTATGATCACCACCGCTAGCACTTGACCCTGCACGATGAGGGCATCTACTTCGACTGTGACCCTGGCCTCCACAAAGCCTGCAACGCCTAGGACCACGCATATCATGCATATCCATTTTATTCAAGAAGCGAGTTATTTTGGGACATCCTTTGGATACTCGCTTTAAGTGCGGATTAGGTATGTTCCTTGGTCCTTGATACACAGGCCATGTTGCTAGGTTCCCTAATGGCTTAAACCTTGCTCTATACACCTTTTTTATCTCCTCCATCCTATATACGTCATGAACATATTGTTGCCAATCACGTCATTGGTTCGCACAACACGCAAAGACATGACGACAAGGAATTCGATATGTCTGAAACTCACCACAATCACAATGCCGTTGATGGAGATTCACCACATACTCTAAACCGTTTGGTATCTCGTATACCTCAAAGACCTTGTTCTGCCTATCAAACAAGTTAACTTGGATGTTTCCCGCTGCCTGCTGATTTAATTGAAGTTTGTTGATTGCATATTCAGAGAATACATGTCCCGTATTCAGTCGAGCCTCAGCCTCATCCTTCTTCCTAGTTCCTAGTGAACAACTCATTTAGCCTGTAAAAAGTTGCCTTGACAAGTGATGTAACTGGAAGATTTCGTGCCCCCTTTAATACCCATTGATGCACAGACTAGATTTGTGGTCATATAACCCTAGCGATATCCATTGTCGAACGCCAAAGCATATTGCTGACGTGGGATCCGATCGAGCCACTGAGTGTAAGCCTGACCACGCTCACATAATCTTGCATACTGCACATTAAATTCACGCATGGTCCTACAATAACCTGTAAAAAAATAAGAAAAAAAATAAGTGTGACCACATAACACTAACATCAGTATTTCACTATAATTTATGTACCCATATTTACAATCAACTTCTGTAAATACGGTGCCTTGAAATTCCTTAAGAAGTTGGATGCTATGTGCCAAACACAAAACATGCGGATAGCTCTAGGAGGATCCCATGATCCGTTACTACGTGCTATTGCTGAGGTAATAGAGTCGTGTCGATCAGAGATAAGCCCAATACCATCCCGCGTCACCACATATGTGTGCAAATTAGTAAGAAAGAAGTGCCATGCATCAGAAGTCTCACCCTCAACAACGGCAAATGCAAGAGGCACAATATTGCCATTGCCATCCTGAGAAACTGCAACTAAGAGAGCTCCTTTGTATTTGCCATACAGATGTGTGCCATCTATTTGGATGATTGCTTTCCAGCTCCTAAATGCTCTAATGCAAGGGTAAAAGCTCCAAAATACCCGTGTCAGTATCCTAATATCCTGGACCACCTCATCCCCTTGGTAAGCTGGTGCAGTTTCGATCTCGATTGCAGTTGATGGATCTTTTTGTACCATTGCTTCAAACCACGAGGGCAAAGCTTCATAAGAAGCTTCCCAACCACCAAAAATATTTGCAATTGCCTTTTGCGTAGCCAGCCATGCTTTGCGGTAACTTATCATATAATTGAATTTCGATTGCACTTCAGCAATCACAGATTTCACCATTAAAGATGGATCAACTTCAACCACTGGCTTTATAACCTCTACAATCATGTCTGAGTTTATCTTGGCATGATCTTGAGAGATTGTTGTTCTGGAGCATATGTGACTACCATTGTACCGCCTTATAACCCAACAAAATTTTCTCTTAATAAGACTAGCCCTGATAAGCCAATCGCAATTTGTTCCATATTGTACACACTTAGCATAAAATGTGATTGGCTCAGATTCACACACTTGATAATTCACACCCCGACGAATGATATAATCTTTAATTGCTACAATCACAGTTTCTCTAGAACTAAACTCCATGCCGATAACAAATTCACCATCTGTAACAACAACAAGGTCTACACCAGCCATAACAAAAAATAATTTTTACTATTACTAATAATAATAACAATAGTGATAAATTAATAATAATAATAACAACAACAAATAATCGTAATAACAAATAATAACAATAATAGTAATGCGTATTATAATAAAGGCTAAGCTAATAATAATTATTATTATAATACTAATCACAATAAAAATAGAAGACTACTTACCTGCATTGAAAAATTCAGGAAATTCTGGTGCATTCATAGCGTCTAGATCCAAAGCATGCATAAAAGAAGGCTCTCTAGATAGATGTTGGCTCGTTAGTGCATTTGTCACATCTGCAACGCAGGCTCAACTATGATATCATCTTCATCGACATCTTCAGCTGGACCAACAATATGATAAGTTCCCTCAAATTCCTCTTCACTTTCAGTGTTATAAACCGTCCAGTTAATGTTAGATTCGGGTAAATTAACCTCAACTAATTCTTCAAACTCAACATATAACTCGATAACTGACACTTGTTCCCGTGTTTGTTGGTAGATCGGAAACATCCCTTGCATACTTGCATCGTCAACCACATACATTATTTGAAATTGAATAACACCACCAAATACTAACACAGGCTATCTATAAAAAATATTTGTGACTCTCTTTAATATTTGATTATCAACACTTCGACAAAGTATACTCTTAAACTCCTCATATGTTATTCCAAAAGGAATAACAAGATCATATGGATTTTCACATATAAAACTCACACCTTCAGATGTTTGTGGAAAGATTTTACCATTGTAATATATTTTCAAACTAACACTTTCCTCCATTTTTCCTCTCTTACTCTCTCAACGAAATAAACCACACTCACACTCAACAAATTCGTTCTTCTTTTTATAATACTCGAGGTATTTTTTTAATCTAAAAAATACAGTACCCCTGCGTAATGTCATTCCGCCCCCTGCGTTCTGGCAATACGCTGTTCCTATATTGTCAATATGCCCTCCTTGTATAATGTTTTTAATATTAAAGTAATACAATACGCCCCTCTTGTATTGTATGTTTAATATTAAACTAATACAATCTGCCCCTCTTGTATTGCTTTTAAAAATTTTTAGAAAAGCAATACGCCCCCCTTGTATTGTCTTTTTTATTTTCAAAAAATATTTCGGTAAAGCAATCCACCTCCTGCGAAATGTTAGCCCCCAGAAACATGCAAAGCACCACCAAATCCAATATCGAAGCATTACACCAAATCCTAACCAATATTAAAAAAAATGAGCCATTTTTCGATACTAAAATCTTACTGAAATGATTAATGTTTTTTTTAATAATTTTTTAATGCTTAATAAATTGTTTTAATTTATGTTTCAAGGTACACTGACAGACAAATTAAAAATGGCGACTGTATGAAAGCGGGTTCAACGGATCGGACCTTGTTTGAATATGATGTTTACTAACTAAGAAGGTAAGTGACACAATTATATAAGCAATAATATATATAATTTTTCTGGTTTAAATAAACATATGAGAATTATGTTTTTAGCAGCTAGTGACGTACTCAATTTTAATTTTTTGGAGATCATTAATTTTTTTTAAAATGTTTTGAATACAATAAAAAAATTAGTTTAAATATATAGTGATTTTTTAATTGATGATTATATATATATATATATAGTAAATAGTCATTTTTGATCATGAGAGATTTAAACGCTAACATTCATTTGCAAGATTATTTCATTTTTCAATTCTCAAAGAAGGATTAAAGACTATTTTAATATTAAAAAAAATTATACCCATATAAAATACAGTTTGTTCGACAAAAATAACTAAACTTTAAATTTGTATTTATAATTCAATAAATATCCTTCTTCTTTCCATAACCACCACCACTTCTGCTACTTCACAAGTCTTAATTTCTCCTTTCATCAATTAGAATGCCAATCTCAATCTAAGTAACAGCTCAAGTTTTAGAAAGGATAATAAAACCAACAAAAATAGAAACATAAGCTTGGAGCTTAATTATGAGAAAATAATAATAAGAAGAAAGCAAAAAAGCCAAAAAAGTGAGTACTATAACAATACTTGACGCTGCAACGACAAAGCAAAAACCGTGGTAGATTTGAGCATTAATGAAGAGAGGAAAAAGAATGAATCTGCTTTTGCTTGTTTGACAGCAACAACGGCGCTGATCCCTTTCGTCGTCACCTTCTCCATCTCCCCTTCTCCTTCTTTTTTCCTTTCCTTTCGTTTTTTTTCTGTTCATTCTTTGCTGTATGTATATCTCTCAAACTCACATTTCTTTCTTTTTCTTCTTTGCTGCTATAGAGACGATGGTGTCCAACCTTTCCAACACCACCCGTCGTCTCCAACGAGGGAGTGCTGCCCCAGGTCTAGGTGCCTCAGGTGGTGGTTTGCAGTAGTGAAGATCGCAACGACACCAGCATTAGCAACACCGATTCTCCGATGGAGTGAAACCGCAGACAAGAGACGGCATCAAAAAGCAAGGGAGGAAATGGCGGGAGAGGTGGCGGAAGGTGCAGCGGTGGAAGAAGGAGGGATGAAATGAGAGGTTGAGAGTTTTGAGGTTGCATTGAGGAATGTTTTTGAGATGAAAAGGAGGCTATTGTCGGAGGGAGGGATGGAGCAATGGAAGTGGATGAGATTTGGAACTTCGGGAGAAGAGAATGGAGGTGACCGGAATGGAGAAGATGGTAGTGGTGAAAGGGGATTGTGACGGCAGCGAAGGTTGGAGGGTAGAAGCAGAGGAGGAGGGAGCGTGGTTAAATTGTTAGGATTAGGGATTGAGTTTAGAGATAAATGAAGATGAAAGGTTAGGAATATTTATGAAATTATGAACAAAAATTTAATAAGAGAAAGTGTTGCCTTTGACCAACAAAAAGAAACGCTTTTTGGGGGGTTGGTTATACAGCCGTTACCTTTGGTCTAAGGCAACGCTTTTCTGTATTAAAGGGAACCCTTTTTATGGCAACTTTCAAAAAACGTTGCCTTTTCTGCAAATAAAGCAACTCCGCAAAAAGGTTGCCTTAGAGCACCCAAACACAGCGCTTTATATTTGACGTTATGGCAACACTTTTTACGAGTTGTATTTTCTAATACATAAAGCAACACTTGTCTAGAGTTTTTTAAGTTGCCTTTTCATATACCTAAAGCAACACTTGTGCAAGTTTTTTCTAGTTGCTTTTTCACATACCTAAAGCAACATTTGTCGAGGTTTTTTTAAGTTGCCTTTTTCATATACCAAAAGCAACACTTGTGCAAGTTTTTTCTAGTTATTTTTTCACATACCTAAACCAACACTTGTCCAGGTTTTTTTAAGTTGCCTTTTTTCATATACCAAAAGCAACACTTGTCCACATTTTTTTAAGTTACCTTTTTTATAGACCTAATGCAACACTTATTTAGGTTTATTTGCAATTGTCTTTTTTTAATACCTAAAGCAACACCTTGTTGAGTTTTTCTTAGGTTCTCTTTTTTAATATCTAAAATAATATTTTTTTTACCTTTATTATATTTATATGACATTTGAAGAATATATAACACCCACATTTGAATAAGCTAATAATATATATTGCATATATATAGAAACGTCTTTCAAGTGCCAATTAACATACTTGCTAAGTTACCAAGTCAAATAAATAATAAACATAAGTAAGCAAAATACATGTTTTTCTAATGATGAACTTTAACAAAAAAGAAACTAAGTTGTCCACTTGAAACCTAAAAGACTTTGTGATTCACCATTGTGCCAAGAATTGCCTTTATGTCTTCAGAAAATTTCATCCAATAATAAGAAAGCTACAATCAAATTTAAATGAACAAAAAAGTTATAGTCAAAACATCAGCTATACAATAACATGTATACTCAAGTGTTACAACAATTTAGCACACATATACCTAATCATGATTCGGTATATGAGTCGATGGAGGAGAATGCCGAGGAACTAAATTTTGATCTTGTGTACTATTTGCAGACGATTGCTTAGATCGCAAGAGAGAAAGCGCTTCATCAACATTCATACCCGGAGAAGTTTGTTGCAACATAAGTTTCACAATATCTTCCAATCCTTGCAGTCGTTGCTTATGGTCGTCTAATTCAGTTTTTAAAGCTGTTACCTTCTCTTCACTTTGTTTTTTGATTTCATCTATTTCTTTATTTTTCTTAAGAGAAGTTTTTGTAACAGTTCTTCCATAACATCGAACTCTTCCTGGATTCTCTTTACCAAAAACTTTTTGAAATGCATTAGTAGGAGTTTCTCCAGCTTCTTGGAGATCATTAAGTTTATCCTATACACACAAATATATGATATGTCTAATTTTAGGGATAAAAATTCAATGAAAGAATCCAAAAACCTATTGATAACTAATAGGGGCAGCAATCCAAACCATAAAATAGCAGTCCATGATAGCCATAAAACAGGCATAAAATAGCCATAGAACAGCAATTAAATTAGCCATAAAACAGTCATGAAACAACCATAAAATAGCAGTCCATGATAGCCATAAAATAGGCATAAAATAGCCATAGAACAAGGATTAAATCAGCCATAAAACAACCATGAAACAGCCATAAAACAGCAACCATGACAGCCATAAAATAGCCATAAAGTAGATAATAAAACAACAACCACAATAGCCATAAAACAGCCATAAAAAAGCAATTAAAATAACAATCCACGACAGCCATATATAAAAAGTAGCCATAAAATAGCTTCCATGACAGCCATAAAATAGGCTTAAAATAGCCATAAAACAGCAACTAAATCAGCCATAAAAGACCCATGAAATAGCCATAAAATAGCCGCAAAGTAGATACTATAACAACAATCACGATAGCCATAAAACAGCAAAGAAAATAGCATCCATGACAGCCATAAAACAGCAACTAAAACAAGAAAATTATAGAGTAACTTACAATAACAGCTTGTGTTTCTACATCAAGTGTTTTCCCTTTTAGTCCATTCCGATTTGCAACAAACATTTAAGCTTGATTTGGTTCCTCTTTGTTCTCTTTTTTCTCACGCTACAGACCAAGATAGCAATTACAAAGTTATAATATACTAAAATTAGGGGGAAGTAACGAGTATAGAATTTTAACTCAAACGTGAGCTTACCAAATCAACACGCACTCTTGCAAAATTGATTGGACCCATTTTATGCCTCCATTGTTGCTTCTTGCGATTTTCAAAATTTATAAGACACATGGCCTATGTTTAAAATAAACAATGATGAAAAAAATATAAAAATTGAAAGAATTATACTTGATCATATCAAATAATAATAATTTAAATCCTCTAACTCACTTTGATAGTTGGAATACTCCAATATGCAATTAGTTTCCGAAATTGTATTTCTGGAATTTCCAAAGGACGATTTGCCAACATATCCTCAATATTTCCAGAATATAGTTCAAAATGCTTTTTCTTGATTCTTGTTTTGTAACGCTTCCATGCTCCTTGAACACCAGTCATCACCCATAACTTTGAAGATTTTGGAAGAATGTACTTTGACTACAAACACATCGATTTCAGCATATCATATGAATAAAAAAATTATTAACATATGGCATAAACATAAAGAAAAATGGAGCTTACATTAATATACTTCCAAATGCGCTTTTTGATTTGCTTAGGCATAGCTTTCCAATTAGTGTACATCAAGGTAATAATATCACTATTCCTTCCCATTGTTCCAATAAAATTGGTTAAATCCTTCACTCTTTGAGCAGTTGGCCCCACGGATGCTCCCTAATCAAAAGTCACTTCCTCCCTTTCTTCCCAAGTTCTTGCATAAATCTTTAGGCATCTTGTTTTTCCACGAGTCTTTTTAACCTTTGAAGTATCTAAATTAAAAATTGAGAATTAGTACAAATTAAAACCAAAGATAGTTATGAATCATATATGGAGAGGGATACTCTTCACATGTATATGCATGTTACCAAAGACAGCTGTGAATCATATATTGAACAAGTATATGCATGTTACTATTCACATGGAAAGTGAACCCGAATCAGCCATATGGAAAGGGAAATTAAACAAGTATATGGAATTGTATAATAGATAATGATAAGAAGAAAATGTAAAACAAATAGCAACAAACAAAAATACATCACCTTCTACATGAGCCTCTTCCATAACTTGATCTCCTTCTACATCAAAATTGTCACTTTCATGTTCACCAACATAATCTTTCGCATAGGGGATATGAACATTTTCTCCATTATTCGGGGATGGCCTAGATCTAGCAACCTCAGTAGTTGGAACTTCAATATGTTCCTCTTCTCTTTCCACATGAATTCCTTGGTCACCCAAAACAGCATCAAGAGTCATTGCTGGACGCTTTAAGTTATTTTTTAAGTTTGTCAAGTTAGCTGGTTCTTTTTTAGTAGCTCTAGCATCCTCACCAATTGACTCAAAGTCATCTTCCTCTTCTCTTTCCACTTCTACTCCTTCTGTATGCAAAAAGGCATCAAGAGCCATTGCTGGACACTTTGCCTTGCTCTTCATCTTCTTAGGAATTGGTTATTCTTCTAGTTGAACATTACTCCTCACTTGGTTATGGGAAGACCTCAAAGACCGGTTCATAACATTGTCTACAAGTGTTTTATTTCTCCCTTTCAATGAATTCTCTCTACTTTGTTTGTCTCCAATTTCTGAAATTTTTCTCTTAGGCTGTTGTGCTATTTTGCCTTGATTACTTCCTTTGTCACCTTTGGTTATAAAATTTTGAACTAATTTTGCAGCAGAAGATACTTCCTTCATTTCAAATTCTTTCACTTTTGTATGAGCTTGATACTTTTTTACCAGCCATTTTCTCTTTGAAGTTGCTCCGTTTTCCATTAAGTTGCTGTATAAAAATATTAAACAGCCATAAAATACAATTACATACACATTTAATAAGGGAAAGAGGTTACAAGAGAACCACAAATATGCAAAACAAAATGAGGAGCAAATCAAGTAGTGTACCGTAACAAATAATTACCAAATTCTATATCACAAAATATTCAGCAAATCAAGTTCAAAACTGCTAATATAAAGCGATAAATCTGACTTATATACCATAAAAGAGGGAAACAAGTCACTCAAAAGTCTTCGGAATCATATTCTTCATCCGATCCTGTGTTATACTCTTGGGAAAAATAGACTTCTTTTGCGACATCGACGAGAACGTCATTCAAATCATTCCTTACCAAGTCTACTTCACCATCATCATTAGGTATAGAAGGAACCGTTGAATTATCAAATGGCTCATTTTCATAAGTATCTTTAGCATCAATGTCAACTTGATCACTTATGCTAAATAGGTCCCTTGGAACAGTCTTCATTACATAATGTTTATTTTTATCAAATGCATCTTGCACATAGAAGCATTGGTGCACTTGACATGCCAATACAAAAGGCTCTTCCTGATAGCACTTTTTGTTAAAATGCACATATGTCGAGCCATAAGCATCCTCCCTAGCCTCATACCAATCACATTTGAACAACGTAACCTTAACATTTCCATAGTAGTCCAACTCAATGATATCAATCACTCTACCATAGTAAGAAACATTTTCATGAATTGGATTTGCATCCTTTGTGCTTGCAAAGCTTGTCGTTAATGCAACTAAAGTAACACCACTATTTTGTGTCTTGCGTCTTACCTCACGTTGCCTAGTGTGAAATCTATATCCGTTGATAAAATAACCAGAATATCTTTTTGCACATTGGGTTGGTCCTCTAGAGAGCTCTTTTATCCAATTTGGAATATCATGCTGCAAAGCATGTGTTTTAAACTATGTAGGAAAGTTTTTGCTATGGTTTTTAGCTCTCATCCATCTTGTTCCTTGTTGATAAGTCTCATGCTCACTAAAACCCAAAAATATAATATTTGTAAGTATAAATAGACCTATCAAAATTTCTAATTAAAATACCAAAATATAGTAGAATTAGTATGATTTACCTAACATAGTCATCTATTTTGTGACAATTCAATAATATGTAGCCATGAACTTGCTCTCGAGACTTGTCGTCAAGGAGAAAAGGTTCACCTTTCTTTGCACCCAAAGGAATGCCTCTTTTTGGAAATAGATTCGAAAATGCATCTGTAGTTTCCATCATAGAATTACTAGGTTCATCATTATTTCTGGGTTGTCTATTCAATTTTGTTTGAACACCAGAATGTAAGTAACGCGAGCAAAATGTCAAACATTCTTCAACCAATATGCCTCTGCAATAGATCCTTCAGGACAACTTCTGTTTCGAACATAGGACTTCAAAGTACACATGTATCTTTCTAGAGGATACATCCATCGAAATTGAACTGGGCCTCCCAATCTCACTTCATTAGCCAAATGAATAGGCAAATGAATCATTATGTCGAAGAAAGAAAGAGGAAAGATCCTCTCTAATTGGCATAATGTTGTGACAATATCCTCTTCTAATTGATCTATCTCTTGTAATGTGATAGACTTTTGACACAATTGACGGAAAAATGAGCCAAGTCAAATCAAAGGAACTGCAACTTGATCTGGAAGTATTCCTTTGATAGGAATTTGTAACAAATAGTGAAGAATGAAATGAGCATCATGAGTCTTATAACCAGATATTCTTCTCTCCAAAAGGTTCACACACCGAGAAATATTTGAAGCAGAGCCATCTGGCAACTTTGCTGTCTTCAAGACGTCATAAAAAATCGACTTTTCAGCATTAGTCATTGAGTAGCATGCCTTTGCCAGCTTCACCTTTTTCCTACCATTTGTTTTCTTGGGGTGAAGGTTCTTTCGAATGCCCATTTCTTGCAAGTCATATCGAGCATTTGTGTGATCTTTTGTCTTACCAGAAATATCCAAGAGAGTTCCAAGAATACTATCAACTATGTTCTTTTTTATGTGCATCACATCTAAATTGTGTCATGATGTGTTATACTGCCAATAAGGTAAATCAAAGATTATTGACCTCTTCTTCCATGGACCATCTTTCTTTAGTTTTAGTTTCCCAAACGAATTATCCACATACTCCAACTGACTTAAAGCTTCAGTACCCGACAATAATGGTGGAGCTTGCCTATGTTCTACTTTTCCATTGAAAGATCTCTTGTTAGCTCTCCATGGATGATCCTCAAGCAAAAAGGCACGATGACCCATGTAGCATGTCTTGCGACTATATTTAAGATAGTTAGAACAAGTCCCATGGTTACAACAAGGGCAAGCTAGCTTCCCTTTTGTACTCCAACCAGATAGCATTGCGTAAGCCAAAAAATCACTTATTGTCCACATGAGAGCTGCATACATTTTGAAGGTTTCATTTTGAGATGCATCATATGTTTCCACCCCGACCTCCCACAACTCCTTTAACTCCTCGATCAAAGGTTGCAAGTAAATGTCTATATCATTTCCTGGTGACTTTGGTCCAGGGATTAGCAACGACAACATAAAGTATTCCTGTTTTATAGACATCCATGGCGGCAAATTATAAGCCATTAAAACAACAGGCCACGTGCTATGAGATATGCTCATGGTTCGATATAGATTGAATCTGTCACTTGACAAGCCAAGTCTTACATTACGGGTATCGAGAACAAAATTTGTATGACAATTGTCAAAGTCCTTCCATGACTGGCCGTCAGTGGGATGCCTTAACTTGTCATCTTTTCTGCGTTCTTCGTCATGCCACCTCATGCTTTTAGCTGTTGCTGAGCACATGAATAGTCTTTGAAGCCTAGGAATTAGAGGAAAGTGTCGCAATGTCTTCACAGGAATATTGTGAGATTTTTTTGAAAGCAAAACATCAGCTTCAACTACAGGATGTACAATCCAACGAGAAGCGCCACATTCATGACAAGATGTGTCCTTCTCGTACTCTTTCCAATATAGCATGAAATCGCTCGGGCATGCGTCAATCTTCTTATAGTCAAGACCTAAGTCTCTCACCATAGTCTTGGCTTTATTGAAAGAAGTAGGAATATTTAAGTTAGGAACAGCCTCTTTTAACAACTCCAAGAGAGAAGTAAAAGAGGCATTACTCCACCCATGTTGACACTTTAACAAGTATAGTCGGATGGTGAAAGACAACGTAGAAAATTCCTTGCAATCGGGATACAGTTCTTGCTAGCCTCTTCAACCAAGTCATAAAATTTCTTTGCATCTTCATTTATACCTTCTTTTATCCCTTCTGCTTGTACCACATCCCTAAATCTATCATTCAACAAGGTGTCCATGTCGTCATACAAGTTAGTCTCACTCTCACTATCAATCTCACTATCGTTATCACCATCAACATCCATGCCGACTATGCTTTCCCCATGATGAATCCATCTCGTATAACCATTAACAAATCCAAAGGCAATCAAATGGATATAAATTGTTTGTCTTTTGTGCCACAAGAAATTACAACACTTTGCACAAGGGCATAAGATTTCCTCTCCTTGCGGGCTTCCGATAGAGTAAGCAAAGTCTAAGAAGTCATTGACACCGCTACTAAACTCAACTTTATCTCTCGGTAAACTCATCCAATCTTTTTCTAAGTCTTGGGAAAACCTAATTATTAATATATTGTTATTACTATTTAACCAAGCATGCAAATAATAATGTTCATGCATATTAAGTACATAAATCCATCAAAAAGGCACACAACAATATTATTATTAAAATTAAGAAACAATTATATTGCTTATCTAAAAGTAGACTAAATATCAAAAGACATTTAACATGAAAAACAAAAAACTGCACAAAGGTCATAATATACATATGAAAACCTACAAGTATATGCAAGAGAAAAAAAAACTTACAGAATCATGGCTCAACAAATTGCAATCTTCACATTCTAGAATGTCCACCAATGTTCTTTAAACTCCTCTGAAGCAATCTTTCTCTATAACAGAGTAAAGTATCAAATTTACATTATTCTTTATAAACAATTTAACTCAATCAAAGTGGCAAACAGAACAATCAATTGAAAAATAATAATCGATTCTATATGAACTAGTTAACTCAGCTAATTACAAAAATTAATCTTTTTTTTGTGAAGACATAAATTTCTAAGCAAAAGTAAGTACTTACAAGGCTTTGACCACTGAAAAAAGAGTGACATAAGTCGTTCTATTGACTAATAGAAGTATCCATGTGTTTCAACAAAAAACTATGAGTATTTAATTTTGGTAAAAATTATGTGTCCATTCAGTGAATGGTTGACCTTTTTATCCCTTTAATGGTTAGACCTTAAAGGCCTTCTTACTGTACAAGGACTGATTTCAACATTAATGATATATAAAATAGCTAGATTTATATTTTAGCTATAAAAAAATTATTTCAAAAGGGACACCATGAATATAAATAGAAAAAAATTGCAGGCTCGCAGAAATATTAGTTCGAAAAGGCAAGATGCAGGTTAAAAGGAACACCATGATAAATTGCAGGCTCGTAGAAAAATTGCAGGTTCGCAGAAATATTAGTTCGTAAAGGAACACCATGAATAGAGATGTTAAAAAAGCAATATGTTTTAACTTTCAGCATGATAAAAAAATATTATTATTCAGTGTTTTCTCCTTTCTCAATTTAAGGTGGAGGAAAACAATCAAATTCATAGAGACTAAGAGCAACTTTGCTTAATAATGCATCACTAAATGCTACTATAAAGTATTGACAAGCTAAAGTGCATGAATTCAATTCTTACTGAAAACCCTAGCATGGATTAAGCAGATAACAACAACCAAAATATCATCAAATGGATTCAGTATAACTCAACTAACACTACCACAAATATGGCCTTTAGCAACGCCAAATTTTGTAACGCCTTTAAACCGTTCTTTTAGATAGTTTTAGACAACGATTTTTTGTAGTGTTACTGTTGAATTCAATTTTTGATTATTTTATAGCAACAAATTAAAACCGTTCCCTTTGACTATTTTAAAGAACGGTTTTATAATCGTTACAATGATTTATTTTTAGCCAACGGTTTTTTTTTTCGTTATTTAAAGTATTGTACAAAAGAAATGCATTAAAACCGTTTCCGAAATGCTACACTTTAAAACCGTTCTATTAGATGGTCTCAGATAACGGTTTTTACAGTGTTCCTGTTGAAGTTCATTTTTTCATTACACTATAGTAACAAAATAAAACCGTTCTCTTTGACTATTTTAAAGAACGGTTTTACAACCATTACAGCAGTTGTTTATGAAACAACCATTATCTAATATTATTTAAATAATTATACAAATTAAATAATACCAATAAAAATAATTTCAGATAATTATATAAATTTAAACTATTTTTTCTATAAATACTGAATTTATAAAATACTCAAAACCTATTGTTATAAATATTAAAACAAATATTATTTTTAAAAAAAATAAAATTAAAATAAATTTATAATAAATATTATATATTATTATTATAAATATATAAAAAATATTATATTTTGAAAACATAAAGTTAAAATAAATTTATAATAAATATTATTTATTTTTATTATAAATATATAACAAATATTAATATAAAAAAATAAAATTAAAACAATTTTAAAATAAATAAATAAATATATTAAAACAATTTGTCACTAAGAAGGGCCTTTAGTAGAATCAGATACGCGCGCTTTTCCTCTTTTCTTCGAAACCAAAGGGCGAAGAATAGCGCTCTTCCTCCCTCCACCGTACCATCAACCCTAACCCACGCCTTCAGAATCCGAGATCGAACCGCAGCTCACTAGGAAGCCCGAAATCGCACTATCATCACAAGTCACCAGGAAGCCCTAAATCGCAACTCACTATCGTCGCACATCATCGTCGCTGCGTCCTTCCTAAAATCGTTGCGACCTCCTCCTTCCCGGTGTCGCTGAGTATCTCCTCTCTGCGGCGTCGCTGCTTATCCCCTCTCCGCGGCTTCAGTGCTTCTCCGTTCTCCGCGGCGTCCTTGCGTCTTTTGCGTCGCTGCTTCTTCCCTGTTCTGCTTCACCACTTCTGCTTCACTGGGTTGTGCTTCGCCACTTCTGCTTTTCTGCTGCTGCTTCACTACATCGGCGGTTTGTGGGTTGTCATCTGTGGTAAGTGTTTTTCTTATCTGATTTGTTGTTGCTTAGTTAGGGCTTGATTGGCTGTTGGGACTTGGGTATTTTTGTTGGATTTAAGAAGAAGAAAGGAAAGTGGTAATATTTGTGAACTGTGAACTACATAATTTGGACTGCATAATTGTGAACTGTGAACTGCATAATTTGGACTGCATAATGTTCTAGTATATCCCATTTATTAAAGTTGCAGCTATTCCTTGTGCATAGTTTAGTTAAAACTCAACAAGCTAGCACTGTGTAAGCACTTATTTTACATTAGCTTTTAAAAATTCATATGCAGGTGTGAGGATAACCTTCATTTAAAAAAAGGTACACAAATAAATAGCAGACCTATTTTTTTATCACACTTGATGATTTTCATAATAATTCAAATAAGTTAATAAGTTAATTCAACGAAACTAGCAATCTCCTATTCCCTTTGGAATATTCTAAATTTGTCTTATACACATGTATGATATAATAATAATAATAATAATAATAATAATAATAATAATAATAATAATAATAATAATAATAATAATAATAATAATAATAATAATTCATTAATAATTTATATGTGAAGAATATAGTATGAAAATAAAGTCCTTTTCTTTGTTGGGGAAATGTAAACAAAGACTGAACAATGGGGCATAAGTTTCTGGAAACAGTGGGTTCTTATAAGAGGAATTATAAATATAAATGTGAAGGAAGCGAAGAAGAAAATGCAATGGGTGATGAATGTGTTGTTTTGCACAGTTGAGCAATAAAACAGGGTTTGCAACATAGCAATGTATAAAGCTGAATATGCTATTGCTGAGTCGTTTTCCTCTATTGAGTCTTTCATTAGAACTGTCTTCTCTTGATTTGGTAATTATCCTTTTGCCCGCTTTTGTAAAATATTTTATTTCTTCCTTTAACTTACTCACTTTTTAATTCTTCCTCTTGTCTCAAAAATCGGTGGAAGAATCTATTAAACAAACTGCCTAAATTCACATACATTTATGAGATAAATTTTGAAGCTTTTACAACATGTGTTAATCAATTAATTCAGTCAATAGCAAATTTTTAATATAAGAGGATATTTTTTTAGAACACAACTAGATTACTGGTCCCACATTTAAAGCAGTTTGGCCTTTGGTACAAATCCACTATTGTTGTGTTAGGAGCTTAGCTATGGTTTTTGTTTTAATTTTTTAACCCAATTTTGGCTAGTTGGGTACTGTTTGGTTTATCAGTTATATATCACTTTTGAAAATAAGATTTCTAAAAACTGGTTTTAAAAGTGAATTTTTTGTTAAAAAATCTGGTTATGAATTACTTATATTTTTTAAAAGTGAAATAGTACTAAAGATGTGTAGTTTTATATTTGATTTTTTTTTATATTTACAGGAAAACTATGTTGAAGGGAAAATCGAACTTGATTAAGGTCAAATTTTTAAAAGCAAATGTTACAGAGTAAAAGTCATGAACTTGTGGACATGATGACTATTTGCTACTTAGCTATTTCAACCCTCTTTTGTTATTATATTTTTTGCAAACTTAGATGATATTGTGGATCTTACAACAATTTTTATAAAATAAATTTGATGGGAAATGTTCAATTATTTTTCTTTAGTGACTTAATTCAAATAGTTTAGATTATTTATTGACACTAAATAATTAAAAAAAACTAAAAATAATTTCATTCACGAGAAAACTATTGTAAATAAAAAATTATATATCACAAAAAAATCGTTGTCAATAGTTACAAAAGACAATGGTGTTAAAACCGTTGTCAAAGATGACTACATAATAAAACCGTTGCCAAAACACGACTCCAAAGGTAACGCTTTAAAACCGTTGTCTTAGATGACTATAAAATGGCAATGGTATTAAAACTGTTGCCGAAAAACGACATCAACGGTAACGCTTTAAAACCGTTGTCCTAGATGGCTATAAACTGGCAACGGTTTTAAAACCGTTGCCGAAACCTGGCACCAACGGTAACGGTTTAAAACCGTTGGCTATGTGAATAATAAAACCACAATAGTTTAAAATCGTTGCCTATCAAGTTACGGTTCTAAACCGTTGTCATGTTAATAGGAACGGTTCGAAACCGTTGCTTATTGAGTAACGGATCAAAATCGTTGTTTAAAATTTTCCGTCAAAACTGTTGTCTATGCCACTAACTGTGGCAACGGTTTTTCTGTTACCGTTGTCTTAGATAAAAAACCGTTGCCTTTGAGCATTGGTAATGGCCGCATATACCACATGTCAAAAACCGTTGCCAAAGCGTTGCCTAAAGTTTTGGGAACGATTTTTCAATCTACGGCAACGATTTTTGACCGTTGCAAAAAGCCTTATTTGTTGTAGTGTAAACAACTGTACCTGAAAGTGAGAACTGTTAATGCAGCATCCAAAGCGAAAATAAGAAGCACCTGTCCAGTGTTTGCTTCCTGCTCTCCAACAACCAAGATGCTCTTCTACTATGCTAGCTGAGCCTCTGGCACCTGCATCATGGCATAACTTTCAATTAAGATATTTATTTGGCTAAGAGATTAGTCAAAACAAAGTCAAAAATTAAATAGAAGTAAAAGTTTACTTTTCATTTAATACGTTTATTAGCCTCTAATTAAAAATTCAGAACATATAGATGTATTTGCAAGATTAAAGAAGTGTAAACATACTACACAAAGATACCAACAACATTAAATACACCCAGCTTAACTCATGCTTTTAAAGGAATTTTAGGTTTCCACTTCTATTTAATTTCAGGTTTCCACTATATTCACCATCGCCATCAACTTTAATTTTGAGTTGAGGATGCATTTAAAGGAACTATCTTGGTATAATAAGCACCCAGTTTCCACTTAAGGCAAAATAAAACAAAAGAATGTCGAGCACAAACTTCAGAATGTCCAAGTTAGAAAATGCTGTGTTAATGAATGGTAACAATTGAATAATTTAATAGCATAATCGTAAAACATGAACAAGAAAGGATGCATATCTTGTTTAATAAAACTAACCAAACACAATATCACTCCATGCTAATAAAGACATAAAACTACTACACATCCTCAAAGTCATTTCACACAGATTTTTCGATGACATTTTTTATTTTGTTTCCTGCTAATTGCTAAATAACACCATCCATAGGGCATGAACGTGAATTTCTTAGGATCAGAGGCACAGCCAAGAAATAGCTAGATGTCTAGGGCCAGGAAGGAAAATGTTTACCTATGATGGGTTCACATATAGCTTTGGCAACTGGAATTCCAAGAACTGGTGCCGCTCTTCAATTGGGGGTTTACTGCAAGAATCAATGTAAAATCAGCATCAACATGAAACCCATGATATAATAGCTTTATGTATTACTAAAATTCAATACATTCAGAACATTCCCATGGCAAAAATTTAGAATAAATGCATTCAAAAATTTCCATTTTCATAATAAAATTCAGAACATTCCCAATCTTCATTCAAAATCAAAGTATTCAGAAAGTTCATTCCATAGTAAAAATCAGAAGCTTCTTACCAAGCAATACGCAGAGGAGGCGGAAGGGGGTTACCGCTGCATGTAATGTTGTCTGAGCTTGCGAAGAGGAGGAGGCGAGATAGGGGAAGAGGAGGAAGAAGGAGAGGGGTTTCTCGAAGGTGACTACGACGTGGAGCTGAGACAGGAGGAGGAGAGCAACGCGCCGACGCCTGTGGAGGAGAGCAATGCGCCGATGCCTATGAAAAGGAGCACCGCGCCGTTGCCGACCGAGACCTGATCTCGTACGCGAACGAGACCTGCTGCCGTTCGTGTCGCGCCGTCTGGGTCGAGACCTGTTGCCGTTCGTGTCGCGCCGTCTGGGTTGATTTCGAGAGTTAGGGCTTTTCCCTTTTTTTCGAATCGTGGGTAGCAGTGATGAACTGAAGCAATGGAAATGAACCAACCTTTTCTTTTTTTTTTTTTAAAGTCATTTGATTGGGAAATAATTATTTGGAGGGAATATGATTAAAAGTTTCCCTCTAAAATTTTTAGCTATGAATGATTTTAGGCAAGTTTTTATAAAAGTTATTTATTCAATTTTTTTTTATAACCCTTATAAAATGTTGTCTTTAATGTTTTATATTGTAATATTTTTTAAGTGTTGCTTTAGATATCAAAGACAACAATTTTTGTGGGCGGCTAAAAAATTTGTTATCTTTACCTTACTCAAAGACAACTCTTAAAAAAAGTTGTATTTTTCTATCTAAGGCAACTTTTATTAAATGTTGTTTCGAATAAAGGTTACCTTAGGTAAAAAATATTGTAGTGTTAACTTTAGTTTTAATTTTTTATAGTCAATTTTATCAGCATTCGAATCTTTTATGAAAAAAAAATAATTATTTAATATATATATGGTTAAATGCATAGACAGAGTCCGATGAGATTAGGTAATTTAAAGTGACGACTATATTCAATTGAAAGAGAGAGAAATAAACAAACAGATAACAGAAATTAATTTAGAAATGAATCAAATAATAATGATAATCATCAATATGAATGCATGGTATGTTGTCCATAAATGTGAACATGCATTTAGCTCAAATCTTTGAAATTTGAATAAGAGAAACTGAAATAATTTGATTTCTCACTTTTTTTTTTTCAAAAAGGGGAAATATATATATATATATATATATATATATATATATATATATATATATATATATATATATATATATATCAAGCATAAAACTTTCTCATAATAAAATGAATACCATACTTAATTAGGGAAAAAAAAGATCACATGACCATTGCATTTTTTTTATAATCATCAAAGAAAAAAATTTATTTTAAAAAATATGAATTTTTTTTTTTAAATTATAAGTGAGATTCGAACTCAAATCTCTAAATAAATATAAAAAAAAGTATATCAATTAAAATATAGCTTATTAATAGAATATAAATATTTGCTATTTTGAAATGGGAATATAAACGTATGAATAGTAGTTAACAAAGAACAAAACATACCAATAATAGATTTTCCACACATTTAAAATATATTTAGATTGTATTTTTATTTTTATTTTTAATATTTTATTTTAAATTTTATGAAAGAAAAATAATAAAAAAATTTATTTTTTATTTATAAAATTTTAAAAATAAAAAATGATAAAAATAAAAATAAAAGCACAAATCAAATACATCTCTAGTTTATTTTATTCTTTCAACCTTTATGATTCATGCATGGTTATAATGAATTTCAACTAGCTATAAAATTATTTGATGCCCCAAGGCAAACTCCAATCAAATTTTTCGTTAAGTAACTGTGCAACCATATATGTCCAGCTAGTTAGTCTCTACCATCAGCCTAAAAATATAAATTTAACTTAAATTGCTTTCAAAATTAATGTTATTGTTTGATTACATTGGTAAATTTAAAAATCAATTTTTTTAAGGTTAATTACTCTCTAAATTATTACAATTTTACTTAATTTTTAACTAGATCACTTTTTTTATAAAAAAAAGAAATAATAAAATTTCTATTTGTATAAAAAACAAATCAATATAGATTAAATATTTTTAATCAATTTTTATATTCTTTTTATGTAAAAACTTTGTAACCGCACTCCTATATTAAATAATAAATTTTTATTTTTACGAAAACTTTAATAAAGTATAAAAACTTATTACAGATTATAAATTTTTATCCTAAAACAAATACATACATACTCAGAAGACAAAGATTGTACCTAAAACACAACTATAAAAATGAGAGAGATTAAAAAATTAGACTTAATATATTTAATATTGGTGCATGAAATGGTGAAAGGATACTTGTAGATATTCCTACCTGAGTAAGAATGTACTTGAGATATGAGATGAAAGTCTATTGGGGAGAAGGGGAGGGGAGGGAGATTGTACATACTTGGGAGTAGGGATGGTAATGCAATCTGTACTCGTAGGTACTTGTTATGTTTCGCCCCTATCTAATTAGGACAAATAACAATAATAACCTTTGCCTCAGCGAAGACGGGCCAATCTGATAGGTTCAATCCGTTTTGATACTCCTAGCAAATCTCCTACCTCAAATAAGATGATTTAATTTGGTCATTGATTGATAGGATTCTCTTTCTTTTGGTCAAATTCTCTTCTCTTTATGATTAGGAGGTTCTAGACCTTGGAATGGGCAATTCATGGCATGTTATCTACGTCGTTTAGGGCTCATTACCAAGAATATATGTATGTATGCATGTATGTATGTATGCATGTATGTGTTTAGTTGAAGAAAAGTCTAATAGAAACACAGTTAGATTTTATGATCTCTTACAAATTGTGGCAAAACCATTGTAAGAAGGTTGCATTTATTTTGGATTATCTTGCACTATATGTTAGAATGTTATTAAGGTTAAGGCAAGTGAAATTCTTTTAAGCAGTGAGCTACACTAATATAAATGAACTAGATTTTAGAATAGACAAAATTCTTAAAAAATGTTATAATGTTAAGAAGTTAGGGTTAAGTACTGTTAGAATATAATTAGGATCAATTATGATCAATTAGAATTATTTAGTATATCTGAATATTTATTATAAAATATTACGTCTTTATTATTACGATTCTCTTAGTCCCTATAAATACCCTTCTATATTGTATTATTCTAGACAACTTGAATAGATTCAATAATACACAAATTCTTTCTCCAGTTTAGTCTCTTGTTTCTAACATGGTATCAGAGCCATAGTATCCTCCTTAAAGAGGATTGGTTATTTTTCTTGCTATGAAATCGTCGTAGTTTTTGCATTTTTTTCTATGCCATTCTTCTTTCCCTTTTGTCACTCTTTCGATGGTTTTTCACCTCACCGACTAGCCTATTTTCTCTGTCTTGTTTTTTTTTTTCGAGTCGTATGATCAAACACCATTGTCATCCACTGCTTACCTATTCCCATGAAGAAATCATATAGTTTTCGCTCTCCTTCGGCAGTTCTGTCTACATTTTCTCGTGGCAGTTCCGTCTGCGTTCTCTCGTGGCAGTTTCATCTGCGTTCTCTCGTGGCAATTAAATTTGTGTTCTCTCGTGGCAGTTCCGTCTGCATTTTCTCGTGGCAGTTCGTCTGTGTTTCTTCTATGTTTCCTTGTGGCTGTTCCATCTGCATTTCTTTCTGGCAGTTTCGTCTGCACTTCTTTCAGATAGCAGCAGTTCCGTCTGTGCTTCCTTCAGACAAGCGGCAGTTCCGTCTGCGCTTCCTTCAGACTAGCGACAGTTCTATCTGCGCTTCCTTCAGACTAGCGGCAGTTTCGTCTGTGCTTCCTTCAGACAAGTCGCAGTTTTATCTGCGCTTCCATCAGACAAGCGGCAGTTCCATCTGCGCTTCCTTCCGGCAGTTCCGTCTGCACCCGTTTTATCAGTTTATGCAGTTTTTTTTCTCTTTATTTAGTTGTTTTAAATAAGTTTCAAAAAATTTTAGAATATAATTAGGATCAATTAGGATTAATTAGAATTATTTAGTATATCTAAATATTTGTTATAGAATATTACGTCTTTATTATTACGATTCTCTTAGTCCTTATAAATACCCTTCTATATTGTATCATTCCAGACAACTTGAATAGACACACAAATCCTTTCTCCAGTTTAGTCTCTTGTTTCTAACAAGTACGATTTTGGTTTCTAAGGTATCTGAAATTTTTTTTTCGTTCCTAACCTTTTTTTGCATACAAAATCGTCTCTAAGGTCCAACTTGATTTTAAAATCGTCCTTTGGAAAATTATACCCTTACCTCACCCTATCATCATCTCACTCACCTATCCCTTTTGATCCTGCTCTGCTTCTTGGCTTCTCTTCTCCCTCGCCCCCTCCCTTATTTCTTTTTCTCTTTTCAAAGATATCATAAAGAAAACAAAGACAAACAACAAATTTTAACCTCAACCTCAATATTTCTAACAACCAGTTCAGTAGCCACCTCCATTAGAACTACTCTCCAACAATGGAAGTTTCAAAATAGAACCCAAAAATAAGAAAATAGCAAACAATAATAGAAGTTTTAAATCAACAAGTAGAAATAAAGTAGAAATGAACAAAAAATTTGTATTTCAAAGAATAACAAAATTAACAAATCAACAAGCAAAAATGAAGAAAACGTGTAATTCACAACATCAATAAGAAGTAGAAAACAGAAGCAACATTAGAAGCAGAAGAAACAGAAGCATAAATAGAATTAAAAATAGAAGCAAAAGCATAATTGAAAACAAAAATAACAACACAAACATAAGCAGAATCTGAAGCATCAAAAACAGAAGTAGAAAAAACAGAAATAGAAGAACAATGTATGGATTAACAAAATCAAAAAGAGAATCAGAATTGGAAATAATGTGATTTACAATGGATTAACAGAATTAGAATTGGAAACAATAGATTAACAAAATCAAAATCAATGTGATTAACAATGTAAATCAGAAACAGAAGTAGAATTGGAACCTTAAGCAGCGGCGTGGAGCAGTCATCGTCGAGCACCGTGAGGGAGACGAGAGCGCGGAGCGAAAAAGGGCAGACAGGGAGAACAAATCGGAGAAGGAGAAGCAAGGGGGCTGCTGCGCCATCATCGAGCTTGTAACGCAGTTACCAAACCACTGCCATTGAGTTCAGCAAGAAGAAGGACAAGAAAGACAACGAGTCTAGGAGAGAGCAACCAAGGGAAAAGACCACACCGGAGTGGGATCTGCCCCTTCTTCTTCCCTTCCCTTTCTCCTTCTTCTTCTTCTTCCCCGCCTTCTTCCCTTCTGCATTCTTTCGTCGTCCATTTTCTTTTTTTTTATTTTATAATTTTTTTAGTTAGGGGTAATTTTGGAATAGAATTTAAAATTTTGGTAAATAAGACGATTTTAAAACTAAGTTAAATCTTAGGGACGATTTTGTATGCAAAAAAAGGTTGGGGGCGAAAAAAATTTTCAGCCTATACCTCAGGGACCAAAATCGTACTTAACCCAAGAAGTTATCTTCCAAATTACGACAAAAATAAAAAATTTTGATTATTTCTCAAATGGTTGGATGTTATATTACAAAGAACATGAAAATCTTATAGTTTGCAAATTTTGCAAAATAACAAAGTTTGAGGCAAAGAAAGAGATTGAAAGTTAAAAAATGAAGGACACGAAAATTTCATTGACATAAAAGATTTCATGCCTCCATCAGTTTAGCCCCGCATGTGATAACATCGTAAAAATAGGAGAGATAATATATTATGACTTATCTATTGGACGGTGAGACATGCTTACACTTTGATCAAATGTATTCGAATTTTAATATGGATTCTAATAAATTCTAACTTTGAAAATCCATATTCTTGTTGATCCATTGTTCTTAATTACTCCATAAAATTTGCCTCTAAAAAAGTGAATAAAAGATATCTACATGTTTTTAATTTACATCATATTCAGTCTAAGTAACTTCAAAGCCAAAATTGATGTATATTTAAAATTTTTAGGCAGTGTTTATTTTTAAAAACTAAAATTGGGACTGAAGATTGGAACTCAATATTGTATTTGGTGGCTAAAGAATAGAATTAAAATTTTAGTTCTGGAATACAAAATTTTTGTCTCTTCAATACTTTCAGAAAATGAGGACACAGGAGATTAAATTTTTTGGAGATAGAGATTAAAAATTCAATAATATTTATTTTTAAAGATATCCTCATCAAATTTTCAAATTCCAAATCTAATCACACATTCCCTTTTCCTTACAATCCATGCTTTCCTCTCCTACGACTTCCATTTCCACCACCACCACCATTGTGACAGGATGATCTCTCCGACTACCTCCACCACACTCATAGCCTCAACCTTTGCTCGCATCCTTCTCCCTCCAACAAAGCCCCATGCTTCTTCCTCTGATACCTACTAGAAAAAGTCATTCTATACCTCGAACAAGAGCTTGGCAAGCGCTACAAGCTCTTCTACGGTATCGATCAATCACCAAGGGCCGCTGTCCTCCACAACCATGCCACTTCCATACACGCCATTGTAGCGAGCTCCAGTGAAAAACCCAATGGGATGCTCATCGAGGCACTGACGAAGCTAGAGATTGTCTTAAGCTTCAATTTTAGTGGCATAGAAAGGATCAATCTCGAGAAGTGGTTACTAACACTGAACAATGTGCTTTATTTCTCTTTTTGTGCATTTAACATTATGAAATGTGATTGTTCTTTTGTATTTAACTTGAGATCAAATAGACCTCTGCAGTAACAAGCACGGGTGAACTGGTTTTCTCTCTCTCTCCCGTTGAGGTAAACCCTAAAACTTTCTTTGAGGGCCGCCGCCGCCTCAATCTAGGCCGCAGTGGCTCTCCGATGCTCCTATCTCCCTTTACCTCTTCTCCTTTGCTCCTGTCTTCTTAATCTTTCTCCTTTTCGTCTCCTCTGCCTCCCCTTCTTTTTCCTCTTTTCTTCTTTTTCTCTGTTTTCTGTTCTCCTCCACCTCCGTCCATTCTGTTCCGTCACCTCTTTAACTTCTCCTCTCTTTTCTCTTTGCTTCCTTTTTCTTGTTTTGTTTCTATTTTTTGCTTTTCTTTTAGAGATTTAGATTTGAGATCCAGATCTAGATCTAAAATAACTTTCCTTCAGACCTGAGCTTAACTCTGTGTTCCTGTTTGTATAACCCATCTGTGGTTTTCTCCCCTTGTTTGTGGTGGCGCTTTGGTTCCCGTTATGGTTGCTGGTGGTGTTCTGATGATACAGATCTTTTCAGATCTTGAAGGAAAATTCTATGAAGAAATAGTTTTGGTTACAGGAAAACTTTCAGATTCAGAAAATATTCTAATCTATATGGAGAAGAAGAAGATGTATCTTATTGGCTTGCAGCACATATGTGTAGATTTAGAAACAAAAGAGATTCTGTTTAGTCTTTGTTTCTTCTTGTTAAGATTTTTAGTAATCGAATGTTGGGCTTGCTATCAGATTTTAGTTCAATACATGTGATATTTATCTTCCTGTTATCTATGTAGAATTTATATTTCTTTGATATTTATAAGTGCCGTTTGGCTTTCCTATAATTAAAAAACGTTTTTTCTATCCAAAAAAAAAAACTTGAGATCTGAGAAAGGCAACGACGCAAAAGAAAAAGGGAAAAAGAGGGAACTGGAAGGAGAAAATTAGAGGGGATAGTTAAGTAATTTTGTTTATTTCAATTTTTTTATTTATTTTAAATCAAACAAGATATTGAGATATAATTCAATCCTGTAAATTTTATATCAAACAAAATATAAAAGTTTAATTTTACTTTTGTTTCTCAATCTTTATCTCTTAGTTTTATTTTTTTTTTCAAATGCATTTTTTAGTAAATGATTTGAAAAAGTTATAAAATGTTGATATAAAAACCTATGATATTTCAACAGAAACAAACTTTCAAATACATGATATTAATGTGGACCATCAATGATACTAAGTTATTTTGGTTGAATTTTTTCTTGGGGGGAGGGGGGAGAATAATGTTGTCATCGAAGGTTCTTTGATAATGAATGATCATCTTTTTCTATGGAACAATGATTCTTGAATAAACTACGGAGAGACTTCTATTAGATTGAGCAGCTTAAAAATTTGGCATTGATTACGTAATATTCTGAAGATTTCAAATAATAAAAAACTTGCAAGTATATATTATTTCGGGTTAAAACGAGACATATAATTAGACTAAGTAAAGCATATTTTGAGAATTGCGGCCTTATTGCTAGAAAGATAATTTGGTTCGTGAATGTCTTGAAGTGATATATAGTTAAAAAAAACGTGTAATAACATTATGCACACAATGATGAATGACGACTAAGGATAAGGACAAAATAATATTAGATTTGACAAAACTTTGCAAGTGTTCAGATTTAAACTTAAAACATCTTGATAATAGTTATTGGTTTAAATTGAAGTTTGTGGAGTTGAAACTTATTTTGGTCCTTGAAATTTTTGACCGGCCTCAATTTTGATCCCTAAATTTATAGTTACCTAATTAAAACTCTCAAATATTGGATCGTGTCCCATGTTTGCCCCTATAGCTATTTCCGTTAATGAAGATTTGATGTGACACGTTAAGTTGACAGAGTATATATTCACGTGACATTCAGCTTGCCAGAATAGATGTGTGATGAGTGAATGATGTGGCAAAAATCGAATGAACTCAATTTCTCCAGCAAAGTCTCGTACGTATTGGGAAAAGAGAGCTGCAAATTGAGTTCATTCAACTTTTGCCATATCATTCACTAATCACACATCTATTCTGATTAATTGGGTGTCACGTGAATACACACTCTGTCAATTTAACGTGCCACATCAGATCTCTATTAATAGAGATAGCTACAGGAGTAAATGTGAGACACAATCCAATATTTAGGGGTATTAATTGGATAACTATAAATTTGGGGGTCAAAATTAAAGCCGATCAAAAATTTCAGGAGCCAAAATAAATTTCAACTTGAAATTTGTGTTCACTTTAACTTCTATGTCTATGTTGAGACAATATGCGAAATTTAGGAATTAAAATTTTCATATGATTATGCATTTAATGAGGATAGATGTGCAAGTGTGATATAGAAAATGTTTGTGAGAATAAGAATAGAGTTATTATCATCTTTCATAAAGACTTTGTTGTTGATTGTCACTAAAATAAGTCCCCAACAAATCAAGAGAGTTCTTTAGAGAATTGTCTATTAGAAAACTTCAAATTATTGACATGTTAGTCATGCAAAAGGACATTCCCAGCCATCATTTCATTAGAGAATATCTTCTCTTTTATTTGTTTCATTGACCAAATTTTCTAACTCATTGACCAAAATTTCTAAAATTGTCGGTACACTCATACATATTGCGGTATATATTGAGGATCTTTTCGTCATTATGATTGCCATTCGCACTTTACTAGGTAGATAATAATTTTTGTGAATAATATAAATAATGGACTTTAGAATTAGCTTAATAAAATAAAAATACACTACATTTTTAAATTATTCACCTAAATTTTAATATTAAGATAACTATTCGCACATCTAGTAAATTGAATATTCAATATATCAATTATTCACATTGTTTAATATTTTCATTGTCTATCTATATTTTTTCTTATCATTATTATCAGGTTACTGCTGAGCATCGTATGATCTTTTAATTTTTTTAGGTTATTTATTTATTTTAAAAAAGGAAAAGGAAAATGTAAATAAAGTATAATTAAGCATATATATTTTGGTGTATATGTTATTTGAGTGGTGAAAAAGAGATGCGCAATTAGAAGACAACTCGGATCAGCTATTGATTCCGATGCGTTATGCCATTCAATTAAGATTAAATTAGAATAGATTATTCCAAATAATAATAATATAATAAATAAGAAAAATTAAAAGAAGCAGCAGCTTACAAGATTAGATTACGTTACATTATACTTATTCGTCACTAATCTCCAAACATACTTATTCTTTGTCATCGTTTACCATGAGAAGATAAATAAATAAGTAAATTATTAGGTAGATTCAGTTATCGACCTAAGAAATTTTACTTAACACAGTAGGGCAAAAATAATATACTAAAATAATAAAAAAAAATTAATACAAACATATTTAGATATCTAAAATTTGAAGTATATTAATCAAATTTTTAATAATTTAATTAATATTTTAAAAAAATATATTAGTTTAAAAGTATATATATATATATATATATATATATATATATATATATATATTCTTCCATTTCAATGTTTTGACTAAAGTTTTGAAAATTGAACCGATATATTATTGAACCGTTCTAGATATTAATTTATTGGTTTATTAGTTCAATCGGTTTGATTATGGTTGAACTAAAACAATTATTTTATAATAAAATAATAAAAAATATAAATAAACACCCTAAAATATAATTATAGTCTAATATAAATTTTAAAATATTATCCAAAGTAAAAATACTATATAAACCAAAATGTTATTATCTCATTTAAATATAAATACAAAAGTCAAATAACAAGAAAAAAACAACAACAAAATATAAAATACCAACATCCAAGTTTGACATCAAAATCCGCCAAAACTTGCTGCAGATTTGCTTCGTGGAGGTCATCACCATCATTTCCACTACTTGGACAAAAAAAAGTAAGTGGTGCAACATAAAATGTACTACTACCACCACAACCACCACTACCACTTTGATCAAAATCAGCATTAATATCATCTAACGAAATATATATCATATTATCAATAAATTAAAGATTAAAGTTATTTAATAAATAATCAAAAAATAAACTATAATACTCACGAAGTAAGTCTTCAATATTACTAGGAAGATCAGACTTTTTTTTAACAACTTCGATCTTTCATCACCCAAAAGTCAACCAAACTGATACTTTCAAAATCAATTGAATCATATTGCACCTTTTGCTTTTTTTTTTGTCTTTCTTTTCTAACAAATTAAATACAATGTATGAAAAATAGTATAACATATTAACTACACAAAATCTAATGATATGAAATGAAAGTATGAAACATATATTACTTGAATTTAAAACACAAATTATATATGTAACATACACAATATCATTTAGCCTATCATGCTCCAATTTATTCTGTCTTGTTGTATGAATCTGATTAAAAAGACTCCAATTCCTTTCACACTGCGAAAAAGCAGATGCTTTAAGAATGCGAACTGCCATTTTTTGTAAATATAGAGTAGAACCACCAAACAACCTCCACCATTCATCTACAAGTTACAATCCCATAATCCAACTATTAGTTATCAAATTAAGAAAATAAAAACAAAAAATAAGTTACAATGAAACAAATATTCTTAGTAGGTTGAAGTTTTTTTTGCAGCTCGAAAAACTTTAGGCCTATCAAAGCTTTTCTTTCGACCTTTATATAAGTGTATTTCTTTCATTGCCTCAACTGAATCTAAATTATTAACCTTGCAATGCAATGTAAAAAGATCAAGTAAACCTCGCATGACAAGACATCAGGTGCTTCTTTATAATTTCCATGGAAAAAGAAAACAGGATTCAAGAAATAAGCCGCTGCATGAAGATTTTTTTTTCAAATGTTTGTCCCATCTTGAGTTGATAATCTCTATGTAAGGCTGATATGCAGTCTTGTTATGCTTGGACATTTCTTTGATTGCATTTTCTGCCATCATCATACCTTCATAGACATATCCCAATGATAGTTTATCATCAGCATCTACCATCCTCAACAATTTAATCAATGAACTCACAAGTTTAGTTTGCATGCAGTGAAACAATCATCCCAAAATTTATTGTCTAGGATAATTGCACTAACAACTCTACCATTAGTACTCCTTCATAATTTGTGTTTGGTAAAGTGTAACACCTTAACTTTTAGCACCTCGTGATCGTACTAAAAGCCCAGGCATCACTTACCTCTAAACCTTTTTATTTTACAGTATCTTTATTTAATATTGAGCCTTCGTGAATACGAACCAAAATTTTAATCAAGAAAATGAAAGAAAACTTTATTTTAAACCATTTAACCACAAAGGTATATATATATATTCACATAGCATTAAATACATAGACTTATTCCAAGATTCTCAAAAACAAATCCTACCCCTCTAAAAACTGAAAGCAATAAACAACGAGGGAAAAATAAATTCTAGGAACTCAACTCATAAACATAATCTTCTGTACTCCTGTTGCTCCGCACAAATTTTTGGTTATCGACAAAACTACTGATGGATTTTTTTCCACTGTAAAAGGCTTGTCGAAAATTATTTACCAACAGATTTTTTTCTGTCAGTAATTTATCGACAAATTTTTTCCCATTACTGACAAATTTCCCTCGGTAATGGTTCCCCTTTTGCTAAAAAAAACCGTCAGATTTTCCGATAGATTTTCTGTCGCGTCAGATTTTTTGACAGATTTTTCGTCCATAATTAGAGCCTTGGAAAAGCATTTTCAAACTCTAAATATAGACAAAAAATCCGTCTGTAAATCCAATAATAAGGTAAATAGATTTTTTTTAGATTTTTCCATTACAAAATAAACCTGTTTTCATACAAAATAAATATAAATTTACTGAATACAAATTTTTATCTAACTTGTATTCGAACATTTATAATATTTCAAAAAATAAACAAATTCATCGTATTATCAAACTAAAATAAAATATTAGTATCAATAGAATGTCTATAGTAAAGAGTGTATGCATTAACTGAATTGTTTTACAAGACCCTAATTACCAAAACCCTACCTGAGCTACAACACCAATAATTTGAAGTAATGGTCAGTAACTATTATCCATGATCTTCATTCGGGTCCTTACATGTTACAGAACAACCTTCAAACAGAAAAAAGTTACAGGGCAATTTCTTTTCTAAACACTTTGTTAAATCAGGATATGATGTAAGCAGATCAGTGTAAGCAACAAATAAGACTGGCATGTGATTACCTATATATACCTTTTTCAAAGAATACAAAATTCATATTCTTATGTACATCAAATATTTTTCCACTGTGTTTTAGTGGAAGTGAATATAATGGCCAGCAACATATCAACAGAGTTCCAAAGAAATTGCACATGTATAAGCATTTCGATACTCCAGAGAAAAAAAAGCTACAAATAGGTTCGAATTGGTTCCACCTATATATAATATGAAAGCATAATCAAACAACTGCAATGAACTTCACAATTTAGAAAAAGTAAATAACCACAAGAATGATACCTAATCCAAAGTATGTTGAGCAAAATATGTTGTAGAAACTATAACACCAGCCATAAATGAATCCAACTCAAGACCAAGGCCAAGATTACCACTACACTGGAAAGATATTAAATAAAGTTAACAAAATACATAGAATCATAACTAATTGTTTACTCCAACAAACTGTATGTAAACAGATGTTTGACAAGGCCATTGGGCTTTGAATTTTTTTGGAAAAGTAATATGGAATGACACATAAATAAAGGAAAATTTCGTATATGATTTTCTTACCAATGTAGAGAGTAAGCAAAAAGCAACAGCAGCTAGCTGATAAAGTTCATTTGTCTGGATAGGAAAGGAAGCTCATGAAAATTGCTAACAGAGGCAAGAAAGTGGAAGTAAAACTGTGAAACAACTATGAAATTACCCTTATCTGAGATGAGAGCTGCATCATTAGTTTAAGAAAGCGAGGAACAAATGACCAAGACAAGACAGAAGTAGCAGTGAGATACAAAACTAATAAATTGTCACATTTATTTCTCTACAAAAACAAAAACTCGGTGATCCTTAGTATCTTATGGACAAAACTAGGAGATTCTTACCCATGAATGTATCAAATATTATATCTTTTATCTTGAATCTAGATCTACTAACCTTGAAAAGTTGGGGATAGGCATCCCAATGTCAGAGTTTCAAACTCAACAGAATCAATTTTATATTTCAGAATCTGCTCAGCAATTATGGGCTTCGCAATATTCTTCGCAGTCTTGCAAATTGACTAAACAATAGAACAATTGACACACTAAGACAAACAAACAATCATGGTAAAAAGCAAAAATGAAAAAGGGTCAAAGCTTATCCAAAATGCAAATACCTTATCAAGGTAAGGCTATTCAAGAAACTTGTTCAACCAATCAATCTTTAGAAAAAAGACGGAAACAAAAAATATTGCATCAATAAAAACCTAAACCCCAAAAAATTTAACCAAAATAAAACTAGTCAAAGATAGCTTCTTACCCTATTAAAGTCTGGATTTTTTATCTAAAGTGGAATCTCAAAAAATATTTTCTACAAGGTTTCTATGCTTGCTCCACCAATGGCTTGATTTCACGATCCTGCCACTAACCCACCATAGCATATATCAGTTTGAAATAACAAAACATTCAATGCAACAAGCATACCTGAAGAAGAGACATCATAGTATAAGCAAAGGATTGTGCTAGGCCCTCGACAACCAACATAAAAGTCTGTCGAATCTTCGTGACTATGAATATTACCCAATGTTGATTGCTATATCCATTTTATCAGCATTTAAAACCCATAGCTTAATGCCTGCCTGTGCTAGCTTATCAATGCATTTAGGAACCTAGATTTCACAAACATGTTTATAAGAACACAAAATAAAGAACTGTAACTGTTACAAGTTCTTATCATAGAATAGGAAATAGAATTAGAGTTAGCGATGGAATATTGGATAAATAATTAGAGTTAAGAATGGAATTAAATGAAAGAAAACAGTGATGAAAGAGAAAGGAGATTAGGGTTACCTGCATAGTTGAGGCAACATCGAAGAGAGAAACATAGCAACACATGGAGAAGCGCAAGCACTAGTGGCGAGATCAAAAAGAGAAACGCATATTAGGATTCGAAAGGGAGCGACATGAGTAAGGCCGACAAAAAGGGTGTGACATAGAAGAACCAGGAAGGGGTACAATAGAGCCTCGATGCGATGGAAGTTCAATGCAATGGAGGTTCGGTGCAATGGCGGTGCAAGGCCGAGAGGCGCTGCCGATGGAACATTTAGAGGGGATGAGTGTGGAGGCGTGGAAGTGTGATGTGAAATGAAGAGGACAACGTGATCCCCAAACCTTTATTTTAACATTTTCGACGGAATAATTTAAATTACACACAGATTTTTTATTTAATAATTTAATAAAACGCAACATTTTTATTCATTTAAATACATATAGACTTTCTGTCGGTAACAATTTTTCTAATAAAATTATCGACACATTCTCTTTCCCGTCTGTAATTCATGCTAATGCATTTTTCTTTGTTTCTGATAAAAATTCTCTCGCAAAATCTGTCTGTATTTTTGTGGGATAAAATCTGTCGAAAATATTGGTCTGTAATAAATAGTTTTTTAGTACTAACTAGCTATCATGGATCCTAATATTGATAAATTTTAACAGTAAAAAGTAATGTCTGATAGATTTGGTAAATTTTTTTAAAAATAAATAAAATAAATATTTTATTTACTGAAATATGTAATTTGTAGTATTTTTACCAAAATCCTCTTTTTACTTATCTCGTTTATAGTGTAAACGAGATAAGACACATCTCAAGTTGCATGTATCACGTTTATAAACGTGTTGTATAACGTGCCTTATCTCGTCGAGATATGAACAATCTTATTTCATTTACGCTGTAAACGAGATACGACTTAGATGCGTGATGAGCGGATAATTTATACGCTTTTTGGCATTGTTTTTACATAGTTTTTAGTATGATTTAGTTAGTTTTTAATATAATTTTATTAGTTTTTAAATAAAAATCACATTTCTGGACTTTACTAGGAGTTTGTGTGTTTTCTATGATTTCAGGTAATTTCTGGCTGAAATTGAGAGACTTGAGCAAAAATCTGATTCAGAGGCTGAAGAAGGACTGCAGATGCTGTTGGATTCTGACCTCCTTGCACTCGAAGTGAATTTTATGGAGCTACAGAAACCCAATTGGCGCGCCCTCAATTGTGCTGGAAAGTAGACATCCAGGGCTTTCCAGCAATATATAATAGTCTATACTTTGCCCGAGTTTTGATGACGCAAACTGGCGTATAAAGTCAGCTTTTTGCCCTATTCTGGCGTTAAACACCAGAAACAAGTTACAAACTGGCGTTTAACTCCAAGGAAGACCTCTACACAGGAAAACTTCAATGCTCAGCCCAAGCACACACCAAGTGGGCCCAGAAGTGGATTTCTGCATCATTTACTTATCTCTGTAAACCCTAGTAACTAGTTTAGTATAAATAGGACCTTTTACTATTGTATTTACATCTTTGGATCATTTTTAGATCTTTGGAACGTTTTTCCTTAGACTTGGGGGCTGGCCATTCGGCCATGCCTGGACCATTATCACTTATGTATTTTCAACGGTAGAGTTTCTACACACCATAGATTAAGGTATGGAGCTCTGCTGTTCCTCATGAATTAATGCAAAGTACTATTATTTTTCTGTTCAACTCAAGCCTATTTCTTCTCTAAGATATTCATTAGCACACAAGAACATGATGAATGTGATGATTATGTGACGCTCATCACCATTGTCACTTATGAACGCGTGCCTGATAAACACTTCTATTCTACATGAAAGCAAGCTTGAATGCATATCTCTTAGCCTCCTGATTTACGATCAGAGTCTTCGTGGTATAGGCTAGAATTATTGGCGGCCATTCTTGAGATCCGGAAAGTCTAAACCTTGTCTGTGGTATTCCGAGTAGGATCTGGGAAGGGATGGCTGTGACGAGCTTCAAACTCGCGAGTGCTGGGCGTAGTGACAGACGCAAAAGGATCACTGGATCCTATTCCAGCATGATCGAGAACCGACAGATGATTAGCCATGCGGTGACAGCGCATTTGGACCATTTTCACTGAGAGGACGGGATGTAGCCATTGACAACGGTGATGCCCAACATACAGCTTGCCATGGAAAGGAGTATGAGTGATTGGATGAAAGCAGTAGGAAAGCAGAGGTTCAGAAGGAACAAAAGCATCTCCATACGCTTATCTGAAACTCTCACCAATGAATTGCATAAGTATCTCTATCCCATTTTATATTTTAATTATATTTTAACTATCAATTCACCATAACCATTTGAATCTGCCTGACTGAGATTTGCAAGATGACCATAGCTTGCTTCAAGCCGACAATCTCCGTGGGATCGACCCTTACTCACGTAAGGTTTATTACTTGGACGACCCAGTGCACTTGCGAAGTTTCTGATTATGAACGTGCGTATTAAGTTTTTGGCGTCGTTACCAAGGAGTGAACAATCACGATTTCGTGCACCAAATTTTTGGCGCCGTTGCCGGGGATTGTTCGAGTTTGGACAACTGACGGTTCATCTTGTTGCTCAGATTAGGTAATTTTATTTTAATTTTAAGCTTCTTGTTTTTATTATTTTTATTTTTGAAAAAAATTTCAAAAAAAAAATTTCTTCTATGACTTCAGAATTTTTAAGAAGGAATTCTAGAGTTTCATGATGATCTGTTGAAGTCTGGCTAGCTGTGAAGCCATGTCTAATCTTTTGGACCGAGGTTTCAACTCATCATCACAAGAGCTGTTTTTTATTCTCATCAATTCAGCGGTTGTTTGCCTGATTTGTATTTTAAAGCTTGGCTGGCCATTGGCCATGTCTAGTGTTTTGGACCAGAGCTTTCACTGAAAGCTTGGCTGACTAGTAAGCCATGTCTAATTCCTGGACCGGAGCTTTATACTAACATCGCATGATTCCTGGAATTCTCATTAGAAATTTTGAAATCCTTATTTTTTCTTTTTCAAATTAATTTTTGAAAAAAAAATACAAAAAAAAATATAATAAAATCATAAAAACTAAAAATTTGATGTTTCTTGTTTGAGTCTAGTGTCAATTTTTAAGTTTGGTGTCAATTGCATTCTTTTATTTTTCTAAAAAAATTTTCGAAAAATTCATGCATAATGTCCTTCATGATCTTCAAGTTGTTCTTGATGATCTTCTTTGTTTGATCTTTAATCTTTCATGTTTGGTGTCTTTTCTTGTTAGTGTCTAATTATTGAAAATTTCTAAGTTTGGTGTCTTGCATGTGTTTCTTTTCTTAAAAATTTTCAAAAATAAGTCTTGATGTTCATCTTAATCTTCAAAGTGTTCTTGGTGTTCATCTTGACATTCAAAGTGTTCTTGCATGCATTAATTGTTTTGATTCATAATTTTTATGTTTTGTTCCAATTTGGTGTTTTTCTCTTTCTTCATTAAAAATTCAAAAATAAAAAAAATATTTCTCTTATTCTTCTCATAAAATTCGAATATTTGAGTTGACTTTTTCAAAATTTTTAAAATCTAGTTGTTTCTTATTATTCAAGTCAAATTTTTAATTTAAAAATTCTATCTTTTTCAAACCTTTTCAAAAATCAAATCTTTCTCATTTTTTTTTCATATTTTCGAAAACTTTTTAAAATGATTTTCAAAATCTTTTTTTTAATTTCATTTTATAATTTCAAAATCTTTATTAACAATTAATGTGATTGATTCAAAAATTTTAAAGTTTGTTACTTGCCTATTAAGAAAGGTTCCATCTTTAAATTTTAGAATCATATCTTTTAGTTTCTTGTTAGTCAAGTAATCAATTTTAATTTTCAAAATCAAATCTTTTTAATCTCCTTTTCAAATCTTTTTCAATTTCAATCATGTCTTTTTTCAAAACTTAATTTCAAAATCTTTTCTAACTTCTTATCTTTTCAAATTTGATTTTCAAATCTTTTTCAATTAACTACTTGAATTTTTTTATTTTAAAATTTTTTTTCAATCATATCTTTTTCAAAACCACCTAACTAATTTTCTCTCTCTAATTTTCGAAAACTCTTTCCCACTTTTTCAAAATTCTTTTTTAATTAACTATTTGTTTTAAATTCCAATTTAATTTAATTTAATTTAATTTTTCTTTTTAAATTTTGAATTATAACTAATAATCAAAATAAAAACAAAATTTTTTTGTTTATTTTATTTAATTTTCGAATTCTTCCCCCTCTTATCTCTTTCTATTTATTTATTTATCTACTAACACCCCTCTTCCATTCAAAAATTCGAATCCATTCTTCTTCTCTGTGTTCGAATTCTTATCTTCTCCTTCTTCTATTCTTCTCTTCTTCTATTCACATAAAGGAATCTCTATACTGTGACATAGAGAATTCCTCTTCTTTTCTGTTCTCTTCTTTTTCATATGAGCAGGAACATGGATAAAGACATTCTTATTGAAGCTGATCCTGAACCTGAAAGGACCCTTAAGAGGAAACTAAGAGAAGCTAAAGCACAACCCTCTGGAGAGGACCTAATAACAATGGTGGAGATGCAAGGAAGATGCTTGGTGACTTTATTGCACCTTCTTCTAACTTCTATGGAAGAAGCATCTCAATTCCTGCAATTGGAGCAAACAAATTTGAGCTTAAGCCTCAATTGGTTTCTCTAATGCAGCAGAATTGCAAGTTTCATGGACTTCCAATGGAAGATCCTCATCAGTTTTTAGCTGAATTCTTGCAAATCTGTGACACTGTCAAGACCAATGGAGTTGATCCCGAGGTCTACAGGCTTATGCTTTTTCCTTTTGCTGTAAGAGACAGAGCTAGAACATGGTTGGATTCACAACCTAAGGAAAGCCTGAACTCTTGGGATAAGCTGGTCAGTGCTTTCCTGGCCAAATTCTTTCCACCTCAAAAGATGAGCAAGCTTAGAGTAGAAATCCAAACCTTCAGACAAAAGGAATGAGAATCCCTCTATGAAGCTTGGGAAAGATATAAGCAACTGATCAAAAGGTGTCCTACTGACATGCTTCCAGAATGGAGCATCATAAGTATATTCTATGATGGTCTGTCTGAGTTGTCAAAAATGTTATTGGACCATTCTGCAGGAGGACCATTTTGATGAGAGGACTTTTGCGTGGTCTAGAAATTTGCGGATAAATCCTCGTTGCAAGTATAGCTTCTAAACCAACAAAAGTCCTTTCATACAAACGTGTTGGGTGTCACAAGTAACAAACCCCTTTAAAAATTGTTAACCGAGTATTCAAACCTCGGGTTGTCTTCTCAAGGAACTGCGAGGAAGTATGTTCTTATTATTGGCTATAAAGGTTGTAATAGGGGTTTAGAAGATGAGAAGCAAGTAATTTAAATGACAAGTAAAGTAAATGGTAATTAAAATAAATAAATACTGTAAAGCAGACTTTTGGTAAGGTAAGAGAAGTTGGAGGTCCAACGTAGTTATTTCTCTCAACTATAATGAAAGTTGAATCTAAATTCCACTTGGTCAACCTTTACTAGGGCAAAGGAAAGTCAAGGGACTAATTAAATTGACGTTTGAATCCCTATTTATTTCCTAAGAAAAGGTTGGGATTACTTAAGTTCATCTCAATTAGCAAGATAACGATTATCAGTTATGTTGAGTTTAATGACTGTTGAGTTACTGAATTCTTAACCAGGACTAAAAGGGGAAAAAGTAAAATTGCTGGAATAATGAAAATATCCTTAGATGGGAAGCAATGGTAACTTAAATCAAAGAGAACAATCATAAACTGAAAATACCTCAAATATTATTAATTCAGATAACAATCTATAACATGGAAGAAATTCATAAATTCACTGATCAATTCAAGTGCTGGAATAAATAAAAGTAAAAGGAAGCTAAAACAAAGGAACGTAAAACCTGGATTGAGAGTCACTCTTAAAGCAAGAAGAAATCCTAAATCCTAATCCTAAAAGAGAGAGAGGAGAAGATCTCCCTCTCAACTAAATCTAAATCATTGAAAAATAAAATATGCGAGCTCCCTTTGAATGGATGCATTCCCACACTTTATAACTCTATGCTGTCTGTACTTGGATCTGGGCCAAAAAGAGCTTCAGAAATCGCTATGAGCGTTTTCTGCGAATTCTGATACGTGGCCTCTGTCACGCGTTGGTGCACGAATTGTGAATCACACTTTTCACAACTAGTACCACTAACCAGCAAGTGCACTGGGTCGTCCAAGTAATACCTTACGTGAGTAAGGGTCGAATCCCACGGAGATTGTTGGTTTGAAGCAAGCTATGGTTATCTTATTATTCTTAGTCAGGATGCCAACAACAGTGTTTTTCAACTTCAATTGTAAAGAGTCAAAGGGCATAAATATAAATACTTATTGTGCAATGATGGAGAATATGTTGGGGTTTTGGAGATGCTTTGTCTTCTTTATTTCAGTTTTTCTCTTGTACTCCTCTTCACACACGCAAGGCTCCTTCCATGGCAAGCTGTATGTAAGGTGTCACCGTTGTCAATGGCTACTTCCCGTCCTCTCAGTGAAAATGATCCAAATACTCTGTCACAGCACGGTTAATCATCTGTTGGTTCTCGATCATGTCGGAATAGAATCCCTTGATTCTTTTGTGTCTGTCACTACACCCAACAATCGCAAGTTTGAAGCTCATCACAGCCATTCAATCCTTGAATCCTACTCGGAATACCACAGACAAGGTTTAGACTTTCCGGATTCTCATGAATGCCGCCATCAATTCTAGCTTATACCACGAAGATTCTGATTAAGAAATCTAAGAGATACTCATTCAATCTGATGTAGAACGAAGGTGGTTGTTAGGCACATGTTCATGGATTGAGGAAGGTGATGAGTGTCACGGATCATCACCTTCTTCATAGTAAAGCGCGAATGAACATCTTAGATAGGAACAAGCGTGTTTGAATGGAAAACAGAGATAATTGCATTAATTCATCAAGACGCTGCAGAGCTCCTCACCCCCAACAATGGAGTTTAGAGACTCATGCCGTCAAAGAGTACAAAGTTCAGATCTAAAAATGTCATGAGGTCCAAAATAAATCTCTAAAAGTTGTTTAAATACTAAACTGTTAACCTAGGTTTACAGAAAATGAGTAAACTATGATAGATAGTGCAGAAATCCACTTCTGGGGCCCACTTGGTGTGTGCTGGGGCTGAGACTTAAGCTTCACACGTGCCTGGGCTGTTTTGGACGTTCAACGCCAGGTTGTAACCTGTTTCTGGCGTTGAACTCCAACTTGTAACTTGTTTCTGGCGCTGGACGCCAGACTGCAACATGGAACTGGCGTTGAACGCTAGTTTACGTCGTCTATCCTTGAGCAAAGTATAGACTATGATATATTTCTGGAAAGCCCTGGATGTCTACTTTCCAAAGCAATTGAGAGCGCGCCATTTGGAGTTTTGTAGCTCCAGAAAATCTACTTTGAGTGCAGGGAGGTCAGAATCCAACAGCATCAGCAGTCCTTTTTTAGCCTGAATCAGATTTTTGCTCAGCTCCCTCAATTTTAGCCAGAAAATACCTGAAATTATAGAAAAACACACAAACTCATAGTAAAGTCCAGAAATGTGATTTTTAATTAAAAACTAATAAAAATATACTAAAAACCAACTAAATCATACTAAAAACTAAGTAAAAACAATGCCAAAAAGCGTATAAATTATCCGCTCATCACAACACCAAACTTAAATTGTTGCTTGTCCCCAAGCAACTAAAAATAAAGTAGGATAAAAAGAAGAGAATATACAATGAATTCCAAAAACATCTATGAAGATCAGTCTTAATTAGATGAGCAGGGCTATTAGCTTTTTGCTTCTGAACAGTTTTGGCATCTCACTTTATCCTTTGAAGTTCAGAATGATTGGTATCTATAGGAACTCAGAATTCAAATAGTGTTATTGATTCTCCTAGTTCAGTATGTTGATTCTTGAACACAGCTACTTTATGAGTCTTGGCCGTGGCCCTAAGCACTCTGTTTTCCAGTATTACCACCGGATACATACATGCCACGGACACATAACTGGGTGAACCTTTTCAGATTGTGACTCAGCTTTGCTAAAGTCCCCAATTAGAGGTGTCCAGGGTTCTTAAGCACACTCTGTTTTTTTGCTTTGGACCTCGACTTTAACCGCTCAGTCTCAAGTTTTCACTTGACACCTTCACGCCACAAGCACATGGTTAGGGACAGCTTGGTTTAGCCGCTAAGGCCAGGATTTTATTCCATTAGGCCCTCCTATCCGCTGATGCTCAAAGCCTTGGATCCTTTTTATTACCCTTACCTTTTGATTTTAAGGGCTATTGGCTTTTTGCTTTTGTCTTTTGGTTTAAAGAGCTTTTGGCTTTTTCTGCTTGCTTTTTCTTTTTCTTGCTCTTTTTTTTTCGCATTTTTTTTTCTGCAAGCTTTGTTCTTCACTGCTTTTTCTTGCTTCAAGAATCATTTTCATGATTTTTCAGATTATCAAATAACATTTCTCCTTTTTCATCATTCTTTCAAGAGCCAACAATTTTAACATTCATAAGCAACAAATTCAAAAGACATATGCACTGTTCAAGCATTCATTCAGAAAACGAAAAGTATTGCAACCACATCAAAATAATTAAACTATTTTAAAATTCGAAATTCATGTACTTCTTTTTCTTTTTCAGAAAACAATTTTCATTTAAGAAAGGTGATGGATTCATAGGACATTCATATCTTTAAGACATAGACACTTAGATACTAGCAATCATATAGTAAAGACACAAACATAATTAAACATGAAGCATAGTAAACGAAAAACAGGAAAATAAGAACAAGGAGATTAAGGAATGGGTCCACCTTAATGAGGGTGGCGTCTTCCTCTTCTTGAAGGACCAATGGTGCTTTTGAGCTCCTCTATGTCTCTTCCTTGCCTTTGTTGCTCTTTCCTCATAGCTCTTTGATTTGTAGTCAATTGCTCTACCACTGAATTATGGAAAAACAAAAGCAATGCTTTTACCACACCAAACTTAAAAGGTTTGCTCGTCCTCGAGTAAAAGAAGGAAGAAGTGGAGAAGATGGAGGAGATGGAAGTGTGTGAATGGGTGGGTTTGGGAGGGAAATGGTTTGAATTTGAATGGTGAGGTAGGTGGGGATCCTGTGGGGTCCACAGATCCAGTGGGGTCAAGGATTTAGCATCCCTGCTCCAATTAGGCGTACAAAATGCCCTTACTGTGAAATCCTGGCGTTTAACGCCAGACTGCTGCTTGTTTCTGGCGTTAAACGCCCAAATGTAGCCTGTTTCTGGCGTTTAACGCCAGATTGATGCTTGTTTCTGGCGTTAAACGCCAGCTTGGTGCTTGTTTCTGGCGTTTAAACGCCAGAATGATCTTCCTCCGGGGTGTGCTATTTTTCATGCTGTTTTTCATTCTGTTTTTGATTTTCCATTTGTTTTTGTGACTTCACATAATCATCAACCTAAAGAAAACATAAAATAGCAATGGAAAATAAATAGATATAATTAAATAACATTGGGTTGCCTCTCAACAAGCGCTTCTTTAATGTCAGTAGCTTGACAGTGAGCTCTCATGGAGCCTCACAGATAATCAGAGCAAGGTTGGGACCTCCCAACACCAAACTTAGAGTTTGACTGTGGGGGCTTTGGTTGACTCTACAGTGAGAGAAGCTTTTCATGCTTCCTCTCCATGGTTACAGAAGGAGAACCTTGTGTCTTATAGTTTGCAATGTCTTCAAACCACAAAGCTTCCTGAATATTAAACAATTGCTCATCCGGAAAGGTTTCAGAGATCTCAGTAGGAGGGAGGGATGCTCCTGCTACTGGTTCTATCCGGGACAGGTGATCAGCTACTTGATTCTCTGTCCCTTTTCTGTCTCTTATTTCTATATCAAACTCTTGTAGAAGCAACACCCATCTTATGAGCCTGGGCTTTGAATCCTGCTTTGTGAGTAGATATTTAAGAGCAGCATGGTCACTGTACACAATCACTTTTGATCCTACTAAGTAGGATCTAAACTTGTCAATGGCATAAACCACTGCAAGTAATTCTTTTTCTGTGGTTGTGTAATTTTTATGGGCATCATTTAAAACACTGCTAGCATAATAAATGACATGCAGAAGCTTGTTATGCCTCTGTCCCAATACTGCACCAATGGTATGGTCACTGGCATCACACATTAGTTCGAATGCTAATGTCCAGTCTAGTGCAGAAATAACTGGTGCTGTGACCAGCTTAGCTTTCAGGGTCTCAAACGCCTGCAGACACTTTGTGTCAAACACAAATGGCATGTCAGCAGCTAGCAAATTGCTCAGAGGTTTTGCAATTTTTGAAAAATCCTTTATAAACCTCCTATAGAATCCTGCATGCCCCAGAAAGCTTCTGATTGCCTTAACATTGGCAGGTGGTGGTAATTTTTCAATTACTTCAACTTTAGCTTGATCCACCTCTATTCCCTTGTTTGAAATTTTATGCCCAAGGACAATCCCTTCAGTCACCATAAAGTGACATTTTTCCCAGTTTAAAACTAGGTTGGTCTCTTGGCATCTTTTCAGAAAAAGTGCTAAATGGTTAAGGCAGGAGCTGAATGAGTCTCCAAATACTGAAAAGTCATCCATGAAGACTTCCAGAAACTTCTCTACCATATCAGAGAAGATAGAGAGCATGCACCTCTGAAAGGTTGCAGGTGCATTACACAGACCAAAAGGCATCCTTCTGTAGGCAAACACTCCAGAAGGACATGTGAATGCTGTTTTCTCTTGGTCCTGAGGATCTACTGCAATTTGGTTGTAATTGGAATAGCCATCCAAAAAGTAGTAATATTCATGACCTGCTAGTCTCTCTAGCATCTGGTCTATGAATGGTAAAGGAAAATGATCCTTCCTGGTGGCTGTATTGAGCCTTCTATAGTCAATACACATACGCCACCCTGTAACTGTTCTTGTAGGAACCAATTCATTCTTTTCATTATGAACCACTGTCATTCCTCCCTTCTTAGGGACAACATGGACAGGGCTCACCCAGGGGCTATCAGAAATAGGATAGATAATCCCAGCCTCTAGTAACTTAGTGATCTCTTTCTGCACCACCTCCTTCATGGCGGGATTTAGCCGCCTCTGTCGTTGAACCCCTGGCTTAGCATCATCCTCCAATAGGATTTTGTGCATGCATCTGGCTGGGCTAATGCCCTTAAGATCACTTATGGACCACCCAAGAGCTGTCTTGTGTGTCCTTAGCACCTGAATTAGTGCTTTCTCTTCCTGTGGCCCTAAAGTAGAGCTTATGATTATAGGAAAAGTGTCACATTCTCCCAGAAATGCATATTTCAGGGATGGTGGTAGTGGTTTGAGCTCGGGTTTAGGAGGTTTCTCCTCTTCCTGAGGAGTTTTTAGAGGTCTTTTATTTCCTCTGATTCCTCCAGATCATGCTGAACATCTTTAAAAATGTCCTCTAGCTCTGATTTGAGACTCTCAGTCATATGGACCTCTTCCACCAGGGAGTCAATAATATCAACGCCCAGGCAGTCGTCTGATGTGTCTGGATGTTGCATAGCTTTGACAACATTCAACTTAAACTCATCCTCATTGACTCTCAGGGTTATCTCCCCTTTTTGGACGTCAATGAGGGTTCGTCCAGTTGCTAGGAATGGTCTTCCTAGAATGAGAGTTACACTCTTGTGCTCCTCCATTTCAAGCACTACAAAGTCAGTAGGGAAGGCAAATGGCCCAACCTTGACAATCATGTCCTCAATTATGCCTGATGGGTATTTAATGGAGCCATCAGCAAGTTGAAGACAGATCCGGGTTGGTTTGACCTCTTCAGTCAAGCCAAGCTTTCTGATAGTGGATGCAGGGATTAGGTTGATGCTTGCCCCAAGATCACATAGAGCAGTCTTGGTGCAGTTACCCTCTAATATGCATGGTATCATAAAGCTCCCGGGATCTTTAAGCTTTTCTGGGAAGCTTTTCAGAATGACTGCACTGCATTCTTCAGTGAGGAGAACCCTTTCAGTTTCTCTCCAATCCTTCTTATGACTCAAGATATCTTTCATGAACTTGGCATAAGAGGGTATTTGCTCAAGTGCCTCTGCAAACGGAATCTTTATTTCAAGAGTCCTGATATAGTCTGCAAAGCGGACAAATTGCTTATCCTGCTCCTCTTTGCGGAGTTTTTGAGGATAAGGCATCTTGGCTTTGTATTCCTCAACCTTAGTTGCTGCAGGTTTATTTCCTACAGAGGTAGGTTGAGAAGCCTTCTTGAGGGATTTATTATCAGCACTCGCAGGTGTCTGATCCCTCACTGGCATTTGAAAGCCAGGGTTGGAAGCTGGAGTGGCGTTAGATGCCAACTCCTCATCTATTCCTGGCATCTGAACGCCAGAACTGTGCTTCCTTTGGGCGTTCAACGCCAGTTCCTTGCTTGTTTCTGGCGTTGAACGCCAGTCCTGAGCATGGTTTGGGCGTTCAGCGCCAGCCTTCCACCCAATTTCTGGCGTTTTAGCGCCAGAATTATTTTTCCCTGGGCTCTTACTGTCCTCAGATGGAATTTGGGTAGTTTGCTCATTTCTTGGCTTCTTGCTGCCTTGAGGTGGGGTATTTAATATTTTCCCACTTCTTAATTGAACTGCTTGGCATTCTTCTGTTATTTGTTTTGACAGCTGCTGCTTTGTTTGCTTTAATTGTTCTTCCATATTTATATTAGCCATCCTTGTCTCTTGTAGTCTCTCCTAGATTTTGGCTAACTGTTTTGTTAGAAAATCCAATTGCTGATTGAATTAAGTAGCTTGTTTAGCAGGACTGAGTTCAGTAGTTACTGTTTTAGCCTCTTCTTTCATGGAAGGTTCGCTGCTTAAGTACAGATGCTGATTTCTGGCAACTGTATCAATGAGCTCTTGAGCTTCTTCAATTGTCTTCCTCATGTGGATAGATCAACCAGCTGAGTAGTCTAGAGACATCTGAGCTCTTTCTGTAAGCCCATAATAGAAGATGTCTAGCTGAACCCACTCTGAAAACATCTCAGAGGGGCATTTTCTTAGCATATCTCTGCATCTCTCCTAGGCATCATAAAGAGGTTCATTATCTCCTTGTTTAAAGCCTTCGATGTCCAGCCTTAGCTGTGTCATCCGTTTTGGAGGAAAGTATTGATTCAGAAATTTCTCTGTCAGCTGTTTCCATGTCTTTATGCTAGCCTTAGGTTGGTTATTTAACCACCTCTTGGCTTGGTCTTTTACAGCAAATGGAAACAGTAATAATCTGTAGACATCCTGATCTACTTCCTTATCATGTACTGTGTCAGCAATTTGTAAAAAATGTGCCAGAAACTCTATAGGTTCTTCCTGTGGAAGACCAGAATACTGGCAACTTTGCTGCACCATGATAATGAGCTGAGGATTCAACTCAAAGCTACTGACTCCAATGGAGGGTATACTGATACTACTCCCATATGAAGCGGTAGAGGGGTTAGCATATGACCCCAGAGTCCTTCTGGACTGTTCATTTCCACTTAGATCCATGATGGAGAAAGGGAGATGATGTGAAATAGAGAAGAAATATTTTTATTTATTTAATTATTTATTTATTTCGAAAATAAAATAAATTAAAATAAAATAAATAAAAATGGGTGAAGATTTTCAAAAAAATGAGGAGAGAGAAAGCGGTTAGGAAGTTTTGAAAAAGATATGATTTTTTTTTAAAAAAGTTTTAAATTTTGAAATAAATAAAAAAATCTGAATTTTAAAAATAAATTTCAAAAATTTGTTTTAAAATAGAGAGAAAAGATATTTTTGAATTTAAAGAGGAAAGAGAAAAATAATATGATAGCACAAGATTTAAAATGTTTAGATCTAATGCTCCTTGTTTTCGAAAATTTTGGAGGGAAAACACCAAGGAACACCAAACTTAAAAATTTTAAGATCAAGACACAAGGAAAACTCAAGAACACTTTGAAGACTCACAAGAACACAAGAACATGAAGAAAGAACACCAAACTTAAAATTTTTAGAAAACCAACAACAAACAACAACAAAGCCTTGTCCCACTAAGTGGGGTCGGCTACATGAATCAAACGACGCCATTGTGCTCTGTCATGTATCATGTCTACAGAGAGACCGTTTACATGTAGGTCTCGTTTGACCACCTCATGGATAGTCTTTTTAGGTCTTCCTCTGTCTTTCGCCCTTTGTCCATCTTCCATCTCATCCACCCTCCTGACTGGATGTTCTTTCGGTCTTCTTCTCACATGTCCAAACCACCTGAGACGCGATTCAACCATCTTTTCCACAATGGGTGCTACTCCAACTCTCTCCCTTATATCTTCATTCCTTATTTTATCCAATCGCGTATGACCACTCATCCATCTCAACATCTTCATCTCTGCCACACTCAGCTTATGTTCGTGTTCCCCTTTAGCCGCCCAACACTCTGTACCATACAGCATAGCCGGTCTTATAGCGGTGCGATAGAATTTACCTTTAAGTTTTAAAGGCACTTTTTTGTCGCATATAAAACCAGATGCACTCCGCCATTTTGACCAACGTGCTTGGATCCTATGATTTACATCCTGTTCAATCTCTCCATTGTCCTGTATGATGCACCCAAGATACTTAAAACTTTTAACTTTTCGTAGGGTGTTTTCTCCAATCTTCACCTTTATATTGGGGTTTTCCCTTCTCAGACTGAACTTACATTCCATATATTCCGTCTTGCTACGGCTTATGCGCAGACCATACACTTCTAGAGCTTCTCTCCATAACTCCAACTTCTTATTTAGGTCTTCCCTTGACTCTCCCATAAGGACGATATCATCGGCAAAAAGCATGCACCATGGCACAGGCTCTTGGATGTGCTCTGTGAGTACTTCCAAGACTAATGTGAAAAGGTATGGACTTAAGGATGATCCCTGGTGTAATCCTATACCAATAGGGAATTCCTCTGTCGCACCACCTTGGGTCTTCACACTAGTTGTGGCCCCATCATACATGTCTTTAATTGCCCGAATATATGTGATCCTTACTCTCCTCTTTTCTAAAACCTTCCATAAGACCTCCCTTGGTACCCTATCATACGCTTTTTCCAAATCAATAAACACCATATGTAGGTCCCTTTTATTACTACGATACCTCTCCATCATCCTTCTTAAAAGGTATATCGCTTCAGTGGTAGATCTGCCTAGCATAAATCCAAATTGGTTCTCTGTTACTTGTGTCTCTTTTCTCAACCTCCGTTCTATCACTCTTTCCCACAACTTCATAGTATGACTCATAAGCTTAATCCCTCTATAGTTTCCGCAACTTTGTATATCCCCCTTATTCTTGTAGATAGGTACCAAGGTGCTCTTTCTCCACTCATCAGGAATCTTCTTTGACCTTAAAATCTCATTAAAAAGCATGGTTAACCAGTTGATGCCTTTTTCTCCAAGACCCTTCCAAACCTCAATCGGGATATTATCAGGTCCTACTGCCTTGCCATTTTTCATCTGCTTTAGAGCCTCTTTTACCTCGAAGTCTCGAATCCTTCGATAGTAGTCAAAGTTTTGATCTTCTTCCCTTGTGCATAATCGACCAAGGCTCGGAAGAGTCTTCTGTCCCTCATTAAATAACTCGTAGAAGTAACTCTTCCACCTTTCATTAATCTTCTCCTCTTGAGCCAACACCTCTCCATCCTTATCCTTTATGCACTTAACCTGATCCAAATCTCTCGTTCTTCTTTCCCGGCTCTTTGCGATTCTATATATACCTTTTTCTCCTTCTTTCGTGCCCAAAGACTGGTAGAGACCCTCATATGCTCTTGTTCTTGCTTCACTTACAGCCACTTTTGTCTCTTTCTTAGCTGCCTTATATTTTTCCCAGTTATCTGCATTGCGGCATAAAGACCACTCTTTAAAGCATTCCCTTTTTATCTTTATCTTTTCTTGTATGCTCGCATTCCACCACCAGGACTCCTTGTCTCTTGGTCCTATTCCTTTAGATTCACCAAAACTTTCTTTTGCTGTTCTTCTAATAACTTCTGCCATCTCCCTCCACATCTCTTCCGCACTTCCATTTCCATCCCACTTTGCCTCTTCTCCTACCCGTCTTAGGAAGCTTCTTTGTTCCTCACCTTTCATCCGCCACCACCTCGTCCTTGGGTTCTTCGTATGATGTCTTTTCCTTAACTTTTGCTCGACGCGAAAATCCATGACAAGCACCCTATGTTGTGTTGTCAAACTCTCTCCCAGGATAATTTTACAGTTAATGCAAAATTTCCAGTCGACTCTCCTCAACAAGAAGAAGTCGATTTGAGAGCTTGTCATGCCACTCTTATAGGTTATAAGATGCTCGTCTCTCTTTTTAAAACATGTATTTGCGATGAGAAGATCAAAGGTTGAGGAAAAGTCCAAAATAGTTTTACCCTCGGCATTGATCACCCCGAAACCATGGCCTCCGTGAATACTCCCATATCCAGTCACTTCTCTCCCAACATGGCCATTTAAATCTCCTCCTAAGAAAATCTTATCTCCCAAAGGTATGCCTTGAACCAAACTCTCTAGATCCTCCCAAAACCTTATCTTGTGTTGTTCGTCTGAACCCACTTACGGTGCATAGGCGCTAATCACATGGAAAGCACCTCCCTCCACCACAAGTTTGATAGAGATGATCCGATCTCCCACCCTCTTGACATCCACTACGTCCTTCTTCCACTGCTTATCCACAATTATTCCAACCCCATTCCTATTCTTCACCTTTCCTGTATACCAAAGTTTGAAACCAGAAGTATCCAACTCCCTAGCCTTTACACCAACCCATTTTGTTTCTTGTAGGCACATAATGTTAATCTTCCTCCTTGTCATGGTGTCCACCACCTCCATGGACTTTCCTGTTAGAGTGCCTATGTTCCATGTTCCAAATCTCAACCTTCTGTCACTTCGACCTTTACCTTTTACTTTGTGAACTAGCTTATTTACCCTCGTCCGTTCACGAAAACGCGAGAACCCTTGCTCATTTAACACTACATCCGGGCACCGATGCAGCGGCTCTTGCTTTGACACCGTACTCGAGCCATACGGCGCGTTGCTTCCGGGCAACGACCTAGCTTTAGCGCAATAATGTCTTTGATTCATGTCATGGGGGTTCGGCTATATTTTTATGTTGGTTGCCGAAGACCTAACACAACCCTCCTCCTTTATCCGGGCTTGGGACCGGCTATGTACCGCAAGTGTAACATAGGCGGAGTTAAAATTTTTTAGAAAACCAAAATAAAATTTTCGAAAAACAAAGAAAAATCAACAAGAAAACACCAAACTTATAGTTTGGCACAAGATTTGATAGAAAAATTATTTTTGAAAAAGAAGATTTTGAAAAGAATATAAAAGATTCTGACCCAATTGCCAAGAACACAGACTAACGCTCTAGCCAACTGAGTTATAAATGTAACACTTGTTTTGAAGAAGTATTTTTAAATAACTAAGAATGAAAAAATTATTTTTTTGAAAACTAATGTTTTGAAAAGGCACAAGAAAAACAAGAAAAATCACAAAACAAGAAAAACTAAAGATCAAACAAAAAAAAATTCAATTGTAAAAATATAATTTTCGAAAAAAAAAATTTTTTTTGAAAGAAAAAAATAAGGATTCTCAAATTTTAACCAAAAACAATATTAGAAGACTCTAAACCAAAAAGAAAAATTTTTCCTAATCTAAGCAACAAGATTCACCGTCAGTTGTTCAAACTCAAACAATCCCCGGCAACGGCACCAAAAACTTGGTGCACGAATTGTGAATCACACTTTTCACAACTAGTACCACTAACCAGCAAGTGCACTGGGTCGTCCAAGTAATACCTTACGTGAGTAAGGGTCGAATCCCACGGAGATTGTTGGTTTGAAGCAAGCTATGGTTATCTTATTATTCTTAGTCAGGATGCCAACAACAGTGTTTTTCAACTTCAATTGTAAAGAGTCAAAGGGCATAAATATAAATACTTATTGTGCAATGATGGAGAATATGTTGGGGTTTTGGAGATGCTTTGTCTTCTTTATTTCAGTTTTTCTCTTGTACTCATCTTCACACACGCAAGGCTCCTTCCATGGCAAGCTGTATGTAAGGTGTCACCGTTGTCAATGGCTACTTCCCGTCCTCTCAGTGAAAATGGTCCAAATGCTCTGTCACAGCACGGCTAATCATCTGTTGGTTCTCGATCATGTCGGAATAGAATCCCTTGATTCTTTTACGTCTGTCACTACGCCCAATAATCGCGAGTTTGAAGCTCGTCACAGCCATTCAATCCTTGAATCCTACTCGGAATACCACAGACAAGGTTTAGACTTTCCGGATTCTCATGAATGCCTCCATCAATTCTAGCTTATACCACGAAGATTCTGATTAAGAAATCTAAGAGATACTCATTCAATTTGATGTAGAACGGAGGTGGTTGTCAGGCACATGTTCATGGATTGAGGAAGGTGATGAGTGTCACGGATCATCACCTTCTTCATAGTGAAGCGCGAATAAATATCTTAGATAGGAACAAGCGTGTTTGAATGGAAAACAGAGATAATTGCATTAATTCATCAAGACGCTGCAGAGCTCCTCACCCCCAACAATGGAGTTTAGAGACTCATGCCGTCAAAGAGTATAAAGTTCAGATCTAAAAAAGTCATGAGGTCCAAAATAAATCTCTAAAAGTTGTTTAAATACTAAACTGGTAACCTAGGTTTACAGAAAATGAGTAAACTATGATAGATAGTGCAAAAATCCACTTCTGGGGCCCACTTGGTGTGTGCTGGGGCTGAGACTTAAGCTTCACACGTGCCTGGGCTGTTTTGGGCGTTCAACGCCAAGTTGTAACCTGTTTCTGGCGTTGAACTCCAACTTGTAACTTGTTTCTGGCGCTGGACGCCAGACTGCAACATGGAACTGGCGTTGAACGCTAGTTTACGTCGTCTATCCTTGAGTAAAGTATAGACTATTATATATTGCTGGAAAGCCCTGGATGTCTACTTTCCAAAGCAATTGAGAGCGCGCCATTTGGAGTTCTGTAGCTCCAGAAAATCTACTTTGAGTGCAGGAAGGTCAGAATCCAACAGTATCAGCAGTCATTTTTCAGCCTGAATCAGATTTTTGCTCAGCTCCCTCAATTTCAGCCAGAAAATACCTAAAATCACAGAAAAATACACAAACTCATAGTAAAGTCCAGAAATGTGATTTTTAATTAAAAACTAATAAAAATATACTAAAAACCAACTAAATCATACTAAAAACTAAGTAAAAACAATGCCAAAAAGCGTATAAATTATCCGCTCATCACGCGTCCGCGTGGGTCATGCGGTCGCGTCATTCGGAGCTTTTCCTTGCCATGCAGTCATGTCAGTCATGCGACCGCGTCATGTGCGTTCTGCTTGAGGCACGCGGTCGCGTCAGTCATGCGGCCGCGTCGCTGCATCTTCGCTTCTGGCACGCGATCGCGTCGTCCATGCGATCGCGTGAATACCAGTTTCCTTAAAGCTCCATTTTGCCTTCTCCTTCCATTTTTGTATGTTTCCTTTTCTGTCCTTTAAGTCATTCTGCTTTAGAAAATCTAAAACTACTCAACACACTAATCAGGCATCGAATGGAAATAAAGGTAATTAAAATAATTAATTTTTAAAGCTTAGGAAACATGTTTTTCACAATATGATAAGGAAGGGAAAGTAAAACCATGCAATTAATGTGAATAAGTAGGTGAAGGATTGTATAAATTACTCAAATTAAGCATAAAAGAACTCATGAAATATGGATTTATCAAGGATCTCTTCACGTGAAAACCCCTGCAGAAGCTCAGGAACTCATTGAAATGGTTGCAAATAACCAGTTCATGTACACCTCTGAGAGGAATCCTGTGAACAATGGGACGCCTCAGAAGAAGGGAGTTCTTGAAATTGATACTCTGAATGCCATATTGGCTCAGAACAAAATATTAACTCAGCAAGTCAATATGATTTCTCAGAGTCTGAATGGATTGCAAGCTGCATCCAACAGTACTAAAGAGGCATCTTCTGAAGAAGAAGCTTATGATCCTGAGAACCCTGCAATAGCAGAGGTGAATTACATGGGAGAACCCTATGGAAACACCTATAATCCTTCATGGAGAAATCATCCTAATCTCTCATGGAAGGATCAACAGAAGCCTCAACAAGGCTTTAATAATAGTGGTGGAAGAAATAGGTTTAGCAATAGCAAGCCTTTTCCATCATCTTCTCAGCAACAGACAGAGAATTCTGAACAGAGCCATTCTGTCCTGGCAACCATAGTCTCTGATCTATCCAAGACCATACTAAGTTTCATGAATGAAACAAGGTCCTCCATTAGAAATTTGGAGGCACAGGTGGGTCAGCTGAGTAAGAAGATTACTGAAACTCCTCCCAGTACTCTCCCAAGCAATATAGAAGAAAATTCCAAGAGAGAGTGCAAGGCCATAACCTTATTTGGTGTGGCCGAATGACCAGAGGAGGAGGATGAAATGAATCCCAGTGAGGAAGACCTCTTGGGATGTCCTCTGGATAGAAAGGAGTTCCCTTTTGAGGAACCAAAGGAATTTGAGGCTCATACAGAGACCCTAGAGATTCCATTGGACCTCCTTCTGCCATTCATGAGCTCTGATGAATAATCTTCCTCTGAAGAGGATGAAGACACCATTGCAGAGCAAGTTGCTAAGTATCTAGGAGCAATCATGAAGTTGAATGCCAGTTTATTTGGTAATGAGACTTGGGAGGATGAACCCCCCTTGCTCACCAATGAACTGAGTGCACTAATGAGGCAGACATTGCCTCAGAAGAAACCGGATCCCGGAAAGTTCTTCATACCTTGTACCATAGGCACCATGACCTTTGAGAAAGCTCTGTGTGACCTTGGGTCAGGGATAAACCTCATGCCACTCTCTGTAATGGAAAAACTGGGACTCTTTGAGGTACAAGCTGCAAGAATCTCATTAGAGATGGCAGACAAATCAATGAAACAGGCTTATGGACTAGTAGAGCACGTGTTAGTAAAGGTTAAAGGCCTTTACATCCTTGCTGATTTTATAATCCTAGACACTGGGAAGGATGAGGATGAATCCATCATCCTTGGCAGACCCTTCCTAGCCACAGCAAAAGCTGTGATTAATGTTGACAGAGGAGAGTTGGTCCTTCAGTTGAATGAGGGCTACCTTGTATTTAAGACTCAAGGTTCTCCTTCTGTAGCCATGGAGAGGAAGCATGAAAAGCTTCTCTCAATACAGAGTCAAACAAAACCCCCACATTCAAACTCTAAGTTTGGTGTTAAGAGGCCCCAACATTGCTCTGATTTTCTGTGAGGCTCCATGAGAGTTCACTGTCAAGCTATTGACATTAAAGAAGCGCTTGTTGGGAGGCAACCCAATGTTATTTAATTATATCTATTTATTTTCCATTGCTATTTTATGTTTTCTTTAGGTTGATGATCATGTGAAGTCACAAAAACTATTGAAAAATCAAAAATAGAATGAAAAACAGCATTAAAAACAGCTTACCCTGGAGGAAGATCTTACTGGCGTTTAAACGCCAGTAAGAAGCATCAAACTGGCGTTTAACGCCAGAAAGAAGCATCAAGCTGGCGTTAAACGCTAGAAACAAGTACCAGACTGGCGTTTAATGCCAGAACAGAGTATGGAATTGGCATTTAACGCCAAGAATAGGAGAAAAGCTGCCGTTAAACGCCAAAAATAAGCAGCAAGCTGGCATTTAACGCCAGACATGCATTCTAAGGGCGTTTTGCATGCCTACTTGGAGAAGGAATGCTAAGTCCTTGACCCCTCAGGATCTGTGGACCCCACAGGATTTCCACTAATAAACCACTATTTTATGGTTTATCCTGTACTCAATTGAGTGGTTTTTATCAACTCTTTACCCACTTATTCATACTATTTGCATGTTTTACATTTTCCTTCCTGGTTTTGTGCTATGATTGAAAACATGCTTCTTTGATCTTATATTTGCTTATTATTAATCCTCTCTTTTTACCATTAGATGCCTTGATATGTGTGTTAAGTGTTTTCAGAGATCACAGGGCAGGAATGGCTCAGAGGATGGAAAGGAAGCATCCAAAGTGGAAGGAATACAAGAAGTTGGAGAAACTGCTAAGCTGTCCAACCTGACCTCTTCGCACTCAAACAGCGATAACTTTAGCTACAGAGGTTCAAACGATGCGGTTCCAGTTGCGTTGGAAAGCTAACGTCCGGGGCTTCGATTTGATATATAATTTGTTATAGCTGCCCTGAAGTTAGGTGACGCGAACGCGTGAATGACGCGTCCATGTCGCATCTGCGAACCTCAACCCGCGCGGCCGCATGGACGACGCCTCCGCGTCACTTGCCCGCGACCTGAACGTAACAGAAATTGCAGGGGGCAATTTCTGGGCTGCTTTTGTCCCAGTTTTCAGCCCATAACACATAGATTAGAGGCTATAAAGTGGGGGAATGCATCCATTCAGGGGGAGCTCGCCAATTTAGTTACTTCTCATGATTTAGATTTAGTTTTGAGAGAGGTTCTCTCCTCTCTCTCTCTTAGGATTTAGGACTTCTCTTAGTTTTAGGAGTGACTCTCAATCCCAGGTTTAATGTTCCTTCACTTTAAGCTTCCTTTTTACTTTTATTCATTTCATTACTTTAGTTGATTATTTACTTTTGCCAATTAATTTATGAATTCTTCTATGTTCCAGATTATTTGAATTAATGCTATTTGAGGTATTTCAGTTTATTATTACTCTCTTTTATTTATGTCACCATTGCTTTCAATCTGAAGACATTTTTATTCCAGCAAATTTACTTTTTCCCCTTTTGGTCTTGGTTAAGAAAGCAGTAACTTAGGAGTTATCTTAGCTCAACATAAATTGATAACTGTTATCTTTGCTAATTGAACTGAACTTCAATAATCCCAACCTTTTCTTAGGAAATAAATAGGATTCGAAGATCAAACTAATTAGTCTCTTGACTTTCCTTTGCTTTAGTAAGGGTCAACTAAGTGGAATTAAGATTCAACTTTCATTATTATTGATAAGGATAACTCAGTCTGGACTTCCAATTTCTCATACCTTGCCAAAAGTTTATTTTTCAGTTATTTATTTATTTTTAATTGCCATTTAAATTATTTGTAATATTTGTTCCTCATTCTTGAAACCCCAAATTTACAATCTCCATAACCAATAATAAGAACATACTTCCCTGCAGTTCCTTGAGAAGACGACCCGAGGTTTAAATACTTCGGTTATCAATTTTTAAGGGGTTTGTTACTTGTGACAACCAAAACGTTTGTACGAAGGGATTTTTGTTGGTTTAGAAACTATATCTACAACGCAACTATTTTATTAAAATTCTTTACTAGCAAAAATCTTAACGTCAAAATGGCGCCGTTGCCAGGGAACTGCTAACGTGTGCCTTATTATTGGTTATTGTAAATATTTTTCTTTTACTTGTTTATTTATTTCTGTTTTTCCTTTTTAATTTTATTTGCTACTATGAACTCTCACCCTTCTCGCTTTGAGTTTGGTTCTAACTTTGTTGAAAGAAATAGAAGCCACAGCAGGAATATGCATCAAGGTCAGACCAATCAAGGATGGATGGAGCCAAGAGGATCTAATCAACCCTTTAGGCAACGACACCCTCCAAGATATCATGGACAACGACCATTCTACAATGCATACCCAGCTGATAGATATGGTGGACAACCTTGTAACTACCAACAAGCCCCACCCCGTGCCTATAGACCATCCTCTCAACATAACCTCGAACCACCACACTCACAAGCTTCTCTTCACCATACGCCACCGTATGATCCTTTCCTACTCCAGTTCCAATCCACTCACTCCCAAGCACCACCACTTCCCCATGTTTCATGTCCAAATCCATCACCCCGAGAATCAGAGGTTTGCCTCAAGGAAACAGTAAATAAACTCCAAACAACCATTCGACAACTGGAGCAAGCAGTAATTCAATTAGCTTCTAGACGTTCGAACATTCAAGGACCAACCACAGCCCCATGTGGACAATCTAATGAAGAGCGTAGCATGAAGGAAATACTAGAAACTCCAGTGAATAAGACAGAGAATGAATTCGTACTAGAACAAGTAGAAGAAGTTGTCATTATGCAAGAAGAAGAGTTGGTTGAAGATCTAGGAGACGCTGAACCTCCATGGAAATCCAGAGCTGAGGAGAACTCCGTCAAGGATGTTACAGTTGATGCTAAGGAGGACAGTGCACAATCCCCAAGGCAAGTCGTTTATGAAGAACTAGATGGAATAACCCAAGACACAAATTCCCTTGATGATGATAGTCACAAGTCAAGTTCTCTTAGTAATGAACTTGCATCCGCAAGTGAATTCTCTGAGATCGAAGAATCTTCCCCAAGTGAATACGAAGATGATGCGGAGGTAGATTTCTCTCAACCTCCAATCTATGACTTAAGTGATGAGGAAGACATAGAAGACTTTGATCAGGACACAGATGCATTTGAAGATCCTTGCAAAGAAGTGGAGGAATTCACAGAAGATTACTAGGGAGCAGAACTTACAGAACCACTGAAAATACCTATCCCAAGGCCATTACCACCTAATACAAGCTTCAAGTGGGTACAATCCTTAGCTTTAATCTTTATTTTTCCACTTGAATATGGTTTGCTTGAAACAGATGGCCAGCTTAGAGCTCTCTGCGGCTTTAAGAGTAAGAGGGAAATGGCTCGCACTCAGAGCTGGTGTACAAGGTTCAATAAGGTTCCACACTTCAACTCGAAGTGCACGGATTGGTATCATGATCAACCGGATGGATCTCGGAAAATGTTTGGTTGTCCTGGTGAGAATCTAATCTCTAAACCGCCAAGATGGAAAAATATAGATCAAGACGGAGGCGGATTTAAAAGCAAAGTTTGGGATCCTGGAACCTATTCTGACATTCGCCATTCCAGGAACCTAAAAATTTGGTTGAAGCTGCTCAGGAGCTTTACATGCCTAGTTTGGGACCCCGGAGGCTATTGGAATTCCAAGCATTGGTGAATATTTCTGGATGAATTTAAGCATAAGCCGCCATAACAGGAAGCTCACCAAATGTCCAACTTAAGGACTTTAACTAAAAGTGCTAGGTGGGAGACAACCCACCATGATATGATCGTTCATTTTTCAATTTTAATTTTATTTATTTTTGTTTGTTTTTGAATTTTATTTTATTTTATTGAACCTGGAATCATGCATAGCATTCACATTAAGCATTGCATTCTGCATTTTGCATATAAAAAAAACTCACCCGACGCGACCGCATCATTGACACGTCCGCGTCGCAAGGAGATGGGATAATAATAAATATGAACAGAGAGTTACGCAGGAGCAGGGCTGGAGGCGTGCCAATGGCACAAATTGTCCCACGCGACCGCATCGCCGATGCGACCGCGTCATATGGGAATCATGGCCTCCCACGCGACCGCGTGCCCCACGTGGCCGCGTGACCAGGTTTTCGACGTAATAATGGTGCACAGCCGAAAGTTGTGCTAGAGTGGTGCTGGACTGGCGCTGGACGCGCAGTCCCTCTCACGCGAACGCGTGCCCCACGCGTCCGCGTTGTATCCCAATAATTTCCCACTCACGCGATTGCATGCCCCACGCGATCGCGTCACCCAAAATTTGGCAAAATAAGATTTTGAACAGAGAGTTGTGCGAGCGCGAGGCTGCCCTCGCGCTAGTAGCACAAAACATGTCACACGACCGCGTGACCGACGCGACCGCGTCAATTAATTTAAGCGCAAGCCGTGCGACCGCGTGCCCCACGCGACCGCATCGCTTGCGCCGCACAGCTTATCCTATTTTGCCAAATATCTTATCTTTTCTCCCCCAATCCTAATTTTTCCTCCCTCCTTTCTTACTTACTTCTTCTTCCCTTCTTTCCCTTCTCATTCTTCTTATCTTTTATTTTATTTTACTTAATTTATTTGCATATTTCATTCATTACATCTTAATTTTGTGCATATTTTTATTTTCTTTTCTAAATTTATTATTTTACCATTGGTGTTCAATTGTTCTTACTCAACTGTTATAACTTTTCTGGTATTATCTTAGTGCTTATGACTTGTTTTATTCTGATTGGGTAACATTATTTAGATCAATGCTAATCTTTTATGATACTTGTACTTCTCTTGCATTGATATGAACTTATACTATCTTGCATTACCCACATTTTCCTCTCCTTTGTTGCAAATTTTGCACCACTAGTATGCCATGTGCTTCTATTGCTTTTTCACGCACATGTTGAAGCTTCCATGTAAATGAGACCCTTTTCATTTGGCATCAACCCATCCATACTTCATTTATTTTCTTATATCTATTTCTGGGTTACTTTTCTTCCCTTTTTCTTTCAGGATGGCCACCCGGAAGGGAACCGGGAGACGTTTACATGGGGAGACAGACAAGTCCATCTGCAAAATCTTCGGAGAAAAGTGCCAGTTGGAATAGCCCGTCCACCTGCACATCTTAGCATGCACCGAGGACGGTGCAATCTTTAAGTGTGGGGAGGTCGATACCGATCTCCATGGGTTAGTACTTTCTTGTCTCAACACCAATGTTTACATTTTCTTTGTAGTTAGTTGTTGCATTTGCATGTTTGTTTGATTTTTGTGCATATTTTACCACTTGGTTGAAGTAATATTTTCTTTTTCAAGAAACCTTTTAGAGCATTTCACTAATTTGAATAAAATTTAATGTTACACTTGTTTGAAGAAATATTATACTGAAATATGGTTTAGAGCTCGAACACACAAAACCTGTGAGATTTTGAGCCTATTTGAATTGGTTGCATTTTATCAACCAAAATTTTGTTTTAGTGTGTATTTTTCTCTCTAAAATTGTGATCTTTGTCTTGCTTAATTCTATATTTCCATGGTTTGATGTATGCATGCACTTACATGATTGAGGCCTTTGTTTCACTAAGCTTGCATACCCATATGGCCTTACCTTTCATTATCCTTTGCAAACCAATTTGAGCCAATTTTACCCCTTTGTTCTTTACTTTAGCACATCATTAACTCTAAGCGAAAAACAATAATGTCCTTAATTTGAATCCTTGGTTAGCTTAGACTAGTGAAAGTGCTCATGAATTAAGTATGAGGAAAAGTGGATTTGGAAACAATTGGTTTAAGAATTGGGTATTATATATCTTTATGAAAATGTGAAAGAAATGTTTAGAACATGATTCATGCATTCAATATCTTAATCATATGCATTGAGAAAAATAAAAGAAGAGAAATTAAGCAAAAAGGGGACAAAATGCCCCCAAAGTGGTGAAAACAATGCATATGTACTGTACTTGAAATTAGAATGCATGAATATGTGGAAAACATGGTTAATGGATAGTTAGATGTGGTATTATGATTACATGGATTGTCTAAAGGTAGGTGTAAAGTTTAAGTTAATTAAGGATTCAGATTTTAGTCCACTTGGCCAAATACAATCCTACCTTGACCTTAACCCTATTACAACCCTTAAAAGACCTCTTGATATGTGTATCTGTGTATTAAATTTATGTTGATTGTTAGATGAAGAGCAAGCCTTAGAAAGCAAGGTTAGTAGAGAATTGAGAGAATCGAACCTAAAACACTTGAGTGATTAGAGTGATATACATTACTAGTGAGGGTTCGATGCTCGATTCTTTGTTCCCGGCTTTCACGAGCTATTTTCTTCTACAAGTCTATTTGTACTTCATTTTTATGATTTGAATTAGTAAAATCCAGTTCATATTTATTCCTGGAGATTTATTTACTTTTAACCAAGTAGGTAGAAATATTTTTTTTGCATGTAGTTGTATTCATATAGATAGGTTGCATTTCATACATCCTACCATTCCTCTTCATCTTTATAACTTCTCTTGAGCTTAGCATGAGGACATGCTATTGTTTAAGTGTGAGGAGGTTGATAAATCACTATTTTATGGTTTATCTTGTACTCAATTGAGTGGTTTTTATCAACTCTTTACCCACTTATTCATACTATTTGCATGTTTTACATTTTCCTTCCTGGTTTTGTGCTATGATTGAAAACATGCTTCTTTGATCTTATATTTGCTTATTATTAATCATCTCTTATTACCATTAGATGCTTTGATATGTGTGTTAAGTGTTTTCAGAGATTACAGGGCAGGAATGGCTCAGAGGATGGAAAGGAAGCATGCAAAAGTGGAAGGAATACAAGAAGTTGGAGAAACTGCTAAGCTGTCCAGCCTGACCTCTTCGCACTCAAATAGCTATAACTTTAGCTACAGAGGTCCAAACGACGCAGTTTCAGTTGCGTTGGAAAGCTAACATCCGGGGCTTCGATTTGATATATAATTTGCCATAGCTGCCCCGAAGTTAGGTGATGCGAACGCGTGAATGACGCGTCCGCGTCGCATCTGCGAACCTCAACCCGCGCGGCTGCATGGACGACGCCTCCGCGTCACTTGTCCGCGACCTGAACGTAACAGAAATCGCAGGGGGCGATTTCTGGGCTGTTTTTGACCCAGTTTTCAGTCCAAAACACACAGATTAGATGCTATAAAGTGGGGGAATGCATCCATTCAGGGGGAGCTCGCCAATTTAGTTACTTCTCATGATTTAGATTTAGTTTTGAGAGAGGTTCTCTCCTCTCTCTCTTAGAATTTAGGACTTTTCTTAGTTTTAGGAGTGACTCTCAATCCCAGGTTTAATGTTCCTTTACTTTAAGCTTCCCTTTTACTTTTATTCATTCCATTACTTTAGTTGATTATTTACTTTTGCCAATTAATTTATGAATTCTTCTATGTTCCAGATTATTTGAATTAATGCTATTTGAGGTATTTCAGTTTATTATTGCTCTCTTTTATTTATGTCACCATTGCTTTCAATCTGAAGACATTTTTATTCCAGCAAATTTACTTTTTCCCCTTTTGGTCTTGGTTAAGGAAGCAGTAACTCAGGAGTTATCTTAACTCAACATAAATTGATAACTGTTATCTTTGCTAATTGAACTGAACTTCAATAATCCCAACCTTTTCTTAGGAAATAAATAGGATCCGAAGATCAAACTAATTAGTCCCTTGACTTTCCTTTGCTTTAGTAAGGGTCAACTAAGTGGAATTAAGATTCAACTTTCATTATTATTGATAAGGATAACTCAGTCTGGACTTCCAAATTTCTCATACCTTGCCAAAAGTTTATTTTACAGTTATTTATTTATTTTTAATTGCCATTTAAATTATTTGTCATATTTGTTCCTCATTCTTGAAACCCCAAATTTACAATCTCCATAACCAATAATAAGAACATACTTCCCTGCAGTTCCTTGAGAAGACGACCCGAGGTTTAAATACTTCGGTTATCAATTTTTAAGGGGTTTGTTACTTGTGACAACCAAAACGTTTGTACGAAGGGATTTTTGTTGGTTTAGAAACTATATCTACAACGCGACTGTTTTATTAAAATTATTTACTAGCAAAAATCTCAACGTCACCCACCTACCACACTTCTTCTTCTCTCCTCTTCACACCTTCTCATAACACTCTTCTCCAAATACCCTTCACCAATCACCTTATTACCTCTTCCCCAAATACCCTTCACCAATCACCATATTACCTCTTCCCCATAAACCTCACCTACCTCCAAATTCAAATTCCTTTACCTCCCAAACCCAACCCTAATGGCCGAAACCTAACCTTCCCCCCACCCCTATATAAACCCCTTAACACTACTCCATTTTCACACATCACAACCACTACTTCTCCCCTTGGCCGAATACACTCTCTCACTCTTTCTCCTCTATTTTTCTCTTCTTCTACTACTTTCTTTCTTCTTTTGCTCGAGGACGAGCAAACCTTTTAAGTTTGGTGTGGTAAAAGCATTGCTTTTTGTTTTTCCATAACCATCAATGGCACCTAAGGCCAGAGAAACCTCAAGAAAGATGAAAGAGAAGGCAATTGCTTCCACCTCTGAGTCATGAGAGATGGAGAGATTCATCTCAAAGGTCTATCAAGACCACTTCTATGAAGTTGTGGCCAAGAAGAAGGTGATCTCTGAGGTCCCTTTTAAGCTCAAAAAGAGCGAGTATCCGGAGATCCAACAAGAGATTAGAAGAAGAGGATGGGAAGTTCTCTCTAATCCCATTCAACAAGTCGGAATCTTAATGGTTCAAGAGTTCTATGCAAACGCATGGATCACTAGGAACCATGATCAAAGTATGAACCCAAACCCAAAGAACTGGCTTACAATGGTTCGGGGAAAATACTTAGATTTCAGTCCAGAAAATGTAAGGTTGGTGTTCAACTTGCCAACGATGCAAGAAAACGCACACCCCTACACTAGAAGGGTCAACTTTGATCAAAGGTTGGACCAAGTCCTCATGGACATATGTGTGGAAGGAGCTCAATGGAAAGTTGACTCAAGAGGCAAGCCGGTTCAATTGAGAAGACCGAACCTTAAGCCTGTAGCTAGAGGATGGTTGGAGTTCATCCAACGCTCAATTATTCCTACTAGCAACCGGTCTGAAGTTACTGTAGACCGGGCCATCATGATCTATAGTATCATGATTGGGGAGTAAGTGGAAGTTCATGAGATTATACCTCAAGAACTCTACAAGGTGACTGACAAGTCCTCCACTTTGGCAAGGTTAGCCTTTCCTCACCTCATTTGCCACCTCTGACATTCGGCTGGAATTGACATAGAGGGAGATATCCTCATTGATGAGGACAAGCCCATCACTAAGAAAAGGATGGAGCAAACAAGAGATCATGGACCTTAACAAGAGCATGAGGAAATTCCTCTCCATGAAATCCCTGAGATGCCTTGATGAGCGGATAATTTATACGCTTTTTGGCATTGTTTTTACATAGTTTTTAGTATGATTTAGTTAGTTTTTAGTATATTTTTATTATTTTTTAAATAAAAATCACATTTCTGGACTTTACTATGAGTTTGTGTGTTTTTCTGTGATTTCAGGTAATTTTTGTCTAAAATTGAGGGACCTGAGCAAAAATCTGATTCAGGCTGAAAAAGGACTGCAAATGCTGTTGGATTCTGACCTCTCTGCACTCAAAGTGGATTTTCTAGAGCTACAGAACTCCAAATGGCACGCTCTTAAATGCGTTGGAAATTAGACATCCAGGGCTTTCCAGCAATATATAATAGTCCATACTTTGCCCGAGTTTAGACGATGAAAATTGGCGTTCAACGTCAGTACTATGCTGCATTCTAGAGTTAAACGCCAGAAACAGGTTGCAAAGTGGAGTTAAACGCCAGAAACAAGTTACAAACTGGCTTTCAACTCCAAGAGAAGCTTCTACACGTGTAAAGCTCAATTCTCAGCCCAAGCACACACCAAGTGGGCCCCAGAAGTGGATTTCTGCATCATTTACTCATTTCTGTAAACCCTAGTAACTAGTTTAGTATAAATAGGACTTTTTACTATTGTATTTACATCTTTATTTTATCTTTAGATCATGTTTGGGGGCTGGCCTCTCGGCCATGCCTGGACCTTCATCACTTATGTATTTTCAACGGTAGAGTTTCTACACACCATAGATTAAGGTGTGGAGCTCTGCTGTTCCTCATGAATTAATGCAAAGTACTACTATTTTTCTATTCAATACAAACTTATTCCACTTCTAATATAAGATATTCATTCGCAATTCAATGTGAATGTGATGATCGTGACAATCATCATCATTCCCAACTTATGAACGCGTGCCTGACAACCACTTCCGTTCTACCTTAGAATGAATGGGTATCTCTTGGATATTTAATACAGGGGATCGAGTCCGAGATATTAGAATCTTCGTGGTATAAGTTAGAACCCATGGATGGCCATTCCTGAGATCCGGAAAGTCTAAACATTGTCTGTGGTATTCCGAGTAGGATCTGGGAAGGGATGGCAGTGACGAGCATCAAACTCGTGAGTGCTGGGCATAGTGACAGACGCAAAAGGATCAATGGATCATATTCCAGTATGATCAAGAACTGACAGATGAATAGCCGTGCTGTGACAGAGCATCTTGGACCATTTTCACTGAGAGGACGAGAAGTAGCCATTGACAACGGTGATGCCCAACATACAGCTTGCCATGGAAAGGAGTAGGAATGATTGGATGAAGACAGCAGGAAAGCAGAGGGTCAGGAGGAACGAAAGCATCTCTATACGCTTATCGGAAAATTCTCACCAATGAATTACATAAGTATCTCTATCCCAGTTTATATTTTATTTATGTTTTTATTATCAATTCACCATACCCATTTGAATCCGCATGACTGAGATTTACAAGGTGACCATAGCTTGCTTCAGGCCGACAATCTCCGTGGGATCGACCTTTACTCACGTAAGGTTTATTACTTGGACGACCCAGTGCACTTGCTGGTAAGTTGTGCGAAGTTGTGATAAAGAGTTGAGATTACAATTGTGCGTACCAAGTTGTTGGCACCATTGTTGAAGATCACGATTTCGCATACCAAGCTTTTGGCGCCGTTGCCGGGGATTGTTCGAGTTTGGACAACTGACGGTTCATCTTGTTGCTCAGATTAGGTAAATTTATTTTAATTTTAACCTTTTTGTTTTTATTATTCCTATTTTCGAAAAAATCAAAAAATATATATATTTTTATTCAAAAAGTTTTAAGAATGAATTCTAATGTTTCATGAAGCACGTTGAAGCCTGGCTGGCTGTAAAGCCATGTCTAATTTATTTGGACTGAGGCTTCCATTTATCAGCATATGAAGTTGGATGAAGTATCAGCTGTTGTATGTCTGATTTGTATCTGCTGAAGCTTGGCTGGCCATTGGCCATGTCTAGTGTTTTGGACCGGAGCTTTCACTGAAAGCTTGGCTGGCTAGTAAGCCATGTCTAATTCCTGGACTGGAGCTTTAGACTAACATTGCAAGATTCCTAGAATTCCTATTAAAAATTTTGAAATCCTTATTTTCTTTTTCAAAATAATTTTTGAAAAATACCAAAAAAAATTTAATAAAATCATAAAATCAAAAATAATTTTATGTTTCTTGTTTGAGTCTTGTGTCAAGTTTTAGGTTTGGTGTCAATTGCATGTTTATCTCTTTCTTGCATTTGTCGAAAACTCATGCATATGTTCTTCATGATCTTCAAGTTGTTCTTGGTAAGTCTTCTTGTTTGATCTTTAAATTTTAATGTTTTGTGTCTTTTCTTGTTTTTCATATGCATTCTTGAATTATTAGTATCTAAAGTTTGAAAATTTCTAAGTTTGGTGTCTTGCATGTTTTCCTTTTCTTGAAAATTTTCAAAAATAAGTCTTGATGTTCATCTTGATCTTCAAAGTGTTCTTGGTGTTCATCTTGACATTCAAAGTGTTCTTGCATGCATCATGTGTTTTGATTCATAATCTTTATGTTTTGAGTCTTTTTGTTGTTTTTCTCTTTCATCATTAAAAATTCAAAAAAATCAAAAAAATATCTTTCCCTTTTTCTTCTCATCAAATTCGAAAATTTGAATTGACTTTTTCAAACATTTTTAAAATCTTATTATTTCTTTTGAGTCAAATCAAATTTTCAATTTAAAAATTCTATCTTTTTCAAATCTTTTTCAAAAATCAAATCTTTTTCATTTTTCTTTCATAATTTCGAAATTTTCAAAATTTATTTTCAAAATCTTTTTCTTATTTTTATTTCATAATTTCGAAATTAATGCTAATAATTAATATGATTGATTCAAAAGAATTTTAGTTTATTACTTGCCTAGTAAGAAAGATTCAACCTTTAAACTCTAGAATCATATCTTTTTAGTTTCTTGTTAGTCAAGTAATCAACTTTGATTTCAAAATCAAATCTTTTTAAATTTCTTTTTCAAATCTTTTTCAAATTAAGTTTCAATCATATCTTTTTCAAAATCTTTTCTAACTTCTTTTCTAACTTCTTATCTTTTCAAAATTAATTTTCAAATCCTTTTTTTGTAATCCTATCTTTTTGTTTTAATCATATCTTTTTTAAAACTACCTAACTAACTCTCTCTCTAATTTTCGAAAATCCCTTCCTCTTTTACAAAAATTCCTTTTTAATTAATTAATTGTTTTAAATTTAATTTAATTTCATTTTTCTTTTTAATTCTCAAATTTTAATTCTAATTTTAATTAAAAACAAAAATATTTTTCTTTTCTTTTTATTTAATTTTCGAAATTCTCTCCCCCTCATCTCTTTCTAATTATTTTATTTATTTACTAACACTTCTCTTCATTTAAAAATTCGAACCCTCTCTTCCTCCTGGTGTTCGAATTTCTTTTCTTCTACTCACACAAAGGAATCTCTATATTGTGACATAGAGGATTCCATATTTTCTTTGCTATTTCCTTCTTTGTCATATGAGCAGGAACAAGGATAAGAACATTCTTGTTGAAGCCGATCCTGAACCTGAAAGGACTCTGAAGAGGAAGCTAAGGGAAGCTAAAGCTCAACTCTCTGTTGAAAATCTGACAGAAATTTTCGAAAAGGAAGGAGACATGGCCGAAAATAATAACAATGTAAGGAAGATGCTTGGTGACTTTACTGCACCAAATTCCAATTTACATGGAAGAAGCATCTCAATCCCTGCCATTGGAGCAAACAATTTTGAGCTTAAACCTCAATTAGTTTCTCTGATGCAACAGAACTGCAAGTTTCATGGACTTCCATCCGAAGATCCTTTTCAGTTCTTAACTGAATTCTTGCAGATCTGTGATACTGTTAAGACCAATGGGTTTGATCCCGAGGTCTACAGGCTTATGCTTTTCGCATTTGCTGTAAGAGACAGAGCTAGAGTATGGTTGGACTATCAACCTAAAGATAGCCTGAACTCTTGGGATAAGCTGGTCATGGCTTTCTTAGCCAAGTTCTTTCCTCCTCAAAAGCTTAGCAAGCTTAGAGTGGATGTTCAAACCTTCAAACAAAAGGAAGGTGAGTCCCTCTATGAAGCTTGGGAGAAATACAAGGAACTGACCAAAAAGTGTCCTTCTGACATGCTTTCAGAATGGACCATCCTGGATATATTCTATGATGGTCTATCTGAATTATCAAAAATGACATTGGACCATTCTGCAGGTGGATCCATTCACCTAAAGAAAACGCCTGCAGAAGCTCAAGAACTCATTGACATGGTTGCAAATAACCAGTTCATGTACACTTCTGAAAGGAATCCTGTGAGTAATGGGATGCCTATGAGGAAGGGAGTTCTTGAAATTGATACTCTGAATGCCATATTGGCTCAGAACAAAATATTGGCTTAGCAAGTCAATATGATCTCTCAGAGTCTGAATGGATTGAAGAAATCATCCAACAGTACTATAGAGGCATCTTCTGAAGAAGAAGCTGATGATCCTGAGAACCCTGCAATAGCAGAGGTGAATTACATGGGTGAACCCTATGGAAACACCTATAATCCCTCATGGAGAAATCATCCAAATTTCTCATGGAAGGATCAACAAAAGCCTCAACAAGGCCTTAATAATGGTGGAAGAAACAGGTTTAGTAATAGCAAGCCTTTTCCATCATCCACTCAGCAACAGACAGAGAGTTCTGAACAGAATCCATCTAGCTTAGCAAATATAGTCTCTGATCTATCTAAGGCCACTTTAAGTTTCATGAATGAAACAAGGTCCTCCATTAGAAATTTGGAGGCACAAGTGGGCCAGCTGAGTAAAAGAGTCACTGAAACTCCTCCTAGTACTCTCCCAAGCAATACAGAAGAAAATCCAAAGAGAGAGTGCAAAGCCATTGATTTAATCATCATGGCCGAACCTACAAGGGAGGAAGAGGACGTGAATCCTAGTGAGGAAGACCTCCTGGGACGTCCAGTGATCAATAAGGAGTTTCCCTCTGAG